>NC_137548.1:42571988-43960355 GCF_963082525.1 Nesoenas mayeri
TGATCACATAATTGCACCAAGTTAAGTACACAACAAGATGTGTGCGACAATCACAATTACCTTGGTTTAAATCAGACTTTCAATTAAGCTTAAAGATTTGCACTGGTCTAACCACACCTATTTAAAATGGTGTAATCTCCCTTTTCAGAAAGCCTAATGGCTTTTAAACTCCCATTGCAAAATATTGCTTGAATTTTGTACGTTTGAAAGCCTTCCACAGCATGTTTCCCAGGAGACTTGCAAATCAAGGCTTGACTATTCACAGAAGCAGAGCTTACACTGGAGAAATGAATACTTTTCAGGTAATGTAAGCATTTAACTTTTGCTCCATCAAAACTCTAGACACGGAAATGCTGGAAGCACTTTACCTTTTCCAAGGCATAAGTAGAAGCTCTGTGTAGCATGGAGCATGTTGCCACTCAGATGTGGACGTGTTAAGGAGGACATTTGTTGCCCAGGGCTTCAGGGTGAAAAATTGCAATTCTCCACACTGCGTCAGTCATGGACAGTGAAGTCCACTTAGTCAAGTTCTTATTTTCTTCCTTTTTATGGCTGTCACTAAGCTCTCTAAGCCCTCCCTGGAAATTTCCATTAGCTTTCTTAAATGCAGAGCTGCTCACAGCCTGGCTTTCCCAGCAGGGATCTGTTCCGAGATGGACTTTTCCTTCATGCCTGTGTCCAGCTCACATTATTAACAAGCTTGGAGAGGATGAAGGGCACAAGACTTGCCTGCTTTGCTAAAAGTCAAATAAGGATTCAGAGTGGAGCCTGTTAGGTACCAAGAGCCAACAACTTCGGCAGCACAGCCTCTCCCTCTGCATGGAGGTATTACCTACACAGCTCAGGTATGTACCCCTGACAAGGCTAGGACTAAGCTCTAGGAATGAATGACAAAGTTATTCATACGTGACAAGAAAACTGAAATACACTTTTACTGCACTGGCTTAACTAGTATTTGTGAAGTAAACCAACAAAGGACAGGTCAGAACTGACTCAGACATCTGGGTAACCCCCCAGTTGGCATATCCAAAATTGAGAGCTGAGGCAGAATAGTGATTAAGACAAAAGTTCCTTAAACCTACCATAACAATACAGCTCAGCAGCAAAATTTAAAAAATAATTTGCAAACAGAATATGCATGTCCAGGAAGGCATAAATAACACTGGACTGTCTTTTCACTTAAACAATCCCCAATACTGACAAAGGTAGCAGCAATGGGCAAATGCACTGCTCTCCTTAATCCTGCCACATGGAAAGGACCAACCCTAGCACACCTGTCTGCTCCAGTACTGAATTAAATTTTGATTCAGACACTGCTGCCTGTAATCCCATCTAAAAATATCAGCACCACTCCATTACTAGCACGGAGACTGTGGCAAGCCCAACATGGAGAAGACTAGCTGCGGAGTGGTACCATGCAGCGCATAGCTACGTGACCATCTGATTTTCATGCTGTCAAGGTTCGCTTTCTCCACAAAAGAAATTACCCTTTAAAGCCAATTTCTCAAATATACCATCCTTTCAAGATCACTAAGAGCAAGGATACAAAACCATGTTAGTTTACAAAGGATTTGAGTTCCCCAAGATGTGCTTTCCTCCCTTTGTTTAAACTTATCATTCTTAAACCATCTAAACTGTACCAACAAAATACAGAGTGAGCTACAGAGAACAAGGTGACACTAAGCAGGTGACACTATGCTAAGGAAGAGGAATCCACTGTCCTGGTTTGGGAAGGAAGAAGCAGCACATGGTATCTCACGCAATGCAATGCTTGGCTGTATTCCAGACGCATCCTTGTCAGCAGCTCATTATCTCTTCTGCCGGTGTGTGATGATCAGCACAACAAGCCCATTCCTGGCTCCCATGATTAGCTAGGCAACAGTATTGTCAGTACAAGGCAAAGTTTGGCACTCCAGCAGCTGCCTGGAGAGGAAAACAATCATTTCTAACACCCTGCTTCACAAATATTTAGCTTACTGTGCAGGCAATGAACCACGTGCAGAGACAAATCCAAGTGAAAATTGGCTGCAGTGCAAAGTGTATGGAACCAGCAAACAGGATTCCTGGAGTAGCTCTGCTGGGCAGTGATTCCCTTGACCAAGGAAGAGGTGGCTGCTCCACTGGCACAGGCCTATTTCAGAGCACACCCTTGGAGAAGAGCCCAGGTACGACAAGCCAGGGGAAGAGCATGAGACCGAGTACAGGAATTCCTAACAAGATAAGTCATACAGAACACAAGATCTGCAGTTTACAATTAACAACCACGCAGACATTTAACTGACGTACTAAATTATCCTACTCATCACATTCAGAGGAACAATGGAAAGGTCACCCCTTTCCTGCAACTAGCAGCAGGTGCATTTTTACTGCCCATACCAATACAGCCCACTAATTTTCCAGAATCTTGCAAAAGCTTCTCCTGCCTGAAACCAGCATCCATGCAGAAACACATCCTGACACCTACTCAAATGGCCAAAGGTGCCACAGAAGCAGGACAGCGGGCAGCTTGGTGCGGCTGGTGGCCCCGTGTGTGCTTCAGGGAGGATGCCAATTCAGCTCAGAGGACTATGCAAGATGACTGGCTCCATTTATTCAATTGTGCAGTCCTGCCAGCTAAGTTAAATAACACAATGTTTGAAGAGGTTCTATTCAAACTCACACTATTTAAATGAAGCCAACCTTATAAATTTGGAGGCACCAATAGCTACTAACACTTCTGTCTCAACAGCTTGAACATGCACAAGATTGTTCTGTGCACCACTGGGCAACTAAAGCTGGATACAGTCCAGGCTGTTACAGCCAGTGGGTAAGACTGAGATGGAAGGCACACCTCTCACAGTCTTCTTCCCTGGGCAAAAATGTGACATGGCAGCTAATGAGGAGAGTCATCAGTCAGCTAAGCTGTTAGATACCTCAAAGAAAGAGATAGACAAGACAGATTAAACCGTAGGAAGAACCCAAACAGAATTGTTTCTTCTGATCCAGAGGGTCACTACAGCTAAAACCCAAGTGACTTTCAGGAGTCAGCATTGGTGACCTGCCCGTCAAACAGTTTGCACGTAGCACATGAGCAGACTCATGACATGGAGGACACACCAACTGAAAGCTCAAGAGGAGTTTGTCTCACGTTCTAAGCATGAAAGTCTTAAATTAAGAATCAGTCTTCCAACACATTCAACAGGAGTGATAAACAGAAATTAAGCACCAAGACAATGACAGAGCAGAAGGAAAGAGTTCTGTATGAAAGTGTGGATGTTCAGTTATCTTGGGAACCAAGCACAAATATTGAGGTTGAGAGCGCTGCCCTTAGGGCACATGAAGCTACGCAGCAAAACCTGTGTTGAGAACAAGGACAAGAAAAGTCCCTTGCAGACAGCTTTTGTGCTGACATCAATTCTCCCACAGAAATGCCACGATATTTTTTAAAAGCAGCTTTTCCCAGAGCTTTTTTACACCACTCTTAGCATGACATAGGGAGTTGTAACTTGTGCCTGAGAGAACAAGGGCAAACTTCTTACTCCTGAAGACAACTCCTGATGATGTAACCAGATATCAGCTATTTTGACATTTAGAATAGATTTAACCCAATTTGGAAGGGGAATGCAAAACATTTGAAATAACGCGCTACTGTAAGCAGATGGACAAAACACTCATGCAAGGAAGAACCAGAGTTAAGATTTGCTCCTACAACACTGGTAAATTTTTTGTGTATCATACGGTGCACTACACAGTAGTTTTAGCACTACTCAAAAAAACCCCACTTATTTATGCGCGTAATAACATACCACCCAGGCCAAATAGCCTGGAACAAGCAAGGCAGAAATAGACCAATCAAGAATTTCTTGAATTTTCACTGATTTTCTTCTCACTCAAAATCTTGCTAGTATTCTATGGTATCCTTCACCTACCTATCTGGCTCCAGTCACACCAAGTACCACTCAGGGATCCTCTGGAAGGTAAATAACAGATTCCAGAATGCAGAGCTTTAAATTCCTTAAATAAGAACAATTTAGCCTGCTATTACCTTAAACCAAGCTCTAAAGATGGATAACTCATGTGAAGTCCTCTAGAAACCTAAAGGCTTGTTAATTGCTTAAAGTGATTACAGACAGACTATACTCCAAATAAGCTTTGAACCCTCAGAATATCTTAAGCTGTTTATGATCTATCGGGTCTTACAGTGGCTTAAGATAATTGAGGATGTTAGGAGTTCTTTGGGGGAGCGCAAATTGCTTAAGCCTTCTAAGGCCTTAAACATCTTAAACTGCTACAAGTCTGGAGAGCCAAAGTCACTCCAGTCGTCTTTGAACTTTCACTAGTGTTGTTGCAGAAACTAACATTTCTGTTGATTCAAAGGCAACTTTGAAGTAGGCTTGTTTTGTAGGATCTTAAACTAACCAGGAAAATGCATTCAGAATGGGATAAATCAACTTCAAAATAAACATCTGAAATTAGCAAGAGTAGCAAATGTGTTTTGTTTTAGTTTTTTTTTTTGTTTGTTTGTTTTGTTTTGTTTTTAATATGACATTACAACGTGCACACACAAAGCTGCCAGGCTCCAAAATGGAGATCTTGGCTTGGTCTAATCTCAATAAGATCCACAGGGCAAGCCAAGTTCTGTATTTTTAGTCTTCAGCAGCTTTGAGATTAGCCAACTAAAAAGTGTTCTGTTTAGCACACAGGGAAAACCTGCTCGGGAGAAAAAAAAATAAATCAAAAACCCCAAATTCAAAATTATTACAGTTTGTAGACATTGAGTTGAGAGCATTTACACATGTACAGAACCAGATAGCTCAAGGATCTAAAAAAGGGAAAGAAAACGAATAAAAAGTTGGCAGTTTTATTTGCTTGCTGGATTCACTACAGTCCTGCCGGGAAAACACAGACATAAGGGACAACAAATAAAACTCCACAAATAAACTGGATCAAAGACCAGAAAATTAAATATGATGTTACTGGAAAGCTAAGGGAATAAACAATCAAACCAGGAAGGTCTAGTATAGACCTGCAGAGAAAAGAAAGGTTATAAGAAAGCAGGATGGACTGGTGCTGCCAAAGAGGAAAAAGACATTCTAAAAATAAACATGGGGAAAATGGTACCAGAATGAAAAAAGGTCTGTTCATCAGTGAGGCTAAGCACAACAATCGATAATGACTCAAAGTGGCTGAGATACTTTGTTTTTCTCTCTGAAGTCTCCACTTAAAAATATCCAATGGTACTTACACAATCAGGGAGTAAGAAAAGTAGCCAGACATAGCAGCTAGTGGCAATCATTAAGAAAATTAAAAGAAAAAAAAAAGCTAACTTTTTTTAGCTATTCACACCTGATTTTTAACATGTTAAAAAAACTGAAGTGACAAAAGGCAAAAAAAAGCCAACTTAGCAGCATTCTTCAAAAAGAAAGTCAAACTTAAATTGCCAATTACTCTATCCTAAATGTAACTTCTATCCTTAAAGACAGTAATATAACAAAGAGAAAAAAAGAAGATATATGAAAACAATGAAAGAGTGAGCCACATGCAGTAGGCAGTAAGTCAAATAATTGCTTGCATGAAATTTAATTGCTTTTGTAGATAGAACTAGAAAAAGTAAAGGAAGACAAAGCAGCAGGTGTGATCTGAATAGATATAAGTGAAGTATTTGTTAACTGTTCTTAGAGTTTGTGGTCATGCTCCTAGAAAGATTGCTACCCAACCTGAGAACCAGTAAGGACCTGCAGCCCTGTGACATGGTACACAAATGTAAGCAGCAGGTTAACACTGAGGTCTGTAACAAGTTCTCTTAGCCATGGTGGAAAATAAATGTCACTAACTAGTCAGTGCTTCAGCCCGTCTTGAAGCACTGAGTGAGGGAAATGAACTTGCTAATAACTGAAGACTTAAAACAGGTCTCAAAATTTATCTCTAGGATTCATAGGTATATTAAGTTGAATTTTGTGAGGGCATCTTCCACCTTACGCCATAATTCATCCTGCATATCAAATTCACATACAGAAACAGAAATGAAACAAAAACCAGTATCAAAATGGAGATACTGTTCCAAAGCCTCCATTTTACCACTCCTCTTGCATCTGCAATGAATGAGCCTCTCGGCACTCAGGAGACCTAAGGCTTCTCTGCACAATTTGGAAAGAATTCATTTCAGTTTTTTCCTAAATGCATGAATAACAGAATCCAAATATAAACTTTCAGGGATGCATCTGTAGTGCAAAAGTGACCATCTTCCCCCCTTTTCAGTCCTTTTATCAATCAAAATAATATTTTCCCCTCATTTAGAAAATTCAATGTATCTTGTGGTCAACATGCAGCACAAGCCCGGTACACGCATTCGCTTACTTGGCCGTGGTCAAGGGCCGGTGCGCAGATGCCGCCTTTCAGAGGCCATCTGCAGGGAGGACTCAGACACAACCCCCAGTTAGCACTTGTGAGAACACTGACTGTGCAGGGTTCTGATCATCCCTTGGTTATGCATGAAGGAAAACAGCTCCTCCTTCTGTCTCTTTGTTTACTCCATCCTCCAGAAGCTATTCTTAAAAGGCAACCAATGCACCACAGCTGATGCTGCTTGGGGCACCACTGCTGGAGGCTTAAGAGCCTGAGGGATGGAGCCAGCAGAGACGTGAAGGGCCAGGCAGCTGGACAGATGACCATCTCTCTACCAACACTGATAACTAGCTGCAGACACATCGTTCCCATTACTATGAGAGGATACACAATTCTCAGAGGAAAAAAAAAACCAACCAATTTGTCATGAACAGACAATTGCCATGGTCCTCTGTAAAGCATAGGAATTTTTTGTGAAGAGAATTTTCCCAGAAAAATTTCACATCACAGGCAGATCTCGCCACAAAGAATTAAAATATGCACACTGCATAGCACTGAATCAATTTGAGACTCTCCACACCTACTTCCCAATGACAGAATTCCAAGGGATGCTGCCTCTGAACCAGATACATCTTCAGGCAGTATTTTAATTCCATTACCAGAAGCTCTGTCTGCTGAAGAAATCCTTCCTCTCTCATGGATGCCAGTATTACACAGCCAGCCCTAGACAAGATGCTTTGAGTCCTTGGTTTTGAAACAGTCTTCTCAAAACACTGAGGTTTTTGGGTTAGCATTTTCAAAAGCACATGAGTACTGAGCCCTTCCAGAACCTGCTCCTGAGCGTGGGGGAGTGGGAACTCAAAGAACTGATATTTGGACCCCCTGCCTTTCTCCCATGGCAGTCCTCCACAAAAGAAACCAGCAAAGGGCAATAACCAGCATGTGGTCTGCTTCTCCTCACCTTCGGTCTCACCTGTTCATGTTCTACAAGACAATTAACATTTGAGAAGCCCCACCAGGGGTGTTTCTGAATGAGAAAGCTCTTGCTAGGATGTGACAGCATAGGAAAGGCTGTGAGCACTAAAAACCAAATTCCTTTTGAATTCAGCAGAGATGTTTCTACTGTCCAAGACACTGTGTTTCATTCCATGCTGCAAAGACCCAAGATTCAGGAACTGAATCAAACCTTGAACCATGCAGAGCCAAGAGAGACATACAACGCTTCAGTGAGCATTAGCCCTGGTCCCAGTTACAAAGGATGTCAGGCTGCATGTGGCTGGGGAGAAATGGCTGGAGGAGGCTAAAACACACCAGCAGCCATGCAGAAAAATCAGTGTGCAGCAGGACAGCAGAGGAGTGGGAGGAATTCACAGTGCTCTGTGTCACCTCCTATGACAGACCTGAAGGCCTCAGGGAGTAGTATACAACGGTCCACTTCATCTGCTGATCTGCTAAGTGGAGTACAGCACCTCAAGTGGTGTGCCTAAAGGGATTCCTGTTTCGGTGCAGCATGGCATTAAATAAATGTATTGCCTGAATTCAGCTCACCGGTGCCTCAGAGCCTTTCGATACTGCACTTCTGGACTGAATACAAACTTATTTTGTATCCAAAAACCACAGACTACCACATGGCAATGTGAAGTCATGTGCAAGCACACAGTAGACTCGTGATCTAGTATTTATGCTGGTCTATGAGCTGGCAACCATCTACACACAGAACCATGACAAAACTGGACTACAGGAGCCTCAGGCTGTCACAACCTCATACAGACCACAGTGTATTTCTAAGTGATATCTGAAGGACTAAACTCTCTAATCAGCAGGACTCACGTGAGAAGGACAGACCTGAGCACCCTGCAGTTGGTTAAAGAGGAACAAAAGATGCGTGAAGCATCCCCCAAAGACACACTGCCTATGATCTACATCTGTTACTCTATGCACCCTCAAGAGTTGCAGATGCTTTTCTTCATACCGGCTTCCCACACTTGGTGCTCTCTCCCAAAGATCACTTCCATGAACCTTCTCCCAGTGAGTCCTCTTACATGGCAGCTGATGATTTTCCCAACAAAAATGAAAGATCAGACTAGTGAAAACTAAATTGCTTGTTCTTGTTGGTCACTTGCACAGGAAGCTGTTTCTGAAAGCTGAGTTCCTTTCCTACTGCTTTCACACAGACCAGTCCTCAAAAGGACAGTAATTCAGCAGGAACAGTAGAAAAAGTTTTAAACAGGTCATAGAGACCTGCTCTAAGATAGTTTATTTGCAAGGAAGTGAAACCAGCAGCTAAACAAACAGAAGAACACGTGAAGGAAAGGCAGACATGCTTCACCATCTTTGCTATTCATCGTCCTTACTCAGAAGTGTGTTTATTCACTGACAACTGGGATCTCTGGGTTTTCAATACAAGTCTGTATCTAATACTGTAACATTGAAACTAAAACATTAGTAAAAAACGTAAGTTGGTTGGCCTTTGAGTATTTGGGAAAGCAGGAACTTCCATGATGTTACATTCTATGATTCTACAAATAAAAGTTTCTTCCAATGTAATGACATAGGAAGCAGAGCAAACAAATTGATGTTTTTCAACAGCATAGTTCAGTGAGCTGGGTGTCACCCTGAAATCTAAGGAAACAGGTACACGATTTCCTTTCTTTCCTTACCTGAATACAACCCTGTGAGCGGTTATATATTTGGCTAATGAAAACATGTATTCTGTCCTCATAGCTAATGAACCGGTTCATGAATTCCAGTCTCTCACAGGCTTCTTTCAGGCCCATTAGATGTATTTCCAAGTGTGGATGACTACTGCTGTCGCCACCTCACCTCCCTACAGCACAACAGCTCTGAGACCCAACTTGTCAACACCTGTTCAGACACACACCTTGGGTTTAAAATACCGAAAACTGCCTCATGGCTCAGCAGTCCAGTCCCACTCCTGGTCACATGTATTTAAGTCATACACTCATCTCTGCAAGCCAGCCAAGCTGCATCCCCAACAGCTGAGCCTTTTTCATCCACCCAACCAACGTACGGGCTACTGCAGAAATCTGCTGGTCAGCCACCTGTCTCTAGCTTGCAGCCACAACCTAGTGTTAGTCAATTTATGCCTCTTTGTTCTCTGATAAAAACTATATAACTTTAGTTCTCCTTTCCTGGAGATTTATGGAAGGCTACGTAACCCCCTCCTTAGTCCTCCTTTCTAGTCCTGCAACAGATCCCAAGCTGCAGGTATTGTTAGACAAAAGTGCTGCACTGACACCATCCAGCAGCTCTTCTCAACCACTGTACCCATTTAAAGGCAGTTTGGAATATGGATATGAGAATTTTAAACTGTTTCAGCTTGCGTATCTAGTTTCTTCTACAGTGATACTAACATTTCACTATCTTTGCTGTTAAGCATCTGTGTCTCATCCTAGAATTAAATTTGTTGTTTTTACAGCCTCATATATTGATGGCTTAATCACCTACGATCAACTAAAGCCTCAGGTCTTTCTCCTTCTCTGCCATTTTAACTACTGAGGCTCAGTGTTATTAGTCACTAAGTGCACTTTGTACTATTAAGTTCCCATTTCTATAGCTCCAGTCACTTTTAAGGCAATCCAATTCTTCTGCAATACTATGATCTTTCTCTGCAATGACAAGGCTAATGTCACATCCTCTGCAAATTTATTCAGCACATCCTTACAAGGCATTAGTATAAATAGTATTAACAACCGGACCCAGGATAGGTTCTCAAGGAAGTCCATCCATGACCTCTTTTGTAACAGAGTCCAGCTGTCAATTATGTTGTATTCTTTCCTTTAACCAGGCCTTCACCTCCTCTTTACCAGATCTTGTTCTAATCCTTATTCTTTACAAATTAACTAGATTTATTGTAGTTTCAACATGGGAACTGCCTTACTAAAGCACAGAGGTATTGTATTAGACCTGGAGCAAGTCTTTAGTTGACCCTTTAATTAAAAATAAACACATAAAATTCTCAAGGACAGGTATCCAACCCACACCTTAGTTAAATTGCAATGTATTCAATACTGCTTTCCATGGTTTTTATTTTCCTTTCCTGCAAAACATACCCCACAAATTTGTGTAGAGAGTTCACATTATAGACCATAAACATAACCTGAGCTTCCCCATTTCCACCTGCAAGAAAAATTGCCATCAGTGCTACGCCAACCTAGCAACATAGCCCAAAACATTTGATTTTAATTAATTACTGTTTCTTTAGACTCTGGAAGGACTACTTGCATAGCCTCTCATTATGAGACCACGAAGATTCAAGTTATGCCTTTTTTTGGTCAGGTGGTACTTCCAGTCTACTCATCTAATTTTCCCTAGGCACGTGCTTTCAAATCCTGTATTTGAAGTACAGCTGCTATTCCAACATATTTATGTGATCCCTGTAGTGCTTGGTTTCAAATGCCTTCACTGTACATGGGAATAAAGACCCAGGGAATTATAACCGTCTCAGCCATTTGCTACTGACCACAGTTTGCTTTGCCAAATTAGAACAGTGGGGTGTTTTCAACAGTACGGCGTTTTCTTGATGCCCGCTGTTTGTTAGACTATTCCCCCATATAGTACTCTATCAATTGCTGAGACATTTCTTTAATATTTCTCTTCCTCTGTATTACTGTGTACGGAAACTACACAAATATTTTTCGTTCTCCTCCCTCACTTCTCTAGTTAAAGTCAACAGACATGCCAACCTCAAACCAAGTCTATTAAGCCTAGGACTACGGAGATGGCACCTGAAATCTTGAGATGTCGGGGTTTTTCCTTTCTCTGAGGATCTTCCAAGTAGATCTGGGGCAGACATCACAGCCGCAAGCCACTTCTGCTCTGATAGAGCCTCACTCATTTGTGTGTTCTGATGTTTGAGCCTCAATGCAAATTATCCAGCTCGGTGAATATTTACACCTTCATGCAGAGGTTTTAAGTCACTCTGGCTGTTGTTGGTCTATAAAATGGTATAACTGGGAACATAACATACCAGGTGTCCTGCTCCAAAAAGAACCTACCAGTCCATGTGAGGTCTGCAATAATAATCAGAAGCACCAGACACTCAATCCACCAGCGCAAAACCCATTAAAGTATTTCTGTCAAACCACCAATAAATCTCCCACCCCTACAGCCACCTTGTTTCATGTTCACATATGAAAAGTTTATTTTTGTTGGAATGGTGCATGACTGTTGCTGACATAGAACTAAGGATATAGAAGAGTGCCCTAGCAACACAGTGAGCTAAAAAGGTTTCAGAGAGATGCTGCGGAAGGACTGGAATGCCGTGAAAGTGTCCCTGTTGTGTCTTTAATTAGTAAGGTGTCAGGAAGAGACACACCCCTTAACTTGGGGCTACTGCAAGCACCAGAATGGATATCTAACATGAGGTGTGACAAGCCAGGACAGCCAGACCAAGTTCAACTCTTCAGCATTCAATCAAAGGATCCATCCTCAGGGAGACTTCAATGCCTTGGGTGCTTGTCCAAGTTCATCTTGTAAGCCATAATCAGTAGACTAGATCTTATACCTTCTCTATGCTGAAAAATCACAGAATCAACAGAATAGCTAGGGTTGGAAGGGACCTCTGGAGATCATCTAGTCCAATCCACTTGCTAGAGCAGGTTCACCCAGAGCAGATCACACAGGAATGCATCCAGGCAGGTTCTGAATGTCTCCAGAGAAGGAGCCTCCACAACCTCTCTGGACAGCCTGTTCTAGTGCTCTGGCACCCTCAAAGTAAAGAAGTTTCTCCTCATATCTAGACAGAATTTCCATCTGAATCTGTAATAACTTAGTCCATAAATAACTTAGAATAACTCTCTAGAGTTTGAAAAGAAGAGAGCCATTATTCCTGAATAATTCTTCTGCTTAGAAAGTACAGCAACTATTCTTGAAGAAAGCCACTTATCCTGGAAAAGAGTGATTATAGCTTATTCCATAATAATATCTTGTAGAACTTCATGTATAAATAAGGTCTTGATGAAAGATTATGTTCAAGGGAACAAGAGGGCTGCTTGAAGAGCACTGGCATTCTGTACTACTGAAATTGGTCCAATCTGAATTCCAACCACAGATTTTACCAGAAGGCTGTACTGAATTAGTTACTATTACAATTGTATACGTTTATTCTGATTTAAGACAGTGGTTCTACGCTGACCATATGACTCTCCTCAAGCACCACATGCCTGATCTCATGCACAACAGATGGAGTCCACATGCATGTGGTAAGATCACCAGCAGTGCTGCAAGTTTTTAGCTGCCAGCTTTTAAGTTATGAGGAATTTCAACACATGAAGCATAATTCAAAAGAACACCAAGGTAGTTTAATACCAGGAAATAACTGAAGCATACAAATCCCTGAAGTGTTCCTGCAGCATAAAAGAAACACTACTCCAAAAGAAGTGCTTCCACAACACAATGGAGAAAAGGGTCTCGAAGCATGATGCAAAGACTCTTCAAGAACAATGGAAGCAATACATGCTTCACCGCTCAGATGCTCAGTCATCATATGTATCACACCACATCTAAAATGGCTTGTGTTTAACTGCAAGTTTACAAAGGGACAGTTACACCCTTCATGGCACTGTATAAATAAAAGAGAGCTGAAGTCTACACACCACACCATTGGGCTTTCAAGTGAGGACCAAAACAATTCACTGGCTTGCTCATAATCATGACAAAAATCTTTGCAGTTCATAGAATCTCATGCTTCAATACTGTAACAAGTATTTGATAAGTCTAGGTCAGCAAGCTTTCAAGTTGGCTGGTGGATTCCAAGGGGTCCATGAAAGCTGAGGAAAGCAAGCATTTCACTAACAGCTCAAATTTGCTGTTCTCCTTGCAAACTTTTAGAGAGAGACTGAAAGACACTGCACTAGAAATACGTGAAACAAAGGATTCAGAAAGCCTAGAAAGACATGGGAAATAAAACGAGCTAATGAGGTACACTTCAAACAGCCTCAGAAGTTTATAATCAGCAAAACAAACACTGACTGTAAGAGACTCAGGTAAACACTGTTGCAGTCCAAAAGGAGTGTTAAGAGATGGGTTTTTTGGGTCCTCCAAGCCCAATGCCCCAGGCAGTGAAAAGACATTTTATCCCCACTGACCTAAGAACAGAACAGCCAAAGCAGTTGTAACTCCATGCAATCACTTACTCTGGTCGGCAAATCACCAGGTCCCCTTTGTTGGTGCCGTATGCCAATCCTAGGCCTGGCTCAGGCAGCCAGCGAGCAGAGTTGATGCTGACATGTCTCCTCTGGTCGGCAGGCATTGGGTACAGAACGTTGAAAACTCTCTGAAACAATAACAGGAGATTACGTGACAGGACAATACAAGGCAAGAGAGCCAAAAAGGTTCAAACAAATGCTCAGTCTCCCTGCAGGAGTGCAGCTGGCCAAGGAAACATGCCACTTTACAGGATGTTGCAGGGAACCAGCAATCCAGTAGCAAGAGTAAACAGCTGCTAGAAACACACATGTATGTGACCCTACGTGTTTAATAGACTGGCACACAGCTGTGGGGCAGAATAAACTCTGCCTCCAGGAGAATCTACATGCCACTCAGTCAGCTGCACAGTCCATTCTGTTCAAACTAATTAAACAAAGTGATGGGGACAAATAGTACAGTCATTAGAAAGCAGGACAACTGGGACTCTTCTGGCCTTTACTACTCATCTTAACTCACTGGGGTGGAACACAAAACTGTCAAGTACATGGGCTTTCAGCATCAAAAGTGTGTTGTTTCTAGTAAGCAAAACAAACTTCATGCAAAAACAATATACAATTATTTCCATTTTAAAACACTTAAACAGCCTCCTGAAAATGTTTCAGAGTTTGACCAACCTCCTCACCAACAGTGCACAAAGGAAAACGGAAGTCCAGAGATTACAATAACACAAGCAACAAATCCCTTTGTTCGGGTCCCCTTCCAACACCATCCAGTCTACCTGCAGTAAGGTAAGAAGCTAAGAACACAGGTAGTTAGCACAGCTGCAAGCCAGTGCTTCCCAAATGCTGCATTAACACAGGTGAATGAAAATGCTGTGCACACCAAGGACCAATAGCAAGCTTGGCTTTCTGGTCTGCACTAGCTTGGTTTCTGAAGCGTATGAGCTTGAAAAGCAAGAAGAATGAAGCGGAACAGATTATACCTACGCAGATACTCTCCTTCTACTCCAAGAAGCTAATGTCTTTTGTACGGCACAACGCTTTCCTGCACCCTGCAATCCAGCAATCAGAAGTGGGCATACTGACAACACTCCATTTAGCTGGAAAATATGACACATGTAGGTCATAAAAACAAAGGCACGGAAAGTGGGAAAAGGGGTAATCAGCTGGTTCAGCTACCAGGAATAGACAGGGACAAGCTGCTTCAGTGGACTGGGTCTTCAGAGCATGTTCCATCATAGCTTCAAAAGGGTAGGACCGAAGACTGCATTTACACATCCAAATCATTAAAAGAATCTCTGCAGAAATTTACCTAGGATTTAAACCTGTAATCAGTGCAGGTAACATAGACTTTGAATTTCGATTTTCAATGGGATAAGTCTCAGGTGAAATATATGTTTTCATTAGATTTTCTGGCAGACAACCAACCATCCATCACAAAACCTTTCTTCCAGACTCCTCAGAAAAGGGGATGGTGCTGGACCGGGAAGAAAGGAAGGGAATGAGGATGTGCTGGAACAACAGGATAAAGGTGGAAGGGAATGCAGATCAATCACTACTGCACTGCTGAGGTGGCCTGAAGTAACAGAACTCATAAGCATGGGACTGGTCAGCTAGCATAACAAACTGAGGCTGTTTTTCTTTGTAGTTCTATTGTCCACCCCACCTCTCATCTGTTTGATAATTTGAGAAGTCTGAGGCAGAGAGCACTTGACTGAATGCCCTCCAACAGCTAGTACCCAGAACCTTAATCCTGACCATCCTAATGCAAACAAAGTACCTTAGAGCAAAACAATACAGCTACACTATTTCCTGTCATCAATAACACATTTAACCTCTCCTCTGAGAAGGCCACACTAGAGGAGAAAACATCCTTAAAGATTTCTCTATGAGACAGAAGCTGGTCACACTTTGCCCTGGCTATCACTAAGCAGTTAGTATATTCAGAGAAGCTCGAGGTTTGGAGGAACAGTTAGTACATTCAGAGAAGCTTGGTGTTTGGAGGAAAGGAACAAGCCCTCAGGGGTTTATTCAGCTCTTACCCACCTCTGTCATGTCTACCTCATTCACTCCCCACCTTGTTTGCTGTGTGTGGGGACAGGGGCAATGGAAGGAAAAAAAAAAAAAGGAGAGGAGGAAAAAAAAAAATACATAAATCAGATGTACGATGTTAACACCTGTTACCATGGAGATTATGGTGCACTCCAAGACAGGGAGACTGGATTGGAGAAGGACAAGAGAGGGAGGTTTGTGCCAGAGCTGGGAGCATAAATTCATAAAATAAGCATTACAAATTCCTCAAGAACTGCAAGGGCTTTCCATCATATCCTTCTTTGGCAAGACAGAAACAAATAGTTTCTCTTCACCTGAGAACGGCTTTGCCAGGTCTCAGAGCTGGAGAACCTGCCTCCCTGGGCTGGCTGCAAGCTCTGCTCCACAGGCAGGTCAGTTTGCACTGACCTTGTCCCACAACCTCTGCAACCGGCTGTGCCACAGGGGGACACTTGCCAGCGGTAGCTCAGCGTCCAGGTGCTTTGCAGCAAACAGCACCCCATGGAACGTGCTGCCAAAGACACAGGACTGCTCCTGACAACCTGCAAAAATGTTGGCTGAGGGCAGCATCTCAAAGACATGACGGCTTAAAAATTCTGCGTAAGAATAGTTGCTTCATCACTCCACTCCATTCACTTCTAAACAGCTTGTCACACCGAAGAGCTCCCCTCCCCTGCTGCTTCCCACTCCCACGCTAATGGGACAACTCCATGCAGTGTTAAGGGTGATGACATCCGTGCGTGTGGTAATTAGTACATAAAAAGAGAAAGCAGCTGTACTGGCATAATCACCACTCGCAGCAGTAACCAGGGCCCAGCTAATCAATCTGATGCAGTCATACAGACGGGCTGTTGCAATCACATCCATTAGTAAGACCCCCTACTCTACCCACAGAGTGGAAAAAAAATTAAAGTTCCTTCAACATCAGCAGGTACCTCTCTTCAAAGAAGGTCAGAAGCCTGTCAGGAAGCATTATTTTCCATAGATCACACCTAATTCCTTTCGGATTTTTTTTTTTTGTCTTTTTGTTTCCATTGCTAAATCTTATAAAAAGTTACTGAGATACTTCAACCAAAGTAGCCAGCCTGAGAGCATACCACAGAGTGACCACCTCTTTGTCAGTGGGATTGTCCATGCTCCATAGTCCCATACTTCTAGGAATAATATTCAAGTTACTACAGGAATCCTACACTAATACAATTCTCCAGCTTCTAGGTCAAGACATTGTTGCCAAACCTCAAACACTCTTAAAACTAGCAATAAAATGTATATAGCTGATAATTCACCAGTTCTCTTTTATTAGGGCTGTTGCACAGACTAGTTGCAGGCCATGTGTAACAGCCACATTGATGGCCCAGTGTTCAGGAATCAATTTAGAACCACTGTTGTAAAAGTCCACTAAGCTTTAAGATGCTCACCACACAGCCTCCAGAGAGTTTAAATTTAATAGGGTGGCATTTTTATTTAGGACAGATATTGTATTGCATCACATTTTATCAGACCATAATCACTGCCAGCAGTCACAGCAAGCTTCCAGGCTCTTCACCATAACCAATGTCAAACTTGCTCTTAGCATCACTACACTACTAATTCGATAATATTATACACAGCTACACCATTAGATGTGGTGATTCAGCATTTATGAAGCTGGCAGTTGCATTTGTTTCCAGATGCTGTTCTGAAACAGAATTTTGAATATAACTATAAACACTGAAGTCTGAGGAGTGGGAGCTTCAGAACATCCCTATGGAAGCTTAAGTCCAAACAGGCAACGTAAGTACAGCAAGCTGTTATCTTCTTGGCAACAACATAAACATATAATTGTCATTTCAACAGACAATAAAGGTCCTACCCCTTCCGTTTAGGGCCATATGACCCAGCTTTGATTACACAGAATAGTTGCTTGACCTGTGCTTGTGTTTCAAGAAAACCCTGTCTCTGGTGATCTCCCCCCCAGTTCACAGGATATTCCAGAAGTCTTCTGTCATCTCAGGGACTCCATTTCTCCTCTTCAGGGATGTCAGCAAGATAAAAAGTCTTCCTCTAGAAATACCAAAACTGTCTAGGTAGTTACGCTTCCACACAAAAGGCAACTCTCATGCAAAGAGAAAGCAACTCTCACTAAAGAAAACAGCTGGTTGCTTCCATTTTACATCCCTGTAACCATGAAGTATGGGGAAAGATTTGCCTGAGTAATTTATGTGTGCACTTCACTATTTTCAAAGACTGCACTAAAAACAACTACTTATCTCTTTGGTGTGCCTTTTCTACCCTTCCTGAACAGGAGTGGGCACGTGTATCATCTACTGAACTCCCTAAAGCTCATTTCATCATTTCACAGTCACTTTTTCAACACTGAATTCAGCAAGGGAAAAGATAGATTAGAGAAAGTAGAGCTGTAAGTCACAAGGAAAAAGGAAAAAACAGGCCCTCCAAGTGTTCAGCAAACATGCTGCATGTGGAGTGCAAAGGCCACCTCAAGTCCACCGCCGCCGCTCTCCCTCCAACTTGTCAGTGCTGGCACATCAGCACTGTAGCACCTGTCACAGCCACCGCCTAGGTATTAAACTAAATATTTACTTGTGGCAGAGAGCCAGGAGAGGCTGCATGACAATCAACAGCCTGGAGGAATCTTTCCCGATGATCTCTTCCTCGCTGTCAGGCTGCTGTACTTATGTGCGAAGAAGGGGGCCCAGGGCACAACACATAAGCAGAGAGCTACACAGTTAATTTGTACCTGCCCTGGAGGAGTAAGAAAACTTTTTGCTAAAAGCATCTGCTCTGCAAAGCCCTAGTTATCGACCCAGTGCTTCCCTCTTCCCCTCCCTCTCCGTTCCAGGAAACTTGCTGCTGTTAAATAACGCTCTTCAAGTTCTACTTTTCCCCTCCATTTCTGGGGTGTGCTAATATAAGACGCTGGACAGGGCAATCACCAGGATCCTGTCAGTCCTCAGAGTAGCAGCAGGCTGCCAGCTGGCAACAGGGCTGCACTGCTCACCTGGTCGGAGCAGCACTGTGCCGGCCAAAGCGGAGGAACCACGTCCTCTGAACAGCCGACTCTTTGCTCAAGGCCTTCCCACCCCTAAGGAGAGCAGCAAAAAGCAGGGGAGTTTTGAATCCTGCTTGTTTGGCAGAGTGGGACCTTCCTTCTCCTCTGTGGCACTCAAGTAAAAAAATCATGTTTTGAAGCTGGAGGAGAAGACAAAGTTGGCACAAGTGGGTAGAGAAACTCAGCAGGAACTCATCTTTTATCTTTTAAAATTCAATAGAGACATTTCTGCTCTCGACTAGATTCATTGCCTTTCAGGGTGCCAATAAATTTCAAGCCATTACCTCTGCTTAGCACAAGCAGTAAGTTGGGCTGTTAGATCAGCCTTGATAAAGATTGTGTGGGAAGGGGGTGCAGATGTTCTCTTGTTTACACGGGGAAATCTTGTCATCTGTGAAGCTCCATCCTGACAGGTAAAAGGAGAGGAAAGGCTGGAGCAGATCAAGTGGGTTTATCAGGCACCAGCCTAAAATGTAATTATTAATTTTCAGCTGAACTGAGGTTGTCAGCAGAGGCTGACAATGAAATCAAACAGAAGAGAAACATCTATTGCGCTAAACCAAACAAAAGCCTTTTACTGGGTGGACTGGTAAAATCCACAGTTTCACAGCTAGTCTGACCTGGGTTGCAGAGAAAAGAGCTTCAGAAAGGAGTGTTGATCTCTGCTGAGTGGGTACAGATGTACTGGCAGCCCGCATTTGTACCTCATGCCTGCACAGATGCAAAGTTTATGCTGGTAAAAGAAGTGCCCTTCATATGGATACAGATTACACCACCAAAGCAATCATACAGGCTGCACAGCTTTGGCAATGTCACTGCAGCTATCCCAGAGCCTCCGGCCAGCACAGGTACCTCATCTTGTAACACACTTTAGCAAACTAAGCTACATGGAGTATGTAATACAGATCCAGCCCTGAAAGCAAAGCAAATTCACAACGAAGTATTAACTTCACTGAAAGCACACCTCCAAGCAAAGCCTACACACCGTTTGAAACTACTCAAAGTACAATAAAACAAATGCAGAAAACTACAAACTGCACTTGTATTTGCCAGAGCAGCAGATGAGGTGCAGTGACAGAATGAAGGCACAAACAGCAGTACAACTAAGGCTGCACACATTTCGCATTTCCCCATCTGCCCTTCATATTCTGCTCTACAATCTGACCTTGAACAATAACTTGGAATTTCAGAAGCCTGACTTACTCTTTTTCTGATTGCAAGCACCTTACTGAGACTGAACAGCACCTAAATAAATTCATTATCTTTTTTGCCTTACTGATCCCAATAGTGTGTTGCCACCAAAAGATCTTACCTGATATATACTTAACATCCACGTGTTAACTAGTTCACCTCTGACAGCAGGGAATCAGATAACTTGCTATAGAGCATCTACCACTCTACTGAGAGCACTGTGTCCTTTGCTTAGCTGCCAGAAAGCCACCTGCATCACTGACTTCTATAATGCTGCCAATTAGTTTAAATAAGTCTGTGGCTTTTTAAGTTCCAGAAGCATAATAAAAACCAGACATCCTAACCTGATCTCCTTAATAAATAACACTATCCCTTTTTTTCTGGCATAGATTATGTTCTTTATTCTGCCTTCTATTAATGAATTTCACAAAAGCTGCTGCAATTCAGGCTTATGCCTTGCAATGCCACAACCCCAGAGCCCTCTGCAGCAGATTTCAAATCTAGTTTGTCTGAAGCAGAGGGCCCTGAATGCAAAGCAAAACAAACAGTCTTTGAGATAACTGACCCAATGGCTCAATACATTTATTCATAAGACAATGTGTATCAGTATTTTGAAACAAGGCAAGTCTCCCCTTCGTTTGGAAAGAGTCTTCTTTCTGTATCTATACGCAGATGCAAAGAAAAAGGCATGCACTTCCCATGATCACGCAGGGGAAAATACTTGCTTTTTTGCTCCCTATGTCCCCTTATTAGGCAGGTTGGTCTATGCTGCTCTCAACCCCTCCCCCACAGCTGATTCCTGCCAACAATATACATGTCTTTCCATTAGATCTTCTCTGTTAAAATGGAAGAAGCAAAAAATAATGCACTTATCTTCCTGGATTTGTCTGCCTTATCCTCAAATGGATCTTATCATCTAATGCTCAGCACAAATAAAATTTCTTTCAACTCCATTTATCTTCCCTAGATGCAAGAGGATCATATATTAAATTCTTCTTTGGTCTTTACCAATACAAACCTCTTTCTGCCTTTTTCTGCACCTGTTGTCAGTGCAGAAAATCCTAGTTTTGCTTTCTGAGCCTGAGCCAGTGAATTAAATGAGAAGTAACCCTTAATTTTCAGCAACTTAAAACCTTAACTGAGGATACTTGAATCAGAAGTTTCTCTTGGATGGACTGAGAAACTTTATGCAAAGGTAAAACAGGGCTGGTTCTTCCTGACTGTACTTGATCACACAATTTATTGATTATCTTTCAGCAGAAGTCTCATTACAGCACACCTAACCCTTCCTTTCTTGAGGCTGGCTCCTGGCATTATCAGCTGGTACTTCATCTCACAAGCGTGCCACGCAACTACACCAGAAAGAGCTTTAAAAATAACTAGGGGGAAGCTTCAAAACATTAACAAGAACTAGGTCTTATGAAGAAATGGATCATCTCAGGTAACAAAGCTCTCACTCAGGAAAATAACACACTTACAGTTAAGTGGCTCATTAATTTGTTATCTGTCTCACAAGGGCTGCAAAACCAGGGTAATGTCTCCAAAAAGCCCTTTAAGGGACTAGTCCAAGCACAGATCTGAAACCTATGGCTGAGTAACCAAGAAATTGCTAAGCAAAACAATTGTCCTTTCAATTGCGTGTGTATGTGATTGGAACAGATGAAAGGAGAGAAACAGGAATGCCAAAGGGGGTGTTAGCATGACAGAAGATAGATACATATATATTCAGTGCAGATGCACAAGTGAACTGAACTGTGCAAACAGGACTGTGCCCCCAGCTATTGCTAAATCTTGCAAAAATCACTGACAGCTCTCAATGCTACAACCTAATAAAAATATGGTCACTTCACTGGCAAAAGGAGTGACAAGCTGCTTCATTTTTGTCCTTAACTCAGACTGCAAACCAAAAGCAGTACCTGTGAATTCCTCATTAAATGTCATGCTGAGACTGCAACAGCAAAATCTACAATATGTTAAAGATCTAATGACAAGAGCAAAAGCTTCGCGCACAGCAGCCATTCCACCCCACCCTCCGTCTGCTGAGCCTCAATAGCACAGCATACAAGATCAAATGTCAACAATATGTTGATGACAGAGCTACATGCACCCTCATCTAGGTGAAAAGAGGCTGTCATCCAGCTGCCTACACGTCTGGAAGGAATAAATACCGCAGGAAAGAGTTGGTTTAAATTTAATTCAAGAAAGATGGTAGAAAGAAGCATTGCAAAATTAAAAAAAAAAAGTCTTCATGAAATTGCAAATCTGTTCTCAGCCCATGTCCAGTTTAGTGCAAGTCGGGCGATAATTCACCTTGTCTCGCCCCTACCTGACTTGGGCAAGATGACTGCACGTGAATAATCTCAGATGCGGAACCATCTTTGCCAGAATTTTTTCTGCCTAGTTAAAACTACGTACCCAACTGCACCAAAGCTAAGAGTAGTGACTGTGGGCAAATAGGCTCCGTGCCTTCCCTGAACTGCTAAAGCTCAGCTCTCCTAAAACAGAACCCCATATTAAACAAAAAGTCTTGGTTCTCAACTTCACAACCCATGAAGAAAAACCATCCTGAATAGGTGTCACTTGCCTTTTTTTTTCACACCAGTTTGCTAAAACTGACACTGTTTCAATGTTTAACCACCCCATGAGGTTTTTAAAACACAATATTTTATGAAGGGATCCTAATGAGTTTTAAGTCTTTACAGTTTCTTTTAAGTTCTGTCTCAGCAGCCTTCATGCAGACATGGGTGAATTGGTCAAGATAACAATTTAACTCCTACAACATACCATTCCCACACCTATGCTCACATGCAGCACATCTATGCAAATCTTCATGCCATCTGCGACACCAAGGTGGTGTTTCATTTTCCAGTGCTGTTGAACACAGCTCTTACACCACCCTACATCAGCAGTGCTTACCAAGACAGGTTTTGGACATCACAGTATCACAGTATGTTTGGGATTGGAAGGGACCTCAAAAGATCATCTAGTCCAATCCCCCTGCTGGAGCAGGAACGCCTAGGTGAGGTCGCACAGGAACATGTCCAGGCGGGTTTTGAATGTCTCCAGAGAAGGAGACTCCACAACCTCCCTGGGCAGCCTGTTCCAGTGTCTGTCACCCTCACTGAGAAGAAGTTTCTTCTCAAATTTAAGTGGAACCTCTTGTGTTCCAGCTTGATCCCATTACCCCTTGTCCTATCATTGTTTACCACAGAGAAGAGCCTGGCTCCATCCTCGTGACACTCACCCTTTATATATTTATGAACATTAATGAGGTCACCCCTCAGTCTCCTCTTCTCCAAGCTAAAGAGACCCAGCTCCCTCAGCCTTTCCTCATAAGGGAGATGCTCCACTCCCTTAATCATCTTTGTTGCCCTACGCTGGACCCTCTCCAGCAGTTCCCTGTCCTTCTTGAACTGAGGGGCCCAGAACTGTCTTTCTAAAGACATTTGCCAGAATTTGCTGATACACAGAGCATATAAAACTATTTTGACTATTATGTTCCACTTGGTATTAAAAGGAGGGATTTTCCATATTGTTCAGAAAAGGGTTCTGTCCCCATGTCCCTTCCTAGTATCAAAAGTACATGCAGTTTGTGGCTCTGCTTGGACTTTTGGTAGTCTAAGAAACATCTACCTGGTTCAATCGCTGCCAAAAATGGAAAATTGTTTTGGGCAGTAATTGAATATATTATTTGCAGTTCTACTCAGAGCTGTCAGAAGCTGCCCCTGTTGACCTGAAGATGTCAAAATCTCTCCGAAGGAGACGCAAAGGACCACACCAACAAGCATGCTTTCTCAATAACACAGCAAGAGGTTGGTACTCTCTCTCTTGCAAACTACTCTTGTTTTCAGAAGTATGCTAGTGTGTTTGAAATTTTCCACTGCAGGTAACATGTTGCGGTAATCCATCTTCATATATTCTCCCAATCAGTTTCTTTTTTCACATTACTAAGGTTTCTGACAGAACAGTAACTTGCACCCCAGTGAAGCGAACGTGCACGGTCATTCGCTCACAGGCTTAAAGCCCCTTCCCTTAGGGCTGCAGGAGCATTCAGAGCTCACACAGTGGGACAAGGAGGTCTGGCAGTGACCTTTGCAGAGCACACTGGATACATTCTGCTGACACCTGCACAAAGCTCAGAAGACAAGAGCACTCAGTAAGTGCACATATTCTGTGCATTTTCATCGTTACAAGTTAATATGCTGAAAAAAAGCTTGGCTCTGTGCTAGAACTCCATGTGCCTGTCTGCTTCAGGCCCTTCTTCCTGAAGGATTTGGAATTCTCCATCTGTTTACAATGGAAGTATACACATATTCTGTTCCATCCAGGCTACTGACCAACCACTTCATCAGGATGTCTCCCAAATACCTGTGGTCTTGTCAAGAGTTAATTCTGGATCTCTACAGCCTGAATTTCCTTCCAGATTCAAAGCACAATGTAGGACCTGAGATGAGGCTTGGTTAAGCCACCTGATCCAAACAAATTGCATTATTTGCTCTTTAGCTTCATGTCAATCAAATTTTTCTATCACCTACTTCAATTTTTTTATCCTCAGCTTAAAAGCCCCTTTCCAAGTTTTATTTTAATTTTGATTACAGCAATCATGTTTTTCTGGTATTTCAGTTAACTTCCTGTAGGTAAATGAAAAACATTAAATATTGCAAGGGCATTAGAATTTGTGAATGCCAGAAATAAAACTACATGCTGGCCTTCTTTTTCATTAATATCCATTGCTAACAGATCCAGGGTAAAATGATCCTTACTGTTCTATGTTTCTAAGGAACTTCAGGTCTGACCAAGTTTCTAATTTCATGTTGTTCTAAGTTCTTAACTTCCATATACTCTTGGAATCATACAGAATTCAGAAATCACCCTAGACCCATGCAGCTTGAAAACAGATCCTCTTTTATTTGGAGATCAGCTCCATCTGTGACTTCAAAATAGGCTGCAAAACATCTCCTTTCTCCATATTTGGAGTCCTTTCTCCAAACTTCCCATCTCTGAAACTCAAATATTTCCAAACAATTCCCAGTGTCAGTGCTACCTGTACAGCCTCAAGCTAGAGATCCGCTAAAAGCAATTCTTTCCTTGTACTCTCCAGCTACAGAAAGATTTCAGAGATGCCAGATAGGTTTGGGGGGAAAAAAAAAAAATAAAAAAACAACACCAAAGTGCAAACACAACAAAAAATGAAGCTTATACATACCACTCGTGTCAAAAGTCAACACTACTAGAGAGCTTTTTAAGGCTCAGTCTGAAAAACAAACTTGTTTTTTAGCAAAATCAAGTTTCCATCTGAAATGCTAAGCAAATCAATCCCAAGGGAGTGAACAGAAAGAGCAGGAACCTCTAGCTCATGACTCCACCATATTTGATGACAATCCACTACTTTTACTCCATTTCTGAGCACAGTTTGTCAGTGTCAAATCAAGTCAGCCCTGACCTGTAGAACTCAACCCAGTCTCTGAAATATCAGGAGCAAGATGCATACAGACAATGCACACTTTATAACCAAGATGCTCCTTTATACAATGCAGAAGTGCTGTAATCCTCAGAGAGAACATTTCTCTCAGACTCTGAAAATTACACCAGCAGCCAGTCAATTTCTAGATGCAATTAAATGTATTAGAGTTTCATATAACAAAACTAATAAATTGCATCTTCAAAACCTCTATTTAAACAGCAAGACAGAAGAAATTCTCTGAGGATTAGAAACCTGCATTCCACTGACTGGTAGTCAATGATGTGGAGGACGGGTCTTTCCTTTTTAATTGGAAGCCAAAATAATCACTGTATTTCACTCCTCAGCAGGTCACCACGCTTCTGCAGTGACTTACAGGCCACGTTGCCAAGACCTGCTCTCCCAGTTCATTGACTGCAAATCAAAAAGTGTCAGGGAAGTAAGGAACAATCGTGAGACAACTTACAAGAATTTTCAGAGAATGTGATGTAGCATTTCTCTTTAATTTCGCTCTTGGGGGTTTTGCAAGTAATGTAAAATTAAAATATCTACAAAGCACTGCTTCAGAACATAGCTATGACTTATTTTTAATTAAGAAGTTGAGTAACATTTGCTTTGTATTACAAGCGGTTGGCACAGAGGCAACAAGGATGCTTTCTGATTCTCCCTAATGTGCACATTAAATTAGAGATTGAAGAATACAATTTCACCAGTGCCTTTTTTCCTAAACCTTTTTCTACTGCATGATGGCCAAGCTGCAAACAGGTTTTTACTCAACTGAATATGAATACAGAAGCCATTGCGAAGACAATGTGCTAAGAATATTATAAAGTTTCCTACTTTAAGCTCTATTTCTATTTTGCATGTCCTGAAAAGTATTACGAACTTATGGAGGAGTCTCGTTGCAAAACTCAAGACAGAATAAATACCAGTAGATGATCTACTAATTTTTAAAATTTCATGAAGGAATAATACGTACAAGATTAACAGTTTTACATTTTCCAAGCCCTACAGACTGCATAAAGATGACCAACAACGCACCAGAATGTTGAAACAAGACTCAACATCATCCCACACAAAGTCTCTTTAAGCAAATTAATTCAAACTGGTCTAGTTGCGACCCTGTCACATAGGCAGAAAGCTTAAAGTCCAAAAGTCCAAAGCAGTCAGAAAAGAAACACTTTTAACATCTTTAAATGTGATGTGGGGAAAGGGAAAACGAGCAAATTAGTTAGCAAACTCTGCTAGACTGGATAGATTTGAAAACGTGGGGGAAAGGTTTTTGGAAGCTAAAAATATATGTGCAAGAAAGATGAAAAAAGCAACCTTTAGAATACTTGCAATCCATCTGGAGAAAAATAATCCAGAACTACAGCAGATGAGAAAGACAGGAGTACAGTGATGTGGAGAAAGTCTGAAAAGCAAGAGTGGGAAAAACTGTACAACATTTTCAATGCACCATAACAGCAAAAGGAAAAAAAAAAACACAATAGTTTATGACTGCATAAGTAAAGCCCTGTAGTCCAAAAAAAGCAAAAAAAAAAAACCCTCTGTGGGCTTCTGGTAAGACTACGCTTATCACATTATACACATTTATACATATCCCAGAATGAAGGGGGGAAAAAAAGAAGAAGAAAAAAAAAAAAAGAAGGGTATTCTGGAGAGAATTTATAAGGGGGAAAAAAAAAAAGGAAAGCCGAAAGATTGAATTACAAGAAAAGATTAAGGGAATACAAAGCATTACTTCACTAAATGGTGACTAAGAGCAAGGGTACAAGCATTTCAAGAGTGTAACACACCACAGGGAAAGAAGATAGGTTTGAAATGGAGATGAAAAATATAAATGGAAGATTTAAACAGAAGCTTATTGATTTAGCTGGCTACAAAAAAAAAAAAAAGTCTCTAAAAGGAAGAACTTAGCAACTGGAATTTAGAGCAAATGTAAAGAATGGATGAGAGGAAGAACCCTACCATAGCTCTTTATGGGAAGAGACACGATTTTAGCCTATAGGACTTATCTATCTTAGCTTATTACAATATGGCAAAACAACTGCGGGAAGGGAACAGTCCCATATCTGGCAGTAAAAGTGATGTACTTCACGAGGTTCTTAAAATACCTGAATAAAGAAACAGTACTAGGGCAAACTAGACTTTTAAAAGGATCTAACCGGATACCGAATCCATGTAATTAGTGATCTTATCATATCCATGCAGCTTTCACCTACCATACCTGCTAACCAAATTGCGCTTTTCTCATAAATACTCTTAAATTTCTGTCTCTTACCTTAAGAGGCTCATACCAGAATGATAGCTCAGAACCAGGGCTGAAAAAGTGCTGACTGGTGCACCAAAGAATATCCTCATCAGTGACCTTTCCTTGCATTATAACATGGAACAGACAATGACAATAAATGAAAGTTTTGTAAAAGCTGATAAAAACAGCCCACGTAATGACAGGACTGAGATGACCCTCTCTGAATCACGAGCAGTCTGGAGAGCAACTACAGAGCCTGAAGTTGAATCAAGAAATTTATTCGAGAGACGAGTCTCTCCCCAGTGCCAGGCCACTAGAGAAATGGCTCAGTGCAACATTTGTGCGCTGGGAAAACTCTGCCAAAAGTAATAATAATCAGAGAGGCCTTTTAAAAAAGAACAAATAACTTATAAGGCAAAAAAAAAAAAGTAGATATAGGCAGAGGCAAAAAAGTTGCTCATGAAACAAATTCCACTATGATCAAGTTACCCCCCAAAGTGAAAAGGTTTGAATAGCTGTTTTTCATCTGCCACAAAAGTCACCTGAATACATGGCATAATGCCTGAATCTAGCCCAAATTCCAGCTTTAGAAATTACCTAGTTCTGCCTTCTCAACTCTTTGTGCATTATCAACTGGACATGGCTTCTCCCATCCTAAACTATCACTGAATATCTGTTGTGCTCTACTGATGAACAAAGCAAAATACACACTTTCTCGTAACTCTACTTGACAGTTTGCAAAAAGATAAAGGTTTGTGCTCAGGTACTCAACGAGTCAGAACGGGTCATAGTTCAGCTCTCCCGCAAAGGAGAAACGGTAAGATAATTTCATTGTCAAAATAGGCCTACATATACATAGAAAGCTCACTAATAAATAGCCAACAAAAGCCTGTTTTACAAAATTAGGGTAAGCCTCACCTTCAGTCTGAGAGTATGAGGTGAAGTTGGCTCCTACCCTTCTTGGAATGTTGGTGGCCACTCTCCTACAGGAGAGTGTTAGGAAATGATCCTCAAACCTCAGCTGAAAAACTCCCTCAGCAAAGCCAACTGCAGTACCACAAGCAAGATGCATATTACCCTAAGAAGTGCAAAAGACCTACTAGGTACTATGAGTGACAGCTAGACTTAAGATACCATACACAACATGGAATATATTTGTTTGCCATCATATTTGAAAACAGAGTAAAGTTTCACAATTCTCTTCTATTTATGTTCTCCTGCCATGTTTCCATACCTCTGTAATAAATTCCTTCACATGCTTATTACTCAAGTAGGCCTGGAGCATGTTACCTCTTTGCTATCATAACCCAGCAACTACCTACTAGGTTAGAGCAAAAGCAACACAAAATCACTGACGAAAAGAAACAGAATATACATACTTACCCTCATAGAGGTTTCTCCACCATGGGGCTGTTGCAGCCTGAAGACTTGAGCAACCATGTGTTCTGTGGACGGGTGCAACAGGATACGTCGAGAAGCAAGTCCCACCATTACGTATCTGCCCATTGGAGACAGGCTCACAGAAATGGCATTAGGGCCTATAAAGAGAATAGTGGTTATTTCTCTCAAAGGCTGACATCCCTCCCTGTGCCTAATCCCCACAGTTTCTTCATTCCCTTCCAGCATTCCCATGATGTATGGCATACTAAGCTCATCCTTAGAAGGGGTAAAGAAAAATAAGGAGACCTGCACAATTATAAATTTTGCAAGATCCTTCTTGTAGCAAGTGTATTTCCACTAAGACAATGAAATTCTTCAACAAAAAAAACCCAAAACAAAACAAAAACTATCCTGTGGCAGCTATGTCCTACCAGCACCTTACGTGTCCAGACCATACCACAAGCTTCTCCCCAGCAGCACTGTATTTGCAGCTGTTCCTTGTTATTACAGTCACTGCTGTTTAGACTGTTGCATTTCTCACTAAGGGCTGAGTTCTGAGGTAACTTCTCACCACCCCCCAACCCTGACTTCTTGCTGCATTCTTACCAAATCGCTTTGTGTAAAGCATCTCGCCCAAGTTGTGGGGTGCCAGAGAATACACAGCCAGTATTCCTTCATCAGGGAAGCCTCTTTGACTGCTGGGAATGAAGGCTGCCAGCAGCTGCCCATCGGCAGAGATATCACAGCTAGCATCATTGTAAATCTTGCAGTTTTGAACAAGCACGTTCACAGAGGCTGCACAGAAAAATGAAAGGAACAGTGATTAAAGCACTCAGGTTCAATAGAGAACAAAGTAAGATTTAGACCTAACGTTGGAGACTGGAGAGTACATGCAAGAGGCACTCGAGACATTCAGCTTCCTCCAAAAGTTTATGAAATGTTAATACCCTGATTAATGTAAAACTTGCTCCAAAACGGAGATAAGACACTGCAATGAGCCCAGGAAATGAAATCTACTCACCTCCTGGAGCCTTCAGCCAAGAAATAGTGGCAATTGCACTTTATCAAACCCTGCCTTTGAGCACAACACCATCCTTTGCAAAGGACAGTACAGTTTAAACAAGCCTCAAATTGTGACTTTCTGACGAACTCCAGCAGTGGTAGGTATCATTAGAAACAGTACACCTTAATTCACTTCCCCTTCTCTTGTGGAGCCCCTGGTTCCAGTTCCCCTTATCTCCAATAAACAGGAGATGAGAGAAAAATTCCTCCCTGCAGATACAGACGTTCACTTCTGACAGCTGATTTTTACACCAACCTTAAAGCAAGTGAGAAAGGGCAGAGACTTTTCCAGCCGGTCCTCCATTTAATTACTCCAATATTTGAGACATTCGCGCAGTCAGTGAAGTAACTGTTCAATAGACAGGGTAGTGAGCAGCAGCTCACAAAACATAAGTTTTACTTCAGTATCTGCTGGCGAGTTGCTGGGTGACCTCATCCAAATCTTTTCCCCTCTATGCAGATTACAAGCTCTTTGGATTACTGAATCTTAGTATGCACTTGTGCCACTCCCAGTACAATGACGTTCCAAGGCCTTGTAGCATCGTCATCATCAACAGTTCAATCAACAGTGGCTTCATAAGACAAAGCTGGAGTTACATTCACCCCCTCAGCCTAACCTAAACACACTCCAGTATTTCACTAAAACTGCAGCAATTACTCCAGGAGGTTTGGAGCTGAAACTGCATACACTATTTTGGGGATGTGGAAATTTCAGATTCTAGTATTTTCAAACTCAAGGGGATTTTATATGTGTGTATATATATATATAAAGCCCACATTTGCAAGATAGAAACTTTGCATGCTAAAAGACTGAACACCCCATCTCACATGCTTGAAACTATAGCATCATGTGGAGCACTATGTTAACTTCCACAATCCAAAAATCTTCTTCTAAACCATCAAACTATGCCCAGCCTAGAAGTGTTTTTGATTTGCTCAGCTAAAATTGTAGAAGAGTTTATGAAGGCACTTCTTGTGCTATATTTCTTATTAGTTTAACAAAAGAACAGTGCCAAGAATGCTTTGTGCATACTTTGAAAGTCTGAACTTCAAAATCAAATTAAGGCTGTAACTCAACGATTTAACAAACTGGCGCTGCTGCCAGAAGAAACAATCCCTGCCCTTTGTTTCCAACACTTCTGTGGAAAGAAAGCTACACCAGGGAACTGATATGGCTGAGAAATTACTGACTGTTCTCTAGGTCACTTTTTAGCCAGAACAGTTTCCCAACCTGGTACGTCACACGGCCACACAGACACTCGCAGCAGCCGGACAAGTAGTCATGACAGGGGAGCAGACATGATTGTTCCTTCTTCCAGCATTGCTGATTTAAAGTACTTGCTGAACCTCATCTTTAGTTCTTCTGGGCTCAAATACATTTTTCCTGGGAACTGCTTTCCTACACAGCTGAGTATCAACTTCTGCTGTTCCATTTAAGCAACTCTGATGAAAAAGATGACAAGGATAAAAAGTGGCCTGTGTAATTACACTCTGTACCAAACCACCTACACCTGTAGTCTAAATTTATTCAACCATTTTTTCAGTCTCAAAGCTGCTAAAAACAGTAATTTTCAACCTAGTATAAACAGAAAGGTGCTGAACAGAATAAGGTAAATAATGGTAGTCACTGTCAGTTCCGTAATAACAGAATCTAAAATACACATGGCCCTTCAAAGAACAGATGGTCCACGAGATGACAACATTCCCAAATGCTTAATGCTTAGTCTGCAGCTAGTTGAACAGAAAGACAACAGAATAAAGATTATCCTACCTAATTTTGAAAAAGGTAGAATTAAAACTTATCCTTCTTTTTTTTTTTTTTTTAATCTAGGCTTCACTCAAATACTCATTACGTCATCACAAACGAAGATGCACATCAACAAAAGAACTGCAGTATATGCTGTGAACCAGCTAAAAGACACATGACAACAGGTTGCACTGTTGTAATCCCTGACAAAGTGGGAGGATTTCAGCAGAGTTCTTCAGCAACCCATTTCAAAACCAGTCCTATTTATCAGCTTTATCAATGGGCTGTGCACATATTGGAGCTGGCAGATGCAATCTGTTGATAAAGTGGGGTAACTTGATTAATATAGCATGATCAGACCACAAACAGGAAACTGAAGTACACAGACACATAACAGAAGGGAAAGGAAAGCCTTATAGAGTGTGTTAACATTTATAAATTTCCATTTCACCTAGAAACTTCCCAGTTGGAAACAACAGAGAATTAACTTTGGTGATCATAGAAAAGACTGAGCTACCCAGATGGCACAACAGTGAAAGAGATGGCAATCCTAAACTGCACCAGGGAACACACTTAAAATAGAAATATCAGTGCTAATATGCAACCTTGTGTACACTTGCTTCATCAGACCAAAGGTATGAGTGTCATTTAGCCCAAGGATCCTTTTGTACTGATGAACCACTAGTGATTTTCAAAGAGGTGAAAGTTTTAGAGGGGACAGATACTGATTTCTCTGGGCACAGATAATGTTTCTTCCTTCTTCTTATAACTCTTGAAAATCATAGTCTATACAACTCACGCCTCTTCTCAGCCTTTAAAGTTGGTTTTTTGTTGTTGTTTTTGTTGTTTTTTTAAATCTAAACATTCAGAAGAATCCCACAGCTTTATTTTTCTAATGTAAAAGATGCTTGCATTTCTTTTGTAGCATTTACAGATTGAGGGATATTGTCATGTCTTATACATATCTTCACAGTTCCTTGATTGTTTTTTTACCTCTTCAGGTATCTAATGCTCTTCCTCATCTAGCATTTACCATATGTCTTTTTAAAGCAATGCTGAGTTTGAATCACCAGTCACCAAGAGTCTATTTATCATATAACACATGTTCACTCATTTTCTATCTACATAGTTCTTCCTTTCCCCCCGCTCCTCCTCCAGCCCCCCCCCCCACCTTTCCTTCAGCACAGCACAGAGGTTTTTGGTGAGCAGTCCACAATGATGGCCAACATGACTGCGTCTTGTTCTTTTTAAAGTTTGTTGCATATGGCGAATGCCTCTTAGCAAAACAGATTGTGAGCTCCTCTGCCAACGTGAACTATCTTTCCCCCTTGATGTATGCCTGGAACGTAAAACATCACAGATGCAAGCTGCGCTGAACAAGAGGGAGTGCCCTTTATTTCAGTCTTTCAAGATCTGATTCACGCTGGCATGATGGTTCTTCGCTCTCCTCTCATTTACAAAGGATGAAGGACTTAGGTAGCACTTAGACCTAGAGCCAAGGGAGCCTGCTGTGCCAGCAGAAAAGGTCTAAATGTGAGAGGTGGAGATCTCAGCAAGCTTTCATTTTAAGGAGCAGCATCTACAAGATTCCCCAAACACAGGGAGGATGAAGATACCTACGCATTTGACAAAGCCACAGGCTATTTGATTTCTTTGAGCCTGAGGCCTGATCTATGATAATGAAGCCAATACAGAAGATTTTAGGGAAAAAAAAAAGCTATTCTTGGAAAACCATTTACAACAAGGCTGCCCTTTCATCTCTTGTTTTCTTTAGTTGTTAATGCAGCCACCGAGCTGACAGAACAGATCAAAAGAAACATCAGAGAACAAATTAATCAAGCCGTTGTGCCAACTTGGAGTGCTTACATCTACAGCATAATTACGCTTGAAGCTGGGGAAGGCCTGGTACACCAGCAGCAACAGCACTGCCAAAGGAAAATAGTGGTGGGTGCACTGTCCACTCCTAGCCACCCTTAAGGATGACACTTTCTTTACAGTTGCTCCTGTTTATACACTGTTTAGCACGCCTTTTTTTACTTTTTTTCTTTTAAGCTCTTCTGTATCCCACTGTGGATCAGTAAGTATTGATCAAATCACCTTCCTCAGCTCCCAGCCAGTGTTATAACGAGACAAATTTCCAATCTGTGACTAAATGTGGAAGAATGAGACCAATTCAGCACAACGGTTAGAAAATTAAATAGTGAGCAGACATGAGAGAAACTATATTCAGAAGATAGAAACAAGAGACAATATCTTCAAATATTTTATCTGTGAAAAGGCTATATTTTGCACTGCTCATGGAGTCAATATTTACTTGTTATCTGTGAGAAATTTTAAGGATCTGCAACTCTTACTAGAAGAATATTAAATAAATGCCAGAGGTGGCATTGCCTCTGCTGCCAAAGAAATTCCCCAGACCAATGACCGTATGACTGACAGTTACAGTTTAAAAGCAGATCACATTTATTTCAGAGTTATTAAAAGCAAAACTGGCAATAAGGAGAGAAGAAATCTAAAGCCATCTTTTTTCATTTTGCAATTAATAGAGAAAGACAGAGCAGAGACCAAAATCCCGCAAGGCCACGCAAAGCCAATTCCCTAAGACTGCTGGGAGTCCTCTCTTGTGAGGCTGCTGGACTGAGCATTAGTGAGGTGGCTGCTGTGGACCTGAGTCCCAGGCGAGCATGGAGAGCAGCCCAGGGCTCCAGAGCGTGCTGGGGCCCAGCGCTGAGACCACAGGACAGCACTGATCATGCTGCTGTCACTTGCTCAGGCGCGTCCGCCTCAGTGAGAAACATCCTACTTTCAAACTATCTTTTCTTTGTTTAATTGTAACAGGAAGAAGAGCTGCTTGGAGATGGAGGTTGGCCACGGAGCTGTTTCTCTGATGGGGAGCGGAGCTGGCAGGCAGCCCTGAACTTCAGCTGTATCATTTCATCTGCCCGAACTCCCCAAACCACTTGAGGCTCAAGTCAGACCCAGGAAGCACAATAGCCTCTTCTGTGGAAGTGGACTCTCTTACATGACCACCTCTGATTTACAGGAAACAATGGGGAAAAAAATTGAGCTGTTGCGGTCACACGCTTTACTGGGAAAATAGTTTATTTCTAAAATCACGAAGAGTCAGAAAAAATTTCTCCAACTCATCACTCCACTGTTACACATTCAGCTTCACAGTACCCTGGCAAACTTGCAGCTTGCCTTTGTTCTGTGCCTAGGCGAGCTTGGCAAATACCTGGTTCAGGATGAGCACAGCTGCTACATCTTCATACATCCCTACTAGACCCTGGCAGAGGGAGACAGGGCTAACAATCCAGAAATGCCAGAGTTGGGCTCAGCATGCAAAAAGGAAGAAGCAGAGTAAACCAGAACATTTCCATATGGTAATAAATCATGATGGACAAACCAAGTACTATGAAGCATAAAGTGGGGAGTCAGAAGGGCTGGGGATGGGATTGTAGCAAGAACTATGCCTGCAAGAAGGACACAATGACAATGGAAACTGTAGCCAAAATTCCAGCTAATTGGAAGCTATTTCAGAACGGAAGTGTCTTGGTAGGGGAGAGGGAAAAGATTGAAATATTGATGTCTTGAGGAGCAGATCTTATTTTCTATGGGATTCCATAAACAAACACCTTATGCCTTTTTTTTTTTTTAAATCAGCAGCCTTCTCAGCAGAGTCAGATGAGGCCGAAAAAGAAGAAAAAAAATAAAAGCGTTATTAGCAGCTGTAGCACTCTTCAAATAGTTTATAAGCTTGCAGAGAAGCCTCAAAGAACTTAAGTCAGCAGCGAGAAGATTCCTCCTCTGACTTCATCTTTATTCTGTTTCAAAGTCTGGCCGGACCACAGGAAGTATTTCCACGGCACGGCAAAGCTTTGCCTTGAGCACTGATCCTCAGCCTACAACCTCACACTAGTGCTATGAAGTTCGGCACTTAACAGGACATGTCAAAGCGCACAAGTTCAACAGTGTTCTACTTTCAAGATGGCACTGCATGCTCCTTTTTTAGAGACAGAATGGTTCTCAAGGATAAAATATAAAGCGTCTTCCTAATTTACAATGTCAAGGGCTACCATCTAGAAGCAGGACTTCTCTTTTCCACCAGGTTATAAACATCACACCACAATATTCTATATACTAAGGAAGGAGATTAGACAGAAACACCAGATACTTTACCTCTAGGAATGACATAGTGAGAAAGCTTTTTGTAATGAGATGGGCTACTGGTGGCTTTCCCCCAGCTCCTCTGATTTCCCAGGAACTGGCGGGTAAATAGCCCCATATGGGTTGTCCAGAGAAGCTGTGGATGCCTCATCACTGGAAGTGTTCAAGGTCAGGCTGGATGAGGCTTTGAGCAACCTGATCTACTGAAAGATGTCCCTGCCCACAAACCAGGGGTGGACTAGATGATCTTTAAAGGTCCCTTCCAACCCAAAGTATTCTGTGATTCTGTGATTTCAGTTCCTCACATCTCTGCTGCTATGGTGTCACTACTTTTGCTCCTTTAAGCAAAAGGACAGTACCCCCCAGAGACCTCTCTTTTCAGATATGTAATTTCTTGAATTGCAGGACATGACTGAGAAAACATTTTTTCTTAACTCATTTCAGTAGCTACCTGTGAAAGCAGATGTCTTTCTGAAAACAGAATCCCTGTTCTCCCTAAAACGAAGTCAATCCCTTAAAGCAGAACCCAATCTGCTTCTTTCTGAGAAGTCAAACAATGAATTTCACATATGCACAAAGATGATCAAAGCTAAAAATCACTGTACAAAGAAACGTTCATTAACATCTACCTCCTGTCTTCATTGCAGGCTGCCACAAACATTTCTGTAGCTATACAGCAAGCTATATCAGGATATCATTCTGGGTTAAAAAACAGCTTGCATAGTGAAGTTAGTTTTAGCCCCCAAAAATTCATTCCTTGATCAGCTGACCACAAGCATCAAATATTCTTGTGCCTGAATAAGGGCCTCTCTTCCAGTGCTAGAGCAACCTTATGCCCTAAGAACATATATAAAACTATGGTCTAATTCTCACAAAGGGCAGGAGAGGATAAATAAATAAATAAATAAATAAATAAATAAATAAATAAAATTAGCAACATTGTTCTATTCTTGACCCAGAAGCAACTTTCACCTGAGATGTGGGACGAATCACTGCTTTTGTAAATGGCTAGAAGCCACATCTACTTCCTCTGGCTTGCAACACTGTGGTAAGCAACAGACCAGGGCTCCAATTCCCAAAATGTATTGCAGCCCTTTAACCCACAATACTGTTAATAACTTGTAAAATTCAGACCAAATTTATTAGCAGGTGCTAATGTAAAGGTATAAAGACAATATCCCTCTAGAAACTTGTTGGTAGAAGAACAAGGAGACTGGATACAGAGTTCTTCTAAGAGGTTTAGTATATTCCTATTAGAACGCTCACAAAAAAAGCCCCATTTATGCACAAATTTGCTGATAGCAAGAATACACAAGCTAGACAGAGCAGGAACAGCTCTGCATGCTTTTAGTCAACTTTCTCAAAAGACTAAGCATTTTACAGTTCCCAATGCAACAAGACAATCAAGTAAACCAAGGCCTGCAACATACAGCTACCTTTGGAAGACCCTAGAGCTTATGGTAGCTCCGGCTGGTATAGAGTTAAAAGGAAATACTGGTGTCCTTTTCAGCTTACCATTGCTGATTTCAGGCAGATCAAATTTAGTGAAATCCCACCACTGGAGCCGGTAGGTGGTGTTGGCAATGTTGCTGGCCACAGCTGACTGTCCATCCCCAATTACAGCACCTACAGAAAAAGGGGAAATAATTAGCAATTTAACCTCCAGATTATCCAGAAAAGAGCTGGCAAGACAAAATCACAGAAAACCTTTCAAAATCCAATACACAAAACTCTAGATTCTCAAATAAACCTTATTTACAGAAAAGGCAAAACGTCATAAATAAGATTGCAGAGCACAGGAAATTAATAGGAAAGCATCTCCCTGCAACATATTTCCAAAAGAAAAAGAAAGCTGATGAGAGATATGACTTGCCCAGATTCACTAAGCAGAAATCCTAAGCAATTCATCCTGTGCAAATGCATTCTTATTGGTACTAGTGAAGCCATATTTTCAGAGACCCCAAATTTTCTAGTACGGCTATGAAGGCAGACCAGAATACATACTAAGGAAAAGCGTTGCCCTGGAAAATGACACACATTCATGTACACAATCCCTGCTACTACTGTAAACTCCACTCAGAAGACACAGGCTGCCTACAATATTTGCCACACTGTAATGACTGTAAAAAAACATTAGCAAGGAGGACCTGCAAGCTGGCCCTTTGCTGATCTGGGCAGGCCAATCTGCAGCAAGCAGGGGCTGCCCTGACTCCAGGCAAACTGCCCACCTAAGGATCTGGGCAACAGCCCAAAGCAGAAGGCAAAGCAGAATACTTCAGAAACTAGCACAAAGAACAGTTTTCCAGGTAGAAGGGAACTGCCACAGGTAACTCAAGTTGGCGTATGTTTGAGTGAGCTCTGAGGTTTAAATGCAATCCCTAGAGGCACAAGTGGAAAGAAGAAACAGTTGTCCCGTAATAGTACTAGAGTCAAAAATCTCATGCTATTTGCAGTCTCTAAGGCCTTCATATACCTGCAGCCCTTGTACTACACACACAGGCTACCACCCAGAGAAATTCAAGGTAATGGAATTTGATAAGGGAGAACAAAACAGGATCACCCCCAAGCACAAATGAGGAAAAGCACAGCCTCCAGAGTCTATGCAGCCTGAGTTTCAGCATCTCCACACTGTCTCCAGTGGGATGGAGGCAGAAGAGTCAGTGGCTTCAATCTCACAGCAGGGGCTGGCTCAGGACTCTGCTGCCATGGCAGCAACACTGGAAGAGACATGTTTTTAACAAATCACAGCCAGGGCACAGCAGGCCAGCTGCCTGTGCAGAGAGCTAAAAGCTTGCAAACTGCTTGTAAATTAAAGTGGTGTGGAAGAATATGAGGAGTCCAGGGTGGCTGTATTTTTACTTTTCTTATCAAATCCCAAGAAAACACTCAGGCTTGTAAATAAATAAATAAGCCTGAAAACACAAACACGCTAAACAGGGTTTATGCTTTCTCTGCAAAGTAGAGGATGGGCAGGGCAAAGTAGAGAAAGCAAATTCTAGACTGGTGCTGATAAATAAAGGAACTAAGAAGGCTGTTGCTAGTCCACTTTTCATTGATAAACTGTCTCAAGTCCTGATTTTGGTTCTGCAGAAAGCTCAGAAATATGCCAAGAGCAAGACTTCTGAGCAGCCAGCATCACACTGTGTACTCAGCTGTGCCAGGCCTCCAGCAATCGACAAACCTCCACTGTGCGTCTGCTCAGTCTCTGTATCTGCCTCTGTCAGAAATGCACAGATCACTTGGAGAGCAGAATTAAGAACATTTCCATTGCTCTTACATAAGCCCAAGACCTTGTTCTCCATATCCCCAAAACAAAGGGCTCCTCTGAACAAAAGATATGCATTGAAGAAAGCAGATTCAATGCATTAACGAAATTACATTTTGCAACCAGTAGTGGAAGAAGGACAATTAAATTTTACGTTGCTTCATCTTTCAAAGTATCCTCACTGCACGCCTGGGTTTGGTACACAAGGGCAGCTCTTCTGCTGCTTTACCTCCAGCCACCAGGTGGAGAACAGAAAAGTCCTTTCTGGACAAATTTCAAGCAGTGGGACTTGCTGCAGGGAAACAGTAACTAACACCACCAACTAGGTAGCAACTGCTTTACAGGACTGAGTCAGAGAAGGAAACACTCTACAAAGACAGGCAACAGAAGTACTAGGCAGGGCGCATAATTTCAGAATACTGATCTTATTACAAATGAATGTCAAAGTCATCACCTGTTTTGCAATGAGAACCACCTTTGTAGGCATAGCAAGTAATATATCAACTGGAGAACATCGTTTCCCAGGAGAGTAATTGCGTGCTCACTCTGCATCATAGAAGCCCAGCAACATCTCTAACTGCTCCACCAACAGCAAGTTCCACTGGATCATACAACTGTTCTGCCTACTGCTACAAGTACCATTAAAAAGTTGTTGGCAAACGTTTTTGATTTTTTTTCTGTTAAGATCCTGGTCTTCTCATCTCTTTCCCTGGAACCTTCAGGTTTGTTATGATGCTCATTTACGTTATGACCCCTTGACCTCCAATGACAGTCACATCCTACATGGAAAAACTAACAATGGAAAAAAATGCAGTACTTCTGCATCTACAGGACAGTCCTGCACCAATTTCAGAGCCAGCAAAAGTTATGAACTAATGCTAGTGCTTCAGGTATCTTTATCAAAAAGATGAGGACACAGGAAACAAGGTTCATAGAGTGAAAGGTGCATGTTCAGAAGGATTTGGTCTGTTTCTCAAAGGCTCCAAACCAGTGTCCCTAACACTCATGGTAAATCCATGATCTGCATGTTTTTATTAAGTAATTACCTCTACTTATACTAATTATGTAATCGAGAAGTGTAATTATTAAATTATATCTAGCTACATATAACAAAGTGGAATGAGATTAAAATCACAAGTCCTGCCAGAAGCCTCCCACATGCATGCGTGCACTGTCCCACAGTAAAGATGATTAAAAGCATGCAAACATTTCAGACATCCAATTTAGGGAGGAAAATAGCCCCCAGTACACAACTATGCTATCCAACCTTTGTTGTTTGCTCTTTGCATTGATTAATAGGGAAGATTTGAGATAATGGGTGGTAAACTTTAAAAAGTTAAAATCCTCACTACAGAGTTTTTGTTCACCATGCAGCGTGAGAACTCATTCTCAGCTGGCTTTGCCCAGTCAGGGTTTCAGCCTGGGTGAGAGAAGAAGAAGGTGATGTTGCCATTTAAGTTCTAGTATAACCTGGAGGCAAACAACACACTTCAGCTTCTCAGATGTAGACAGCAGTAGATGGGCTCTTACAAGCAGCAGTTCTCACCAAGCACTTGACAGTCTGTCCTGATTCCTGGCTCTTCCACTCTTTGATGGGATCACAAGTGACTGCACTGGGTACCTGAGGGTCTTGGGCTTATCATCCTCATGAACAGAACGACCTTTTACTGCATAGATGATGTAGATTTCAAAATGCAGAAACCCAAAGCAAAGGCCAATTGAAATGCAGTGAATGTAGGTTTGACTGGCAGCTTTCCTGCGTCTGTCTATCACTGTGTAATAAACACTGGGTGATGGCAGAAATGAAGACAAATGCTTTCAGCAACCCCTCCTTCTCCCCCCACCACCCCGATCTCCATCCACCCCCACTCAGCACATGACAAGAGAGTTTAAAGAGTGGGGGGAAAAAAGCCTTAACAAAGACTTAAAAAAAAAAATCTCAAATCTTTTCTTATAGGCCACCTACACGTGACAGATCTTACCCGTCAGTCTCAATCCCCTCACAGGGACCAACTCATTTTGACATGAACCTTTGCCAGTCAGCTCTTGCTCATTTATGTATTATATCAAGCCATGCAAGTCAATGTCTGAGTTTAGACTGAAAGGGAAAGTAGTGGTGCAAAACCATCTTCCATGGCACTCCAGCACTACTTTAGTGAAAAGCGGGATACTTCCAGACTGCTACTGTAAGACTCTCAGAGGAAGAGCCAATATTCTAGAGCTACACAGGCTTTGCGATACAAGTCTCAAGAACACGGAACATCTGCATATTATGGGAATTTCTTTCCCATGTATTTAACAGAAACCAGAGCTCATTTTTTTTCTTTTTCTAGACTAGATCCTTTACTCTTAAAGTTTGTAATGTCTGGTAGGTCCCCTCATAGTAAAAGCAAAATTCATTAATATGCTTACAGATAAGCTTGAAGAAACTGGAGAAGTCCCTGAGCTAATTTGTGACTCAATTTGAGACAGTGATTAGGCCCTGGTATAAAATTCCCCTTAGATTAGTACTTGCATGTTTAAGCATGAGTACCTTTGAAAAGTAATTACCTCTTTACAAGCCACTCTGTAACTGTAGCTAATGATCTAGGTTAGCCTACACTTGCAGAAAGGATCTACCAGAACTGATGAGTTTTAAATTTACTAGTTCTGGATCTACTATAATCCAGGCTCCAGGAAGCCCAAAACACAGGACAAATCTATTTGACAAACCCAGGATAAAGCTCTCTGCTGCAAGAATACACCACATTCTCAAGCAGTTCTGAAGCAATCTGAATTCAGCTGAAATGGGATTACTGATCTCTGAAGCCTAGCAGAGATGTAACAGGTTCTTGCACATCTCTGACCCTAAAGTATCTTATGAGGTAGCCTGGTTTTGGGGACTACGTTTGATCTCAGTAAATATATTAGATGCCAAATATGAATTTGACAAGTCTAAGCAAAAATGTGTTCCAGGCTACCACGAAGACACTGCCTTTGAAACAGCCAAGCCAGCTATCTAAAACTGGCCTAATGCTGTAGAAACAGTATGCATAGCAACCTGGTATCTTCAAGGATTTATTTTTCTTGTTTTTCAATATACCAGCAAGCTATAAATAAGAAGTGGGCAAAATGACTTTCATGAATGGATGCACAAAATGTTAATAAGGGTAGTTTGGCATATGCTAAGCACTAAAGGGATCTTAGATTTGATGTTAACTGAGAAAGCCTTGAAGAGGTCTCTCTCTTTGAAATCTGAACCCTCCAAAAAGCTGTTTTTCTTTTACCTCAGATATATGATATAAGAAGAAATGCAATTTCCCATTCATGCTCATTCCTTTTGCAAAATTTCCTTTTAGAAGGGGCAATGCTTAGCTTGCCGAGTTCCACAGTCCTACCAGCTATAGGAATTCGAGCAGGCCTCAGCTGCAGGTAGTGAAGATGACCATCCTAATAGGAGCTCAGTCAAGTGCCCAAGGGCTTCACTCACATTGTGAACAATGCAAGCATCACATAGGAAAGGGGATTTTCCAGCCACAGTTTCAGCCTTCAAAAGGAAATCAGTTTATTTGTAAGAAACAAAAACAATAAATGAACTGCTGCCCTGAACAAAACCTCCATCTCGAGTTCACTCATGATGGCTCCTTGACATCTTCCTTTCCTGATGTTAGAGATCTTCCTCAGTCTGCTCACATAACAATTAATACAGAAATGCATCTGGGAATCAACTGTCTGATGGCAGGGTCCAGTTTTCCCTCAGGGAAACTAGAAGAGGTTAATAAGGTCCCTTTTAAATGCATTCCCCTCTTATCTGAATTGTTTGCACTTCACCGAGCAAGCTGATAATTTTGTTCCTTAAGAAAGAGAATTCCCACTTCTCTGTTGCTGTTCACCCCACAGAGATGCCCCTGCTTATGTCACCCTGCTACACATGGAAGTGGAAAAAATCAGATACAAACAATATGGGGCAAGTTTCCAGAACCAGCAAAAGCTGAGCCCGCAGTATTCACACAGAACCTCTCAGATGAGAAAAACCCTGTACCTGCCTCAGTGACTAATAAGGTATCTTATCACAGCCTTTGCATATACACATTGGAGCAAGCAAAGGTCATTGTTTCGGAAGTTCTCATCCTACTCAGGGTGTCCAATAAGGAACAAGCAGTTTCATTTTCTTGCTGTAGCTACATCAACCCTCTCAGCTACTGGTAGTGACAGACAGTGGTTTAAGTCTCCAACTTGCTGAGAAGTTTCTGCAACCATCCAATATCAGACATGCACTGTTGAACAGAAAAAACCCAACCAAATAAATTGGAAGGAATTTCTTCTTTTAACCTCCTAAATCACTACCAATCATCACCTCAAGTACAGACTTGCCACAATGAAAGTCTGACTGGACTTAAAACAATTTTTGTACTTTTAAAAAAAATCTGTAAGATTCATAATCTCTCCTGCCATCAAAAAATTAAAAAAAAAAAAGGTAAAGAGAAATATCATCTGAGCCGTGGGCATACTAGAGCATCTTATTCATGCCGCACCTTTGTGACGAGTGGTGAGCAACACAACTGCTCAACAACTGCTGCAAAGGAGAAGGGATGAAAGAGACAAGTGAGAGCCTGACTTTGGCAACTGAACACAAAGTAATAGTTGCATCTTGTTACTGATACGTAATGATGCAGTTTATGCTTCAGTGGATACTTCTTTTACATGGTTTAAAAGTTCATTCTTGCGGGGTAATAAGTACAATTCGTCAGAGAACCAAAGCCTCAAACCCTGCTGCCAAAAGAAGCAGAGCTGCAAGTCTTAGTGGGGCTCTCACATTTGTACAACTCAAATGAAACCAGTAAGTGCGATTTTCTTGCATATAAGAAAATCTTTACAAACAAGGACTGCTTAGGCTCAGCTGTTTGTTTTCTCATTTCTCATTTATGATGCTCTTAGCTGCAGTGGATGGGAAGTTCCATGGGAAGGCTCCACTATATTGATTGTTTTATGCTATGTAACAGCACGCATGCATACACATTTTAAACAGCAAAACCCAATTTGTTTAGGGATCACTGTGAGACTCTTGGAATTCTTATACTGGGTACAGTACTGGAATGGTGTGTAAAGAGACAGGTGCTTCATGAAGCACGCAGGTGGAAATAAATGTTATCAGGCTAGGCAGTCAAGAGAAATCTTCCTGCAAATAGAAATGCTGTATCATTTGAAGAGCTTGACAAGAAAAGGTTACGGAAACAGAAAGAAACATCTGTCACCATTGGCTGGAAGAACTCACAAGTTGTTTGACAAGTGGGTGGGAAAAAAAAAAAGCTTTCTCTTTTCTTATTTGGGCTGCTTGCTGGGAAGGGGAGTCAAGGCTGAAGTCTTCAGTAAGCTAACTGCTGGAGCTGTTAAAGGAAGTTTCTGCAGACATTGTTGCTTGTTTTGAGACCATTTCTTAATTTCCATGTGACAGCAGCATGTGTTAAAAGCATGCCTCATACCACCATATGATTCGAGCAGTAAAACATATTTCCTACAGTATAGCCTTTTAGAGAAAATATTCAAGCATTAAAAATACCTTCCAATCTGCATTTTATTTAACCAATATTTTGTTTTGACCTTTTCTGCATATTTCCAGCAAGTTAGATGATTTTTTCTGTATGCATAAAGAAGCCCTAACAAAAAACAATGAGTAAAGCAGTTGGACAAAGGGGTTTATACTTTCTTCCTGATTTCTGTTATTCCATATACCATAAAATCCTCTGATAGTTACAGAATAAGCTATAAGAGCAATCAGCTACTGCCCTGGCATAGGAGTCAGAAACCTATTTATTGGAAAATACTGGGGAGATAAAGACAACTTTACCTTGTCAGTGTAAGGAGAAACAATAATCTGGGTTACAGTCATTTCTCCATCTGGAGGTCTATATCAATCTACTAATAAAAGAAATCAGTAAGATAATAGATGTGAAAGCAACAGACATTGCAAGAGAAAAGAGTTTTTAAGAATTAAATGGGAACGTTGAAGGGAATGAGGCCAGGACACAGTACAGATGAAAAGGCAGAAGAGAGCTGAACTTTGCAGTGTCTAAAGAAACACGTATTCTCCTATTTCACCTCTGTCTGAACCTGCACATGAGGGCATGTTCACAGCCCTCCTCCCTCTTAAGCTTCCAGAAACAGTAGGTGATTCTCCAAATCAAAATGCCACATCTCTCTTGCCAGAGTTTTAAGTCTCATGAAATCCCTGTGAAGGTGAATGAGGAAGGTCTCTCGATAGCTCATCTATGCTGTGTGTCGCTTGGGCTCCTCCCTCTGCCAACTCTGCCCCTTGCAATGCCTCTGCTTTCTCCCGTCATTAAGTCCCTTGCATCATTTCCAAGCCCTTCATTAAATGCTGTTGGAAGTCTGCTTTTTAACCTTCAGGTCTGTGTTTATTCTCTGCACAAAACCAGAATGAAATCTGTGCCTGGTAGGCATTTCCTTTTGTAAAACTCCTTCTTATTTCCCTTTCTGACTTTTCAGAGCATGAAATGTGCCTGCTAATCCTAATTGCCTCGGATGGAGAGTCTTGCAGGCACTAGACAAAGGGGGCAGCCTTCCACCAAGGAGCTGTGAGCAGGCACCAGACTCTAAGCTCTCCAGTCTCCAGAGCTCCCACCTGACTTTGCTGCATTTCTGAAGAACACAAGGACAAACTTCCCCAAGCAGCTCTACTGGGAACAGGGACTTGCCTTCCCAGACTTCCCCTCTTCTGGCCTTCCCAGCACAAGAGCCCATCTGAGCTCATTGTGCAACCTGACTCAAGCTGGTCAGAGTTCTCAAATATTGCTGCTCCTAAACATCTGACTTTTAAGGGTCATTTGCATGTCTGCATCCCAGCGCCAGCTCTCTTAAAGAAAAGTTTGCAAGGTCTCACTGGCATGCCCACAGCCAGCCTCTCTATCAGCAGTGCCTTGGCCAATATCACAGACACTGAGAAACTGAATCACTGTGGTATTAACACACTTTTGCTTCCAACAGTCATTAAAGAAGTTAACCTTCTGGTCTAGCAGAGTTTGTCTGGATTCAGAGGAATATTTCCACTGCAGCAACAAAAAACTCCTTCATGGGGTTGCTGTCGTTGCCTAATGAGAACATCCTTACCACCCAAGGCTAAAGCCTGTGTCCTCCATAGCTGTCACACCACCCACACTGCCTACTAGGTCTACTGCAGTTCTGCTGTCTAATGTAGACACTAATGCAGTATCACACTAATCCAGCCTTACCAAAACTGCTGTATATAGTTTTAGATAATTCAGAGCTCCTGCAATTTCTTGAGATTTTCTTGCATGGACTGTTTGCCAAGACACTTACCAACTTTAGCCCATATTCCACACAGGTTATACTTTATCATCAACTACATAGTTCATAAATTAGCGTGGCCACAATTTCAGTTCACACTAAATAATTCCTCTCCAGAACAGAGGCTCAAATAGTGTTGTAACAGCACTCCCATCTAACCAATATAGCTACGCCAACAGAGAGATGCAGAATAGGTGCAAAACTAATGAGTGAAACTGCTTTTACACAGAAGAGCCTTTTTCATTGTGAGTGTGCATTTTAACTACATGAAATCCTATTATTCCAAACAAATCAGCAAGCCAAATGCCTGCAACCGCCTCTGCAGTTCTTACTGAAAGAATGTGTGCTTAGCACAACTTTAAATGTGTGTGTCTTATGCCAAAACACTCATCTGCGGTGGAAAAAAAACTCAGCAGGATCCTCACAGAGCAAATGCAATGCTTTATCAAACACCACATTGCAAAAATACAAACCTTCACTAATCCAAGAAGCAGTATGTTCCCTAGAAGGGTTTGAATTCCTGAGATTTAACTGTGTATCAGTGCAACACCAAGCATCCACACTGGAGCCAGTTTTCATTGTAGAAATAGTAGTACGCAGTATTAATAAAAGCTCCAGGCACAGAAACACATTCAAAGCCTTGCACTTGCCAGTGAATGGAAGACTCGCAAAAATTCTTACTATCCTTAAACACATTTCAGCACTGCTATATTACAGCACAAGCCCTGTGCGTCCAAACTGGCAATGCAAATGCTGTGTCAGCTAAGTCACATGCACTGAGCTACCACCACAATATAAAGTGCTAAGGTAAACATGCTCAAAGGTTGATTACATTTCATAGTCATAATATCCTGTGAGCAAGACAGGTCAGCTGAGGAAACACTTGTCTGTTCTGAATCTGTACTGGTACAGGGAGGTTAAGATGAAGTCATATGTTCTCACAGAACAATGGACCTCCATTAATAACAATGCAGGTCCTGACAACTTAAATAAACTCCATAATAAACTAATAAAATGTCTTATGGCAAATGAAGAGCTGACAGGTGGCATTCATGAAATGTATTGTAAGGGTGTGCTGTACTCATTAAGAGCCTCTTTTCAGACCAGCGGGTCCTGCACAGTCACTGTGTCTGCAAAGAAAAGAGGCACTAACCTTGCCTAGGGAATACAAAGCTGGAGAGACATTGCTAAAGAGAACAATTCATGAGGCATCCCAAATCTGATGAGCAAAAGAAGAGAAGGCTGAACAGGAATGGGGAAGTAAGCAGCCAGGCTCACTGTTTTCTGGGTATGGCAGTAAACAGGGAGACAATTAAAAAAAAATAATAATTAAAAAAAAGGCATAAAACAAGCAAGCTGGAAAACCACAAAAATTTAACAATAGTTTAACTAATGGGAAAGCAATATGAATTTAAAGCATAGTGAGATGGAAAGGAGGGAGCCCAGGCTGGAAGAACACAATGGGAGACCACATTGTTCCAACTGGAAAATAACAAAGAAACCTACAGCAAATAAAGTATTTGGCTTTCACAATGTTTTGAACACTTTCTGACAGAGGCAGTTTTGAGTGCAGTTTGGGCTGATTCAGATGACAGTAATGGAAACAGGACCTGCTTCTTATCACCACTAGTTTTAAGGCACAAAGTAGGTTCTAGCACCTCAGTGAATCTGCAGGGATCACCGCATAAGAGCCAATGCAGAAATTTAGGCTCAAGGCGTGACCCAGACCATGTGGAGCAGGACTGACAAGGCCGCTGGTACACATGCTGATGGACCACTGTGGAACAATGTGCAGGTATATGGTCTGACATTCAGAATAGGGATGCAGTGTCAGAGCTTCCAGAGGGCAGCTGGACCCCACCAAGGAGTTCAGCCAAGCTTTATGCAGTGACTTCTGTAAACAGCAGAGTTCAACCCTGACAGGTCCAATCCACAGCCATTACAAAAGGAACTACGAGATGAAAAGAGACTAACACTTTATCTCATTATTTTAAGGAATGTTAAAAGTCAAACTCAAAGCCACACACAGAAAAAATAAGACCTAAGCTTAAGGCAGCAGAAGTACATTCTAGCTACTCAGCATGCAGGCCCTGAGCTGCACAACGGACAGACACTCCAGATGCGTATTATTTCTTTTTTAGGGCAGACTTGACTTTAATCCAACTTGAATTAGCTCATAATACTTCCAGAGGTTACTAAGCAGACCTGTCCAAGACACTGCTATCCACTATAACCACCACAGCTAGTCCACACAGCATCTATAAGCAGAAGTAGGGGGAAATTCAGAGAATGAAAATAGGGCAATCACAATTTACTGGTTTGTGGTAAGATTTTAGATTAGATACAATCAAGATTTGGAGCAGGCCATGCTTTACAGGAGGTCATGAACTAAAAACAAACTGTGGTGAGATGCTTCAAGATCTCATCCCCATAGCAGCAGTCCCAGAGGTCCAGTTCCTACTCAATCAAAGAATCAGCACTGCTACAATCTAGAAGATGATGAGCACTCTGCATTAGCCTCTTGGTATAAAATTACAGTCCCAAAGGACAATGTTATTTGGTCTCACAAGTCAGAGGACAGCTTAAATTAGGCAACAGCTCACTAAAATCACAGGAGTAGGGAGACTGACAGCCAGGTACTGCTGGTTTCTCTGTGAGCAGCAAAGTTACAACAGGGCTTTGCCTTCAGCTTTCACCATTTCCTGTGTCAACAGAAACACATGCACCTGGTGAACCAGGATCTTCTGTGGAACCTCAATGGCCCAGCCGGACCAGGAGAAGACGGAAATACACTCCTCGCACCCCTTCTGTGCCCTCCGCACAGATGACCCAATCAAGTCCTTAGCAACACACTTTCTGACCTCACCTTTCCAAGTCCTTGCAAATTTCTTAATTTCATGTGTCCTGTAAGTTCTTACTCTAAACTGTTATTGACTCCCTCCCCACCACAACTTAATGTCTTCCAGCATTTGCCATCAACCCTTCTCTCTCATTCCATCTTGATTTCCAGTCTATAAGAACGATTTGTCTACCCTCAGCCCTTTTCTTCCTATGTCTTCTTTCCCTTCCACTTGGTCAAAGTAGTTTTGGATTTCCTTCATACTTTCAGTGTCCTCATAATGGGGATATGGGTGGGTCTGTGTGTGTATTGGGTGTTTGCTTTCTTCTCCCAGTCATACTCCCCATTAGATTTTGAGCCTGACCTACCAATGATACCAGTTCCTGTCATCAGACCATTTCCTTCCAGTACAGAACTCTTCTACTATGGCACCTCGAGGAAGACACAGTGGTCTGACTAGGGTGGTCAGTCATGAACCAAAAGACCGATGCTCAAACAACTCGTATGTGCAGCACACCAGGAGACACACATCACATGGATGGGTGCATGCATGCCCACACCATGAATACTAATATGAACAATTGTTTGAAAAAAGACAAACTGTTTCTCCAGCTTAACAGAAACCCACGCCTGCAATCCCAGCTGCCTCATCACCACCTTTGACTCATTCCTCAAACTCTCCCCTCCTCCAACCTCCAGTTCTCTCTGCAGAATCTCAATTGCTTATACGAAAATTACAAAATGACATTACTTCCTCCATCCTCTCAACTTTCCCCTCCCCTCTTGCACATCTTCCCATCGCATATAGAAGCATCTACCCAGTCCTTCTCCACCTGCCTCTATGATTTTACCTCCATATCCCTGTTTCTTTTGTGCCAATTTCCATCTCTTGCCATTTGACAACACGTTTGTATGCTCTTCTCCTTCCCCTCACAATACAAATATGCATTAATTTCTTGCATCTCTAGATTCCTCAGAGACTCTGGATCACAGCTGGTACGTCTACAGTGAGAAGGGGAAATGCATTCACTCTCATGTTCTTCTTACCTCTAGCTCTCAAACTGCACCACGTGAACTCCTGGCAACCACTTTTGTTTTTTGACAAGTCCCATTTGGATCATCTCCAGCCTACCTTTCATCTTTAAAATACTACTAAAGCTGCTCTGCTACTAGTGACTCCTTCCTGGTCAAAGCTCAGGACTAGGAGTCTAACCATCATCATTACCCCTTACTTACCAAAGGTAGTAACATTTTTGCTTCTTGAACAGCTAGTCACTTGCTTTCTGTGAGTGACTTCTACCACTACCACTCTCACCACTTCCAAAGATAATGAAGGAGATAAACGAGCAATTATGAACTCTTCCACATCGATCTCTGTGCTTGCTGCCAGCTCTGAAGTTACCTAATGGGTCATAAGCTGTACCTACGTACTCCTTCTCACCCACTGCAGCAAAAACAGGTGGGTTGAAGCAGCTTGATACAGCTGAAATTGTACATGGTTTCAGGCAGTGCTTGAAGGGAGGGAAAGAGATGTGAACCTGGTTCCCAGATCAGCAAGAGCTGGACTCAGAAGCCAAGCTACCAGGGAATTCAGCAGAAGTTGAGAGCCCAGAGCAATTACACTCATAGAGGCTGGCTCACAGCTCCCGCTGATTTTGAACTCTCAGGAACATGATAACTCTGGCGTGCCAGTGCTGCTGGATTACAGCCCACACTGAGCTCAGCAGGAGAGGGTGTCAACCTACTGCTCAGGAAAGGAAAATACAGCTTCCTTTAGTAGCACTGACTCGCAGCTCCTGCTTAGTTCAAAACCAACTCTCTGAGCTTCTGCAGACACTGGAGACCATTCCCTTTTCTGCCTCACGCCAGAGGCGGTGGTATACTCATTTTAAAAAACAGGGGGTGGGGAGGAGACGGCACCTATGAAGTACATCTCCACCTTGGTTTCTGTTTGTATTTGTTAGTGTACAGAATCTCCTGCTGTCTACATTTACTTTTGATTGCGTTCTAAGGCCACAAGTTAAAAAGCTGATTAAGTTGATATAGTGCTCTCATCCTGACCAGGGCCTGTGTTTGCTGTTGCACAAATACTGTTTAGGTTCTCTGCTTGCTTTTCTTTAAGAATTTCTCTCATGCAGGTCATTTACCACCTTCCACATGTTTAACACCCCAAAACCACCAACAAAAGCAGCTTTTATGTTTTGGAAAAGTCCACAGCCTAAATTTACTTCCCTAGGCTCTTTGCCATGGGCGTGTTCCAAAACTCCTCCAGCCTCCACACAGAGGGGGCAACTTCTCAGTGTGCTCATGTTGAGATAAACCACACGGGTAAGGTAAACCCATTTGGGATGAACAAAACCACAACCCAAAAGTAACTCTGAAAAGGGAAGCAAGTTGTGACTAACCTTACAATACTAACCCATACTTCTTCCCCCATAATCAAGGAAAGCCAGCAGACCAAGAAGCATAAAATTGACAAGTTCAGGTAACATATACCATATGGAGGGAAAACTATCCCTGCAGAATCTAATAGCTAGAAACAATCTTTGATTTGTATAAACTGACTGATAAAAGACTCATACATTAAAGCTCAATTATTAAAAAAAACCAACCAAAACCTCCAGGATAGCAAGCAGAAGGATCCAGTGGTATGATCCTATATGTCTGGGAAAGAGAACTAGGAACCAGTACACAGCAGCCTTATCAGATCCCTTATAAAATATACAACTATGTTGCCATAGCGAGAGCTTCCTCCATCTTTATGCCAGGATGGCTATAAAAATGTATATGAAGATATTCTATATTTGGTATAACAAATCTGGGTTAGAGTTTGCTTTGTGGTGGTCATCCTCCCCTGCCCGCCCCGCCCCCCAAAACCACATTAGCAAAATCATGACTATTCTCTTCATAGATGACGGCCAAATGCAGCAGGTCACTGACAATTCCTACCCTCTCCACATGGCAGATTGCAAGGGCTCTTGCCTCCCCTCCGCACTCTGGAGTGTGGATAATTATTTTATTATTTCTCTTTCCCCTTTAAAAAGGAGGCAGCAAGCTGCGGGAAAATACTTTTATGGCTGAGTGAGCTTTACCACCCACAAAGAGACAGGTCCCCAAGAGGCCCTCACCGCCTACAAAAAGATGAGCACTACTGTAAAATCTCGCCCCTCCTGATATAATGGTATCTAGAAATTAATCGCTTTAACAATGCATACAAAAGGAATCAGCCTGCACCCTTCACTTTTAAGAACATTGACATCTCTCTCCAATGCCTTTCTGAATCCCAAAGACAGCTTTAGCTTCCCAGCCACCAATACGAAGAAAGACTTATTGGAGGAGTCTGCATCAGCAAATACAATATACAGGCTTTCTCAGATTCAGTGTTCACTTCCACCACAGGGCACTGGGACAGACTGCAGCTTGTGACATGGTGCAAGTGGCTAGCAGGACCTCTTCTGCACTGGGACCACTGAAGGCGTCTCATCAAGACTCCTGTACATATACCAGGAACCGTGGGATCAGTACTATGCTCATAAACTTCCACTTGAGCCCAGGCAACAATTTTGCTACTTTAAACACCCCATCTAGTGGAAAAAAATCACCACCTGTTTCAGCAATTAGCTAGCATAAGGTAAATGGTGAAATTTATGCAGCAGGACTTAAAGAAATTTAAAAAACCCTAACACCACCACTCAAACATCTGGCATTTGTTTCCATGCTAAATTGGTCTGACATCAGCTTCTGCATCTTTCTATGCCATTTGTCTATTGAATTAAAGGGTGCTCTATCAAGAATCTTTCCCCTACATAGATATATCTAGACCAATCAAGTAACAAGTACCTACTGCTTATTTGATTAGCTAAGTACATTAAGCTTATTCTATAGCTGGAGTTTTCCTCAGCTAATTCTTCCTTCAGCTACCTTGAGCCCTTCTGAAGCGCAGACATCAGAGTTGCACATGGATTTGCATACCACCTAGAATGGTGTTAATAAGAACATATAGGAAGATAACAGAGGTTTAATACTCCCTGCTATTGCCTGCCTATATAAGGTCTTCGACCTATGTCATCATGACAGGATTTCATGTTCTTTTGGTTCGCATGCAATTCCCCAAAGACATTTTCAGTCACTACTTCACCCAAAACAAACCTTCATAAACTGCAACTGGGGTAAGCATTACTTGTCCCAAGGTACCTAATCTCACTCTGGGCTGTAATAATATTCACTTACTCACAATGTACCATTCATTGCTTAGATCATGACTAGGAATGAAGTGAATGCAGGAAAGATCTGCCCTCCAAATAAATAGATTGGGATTGCCACTATCACACTCCATACTTTCCAGGCAGAAGTGGACTGACTTCAAACCCCTAACGCCTGGTTCTTTGAAAGGTCAACAGTAATTGACTGGTAACACTGGAGACCCTTCAGAGTGCTTAACTGCCGGCTTGTTTGAAATACAACTTGCCTCTGGCCCAGAGTCATTCCATAAAACCCTTCCTTTAACTGTCCAGAATCTTCCCTATTGTTTCAGCCTAATTCAAGGCTTTGAATACCACTCTGTTCCCATTTGAACAGTCTTCCAGAAATGCATATGTACCAGGGCTGGTAACAATATCCCTGCAATTGCACCATCACCTCTTCTGGGAAACAAAATAGTTAAAGTGTAAATAGCACTTCAAAGGCTCTGTATTTGGGATCTCTTAACCCTTTAACAGGGCTTTCTCATGTGGAGGACAAAGTCATACAAACAAGTTTGTCTCTAACAAACTTCTCTCATGGGGCAGCATAATAATCAAGGACAAAGTACTGCAAACATCTCCACAACTCCTGAAATACAGCCACTCACAGACAGTGTCTGGCACACTTGAGTAAACGCAGACCTTTCCAGCTCCTGCTAATCTCCGTGCAGCCACATTTCCAGATACTAGACAAAAATCCCCTGACACCTCAAACCTCATCAAGCATGTCCTGTAAAACAAAGTGGTCTGCACTCACTCTGACCAGAAAAGTTGCACTCATGCTAATCTCACTCACAAATAAAGTTGTAAATTATGCTTATAATGTACAACTGCTCATCCAAACCAACTCTTTCTATGGGCATTAACGCTACATAAGCAGGCGATTCACAGGTTTTCAGCTTCCAGTTCAGCTTACCAAAAGGAACTGAAAATGAGAGACTCTTGGTAGAAAATACAATAAGAATCCTCATAGAAAGCTAGGAACAAAGCATTCTCCAGTAACATCTGCTCTCTCAGACAAACCTTGAAAGAGCCAGAAGTCCTCTACAGTAAGAGCCACCACAAGTGTGTTTAACAAAGCCTGAGCTTTGTTAAATAAACTCCATTCTCACCTACACCACACCCAAGCATCATGTCACTGTTCCTGTACACTCACACAATTCAGAAGAATCACTGAAGGCTGAGGATGGTAGAGACCTCTGGAGGTGCTCTAGTCCAGCCCCATGCTCAGAGCAGGGTGAATTAGGCCAGGCTACCAGGGACTATCCCCAGTTAAACCCGGATATGTCCAAAGATGGAGACTCCACAACTTTTCTGGGCAACCTGATCCAGCATTTGACCACTCTCAAAATTAAAAAAAATAAATTCTCTTCCGTTCAAAGAGAATTTCAGTTTGTGCCCATTGCCTTTTGTCCTTTCACTGAGCACTGCTGAGAAGTGCCAGGCTCTCTTCTCTTCATTCTCTCAGTTACTTATACATATTGACAAGTCCACACCTGAGCCCTCTCTTCTCCAGCCTGAACAGTCCCAGCTCTCTCAGCCTTTCCCGTTGAGGCAGAGCCTCCAATCCCTTACTCATCTTTGTGGCCCTTTGCTGCACTCACTCCAGTATGTCCATGCCTTTCTTGCACTGTGTGGCCCAAACTGGATGCAGCACTTGGAAAGTGGCCTTACCAAAGCTGAAGAGAAGGATCACCTCCTTCAATCTGCTGGCAATGCTCTTCCTAACTTAATCCAGTACATTGTTGGCCTTCTTTTCTGCAAGGGCACATTTGCTAGCTTATGTTCGACTTGTTGCCCACCAGGATCCCCAGGTCTTTTTCTGCAAAGTTCCTTCTAGCCAGTAGATCCACAGCCTGTCCTGGTGTATGGGGCCATTCCTCCCCAGGTGCAAGACTTGGTATTTCTCTTCATTAAAGTTCGTGAGATTTGTTGGCCCATTTCCCAGCCTATGAAGGTCTTGCTGAATAGCAGCACAACTTTCTGGTTCATCACCTACTCCTTCCAGTTTTGCTGATAGTGCACTCCGACCCACCAGCCAGCTGATGAACAAAGATGTTAAACAGCACACATGGGCCCCAAGTAGATCCCTGAAGAGGCCAAAGTCTGCTTTCCTGAAGAGTTTTTCCCACAACACCATCCTGTAGATACTTCCTTATGTATCTGCATATGCTTGAGGTGGGCTCCTTTTACACATTTGGAGGCATGAAACTGAAAAAGCATGGCATGATGAACGATCCAGAAAACATCCAGATACAAGACATAAGGCTAATTCACTTACTAATAAGAACTTGATTACAGTACTTGTGCATTTGCTTACCTAACATGTTAGCTTGCGAGGCACAAGAAATATTTTAAATGCATCCAAGAGCTGCAAAATAGTTGCAAAAAGCTCTGCTGCATCAACAAGACTGCTGCATTCCCTTTCTACATAGAGGAAATCAAGATGTTAAGTCTTCTTTTTCATAATACCAAAACCCTACCTGCCAAGCCCTGTAACCATGTTTTGAATATGAAACGTAGAAAACACACAGCACCAGCTAACAAGCAGTTTACCTACAATGAGTCTCCTTGTATCACATCCAGCACAGCTCCTGATCAAGTACCAGAGCTCCTTGCTTACTCTGTTAAACGCAGGTTGTTGACATGTCTGCAGCCTGTTGCATCAATGCACAACACACAGCAAGAAGGGACATGGAGTACGAAGGGGAAGAAATTAATAAACAGGCCACAGTACTGTCCTACATAGGAAGCATAAATGTTGAGGAACATAAGGTAGGAGGAAGTCACATGAGTCTTTACTGAGTATCTGAGACTGATGTGGTCTGAGAAAGGACACCTGCAGCAAGCACACCCATTCTCACTGTAAAACCAAGTTCCATATTCCTGGCTAGCAGAATTAAATTTGCAACAGTGCTGCACACCAAGATATGGTGGCAGTACCAGCTTCAAACTGCACAGGTGGAAACAAGAAAAAATAATCCCTATCACACAGGGCTCATTTATCTTGAGCAGCGAGTTAAGCATACACTGGCTGACTGATCTCAACATATCCATTAGTACTTGCATTTCAAAATAAGCATGTTTTTTAATTAAAAAAAAAAAAAAAAGAAAAAATAAAAGGAAAAAAAAAATTAAAAGCTACAGAAACAGAGAAAGGGTACAGTCCCTCCTAAGAAAACTTGATTACCTGCTGCAGAAAGTGGTAGGGTATGTGTACTGGGAGGGCAGGAAGTAGAGAGCATGTCCACCTTTCCAGTGGATAAACACAGAAAATAAAGAAAGCAGGTGAGCAGCACAGTTCAACAGAAAAGCTAAGTGCTACCTTGGCCCTGCCATTCTGCCAATCAGTGTTTACTTCTGGAATCAAAGCACAGATGAAAGAACATCCTCCATACAAACCAAAGAGCTGTTGTTTTTCTTCCTCTCAAGAGTTCTTGGTTTCTTATACCACCTTTGCTGCTTTAATTTCTTCCCTTCTGCTCAGGCTTCTCTTCTAGGTACCATCCTTTCTCCCTTCAGCCAACAGGGCAGGATGCACCCTGCGTAATTTTAGGAGCCTAAGGTATCCACAGCAGAAAGGTGCTCTTCCAAAGCTCCCTATGTAATCAGTGATAAGTAGATCAGCAGTTTCGCAGAATATTCTGAGCACCTAAGTTCAGCTCACTTCAGCTGATGAATCAGAGCAGAAGCTTCTCTTTCTCTGCTAACTGCAGAGGAGGCTTAGCCTCCCAAGTTACATGCCCCTAAAATGACAGTGTAAATGCCCCCCATAGTGCACATAGCTGTGGATTCTTATTTTCAGTTGACTCACATCCCTTTCAATTAACACACTGGCAGATTTACCAGGTTGAGATGAACTACAGCTTGAGCTGCAAAAGCATAAAGGAAAGACAAAAACAAAAAGGACTGAGCAAGAGCAGGCTTGAAAGTGCTAACAGCACTATTTTGACTCTTCAGTTATCTCCAGGTTCTTAAGTGTGAAGAGGCAGCTCTTTCCTTGTAAAGACATTGATATACAAAATATTGTTATAAATTTATTTTAGAAATTAAACTGGTTTTGGAGTCATTCAAGCCTTGAGAGTACCCTCGTCTCTGGAATCAAATAGGGGACAGCATCTTGCAAGGGTTCCAACACAAATTAATTCCCTCTGCTCTTCAGTCTCTAGTGCTTTGCATCCTTAATGTCTCAAGCAAAGACTTGAAACTGGATCTGTTCACAGCTCACAACAAACAAGTGCATGTGCCCACAGAGCACCTTTGCTGCTAAATGGAAGGAGCAACTGAACAGAGACATGGAGCAAGCAGAGCATCATAAGCAGGCAGCCAGATTCACATTCTTCCATTCCAGCACACAAAGTACCCTGACATTTTCTGGCTGCCTATGCTTTTTGTATGCAACAGTGTACAGCAGGAGTGGACATCAAAACGAGCATGAATAACTGCAGATTCTTGCTATAGAACTTGATACGTTGGATGGGAGGGAAAGGCTAACTGGGAACAACACACAACACCTTTTCCATCATATATATGCATGTGTTAATGGCTTTCTCTCAAGGCTTCCTACCATCCACTTTCAGGAGACACCTACCTAGACAGAAGTAATCCCCCTTTAGGTCTGAGCAGCATTTATCTGCATCAAAACCAACGCCACTAGTTTGGGAACTTTTATGGGGTCTTTGCTATTTCAAAAATATGGGCTGTGGGTCATTCAAATGCTAATAACACCAACTACCTTTCAGCCTTCATTGTGCCAAGGTACAATGCTACAGGATGACACAGATTACAGTATAAGTAATTACAAGTAAGATTACAGATTACAAGAGACAAGTGGCAGCTGGACTGCCAATTAAAGCACAGAGCTGGAAAAACAAACACAATGGTGTCTTGAAATACAGGGAAAAATTACTGATGTACTACAAAGATGGACCTGCTAGAGAGAATGAAGAATCTCCGGGTCAGCTATACAACTCCTGTGTAGCCACCAGAAGTTACTTATCACCTGTTGGTTTCTACACTTGCTTATTTTAAGCATTAACAAACTGTTTTCTACCTTCTGGGAGACAGACTTCATTTGAAGAATGTTCACTAAGAAGTTTGCCTTTTGACCACAGTCATGATGTGGTATAACTTCAAAGCCATGGCTATAGAATCTATGAAGTAGAAGTCAACAACAGATCTAATACTAACATAAAGTTAACCCACAGTATATGACTTTATTCTGCCTTCATCCAATCCACCTATGACACCAAACTATCAGGAGATTTTGTTTGTAAGAGACTCCACTATGACTGAGCAGCAATGATTAAAACTTTCATAGCCAAAAGCTATGCAGCAAAAGCAGCAGTTGGAGAGAGGTGAAGGCAGATGAGAGTTGAGGTCCAGCAGTTATGCTTCATGAAAGCTCATGGGCCACAAGGGTGTTATAAGAACATAGAGGTTTATAAATGAACACTTAAATAAGAGAATGTCACACAATTGAAGTCTACTGCACACTTTCAAAATCCTTCTGTCTTCAGAAGCTTAAGTATCATAACGAGGAAATAAGCCCTCCTCTTACCAGGTCCATAAAGTTCCACTCCCTACTGTAATCAGTTCCTGCAATTGTAGTTCAGCCCTACAGACTCTTTTCTCCCTTACATTTCTTCAGGAAAGGCTGCTCTTTCACAGAAATTATAAGCAGTCCCCCAGTTTGTGATGAAGGTGACAGATACCTATGGCTCTCCAGTCACAGAAGAACCTGAGGTGTATTTTAAGCCTCTTATGTCATTTAGTGTCCACTGAGGTATATCACAGAGAGACCACAGAGAATGAGGCTACTCAAAGGTTTACGTCTTTACATATTAAGCAGCACCCAAGAGACTTATAAAAGAAACACACTGCGTAGAAAGCACATGGCTATGTTCATTGATCGTACTATGCTACAGATATGTCTGTTGTGAAAAGGATTAAATCAGGACACTAATCCTAATTCATGTAGTTGTCTTGGAGCAAAAGGCAAAAGAAAACTAACAGTAAAAATCCAATAACTGGCAGTTGAAGGTATGGACTCAAAACTCAGTCTCAGGCAACTATAGAGAAAAGCCCTGCTAGGGGAAGTGAGATACATACCTGCTCACAGTGGCGGAAAAAAAGGATACATCAGAGACAACTGGGATGAGTTTTTCCACCAACTCTTGCTGGCTTTCTGGAGCTCTCAAGTCATCTGTCTCAGCCCTACTCTGCAGAGTTGTACATTTGAAGTACATTTGAAGGATGATGGCATCTCAGAACAGAATTCACAGCTCACTGACACCGTATGTGACTGAACAGGATTAGGTCAAGGAGGCTGGAGCCATGGGAGGCAATCACACCTGTGACAGCAGAGGAACTGGAGAATCTCCCTACATCGCTGTTGCCAAGGCAACCAGAGCAACTACTTATCATCACTTTCATCATCAGAGTAGAAGTGAAAGGTTAATTCTAGTTGCAGCAACAACCAGTGCTCTATCCAACTGTCTGTATCACAGGCTCATCAACATCCACTTTAACTGGCCTTAGGTTAGAGTCATTCACTGGTATTTGAACATTAGCCCTCAACACCTTTAGAGTGATCAACGGATTGGGAACATGCATCAGGAGGCACCTTAGCCTGGAGTCTAGTTCAAAAATTTGATTGGTAAGAGGTCACTGCCCTAATTCTTATTAGGACAGCTATCACGTGCTCAAATAAATCTTATTGTCACAGGGGAAGGACAACATTTATCCACCATCTTAGCTAATTTTTATCCTGATGAAACTTCAAGTGCTCTAACAATTGTGTGTTAGCAGTTTCTGGCGGAAATACAGAAATTCACTTGAAGACACATGACCTAGAATTCTCCCAGGGAGCCAAGCTTTGAAGAACGGGATAGCTAATGTGATTTTGGGAAAACAGCAGCTGAACGTTACACTTGGAAGTTCTAGATCCCAGTTAAAGGCAAGCTATCAACTGAGTCTTAGCTCCACCTATAGCCTCAGCCCTATGCCAGTGTAACAAGTCCACAGACAGCTTTGTTTGGAAACCCTAGCAGAGATATCCAAAGTTGCACCATTATTACTCTAGTAGCAGGTCATACTCCAAATAGGCACGGCTATGGAAATACCTGTAATATCAAGCTCATTCTCTGAATACATGTAAGTGTTCAGTCTCTGGTCTAAATCTATTATCCTGAAATAGCAATTAAATCACTCGAAAACTGTAAATGTAGAGTGTTGTATCACTCAGTACTTAAGCCATGCTGAGTCTAGATCTCCCCTTGAGGTGAACAACTCCGAGCAACTGTGTTGGATTGCATTTCAACAGATAAAGTCTGGTGGCAAAGCCAGAACAGGCAAACATGATCTGTGTTCACACAATTTTTGGGGTTTTTTTTGAGATGCACATACCTGAATAGATAACCTATTAAAGTGAGGTGAGACAGAAGCATTACACAAAGCTAGATAACTATCATAAACCAGTAAACGTTCATCTGCTGCTCTCCCGCTGAGTGGCAGGAATGGCAACAAGCTGGCATCTGTGTCAGTTCCTCAAGCCTGCTGCATAGTTCCTTGGCAAACACCGATTTTCTTCTTCCTCTGAGCTTCCACTGACCTGAAACTAAAGCTGCCTTTGTTCCACTATACCATTAGCATGCCTCTTCCCACCCCAAATAGTCAATTACTACCAAGCCTAAAGGAAAAGTTCACAAGAGGTCACAAGTACTTCAAGTGGCAATGAAGTGGGTTTTTTTTAAAATGTATTTACTGATTTAAAAAAAAATATTAGAGAGTACATCTGTCTACTGTCAGATGTCAAAAAAATATCAATGACTTGGCCCTCAAATTACTTAGCTGTGTCCTGCTCACAAGGAAAACCTTAAAAAAACAAACAAAAACAAAACAACACAAAACCATCACAACAAAAAAACCCAACCAACCAACAAAAAAACCCAAAACAATACAAACAAAAAAACCCACACAGACACACACACACATACACACAAAAATCAACCCAAAAAACCCCCCAAAAACCCAAACAAAACAGTACACAGAAGTATTAGCTTAAAGAAAAACAAACAACAAAAAAAGCAGTAGGAGGTGGTAAGCATAATACTGAGCTATATGTTCCTTGGATCCAGAGCCAGGTACGTTAACACTGCTGAACTTTGCAGCACTACTAACTTCTGTTACAAAAGGTGTAACCTCATCCCACAGAACAGCTCTTTGGTATCTCTTGGGAAGCACACCAAAAAAAAGAAAAAAACCCACTCTGTTGGACTGCAAAAGGCCCAAGAGACTGGAAGACTGACATCACCCCAAGATGCGGTATACCACTTGTATTGCCACATGCAATTGGCCAGTCCTACCAAGTGAGAAACCAAAATGTATTTACCGCCTTCATCATCACTTTAGCAAACAACCCCTTCAACTGGCTCTGACCGTATGGACGTTTCCTTCGAGACCACAACCCCATCACTTAGGGCAGTTCACCAAGGAAAGGAGAGTCCAGGGGGCAGCTTACACCCCACACTACCAAGAGCCTGTGAAGGGCTGCCAAAAGAACTCTCAGGTTTTTTGATGAGTCTTGAAATAAAAGGGGAATGTGGAAGACTGAAAAATATGCTAGTGTTATACCAGTATTTTAAAAGGTTGAAATAGGATGAGACATGCCAGTCTTGTCAGCCTGACATTGATTCCAGACAAAATAATGAAAAAGCTGATCTAAGACTCAGTTAATAAAGGATTAAAGGAGGACAGTGTAATTACTGCCAATCAACATCAACTTTACAGGAAAATATAACTTGTCAAACTAACAACACTTTTTGGTGGCGTGATTATAAGTTCGAATGCTAAAGGTAGCAATGTTGATGCAATATATTTTCACTTGGTGCCAGAAAGCTCAGTGACGCAGCAGATCCTATCAGCTGACTGATAGGTCTAAACTGCACCAGCAGACAAGGAATTGGGCAGGAAGGTGCTACTGGGACTCGTGGCTGTTCCAGTGCTACATGCAAATGAGGCTTCTGGCATGGAGATATCTCTGTCTGTCATATTGACTAGTATCGCTTCGTCCTCCCCCTGAACTCCCACCTACTCTACCCATCTGTTGCCACCCTTCCTATGCTTTGCCTAGGAGTGCCCTGGTGCAGGGATGACCACAAAGGAATTGCTAATCCTGACCTAAGCCCTGCCTGGCATGTCAGAGTCATTCTGCCGAACCTACCATGTTGCTGTACTAGCCCACCTGCTTAGATAACCTGTAATTTTTAGTGGTTCATTAAACCAGGCTGCCCTGAGAATTTATTCACAAGGCAGCCTTCCCCAGCATGGAGCTATTGTCTGTAACAGTTGCATGAGAACAGCACTTAAACAACGGAAAGCTGTTCACATAAAACAGACTGCTGAAAGTAAACATGGACAGAACCTGACAGCACAAGCTTTGACATTAAGAAATTCAGTCCACACACCACAAAACAATTCACATGCCCATTAAGATCTGTGCCTGATGCTTTTATTTCCTCTCTGCATACAGCAATAAGTGGGGCAGGGGACAGGAGTAGAATTGTACCTGCGCATATTTTCCCAAACAACAGCTCTCTCTCACACTTGGCCACAAAAGTCTACTGTCAGTTTTTAGAAAGCTATCAGGTTAGGAATACGGGGGGGGTTCAGGCATCTTTTCTCACATGCTGTAGAGGTTACATAAGAAATACATTTTGCATTTATGCATTTAAACATAATTCAGAAATGACAGTCTGGATACATGGTAAGATGAAGCAATTTAAAGCACTCAATCTTAGATTAGCCTGTGTTAGTAGGAAGACAGATGACTGATTTTTCCATCAGCCAAGGCTGGCAACCTCAGCTGTAACTACCAGGCCAGGGTTAAAGTACTTCTGAGCTCAAGTAGAGGTTTTTCACTATGCTAGTGAAGAAAAAACTATCACAAACTTTCACACAAGCTAACTAAAAAGGAAGATCTACTATCAGCACTGAAACTGTCAATGGCTCTGAAATATAATATTGACAATGATGACACTGCTGATCAACATAATGAACAGAAGAAATTCTCCCGAGTATTCCACAACTGCAACCTCATTTTCTAGTTATAATCTTTCCTCCACCTAATATTTATAACTCCAACTCTCCTGGTTTCTGTAACACATGAACATGTTTTTGAGCACAAATGTAAAAAAGCTGAAAGTGTAGGTACAGACTAAAATAAACACAATATTAAAACAAGGAATCACAAGCAGCTGCTGCATTACTATAATTAATTTCATATTTAAGTCAATAAAAGCCTTTACTGTGGAGACCCAGCCATTCCAGTGTGTGGTTCCACAACACTGTAGGAGCCAACAAGCCTTGCCATAAGTGGGCTCAGCACAGTACCATACAGAAAAGGTTAATCTTGTTTGTTGAGAATCCCATGATTGCAACTTCTGCTTTATTTTGTTAATTTCAGCATCCACACAAAAAACAGCAAGCATGTGTGTTTGGGGGCTCAAATTCCCTAAAACAGGCAACAAGCTGTTTCCCAGACACTAAGGAACAGGCAAACTGCAAGGAGGGCTGGAGGAGGGTTGAAGGCAGGTGTCTCCAGCAAAGCCCATACAAGGGTACTGCAGTGTTGCCTGGCAGCAAGTAATTATCTGCCAGCATGTTGCTTCCACGTGCCAGCAGCCAAATCCCACACAGGAACCAAGCACAGGAAAGTACACGCGTCAGCTAAAGCTACAGGCCAACTCTGCTCTTTCCTATGGAAAAAAAGCAGAGGATCTTTGGAGGCCAGCCTTTGCATGAGATCTTACTACCAGTGCAACAGCAAGATCTATGAACTGCGCACTCAAACCAAAGTGTTCAGGGAGACAAAAGTTCAGGAGATGCCAAAAATCTGTTATCAAAGACAAGACCACTGCCATACTAAATCAGCCATGCAAAAACAATAAGTTCTACCCCCAAATGTTTGGGAAAACTCCAATGAAGACCGTTAATAACATGTAAGATAAATCCTGTCCAAAATGGTTTAGGCATAGTTAATCATGCCTTAGGATAAGGAAAAGGGTCATGGAGCCTCTCGAGAAATCTTTCAGCATTCCTTTCAGTAGTGGTCCTGTCATTACCCACAGGAAGGAAGAGAACCACATCCCAGCCTACCTGTCTGCACATCATCCCTCATTCTTCCCCAAGCTCCAAGGTGACTCCCCTGCACTGGGGTTAATCAGTGAGCAACTCAGACCCAGTCAAAAAAGATCCACCCTTAAGATACGTGTCATGTATAACCATCTCATTCATGAACTGCCAGAGTGCTGTACTCCTCCTCTTCCCCGCAAACTCCCTTTCCACCTCCGCCTGCCCTTTAAGACTCCCAAATGCCTGTGTGCTGTATGTGCTGGCAGCAGAGGTTTTTACTATGCACTTAAGATCCTAACTGAATCCCGCGTTGCCTTGTGTGTCTTGCCAGACGGAAGACGAAGAAGGCACCCTATAATTCAATTAGAAGGTCCTGCAGCAGGCTGATCATTAGTCTGTCAGGTTCTTAAGAAAAAGACATCTAGGAATAGGGGAGGAAGATAAACAAAGGGAGAATTGTTAACAGCACCTCTTCCCAATTCATGCAGAAACTCCCATATACCTCCTTGAAGTGTGGGATCTGCAAAGCCCAAGCACTTGAATGACAGTTCACTACATCAATCCAACAGTCCTTTCTGTTGTTTCAGGTGACTTAAACAGAACCTCGAAAGCTGAATTAGACTTTTTCTCATCAATCTTCCTCTCCTCAGATTCACAAGAAAAATCACTAATATACATGACTACTGCAAACAAAGAAATCTTATTACCTGCCAAAACCCTGTTGACAGAGGAATGGGTGGCCAAGCCAGGCTGTCCCCTTTCATGGAAAATCCCAGCATAAGGCAAGTACTCTGGTAGCAAGAAGCGTCTGCAAAACAAAGAGAGTAAACTTACACAGAGAAAGACAGCCCAGTATACTACAGCCCCGGATAGCAACTGCAATTACTTTCAGGAAACATGACAATATTCCAGCAGACTATAGCAGAGAGGCTAGACTCCTCTGCTTGGCCAACTGCTTCAAACTATGGGCAAGTTACAGATTAGATCCTCCTCTGATCAATGTGGCTGTGAAGATCAACATTAAGTAAATCCTTTACCTCTCACAATAGCTTTCTAATCTCAAACAAGTACATCATGTTGATAATCTCTGATCAGATTATTGTCTCCTCTTGTTCTGCCTTCGCACCATAGCCCAAACCTGCAGGTAAGAAGCACCAAGACCACACTGTCCTTCAAGTGTCATACAACGAGTTAATCACACTAACATGTGATCTCAGGGGTCCCAGAAACTGCACACCAAGGAAGCATCAGCTCTTAGCAAATAAAGGAATCCATCTGAAAGGACTAGAGTTGTACTGTAACCAGGACCTCTAGGGTTTCCACACCCTTTTACACGTACAAGCCTTACCTCGGGACAAAGCGTCCCAGTGATGGTGCAGACATGCGGGCATTCCGAGGGGCTCGGTGCCTGGATCGATCTCCATTGTCCCTTCAGCGAAAGAAAAAAAATATTGTACATTAAATACTACGCAATAAAGTACTCTCCAAGAAAATAAAAATCCAACATCAACACCTAGTTATCCTGAGTGTGCCACTGAGATTTAATGGTTCTCTTGCATAAGTAACATGCTTCTAATATTCCAAGTTCATACAACTTATTGTATCAGACTCCTAACAGTTGTACATCGGGGTAGCCTAACATGCACTTCCTTCAATGTTTGACAGTTTCTCAAAATATCAACAAAACCACAGAGTCAATGAGTTAGTGTCAGCACCTAGGCAAATGAACAAGAAACCTTAAAATTTGGACTGACAGAGCAAAAGCAAGCACAGCAGAGTCCTGATGAGAACTTTTTGTTAGTCAAAGAGATATCTTAAGTTTCACTTTTCATTCCCAGAAGCACAGGTAAAAGAGCATAATCTGCAGACTATTCTTCCATGCACCCTCCCTCCAGGTCCAGTTTAAATGCCATCATGGCTTAAAATAATCTCACCTTTCACAAGCTTTTCGAGTGAAGTCAGGTGATATCAGACAAAACCCTACCTCTTCAAAACCCTCCCATTCTGTTTCCACAACAAATGTCTGGGCCTTGGGGAATAAGGTGAAAGGGTCTTAGCATCTATTATTCTACAGCAGATACAGGGAAGACATCTTCCCCACTAGGATAGTGCAACATTGAGCAGGCCACCCAGAGATGCTGCAGAGCTGCCACCCTTGGAAGTCTCAAGACAGGAGCTAGACAAAGCCATGACTGACTCAGCCTGATTTTGGCTATAACAACCCTACAAGAAGCAGGAGGCCAAACTGGAGGACCTCCAGCATACGCAGCAAACAAAATTCCTGATATTGCATTCAAAGGTCACAACAGGACCTGTAATTATACAGCACTAAAACTGCAAGGAAAATAATAAGGCTCTATCAGTGACTCTGGAATTCTGAAACAGACCTCCACCGTGCTTTATTCTCAATTCAGAAATTTACTGTCTGCATGACCTTGCATAAGTAGAAAGTCTGTTCTCTCCCCAGATACCAGACCCCCATCTGTAATTGCAACTCTACTTGTCTCCTTCCCAGGCAGTTATGGAGAGAATATACTTACAGAGCGTTGGGATCACTAGGAAACTAAATATTCCTTATGCAACACACTAGCAGTACATTCCTAACCCACTCCAGCAAGCTGTGCACTTTATAATTTTTTTTGTTTTGCTTTTTTAAAGTCAGTGAGCAAGAAACGTGGGCTGAAAAGAAAGTCCATTACGTGGCTGTTTCCCACACACTTGACAAACCAGGAACACAAGAGCAGAGGTTGTTCTGCAAAGCTCATTAGCATTTCAAGCTATCTCACCAAAATCAAATCTCAATCCAAGCTCAAAGCTTCCATTTCTCCTCCCACTGAAGATGCAGCATTTGCAGTTTAGAGCCAAAGCCGCACCTCGCCTTGAGGTTTCTGTGTAACCAACAAGGTTCCTGAAATCAGCAACATAAAAGGTGTTGCTGTTCTTTTATCGGAGGCCTCCAGTCTATTAAGATGCAGATCAATAACAGAAGGAATCCTGCGAACCAGAGTGCTGACAGATCAACTTTTCCTGCTAAAGAGAAAAGGCCAAGGGGAAAAAGAAGTGTCGTGTTCCAGAGCTCGCTACATACAGTAAGTGCTAGTGCAAGTCAGACAAGAAATATACTTTTTAGAAATTTATGTAGCAATTTTTAAATGATGCTGATATGCAGCCCTGGGAGAAAAGCAGCAAAACATTCCTCAGGGTTTGCATTTGCTTTGGACATATACTAGAATTAGGCAATACTTTTGAAAGCGACGTATCAGCAAGAGGAAGCAGCACTACACCCTATTGGAACTCACCAGTTGAAGACAATCTCTGCAGCAGGTTTCAAAAGGAATGAAGGATTAGCTCCAGCAAACAAAAGAAAATAACGGTGCAACATCTCCTACAGTCCAAATCAAGAGACCTAACGCAACTAACTGTACAATTCTTTTAAAAAAATGTCTCTAGCAAATGGTCTTAGCATCCACAAAAACATTTTAGGACACAAATTTTCTAATCCACAAGACTTTGGGGCAAGAACTCCATGCTGTACTGTCCCATTCACTACATACAATCCTACCCCAAGACAAAAAGCCTAAAAGGGAAAAAATATATACTACACTTTTTCTGGTTTTCACCATGACAGACACAGCCAATACTGATTCAGGAGACAGCAATCTATCTTTAACATCCCCTTAAAAAAACCCAAAAATTTAAAACCACCACAGCCCAACTGGCACTGCCCTGTAACTCAAACAGCTGAATTGGGAATGAGAAATGGTGGCTATTCTTCGAGAATGCTAGAACTCCTATTTACTGTAATGGAAATGTAAGATACACTCTTCTGTGCTAAAGAGGAATATTACTAAACATTGATCTGAATCACTAATTTACAGAGTCATTTATATGTAAGCTCCCATGCTAAACTCCATGCAAGAGCGTTTTCAAGCGTCTAGTGCTGAAAAGCTAGAACAGCTGATATTACCCTGGTGCCAGCTGAAGATTATTTCTGCACCTTCTAAAAAGGAAAATAAAAAAAACCCCTACAGATCAGTGAAGATGGGTGGCACTTTGTGTTATTTCTGTACTACATGCAGCCTGCTGACGGAGGAGAGCAGATGTTAGCACGACTGCAGTGCCAGAGTGAAGCATTACAAGAAATGAAAAGTTTCCAAAGTTCTCTAAAGTACTGATGAAAATCTAATGCTCTACTTTCTATTTAGTGTCAGCTATACACAGACTCATTAGCCAATGATTTGCAGTGGACAATTTAATTAACATAGCCTGCAAAAGCAGATCCCTCGGAGTGTGTCTCTACGTAAAAAAAAGCTTCTTCTGTAAAGCAACTCAATAACCTTGCAAAAGTAAACGAAACAAGGAAGTGTCACAGCAAGTGCTGTAACAGGGCTAAAAAAGTGTCCTGCAATACCCTTTAAGTGCACCAGCAAACATGAACAACACAGGGAAACTTCTGCAGTGAAAAAGTAAAAATGAAGGAACTAAGCAATCCATTGAGCAAGATGCAGAGAAAGAATCAGAAGTAATCAGCATGTAAGGTGACAAGAGAGACTTAATACTATAATTATTAACAGACTAATTTGTCTCAAGAGGAAAACTGCAAGAAGCAACAAATGGTCAAAACAACTTTAAGGGTCTGGCTCTAAATTCAGGTTACTCATAATTTGTTCAGATACCATTGTGGGACAAATCAAAACAGCGATATGGAGAATACGAGCTGGTAGGGGAAAAATAGCATTAACAGTAACACAGTGGAGCAGGAAAAGAATGCAATTCGCAAACATTCAGGAGATTTATGGACCTTTAAAAGGGCATAAGAAGGATGAAGGTTTATCCTAAACTGGCCAAGACAGTCAAATCTCCTTGGATTTTTCTGCTGTTGTCTTGTTTGCTTGTTGAGAGAAAAGCTGACCAAGGTAAATATAATGGAGCAGCAACAGCAGCTCTGAAAACAGAAAAGGAGATATAAAACTTTGCATCCTAAAGTTTGGAGAAAAAGGCATTCTTTTTCATCTGGTAACTTGGCTACTGCATTAATAACTGAATTGATAAAAAAGATAGTCAAGACTCTCAGAAAGGAAAAAAAGCCATGTTCTGCTTTCCTATCTTGGCAAGAATTCTCTTTAATATTTAGAGATTGTTGTATCAGGAAGTGAAATTAAACACACAGCATGGGATTTCTAATGCAATCTGTTCGTCTAACTGTTGCCATTGTAGTCAATATTAAAACTCCCACTGACTGCACTGCCAATAGAATTAGGTCAACAATGACCATTTTGAAAAGTCATTTAATTATCAGAGCCAGCACCAGTAAGCCATGCAAGCTCATAAGAATCAAATTATATCAGACCAAGCCAATTGTTCCATATTTTTGGCATTTTATCATGTTTCATGCAGTCCAATTTAAAATGCTAAATCAATTTCTATTGCAGAGGTTAGACACTTACATAAAATAGAAATGCTAAATAATTGGTTAAGTGGCATCTAGTAATATCCTTAAGGGTTGGCACTGGATTAAGTTGCACCATCTTGATGTAACAGGAAAAAAAAAAAAAACCAAACCTTTTCTCGGTACTTCAAATGTTTAGTATCTCCACTTACTTGCTATCAATTTTTCAAGACTGCAGGAGGTTACTTCAGAGGAGGTAGCACAGAGGGCAAGAGTAGCACAAATCAATGAAGGCAGGAGTAGCACAAAGATCATAACAGGAGCTCAGAGGAGGTTACCAGAAAATGCAAACTTATTTGGCTTTAGAGCTTAGTCAAGTCTGCCTCTGAAGAGGGTACCTGGAGGACGTCATATTCAACTGGCCATACAAAAGAAGAAATAGATCCTGAGCTCTTGCAATTCACAGGACTCTACTGATTTAGATGGAAACAGATGATAAATATCTTGGGAAGGTGTACTCAAAAGACCTGCACAGGCCTACAAGATAAAGTGAGTACTATGTTTCACAAAGGAACAGTAGGAAAAAGGTGGTGAGGGAAACATCATGTTTGTTGGTGATTCTAAGAACCTGCCTATCACTTTCTAGCACCATCCTGATGAGTAAGGGACATACAGCGCTGGGAAAACTATAATAGAAAGTTAACTACTAGCTTTACAACTGAGAGGAGCAGCAAATACTAGAAACATGTTAAAACTTTAGTTTTCCTCTGTCTGATCCTACAAGATCCTGAGCATCTCCTACAAATGAAGTCAGGGAAACTGGGAGCATTTCTAGGAAATAAGCCTCTCAGAGAGGTGAACATGTAATAAATGAAACCTTGACATTCTGAATGTTTTAGTGAGATACAGGTTTCCTAGAAGACAAAAGGAAAAGCCACACTGCAGGTTGGTTGTAACTCTGCAGAGAGACAGAGTAACTGGAATAACAACTCCTGGATCAGTAGGACTAGTGTCAATCATAAAAAAAACCAAACAGGTTCCATCCAGTATATGCTGCTTCACTCACAGCCCTTAAATCTTGGAGAAGTTGTAAACTCAACCCAGGAAAAGGCAACCACCCTATGTATGGCTCTGAGGACAAGGGTATCTCGCCGAAAAACAAGATTATGTATAAGAGAAAAGATTCAAGACAACTGACTTATCTCTGAGTAGAGGCTGTAGATACAAATAACAAGTCAGGAGCACCGGTCCTGTCAAAAAGGGTACAAGTATTGACATCCACAGACATCAAAATAATGAAAATACTGATTTGAAATAATATACAAAATCTGGTAACTACGAAAAGTTATTAATTTGTCTACCCATCTTTGAAGGATATGACCATTACTGAAGGAGAAATACTTAAGGCAGAACAGAAGGAGACAACAAGAAACAAGAAAACTTAAGCAAAAAGAAGCATCTGCTACACAAAAAGCCTTTCCTGGCACTAAGTGTATTAGGACTGCAGAGCAAACTCCCAAGTACAACACTGGAAGCCAAACAAAATTAAAGAATAAAAATATTAGAGAAAACACAAAAAATGATGCTGCCTAGCTGGAAAGACAGAAACTAGAAGAATAGATTTTTAACACAGCCATAGAATACAGTAATTGATAAAGAAGTTACGTAAGTCACCCAAGACATGGTGCCTTTCCATTTTCCTATGTTCATTTGAAGGCTAAAATGCCAGTCTATCACTAGCAGCTTTTTCACAGGAACACCAAGGAAAACTTTAATCTATTTACCAGCTAAAACTTCCTACAAAATAGGAAACCGCTAAGTTACTAATAGCTCTCCTGACCAGAGGGAAACAAACCCTCCATTCTTGTTTACCTCTCGGAGGCCTGTTTAGGGGAAAATGTATTTACAAGATTAAAAATGGCATTTCAGAAGATCAAGTGTTTCAGAGAAGCATCACCTAAGAGATTATTTATCACCTGGTCAAGAGAAACAGCAGCACTTACCCATTAAATGCCAAGGATTAATTGCTTCAGAGAAAGACTGATTTAGAACCAGAAAGAGACACTCTTATCTAGGTGTACTGTCCAGCTGTCTCAATCTTAATCACCTCTCTGTGTGGTGGGTTTCCAAATTGATGACACATTTTAGAACGATATTGATACACTCCATAGCTACAGTGAGTCATTAGAAAACAAAAACATCAGAGGCCAGACAAAGGTAGAGAATGCCTAATCCCCAGTCTAGACCTGGTCTATGAGTATTATGGAAACCACAATATTTGGTGTTTTATAAAAGGCCAAGGCATCCAGTACTACAATGACACTTCCTCTGAGACTCCTTAATTAGCCATTTTCAAACATACATCCAAACATGAGCATGACTAGGGAAAACATCACTATGCTACTTCTAATCACTTAGAAACTTCACAACTAGTGCTTATTGAACAAGGTTTGTAGCACAAATATACAAAAGGCTGCCCCATCAGGCTTCGATACTGGAATAAAGTTGTCAAAAGTAAGAGCCAATTTATATTATTATTATTATTATTATTTTAAATGAAAACATAATTGCACAAACAACCCTAATCTGTTAGACCCCAGGTTAACCACTGCCTACTCCGGGTGGGCAGCAACACACTATTAAGAACTTGCTTCCTAATCACTCTCATTAGCATCAGCCATCACCTACTAGGTGACCTAGTATGACTTAGCAGTTTCGCAGACACAAAATAAAAGCAAAAGGACAACTATGAGCTGGGCTCATAAGTAGCAGAAAAACTCAGCTGGATGAAGGGTACCATCTTGATATCAAAATTGTTCCTACAAGCGCAGGCAACCAACACTACGGAATATGATGTGAGCTTTTCTGGCAACTGTCATCTTTCAAAAGGCACTCATTCTTTCACTGCTCTGCTATAAAGATACTTGCCTTGCTGGAATGTGACTTAATGGTAAAACAACATTATGCTGGAGAGGTTAGCAATATCCTGCAGTACTGCTGCAAGGAAACAGTCCTTTGCCTGTCACTGCACCCAGGCAGTATTATTAGACATTAAGACCAAGGGGAATATAAAAGACTGTCACAAAAGATAAAGATAAAAATAATAGGGAAAATGAAGCTGCAGGCAACTATGAGTACATCAGAAGCCAAGCTAAGACTCTCACTAATCCCTGAAAAATGAAGTTCAAAGAGCAGATTCAATATCACCCCCATTCATCCCAGACTTGTTAGCATTCTTAGCCTGCAACTGTGTTTAAGATGATGAATATAATTAACATAGATTTCTGTGTATCTGGAAGGAACATCCCAGTGCTAACTGCTCCAGAAATCTATAACAGAGAGGAAAAAGCCAACACACAAAGTGACCAACAAGACCCACAAAACCTAGGTCTGTCTTGTGAGCAGGTCCATCTTCATAAAAAATAATGAGGCAGAGCCATATGAGCCAAGAAACAGGCAGAGGAAACAGCATCAAAACCACAGATAAAAGGGCTCTGGGAAGAAAACAAAGGCAGGTGCATACAACAAACAGCAATCCTGCTTTTAAGATCTTTATCTGAGCTCAAATAACAAATTACTAACAAGAATATTATTTGTAGCTGCCCAAGTAAGAAAGACAGATAGCAAACTGTCCCATCTAAGACTTCCAGAAAAAAAATTGCTGCTTTTTCTGCAATATACTGATGTGTCATGGATCTTAAAAATACATTTCCATTGGCATTTAAGTGATGTGAATAGCCCAAATAGATTCTCACATCTCCTACCATGTCTTTTGTTAACCTCAAATGTTAACATCAAGATGATAAGAAGAAAGTTGAAAACAACAACAAAATCCCCACACAAACAGCCTAATAATTAGTTGTAGAAACCTTGCAGTTCAGACATGCTACCCTTTTAATGCTACACCAACAGGCTACCATTGACCAAGTCATCTCTCTAACCCACCTTCATCACGCTCTATCAAAACTCAGCACTTGGCATCCCATCCATTCTGAGGTGTCAACTTATGCTATAGTCACTCTGCAGACTAAACTCCTTCCCTTACTTCTGAGATTCCCTGCATGTCTTTCTCTACAATGACAGAACTTGTCTCACTGTTCTGGAGCTGTAGATCAAACGCTCCATACTTAATTCAAGTCTCATAAAAACTTTAGCCATTCCTATCTTTTTATTAGAGTTCAGAGGAGGGTGATGAAGCTGGTGAGGGGCCTGGAGCACAAGACTTACAAGGAGCAGCTGAGGGAACTGGTGCTGTTTATCCTGGAGAAAAGGGGAGACCTTATCACTGTCTACAACTACCTGAAAGGAGGTTGTAGCTTGGGTGTTGGTCTCTTCTCCCAAGTAGCGAGTGACAGGACAAGGGGAAATGGCCTCAAGTTGTGCCAGGGAAGGTTCAGCTTGGATATTAGGAAAAAATTCTTCATGGAAAGGATTGTCAGGCATTGGAACAGGCTGCCCAGGGAAGTGGTGGAGTCACCATCCCTGGAGGTGTTTAAAAGGTGTATAGATGAGGTACTTAGGGACATGGTTTAGGGCTAGAGTTAGAGTTAGGTTATTGTTGGACTCAATGAACTTGACGGTCTCTTCCAATCAAAATTTCCTCTCTTTTTTTCTGCCAAGAAAAAACAGCTCCTATTTGAAGGGGATTGGACTAGATGATCTTTCGAGGTCCCTTCCAATCCCTACCATTCTGTGATTCTGAGAGTGTCTTTTGCAGAAGTTGAAGGTTGTCACAGGAAGGAAAAACCACTCTGAAATACACGAATGCACAGTGAACAGCTGGGAAGGAGAGCAGTACAGAGCAAGACTGGCTGTACAGAGTGCGAGTTCTACCCATGTGCTCTTAGCAATAGGTCTGCTAAGAGAAGAGAGTAAGTGCATTGTGAACTGATTGCATTTCTGCAGATTAGTGCTCCCATTGCTCTGTGTATCTAGCAAACGATGCTGTAGAGTAAGATTGAAATGGTAAGAGACTGGATTTAAACACAAGCATGGAATTCCTTCACAAGGCTAGGGAGGAAGTTAATTCAGTAGTGGCAATGTGCAACTTTCTCCCTTCTCACTCAAACTTTTCAAAACCTCTTTCTCAGCCATTAAGCAAACCATATGCCTATTCTCACCATGACACGCAACACCCTCCCTGAAACCCACTTCCACCATTCCACTTGAGAAGCAATAAGGAGAACAGAATCCCAGCCCAAATCTACAGCTCCTAGCCAAGTGCACACTACTAACCACAGCCATTGTCCCCCCTTCTCTCTCTCGTTGCATAATGTTAGTTTAGACACAACTGCTTCCAAGCAGTTCCTGATTAATATTCCAGTACCAATGCACAAGTCAAGGTTCTTAAATAAGCTAACAAGAAAAGATGCTTCAAATGAAGGTGTCTCAAAAGAAATTAAAAGCATAAAGCACCAAAACAAGATTTCAGGCCTGTGAGGTAAAGGCCTTCTTGTATTAGAGACACAGTAGAGACCTTCTTAGTCTGTGACAATGGCAAAACTGAATGGATCCACACCAGCAGAGATCCTCCTGGGAAGAAGGAAAAAAGGAGAGAACAGAAAGAGGAAAAGCTGTGGACATCAAGAGAGAGTATTCTCTAAGCTCCTTCATATCTTTATTGTACCAGGAAGCCCACTCTCAAAAGCAGACAGGGGTCAGCCACAGTCACACCTTTACCCTTGGCTTGAAAGCCTTTACAGAACTGTAGTGAAGGATTTTAGAAAGTCTTTCAGACAGAGAGCTGGTGCACTGTCCTACATATCTGCTTTTCCATCTGACAGATAAAGTGAACCTGGTTTTGTGCATTTGCTCACCCACACTTACTGCAGACAAAAAGGGACATAGATGGCCGACATGTACTTGCAGAAACATCACATGCAATCCAAACATAAGACACTCAAAAAAGACCTTGAAATTAGAAAGTTCAACATCTATGACTTGTCTATGAAGAATCTATTTTTACCAGTTATGCTAGAAGACTAAAGTGACATCATTCTCCATTCAAAGTTTATTATCCCAGAATGTAAAAAGTCTTTTCATTTTAGTTTAAGATTCTGCTAAAGTTAACCTTAAAGCCCACTCATATCAATTTATCTGTTAATAACCTAATATTACAATCTGTATATATATTACAAACAGTATTAAATGCTTTCATGAAGACATGACTAAGTTTACAGTTGTCAGTTGTATTCAGTAAGCAGTAAGACGACAACAGTGACAAGTTAAACACAGGCAGCGCATGTAGAGTGATAACATCTTATTAGACCAAATAACACAGGTATAGTTTGTATCTCCCTCCTCCTCCCCTGTCTGTAAAACCTAGTGTTATGGAAGGATATTACTAACACCTACAAAAAACCCCACTCTACCTCACAATCTTAGACCAACACTATTGCTATTGCTATCTCTATCATAAACTAAATATTTTATGAATGAATTCAAATGAGATTCTGGAGAAACTGCATGGAGGAAATAATACCATCCGGCTGACACACAAGAGGGAAGGCTTTAGCTCAGATTTAGAGGCCATATGCATAAACAGTGCAGAGACCACGTCTTTCACGCCCCTTACTATGTAACCAGGGAAGCAAAGTTGAAAAGATACAATAATGAATCTTAGAGGAGAAAAAAAAGTCAGAATCCCATAAAAGATGACATCTGAGGAAGGCTTGTCTACCAGGCACCCTGCACAAACACAGGGCTCACTCCTTGCCCAGAGCTCTATGTGTAGTAATACCAACTGCTATTCAATGCTCCTTACATCTTTCTCCAGATTTCTAGGAAAATGAAAGAAGAGAGAAAGTTTACCAATTACATTAATAAGTTTGGAAAGATAAAGCATCAAGGCAACTTGCTATGGCTTTTACATTAAAAATATTCACTGGATTCCAGGAGAAAAGCACAAGCTGCAGACAGCTAGACACAGCAGTAACACCCTGTCCTACACCAGATCTGGAGAAGCAGGCAAGCCAGAGCATCTAGATCAGGTCAAGAAAGAAATACACAAGTCTGCTCAAATGAGCAAGCAAAGAAGGAGGGATACAGGAGCCAAATGGAGAAAGAAGAACTCTGCATAAGAGATTTCATCGTGAAGTGTCAGCAGAAGAAATCAAATGAGTCACAAGACAAGTTCCAGCTCTAAGGACCCCCGCCCAGCAGCTCACTCTAAGTGGCCAGGAGAAATAATGAAGTAGAGAAGGAAAAAGACAGCACATCTTGAATGCACAGACCAGAATTCAATATGAAATATTCAACCAACAAATTCAGCCACTGCACAGTAAGGAATAAACACTTCACTCAGAATGAAATGAAAGACAACCTCAGCACGGCTGATTGAATTGCTTCCCTGACTCGGTGCTCTTATTGTTTGAATATTATCTGCAAGGGAACACATTTCTCTGCAGGCATTTGCATGGCTCTATGAATGAAGACCTTACCATCTATTCTTTTCCCAGCCGAACCAGCCACCACAGCCAAATGAAATGGAATAATGGAAATATTAAGGGCTATGCTTGTGACACACTTGCCTCACAAAATGAGCCCGGAAGCCACGTATTTCTGCTTTTCCAGACCATGCAGCTGCTTGGGAGAAGCTACTAGGCAGTGACTTTTCTGTGTTATCTGCCCTCATTTACATCTTACATAAACAAGGCCACAATGACAGAGGAAGACACTCACTCCCCCTGTACTTCTGGATATTTAATTGCTGGAGCATGAAATGACAGCTCCACAGAACAACATTCTACAGGAAAAGAAAAAAAAAAAAAAAGTTACCACCACTTAAGAAGGCAGAAAAGGATTAATATCTTGCTTTTCTGGGAACAGCGAGTGTTACCAGTGTCCTTCATAAAGGGACTTTACCCTGACACAGAGGCCATGGAGCTTTAACAACATGCCATCTCAAGTATGTGCCACTGCAGCAAGTGAACATGAAAGCTGCAATAGTAGCAAAGTTGATGGCATCCTCTGCTGGCAGCAGCAACATAAAAGCACAGATTTTTGAGGAGTTCACAGCTCCCAAACGCCCCTCCCTACTGCATTACCACCGTAGACAACTACTATGGCCATGCTCAGAATCATCCTATGTTTTAATTTCAATATACATAAAGGGGGAAAAAATTCGGTTAAATACTTAAAGTGCCCAGGCAAAATCCCATATTTTAAAGAAAATGACTGAAGACAGACTAGAAAGTTCATATTCTCTTTTCTGCTAAAATAGATTTTAATCTAAATTACTGAGCTTTTGGTCTCCATCCCATCTGAACAAACTGTTACTATACTTCCATTTTTTGGGAAGCCTTTGCAATAAATTTGTTTGCTGGGATTACGCTGGGTACCGCTAGAAGTCCAAAAGCGGATGCTGGAAAGCAGACTTTAAAATTTTGTCAGTAGAACCACTCAGAAGGAAATACAGTGGCTTACAGGAGCACTCTTAATGTTTGAATGCAGTAATCCTCACTTTGACAGAAGATGCCATTTGCTCCCCTTACAGGAGAGTAAGTGTTAACACGGATTCACAATCACCAAATCTTCTAAAAAACCAATCACAGGAACTTCAGCTAATTTGACAGAGTTGTAGAGATGGAACAAGTAAAAGTAACTGAGCATGTCTGGCTGTCTCCTACAGCCTTAGGCCAAAGAACTAAGTCCTGCAAAACTTCCTAGTGGTTCCTGTTCTATATCAAGATGTGAAGGCTCTAGTAAGCTCTTGGCTCCCCATCTGCTCCATGGGACAAAAAGATTCTCCTTTTCTTTATTTAACCAGTCTTTTAAATCTGGTCAAAATAGCCTGATGTGTTGACGGTAGCCTAAAGCATCCTTAATTTTCATAATAGAAATGACAAGACCCATTTGTAGGAATCACTGCTCTAATTATTGACTGAATGACTTGACTTGACCTGTTCCTAAAGGAAGCTGGAGATGTTTTTGATTGGTAAACAGTAGGAAGCCACAAAGCAGTCTCACGCTGACAACAGACTCCAGCAAGAGGTCGAAGCAGCATGCACACTTACTCAAAATCTTCAAATTCCAGATCGTTTCCCTCTACAGATGGGCTTGAGTTCTCTGATGTGGAAGAAGAGGAGGAGGAAGAGCGGAGACGGTTCTGTTGGTACCGCATAGACCGTTGACGAATACTGTCCCTCCGGGAAAGATACTGGATCATCCTCTGAGCATAATATGCAGCAGGAGACAACCTGAGCAAGAGTGATATACAGACATTGGTTACTCAAGTACAGAATGACAGTCAATTCTGTTTTTCTTTTTGAGCTCCAAGTTCCAAGATGGTAACAATATATCATAAAATTGGATGTTTGCATTTTATCCATGAGTAAGACAGAGTAAATAAAGAAAGCAACTACAATTAATTTTCTCTTTATATGCTACACTCCCACGTGATTCCCACGTTGTGCAAACAGAAGTACTACACGTACCTATAGACAAAAAGCTTATCCACAACACAGAGAAGTTTGCTTCTCAGGACTCTTTGGAGCCCACCGTTTATTTATTACTAGTTCACACAACTAACCCCAGCAAGCTTCCCGTATAAGAATCAAGCCCACTCCCAATGTGAGCTCTGCTTGCAATGCTAAACAGCAGCAGTGCTCAAAGAAACACTGAGGGAAAGTGCTGTTGTTTGAAGGATACTTAACAGGAGCACCATAAACCCTTTTTTCTCCTGCTGGATGCTTTAACAGCTTTGTTTAACTACTTTGTGATCCAAATGGTAGGGATTTCATATAGTGGCTATTTCATCAGATCCACTAGATATATTTTAATAGGAGTATTAAAAGCCTTGCATCCTACTTGAAAGGAAAACCTTCCTCTGCAATTAACTCTTAATTCTTTCTCATGCATAACTTGGCCTTAATTTGCATAAGCTATCCTGCACCAGTACCACCTCCTTCCTTGATGCTAGACAGATAACAACACTCTTTTCCTACCCTGCATATATCCACAACTCCTGGCACACACTTTCTGTGACATGGTTACTCAGTATTAGAGTCCAGATACCTCAAATGCTTGAATAATAATTTCTTAGCTTTATTTGGATTAGAATTGACCTCCAATTTGGGAGGAGGAAAGAAGATGACAACAATCCCCCTCCAAGTAATTAGACATTAAGACGTTTATTCCCTTAACTTCTAGCTTCCCCCTGCTCCGCCAGCCCATAGATGTGCTTCTGGTTTTTGTTCAGTTCAAGTTACCAGACTGGTACTTCCCAGCATCATAGCAATACAATCTCATTTCCTGCAAAGGCACCACAGCAAGAGACTGATAATGGAAATATCAGTCCTAATTTTTTATCTACAAATGAAAGTGTGAACAGCTTTAAACAACAAAAAGTAAAACAAAATCCCTCAATTGAACAGTGAATTCCAGGGCATAGTCGAGAGATGAAAACATACTCCTTTGCAATCACAAAGAGGGGTGGCCTGTCTGTCTTATAGGAATGCTACCCATCTTCAGAAAAGAGTTTCAAGTTAAATTTGATTTACAGTGGACCTCACCATCAGCCATGAAGACTCTTAAGGATGTATTTAAATTTATAGTGACCAACACCATATATTTTCGCTGTGTTATACAACCACCAGCAACAAAAATGCAGCTCTATAATTATCTCTGATAATATGATTGTTAGAAGACTTCTCATTTTTTCTTCCTTTTCTTTCCTCTATGAGGATGTACTGGGAATAAGATTTTCCTTAAATATGGATAAGTTTTGCATCCACAACAGCATGAGCAGCAATGACACCAAGCCTGATAAAGTGTTCTACTACCATCCCTAAAGTCATATTTCAATGGAAAACTACATTTAATAGTATTTCTAGAGACTGCTCCCTTGAGCAGCATGAAAGAAATGCACTAATTCTTCAAGGGATAGATGGTATTAATGTTGTTCTGGCTGCAGAAACCCACCAAGGACATTCAGTCGGCCATCCTGCCCTACATTGAGGACATATAAGCAAAAAAGATGACAAGAAAGAAGGGACTGTAAGTCACAGAGGCACAACAAGAGAGCATCTTCCCCAAGGCGAGCTCTCTGTACCCTACCGGGCTGCCATCTCAGCAAAGAGGCAAGTTTAGCAGACACACTACAGGCTCAGGGGGTCTAAAACCGTAGTCAACAAGCAGCAAAAGGGTAAGGGGAACCACACACTCCGTTTGTTTTGGATTCCTCCCGGATCTTTTATGCACTGTTTGATTAATTAAAGCTGTTCATGCTTATATAACATAAGAAGGTTTCGCTGTACAAACACAGCACTTCTCTCTACTCCCCTGAAGACTTAATAGGCCAAGTATAAAAAAGCAAGACATTACAGCAGTGCGCTCATAAATGAGGAGCTGTTCTCTTCTTTGGCCTTTTCCATAAGCCAGAGTCTCTGCATATGCCTAAAAATAAATCTATAGTATAATGTGTGCACACAGAGAAAGAAAGGAACATGGAAACAAGGCAACACTGGAAAACATGAACAGTGGTCTCATCAGTCCAGGAGTGTAATCACTGAAGCTTTTTTCTTTGCCAAGATCACACCAAGGGAGAGTTTTACAAAAGGATATGAAGAATGAGTTTTGCAGACATTTAGTCTTCTCAAATTATGCAGCACATCACAAGAAAAAACACAATGATGCTTGTTAGAAGAACGAGTAGACAATAAAGATTGGCCATAATGGATGATGAGATGCCAGATTCAGCTTCCTGACATCAAATGGTGTGCAGCCTGGATAGTCTGTGAAAAAGATTTCCAAAGAGAAGACAAGAAGCTTAAATTTGGTACACAGTTAGAAAGGTGTGAGGGATAAAGTACAAAAGGGCAGGAGAGAAAAATACTCAAAGCAATAGGCTATAGAATTAACCCTGGCAGATGAGAGCATGCAGCAGACAAAAATGGTATTTGTCAGGCTGTATCTGTGTTTGGAATACAGTTATGACACAAATCAGAACCAGAGCTGAGAGCCAGCATAAGAGATTTTGCTGTCCTGGAGGGAGGAGAAGCCTGCAAAGCAGCATAAGAAACACAGTTTAACATGAAACATCTCTTCAGTTCAGTCAGCTACACTGAATGTATATATAATACACAACTGTAAACCAGCTCCTGACCAAAGTTAGTCTACCAGCTGGCTAAACACACATCAGTCACAGAAGGCTGCCTAGTCTATTTATTTCTCACCTGTGTTTCTAATAAAGCAGCAGCAAAACACAGACAGAGGTTATCCAGTAATTCTTAAACTGAGTCTGCATTCACAGGACAGTATGTTGTCTTTGACTACACCACAGGAGTTAAATTAGCCCAGTCTCTGAGTTGACTGGACATCAGCCTCTCCTCCTCTGAACCATCTGCTGCCACACACAATCACCACAGAACAAGGCACTGAGTGGGAGAAATGCTGCACTGCAAAAACCAGAACCAAACAGCTTCTGTCTCATCCAATAACTGTGTCAGTGACAGTCTGTGCATCCCCCAGGCACAGAGTACTGCTGGCTGGCCAGCGAGAAGGGGAACTCAGGAAAGAAGGTGTTTGCTAGCATTAGTAAGGTTCAAGTATCTTGCTCTAAATGGCATCATGCATACTAAAGAGCGAGCTACTACATAGCACAGTGCCCTCAGCTACAGCCAGATATCCAAAACAGCTGGCTGTATTTATGGCAACATGAAAATTTTTTACACAAAGGCTGCTTGTCTTCATCCTCCCCCATTTTAGTATCTTCTAAGGAGAATCTCTATACCCAGTTCCCCAGAACAGCACCAAGAACTGGTGTATCTGTATCCAACAGCATGATACTGCTGTGCAGACCCTCTTCTTTCCTTAACATTCCAGAAGTACTGACACCACTCACCAACTCTGCCCTGATGCTGATGGCCAGGACATTTACTGACATTATTACAGCTCACACCTCTAAATGTCTCTCAGCCAGCAGACATGTTCTAAAGGGGTTACCTGACTGGTGTCATTAATTTCCCTGGTGATGTCTATGGTGGCATACATACCAGCAGTTCTTCAGCTGAAGGTAATGCTGGTAGCAGACACCAACTTTTAGTTGCTTCCATTCCACTTCAACTCACAGGCAAGATTCAGCCTGAAGGTCTCTCTCCTAGTAACATTCTAGCAGCTAAATTTTTTTCTAGAGTCTTATCTACCAAACATCCTTACAATGCTTTATATATACGATATGTGAGCATTTACAATATGTGAGTATTTCTATTAGAAAAAAAATAAAATAGATGCTCTGCCATGACAGCTTTATTTGATGCCTCTGTAGATTGCTTTTTGAGCTCAGTACACATGGAAACTGTGGAGAATGACAGAACAGCCAAGCCGACTTTACAGAAGTTTAGCAAGGCCACCGAGGAAGAATGCTGCAGTCTACATCAGAATGTTCATTCTAAATCTGAGGGAACTTCAAAAAAAAATGTTTCCCTGCCTCACTCCTGACCTAGGTTATTCAAATATAGCACCATTACAGACAGTAGATGCAAAACCAAAACATGCACACATGCTCTCAAAGATAAATTCTTCAGATGATGTAGTTTAAAAAAAAACCAAACTCAATTGGAAACAGCTTGGTCTTAAGGAGGTTTATATATTTTTAATATATATTTAAACACATATGCACACCCAGATATATACAGATTATTATTTCACCTTCATTTCACTTTTCCACCTTATTTAAGAATATCTGAAAGGCATAACTTTCCATTACAAGCTTCTGATGTTACAAATAACTCAAAATGCAATAACACTCCTTTTAATCACATGCTCAATTTCTAACAAGTGAAAAGGTCACTTAGAAAGATCTTACTAGTCTAGCACAAAAGTATGGTTTACCGAAAAATACTCTAATCTTACCCCATTCAATCTTGCAGCTTGTGCTGATTATGCGTCTATGAAACTCATCCTCTGAAAAGGACACTTACTGGAACAGATTAACCCTCTTAGAAAAAGTTTCAACACTCTCTTCCAAAGCTCCTTATAAACTCAAGCTACTATGGCTTCTACCACAACCTAAAAACACTTGAAGAACATCGTATCAGTTAAAAAATGGTTTCGAGCAGAAAAATATTTTTGCCAATGCTCCTTATGCCAGGAAATGTCTCAGACATTGATCCCTTTTCATACATTTTACTGAGCTTCATCATAGCAGAGATCTGACAGAAGGAAAAAAAGAATTCAGTAACCTAGGCAGGCCCTCCTCCTTTTCTTTTTTAAAAGGCAGCTCCTGGAGAGCCAGAATCTCTGCTCAATATATCTGCCTGCTTTGGATTATGCATTGCAGAAATAAGAAATGGTGCATTTTCAGCCATTTAGCAGCTCTTGTAATTCATAAATTGACCTGAATGTAGTAATACCATTTAATTAACATTTGTAAAATATAATTTTCATCTTTCCAGGTAAATCAATCCATTCACCTGTCATTTAATCAACTGCCATCCAGAAAGATTTTACATTTGTCCGCATAATTCTGACATGCAGTTGCCAAGACCTCCTGCAGTTACCTGGTTTGGTTTCCCCATGACCTTACATATACTTAGCACACCCCACCTTACTTTCACCTCACTACAAACAGTTTTATTTACACCATTCCTGAGCCTTTGAACGATCCTTACAAAGTGACTTTGTTCACAATAAATGGAAAAAAAAGCCTAATATAAGATTCACCTCTACAAGGCTTTATTTACAGAGATCGTTAGCCAGAAGTTATTACCAGCATAATTATACCATGTAGCCAGTTTGCAACATAGCCTTTTATTTCAGAACTTATACTTAGAGCATCATCTGTATAAATGTGCAGATTTTGTTAATGATGTAAAAAAGAACAAGAAAAACAAAACAAACCAAACAAAACAACAATAACCAACACCACCAAGTTCCTTCAGCAACTTATTTAATTTTCATACACTAGTATTCCTGCACTCTATGATAAATCCTAGTAGCCTTGAATTCATGCAGCTATGCCAGAGGTTCCTTAAGAGGCTAAATCAGTTATATTTTACACTTACTGAATTTTCCTCATTCATAGCTTTGTTAAACCAACCTAAAGAAAGCTTATTTGTCACGATTTATTCTTTGAAAGCTCACAAAGCTGCTTGCTGTTCACAATTCTATCATTTCTTCTGACAGAGTCTGTGGGTCACATTATCCCATCTGTTTCCTTCTTAATACACTAAGTAGAAATCGCAAAGATCAGTCCTTTCCATTTTTGTTAACTCTGCCATATTTGCTTTTTCTAGTCCTCTTGAAACACACCCACCTCTTCTGGAGATTAAGCAGCACTACAGGTGTTTTTGTGTCTAATGTCAATGATTCATGACTCTTCAGAAATAATTGTCAGTATTTTTTTCTTTGTTAAGTATACATAACATCCTGGTTATACTGTCTCTCATAAGCATACATTTATGGAGACATTCCATTCTTTCAAGCATGCTGTCTGCTCACACCAGCTCCTAATTGCCTTTACTGCATTCTCCCTTACTCCTGAATACATTATTTATTTTTTCTTCATTTTTCTTCTAAAAATATTTCAAATTTATTGATATAATCTCATTTACTGTTGGACCTGCTTGCCAACTAGTGTTCTCCATCCCAAATGATTTCAGGAACCCTTATGTGCTTACTCAAACAGCAACTTTTCCCGACTCTCTCTCAGACTTAAGAGCATCTGCTCATTTTGTTTGCACCCTGCCTCTATGTCACATCATTCAGGAGGAGACAGGCTCAATATTAGGACTATTCCCAAAGGATTCAGTAAGCTATATCAAAGTTATGCTTTTGTCTATGAAACTTAAATGACTTTATATTGTATTTAGCTCTTACCTGGCTGGATCTGGGTAGATTGGATGTTCCCTGGACCCTGCTCCATCGTAGCGAGATAATGAAATGAGGGAAGACTCCAACAACCTTCTAGAAAGGAAAAACAAATGACAAACTCAAAGACTACTCAGGAACAACCCCCCTATTTATGCCCCACTTTCTGAAACTTCTTAAGACTATTAAGAGTATTTCTAACATCAGTGCAGAGAATTCTGCAACATACTGAACCACTCACTGACGGCACAAGTGTTTTCATCACATAGCTATTCAACGTGCAATATTCTCATTGCACAGGAGAAAGAATACCTCGAGTGAAAAAGAAAAGTTGTCCCAAATCCGCTTCCAAGTTTCATGAGAAAGATGCAGATGCTCCTTGTCCTTTGCAGACAAGCTGTCCCATTTTATCAGCTCCACAAACACTAACACTACATTGGCCATTTGTGAAATTCTTACCTACTCAAAGGTGGCTACACAGGGAATGAGCAGAGGAACACGGGACAAAGAACACACCTCGGTGTCTGGACTGCAAGGGTACAGCTGGTGTTTTTCACAGTAAAATAGTCAATCTTAATCTCAGGCTCAGAAAGAGAGGTTTTCAGCTACCAAAAAAAAAATGTTCATTTCCTCTGTATCTTAATCAGTCACAGGGAGAGATACCAAATATTCACTTAAGAAGTAAATGTATGCAAATGCAGCCAGACAGCTTGAATATGTGAGAAGCGAGTCTGAGTCATGAAGGCAGCAGAATCAAAAGTATAGAGCAAGAACATGTCCTCTACCATGGCTTGTATATCCACCTCTATCTAGCTTCTTGTCAGAAAGCAGAGGATGCCATTGTTTCAAGACTGACTCATTCGAGCCTATTGCAGCCATTAGATTAATTTAAGAGAGATGATTTGGGGTGGGTGTGGAGAGTGGAAAAAATCAACTGCCAAAGTTCCTAAGGCTGCTTAAGCTCCCTTTCAAGCCTTTTTGCCTCAGAACTCCTGGTAAATTCTGCTTTCCAGTCTTTGTAACTTAATGAAAACTGTTGTGGTTTGACAGTCAAAGAGGTCCAACACCACACCTGTTCTATTCACCCACACACATAACTGGTGAGAAAGATTTGAACCTACACTCCTAATCCACAGTCAGCATTTGCAATGCATGACAGCAAGAATTAACACAGGAAGCAGGAAGAAGGATCAGACATAATTCAAGCCCAGCTCCCCATTTCTAGCCAGATAAAGACAGTAGAAATGCCAAAGTGTTTTTTTCCAGCAGCCATCCCCCCATCAGGATCTTGACAAACTTTTCACCCCCTCCCAGCAACAACAAACCTTCAATTTTATATTATAAATCTAGAATACAGAAAACAACAAGAGATTGTTACAGATACTTGGAAAGGCACGTATCAGCTCAAGAGATTCAGCACTTGCTGCAAAGCACTGGGACTCTACAGAAGGCAAAAAAATCCTGTCCTCTCTGTCACGAAGTTGCTTGGCAACCATTTGTCTTATTCAAGAACAGTTATTAAATCTGTTAAACTTTCGGATCAATTAATTCCCCAGGTTATTGAGTCAAAAGCTCTAACCTTCAACACTGCTAGATATTAGGAATCCCTTGGCTCCCCAGAAAGTTATCATGCTTCAATCCTGCCTTACCAAACTCTCTCTCCTGCTCCAAATATATGTCAATATATGCAAAAACAGCTAATTCAGAAGAAATGGTGCAACTGCTTTATGAGGTATACCTTAAGTCCCATACCTATGAGGTAAACCTAGCACCTGCATCATATATAAACTGCTTTTATTCCTTCTGGGCGCAAAACTAGAGAGATTAAAATCAGTATAAAGGATATTCTACCTATTCAGTCAGCTGCCCCCTTTCTACATGACTGGCTCAGATTTCAGAGACCGCAATGCCAACATGCTTTTTAGAAGTCTGCTCTTCAGAGCTGCTTATGCAGAGCACTCCAAAACCAGCAGCTTGCAAGCAGCCTGGACATACCAAGGCTGCCACCCTACTGCACCATCCTGCCTCATCACTGGACTTAATCGGGGAGAAAGAGCCACCACAGCACACAGATCCCAGCAGTGCCACAGCCCTAGAAACAGAAGCTGCCTCCTTACAGGTGTGAGCAACCTGCACACAACACACGTGGATTCTTTGGTGCCATTTCCCTGCAGTGCTAATGGTGTCCTGACAATGCGCATACACAATCACCGAACTCACCATCCCTGTCAAAAGTCTTGGTGCCTACATACTACACAGGCCACCCTCTCTCTCAGCCTTTCAGCATCTATCCACTAAATGACACAGAAAAAAAATAAGTGTCACAAGGGAAGATGACCAGTACACGCCGCATAGCCCAGCAGGCTCTGTTAGAAAGCAGTCTCCAGGTATTCTTCAGCCATATCTCTCTTCTCAGCTTTGGAAAGGCTGGCAATTGCCTGAGAAGAGCATTGACTTAGAGGGATCACCTTCAGAAAGTAGCCAGCAACTGCACAGAAGAAAAACAAAATGAATATCAAGCAAAGGGCAGCAGAGCGGTGTGGAAGCAGGAGCAGGACACAGGTAGTAACCCATCGTAGGTCTGCCAGGAGTCCCTCTGCTTGGCTTGGGAACAGCACTTTGGGTGATCTACAGTTCTCACCTCCACACCTCACCTGATACTTGAAATAAATACCTGAAGAGCATTGCTCTACTGGGAACCTAGCACCTCAGATGAGAGCTGGTATGTGTTACTTCAATGAAACACAAACCAACAGTTGCCCGAGTCACGGGATGGTCACGTATCTGGGTAAACAGACTTCACAGCACTGTGTTTTAATCCAAACAGCCTGCACTTCTACCCCATGAAGCAGCCGGAGCTGCTGCTGCTTCAGGAGCACCTCCTTCCCAGAAGGGCTCCCTGGGAATACCAGTAGTTAGGATGTTGTGGGGAGTGGGATGACTAACCCACTGTTCTAAGCAGACTGCCCAGGACTGCCCTGGCAGATTGGAACGGTCCCAGAGGAGATGGCCTTTCCATTCCATGCCTGCCAGCCCAAACCCAGCTCCTGCACTATCTCACACCAAGACACACAAGCCACACACTAGGGCTACGTTCAGATCAGGCGGACAAAAATAATTCACCTAACAGTAACTGCTAAAAGCTACAGCTGATTTTAAGCCTGACTAGTAGTTCTTAATTGTCCTACAACTGTGCCCTCTCAGATCACAGAGCAATGAACAGGTGGATATAAATACAAAATAGTAGACAAAAAAACCAAAACAAGGCAACAGGCAGATCCAGATGTGTCATCTCTCTGCTTAATGCTCCAAAGAATAACAATATCTGTACTGAAACCAGAGTACTAAACACAAAATCTATTACTTAACTAACTCAATTCTAGACTGAGCCCTTGAGGCCAAGTTACAGATTCAAATGCATTTGGTACTGACAAATGGGTTCAATAACAGATACTATAAACATCATATATAATAGACTATAATCGATGCTATAAACATCAATAAAGTGTTGCATCTGTGACACTGATAGCATAACCTACTGCTGAAAAGTTAAATGCTTTTGAAGGAAGTCATGCTGTACTCTATCAAGTCTTAGGTGCCACGTTCATATATGCTTTTGCCACCCAAAGTCCCAGAGAGAGACACAAACTATTTGTTTTCCATAAACGCAGAGTGTAAGGTAACCCAATAACCTACCAAGGTAAATGTTGAGGTAGAGAACCTTTCTGTCAAGGAGATTAAACATAATCTATGGATGAACAGGAGTAGCTCTGTTACAGGGAAGCACTAGCCACTAAGCATCTAAGTTTCCAACAGAGAAACATGCAAAAAGAGAAATGCATATTGCTTGCATCTCCTTTTGAAACACGCTTCACTCTTCACTCCTGAGTCCTTTTGGAGCTTACAGCACATTGTTCCTCTCCCACAAACCCCATTTTTGCTACCCAGATGTATAACAGGCTAACACTAGGCTCTGTGGAAGCAATTGCTCCACTATCTCTGTCTAGACAATATGAAATTGTCACAAGTGACATCTAAAGTACAATTAGCAGAGAAACTGCAATTTCCACTCTCCTCCCCCGCTCACAAAAAAAAAAAAAAAAAAAAAAAAAAAAAATCACACATTATCATCCTCCGGGCTGTCAGTCAATGCCGCAATAATGAAGATTAAGTCTGCTCACCCTGAGAGATGCTTCTGGCCCAGCTCGCTAAAATAGGAGGACAAGGATTGTAGTTTTTTGTTGGCTTATTTTTTTTATTAGAACTACTACAAGAAGATATAAATTGCCTCTTGAGTTCAGCAGCACTGAGATATCAGCAGACTCCCTTTCTGTCAGACTTTAGTAGCTATGGAACCACAGCTCTACACTCATTCTGTTATCCAGGGTTTGCAAACCGCAGCAATCACTAGAGACGGGAAGGGAAGCAAGGTGCAGGTTACAGGTCACCTTTAGACAAGGGAAAGAAAAAGAAAGTGCACACGCACAAGACACTACAAGCAGAAAATGGAAATTTCTCAGGAATGAAGCAGCTGAATGCCAGAAGCTACAGCTCGAGAGGAAAAAAGTCATGAAGCAACCTCCTCACAGCACATCAGCCATTGCACTGTACCCACACCCTCCCCATGGGGGCGAGGATCACCATCAAAGCCTCTTGGGACAGAGTGACTCATCTCAGCGGGCTTTGAGAAGAGTTAAATGCAGCAAATTTAACTTCTCAGTAACAGTTTCTAAGGATATGCAATTCCTACACTATATCTTAAATTGCTGTCACAGAACGCACATTACTGAGCAGTGCTACTCCAAATGACACTGAGGGAAAGGCTTCCCTCCCCATCTGCAAGGGAGGCAATAACAAACAGCACTGAGGCTTAGTTTCCTTAAAATTAAAAGGGTGTTTGGTCAGCTGACATCCTCCTAAGCTGCTGCTGCACACGAACAATCAGAGCAGAACAGTAAAATGAAGGAAGCGCGCCTGCCTCTCCCACAGTCCCAGCCTTCAGTGATGAAGAGGGCCTAAGAGTAATTGATCTTTGTCCTTTGAAGCAGAAGTATATTGGCAACTCCAGCACCTTCTGTGAGTTTCCTCCTTGGGTTTTTTATCTTCCCTGGAAAGGCTTTTGTATTCCCTACTGCCCATTTGGAGATGAAACTACCACACTACTTCATATTACATGCATTTTTCAGCCCTCTGAATTACTGCCAGCAGTCAGCTCTCCTGAATGCTCATCCCTACAGATGTGCTCCTGTGGTTCCTCATGGGAACATACAGAACAGCAACATCGATAATCTCCTCCTTATGGTGCAGCAATGTTTAACCTAGAGATAACAAGAAAGCTAAAGCATAAAGACAGCTAAATGTTCTCCAGCTGCCCAATAACACTGCTACCCTCCCTTGAATCCTAAACCCAATTATTAACTGTTAACAAGCCAAATTAATACTTGGAGATCAATTATAGCCTCAATAGAACACCAGAAAACTATTCTAAACAAAAAAATCAACCAACACAATCCACTGGTTTGGGCGTTTTTCCCTTCTCTTTTCTCAGCATAGGGAAAAAATTATTTCAGACATCTCTCTATTGTGTTGCCTACTTTGAGAGAGCAACTTGAAGTCACGTAACCAGAAACCATCAAGCATTTTGTTCCATAGCTTCATTTTCCATAAAAGTTTTGTAGTTCTTGTCACACAGAAAAACATTACTGCTATCACTACTTTCATATTCAAGCTTAAAATAAAAAAGCAATCAGTATGCAGTTCTAAAGACTGCTTGAAAAGATGATTTCTAAAATTAAGTCCTTAACATAATCTACTTTGATACCTCTAAGTTAACATTTCAGCTTTTGCATAGTTATGGTTAGATACATTCAGCCTGGCATCAAAACTGAATTAAGACAGGTCAGAAGCAGATGATTAGAAGAAACAGTAAACAAAATGGTCAAACTTTTCCTGGAACAACTGTAACTGTCTACAAGAGACAGATACGCTGAGAATTTAGTACTGATAGAAACTTCAACACTTGCTTTTTGCAGTTCTCCAGGTTAGTTCTTCCATCCCTTCGTTCATATTTTTGCCACACATCTCACCCTCACTGAGGACCCAAAGTTTGCAGCTGCCTTTCTTATGAGTATCCAAGCCCTGTAATACATTCTTTTCGTCACCTTTTTATTTTTCTTTTTTAAAGTTATTCCACTAAATGAATGACCTTTGCAATAAAGTTTGCTTTCTTTCTTCAGGGAAAACAGCAAGTGCAGAGATGTAATATGTGATCACAGACACAATCCAAACAATGCTTTTGTAGAACACTCTGGCCTGTTTGTGCTAACTCTGAAGGGCACACAGGGACAGAGAAGACATCCTTCGCAGCTGGAGGTGTTAAGTTGTCAGAGAAGCAGGTTTGATATAGGACAGCAGTTTTCACAAAAAACATTTTTCCATCTTCACTGATTCTGGGTAAGAATTGTGAAGAAAACAAACTGTATGGATTTCTCAGTCAGAAAACAGAGAGCACATCAGGTTCTCAGCCAGGATGGAAAGGAGTCCATTTGGGAAGGACTGCAGGAGAAAGGAGCACAATTACATGAAACAAAGAACTGTAGGTAAGAAGAAACAGCAGAAACAAGAATTGGGATTTGAGTTCTCCTAACCACAAAGCAGGGAGCATAATTTCAAGAAGAATATGGTTAACCCTTTAAAGTCTACCTGCTTTAGTTTAACTAGAAAGTAATATCACACGATGAACTGTGCCATTACTGCACTTCTGCTCCAGGAGTAGGAACTTCAACCTCCATTTACCACCTGATGCTGCAGGCACTGTGCAGCACCTCTGGAGCTCATCATAGGGAAGGTCAACAGCTCTGAGGAAAATGACAGATTGGGTTTTTTTTAGTGGACCCAAGGTCACACTGTTAATCTATCACTTCACCTGCTAAAAAAGGCCATGTATCAGAACAAAAGTTGAGTGAGCATTATGCAGAGGTCCTCATCATAACAGTACCCAGGAAATGATTAATGCATTATTTAAATGGACAAGAGGAAGCACACATCTGTGACAGACATTAAAAGGGTCAAGAGCAGCTATGACAGCATTGATTAGTTTGGCAATAACTCCAACATGAAAAGAACAATGAAAGATCTTGCACTTTCATTTTGCAGGGGCAAAACTTGAGGGGCATGGAGAGGAGAAGAAATTTAAATCAGTTCAAGCTACTGCATGTGCTGTCTTGCTCCAGAGTGGCAGTTTTGTACCAGTTTCAGCACCTCAGCCAAGCTGAAAACAGACCCTGCATTCCTCAGTTCCTCTAGGCCCTTAACAACACATGATTATATCAGAAATTCAGCTGGAGGGAATCAGTTCCTAGTCATTATGGTGATGATAACAGGCTTGAAAGCATGGCTAGAACATAGCCACCATCAGCCTGCAGACAGCTCTACCCTTTTGAGGGCTCTTCCACCTACCTTCATATGTATAATGTCTGCTTAAAATTCTCCTTGTTCTGGGAGTTCCCAACACCACAGATTGTGTGGACAGCAGAAATCTCTGCTTAACCATGCACATAGATCTGCATCAGCTTCTGGGATAATTACATAGGGCTCCTGCTTCTCCATAGGGAATTGAAGAGGAGGCGTCTTTCCTGAGGGGGCAGAAGCTGTGCTGTTATCTCCATAGGCTTCTAGGGCTTCGAAAACAGAGGCCCCACCACACATCAGTCACTTCCTTTAAAATGATTTGTTCAGGCTGGAGTAATGAATACAGGTCAACAGATGACCAGCAGGAAATCACTTACCCCAGCAGTTCAGCCACTTACCCCAGCCTTCCTGCTTCATGAAGACAGGGGAAGGATTTGATACCAATGCATTTCAAGCAGAAAAATGAGTCAGTTTCCTGGCAGATAATGAACCCTGTTTATTCTCAGCCTTCAGTTCCAGCAGGTGCTTTCTCAAGAAGGGCAAGGGAGGGGGTCAGTTACATCAGCACACAAACAGTCATTTGGTGCAATCAGTTAAATATGTATGTGGAAAATGTTTAAAATGCATGTTAGCTGTTCAACAGACCAGAACGGCTCAACTGGAGAAATCTATAGTCATCACTATTTTGGTTACAGTTGTATTACTGAGTCAGATCACAGGTCCCTCTCTCTCCTCATGCTCCAAGCCCAGACAGTAGACGCACACTGTTCTACTGCAAGTTCTCCAGCACAGATTCTGTAATAAAGAGCAAATAATTGGATGAGGGCACTTTGTTGCAAGACACACCATGCTGTGTGCATTTATAAAGAGTGTGAAGAATAAGTGCACACACGCAATATATGTGATTGCACATCTAACGATTAAGGGCTTGTATTAGCATAAAAAAGAGGCACACTATACTGCCAACATCTACACAGAGCTACACACAAGCTACAGAGCTTTTAGTTGAGCAAGTAGGCCTGAAATAGAAGGTCTGAGAGCCTGCCCATAACTTGCTTCTTGGCAAAAGGAACGCAAAACAAAAACAAAACTAAGAGACTGTTTTAACACTGCCTCTCTGAAGCCAGACAACAAGCTCTAGGAATCACAGCTAGATAGCTTAAGCATGTAAAAGACCACCATTAATCATAAGTTGAGCATCATCCTCTAGACAGAATACTACAAATACATTAACTATGCACTTAAGTAAAAAAATTGGAACAGGAACAACTGTTCCAGGTTGAATGAGCTTGTCTGGACCTGCTGCCCATCCTGCAGCAGTTGGATCAGGAGGCCACAGCGAAGCCATGTGCAGACAGCACAGGAGACAGACAACCTAACAAAGGACGGCTTTCAGGAGGGGGAAGCTATTCACACTTCTTCCCTGTCTGTAGGAAAACTAAGAACTGGTATGTGTTTTATGGTATCCTCAAATAGTTATCTTTTTGAAGTCAGCCGTCTTTCAACTTCTAAGCAATCTGTGTTTATGTAATATCTTTGCTGCATGGTCATCTCATACAAGCTTTGCTCAAAAGGAAAAACGAACAAAAAAATAAAACCACCATCCCAAAAAACAAAACAAACCACTCAACTCCAGATCTCATTACTCCTCAGTAGAAGCAAAAACTAAGTCAATTTGAAAGCATGTACCTCTTCCATTCTCATTAAGAAACATCACGGGAATCCGATTTCAGCACGTTGCCTTGCTGCCACGTCAGAGCAGGTGAACACAAAGCAAGTGTTCTGAACAACCCCACAACACTTGTAGGAAACAGGTCTCCATTCCTGGAGACTGCAGAGAAAAAAAAGTGTGCCCATTTTTTTCTATAGGTGAACTCCTCATTGCTAGGCCTGGACTACCAAAAAAACTGGGAGAAAGGAAGTGGTTTGACTGGGGAAATATTATTAAGGTTTTTGAGAAAGCAGAGTTCTTTCTACATCTGCTTAATTTGCAAGTCAAACTGCTGCAAGAGTAACATGGGAAAAAAAAATACATTTTTGTTGCTACAGTCATTGCTGTATATCTAAATTCAGGCCAATAAAAGTAAAGAAGGTTTAAGCCTTTCTGCAAGTTTGATGAAGACTGAATATGCTCAGCTTTCCAAAGTACTCAGGGAAGCTCAGCAGCAGGGAGTGACCTCTATTAGTCACTGCAAGAGGGAAAGCCCAAGGTATCATTTTTTTCCCCCCTCCACCTCTTGGTAATCAAGTAAAAGGGCTCTAGCAACCTTACAGCATTCTTAAATCAGGAAACAAGCAAAGGCAGGGGGAAGAACCTTTGTGCAAGAAAACAGGCACTGCTTTCACTTGCTCTTCTACATAACAATTGCCATCACATTCAAGAACTCAAACTTCTACCACTTCAGTAAAACAAAATCTTTCCTGCCCACACAGAGACCACAGGCTCGATCTGCAAAGAAAACTCACAAAGCTGGATGGGTGGCAGCAATAACCTCAGAGCTCATGTAGACATCAACTGGCCATTTAGATATCACAGCAGCTTCTCCTATAGTTCAGGATGTGGTTACATTCTCATGATAAAACTGACTTGTATTTTTCATTTTTAGAAAAGGCCAAACAAACAATACTTGTCACATTTGTCCACAGCCTGCAAATCTCACCCATCAACACAGCTAATTATCATGTCTAGATGTTTGTGTCACCTGCAGATTATCACTTCACTTTACACTTGGCACTGACAAATTAGGTTTTCATTCATTCATTCCTGAACAGGCTAACTTTTCCAGAAACCATTCCCCCACTCCACAGTTTTGGCCTTCTCCCTTAAAGCCTCTTTCTCAACCACAAACCTGAATCTCTTGTCTCTGCCTGCAAACCCCTCCATAACTTTTATTTGCCCCACTGTTCCTCACTACTGAGATATTACTTACCTCTACCATCATCATTTTCAAGAATTGTAAAAAAGCATCTTTGGAATTATTTCTTATCATGACTGAAAACAGCATAGCATAAACTCTTCTGGCCAGAAAAATCCTCCTTTCCACAGCACGGTTGAGGTCTACATGCCATAAGTTTAAACAAAATGCTGAGTGCAATCAGTTAAATACGTATGTGGAAAATGTTTAAAATGCATGTTAGCTGTTCAACAGACCAGAATGGCTCAACTGGAGAAATCTATAGTCATCACTATTTTGGTTACAGTTGTATTACTGAGTCAGATCACAGGTCCCTCTCTTTCCTCATGCTTCAAGCCCAGACAGTAGACGAATGCTGTTCTACTGCAAGTTCTCCAGCACAGATTCCGCCAGGACACCAGGCTAGCAAGAGTTTCCACAAGGAATGGGCGTGAACATAATGGTTGGGGAAAGATGATATTGGGTAGGTCCACTTAGATTTGGCACAGGCCATGTTCCCACTGACGTGCAGCTTGAGCAGCCAGCACCATCCTGCTGCTATGCTTCTCCACAGCTCAGAGGTGTGACCTCCTCCTCATGTCCCCCTTCTTCAGTGAAATCAACACATCACTGCCGCAACAGATATTAAATACTCAAATTAGGAAGCCACCACTGCTGTAAGCAATTAGGGAAAAAATAGTAACATTATCCTAAATCAAAAACCAGAGCAGCACATCAGAAGTTCAAGCTCCAGCAGGAACTCAAGAACAAGCTGTAGAAGTGACTACACTTCTCCATTTTACATACAGCACTCACCATTGCCAGGCAGGAATGGAAGTTTTCCCCACCCTGTCAACCTACTTTAACCACAGACAGGTCTCAGTTAGACCACAAGTCAACACTACTATCTACAATTTAGATCTGGAAGAGGCATCCCCTCATGGCCGTGAGTAAGCCATGCCTATTTGCATCAGAAACAAAACCCAAACATATTCATGGGCATGCTTATGGAAAAGACTAAAAATTAAGGTAATAGTTCAAGGCATACTTGAACAAGAAAACACAATTCCATGGAAAAAGTGGCCACCCAGATTGGGGTCAACATCTGCTAACCATTCCTCCAGAAAATAAGCCCCGTGTTATGGAAGTCTTCTGAGGAAGGATGAGTAACCATTGAAATGCAAACAAAACCTCTGAGAAGGCAGACTGCAAAGAAATGTCTGCTCCAAGGTTGGTAGGCAATGAGTCCAGTCGAATTCTGCAGAATTGGTCTTTTACAGCTCTAACTCAGGGGCATTTGCATGTCAGAGAGACAAAATACCTGCTTCACCTCGAGGTTCACATCTGTCCCTTTCAAGCCCTTACAAAGCCAAGAGGATAAGCTGTTCCCTTGCTTGCACTCCGTATTAGAGCCATTTCCCCTCAGGATCTCCATTCATGCCTTTTCCCAAACACTGAAGAACTTGCAAATGTATGGTAACTAAGGAGATAAGCTGCAATTTAGGACTGGGAGGGGGGCGGTCCTCAAGCTACCTGTTTTCTTTATACAAGAACTCAGAAACTTTGTGGTTCTGCAGAAGACAGGAAAAGCAAGGAGCAGAAGCAACATTACCCTCTTGTGGCAGCAAAGCGATATGGAAATGAAATCTGAGAAATTCAAAAGGGAGTAGACTAGGCATTCCTTTCCACGTGTGCTATATGTATAGAGAGCTACATGCTGCGAGAAAGGCCATCAAGGCTGAAGAGAGATGTGATACAAGCTGGAGTCACTGTACTGCCCAGGCAAGTGAGAATAGTAGCATTGCTTCCACCCTACTGCACCTGGTGTGGCTTCAGGCCTTCACATGCCTGACAAGAGCTGGGCACAGAGGTCTGCATCTGGCTAACAGGCAAAGCCCCAGGGAGTGTGTTTATACCTTTGTAAGGGAAAGGCAAGACAACCAAGCTCACATTCACGATCCCATAGTTTTCTCATCTCACCTAGAGAGAAATCCTAGACTGCAAAGCATCACACAATATTAGCTCAGGAAAAAAGACTGGGTTCACACTGTGTAGCAAGAATGCAGGCAGGAGCAACCTCAATCCTCAGACAGAAGCTGGCAGAATGAAAAACAGAAATTTGACCCTGGACCCTTTAACATGGTTCCAGGGAAGCTGGTCTGCATGTGTTGCTTGTGCACACTGCATCCAACAGACTAAAACACATCAAAACACAATGCCTTTGGTCAGCTGTGCAACTTCAGCAGGTCAATTATTTGCACGGCACTAGGGACTCTGCACTGTTATACACTCACAAACAAAATAAAGGAGTTTATACAATTGTCCTCAGATAATACAAATTCCTCCACCTTATACACTCCTTCCTACCTATGTGCATGGCAAAACTATCACTCAGACAGTTCAAAAGACTTCTCAGATTTTCAGATAACTTCAAGTCTATCTTGTCTGCCAAACTAAACAGGTGAAGCAAAGCAAGTGTTGTGTGTTCATAAGACATACACACAGAAGTTACTTATATCACAGCCTACAGAATTTGCCCTCTGTGAAATGAGTGCACTGGAGTGGTTAGAGAAGTTTAACATAATTACCAGACAAAGCTTCTTAATGGAAGAATAAGGATAATAAGCATTTCCTCATGAAAGACTTGTTTCATGCAAACCTGCCTGGCAATAAGAGAGGGCTCATCTTTCATTTGCAGTAATTCATTCAAATCTCTAGTTGAAATATACAGGAAAACAATACCAGAATTGCCCCCTTAGTATGTTTCAAGCAGCTAAATCTTGAATGCATAGGTGATAAGTTTACCTTTGTGTATTTTTCTTTTTCCCCTTTCTAGAGGTTCCACAGGTTAAGGCTTGAAATATGTCAACAGAGACACACATGGCACTACTTGCTCCCTGCAGCCATTCTAGAAAGACTCTCGCCTGCAATGCCATGCCAGAACCCAGAAACAACACTAGATGTAAATACCGAGGATTTTCTTTTTTTGTGACATAATACATTCGTTCTGTAGATATCACTTACATCATATGAAAATAGCCAAAGAGGTAGCATTTGAAGATCTGGATCAGTTTTATTGAACAACATTGCACTGTACCTGTCATTAACTGATGACCTGAAATGTATTTCAGTGGAGACCACTGCTAGGATTGTATATTTTTCTTGTTCCTCTCAAACAAGCAGTTGACTGGAAGAATTCTCTTTCATTCCCTGTTCAACTCTTCATTATCAACCTGAATTGGCCCCCACGGCAACAATGGCTTAAAGTACTTACAGGATTTTTTCCCTCACTACGATTACAGTATTAAAATAATGCTCCCTCAACTCATTTTTTAATTAACAGAAAGTTATAGAAAAATTAAACTAGCTATCATCTGTTGCTCAATTATCTTTCCCCCATCCAGATCTTGCCAACAGCTTCTATCACCAGTTTTATGCAGCACATCTCACATGACAACTTCAGGGATTTCTGAAGCTCTTTTCACTTTGATGTTAGAAGTGAGGCAACGACAGAACCACAGGGGAAAACCCTACATTTGAATTATTGAAATCAGTGTGGAAAACCTCAGAAAAGTTGAAGCTCTTTCTCACCAACTTCTGCTTAAGGTAGACCATAAACCTTCCCCAATTTCATACCTCAATGACGTAGCTTCAAGAAGCACACAGCTCAACACTCACGCTACTTTCAGGCTAAGCTGAATGTGACAGGACTGCTGTACTGCTGAGGCTCTCGGTGACACATTCCTCCTAATAGAGGTGCCAGAGCTGGTAGTCAGGAATAGCTTCATTACATGCTTATTAATGCCTTCATGATTAGCCCAAGACAATTAGCCCAGCACCAGTAGAAAGAGCAGAATTCTCTCCCTACCCAGCTGACAGAGCTGCATCAACAGAATTCAAAGAACAGCTTTCATTAAACTACCTGTTAACTTAATTGACCCTCTATGGCAATGTCTTCCCAGCAAGCTACTTCTCAGTCAGGCAAGACAGGCCAAGGAATGGATCCTGCCCACAGACAAGGAATGAGAATATACACACAGAGTTTCCAGGTCCAATTTTTAATCATTTTTTTCAGCTGGCCTTGGTATATAGAGCTCAATTGCCCAATGAGGACACCTAATGGACGGACAAGGAAAAACCAAATATAAAACAAGTTACAAGCAAATACACAGACACCCCCCAATGCTAAGAACTAACCTGGGGTCCATAGGTACATCAATTAAAAGTGTTTATGCAGTTACCACCTGTACCCCCAGGCTTGAAGGCTTACCTTCCCTCCTGTATTTCCCAAGCACTTTCAGCATTACACAGCTGACATCTCATGAAACCTTAGTCACCATCTTTGCACACTGCTGCAGCTGCAAAGGTCAACAGATGTTTTGGACTATGCTGTGTGGGAATGGTTCCAGCACTTCCCATTGAGAGAGCACACCCTAGGTCTGAGAGACAAGAATGCTGAATCTGAGAATGCTCATTCTACGCAAAAATTAGGTGAGTGGGTGCTTGCTGACTTGTTATTGCTTTATAAGGGAAAAAAATATAACAAGTAATTTGAGAAGGGAAAAAAAAAAATCACACCTGCAGGATATAGCTATCCCATATGCAGGGCTCCTTTTAGGGGGAAAGATTTCACAGAGGTCCCCACAAGTCCACCCAACATGTTTAACAGGAAAGGAGATGAAGTTTTACTTCAAGCAAATTGCCATGAGCAAGTGAGACTGCTTACTACTTCCAGCTTCCTTGTCTCACAACTCTACACTTAACTTCAGTTAGAAGGGAAGCAGAAGCCGCTGCCATGCATGTTCTTAAGAAAGGTCTGATAACAGAAGCAGGAGACAGAAAACAAAAGAAGCCCTATGAGCTTCTCGGCTGTCTCTGCCAAAAGAGTTTCACTATAGGTTTCACCTTGTGCAAATTCATGGAATTCATCTGGGATTAGGCTCACACATCGAACTGCACGCTCTAATGTTTCAACAAAAAGCACCTGTTTGCACAGGTGACCAGGTGGGCAAATAGCCCTGCACAGATGCTACAGCCACTGAGCAGGCAGCACAACCACCATGGATGACAAGCCAAGTAACCCAGAAATTCAGTCACAGGACTCCAGCTGTTTGGTAGCAACTCATCCAGCTCCTGCATGCCAGGGTGGACTGAGTTAGACACCTTGGGTCATTTTTTCCTTTCAGTACTTAAAAGGGATTTGTAAGAAATATGGGGACAGACTTTTAGTAAGGCCTGTTACAATAGGACAAGGAGTAATGGTTTTAAACTAAAAACCAGTAGATTCAGACTAGATATAAGAAAGAAATTTTTTATTATGAAGATAGTGAGACTGGCACAGGTTGCCCAGAGAGGTGGTAGATGCTCCATCCCTGGAGATATTCCAGGCCAGGCTGGATGGAGCTCTGAGCAACCTCATCCAGTTGAAGATGTCCCTGCTTATTGCAGGGGGGTTGGACTAGATAATCTTTGAAGGTCCCTTCCAACTCAAACTATTCTATGATTCTATTTTAAAATTATACAACTCTCCCAGAAAATATCACATCTACAGATCCCACCACACCTCATTGTCCAAATACATGCCAACAGCCTTGATAAATAAAAACATTATTTGCCCCCATTATTTCTGACATTACAGTGACTTAGTCTAGTAAACGAGCTACACAGTGGAGATTACATGAGCCTGTACAGGTATTTCAAAAGCAAGTTAATTCAGGACTGACTCAAGTGTCATTTTAAAGCTAAATTTGTCAGCTCCTTCTCACCTCTCTACCCTTTAATAGGGGACTAGAGGATATCTGATTTAAATTAATGGCAGGTAAGTCCAGGCCCAAGAAAGAAGTAGTTACCATGTAATCAGCTTGAGATTCTCATTATGGCAGGCTATAAAAAAAACTGGGGCAAGGATTTAGAAGCAGATGAATAATTTCATGATCACCAACCACTTACTTGCTATGCAACTACAGCAACAAGAAAGGCAGCCACTGTTCCAGCCTGAGTATAATCAGCTTATCTGCAGGAAGAAGGAAAGAATTCCCTTTCCTCAGGCACTCCTGCATGCAAAGCCTCCTCAGCCAGTTACATCTGCATCCAACCTGGAAATGCTGCTTTCCTAAAGCACAGAGCATCCATTTTGAAGAAACAGCAGGACTAGACCTTTCCTCTGACAAGTGCACAAACCACTTGACAGAGAGGATGCAAACTGAAGCCCAGTAGGGAAACCCTATCCCAAGTACCAATGTAGCTGAATCATGGAGTGGAGATACTTTTAACACAAAGCACAGGTCCTTCCTGGTGCAAGTTTGATTTGGCTCACTCTGTTTCCTGTAACATATCTGAAGTTTTAAAAAAAAAAAAAAAAAAAATTCTTCCTAAAAAGAATCACCTTAAAAAAACAATACAGCAGCGCCTAAAATTTTCAGTGACTAATATGCCACCAACCAGCTCACCCTAGATTTGAGTCAATGGGAGCCACTTTCAAAACCTGCCTCTTTATCAAAGGCAATGGGTTTGGTCAAACACTCGCAACTAAGGTATATGCCCAAACCACTGACAAAGAACTTGGACCTTTTTTGCCCTGTATGGCAACATCAAGGAAATGACTGTTAACCCTTCCAACTTAACCACAACCTCAACAAGACACAACACTCAGGAAAGCAATTCTCACTACTTGTGTTCAGTTTTCCATGCCTACTCTGGGCAGATTCTCCATGCGCAGCATGTATGTGGCATGGGGCCACAAAGGACAGTGTAGCACATCCTGTGTTCTCACCCTTCTGCAGTGTCTGGGAAACACCAGGAGCACAGCTCACCCCAGACATCTGCTGCCAGAGCCTGTCCTTTTGCCTACCATCCTCCTTTCCCATTGAGAGCTCTGGTGATTGTCCTTACAACCTTCAGACACCCTCAAAACCTACCTGCAGCACAACAGTGGCAGCTAAAATAGACATCAGTGCAACATCTCTATTTTTATCTCCATAAAGACCACACAAGAAAAGGTTTTTAGCTCTGAAAATACTCAAAAACTCAGACTAGATGGGAAAGGTTTAAAAAAAAAAAAAAATAGAGGAGGAATGTCAAGCATATATCTTACCTCCTGAGTGAATCCTCCTCTGAGCTTTCCTCAGGCATTTCCTGGTTTAAGGCCTCCTGTGATACATTCCCAGGTCTGCTTGAAGCCGACTGGCTGTAAACTCTTTCCCAATGCCCCGTCTCCTGGTTAAAGACCACTCCCACGGTCCTCTCCTCCTGCGGGGTGGAAGAGCTGCCCAGCTGCAGCCTGCTAGAGGCAGGAGCTCTGCCCTCGGTTCTCTCTGCAGGCTGCACCTGGCTGGTATTTGGAGGTACACCCTCAAACGTGCTTTGGACCTGCCCTGGTGTGTAGCTAGGCGTGCTTCTTTCCCAGCGCAGCGTGTCATTGTTAAAGGTCAGCAGGTTATGACAAGCGCGACAGCGGTTCAGGTGACCCCGGGACAAATTGGAATTGTTTTCACTGCTGTGTGGAGTCTGCTGATGGGAGGGACCCGGCCGATCAGGCTCAATGTTGTTGTTGAGCATTTCTTGAGCCTGTTGCGACTGGCTGGGCTCCCCACCAATCCCCTGATCTAACTCCTGAAGCCGGTCATATTCCAGGAAGAATCGCCTCAAATCACACTGGAGCTCATTACGGATGCTGGCCGGATTGCTCGGACCAGCGCTACCACCACTGTCCGCCTCAGCCCCGGGGGCCAGAAAGCCCCTCCCTTCTGTCGCAGAGGTATAAACTGATGCCTGGGAGCCTCCCTCCTGCTGCCTCAGCACGGACAGCAAGCTCACGGAGGAGGCACTGGTCCTAGGGGGAGGCATGGCTTCCAGCTCTGAGCGAGAGCTCATGTTCAGCACTGTCCTGGACCAGTCAGACCCGCCTAAGCCCGAAGCCATCTCTCTCGCAGACTGTTGGTACCGGGACTGGTGGCCTGCCAAGGGCCCACTGAGGGACCGCCGCGTGGGGCCCAGGCTAAGGTTGCGCAGGGTGTTGCCAGCAGTGCTGCTCTGAACTGTGCTGAAAGCAGAGGGCCTGTTAAGTATTCCCTGCTCCTCCTGCGCTACGGATGCCTGCTCTGGGGGTTGATAAGGCTCTGTCTGCACAGAGGAGAAGGAAGTGCCAGTGGCCCCAGAAGACGTGGAGGGTGCGTTTTCCTGGTGAGGGAAGAGAGAAGAAGGAAGTCTTGCACTAGAGCATCGGCTGCAAAGGCACAACATCCCCAGGTGCTGGCAGCACTCTGCTGTGGGGTAGCTGACTCGCTCCCGGAGCCTGTTATAGACAGATGCCCTTGTGTTCTCACTGGCTGGAGGCGGAGGAGGTGGTGGTGGAGGCGGTGGAGGGGATGGGGTAGCAGAGTCTTGAACACTGTTTTGCTCTCCCACCTGTATGCCAGAGGAGCGGGAGGACAACATGTGCAGGAAGTTGTGGAGGAGGGGTGTGCGCCTCACAGGCTGAGATGGAAGGATAGCGCGCTGGCGATAATGCGGCATCTCTGTGCTGTCCACGGAGATCTCCACTTCCTCATCGCTCTGCAGAAGGAAGCAATCAAAGTTCAGCCATCTCACAGCAAAATCCTATACCTCCACATAAACAGCAGAAAGCCCTCTATCACCCCAGATAGATTAAAGGATGCGGTAACTCCCTTCCTAGAGGCCTTGACTTGCAAGAAATCAGCTGACTCTTTATTTCGAAGTTCATTTTATGGATCCAGACAACTTTTTCCTACAGTCCAGTGAGCTCTGACAATAGAGTGTTCATACCAACAGAAGCCTCAGCATCTGAGGGTCAGCAGCTGTGGGGAGCATTGTTAGTACCCCGTGTAGGTTTAAATCCTGCAGAATGTCACAAAAGAACTGAAAGAGCAGGGCCATTGGGACACCTGCCCCACCACTAATGAGACAGTGAGGGCAAAATAAACATACTGTGGAGAGCTCCTTAATAGCCCTGCACATAACACAAGAACATTCATGTGACCACTTAAAGTCAGAGAACTCTGCTTAGGACTCCAGGATTTTAGAAAAGCACAAGGCTGCTTAGGAATACACTAGGGTTAATGTATGTAGAGCATCTTGTAATTAGTCAGTCAATCACAGAATGTTAGGGATTGGAAGGGACCTCAAAAGATCATCTAGTCCAATCCCCCTGCCAGAGCAGGAACACCAAGATGAGGTTACACAGGAATGTGTCCAGGTCTTGAATGCCTCCAGAGTAGGAGACTCCACAACCTCCTTGGGCAGCCTATTCCAGTGTTTCAGGTCCTGACATTCCTCTTACCTGCTGGTTAGAAGGGTTAACAATTGCTGTGAGCAAGTAGTGTCCCAAGGGATCAAACCGTACCAGCCTAAAACAAAAGCAGAGCCAGAGTGTCAATCATGAGTTCACATTCCACACTGACACAAGAAGCTGGGCACAGCAGGGAAAAAATTCCTACGTGAAATGCTCGCAATGAGAACATTATTACATTGACATCATCTTCTTCTGAAGGACATCAAAAAGTTTAGACATTAAGAAGAGATATACTCATCTAGCCAAAGACTGCAGCTACTTTATAGTCTGCAGCTATTTTGTAGTCTGCAGCAACACTACATAGAAGCTAAAAGCTGAAAGCAAGCACTGCTGTATCAGTTGAAATAGCTAGGAAATTTTAAGGGATATGGACATACATATAACAAACTGGAATTTGGTACAAAGGGAGATATGAACTTCCTTTGAATGTTACATCATTGTCTGTTTAAACTGTTCAAAAAAGGCATCAAGTTTCCAGCAATACAGTTTCCTCTACAACTGCACCAAAGTAATAGCTCAGCACTCTCTTCCAACACCTTCTGGGTTCTCTCATCCTTACAGCTGACAAGTTTAACTACTAAGCATACAAAGCAACATGAAGTAGATCCTGGACATTTATTTGGCACATGTCAGATTACAAACATGAACAACCAAGCTAACTTATTATCTCCAATTGTTTATCTTTTTTCTTTTTCTGTGCATAGAAATGTTTTTCTACCAGCTGAGTCAAAAAGCTGCAACCAATGCTTCTCTCCACAGCCTCAGCGCAAAGGGTGCAGCATCCCAGAGGAATCCCTCACATTCCCCAAATCTGACCACTTTTCACATACAAGTATTCTCTTCCCCCAGAAGCAAGAACTCACCTGACCCGCTCCATTTCACTGGCTGTTTTCACCACTGCAAAAGGCTCCCGGCGACTCCAGTCCCAGAAATGTATCTCATTGGCAGTTGCAATCAGCAGGAGCTGAGCCGTAGGATGAAAAGCAAGAGACGCAATGGCATTGTTGCTATCTGTGAACCAGCTCTCACTTCCACCCTGGGTGAGGAATAAAGAATCACAAGCAGTTTATCACACAGTTTGAGATCATGAGATTTCCATGTATGCGTCATCTCTCCAGGGCTCAGCCTAGAGCATGGAAGCAACATGCTTTCTTGGCAAGAACTGCTAACTCATACGAGGTCATGCGTCATGTCTAGAACACAACACTATCTGCAACAATGACCACAAATGTATTTTTGTAGGTGTGTCTCAAGCAGCCTGTAAAATATTGCATTCCAAAGTGACCAGGTAAACGTATACACCTTGTCTCTGTGCCAATCATCAGACTAGGTAGAACTGGCAGAGCAGCAGCTCCCCTAATGAAGAGTTCAGATGTGCCATTTTTCATTCCACTGAGCACATCTTTCACATAAGCTAAACAGGCACCTTGCACAAAGTTCTCCAGCATTATCTGTATCGCTCTTATAAAATAAACAGGCAAGGCTAAGGAACATGACTTGCCTAGCAGGATTGAACAAAGAATCTGTCCCCTTCTCTCTGGACAGGAGAGGATAGCTATTATCTGTTCTATGCTTTTAGAGACAGGTCCCAGCAAAGCTTCCAAACAACTTTCTTTGATCAGGCAACATTTAGAAAGAACTCGGACCAAAAAAAAGTCACCACCCACCAAACACCAAAGGCACATATGTTTCAGGAAGGACTTACATGTAAATCCCAAATTCTAACCTCCCCATCTAGGCATCCTGAAGCAATGAGGCCTGGGATGGTGGGATGGAAAGTGACACACCAGGGAGTGCGGCGATGTCCAACCAAGGAATGAACGCACTTGCCCGTTTTCACCTCTGTGATGTAGATGTTGTGATTCACATGTGTGGAAGCCATTAGGGTCCTAGGAAGGCAGAAGGCAGGACAAACATTAGCAAGATAAGAGTATGGCAAAACCAGACCGTGGTTAGTGTCATCTCAACAGGGTCTCTTCACACCTAACCCAGCAGCTCTCCCACACAGAGCCTCACACTCAAAGGGTAAGAGGCTCCTGTTTCACCAACAGTCACAAAGCTTCCTGTGGCCAGATTTCAGGGCCCATGCAAACATGAGCTCATCTGATCCACAAGCACAAATTTGACCTTGAAAGTCAGAGTAAACATGCAGCTCAGGAGGAGCTCCTGAGTGACAATTTCGGGGCAAATAAATATTCCCAGTTCTCCACACCATCTCAACCACTGTCAAATCAAGTGACACTAAGAGAGATCCCATCTCCATTTCTGCTTCCAATACACACATCATTCTGCTCTGTTCTTTAGTCCTAGATATCCCAGTGGGTAAGCCACATCACTTGGCATGGTAGGCTAAACACCTTTTACTCTCTTGAGTTTCTTACAAAATCGCACGGTGGCCGCACAGATCCTTTTTCCTTAGAACTGTGCATCGCTTGGGTACCTCAGAAATCAAACACCAACTCTGCTTGAAGCTGTGAGATTAGGAAGGTGTGTACTTTCCATCCACGCACATCAGGAACCAGAAGTTTCACTCGGCTGTTCAGGACTGGACAACTCAATGGGCACAAGCCTCCATCACTTTTGTAAGTGTAAGGAGACTGCTGAAACAGGGAACGAACTAGGAGTTAATTACCTGTCTGGACTAAACGCCAGCAAGAAGGTGGAGCGTGGACTGTCTGGTAACTCAACTTTCTGAAAAAGCCAACAAAGCAGGAAGTGTTGCAAGTGTCATACGATCATACGTCAACTGTAAACCACACAGACAACAAGGGGAACCCACTGTAGAAACATACCTAGTATCACATCACTGCAGGAACTGAACAGAGCCAGAAAGCACATCAAATGTACAATCACGAACCAATTTATTTCAAATCTCTGCCTCCCCCGACTCCAGATCAAGCTATGCATCTCTATCTCACAACCTTACCTTGCCCTCCCACTTCATCCATCGAGTTTTATCCTCCACCAACTCCTGCAGGAGACGCTGAGCACCCAAGGCTTGGGTACCCCGTTCCCTACCCCACAGGATGCGGACAGCATTCTTCTCTGGTACAACCTTCATGGCTCTCAGCAGCCAACGTGACACCAACTACCGGGAGGAGGCAGCAGGAGGTTCCAGATGACAACCACCACCAAGCTACAAATAAGCTGCCCACATTTCAATTGTTTATCTTCATGGAAACCTACAAAGAGAAGAGAAAGAGAAGGAAGGCAGCTTTTTACTTTGATCACCTGGATATAGTGAGAGCCTTAAATCCTGAAACACTAGATTTAAGAGGGAAAAAAAGAAAAAACAAAAAAAAAAAAACCCAAACCTATCCTCTCCTGCAGCCAAATTTTTACATTTCTGTAGCCAAAGATTACTTTGAAAGGCTTTTGAAAGCATCCAGCCCTTTCCTTGTACACATGCCCTAGGCATACCACACCTAAAGAGAATAAAAAATTGGCCTTGAAACTCTTTCCCTTCTCTTCACTCCATTTCTTGCTTTATATAATAGCGAAAAAGATTTATGAAAAGACAGTCTTTACACCTTCAAGATTTAGGTCCTATCTGAGAAGGCTGACTGATACCTGGAGGAACAGTGTTAAAAAACTGACAATACAACAAAGGAGTCTCCAAGGAACTATTAAAATGTTTGTAATAGGAATTATTATCACTGCAAAGGTCAGACAATTGATAGACCTTAAGCCCAAATTATTTCCAACTCCATCATGATTGCTAACAATATACAAAACCGTGTATTGGACCGAAACCTTATACACTGCAGCAGTATCTTGGCCAACTCCATCAAGATGATTCATTTTGTCTGTTTGCACATCGTCTTTCCATTTACAATGTTCTTAGAACAACAGTTCATTCAAGTAATGCACAACAGTAAAGATTAATGCTTTTAGTACACTTTGAGCCTCTAAGGAAAGCATTAATACCTGTTTTCTAGAAAAAAAAAAAATAAACACTCTTTAAAAGAACTAAATATGGCAACCCTAATAGCAACCAGGTTACACAGCTTTTGAATGGTCTCATACATTGGAATTTGCCATCAAAGCCCTCCAGAAACAAGAATTTTCTAAGAATACATAAAACAAGAACTGCTGCTGCAATGCTATTACCTTTTGATCCCAGCAGAGCACACATACTACTCTGTCATCTCTTTAGAACATAAAGATCTGAAAATAAATACTCCTCAGTTCATGTTACACTGAACAAAACCATCAATATTCAATAGAGAAGGAAGTTGCAACTTAAAAAAGCAAAAATACACACAGGAAAAAAAGGTTCACGTACACAAGAAGAGATGAATTGTGAAATAGAAGAACTCAGAATAGTTATTAGCAAACCTTTCTTTCCTCCCACTCTCCCTAAAAAAAAACGCCTGAGTAGATGATTTAAGACAGCTGCTGCTTGCAGGGAGGGGCTGTCTGGAGAGATAAGCCAGGAAAAGGCGTTCTAATAAAGCAGACCAGTTTTCATTTGTAAAAATATAATAAAGGGTACTGAAGTGGTGAACAAGTAAAGGCATCCATCTTCCTAGGAAAGAAATTCACCACCAAGAAATTCAAGCTAGCTGGAAATTCCCTGATGCTTAATGTGAACAGCATGGGGATCATCTATTTTAGAGAAACTCTGTAGTGTAAAATAAGCCTTCTTTCGAGAATCTGTTGAAGACAGCCAAACATTAGGTAGGAATTATTTGACAAAATAAAAGCCTTACTGGAAAGCAATACAAAACCTAAAGATGTCATGCTGCAAGCAGATTCTTAAAAGCAACTGTACAGATTAAAAGCGCCCAGGCTCAAAAATACTAGAACAAGGATAACTGGAATAAATACAGCCAAAAGCATTATATAATACAGGAATCACTAAATCAAAAATCTTTTTTCACTAAACATTAATAAATCCTCATCTGGATTCTGCAAACAGCACCAGTTACCCGTGTTCAGACATGACTGGATTCAGATGGTGAGCAGTGTGGAGGGGAAGGACAGCTCAGAACAATACGGGCAATAAAAAGCCAGTTTTACAGGAGGAAGCTATAAGTCTAGTTTTGTCTAGTAAAATTAAGAAGACAGTAGCTGAATATCCCGTATGAGTGCATTCAAGGAGTAAAGACTACAGCAGCCTGAAAAGAAATATATAAACTGGACACAAATGGAAGACCAGGCTTGCATCTGGAATAAGGTGCAAGTTTGAAGAGGTCTCAAACACTAAGCTTTGGAATAGCCTTTTGATAGCTGTAAAGGATGAACAACCTAAATAACTTAAGACATCCTGATAATTTACAAGGAGGATAACCCAATTACTCATGAGAAAAACCAATCTCTGACAACTTGGGAGCATTTCAGTTTCATCAGAAGGACTAATGTTCCTTGAAGAACAATAGCAACAAGGAAATCAAGAGGTTTAACAAACATCTTTATGTTTATTTATGCCACCAACAAGTTTACATATTGTAAAATAAAGAAACAGATAACACCTACAACTGCAGTTAGTGAATATCTTGTATTCACGTTACTGAAAGAGCAAGTCATCTTCACTATATAAAATCAAGTACCTACCTTCAGATAAGTTATCTGAATCTTTGCACATGTGTACTCATCTCTTGAACTCATCGGGATGTAACAAACACTTCCTATGTGAGCCTCCTACGCATTTGATATTTTTCCCTCAGGGACTGTCCCTCTTTTTTTTCAGCTTCTTCTGACTCACTTCTTTATCCCATTTGAAAAGAAAACAAACTCAAGGCTTCAGTGCCTGCCTACACAGTACCTGCTCAACATTTTTAAAAGCCACAAGCTCTTCAGAAAACACTGAATGCATCCTTCTTGAGAGGGGCTGGCACTCCACTGTTACCCTGGACCTCTTTGAGGGCCAAGCTTTATTCATGCTTTGTCAGGAGAAAGTTTACTCTTTCATCTGAATTAGCCTGAATACAGTAGCCACTCTCCACAAGCTGGTGACACATTCAGCAACACTTCAGGCTGGCAAAGAAAATTAGAGCCTTCAAATGGAGAAACAGATGCAGTGTAGATACAGCATTACCTTCGCTCACTTTAGCAGGAAGCCTTTAACCTTACTATCGGATCGTATATTCAGTTTTGGTTTGTTGTTTTCGGATCTTTGGTGGCGGGCTGGTTTGGGGTTTGGTGTTTGTTTTGTGGTTGATTGGTTTTTTGTTTTGTTTTGTTTTTTAAGGAGCCAGTTCCTTCTCTAAACTAGTAAATATACCCACCAATTCCAAACAATTTGCTCAAATACAAGAAGCCAAATAATGACAGCATGTTATTAAATACCATTAGCAGACAAACCATGGAAGTACCAACCATTTTTATAGCTACCCAGTAGCCACCTGACTAACAAAGTTTACATGAAATGTATTGCATTTGAAAATACTTTTCGGGCCTCAGCATAAAGAAAACTTGCAGCTCACTGAATCAAATCTGTCCAAGCAAGTGGTGGACTGATTCAGTAGCAGCTTCTATTATAAATACCCATGCTATCACAACTGACAAAGAGCTGACCACAGAAACAAGGAACTGCTCTGGGATTGGTATTTCTCCTGTTTTCTTCTTGTTATTGGGGTTTTTTCATTTTGTTTTTAAACAGTATAACCAAAAGTGGAGCTCAACAACGAGATTAGGTGATGCTCTGGATGTGGTCCATGGCACCACAGAAATTCTGAAAGTGGAGAGTCAGAAATTTTTCTACAATTGGCAGCCTTGCTTCCCTAACAGTTTTCTCCCTTCAGGGCATTTCAGGACAACATGCTGGGCTGTTTACAATTTTGGAAGAGCATTACACAGCCCAAACCCAAGCCTTCTTATTTGCTCTGCGCCAGCTGTCCTTGAAGAAGCCTTAAGAATTCCCAGCATCAGAGAGGCACGAGCACACTGGTAACTGCCACTTTTACAGATGCTGAACCTCTAGAAAACCAAAGTGAAGCAGTGAATTGTAATACTTCAGAGGGGTACAGGATCCCATGAAATCACTGACAAAAAGGTGGGGAGAGAAGAGGAATAAAAAGCAGCATATTCAAATTGCCACATAGAAAGGATGTCAAGATATTTTATGCATTACACAGTGGTTTATCATTCCAATGAGAAACTTCAGCACTTTACAAAGATCATGGTCCCATCTCTTAACATGTCCCCCTCTCGTGTTCTCTCTCTCCTTCCCCTCACTCCCATCTTTGTCATTATTACTTTTGTGAAGATTCCAGTACCACCATTCTGGAAGCACAGCTGGCTTTGATACAAAGAGTATAAGAGCACTACTTTATGTTACTTAATTCTGCATTAGGGAAAAAAGTTACTTTATGTGGCCTTCAGCTCCCAGGCTAAAAAAAAAATCTATTACCACTCCTAAGGACTTCTTGGTTGTGTACTGAGCCCAACATTAAAAGCCTTTCCTGATGTGTGCATACAGAAACAGTGTAAAAAATAGTGTTTAAAAAGGATTTAAAAAAAAAAAAATAAATCTGCAATCAGTAATTGTTATTTATAACAGGAGTTCTATCAAAAAAATACAAATGTCCAAATAATTTCAGACAATTTTACTGTCCAAAGAGGTCTCAAGTGACTGATGAAGAAAGAGGCAACATTAAGTGAAACATTAAAGCTGTCTCTGCCTTTACAGTCTGGGATCCACAGAGAGAATGCACATATAAATTTCCCTAGAAAAGACCAGAGAGGAGAAGAGCATGTGCTGGTAGCTTCTGTCTCCAAGTAACTTTGTCAAGCTTTAAAACTTCCAGAATGCATTGACTGTAAAACAGATATGACCCACATGGTTATGGGTCAGTGCAAGCTATATACTTTGCATTAAAAGAACACAGATTGGGAAAACAAAACAAAAACAACAAAATGAAAAACAAAACTGTTGTGACCAATGAGGCATGCCACTGACATGCAAAAACACAAGCAAACTTATCTATAAAAAAAGAAGAGAATCAGATTATTAGTACTGTTAAATATTACAAACTCCGGCCATGGCTCTACTTATCTTGTAAGCCAGTAACTTCTATTTTCAAAATGTCCATTCTCAGGCATAGTATCCAGCACTAACAACAAAGCATGCCATTTCATTTCTTCCAAATTAAACAGCAGCAGCATCTCAGGCTTTGACTATCAGATAGATTAAAGAGTTCAAGAGTATTTTTTTATTGTATCTAATAAATATTAGTAATAACTTAACAATCCGAGTATTGTACATGTGGGTGGGTCTCCAAGAACTATCAGAAGATGGTCAGACAAGCATGAAAAGAGTGTACACAGTGGTACAGCCAAAATGCTTTATCTTCACTGCCAGTGATCCTCATATAGGCTGCAGTCACAAGACATAGGATTCCCTCAAATTACTTTCTACAACCTGTTTCCCTTCGTATTTTACACAGTTCAGTTTTGAGTCAAATTGCTTTGTCAAGATCCCTGTGTTTAAGATGCTTGAAAGAGCAAAGGAAAAAACACTGTGCATGCTGAAGACAGTCAAAGATCACCCTGCCCACCTGACTACAGAGTGCACAGCCCTTCCTTCCTCCACAGGAGCCTCGTTGACAAAGCAATAAAACCTCCTTCTGGGACCCATGGACAGGAGATCTCCAATAACCAACCCGATGCCTAAAACACTTGTAATATATGTGAGTCATAACACAGCCTTGGTGACTTTCTAGCTCATTTCCTCGTTTACAGTCCAAGTTTTCCCTCTCTGCAATATGGGGATAACTTTGCCAACATCCTAAATCACACAAAACAACACCATGTAAGAAGCCCCAGAAAACACTATCCCAGATAGAACAGGACCTGAATTCTACTAGCAGCTTTTATTAAAAATACTGATTCGATTCTTAACAAGCGTCACATCATTCCTTTCAACCCTTTCAATATCTCCTCTTGAAAGACTGATCAAAATAATTTTAAAAAAGCAAAACCAAAACAAAAGAGCTGGTTTTCCCTCTTTTGCACTGCATCAACTCAGCTAAACAAACAGGACAAGTCAAAGAGTCCTAGTTTGGTAAGTAATCGAACTATGTAGCACTGGAATTTGAACAATGTCATAACAACAACAAAATTGGTGAAAAATGGTGACATGACTCATATGCAGAAGAGTTCCACAGATCAAAATTTCTGACAAGTTTTGGAGGAACAGGACTACATTCAGCATTGTGACAAGGCTACGTAAATTTCTGACCTGATCAGCTACATATTTAAATTTTCCTCTAACAATACAATTTGTCTTCCCTTAGATCCATTTGTGGTACTTCCACATGAGCTTTATGACAATTCTAAGAGGTTCTAGCTCTTCTTGGGTTGAAAACAAACAAATAAACAAACCCAGAAAACTTTTTGCAGAGACAACTTCAAGTTATCTTGCAGCACTATCTAACTGAACAGAAAATTGGAAATAAAGTTAAATTGGAAATAAAGTTACATTGCACCGGAATCCTTAAACAAAGGCAACCCACAAGCATGAATAGGCCACAGAGGCATAAGAAACAATTATCTCAAGGATGATTAATCACAATCAAAACAAAGCTAAACTACTTTGGCTCTGTTTGTACTTTTGCATCCTTGATTAGCTTTAAAAAACAACAAAACAAAATAAAAACCAAACAAACAAAAAAAAACAAAACAAGACCAAAAAAACCACCAAAGCAGCTTAATTTAAGACACTAGAATCATGTAGATTCCTGACATTAGAGCACAGAACCAGTCTTCACCCTCGTGCCTACTAAAAACCAAACAAAACCCACCACACCAGTAAAGGTGTCTTAGGAGGAAAGTGTGTTTATGATGCAACTATGCAACAGAATCCAAAACTAATACCATGAAGGCACTTCTATGATATGGCCCTGTTTTTAGTCTTCAAAGTTTTTAAGATATTGTCCAAAGTAGTACTCTATAAGCCCAAGTTTTCCCTTGATTAAGACCATAGAGAGACCTGGAAAGTAATTCCAAAGCACACATTTTGAAGGTGCACTAGATAACACTGCTCTAAATTGTATCCACAGCTCTAAGTGCTTCCACATAACTCAGAATGGCATTCCAAAAGAAAAACAATTTGTATTAGTGCTTCATGATTTAAAAAAAAAAAAAAAAAAAAAAAAAAAAGAAAAAATCAGTGCTATGTTTTAAATTGAAACTACAAACAGCTCAGGAAATTCAATTACATTACAAAGACGTTGATGGTGTATTGTCATTTCAAGATCCTACATGATTGTAACAAGGAGTTGATTGCCATTAGAATCCTAATTTGTCTTCCTGGTCTGGATTAAATGAGCTACAATGCTCTCAAGATAAATTTTTAGTCAAAAGTAGTACATTAAATTGCTAGTTACTTACAGCAAAATTATGAGGAAGTGGAAGAGAAACTTGCAGATATCAACTGCTAAAGGTCAGAAAATGAATGGTAAATGTAAGAAGGGAAGCAATAAAAATAAAAGTAAGTGATCAGCTGTGTCTGGGAGCCTGACAGTTTCATTTACCAACCAGAATATTACACACTTTCATGACTATTATTACCATTTCCACATAAACTTAATGAATTCTTGAGAAGATAAATATTAGTTCAAATTCAGAAGATATGAAGAGAAAAAATATAATTTCATAAAGCTGCAAGATAAATCAAAGAGCAGAACTGAGAACCAAGATCCAGAAGATTAAGAGTTGGTTTCCCAATTCCATACTCAGCCCATAGCATCTTTTGCTAAGTACTGTATACAGTACGGAACGAGGTACAAAGAGAAAAGAAATAAAGCAAGAGAGAAAAACAGAGCAAAACAGACTTCAAATTAATCTCTTAAGAGAATTATTCTCAGGTAAGAAAGTAAAGGAATTTTCAATTCAAATTTTTACATTAAAAAAAAAAAAAATCACACCAAGGTTCCTCAAGCTCAAGAGCCACAGCCAAGTGCCCCCTAGTGACATCACACATGCAAGAGAAATTGGGAGCATCAACATTACAGAGTGACAGAAACAGCAACGGCTATCTACAAGATGAAGACAAAGTATTTCATGCATTCAAGGCTGAGATTAAGGCATGTGCACCTTTATCCAAGTAAAAAAGCAACTGGAAGCAAGAACATAGCTTTACAAACCCTGTTCATATAATTTCCATGGAAATAATCAAATAAGGTAACGAGTCAAAAAGCAACGATGATCCACACAGAAGCTTAAGCCTTCACACAGATGTATCACAAGTAAAGAAGTGATGGGAGACAAAGATTTAGACTTTGAACAAAGAAACACAGCCAATTCTTGACACCCTTCTCTGCCTTGGACTGAGACAACGACAAATATATAAAGGGGGTGGAGGAAAGTGTCTAAAACATGGGTCAGAGACTCCTCTCAGCAATTCTATGCTGCTCAAGGTGGAGAGTTAGTGGTACATACCAGGAAGAAGGCAGCAGGAATCGCTCTGCCAGGACAGCCCAAGAGACCTCGCTGAGAACATTCGAAGCAGAGCCGTGTGAGCACACAGGTTCAGGCGACTGTCTCCACACTCAGGCCTGGCACCTCATCGTCCTGCGTGCCTTCAGACAACAGTTTACAAAAACCAGAGACAATAAACAGTTACGAGATGACAATCCTAGTCAGAGTTCTTAGCAACCAACATTAAATCCCAAGAGACAGATAAGCAGGCCTCCTCTTGTTTTAAGCAACCCAGTCAGTGGATACTTCATCAAATGACTACTATACCATTTAAAAAACTTTCCAGTCTGATATTTCTAACATCAATCTTCTTCCACTGCACATCACCTCATTATTGGCTTTTGAAAACCACAATTATTTTGTCCTCATGTCATCAGTATCTTGATTCTACCACCCTCCTTGCTAGGTTAGTACAGGACTACTAACAGAAGATCACACAAGGTAACTATTAACATGCATTATACCCTTATCAGGTCTTCAATAATACAAACTCAACAGGAAAAAAAAAAAATATCAAAAAAGTACCTTAATACTATCTGTATTAATAGTACTGAGTGCCAGTGTCAAAAAAACTTTGTAAGAAACTTAAATTCAGTTAGCTTGCTAATCACACTGAAGTTATTTTCCAGAAGTTTCATACAAATTATGACACACACACAAAAAGTATTTGAATCCCTAATTTATGGCAAATGGGATACTACAGACAGTATCATTGCGTGCTGTCTTTATAACTGGTTGTTACAGCTGCGTAAAAATTGAAAGTGCTGCACAGAAAATGGAAAAGTAGGAAACAACCAAACAAGAATCCAGAGGGTCAGTTATGACTCAGAAAAGGGCAAAAGAAAGAAAACTCAGAAGAAGCTGTCAGCAAAGTAAACATTCTCTGTAAACTCCCCAGCAACTAAATCTGAAAAGGCAAGTCCAGATACTTGGATCCAAATATATTCATTCCAAGTATTAGAAAAAATATACACGCTAACAGACTGCCACAGTTATTAACAACCATGCTGCCACAACAGATGAGTACAAGATACTTATTTGTTACTGTCAAAACACAAATGGATCAGTTTAAAAAAATATATTTATCTAGAGCAACACCAATTGTGGACTACAGAACTAGTAAGCAAGCTGCACCGAAAAGTTCTGAATGCTAGAAATTGTATTACAGTGGCCTTTCAGAATACAAACAAGGATTTTAAATTTAGCACAGAATTTCAGGTACTGTTCCCTACATCACCCATAAGGCATTCAAATTTCCCTGGATTTAACCCCATCCCACAATCTGAAAAATGACCCACAACAAAATTAAACAGGTCGGTAATGAGCTGGCACTAAGTGTGCATTACCAGCAGGTCACTCTTAGGTCCCATTTTAACATTCCCATTAGCCATTTGAAAGAGGATGGGAGTGGCAAAGGCAAAGAAGCCAGATGACATTTGCAGAGGACACCAAACTGGGTGGAGCAGTAAACAAGGACAAATATAGAAAAACACACTGGGTTTTTATATAAAGATCTAAGAACATTTCATACAGAGGAGAAAATGGAGCAGCACTGAGCGCTCTTCCTGAAGATATTTTTATACAGATTCGACATTCACACAGTAGATCTGCCCCAGGACTAGCTCGCACCTAGACAATAGCTATTATTGAATTTGTCTCTTAGAACAGAATGACACTGTGGAAGTGTGTATTGGGAAAAATCATGCGTAACCATCTAAAACATCTCTTGAAGACAAAATGCTGTTTCAGTGCAGGAACTGTGTTGCAAGAATTGCTTTCCAAAGGCAGCGGAAAGCATAGTACTGACGGGACCAGAAATAATCTCAACAACATCAGTGAACACTACGGAAATTTACGTATTGTCTGCAGGAAAATGAAAATTGGTGAAAACAAAACCGTTCCTATATCTAGTGAATTAACTGGGTATTCTCCCCAACTGAAAAGAGGTGAGTAAGAGACACGGTACCAGAGGCACACCTGAATGCACTTTATGCAAACTGCTGCTCACACAAGGAAGTGTTCTGCAACACACGGTGAAAAACAGCAGAGGCAGAGAAGACAGCACTTACTTCACATTTTATTTGGCTAAGGCCGGAAAACAACAACAACAAAATATTTACTGTTGTGAAGCAGCAGCCCCTGACCGTACCCTGGGCTGGGTGCGCGGAAGCCGCGGCCGGTTCCGCGGCAGCACCTCACGGCGCCCAAGTGCGGAGTCGAACTCCGGTTTTGGGGGCGCTCAGGCGGGGCCGGGGCAGCTCCCCGGGACGCGGGAGCCGCTCCTCTCGGAAGCCTTCCCTCCCGCCCGGCTCCTCCGGCCAGGCCAGCGCAGGCCAAGCGCCCAGGGTCTGGCCCTCCGCCGCTGCGGCCGGCCCGGGGCAGCGCGGGGAGCGGGGCCCGTTGCCGCCGCGGTGGCCTCCCCGTTCCCCGCGCCGCAGGCCGCGGTTGCGGAGCTCCCGAACAAAGGCCCCGGCAGCGAGGCCCGGCCCGCTCCCCGGCCCCGCTCCCCTCCGGCCGCCGCGGCCCAGTGGCCCCGCGCGGGCAGGTGCCCACCATCTTCCGGGGCGCCGCCGCGGGGACGGCCGCGCCCGCCCGCCTGGGGAGCGGCGGCGCCGGCGCGGCCCTGTTCTGGAGCCGGGCGGAGCGCGTAGGCCCGGAGCCTACCTGGTGCGGAAGGGCGGGAGCCGGGCGGGCTGAGCGGTGCCGGGGCCAGGGCCGGGCCCGGAAGAAGCGGCCCCCAGTGCTCGGTCGCCGCCGCTCCGAGCTCCGGCCAGGCGAGCCAGCCGAGCGCCGAGCCAGGCCCGAAGAGCGGCGCCGAGAGCGGTACCAAGACCCGAGCAGCCGAAGCTAGAACGCCGCCAGGCCGCGCCAGCCGAGCGACGAGATCTTCAACCGCTGTGCGGCGCCGCGCGGGGGCGACAGAGGGCAGGCGAGACGAGTCGAGCCCGGAGGGTGGCGGGGGGCGGGTGTAGCTGCCGGCCCGACTGCTTCCCCGCGGGGTCCGGGGGTTCCCCGCTGTTCGGAACAGCTGTGGGGCCGGGGCCGGCCTGCCCCCGCGGAACCGCCTGGGGCTGCGGCGGGCCTGGCACCGCGGGCGCTCTGCGGCTGCACCCACTCCCTCTTTCGTGTAGACTTATTTTTCCTAAATCTCACCCTGCAGCACGTTCTCCACCTCTCGTGTATTTTTTTTTTTTGCCTCATGATTGACACAGAGTGTAAAAGTGTCATTAAAAACAGGCAAGAAAAGATAAACGGTATCAGAGTGAAAGACATTTAGACAGCAAAAAGATAAGGGGGTATCAGGTGAGAAGTAACCGAAAAGATTATTTCCCTAAAATAGCAGAGTGTTAGTATCTATTGTTACATATTGATCCCCAACGTCATGGAGGGTGAAGACATGAAATGCATATATAGTAGCTGTGGAAGAGGGGCAGCCTGCAGTGAGACACCCGGGGGGGCACCAGCACTGGTGGCTGGAACCCACTGCCTCACCTGTGCTGGAGAAGCAGGAGTCTTGGGGGAAATCTAAGGAAGCCAGGGCACATTGCCACCAGCAAGCCACCAAGGGGAAATCAAGTCAAAAGACCCAGACAAGTGAAATTTAGGGCTTCAGGTTTGCTGTAACACACAGGATCGGCAGGAGCACAGGCAGCCTGCAGCATAGCTGGACAGTCTTCAAGGAGGTATTCTAAAGCAGAACTGAAAAGGACTGGAATGGGGTTTTACAATTAATTTAGTCAAGGAGTGAAAACTGCAATACCTTGGAGAGTCAGTTACTGTCATCCCCCAACACAGGACTGAGATTTATCAGACATTATATGGTCGGGGTAGACTTTACTTTTCAAAGCTCTGACAATGCACAAATTTGTAAGTAATCCAGAATGCAGCTGGTGAGATAAGGTGAACATACAGAAGAGCAGGAAAGCAAAAAACCACATGGATCTCAAGCTGACACATTTAAATATTGTCTAAACTCGAGGGAAAAGAGACAAGTCCAGATGAATCTTTTTGAAAGAAGTTACTTAGGAGTATATGGGGCAAACTCATCTCTAGATGAGGACGTTCCATTTCCCAAGTGAACTGGAGGGTACAAACATCTGACTCAAGGAAGAACAGTAGTTTTGAGTGGATTAGTTTTGTCTGCTGAGGCCTGATGTACTTTTTGCCTAAACTGATAAGCAGCAAGATCAGTTTTGGAAGTGAACTCTGCCAAAGGTGACAGTGGTTGAAGGAAGACAAAACCCCGTAGCAAATGTGTTCCTGGAAAAGCCTCCACTTTGAGTTCACTCTGGCCTCGGCACAGGCTGAGAAGATCTATTCATAGCATAAGTTGAGAAAGTCCAACTTGTTATTACGTGACAGTGTTTGTACCTACATGTGTCCAAGTCTCACTCGACCTTAGCGTCACTCACACAGCTCATTCAGTGTCTGCTAGTGTTTAGGTCTAAAGATCGGTATTTTTAGCATATGATTATGAGCCATAAGGCACCATCTACAGCAGCAACTCAGACTTTAAAAATGTTTGTTTTTTAGAAAACAAGCTTGTCTGCTTCTTCCAAGGTATAAGAAACAGGGGATTTGCCACAGTAAGCAACAGCAGTTCTTATGTGATACTTCATGGGAAGATGCGTAAAGAAAATAGAATTACATCTCAGCTTGTTGTATGTAATATTTTACAGTTCTCATCAAAGCTTCGGAAAACATGCTGCTTATATTATACATCATAAAGCGTGCTTGGTTTTCTATAAGATAGTAAATTCTTACTGCCATTGCAAACCTGACAGAACTATATCTAGGTTCTGCATCTCCATCCTACACTAGGAAAGCGTCCCATATTTTCTTATTCTTCAAACCTGGGGCATGATCCCAGCTCATTTCCTCTACAAGAACAGACAGACCTGCTGTGCCAGATGGCTATACTGCAACTTTAACCAGCTACCTTTGTGCTACATTCCCTGTCATTTTTGTTTCATTTACTGCCCAGTAAACAATGAAGAGTAAGAAACAATGTTTTCTCAGACTGCTGTCAAGAAATCCCTGGAAACACCTTCACCTTTTGGAAAGATAACATTGCCAGGAAACTTCCCAGTCCTGTGCCAACAACAGCTGTGTGCATTAGTAATCTTTTTCCATTGAAGAGGTTGATTGCCAGTGGTGGTAGAGCAGCCTTCCTGTACCTCAGCCCTGACCTAAATGGAGAACTTTTGCAATCAGTTCAATTTTTGTCACCCAGCCAGTCTTTGGCATTTCTTTCACAGCAGCCAACAAGACAAGTAGTTAATGACAGTTTCTGTTGTGGCAGACATGCCTGGTGAGAACTCACTAGTCCATTTCCTGATTCCTGTTCATTAACTGACAGTCAACCACAGCTTAACATCTTCTCCAGTCTGATTTGGGAAAGAAGAAATGTTCAACCCTTCCACTTGCAAGCACTAGTGTGTCTCATCCAGCAAAAAGCCAGACCCCTCCCAGAACACAATCACTGGGTTTTGTGAGCTGTGCTAAACTGCAAAATGGTATTCAGCAAGAATTTATATCTGCAAATGAAAAGATAAATGTTTGATATGCTGCTCATGAAATCAAGGCAGACATGAGCCCACATGGAAGTTTAATTTATGTGAATACTGTTTAAAAATCAAACATAAGTGTTTTGGGTTATAAAGTGACATAGGATTGTTGCTTTCTAAAACAGTGCAAGGCTTACAGGTTTTTCATAACTATCAAAGACAATTTCCCACATTTCTCCACTGATCTCATATTAGCGATTGTTGTCTAAATCAGATGAAAGGGGAACCTATAAGCATCACAACAGTAAAAATTCAGCAACTAAATTGCATCTCTGGAGAGATAGAGAAAAGTTCAGAATACCATCTGAAATGAAGAGAGTAAAATTTCTCCTTGTTTCACATCTGTATAGTCTTTAAAAACTTAAAGAGGAAGGGGCATGACTCGTCTGTATATCTTCCCAGAGGAATAGTTAGAAGCCTTCTCTCTGTCACAACATTAGCTAAAATGAGTAAGTAAAAGCTCCTGACGAATACGACAGGCTTCTGAATCCATTGATTCCATTTGCTCGTACTCTTCTTCTGGTTGTTCCATGTGTCCTGTGGCTGGGGAAGACCACACATCCAGCCCATGTTCCAGGGAGATGTTGTGGAGCACACAGCAGGCCAGAATGATGTGGCTGGATTTCTCCGGAGAGTACTGCAGGGTTCCTTTGGATCCATCCAGGCAGCGGAAACGCGACCGAATCGTTCTGAACGTCCGCTCAATGACGTTATGAGTGGCAGAATGCGCCATGTTGTAACGATATTCTGCAGGCGTCTCAGGGATGTGCAGAGGGGTCATTAGCCATGTTCGGAGAAAGAAGGAGCTGTCACCTGTTAGCAGCAAAAAGGAAGAGGACAAGTTACCTACCTACAGTTAACCACAGCTTTCAGCTCTTGAACCTTAGTTTTCTGTACTACAGACACAGAACAATTTATTGCCCTGGCTAAAGCAGAAGGTATGAGAAAATACGAAAGAACAACAGTAACGCAGGTTTACAAATGTGACAAAAGAACAAAATAAAAACATTCTGGTTTACACAGGGAAATCCTGGAAGAACACAGAAGAATTTTAAGATAATTCATTTACTATAAAATACAGTGAAAGACAGCTAGACTAGGGCCATACATAGAATTAAAAATTGCATAATTTGGCTTAGAAAGGTGTAGGATGCTGACAAGATCTTAACAGAATGAATGTAAACTAATATATACAACAATCAGACTGTATAAAACACAGATTGGACGTTACTCTTCTAGAATTCTAAAAGAAAGATTGTACAAACTGAATCACAAATCTCAAGGAATTTGCAGGAAAGCAATCAAAAGTAAATATAACTTGTGCCCAGAAGCTCCAGACTCAAAGAAGAGCCAACATATAACAGAATTTCCACTAGAAAACAAGGATGAAAAATTGACTTACCAAGTAGCCAGCCATCTTTACGTAGCTCAGTTTCAAATTGGCTTGTGAGGGCTGCCTGCTGTAACACCGTGCAGTCAGGCAGGCTGCCTGGCCAGTGCGTTTCTGCACTCAGGAGGACTCCTCTGGCATCACACACCATCAGGCAGTTAAGGGAATGGAGACCCTTTCGGTTCACATAGGACAGGTCCTCAGCATTTGGCGCCTTGATTGCCACGTGGGTGCAGTCAACCACCCCCAGCACTCCCGGCATGCCTGCCAGCCCATAAAAGTCATCCTTCAGGCTCTGTACAGTAGCTTCATCCTCAGGAAAGTGAATAAACTGTGAGGCTCTTTCCACCAACGCCTCAGTTACATTGGTAACGCAGCGGCTCATGGAGGCTTGACTAATGCCGATAGCATCCCCCATGCGAGTCTGGAAGGAGCCAGAGGTATAGAAACCCAATGCAGCAAGTATCTGTGTCTCTGGACTGATGGCCCTGGACCGCTGGGTAGGGTGAGAGAGACTGGCTCCCAGGAGATCCACCAGGTAGTAAATGAACTGTCGGGGAAAGCCGTACGTGGATACTAGATACTCATCCGTGACATCCTCCAGCTTGAAGCGATCCAGAGTCCTGTGTCCGCGGCCATAGAGCAGGAGGTCACAGTCAAGAACCGCAATGGGTACAGCCATGGCTGAGGGCCAGGGAGGCCTCTGGGGCTGCCTTCGCCTGCGTAAACCAAACGGGAAGGAGACTCAGGATGGCTTGTGCTGGTCAGCCTTTCAGACTCTGTTACCGTTCAGGTTATGACACAAATATTTTTCCTTCTTTCTATCTGCTTTTAAAACCACAAGGGGCCGAAGCCGGCAGGCTGACTGTGGAGCAGACAACTCTCCAGCCCTGCCAGGCGCTGACAGGAGTTTACTTCCCGTGACGGGCAGGTGACTGGTGCACCACAGCAGCCGCTTCCCGGGCTGGGGAACCGTCCCAGTCACCGCCGACCCGGCTGCCTTCAGACCCGGGGTGGCACAGACACGAACCGCCGGTACCCGTGTGTGCGCCCCCCCTGCCCCGCTGCCCTCGGGCGTGTGAAACGGCCCCGCTGGGCCCGGCCCGGCTCTGCCCGGCTGCCCCTGCGCGCTGAGGGACAAGTGAGCAAGCCCACCGGCAGCGCCGGGCTCCCGGCCCTTACCGGCCTGCGGTCCCCTCCAGGCCGGGCCCCGCCCCGAGAAGCCCGCACCCGCCGCGCTGCGCTGCCCGCCGGCCCGGCCCCGCCCCCGCGGCGCCGTTACCGCACCACACCGAGGCCCCGGCTTGGCCGCGGCAGATTCGCCACGGCAAGGGCCTCCGGGCAGGAGCGGCGGCGGCGGGCGCTGCTCCTCTTGTCTCGGCCCCGGCTCCCTCTACTGCCGGCCCCCAGCCCAAGGCGGTGCGGGTCACCGGGGAGCGACGACGGCCGCGTGTGGAAAGTGCCGCCGTGGACACCCAGACGCCTCCCTCCCTCCTCCTCTCCCTCCCACCGCCCGCCCGCAGCGGATGAAAACAAACAGCGGCGGCGATGGCGGCGGCGCGGCGCAGGCCGCGGCTCTGAGGGCAGCGGCAGCTCGACCCCCACTACCGACCCCGCACCCCCGCAGGCGCTGACACCCGCGGCGAGCCGCCGCGGAGCCGCCCGGCAGCGAGATCCCCGCCGGCCCGGGACCAAGGAGAGGAGGTGGAGGAGGGGCGCTGGCCGGAGCCCCAGGGCGGCCGCGGGGCTCCTGGGGCTTGGAGATCGCGGGCCCGAGGCCGCGGGAACCCCCCCGTGCCCGGGCGGGGCGCTGAGGAGACGCCGGGGCACGGCGGGGGAGCGGGGCGGCGGGTCCCCATCGGGCAGCCGGGCCTCCCCGCGGGATGAGCCGCCGCGCCGCCAGCACTGCCGCCCCCGCGCAGGTACCGGGGCCGGGCCGGGGGGGAGCGCCGGGAGCCTGCGGGCGGCTCCTCGAGGGGAAGGGGATGGGGACGTGGATGTGAAGGCTTTGGCTGCGGCTTCGTGTCTCCGTTTTGCTTTCGCTTCGCTGCTCGCTCAGTGGGGGTTTGCTGCAGACCCGTGTGCGCGGCCGCTGGGCTTTGGGCTCCTAGGGACTCAGTGGGGATGGGGAGGGATGTGACCCCCTGAAACCTCGCTAAGTGGTGTCTCTTAAAATGCTTCAGGGCCTGTTAGAAATAGATAGAACTTCAGACCCCATTGTCCATTGCATAGTTTCCCTGTAACATGCGAGTTTACTACCTGTTAGGGAAGATCAGGGATTTACAGATCATTGCATCTTTCTTTCCTGTTGGAGCTGGCGCGGTCAGGCTTCCACCAGTCATTCCCATCGATTCGGTGGGAGCAGAGCCTCCTGCCCTGTCAGTGAACAGGTGGAAAAGGGACACTTTGGACCGAGCCTGCAGTTTGCGTAACAAAGCTAAAAAGTGGTGTGACTAGGCACACTGTAAAACCACAGTAAATTACTGCCTTAGCTGAAAATTGGTTTGCCATGCAAATGAAGGCTAGGGCATCTCCAAATCATTGCAGGAGTGGCCTGACCTGGTAGAACCCTCCTTCCTGTGGCAAGAAAAAAGTAATTCAGATTAATTAGGTGGTGTTTAAATGTCCAGAAGGATCATACAGGATCACTTTATTTTGCTTAAATGGTATTGTATAATTTCAACTTTTCTGAACATACATTCACATAGAAGTTGAGACCTAGTGGTTATATTGGTTGTTGTAGTACAGGGTACATAGAAGCAGGTTCTGGTTCAGGCTGTATGCTTTGGCCTGACAAACAAAATTAGAGGATGGACCTTTGAACTGACACCATCTTTAGACCTTGGGGAAGTACAGAATGTAACTGCCGGTCAACAGGAATTACTTAATTTTGCTTTTAAGCCAGTGGAGCTGGCAGTTTTGGCATTAATAAGATATTCCCTTAGCTGGGAAGTTATTTATTGGTTATGAAGCAAATATGTTTCCTGATTAGCAGGAAAAATCGCCTTTTTATCAGTCAAAACTTAATCATATGATGAATTACAGAGACTTTGATTTGATCAGGGTGTTTACATTATATGAAACAGTTTTTCTTCTAGATTCTACTCTAGTCTTTTCCTAAAAAAATCCATAAACTTTAAAGAATGAGAGTGGCACACCTTAAAATTTAGATCTGTTCCCTCCCTCTCCCTGGGTTTCTGACTAACCTACTAAGAAGGCAAAATGGACACTAATTTTAAGTAATTGTAGGATGCTGGAGTTTGACTTGTAGGCCCAGCCTCGAAACAGAGCACTGTCTTTATGGACATCTTTTTATAGTTGCTTATTAATGTGCTCAAAATACCTGCTTGCAGTGAAGCTTCGTGGTCATTGAAGAGGGTGTTCTAGGAAAGCTTTCTTGGCAGTCGAGCCTATTTGTCAAAGACACTATTAAAAGCTTCAGGAACTTGCATGTGCTTCTTGTTTACCTGCATGATTCAAGAAGGCTTTTCTGGAGCTTCACATAGGACATCCTCAGAGATTGGATTTGGCTCCTGTATTAACAAGGAAGTTCTGAAAGGGTGGTTGGGACAAGGAGCCTGGTTGGGGAGGCACAGACACGTAACCAGGAATGGGATGAGAACTGTTCATGGCCCTCTGCTTAGGGCAACAGCCCTTCTGATTTCTTCCCTCTGCCTTTTCTAATTTCACCCTGGGATAGGAACGCTGAGTAATTGTTTTGCATTGGTAAATATCTATCTGAAAGGAAAGCAGGATGACTGGAAGTTGTAGCAGCCATGTTCAGAGTGAAATTGCAGAGGAGGGAGGTGAGGGAAGCAGCCTGTGTATACTTTCCCCAGCAGCAATAATAATGCCTGGCATGTGTCAGGTGCTTCTGCTCCTTTCCTGTTAATGTACGTGAGTGTGAGACAGACAAACAGCTAAATCCCCAGGTATGAAGCACGTACGGTAACACAGGCGTGCACAGGTGGACTGTGCACCTGCTATGTGCTCAGGTTACAGGTATCAGCAGGCGGTGGGGTTGCTCATGTGCCCGTAGCTGTGGTTTCTCTGGGCTGTACCACGGTGTGAAGGGAAAGGCTCTTGCAGTTCATTGCATCATGCAGATAGGGTGCCATCAGCTTACAGTGATGTGCCCTTGTTGTGATTTATCTCCTTGGAGAAGGAGAGTATAAATACTGGTTGAGTGTATAAAGCACAGTACTTAGATGTTAAACCATTGAATAAGCCTTGTTTTATTCTCTGCTTCATAACCTCATTAGAAAGAGTAAGGCTTTAGTAAAAAAATCCACATGTGGCAGGTCTCCTTTGAACATCTGTCTCTGATATTTCTGTTTAGAGCAAAGTGGAGACAAAGGCATATAAATAAAGCAAATAGTATGTAAGTGAAGGTTGCAGGAAGAGGGAGATAAAGCAAAAAGCTGTATGGCCAAGATGCTTGGTTTTGCCTGTGAATAGCCTGTGTGTAAGGCTACAGCAGTGGGGTATCAGTTTACTTAAGGGATTAGTTGGTTGAGGGAGAATCAGTCATCTGTGGGTTTCTAACCTAGACCAAAGGTTATTTCCTTCTAGTTATTATTCAGTGTAAAATTAGACAGTGTCTTCTGTGAGGTAAGCATATGCCCAGATACTGGCACTTAACAAGGAGCTCTGCTGGCATTGCAGCTTACCAGATTTAGAAAGCTGAATGAGTTTGGTGGAACTAAGCTTAAAGAATTTCCTTCCTTTTGAGGTCAACTGGTGGCAGCTAACCTGAGGCTACAGAGGCATTTTTGTAATTAAAATATTTGCTGTAATTCTTGGCCTGTCTTGACTCTTATCAAGAGTGACTCTAAAGGTGAACACTGTCCTAACTCTTAGCAGATATCAGGTAATTAATCACCAGAGACCCTCCTGCAAAAATGAGGAGATGGTGGTCATCAGATGAAAGCCTTTAGGCATGTCAAGAGCTGAGTTCCAAGGTCCCAATTGCCCCCTGAAATTATGGATTCCTGACAGGAAACCTTGCCTGATACTTTCTGCTCTACTTTGGGCTCTGGCGAGACAACTGTTGCTGGAATTTGGAGCTTGAGAGGTAAGAGTATGAATATCCAAATGTTTTGTGAATGTTACAGGTAGTTTGAGATCTCGCAGGAAGAATTCCAATTTTGCTGCAGCAGAGCAGAACCATGAAGCTCTCATTCTTTGAACCCCGAATCTAAGACATGGCTCTGGTGGCTGTTTCTCTCCTGTCTAGGGATATTTGGGTATATAGTAATTAGAACTAATTCCTATACTGTACAGGGAACCATGCTGATTATCTGCTTTGTTTCCTTCCCAACAGACCAGTGAGCCTAACACCTTCCATTAGTTCCTGCGTGTCTTGCAACAGTCAATACCAGAATTCTTTTCCAGCCCCATAAGGCAAATGTAGGTGCTTTATTTGACAGCTTTCCTACAACATCAGGATATATACTTCTTTGCACCTGTCTCCAGGGCTCACATAGAAATACCTTCTCACTTCTTTTCACATTAAAAGCTAATGTGATTTCTCTTGGTATTTAAATGTCAGCATTCTCTTTGCTGAGAAAAAGATGTATTTTTAATGCATTATTTTAGTGCCTGTATCAGCCAGGTTTTGTTCTAGATCTCTTGTCCCCACAACCCTTAAAGTGGGGTTTGACTTAACCTAGTTAAGTCAAAAAAATAGTAACATGTCATTCTTGCTTATTTTTTGTAGTGGGAACTGTCTATACTAAAAGCTTGTGGTCTTGTTTTTGGTTGGTTGGTTGGTTTGTTTTAAGTTAGGGTGCTGCATCAGCTAAACATTTAGCTCTTTACATACTGACTTCCTTTTACAACCCCCCAGTAGAACAGATCTGTACTCTGTTTACTGGAGGTAAAGGCAGGGAAAGAAAGCATAATACTTTTGATGAGGAGGTTGAAATATCCAAAGGATAGTTGGATAATGCATTTAATGTTGAATTGCTTATGATGTTAGTTCTCAAATGAAATTATAATTTGTAGTGAGAACAGTATGTGGTATGAATATAGCCTAGGAACTTTTAACCATATTAGATGTCCAGCTTTCTTTTTATCGAGTCATTCACTTTTCTCTATAAAATGCTTTATAAATTGCAGTACTCTTATCTAGCAGGCCTTCTTACATGATGCTCCCAAAGCATTACTTAAAATAGGCATTTACTGTTATTGAGATATTTTAAATAAAAGTTCTGCATGTCCTCCCCTCAGTCTCTGTATGATTATTAAATATGAAGAAACTAAGGGACAGAAAAATTGTGATTTATCCCAGGCCATGTGATGTGTTGATGGCAGAAATCTGATTAGTGCCTTGGCCCGCCTTGCTTCAAGGGTTGTGCAAGTTCATTGTGTTGCTAGAAACAATCGTACTTTGAAAAATAAGGCAGTGTGAATGTGGGAGCTAAGTATTTGTTGTCAGATTTCAAGAGAAGTGAACAGAGAATTTTGGTCTGTCCCTTGGCAAAAATGTGTCTTTTCAGTTGGTTGTAGGTAAATTTGTAGCCATATAGGTTTACTGCAGGTACTATTTGTTGGAAGTAAAGCAGCAGTGTAGACTGTTCCAGCAATGGTTTATTATATAGATTTCAATATCTGCTGAAATACCACTGGAATACTGGTTTTAGAATTTCAGTCTCAAGAAGACCATTTGCTTGATTTTGACCAGTGCTGATAACTGAAGAGATATTATTTCTAAAGCAAGGACTGCCATGTCAGATGGATAGCTTGGTATAGAATCCAGCGATTGTGGTGTTGGGATGTTTTGGGTTTGTTTGTTTGGGGTTTTTTTAATTAAGATAGCAAAATTGGAGAACTTGTACCCAGTTTTAATTGTGAGCCCCTTTGTTCTTCCTTTTCTAGTATCTTGCACCAACCAGATAAACTATTCATGCGTATTTATACCTCACACCCATGCTAAGTTCTTAGCATGTTAGGATTTTGACAAGCAGAGGCCTTTGATGCCTGTCATTTCTTTTGAGGTAGCCTCTAGTGGCAAAATATTTTGAAATATTGAAATCCAAACAGAAAGATGAATAAAGACTTAATTCCCTTGCCTGTGTTGTACTTTAGGTTGCCATATGCAATGGACACTGATCTCAGTTCCCAGGACAGGAAGGACCTGGACAAGTTCATCAAATTTTTTGCTTTAAAGGTAACTTTTTCTCCTGTGGGCAAATGCTGCTTCTTTCTTTTTTAAGAAAAGCCATGCTTACTGTGGCTAGAGTAACAAGGTTGGGATTTGGGGTGGGTTTGTTTGTTTGTTTTTGCTAAAGACCAAAGCAAGAAAAGCTGATGTCAAATCCAGGAAATTCCTGAGAATAACTAGAATAACATAATTTCCCCTTTTTCTATCCTCTTCCTTCCCCCAGAAGTGTCCTACTGTAGAATCAGTTATAGGCACTTCACACCTCATTTTTTTTTAACTTTGAATTTGTCTAGCTCAGGTTCCAAACTGTGAGCTCTGCTGAGCTTAAAACATGAGTATGTATCTTGTCCTTTCTGTTCCAGACGGTACAAGTAATTGTCCAGGCCCGACTTGGAGAGAAAATCTGTACCCGATCATCATCCTCCCCAACAGGCTCTGACTGGGTTAAGTCACTTTTTTTTAAAGCTTTTCTATAACTGTTGGCATTTGTGTGTGTGTGTGTGCAGATGTGCATGTGTTGAGAACACAATGTAATAGTTACAGTCTTGTGTAAACAATAATAACTATTCATAGAATAACTACTCTGTTCAATTATATTTACTGATGGTGTGTTGTTGTTGTTGACATGCAACCTGTCACTCTGGGCTCTGAAGGTCTGATTAGAGGAGAGATAAATGATACTTCTCAGCAACTCTAGCCAGCTAAGGCACACTTCCAAGATCTGCTGGGAGTGGGGGATGAGTTCTTTTCTGTCAGAATTGCAACTCTGCAATTCAGGACTTCATAGTAACAGGCTTTATCAAAATTGAAGAGACTCAGGAACTCAGGATACTCTGTGCATGAAGACAGGACTTAAGCAAGGGACAAGGAATGTGTTTTATATGACAGAATCAAGAAAAATGTTTGAATTAGCAGCCAAGGAAATGTTTGCAAAATACGAAAAGCCTGAGCCCATCTGGGAATTTTCTGTTTCATAAATATTTCAGTGAACACTGACCTAGTATGTTATATATGGGTCTCTGAGTCTGTCTGCAGTGTACCATCGGGCAGTTTTTCAAAGAAATACAAAAAATTAGAATAATCTCTTTCCTTCTCCAGTTCAATTTAGCAATCAAAGATATACCAGAGGTTACTCATGAAGCAAAGAAAGCCCTGGCAGGACAACTGCCCGCTGTTGGACGGTCTATGTGCGTGGAGATTTCTCTCAAAACCTCAGAGGTGAGAATTGAGTCAAAATAGATGCCATTTTTTTAACTTGAATCTTAAATCACCTACTAGAGCTCCTGCCCTTTAGTTCAAGACAATGTGAAAATATCTTCATTTATGAAGTTAGGTAGTATGCTCATGAAAATAAATGTATTGTTTAACAGAAGCAATTCACTGCAGATATCTGAGGCCAAACACACAAATGGCAGAGCATCAAAATTTAGTTTCTTAGACCATGAAGAGCCATTCTGAGGGAGGTATTTCCTCAGGTGATCTAGTTGTGCAGCAAGACTTCCAGTGCACGGTTTTCTGTTGCATTATAAGAAAGTGGGAACCAGGAGAAATGTCTTCATTGAGAGGTGTGGCTGTTGCTGATCAGTGAGATGTGAAAAGGTTTGTGGTCTGAAATGAGCCTTTGTTTGCCATCCTTTCTCTGATCCAGGGGGACTCCATGGAGCTTGAAATTTGGTGTCTAGAAATGAATGAAAAGTAAGTGCATTCTTCACATTTTTTTTTGTGTATGTGTATTTATTGCGGCTGATGTAATGGGGAAGCTTGCTCAGTCCATGGTGATGACTGAGCATGTAATGGCTGTGTGACCTGTGACACTTCAGAGGGAAGACCCCCATTTATCTAGTGCAGCAGTCGAAGTGTTTGATATTGGTGTCAAGAAAATAAACTAGTAATTTTATTCCTTCTTCATTATTCCATTACAACTAGCGTGCTTCCTAAGATACAAGAATTCATATACTTAGTAACGACAGATGTTCTTAATACTGAAAAGATGTTTCTGTCTAGTAGAAGGCAATTTTTAGCAATTACTTCTGCAACAGATGAATAGATTGAAGTAGGGCTCTTAGGTGGTTGGTCAATAGCAGGTAGCCATGCCAGGGCTTTATTTTATCATTTTGTCAATAAAACTGACACCAAACAATTACCCCAGTCTGATTTTGATTTAAAAAAAAATCCACAACCAAACAAAACCAAATAACTTAGTTGGGAACAAGAGACTAATTTTTTCTTTTGTGTCCTATAGGTGTGACAAAGAAATCAAAGTTTCATACACTGTATACAACAGGCTGTCTCTGCTGCTGAAGTCTTTGCTTGCTATAACCAGGGTGACTCCAGCCTACAGACTCTCAAGGAAACAAGGCCATGAATATGTAATATTGTACAGGTGAAGTGGAATATTAAATTCCCTGTTTGAGATACAAACAGCAGAGATTGTAGACTTTCACCGTGCACCTGCAAATGTGCTAAAAAGGGATGAGTGATAATAAATTCAAATTATTTAACTACTACTGATCAGTGACAGAAGAGAACTTTGAGCTATATATCACCTTATAGCTTCCATCTAAGCCACTGAAAGAAAAACTAAGCACAGGCTGTGAAGTACTATTCTTGTCTGCCATCTCGAGAAGAGTGCAAAAATCCTACATGCAAGCCCTGGTTAAATTGCTCTTCAGTATCCAGTTGTCCAGCGTCTGGCCTGTATTTGCTAAATGCCTGTCTCCATTGCGCATAACTGCAATGCATACTTTTGTGGTGTAGATTCAGACTGTCTCCTGCTATTCCATTTTAAAGATGAATTCTCAGCTCCACTTCCTGCAGTTCTTGCAGTTTACTCATCCAAATAGAGAGTTTAACTTTTTCGCCTGTGAGATCTGACTGACTTGTGGTTCGTCGTTATCACCTTCCAGTCTTTGTTTTTGGCTTTGAGAAAAGTCTTGGACATGTTTCATAGCTAATTTAAATGATTCTAAATCTCAGGTTTGTTACCATTTGCACAGCTGAGAACTTAAAAAGAAATCCCAGCCATTTCTTCATTTTTGCCTTCGTTGCTGGCTTCGCATATACTTAAAAGCAGGTCTCTTCACAGCACAGTTAATCTTTCATGTTGTGTGATGAGTATCAGCTTTTAGACTCAGACCTGTCCATTAAGTTTATACCACATCACAATTTTGCTCTGAACTGTAGACTTGCCACAGAGGCTTAAAAACTTTGAGAGATTTCTGATTAGACTACCATTTTCTATTCCTTTTTCTTTTTACATGACATGTCTTCCTCTGAAGTAGCTGGAAGGATTCTTGAGATGGTCATTCTAGCCACATATTTTTTTTCTAAAGAGGAAAAGTAGTTCCAGCCTTTTAACTCAGAAAATTAAATAAGGAATAAAGATATGTATAGCATTATGTCCCCAATGGACCTACTACTTTTTCTTTTTCTTGCAGGATATATTTCGGCGAAGTACAACTGAGTGGCTTGGGCGAAGGTATGATTTGCAACACACACAAACTAGAGCAGAACTGTTTTTCCATACTGGCTAGCCATTTATTACTATTGTTAAGTGCCACAAGGAAAATTAGGTCTAAGGTTTACATATGCATTTTGTCAGGATCTACCACTGAAGAGTCATGACAGGTATAATGGTGGTACTTTGACAAAATCTAGGCTGATTGCCATTTTGACTCTAGTGATCTGGAACTGAAATAAAAACATGGAAATATGTTGGTAAGGGATAGGACTGGTAAAGGAGATCATGAGCTACTCGGGAACAAGAAGCATTTCAGAGCAATATTTTAGACCAGGATAGGAAGCAACATCAGAAGTCTTGGAGGTTAAGCCTATCAGCCAAGCAACCTAGTGCTGCTGATTTGTTATGGGTTCTATACGTGTCTTTGGAGTTCATATTGCAAGGGATGATGGAAAAACTATCAAAATCAGACAGTGTAACCTCAGAATGTAAACATATGGAACATAAATAATCAGTAAAACTGATAATCATTCCTTAACCTTATAGGTTTCCAGACAGTCCGTGTTGGGACAGTGGGTACTCCAGTGGGCACCATCACTTTGTCTTGTGCCTACAGAATCAACCTCGCTTTCATGTCAACCAGGTGAGAAAATGTGATCAGGCCAGAAACCGTTTTACAACAACATACTATTAAACCCCTCATATTATGAGCTCCTAAGTTTTTTGCTTCTGATTGTCCTGTCCTGCTGAGATTCTCCTTCATGGAGAATACTCTCTCTCACGCTTACGTCTTGCAGCAAGGGGAGTATTTGGGTAGCCCTGAGCCAGACTCTAGAACTCCAAATTGTTGATGCATGCTTGGAGTTGCAGGGCTGAATTGTAAAGGTGCCCTTGTCCCATTAACAGACACAAGGGTTTTCTGTGAGGGCACCATGCATTGGGATGAGAGTAGAGAGAAAAAGCCAATAACACCATTGCTTGTTGCCTTGCAGGCAGTTTGAGAGGACTCCTCCTATCATGGGGATTATCATTGATCACTTTGTGGACCGTCCCTATCCCAGCTCTTCACCCATGCATCCCTGCAATTACAGGTAATGAAACACTGAGCTGAAGTCATGGGCCATGGTGAAGGTGTCAGTTATGCCCAAATACAGAGCCTTTTCCACTGTTTGCTGACTGCATGGAAAGGGACACTGGAGGATTAGTGTCAATCATGTTGATGTGGCTGAGCGTGTGAGGAAGGGTGACATTTTTCTCCTCATGTGGAAGACAGAGTGCAGCAAGCCCCAGTATTTTCCCAGATTCCTTACAGAAGCATGTGGACATGAAGGATGTTTAACCTTGACTGCCTTTGGGAATTTGAAGGTGTAACAGTTAATCCTGCTATAGAATTACGTGTTCAGAGGCATGCATCTCCAGATATTTCCACTGGGGAAAGATCAGAGTTTAATTATCTTCATAGGTGAGAATTTTGTCTTCTCTAAAATGCACGTGAGGGCACTCAGATTGGGACCAGTGGTATTGTTTGACCGTGGTTCTGTAAACACCAAAGCCTTTAGGTAAACAAATGAAGGGAAGTGTTTATATTTGGGGGGTAGAAGAGGAGTACCTGGGGAAAATTAAATTTTTCACACCTTGTTTTCCTCAGTTCTGCAAGTAGATAAGAGCCCTTCATTAATTCTCCTTTCAACTCCACCCAGATACTGTCAGCGCCTCTGCAGTATTTGTCCCAGTGCGTTTTACTATTTGTTTTAAGGAATATTTCCAGTTAGAAAGCTTTTATTTTCTTGCTGCTTTAGAGCTGGTGAGGACAATGGTGCAGTATACCCCTCAGTGGAAGATTCCCAAGAAGTGTGCACCACGTCTTTTTCCACCTCTCCTCCATCTCAGGTAAGAGAAATCAGGGTCATTTTGCTCCTAGATAGAACAGTTGCTGCTAAGGTAGTGTGCACACTCCTGACATCAACTACTTTGCAAACAGGCAGCCTCCTGCTCCTAATTAAAATCTAATGTATGGGCTATTTGTATCATTACACTGAGTAAAACCTAGTTAGATACTAATTTCAACAAAAAGCTAGGGGACTAGAAAGATGGAAATACTGAGAAAGATTGAAAGAACCTACTCTTGTAGCTGGGCTGAGATGTGCTTGAAAAGGATAGTAGTGTACTGATGCATTCATATACCAATACTGCTGGAAGAGGAATTCAAGACATTGGTGTCAGGCAGTGTCAGTAAAAGTAACAGACTGACACTGAGAAAGACACTGAAATATCAGGAAAATGCTTCTAGCACAGTCATGTTTTCTGCATTGCAGAATGGAAAAACAGGAAAAAGACAAAAGCTGTATTTGGTGGACCATCTAAAACTAGTTGGGGCCGCAGGAATAAGTATCAGTAAACAAACTCAGTCATAGTATTGAACTAGGGACTTAATACTCTGTAATTCCACTTACCCATGCGAATGTCATTTAATTTTCAATTTTAAAATAAACAGATAGTGGTTTCCCTCTGAACATGAAAACCAGAAACTCCACTTCCTCTTCCTGCTTCTTCTACTGTCCTTATCTATTTGATCCACAATTCTGTATTTTGAAGACTTGGCCAGATTTGCAGTTGTCTTATAGCTTGAAATATTCAGTTATGTCCTACCTTCTTGTCCAGCCAAGCAGATGGCTCTATTGGTCTCTAAAGACTCTAAGTCTCTTTTGTTGCTGATGTGAAACATAGAATGAAGTATAATTGGAATGCTGTTCCAAAACGAAAGAATTTGCTATGGGTCTTTGCACTGCTTCAGAGGAATTAGTATGACTGGTTTAGCAGAATGTGTTCTACTGTGTGCATGAGCTAGAAATGAGCTTTTCTTAGCAAGCATTTTTGTGCCAAGTGGATTTTGGGTGATGGGGCATCAGGCAATGTTGAACTAATCAGCTAGCACTCACGGTAAGTCTGATGGAATAAAGCTTTTCTTACTCTGCAATACACAGCTCAGGAGATGGGTTTGTGGCAGAGTTGTGTCCTGTCTTTTCACAAAATGGGTTAAATGCAAAATGTTTCATAAGGAAATTTCCACTGGTTTGCTTAAGCCAGTGTTACTTAACAGTAATAGTGTATGTAAATGCATTGAAGTTGACATTTCCCCAGGGGACTTGAAGCTTTGCTGTCATTGAGAGGAAAAGCTTTATGAAACCAGATGAACCTTGGGGATTCACATTAAGCATGAACCTACATTCTTGCTTTTCCTGTTGCTCATAGTTGCCATATGCTCTGCGCTTATTTTTAAAGCAACTGACAAGTCTTTTTTATCACAGTTAGAATTGTAAGGCTGTCTTGCAGAGTGGTCTCTAAAGTAAATTAGAAGAGGAGGGAAAAAAAAAAGTTAATTGCTTTCTATACACAACTTAATGTGTAGGAAAATACTGGGAACTGTGTGGTTGTGTAGGCAGATTGTCCAAATCGCTGCCTGCCTTCTCAGCAGAAATGAGGCCTGACCTGCACAATACAAGGGAATAGGTGGTACCTTCTCCCTGTGAGCTTATGTAGGATGTCTCTGTGTGTTGTGGAGTAACCCAAAATTCAGAAGAAAGTCTGGCCATGGGTAATACCTAGAAATTAAGCTTTCCTAAAACTGAAAACGGTTGGTAGAGAAATGACTGGAAGAAGGTACAGCACTGAACCAGGTTTGGATTGCCTTTTTGGCATTGGTACCCTCTGTGAGACAGTGTTTACTCCTGGAGTATCATGCCTGTTGATGGAGTTCTCTCTTCACATCAGTGTGTTTGAATTGCACCTTAGTCTGGATCCCGTTTACTCTAAGGGTGTAGCACAGACCTGCCAAGATATGATCCCTCAGAATGCCGGAAGATTAGGAGTATGGATGGATGGAGAGGATTGAAATATATGTAATTTGTATGTTTTAAAAAAACAACCAAAAAAAAAAAAAAAAACCTGAAACAAAACAATCCCAAACCAAAATGAAAAAAATAAAACCAACCACACCAAAACTCTTGGCTTTTTTCTGGCATCTGCTCAGCCTTGTCCCTCCTAATTGGCTGGTACCAATTCTAATTAACTGTGGAACAGAGTCTCTGGCAGTTACTTTCTGTCAGCGTTCGCTGGAGTCTAAAATAACTACCTGAGTTGAGTGGTTCACTGAGATTGGAAAACAGTCAATTCTTTACAGAATGAAGGTGCTTCTGGCAGTACTGAGGCTTCTGCTCTATGTGTAGGTGTGGCTGCTGCAGCCAAAACCTCTTCACTAGCATTCAGTTCATCCAACTCTTTATGGTTCTGCTCTGAAGTCCTTTTCTCTCTCTCTCTTTCTCCCTCCCCGCGCCCCGCCCCCCCTTCACTCTCTCTTTTCCTTGTTTCCTCTGTGTATCTGTATCTGTGCACAGTGTGTTTTTACTGTCACAAAGACACATTTTCAGACCCCTCCTCCTGTGGTGACGGACACCCTGAAGGTCCCAGTGATGGGACTGGCCTTTTCACATCAAGTGAGTTGTCAATGGAATATGCTATACGTGGCCAGATATAGTTCTGGCATGACAAAACAAAACCAGGAAAGTACAAATTGACAATGTGGAATGTTTGTTGTGTGTGGGAAAGGCTGGTGAACCCAGAACGGGCCAGGAACATTATCGAGACTAGCTGCTTAAATGCCTTTGCAGATGAAGGTCTCCCAAAGACAGGACAAGCACCCATCAGTCAACAACAGCTGTTTGCAAGGATTGTTAGTGAAATACACCCATAGTAAGTTTTCTCTTAACAACAAGTGTCCCTAGAACCTGCAATCATTTGTGCTCCATTCGACTGAACTAGCATCATGTGGATAAAAGTTCTGTGCATGATTCAGACCCCTGTAAATGATGTCAGCATTGGTGCTGCTGGAGTATCACATACAGAGCTCTGAGAGAAGTGTTCCTCTTGAGGTCAGGCAGGCTAAAACAGAAAAGTTGTATTTAATCCAAGCAGCTAGATTTCTCCCTGGGAAGTGTAAGGGACCTCTCCTGGGTTTCACCATTTCCAGCACTTCATTCCTAAAGCAATGTCACAAAGGTTAGTTTCCCAGTTCTCTTTACCTAGCACATTTATGGAACTCTGTATTCTTTGGCTGAAGCTATTTGAACAGGCCTTGAAGATTGGCTGTTTTAATGTGCAATGGGAATGGGTCCAAACAGGTGATGATGCAGTTGCGTTGAGGAAAAAAGTGTGAAATGTTAGCTCTTAAGTAAGTTGATGATGGTATCCATGCTTTTTCCAGTATGTGAAACAGGCCTGTAGAGCAGAGCTTCCCTGAGGCTGGATGTCTGTCATACTTTGCACAGCCTCCTCCTGTGTGTGTAGGAAACCAGTTTTATTTCCTTGACAAGACCCAGATTTAGTCCCCTGCAATAAGAACTTTTTAGAGTAATAACCTTCATTATTGATTCCAATTAAAATCTAGCATCCTTCTGCCAGCCTGAAATGTTGTGCTGTGCCTCTGACTTTTCCTGTTCCTTCTTCATTGACTGATAATTATTCAGACTGTGGGGTGTTCCCCTTCCTCTCTCCTCTCCCTTTGCCCTTCTTGTTTTTTCTCTTCTTTCTTAGCTTTCCAGCTCTCGTCTTTCCTATCAGCCTGCTGCCCTGGGAGTTGGATCAGCTGACATGGGGTATCCTGTACTCTTTGCTGGTGGCTTGAACACTGCACACCCTCACCAGGTACTTGTAGAGGGTAGAACAAGCATGGCTGGTATTGCAACCATTTGTGTCACTTGTACGTCTGAGAGAGGCCTTGAACCTAGTGAATGTATTGGCAATCAAGTCTGGCAGGAATGAAAAGAGTGTAAGGTAAATATAGAGAAAGCACAACTTGCAAAGGAGCTGGATATTGGCTCCTCAGCATCCCTGACTTTACTAGGGTAGCGGTCATGTGGAAAAACTACACCAAGAGAATAGGCACCAGACTTGTTTGTCTGCACGAGCATGCCAACTGATTCCAAACTTGGGCTGCCTTACAGAGCTGCTGCCCCTGTAGCTGTCCAAGCACAGCCCTGTAGCCCAGACAGAGGATACACTCACAGTCCATAGTGGCGTATTTGCATCCATTCATCAGATAAATAGGCGGTTGACAGTAGTATTTTTCTGTCTGTGAAGTTGCTGCCACACCAGTTTTGCAGATGCAGTGATGGTAGAGTAGAAGAGAATAGACTGTTTCAGCTGGAAGGGGCCTACAATGATCTACTCCAGCTGTCTGACCAGTTCAGGGCTGACCAAAAGCTAAAGCACATTATTAAGGGCATTGTCCAAATGCCTCTAAACACTGACGGGCTTGGGGCATCAACCACCTCTCTAGGAAGCCTGTTCCAGTGTTTGACTGCCCTCTCAGTACATAAATACTTCCTGATGTCCAGACTAAACCTCTCTTGGTGCAGCTTTTAACCATTCCCACATCTGTCACTGTCACATTCCCACAGGGGTCAGAGCTCAGCACATCCCTCCCCACTTCTCTTTCTCAGGAAGCTGTAGAGAGACATGACATCATAGCAAGAGGATATGAATTTGGGGTTTTTTCCCTCCTTTCCTTGAAGCAGAGGACCTATGGCCATAGAGCTCTGCACTGTAGAATGGGCCTGAAGTGGACAGGAGTGAAGTAGAAAGGGAATTAAAAAAAGAGTTTGTATTGTGGTGATCAGCTTCTACTTGACAGCTCTCTCAGCCTCATGGGGGCTGGAGCCCAGTCATATCGCAAAAACCCCACAACTTAGTCCCAGTATGATGTAACCTGCTCTGTACTGCACTGTGGTGTTTGCCTGATTTTGAGATCTCTGACTTGACCATTCCTCTCCATCTCAGTTGATTGGTCCAGGCAAAGAGGGGGGAGTTCCCCCAGTTCCTAGCCAGCCAGCACATGGCACTCAAGCTGACCAAGAGAGGATGTGCACCCCACTGGATGGAGTCCACTACTCAGCAGCTACTCCTTCTAGTAGGTAGGTTGGGTTTAGATGATGCACCACTTGTGCTAGCCAACTTATAATCCTGTTAAGATAAAACTTTTTGTTTTCCCGTTTTTATCTATTGTTTGTAGCATAACTACTGTCTTTCCATCTCCCAAAACAACAAGCAGCTTTCTCTGATTGGGGCTTCTTCAGCCTTTCTCCGAGCAATGATCTCCTCCACCTACTAACATCTGCTAGTCATCATCATATCTTTTTTTTTTTTTTACTCTCTCTACCAGTTTTGCTTATTGTAAAATAACAAGGTGAAGCAAGTTCACGAGTGAGTCTTAAGTGCTCCAGAGCCTGAATGTGAATTGTTTACCAAAACCAGTTGTAGTTACCCCAAGTCTGTTCACTATTTTATTAAGAAACCTTAGGCACAAAGTAGTTACTTAAAAGGAAACAATACAATCTCAAACTGTCCTAAATCACCTCTCTCTCAGCTAGTAAATTCCTTTTTTTTTTTTTTTTTTTTGTTCAACATATTTATTTCTTGTGAAGTCCCTGTTGGGGTCACATAGTTCTAAGTTAAATATCTTAAGCAGAGATTTTTTCTATGAGGAAACCAAAAATCATAGTTGTACTAGAACTTTCCTGGGTATGCCATGTAAGTAGGCCTCTTCACAGAAGACTCAAGCATTTTGTCTGTTTGTTTTAAAGTTCTGAATATCTGTGGTAGGAAAGAAAAACACACCACAGGTCACAGACATAACTAATAGCCATACAGTGAATTAATCATACTGGCAGTGGCAATTGTGATGTATTAGACTGCTGCCTTTGTTACCTAAGTGACAGATACAATTCTGCTTCTTGCCCTCACCTGACAGATCTGCGACTACTGTATTATTGAAAAGATAATAGTGATGAACAGGAGTTGCTGTGAAAGTGCACATTCTGAAGTTAAAAGTCCACCCCCAAAAGCAAAAGCCCATTTCAGTTGGCAGCAACTTTTCATTCAACTGGATAGTTTTTGTCCAGCCTTAAACAAAAGTCTGATCCCACAAGTGTCCCACTCCCTTGATGACCAAGGAGGAAGGTGTGGTACAAGGACAGAGATTTCTGTTGTCCTTCTTCCAATACTAGGAGTAAACCCAGAAAAATGAAAAAGTCCTGTGAAGCATTGTCTATATTGTTTGTGCCATGAGTCACTAATTAGGCCATTTTCTTCCCCCAGCGAGGACACAGAAACGGTATCAAACAGCAGTGAAGGGAAGTGTGGCTCCCCACATGACCTTTTGGAGACCATCTTTATCCGGAAGGTGGGAGCTTTTGTCAACAAACCCGTTAACCAGGTAACTACCAGTAATCTTCTCAGAGGGCACCATAATACCCTGCTTCTCCCATCTGCTCCTACACCAAGGAGCAAAAAGCAGCCCAATGCCAGGGCAGCCCCAGAGACAGACAGCCTGTTCCTGCCTGCTGCATTTTCCTACAAGGTCTTGTCAGAGGCTCGTTTTTCATAAAATCCTTTGGGGATGTGACAGCCATTGAATTTGCCTCACTTTGCCAACACCCTATCTGGGTGTGGAAGACTTGATACTCCACTTGGGTCTTACAGCGATCTGCTACAGGTTCATAAACTTGAGGAGCTGGTAGCAAGCCTCCCTTTCAAGGGACATGTAGTAGACCAGTTAATCACCAGTAAGCAAGCATTTAAGCTCAGCTAGAGCAGCTTGGAGATTGGCCTAGTTCCTAGGGCTGCTCTTCTAGCCCTTTTGCATGGATGAAGGAGAATTTTTTGTATTTGCAGCAGTTCGTTAATGCTTACTTATATTATATAAGATGTACAGGGTGTTGCAAAAAGATGGGCCTATTTTCAAAGATATAATGATTTCAAATTGGGTCCATCTTTTTGAAACACCCTGTGTATAAACAATCCCATCTCAGGGACTGACCTGCATTATTAGGTCAGCTCAGTACAGTCTCCGTATTTTATGCCCTTAAAATGAGGTTGTCAGCCTCCTGCCCAACTGCCGACGTGATCTTGGGCGATTTTTAACAGGCCTGACAAAGACTTTCAACATCCTTTTCTGTGCTGGGTAAGCAAAGCATCTTGGTGAAATTCTGTTTGCTGAATCTCCTCAGGTGACCATGGCCAACTTAGACATTCCTTTTGCCATGTTTGCTCCCAAGAATGTTGAGCTGGAAGATAACGACCCCATGGTAAGCCTCTTCCAGAGGTATAATATGTGTCTTCTCAGCATCCCTTATGCAACATCCATGCTGTTCCCTACCTTGAACAGACTTTGTTTTTCAAGCAAAGAACTAGTTACTCAAATTTGTTTGGTTTCAAGAAATCTCCCGTGTTGAGTCTTGGGCTCTTTAGAGATGCAAATAACAACATGTGTTTGCTGCCCCTGCTGTAGCATGTGTTTATTGTCCAACCTCCTAACTGCGCCCCCACTGTCAAAATACACAGGCAGATGTTATGGGAAGATCAGTACTCACCATCTTTGATTTCTTGGGCAGGTCAATCCTCCTGACTCCCCAGAAACCGAATCTCCTCTACAAGGCAGCTTACACTCGGAGGGCTCCAGTGGCAGCAGCACAGGGAACACCCATGATGACTTTGTTATGATTGACTTTGTAAGTGCCCTCATCAGTGCTCTCACATCACACCTGCGGCTCACACAGGCTTCAGGTGCTGGTACGGTGGCAAACGATGTCAGAGTAGTTTTCAGTGGGGGTGAAAAAGACCTGTTATTCACATCTTGACAGTCCCAAAACTGCAAAAACACTGATGCTCAGAACCAACAGATACAAATCAGGTGTTTTTTCATTCCCCTACCAACAACTGGGCTTGGTGTCCTCTCTCTAATGCCTAAAGGAAACAGATTTGAAGGAACTGCTCTCTTCCAAGTGCTCAGGAAAGCACAGATCTTGGCTGTTCTTCAGTTATTTAATAACTGTTATTCAGTTATTGCAGCAACACTTGTAATGCCAAAATGTTTACTGATAGCAGGTAATGGCTTTACCTGAGATCGAGGCAAAAGGGAAGCCAGTGTCTCTGAATGGGAATTAACAGCGGTATCTTTGATTCTAGAAACCAGCATTTTCAAAAGATGACATTCTTCCAATGGACCTGGGGACGTTTTACCGTGAGTTTCAGAACCCCCCTCAACTCAGCAGCCTCTCCATTGACATTGGAGCACAGTCCATGGCAGAGGATTTGGTATGAAACCCTGAAATTTCTGTTTGTGGGAATCATATGGACTTTATAATGGTCTCACTAGTCTTAGTTTGAAAAAAAAAAAAAGTCACATCTTCAGAGAATCATGGAATAGTTTGGATTAGAAGAAACCTTTCAAAGTTCATGTATTTCAAATTTCAACCCCCTTGCAATGAGCAGGGACATCTTCAACTAGATCAGGTTGCTCAGAGCCCCCTCCAGCCTGGCCTTGAATGCTTCCCAGGGATGGGGCATCTGCCACCTCTCTGGGCAACCTGGGCCGGTCTTTCACCACCCTCATTGTAAAAAATGTCTTCCTTATATCTAGTCTGAATCTACTGTTTTTTAGTTTAAAACCATCACCCCTTGTCCTGTCACAACAGGTCCTACTAAAAAGTCTGTCCCCTTGTTTCTTATAAGTTGCCTTTAAGTACTGACAGGCTGCAGTAAGGTCTCCTGGAGCCTTCTCTGCTCCAGGTTGAACAACCCCAACTCTCAGCCTGTCCTCACAGCAGAGCTGTTCCAGCCCTCTGGTCATTTTATTGGCCTCCTCGGGCCCCTGTTGAACAGGTCCATGTCTTTCCTATACTTCTCAAAAGAGAGACCCTGCCCAAAGGGGGTCCCTCACTAATACGTTCCAGACAAACACAGATTTGTTGTGGCACACCTGAGCCTCTGAAACTGGTGTGTTTATCTCCAAGCCAAAAGCTGCTGCCGCATGCTTGCTGTGGCTGTCATGGAAACCCCCAAAACTAGTCCTGCCTCTGGCGTGTCAAACTTAGTGGCAAACTAGGCCTGATCTTGCAGCCTGAGCAGAGGTAAAATCCTGGTGTGCCTGGTGAAGGTCATGTCTGGGCGAGTGCTCTGTTGGGCTCACAGGCATTGTAACATACTGTGGGGAGAAGTGAATACCAAAGGCTGGAGCTGCAAGTGACTTGATGAAGGCAGTGACATGAGCAGGTTATTGTGCTGCAGCTGCTGGCGGGAATTGCACCCGGCAAGGCCCCTGTGCACCTGCTGTTCTGCAGAACAAACACGCTCTGGGCACAGTGCCCTTCTCAGGGTCACTTGCTGGATGCTGCCAGAGGACTCTTAGTTTTGCACATGTGGGAGGGGGAGCCCAGAGCAGTGGAGAGGAGTTGCATGATGCAGAAACAGAATTTTTACCTTAGAGTGTGTATTTAAAGCTTCCTTTTATCTGCTGTGAATGAGCCCTGATCTGCACCCTTTTTAACCTTTCCAGGACTCATTACCAGAGAAGCTGGCAGTCCATGAGAAAAACGTCAAAGAGTTTGATGCCTTTGTAGAAACCTTGCAGTGAAGCTGTTTTCCAGTTTTGCTGCAGCAGTTCTTCCTCCTCAAGGCATCCTGGAGAATGACATCAACAAATATCTCCATGGCCCCTGCTCTGCCTTTTGTCTCACTTTGACTAGTTCCTTCCATCGAGTGAGATTTCTTTGATTGCTCTCTTCAACAGCAGATACAGCTCATCTGCTGATTTTCCTCAATGCCACCGCATAGTTCTGGTCTGCTTTTTCAGCTCACAGTCAGTTCTGCATCTAAGACTTCTTCAGTAGGGACACAGGAAGTCGAACTCCAGTGTATGAAATTATTTTCTCCGCAGTCTCTGTTCTGTGTGGAGGGGCTTTGTGAAAAGTTGCCATATGCTTCCTCCAAGGGTCCTACGGTGTAAGTTCCCTAGGTATAGCTTCTTGCTAACAGACCTTTTCCTACAGTCTCTGATCCTGTTAGAGCATGGAAAGCTTTGGCTGATTTCCAGGGCCTCTGAGTTCAGCAGAGTCAACAGTTTTAAGTCCAGGACGTGCATTCCACAGAACAGGGCATTTCATCCCAACTTCAGCGTGAATGCCTGGAGCCCAGGAAGAGGCATCAGCTTTGGGACTTGTGTAAAACACATTACCTTTGTCTCCCTGCTTCTGAGGAACTGGGTCTCTACACGGTCTGTTACACTGTCTGAGAAGCAGGAATGAAAGTACAGAAGCGCTTTCCACATTTCCTTCCTGAGTGCACTGACACTGGGCCATGCTGAGTTAACCAGCGCTGACTGTTGGCACACCTGCACGTGGCAGCTGTGATGATGCTGAATTCGTAGTCTCTGCTTCTGAAATGTAACTGTAAATACTAGGAATCCTATTTCTTTAGGGTTATGTAACTAGGAGTCTTAGTCCAAGATTCTTTCCTCTAACCCTTGCAAACCTTCCTGCTTTATGGTTAATAGATGACCTTAAGAATCAAGAAATATTTATTGCTTTTAAAGAAACCTATATTTAAAAGATGTTCTGTTTTCATGTAGTAGTGCGGGTCATTCTGCCCTGGATCACTGCAGACAGCAAGTGTGCCATGGAACCCTGGCCAGTGAGACTGGTCACTCTTTGCAGGAAAATATCCAAGATATTTATTTTCTAAGACAGACTTGATTATTCTAATATAATACTCTGTTTTGGGGTCTGTGTCTCCATTACATCTAGTCAGGCCCCATTGATAGAATGAAATGCACACATCAGTCTAGTGGAGTGGCAGGGACTTGGTGAAAAGCTGTATTCTGATAGGCATGGATGAATTTGCAGTGTTCTTCTGCCATTCAGAAGGCACCTTCTTTGAAGAAGCACATTTTTTGGGGGAGCTTATGGTACTTTTAAATCAGCTGGCTTTTGATTAGCTGAAATTTTATTTTTGTAATGATCTGGCTATCAACAGTGTGACTGGCTGGCAGTGCTCTATGGTTGATTTGGCTGTTGTGTGTCTTTTACCTGGTATAAGGACAGTGACACTAAACAGAAACTTAGATAAGGTAGGTCTTCCTGTGGCGCTCATTCTCCTCCTCCCATGTGTAACTAGAGTGAGCAACTGCAAGACCCCTTACTGTCCTAAAACACTTTTTCTTTCTTTCTACAGAAGTGGGGTTGTGTTGCCTCAGTACTGAGGAACCGTCTCACTTTCCTTAGAGTGGCTGAGGAACCAGCCTTCTAGTTAGTGCAGTGTGGCAGCTGCTTCACCTTGGCTGCATTCTTAATTGAAACAGATTGTTAGCAGCAGATGGGGGAACCTCAACTCCTTTCTAGAACACTACTCTCTGCTGCTAGAGCAAGGAATGAAGCTCGGAATAGAGCTTAGTGTAAGGTCAGAGCAACACAATGCTTTGAACTTTACCAGCTTTTTTGTTGAGTGATATGTCCAGTGGGAGTCTGTGTGAGCTCCAAAACTCTAGGCAAGAGCTTTATTGAAGGAAAGCTACCCACCAGAACCTTTTTATCACACTCAACCAATTCAACTTTTCAGCAACCTCACACAGAAGTTGCTTAGTCCTTGCTTCCAGGACAAACAGCTCACAAGAGGGCTTAATTACAGATACTTGATCCCTACAGTCAAAGCCACCTTGTTTTCCAGGTGGAAAGGGTTGCAGAAGGGTGCAGGAACACAAGGAATTAATGGAGTGGCTGGCTCTTGTCTCTGCTTAGGAAGTCGGTCTCTGCCACCTTGTAGAAATCAGCTCACACACAGATGGTTGCTGTCACCTTTCTCTTAGTGTATGAGCTGTACTTGGGAAAGTGATATGATCTGGGCTGCAAAGCAGCAGAAATGGGGTAAAGTGCTGGTTCACACTGTATTAGTGGAGAAAAAGAGACTTAGGCTGAGTATCTAGCCAGTGCTACTGCTGTCCTCACACTGACAGGCTGTGAGTTGGCAGACCTCATGCCGTTCTTGCCAATCCCGTCCAGCAGGTCCCCTGAGCCAAATACTCATGCTCATTTGTTGATGCAGTTCCTAACATGGCTACAGCTCCCCTATCTCATGAGGCAGAACGCCAGCATAGCACGTTTTTCTCTACTTCAAAAGGCTGGACATTGACCTAAAGAAGCTGCTAGTGTTGAGCTGGGTGGCCACAGCAATAATGAGATTCTCCAGCGCTGAGTTATGTGCCTCTTCTGGACATTCCTCAGTCTCAACACATAGTTGCTGCATCTAGGCTCTGAGTTCCCTGACCACTGCACAAATGCTCTGCTTCAGGAAAGATCCAGCTGCTGCTGTGGCCTACCACAGATTGTGTTATGAAGGCTGTTTATTTTAGCAGCTGTCTGCTCGATTCTCTATTAAGGACAGTACATATGTAGCTGCTGATTTACAGATACTTTGGGTGAAGGGGAAGGCTCCTAAATTGTATTGTTTTGGAAATACTCTCCCAATGTACTTAAAGTATTCAAATAATTTCCAGTAAAACTTTTACGTAAGCAATGCTCTGCTCTGTCCTTCTTTCCATGTGTACTGACAGGTCTGGGACAGCCCCAGCCGCTCGCTCTTTCTCCTCCAGGAACGGGGATGCCCGGAGAACAGCTGGTTGGCGAGTGCAGGATGGAGCGGGTGGCTGCCTCCAATACCCAGGGTAAAATGCATGGGTGCGTTACAGGGGAGGCAGGCAGCAGGATGCTGCCGAGACCACCTTACTGGACAAAGGAGAGCAAGGGAGAGACAGAACAGGTGCCTGGCTGGTCCCAAATGCAGGTGTGGGGAACAGTCACACAGTGTTTGGCCCTGGTGCCATCCCCAGTGAGCTGGGAAACTGAGTTATTTGCATGTCCTACTCTAGCTGAAATATTAACTTGCCTCCTAAAGAAAGGGGGGGGAAAAAAAAAACAACAAACAAAAACCAAACCACAAAGACAAAAATACCCCGCCCCACACACTAACAGAATTTGCATTGCATGTGGTTGCTACTACATGTTTAAAAGGAGTGTGAGGATGTTTTGATCTGGTAGAAGAGCCAGGAGAGACCAGTAAGATGCGGAAAGAACTAGTGTGGGTATCCCAGCAGCAAGAAATGCTGGTGAAAGAGCACGCTGTTTGCAGCATGTCATTCATGCCAGCCTGATAACCAAACTTGACAGCTGTATCTAGTGGTGCTTAAAGGTTACCTTATATAACACACAGTGCCATGTAAACTGCTAACACCTTCCCTTTAAAGGAAAGACAAGATGGTAAAAATTTATGTGTAAATATAACAAGTGCTGATTTAAGCTGCAGTGTAGAGGGTGTCTGGCTATTATAAAGCAGAGACAGTGGATAAAATGGCACAAATAGAAAAAAAAAACAAAAGGAGAGAAAAATGACTGTGTATATTGGAAGCGTCTAGAAAGATAAATACTCCAGCTTGAAGAACAAGAACAACTTTAAAAGCAATCTTAACCTTATCTTCAGGAGGTAGCACAGCAAACTGAGTATCCCATTGCAACCTTAGAGATAGTGATCTATCTACATTACACACGTGTATGTGTGTGAGTGTCATTTCATGCACTTAAAAAAAGACACTGCACAATGTAGGGAGGGATGAATTGCTGGCAAACTCATAAACCATCCTGTGGGATCTGAGCCTTACTACAGGGCCTTCAGTATCTACCCAGTTCACCTTGTCACCAGTAAGACAAGGGACTGGGAAAAACATAAGCAAGTAAGTGAAAAAGTAAACAGTTCACTGAATGATGAGTAATCACCAAGGTCATGAACAATCAAATACCATCTAATTGTGAGCTTATTGTATGTATTTGTAAAAATAAAAATGTTCTCAGAATAACGTCATTAAGGCCACAGGGCAGCTATACATGAAAACACGCCCTGTTGCAATGGTGTTTATGCCGTGTTAAGTGCTGTCCAAGTGGCTGCGCATAGCGCACGTCCTGCCCACCACAGCAGCTGTGAGGGACAGACCCACCTTCCCCCAGCACAGCCTCAGCAGGTGATGGTGACCGAGCCCAGGGGTGGGACCAACTGCCACCCCCACAGAAGGTTTGAGATACTGATGTACAGTCAGTATATAACCACACTGGCCCCATTACAGGGGGCCAACATAGTCCAAGGGGCATCACAGGGGAAATCATAGGGACATCCAATGGGGAAGTCATAGACCATATCCAAAAGCACCATCCACATGAAAAAGCCACAGAGAAATAACTCTAGAACTGTAGTAGCAAACAGCAAGTTACAGCAGATAAACACATTAATAAATCAGGCTACAAGGACCATATGCAAAGTATTACCTGTTAACAGATGCCAAAAATACCTCTGCCTTCTGGCTGACAGCTTGTCACAAGTCACTCAATAATGTAAACACATGGAAGGAGAAGTGGCAACACTGGAAAGCCCTTAAGAGGATGGCTTGTTAGTAAAAAACTGAAAAACAGCACTCAGTTTTAGAAACACAAGTGTAGCGAACTGTGTGTGGATCAAGGGCTGGAGTGTCGTGGTCCTCACCAAAAAACTGTTGTCAGGTTGCAATGAGAAGGTGCAGGTCTCTGCTGCACATATTCCCTGGCTGCAGGATATACTCAGCCCCCTCATCCTACCTGGGGAGCCCACAGGTGGCTTCCACCTGGTGATCCCACAACCCATGCAGCCTCTGGGAAAGGGGAATCCCAGGCCAGCTGCTCATCGTGACAGGGACACCACAACATGGGAGCCCAGCTCTGTTCAGGAAAGAGCCAAACTTGCAATACGGCATTTTTGTTTGAGTTCCGTTCCCAGCCTGAGGCTCCTGCAAACCCGTACTTCTTCGCGGAGTTACTCGCATTGGAGGCATTTCATACTCATTTTCCTCCCTGTCTTTTGGTTGTGGCTGGCAGCATAGCCAGCCTTACTTTTGCTTCTTGTAGAAGTGCCACAGCTGCTGCCACTTGACACACACCTGGATCTGGGATTACATTTTGATTTTTATTGAAATACAAAAAGTGCAAACTGTGAAATATAAGATTGGTGCAGATAAGAAGGACATAAACAATATGAACCATAAAAACCCCAGCCCTGCATCTGATGAACATCAACAGAAAAGGCAGGGAACACCAGCAACAAAAGCAAAGCCAAACATTTTGCACAGGAGCCCCTGTGCACAAAAGAGGAAACAGGGACCAAACCGGCCCTCAGCTCTCTCTCAAATTAGCAAATATGGCAACAAGGCATCCAGATGGCTCCAGCACCCCCTGCACCACCGAAAAGCTCTGGTGTCAGTACACAGCTTGGGCCAGAGAGCAGGGAGTGGTCAGAGGCCATTAAGACAGCAGGAGGCTCAGCAGAGGCGAATGGTCCAGGTGGTAAAAAGCAGAGGGTCAAAGTGGCACAGGATCCCCCACAGGAAGAAGTGCCTAATAGCCGACCTAAAAGACGAGCCAAGGCAGAGACCCTTGGGCAGCTCTACAGCAAGGAGAAAATCTACAAAGACCAGCACCCTAATGAGATCCTGCCCCCACCTGTACCTGGCAGATAAACCCAGTCCAGCCAGCGTGCTGCCCATGTGAGGGGGCTGACCGGGTGAGGAGGGGATTTAAGCCCCTGGGCACCCACCCAGCAGAGGCTGCAGGCTGGCCCCAGCCCCTTCCTTGCTCACATCCCAGGAGGGATATTACAGTACAAGGCATTCAGGAGAGCAGACTGCAGAAGCAAAAGCAACCCAGGGCCCCCCAGCAGCTCCAGCATGAGGAACAGCAGGGGAAAGGGGATAATTACACTGCGTCCTTTCCAGGATTTTCATGCACTTTTTCCCACCATGAGCAGTAGCAGCTTCCTGAACACACTTCAAATCTGTTCCCTGCAGGCACTGAACGGGAGCAGGCCTTTATCCCTGCCTGCAGGGGATGCACCAGTCTCTATTTTGCTAAAAAAGGAAACACTATTTCAAGAATTCACTAAAAAAAGCAAAACAATTTTTTTAAAAAAAGCACCCACCAAAGTCCAGCCAGAACTGGGACACTTGCAGCAACCCCTGCTCTCCCCCTGGAGAGGAGCTGAGCCTCCCCAGCACCGCTCCTCTCGCCACCAGGCAGGGAACAGTCCTTGCTGCCCCTGCATACAGGCACTCCCCATTCCAAGCTGCCAGCCTGGGGCTTGTTTGTCCCAGCAGAAATTACCTGGGTTTGCCGTCCCGCTAGAGGGATGTAAGCAAGGCTGGTGTCACCTGCAGGTATAGGCAGAGCACCAAGTCCCCCCCCATTCTGAAGCCTGCACAGACCAGGGTGCCTGCAGGGAAAGAGAGGCTGCCCTGGGCTCCCTCAGCATCCACGCTCCTCCCAGGCTGTCCAGAGCACCTTGCCTCAAACACTGGGGCAAGTACACCTCTCCCCACACTGTCCATCCCAGATTACTCTTCCACAGCACATCAGCCCTGCTCACTTACTCTAGCAGAGATCACAGGTGGATTAGGAGCTGAGTGTCTCTACCTCCAAAATATTTATTTGCTTACTGCTGTGAATCATTGAGGCTGAAACAATTCATATCCTGCTCTTGGAAGAGGGAGACTAAGCAGCCTTGTAAACTACAGGGGGCAAAGTCGCCCAGTATCTAGAAGGGATCATACCCAGCCCCTTCCTAGAACATCTCTTGCTCCAGCTTTAGCAATGCTTGGTTTCTTGCTCACTGTTCCCACCCACACGTTGGTGTGCCTCCTCTGAGCCACCTGCCTGGACCTGCGCTGCACCGCAGCGCTGCCTGTGTTCACACCCATCCCCATTCCACAGCTCAGCAAAAAGAGCAGTTTCCATAATTCCTGCAACAGATGTCATGTACTTTGATTACAACTGGGGCACCGACCTTTGGTCAGTGTTTAAAGAGAGGCCAATACATTATGAAAAAGCAAATTCTATTTAGCATCCAGTAGCTTTTAAAAAACTAGTTCTGCTTGGTCCAAAAATTTGTCCCTGTGGCCAGATACGGCAGCGAGGCCCAGCCCAGGCACGCAGAGCACAAGATACAAAGATATATAATAACACAGCGGTGATGTAAGGCTAGCAGCTCCCTACTAACACCCTGCCAGGCCCAGGCCAGAAAGAGGGATCACTTTTAGCTCAGGTAACAGGAACGCTGCAACCCAAACCCAACAGTGTTGCCCTAACAGTACTGCAGCTGCTCTGGGAGGGTACCAGGCCCACCCCACTCTGAGCCTGCCTGGCCAACAACCCCATCTCTCCAGCCATGCCCAGGCCATACAGGATGCATCTAACCTGCCTTCTATGGTAGGACAGAAGGTAGGCATGAACCGAGGAGCAGATGGGGCAAAGGCCCTTGGCATGGAATAGCTGTTCCTTCACAGCTTTGGCACGAGTGCTCAGCACCTGGGCAGAAATTGTAATCCAGGCATGGTGTGCGCCAGGGTGACGGTCAGCCCCAGTCTCTAGACCTGCCCTCAAGGCCATGCTGGGGAAAGTTCTGCTCAAAAAGACAACGAGCCAAGGCAGCCTGCGCCAGTCAGCAAACATATGCAAGCCTGACGGAGGAGAAGAGGCCTCGTGCTGCTGCCACAGGGAAAGACAGTGATCCTCGGTATTCGGCAGGGCAGTGCTACCAGGACACTCACTCCCCGCCATTCTGCTGTCAAAGGGCCCCAGCCAGCCCTCCACCACATCCAGGTCTGGCATGAACCTCCCCAGCCAGGCTGGAAATGCTGCTGGACGGACAAATGCGCCTGAACTGGGTAACTATGGGAAGCACCTCACCTGCTGCACCCCAGCAAACACAATACAATCTGCAGTGGGCAACCCCAGAGGGGTTTGGGCTAAATTCAGCTTCCTTGGAGTCTGACAGGTAACACAGCCCATGTGCTGTGAGCCTGTCCTTCACCTGCCTGCCCAATGCACAAGGTCTGCAGTGGTGTTTGCAAGTGCAGGACATGCTGCTACCTGAAGCACAGGGCTGCCTGGCTCCCTTCCCTGCTTCAGGTGCCTCTGGGGAAAGGCAGGATGCATATTCAGTGCTGAGAGGTGGCACTTGCAGCAAAAATATCTCTGCTGCAAAACCCAGCAAGCCTGCCCGAGCCCAGACAGCCCAGCTGAGGCAAGGGGGGTGAGCTGGGGCTATTGGGAGCTTAAACGAGAAAGATCTTTGCTGAGGAAGGGACCAGGAGGGCAGAAAAACTGCATGTGAGGGAAGGAGGAAAGGAAGGCAGGTCATCTGACAGGGGAGCAGGCTGGTGATGAGCCCTGGAGGAGCTGCACAGACTGGGAGGTGGGTTAGGACTCCACTTCAGCAGCTGGGAGACCAGCTCCCCTCCCCATCCGGAGCAGCAGGTCTCCTGCTCACTTACACACTTTCTCCACCATCTCCACAGCCCTCACTCTGCTCATCACCCAGAGGATCAATGGTCCCTTTGCACTGGAGACAGCTTGGTCACAGCTCCAAGACAAGGTGGGAAAGAAGGTGGGAAGGTGGGCACAGTGTGCTGGTGTGGGTTGGCCAGGGTTCAGGCCTCCACATCCTCAAAGAGCTCCTTCTGGTGGTCCAGGAGGAACTTGGTAAAAGTATTGATGGGGTTGATGGCTTTTAGGGTGATGGCTACATCTTTGGCCCACAGCAGATTTGGGCCAAACACAACTGCCAGGTTGGTGTTTGTCATCTTGTTTCTGTCACTGTGAGCAGAGACCTATGTGGGAAGGAAAGAGACCACTGTGAATCCTACAGAACAACAGCGCAGCTGCCCGCTACCCTCCCCAAAGCCAGAGTTGAGAGACTCCCAAGGGCAAATGGGAAGAAAGAGGCTGAAAGTCCAGTGCCAGAAGACATCTGAGAGAAACACAAATGACATCCAGCATTCAGGAGTTGAGAAGCAATATCTTGCCATTTGCCACTATGGCTTAACCACCAGGCCATATCATAACAATAGGACTGAGAGCACCCTCAGCCAATATCTCTACAGTCCTGATCAGCACCCAAAGCAAAATGTTCCCCCCTTGTGCTAGAATAGCCTTGCAGTGGCTTATCTGGCAGCAGAAAGTTATGTGGAACAGATCTGAGACCCGTCTTCTAGTCCGACCTACTTGGATATTTTGCAGCTCCCTGTGGAGCTTTCAGACTCCCTGGTACAGACCACATAGGCTTAATGCCCATCTGTACCTCTCAGCATTATGAGAAGCAACTGCTTAGGCCAGTTCACCATGATCATTCTTGATCTCTGCATAATGAGAACATAAGGTAAAGAAAGGCCATTTCCTGGCTTGAGACTCGTTTCCTCTTAAAGAAGAAGGGGAGCAAGGAGTCAAAAAGCTGATGCAAGGCACTGGCAACTGAACTAGAATACGACTGCCCACATTTGGAGCAGCTCACCTGCACCAGAAAGGCTGTCAGTAAATGGAGCACTTCGTAGTTTTCTTCGGGCAGAGTCTGGAGTGCTTTACGAACAACATTCACACGATTCACCTCCTCCACACCTAAAAATCAAGAGAGACAGGACAAGCAAGTCCATGAGGAATCCTCAGCACCCACCCTGATGAAATCCCTGTTTGCAGTCACAGGGTATCCCATGCAGGACTGTCCCTTCAGAAGGTATTTTTGCCCTTGGCCAGTGCAACATTCAGGGAGAAGCACACTCTTGTTACAACTCACTCTGGAAGCTGACAACGTGGCTGTAGAGGCCAAAAGTGAGCAGGGGCTCAGGTAGCTCCCTCAAGAAGGTCTTGAGAATCACAGCAGGGAGGTGGACATCTTCATACTGCTGGAAATCCACAGGCACACCTAAGAAGGTACAGAGAGCAAAGATTCAGTGCTCACTAGCCAAAGCAGGACCTCCTCCAGACAAAGAATGGGACATGGTGGTCAGAGCCCAGAAAAAGGGAAGCAGTATTTTAAAGAAGAAAACAGAGAGGGTACTGAAGGCACCCCATCTTCTAGCAGAGTGGAAAAATGTGTCCCAGAAGTATATGCAAAGCACTGCTGAATCCAGCACTACATCTTTAGAAGTCATCACATGAAACAGGTGACCCAGTTTCTACCTGGTCATCTCCAGTCCCTCCAGTATAACCAGGCTAAACAGTATCTCCTACCATGTGGAACAGGGAAGTTTTCAGAAAGAAAAAGCGCAGCAAAGGGAATGTAAGTGGGAAAGAATATGCTTTTCCCTTGCAACTCACATCATACCCTGATGAGGCCTCACCTAGAGACATATCAGAGAAGCACAGGAGGCATGATGGACTAGTTCCAACCCAGTTCCAGTGGGACAGTAGTAGTTCGGGAATGAGAGGGGCTCTGCTGAGTTTGGGCACTTACCCATGTTGTATTTTTGCTGGACTTCCCTGACAACCTGTGTATTTGCTGATCTCCGGAAAATCCCCTCTGTAGAAAGAGCTGTGAAGTGAGAACAAGTGGGAAAAAAAAAGAACAGCCATGTGAGAGTCTCTAAAAATGCTGGTCTTAACACTCAGAAATCCATACTGTGGGGCATTCAGACAGATGTCAACAAGACCCTTTTTTAGAGTACAATTTTTTCTGCTTCTGTCACCAGGCAAAGGATACAAGGAGTATTTTGCTACTTATACAAGTGGGAGTGTGGACGACTGGAAGAAAGAGGTCTCCTAAGCCACGCACAATCTCTCTTGAAGTCTAACTCAGCTGGTTCAGGCCTTTACACATTCAAGACTGCTGTTCTTTATCTTACCACACTTTGGATGGGAACTTGGGTGTAGGATAGGCCACTGACATGGAATTAAGAGGGGCTGCAGCTTCTCCTGAACACTTACCATGCTCCTGCAAGTGAGCAATGGTGTCTCTGACCACCAGAGGAACAGGAGACTGATCAGGACTCTTCTCCCTGAGACTGCAGGAAGAGACAAAAGGTTACAAATGCCTGGTCCTCCCGGCCCTGCATGCAGCCCCTCAGACTGGAAGGTGCCTACACAACTTCTACCACACAGGATCTTGCCATCTGAGTCCCTGCTTCAGCAATTATTCCAGCCTTCTCTCCTCTTCACCCATCACGCTACATCACTCACTGGAGCAAGCATGAGCTCATTATTACACCACAGGAATATTTCTCTGTCTTCTATAAAAATCGTAGCCTGTAGATGCCAGGGCAAAGGAGTTCCCAGAAGGCAAGGCTGCTAGTTATGAATCTGGTGAAAAGGGTTAAGCTTCCTTTTTCCTTCCCCATAGGAGCAAGGCCAGATAGAAGCTGACGCATGAGAGGAATACATATGGGATAAGTTTACCCACCCCACTCCTGTAATGGAATATATTAATATTTCAACCCAGTGGCTGTCAGGGAAGACCCACTGATGATAAGGTGTTTGCTGCCGCTCTCACATTCAATAGTGTCTACCACTTGATCGCATGGAGCTGCTCACTTCCCTCAGGCCACTAACAAACTCAGGCACAGCGCACCATGGGGTTATGTTTGGGAATGTCATGTTGAAGCTGGGGAATGTGTTCCCAGATTGCTTCAGAGGATCTGTCTGGCCACACAGTACTGGCTCCTCCTCATTCTCTGGAGAGGCAAAATCACACTTGAAATTAAGAATACCTTCAACACTTAGCCAGTATCACCAGCCCTTGCTAGTGTCTGCATTTCCCTGTGTCACCATGCAGGAATAGGGGGTGGGAATCAGTAAAAGGGTGAACAGAAGTGCTTTTAAAATAGAACTTATTATATGGAAAAAAATTAAGAAAGAGATCTGCAGCACTGCTCAATCAAACTAGCACAGCCCTATACACACCTCCATCAGCCTCCTACAGACTTCTTCACTTAAAGGAAGTTTCTAGTGGCACGAAGCCATCCCCACGGCCCTTATTTTGCTCCTCCCTAAGTGACCCTTAGCTGCCTAAACAATCTCATCCTAACTTAGATACAATCTAGCCAGGGAATCAGAGTGTGGAACTGAACTGAGTCAGGATCCAGACACGAGCACAGGTTTCCTCACAAGAACAATTAAAGCTTTCTCAGAAGTCCAAACTGCAAGAAATTCTACAGCCACTTTTGTTATAAATACAATAACCTCATATAAAGTCATGGCAAAGGCAACACAATCCAGAGATACTCACTGCTGGAGTGAGACTCCAAACTGCTGGTTTGGCAGCGGTGGGCGTGGAGGTGTTGGCTTCTGGGGCACTTGTGAAGGTTTCTGCAGGGATCTCAGATATTCATCGTATCTGTGGCAAAACACAAACTAGTAAAAAGTGACTCCACCTCTCAGAAAGAGCATGATCCCAGCACCACATGTGACCCACTGCACATCCACTGGTAGCAGCTCCAGCCTAGCATGGTGGATTCCACTTAGGCAAAATCAGGCAGCTCTGGAGCAGAGGGGCAACAAGAACAAACATCTCGCTGCCAGAAAAAAAGCAGGGAGAAAGGAATAACTGTCTGGAATCAGGAGCTGGAGTAGCTGAGGATGACGGGCAGCATGGGCAGGGGGCCAGGATAGCACTGCTTCTGATGAGACAGTTGCACATGTGTGTGAGGAACAGGGAATCAATCTGGTAGGACTGAGATTGTGGCAATTTTGGGAAGCCCCAAAGACAAGCTGAACTGTGCATAGTGAGCAAAGCAGGCGCCCAGATGCAGCAGATGTGCAGCACAAGCTCCAAGTCAGTGTTAATGCCAGTAGCTTGGAGAAAGCCCCTGAGGGGTCAGTGGGAGAGGCAGGACTTGTGCTCCACCGGAGGAGGATTTTGAAGTCAAGGACAGAACTGGGAACTGGGTCCATGGACACGCAGGAAGGAGCATGGAGAGAAACAATAGTCCTTTAGGTAATTTGTCACCACTGCCTTCAAAAACACCACCTGAGTGGAACAAGCTCTTCCTCCCCTTGCCATTCCTCCAGAAAAGTCCCCTCTCACACAGCCCTAAGCAAATGGGAGATAGGCAGCATTCTCACTTCAGGACTTGGCTTGGAATCCCCAACTGTTCCAGCTTCACATACTCCTCCAGCTCACTAAGGAAGTTCACATAAAAAATCTTTCTTCCAAACTTAAAGCTGAAAAACAAGAGCAAAGTAGGTAGGTGAGGAATCAAGAAATCCAGTATCAGAACAGACTTCTTAAAGGCAAGGAGAGCAGGGCTGTGCAAGAGACATCAGTGGGGCAAAGGGGCAGGTATTTCTGAGCAGCAATGTTGCCCACACAGCTCTCTAAATCCATATATCTTTCCAGGAGATGTCAAGACTTTCCAAGTCACATTAGAAGCCCTAGCAGCTGTAAAACACTGAATTTCTCCTTCCTAAGTTCAGCGGGAGGCTGAAGAAAGTCTTGTTTTCAATTACTTTACAGAGTTAGGATTTCAGCATCAACACAGTGAATTAAATATGATTTGGACTGATGCTCTCATTTCCTTTTCCATTATTGGCAGAGCACGCAACACTTCACTTCTACTTGGCTGGATAAGAAGGGAGCAGCACATGGCTGCAAACTCTGTAGGTTCCCAGAGCAGTATTTCTTATGTCTAAATATTTCTGAGCTCAGAAACAGGAGGAGATAGCATGGGTGAGAGGCTCCAGGGTAGGCTCAGCAGCTCATCTTATGCCCCACGAATAATGCCCCATTATCCCTGTGCAGTGTGAGGATGCAGGTGAGCCTCATATAGTGCTTCCTACCTGATCAGAGGCTTGAAGAGAATCAGCAGGGTCTTGATGAACATGGTTGGGTGCACAATATACAAGGCTTTTATGTTCTTTTTGTACCTGTCAAGAGAAGCTAAGTAAGGATGAGCTGCACTTTAAGCAGAGGAACCAACCTACCAACCTTTCCACAAGATTAAGGCACCCTAGTGCTCCATTCCTTTTGCACAGAGGCTCATCACTCCCCAGCACCCATGGCCTCTGCTCTCCCATGCTTCACAGCTGTGTCAGGCCACTCAGCAGCCTGAAGGTATGTGCTGCTGTATTTCAGGATCCACCGAGAAGCAGTGAACAGCCCCACCAGAAAGCAACAATTATACCACAAGGCTGACACACACTGGGCCCTGGTTTTGCTGCTTGCCTGGTGGCCTAAAGGATGTAACTACAGAAGGAGCTGTTTATCCCATGGTTCAGCCTGCATTAAACAAACAACAACTCACCTCCATGAGCAGCAGAAATAAATGATAATAAATTATGACCATCAAACTACATAGGGGCCTTAGGAAGATCTTCTATGTTAGGCTACAGAACAGTATGTTATATCCCTGCTTGCTGTAGCCTTACTCACTTCCGATCAAACTCCCTGTATGCATCCCGAAGCCAGCTCAGTGATGGCTTGTTCTCGCTGGTCAGGCCATGGTGCAGGTACACCAGTGTGTAATCACTCTCCACGTACTGGTCCAGTGTGAATTTCAGGTACCTGAGAAGAGACAACTGCTGAACTCACCACATTCTCTGCCATAGGGACACTCTTCCTCCCTTTGGGACTCATTTTTGTGTGCTGTAACAGAGGATTTGCATTGCCAGCAATGGAGGTAAGCGCTTTGGGAAGACATGTTCAGCTAAAGAAGCTACTGCAGATAGATTTGAACCCAGGAATTCAGCACCTGGGAATTATGTCAAGCTTAAGAAGTTAACAGCAGCCTCTTAAGACACTACTCACCCCAGCAGTTTCACATGATCCAGTTGATGACTTGGGGGCATCCGGCAGGCACTGAACAAAATTACTTTCCTTCCATATTTGTCATCACCTGCAGATGAAATGCCAGAGATTACAAGGAGTTTAAAGACAACACTGTGGTCTCGGCAGCAAGGGGTAAACAGAGAATGGGAAACCACCATAACAAGGCAGAAGTCTGGATTGCCACAGCTGCCAGCAAAGCTTAACCTGATTTTCAGGAGAGTTACCACAGGCCTAGTATGGAAGCAGAAACCTGAACACCAAGGGCCTGGCAAGCCCACAATGCAAATGGAGAACAAGGTCCATGCTCCAGCCTTGAAAGAAGAGGAGGGGTTGGAAGCCAGGATGCCTTGGGACACACAGGGATGGAGGCCTCAGGTACCGAGCAGAGGGCTCAGAGCATTAATCCTGCAACGCTGCCTTGGGCACTGCTCCCGCTGCACGTGTGGCCAGGGAGGCACGGGGAAAACTGCCCCTCACAGGCACAACAACCACATCCTGCACACCATCCCAGACTAACTGCTCATGGTCTGGTGCATTTATTTCTTGCTTCACCTGAAGCTTAGTCCTGCACACAGAACAAAGCCATTTCATACCCTGGAAACCAAGAAATTCCTAGAAACAAGGCAGTCCCAGCTGCACCCCAGAGATGAGAAACAAGCATCATCATAAGCCTCTTCTACAGATGGACCAAGTAGGGCTGCTGAATTCTCCAGGGGAACTGCAAGACAAGGTTTTCGCTGCTTCCTAGATTTTCCATCCACAGAGATATTTTTCCAACCTGAACTGGAAGGAGCTGTGAAGCGTGGCACAACAAAGCATTCTGTGTAAAAAACCAGCAGAAAACGGTCCCCATCACATTGGAGCCAAATAACCCATAAAGCAGCCTCATCTTGGGGAGGACACTCCGAGCTACCACTTGAGGCTTCAGAAACAACAAGCCAAGTTTTCCTAAAAGCAAGTCTTCATTCATCAGTGGACTTCTGCCAGCAGAGATCTCAGCCCCATTAAAAAGCCCAAGCAGATGGGCATGGACAAGCTTAGCAGACATGCTAGGGGAACTGAGAGATTTAGGTAATAACCAGGTCACAAATGTTTTGAACATACAGAGTTTGAGGTAAACTCTGGCTCTCTCCCAGACACAACACCCGTTCCATTTCCATAAGGACAACTCGCTTTTTAGAATGAGTGGAGATGAAATGGTTCCTTTAGTGTGGAGGGTTAAAGTCTTCATATCTTTCTTGCTACTCACCCTGCTCCAAGAGCTATGTTTTCTTGTCAAACAGAACGAGCATGGAGCAGTGGAAGGGGCTTCTGAGGTTATACTCAGCAACACCCTCCTTCCTCCTTTACAGCACAACCATCTCACACAGACCACAGTACAGAAAAGCAGCAAGGATTGCCAGTTATGTAGGACAGACTTGCAATACATCATTTCTCTTGAAATATATCCTTTTCCCCACACTGATTCACAACACTCTGAGCACGCAGCCATTTTCTCACCTTTGCATGGGCTCTGGCCCTTAACCACTGCTTAGTTACACTTGCAAAGCAGCAACTGAAATCTCAAACTGAACTCTGGAACAGCAAACCCAAGGTTTTCCTGTTAGTAACAGATGACCACTTGGTACTGCAAATGGCAGCCAGAGAACTCACATACACCAGCCACCAACCCTCTTTTGCCCCCATCCTGGCCAGAAGAACAGACTCTTGCTACTTTTTCATTTGCACTTTTCCCTTACAAATCCCATTTTCAAGTCACTCACCAGACAACATGAGAGACAGAATTTACTGATGCACACAAGCCAGAACCTCTCCAAAAGCCAGGGACACTGAGGCAGCACTAGGTACAGACCAGGAAAGGGTGGCAGAGGCCATCACATCGACATACACATGCAGAGGTAAGGGGCAAGTAGGGAGGACGCATGACCCGGAATGCAGGACTAGGAGTAACTGATGCAAGGCTCATCTGGACCAACCAGATACAGTCACAGCCAGGCCACAAGACCAACATCACATCGCATATCCCATGGTAGCCCACTCTCTGCCTAGCCCAGAGTTTTTTGGTAGCTTGCTATGAGCTTTAGGGCTGAGCCTAATGCACATAATATGTCTATAAAATAAAGGTGCAGGCTACAAAGCAGGGAATATGGCATACAGCGATTCTTTCCAGTGGTCTTAAGCCACTCGTATGTCTCCACCTGGAAGACAAAGGGTCTTGCCTGCACAAAGCAGCAAGAAGACAATAGTATCTGAGAATCTGCTGAGTTTTGTAGTGATGAAAGAGAATAGTCAGAAAGATTACAGATCTTTGCAGATCGTAGCTCTGTGCTAAAGTCAGAATAGGTGCTATCTTCAGTTAACTGAGAGGCTGCATTTCACACCAGAGTGGATGGTCTGAGGGCCAGAAGTGGACTGCAAGCTTGATTCAAGGCAGGCCTTGGCTGTGAAGAACTGCAGCACAACACCATGTTCATGAGATGTTGTGGGTGGTCACACTCAGCTCAGACTCCTGGGTGTTGATTTCCAGACCTGACAAGTCACAAACCACATAGCTGAAAACACCTTCCTCTGGAATGACATGAAAGTCCATGGCAGGGCCTATGCAAAGTCTAAAATCTCGTTTCTTACATAGCCTTGGTGAAAAGGTCTGAGAAAAAACAGACAATCCATGACACTGCCAAAGGGGAGATGGCATGTTTCCCCTGGATAATTGCCAGGGCCAAGTACACCAAAGGATAATCTGTAGTCCCCTGGATGACTGAAAAAAGAGTGGCCCATTTTGCCTTCCAAATCAGAACAAATGTATGCAGGAGACCTACACAGGAACCAGCATGCCCATTACTGAGTTCTGGGTTGCACTCTGGTTTCATCATGCTGAGTTCAGCCTGTCAACACAGACACTTTCAAAACAACCAACTGCCAATCTTGTTTCCATCTGACATACATCAGATCAGTCTGGGTCCTCCAATATGGCAAAATTCAAAATTCAGCATCAAATCTGAACAACCAGTTGTTTCAATTCATAAACAAGAACCTAAAGCCCATTCCATGCATTCCTGGCTGTCGGAGGAAACTGCCTGCAGGTGGCCTCTCTGCCTCCAACCAAACAGATTCTTATCACGTTTGATCTTTTCCAGATGCTCCATCCCTTGTACTGCTTGCAATATTAATCTTATGCATCTAGGTTTTCACCCCTTGTTTGCAATTGCAAATAGATAAAGTTTCCATTGGACACAACTACAGACCATGAAGCAATCAGCTTCTCAGGCTGTCTCCTACCTCTCCCAGATGAGGAATGCTCAAGAGTTAACAAACCAACAAAGCAGCAATTATGTACCATCAGTAGTCACAGAGCATCCCAAAGATGTGCATAACTTTGTAAGTTCATACATTAAAAAATATTTTCAATCTACACTGGAATTAAACTACCTCCCTATGGGATGCAATTCAGAGATAGTTGTTCTTAACAGAGCAAGACAGTAGCCAATATGCAAAGCTGCTCCAGTCAAGACATCTAAAGAGATTTTAACTTGTATCACTGATGGACATGCTAATTCTCCTGAACATTGTTAAGGTGCTTTTAAGGCCCAAGCTTGTTTTTTCCCCTCACCAAAGAGCAGCATTTCCTGTGCACTTCCAAGAGAAGAGGCAATGAACATCATTGCTGTGGCTCCAAGCCAATCAGTGCAGGACCATACTTCTAAAAGGGCTGAAGTTTAAATACTGACACTAATGTTTCAGACTGAAACCTATAGCAATACAAACCTATCAGAACATAAATTCATACCAAGGTAGCAGCACTGTCTGAGACAGGACTCTCTATTAAACAAATTTGTACAGCCAACATGGAAGATACATTTCAGGACAAACACCTAGGTCAAGAATGTATCTGTTACCCTTGATGCCATGACTGGAGGCTGACACACTACTACTGGCAGCATAACTACAGTTCAGGGACCCTGGTCATTTCTACCTTCACTGGGTACCCTTGGCTGAGGGCCCACCTCAATGAAAAATTCAAATGGGAATATCCTGGTACTTCGATCCTAAGAAAATGCAGATGGATAAAACCAGCAAAGTTAACAGAATTCAGGGTCAAGGAGAGAACACCACTACATAATTCTGGAACATTAATACACAAGTTTCACAAAACTTAGGATGTTTATCAGAGACAGTGTTAGTAAAACCTCCTCTAATGGAATTTCAGGTTCCTGCCAAGCTTATGACACAGCCGGGCAGTGTTTAAGTATAGTTAGATTTTAGTTGCCTGTTGAATTCCAAAGTGGATTTAGCCTCTCAGGAAAAGAAGGTAAGGAGCTCAAAGTATTTTAATGTATTTTCCACCTAGACATTCCCAATATCCAAACACTGCCAGAATCATAAAGGCTTACCAAGTGAGTACAGCTCTAACTGATATAAAATATACCAGAGGGTCAGATTAAAGAATTCAAAATGGGAGGATGCCTGAAAACCTGGCAAATGGGGGAAGAAGAGCCCACGTAATGAAGCAGTGGGGATCAGCATTTCCATGGACTGTGAGGAGGTGTCTGCCTGCTGTTCAGAAACAGCAGAAAGAATTTCACACCAAAACAAGTTTTCAACTACATTGAGAAATATGAAAGCACTTGCAGCCAAATTCTTAAGGCTTATGACTGAAGTCCAGAGAGCATTAACAAATGCTCAGCAAGCACAGAGCAGTCTAGCACAGCTTTGGGCTAGAATGAGGAACAAGTTACCAATACGCGTCATCTCTGCAGCCAAAGGGAGAAGAGATAGATAACTGCTGCCTTCAGCTGGAGAATACAGCTTAAGCAGCAGCTGCTTAGCACATAAGCCCAGCAGCAGATCATATGGAGGAACAGGAAGCAACCCCAGGATGAACTTCCAAAGCACACATGACAACGAGGTAAATATAAGTTTAAACTGAAATGGTCCAAGCAGACCACCACCATCACAGAGGAGGAACAGGATTTACACTGACACCCAAGAGCCCCAAAGTAAAGCCCACACGCCAAAGTTGGCTCAGATGATTCTGCTGTGCCTGAGGCAGAGGTGCAGCCCTCAGACAACAATTTTGTGCAGCCTTTGGACTCCTGAAAAGTTGCCAGTGCAGCCTAAGGCTGAGCAAAGTTTGGGCTCCCCTGAGACAGTCCAGCTACAGGCCACAGACATGCTAAAGGAATACCATGATCTACAGTACCAAATGGTAGCGCCACAAAAAAATCTACCTACCTGGATGGGACCCATCAAGTGCACCCTGATCTGGAGGGACAGAAACAAAGTTATAGCAAGCCAAGCTTCACACCCTTCCCAGAAAATGATCTTGAGTATAAAGTCTCAGAGCTTAGCTAGGTTGCCACTGGGAAGCATTCAGTTGCTGTCTTGCAGCAGTCAAGGTCCTTCTACTTCACTTTTCCCCCACACTCCTCTCCAAAGCAACCTGACCTAACAATTAGAGGCTGTAACAGCAACCCATGATTCCCAAATCTCTTTCTTGAATTTACAACTAATTCTGTATAATCAGAGTCAAATTTCTGGCCCTTACTGTTACACTTCCCCCACCACCAAAATGGCAACTGCCATACTGCCATTTTTAAAAGGGTTAAACACAACTAATTCTGAATGTCAAGATCCTTTTAACAACTTTCAAGCACATAGAGAATGGCATCACACTGTTAGAACAACACACCTGACAGACTGTTTTGCAAGAAGCTAAATTTCACCAATAAGCTGACGATTAAGTCAATTTATATCCCCAATACAACCACAGCTCAAAAAAAAATACTAGGCTCTGAATGAAAAAAAGACACTTCCAGTTATAAAAAATGAAAAAAGGTTTTTCTGGGCAGGGAGGGGTCTATGAAGGCATTTATTGCCACACCCAGTCCCTTTCCATCACTCTCACAGCTATATATTCAACAGACACACATGGGCCTATCGCAACAGGAGCCCAAGCAGAACAGGGCTTTAGGAAGAAACTCTCGCTTCCCTTGGTTTCCCTTAGAAACTTAGAATCCCTTAGAAACTCTCCATTCCCTTGGTCTTGCATGTCAAAACATGGTGCACAAGCTGGGCTGGCTTCGGATGGACCCAATCCTACAGAAGCAACTCATTATTCCATATGATACAAATACTTTTATTAAAAAAATAATTTTTTTTTTAAGTCAAAGCCAGAAGTTAAATCCAAAAGCAGCAGAAATGCAGGCACCCTGTATTAATGAAGCCAATAATAATGTACCATCCTGGAAGGGAAAAGGACCCTTGTTATTAGAGGCCTTTTCTGAGCTCAATGGCCACCAAAGACACACTGTGATATATGTTCAACACAAGTTTGGTCTGCACCTTCTACATTTGCCTGCAGCTACGGGTGCTCCAAGACTGATTTACCTCCCCCATGTCAATCACTGACAGCAGCAGCAAATCATCAGCACTAACTACAAGTTTGGCACCTGCAGCCAACAGCCATCCACAAAGCTTTTTGGGTAGGTTTGGTACCAGGTTCACAATTAAAAAAAGATCCACCGTTGGAACTGCAGTTTCAGCCTCGTAACATGCAAGAAGGTGCGACCCCATCTCTCCACCTCACTTTCCCACTTCAGTAACAGGTGCTGGGCACACCAGCACCCACCATCTCTGGGATGGGCAGCCCTGCAGGCCGGCAACTAAGTGTGAGACAGCAGATTTCCCACAAAAACTCGCAGAAACTTGCTCTGAGCTTCAGCAAAGCTTTGGAGTCACTGGGCAGGGACTACATAGCTGAAGTAAATAGCAATGGCCACTCTCCTGATAACTGCTACACCACCCTCCAGCCTACACAGCAGCAGACAATTCATACGCCAATCATATGCCAAGCCCGTTTTCTTATCCCAAAAGGAAGAAAGCTGGTTATTGTGTAAAATGGGAATGCTGATGCACCTCATAGCTATAGGTTTGCTATGACCACAAAGGCAAGACCAATATTTCAGGCTGGGCAGAAGAACAAGGAAAGAGCACATGGCCAGAAAGCTGACAAAAGCCCCACTCTTCCCACACAGCCCCAGGTTTCCAGTAGGCACTGCCACCTCCAGACACTTCCTTCAGGCTGTTGGCAACTATCTGCCATATTCCCGCAGTACAGCCTCTGCTGAAATTCAAGGCTAAGATTATATCACCCTAGTCTGCCTCAACCCCAAAGGAGATGGAAGCAGCACCTTCACCAATAAGAATTAGCAGAACAATATAGAAACTCTTAAACATAACAAACATTTGGGATAGTTCCTTAGCAGCCTTCAACCACAAGCCGGCATTTCCTCTGAACACTATGTGATGCGATCAAGGAAAAAACACACATTTTGCAGAAGTGGTTTGTGCAGTGAAATCAAGCCACCTCTGCTCCAGCTTCTAGCCACATGTAAAGACAAATTTCTCCGCTATAATACTCAGAAAAAAGAGGAACTCAGAGTCAAGAAGAGCACAACTGCACAGAGACCTCTCCAGAACCTGCATAAAACACTCCAGAAACACATGCCTTAAGGCAGGTCTGAAAGAACAGTAAGAGTATCATCTCTTCGGAAAAGCAATGAGTTTCCCAAAACTAAAATATTTTGATTCGTAACAATGCCACAGTACTCCCTCATCCAGGTGGCCTGGATGACTTTTGCTGCCATCTTTCTGTGGCATACCACTGCTTGGGACAGCAGTGACACATCTGCTCCGTCCCCATAGACAGCCTCTGCCAGGAAGGTCCCAGTCCTCAGAAGAGACAGTAGCACAGGGCACAAAGGAGAGTCTCCAGGAAACTGCTGCACTGTTTTAGGGTGAAAAACAAACCCAAAATTCTTACTGTTCTAGAAAATTCTGCAAAATGTTTTCCAATATTATTTTTCCCTCTTCAGGCCAGAGAGCCAGGATATTCAAATTCAGCCTTGAACTGAATCAGAAATAAAGGCCAGCTAGAAAATGAGTGCACTTTTTGTTATCAAAACCAGGCTTGTAATAATGCATCCATCCCCAAAGAAGCAATTACTTTTCTGACCAGACAGAATAACCCTGGGATCATGGAGTTCAGCCCAATGATGGGAACCAGCATTCTGCTTTTGTCTCAAAATAGCATCATCATCCCAGAATATATTTCAGGGAAGGCAGGAACAGTCACCCATCTGCTTTCTGCTCTGAAGTGCAGAACAGGGAAGGACACAGAAGAGAAAGCTCATATATCAGCAGAATGGGTAAAACTACCCTTGATCTGCTGCCATTTGCTAATATTTGCACAGAACTAGGGTGGAGCTACATCGTTTCAGGCTCAGCATGGCCACTTCATTGCACCTGGAGGTGCTGACAAGCACAACTTCTCAGTACAGCCGGATCCAAACAGTTTCATACTAATCCTCCATGAGATTTTGTTTCTCCAGACTACTTCTAATAGGATTTTTCCAGATTTTCCCAGATTGTTTGCCTCCAACAACAGCCCAGAGAACATTACTCTGTCTGATTCACCAAACAGTTAACGTTATTAATTATTGACCAAGAAAACAGAACAAACAGTTTCACCCCAGAGCCCAGATTGCAACTCAGGCCCTTTTCATCAACTTCATAAATCCTGCTTCCAGGACATGAAACACCAGCGAGCCTCAAAACTATGGGGCAGCAAATACACTCTGGAGCTGTGCTACTTGTTCTTCTAATGCCAAAAAAAGCATTGCACCATGTTCCGTGTGTGCGATCACCACGGGCTTTCAGATAAACCAGCTACTGGTGAAAACTGGCCAGGAGCAGCCAACAAGGGCTTCTCTGAGCTGCTTCAGCACTATACGGAGACACGACAGGGACAGAGGGCTCACTGGAAACACAGATTTAACCACGACAGGGAAGAATGCAGGCACAACTCCCAGTCAGCCATTACCACCCCAAAATCCTCTCAGGAAGTTAGATAATTCTTCATTTGCTATCCTAGACAACGTGTCAAATGCCTGCATTCCAACAGCCACTAAGACACACCTCCACTGGAGTGATACTGCATTCAGAGAGCCTGGGAAAAAATAATATCATGTTACTTCGGAAAAGAAATCCCGCAGACAGACTGGTGCTTACGTCAGAAGCAGCACACCAATATATCCTTGGTTTGGGCTGACATTCCAGTCTTATCAATGTCTCTGATCTAATCTCTCTGCTAAGCACTTTGTCTGAAGTGAATAACAGTAGCATTTAACTCACCAGCTCTCAGAGCCCAGAAACAGCAGTTACCTCTATGATTTGCATTCCAAATATTCTAGCTATTATCACTGAAATGGTAGAGTACACACATCTGTCCCTTCCCAGCTCCAGCAGTAGGGACACAGGGTGCAAACATCTACAAATCCCAGTCCTGAAACTCCAGCCCCATGGGAAAGAAGTTTAATAACACATTTGCAAACGGCCCAAATGCTAAACACCTGGCCTGTCAACCTGAGCAACCAGAGGCACACAGGAGACAAAGGGCAACGTTTTGAGTTGGCCATTATAATTTTGTTCCCCAGAAGAAGTAACATGAGAGGTTAGGAGAAAGAAAGCTCATTCCAGAAGACAACCCAGAAAATAATGATGTCAGGACAACTCTTACCAAGGTAAGTGCCTGAGAATCTTCCCTCTGTGGTCAAACCCTGCTGCAGAACAAGACTGAACCAGGAGGACTCCAGGTTGTGCCTCTGCTTCACTGCAAATTCACATGTTGGGCAGGGACCAAGGCACAGAGAAATGACAATAGGAGGAGTAGGAGGTGGCTACAGGTAATCAAGGAGGAAGTGTGAATCAAGTCACAACAGGTTGAAGAGGTGCCTTTATTTTTTTTAACTAAGGAACACAAGACAAACTGGGATTACCCTTCCCTCAGACTTACCACAGCAACCTAAAATTGGCCCCTAAAACTCGTTCTGTTGGAGGTCCCACCAGCAAATCACCAAGAGTTAGTGTAATTAAAGCAATATGAATAAGAAAACTACACAGAAAAAATACAAATGCTTGTGATCGTGAATGATCAGGTCTTTCCCTGCAGAGGGCAATGGGCCTATTCCCCGTTTCAGATTTCTGTAAATGCTTTTTCTGGGCAGGATGGCAAGCTCTGGCCATTCAGACATAAGAGAGCTGCCAGACCTACTGTGGATTGCTCGGTCAGCCCAGGACTTTGCGGCTGTACTGCATAACTAGGTAATTTCTGTGGCATTATCATGCAAAAAACTCATCTTGTGCTCAGGATATAGCCAAGGGCTATATCTAAAACAAGTCAGCAAAAGCAACCAAGTGCTGCTAATAATATAATCAAGACAGTAAGAGCCAAGAAGAAACGCAAGTTTAACAGAGTTCAACAGAAAATATTGCAAACATTCAAGACGTTTGGTACTCCTTTATGATGCCAGCTGTCATTGTCACTTGGGACTGGCATAAAGCAGATGCCCCTACAGCCCCATTAGAAAGACGCTTCCGCAGTCCAGCTGCAAAGACATCAGAAGAGAAAACAGAAAGTCCACTACCTGCTACTTCCACGATGTGGTGCCTGGCAATATCATAGTAGGGATCATCCCACTGCAGGTGAGTGACGGGCTCAGGGGAGCCTTTGGAGTCCTCTGCACAAAACACAAAGAACAAGCAATTAGAAGAAGGGATCTGCAACACCTTGGTGAGGGGTACAATAGCAAGAGAGGATGAGAAAAAGAATGGCTCTTAAACATAGGAGAGACTAATGTATGCACCTGTCCACCTCAGAAACCCACCTTTGAAATTCTGAGTGGGCAAGAGCAGCAATGGCTTCAGAGAGACCAGTCAATCCTATGAGGCCCATATGTGTCCCTCAGTCCCTTAGACTGTATGCAGTCTCAAAAACGACTGTTCAAATGTGTCAACAAACATTCACAAGGACCAAAACCCAAGTGCCAAGGGCACCATCATGGCTTTTTAGAGCAGGAGGATCTTAACATTGTCCCCTGATGGATGGCCATCCTACATGCCCTTGAGCTAATTTCCCTGATATCTTTGGGCAGCAGGCCACAGCACAGGATTTCAGCATAACAACTCAGATCTCCAGCCCCACTTCCCACATGGGAGTTCAAGACCTTTCCACTCAGGAAGGCCAAACTATCCTGCTAGAGACCGTAACAGAAGACACTCAAGGACTCACAGCATGTCTGTAGTGTCAGCACCAAAGTGCAGCCAGCCACAGGACTGAGAAGAGTATATTTACATCAGCTGGCTCTGAGTTTTTTAGTGCTGTTCAACGGCAGGGTTAATTCTCTTGGGTGTGGTGCAAGATTAATGTGTCTGTAAAGCTTTCAAATGGAGCTGGGGCTCTCTGTATAAGCAGATATGACCACAACACTGCAGGACAAACACTTCCTTTTTGGCCAAAACCCAGACCCCAAACAAGTAGGATACTTACCTGATCTGGGAAAAGCTGGGGCTTCATCTGCCGGCCAGTTCTTATCATCTATGGAGGCCAGTTTGAGCTGGCTGAGGGACTGGTTGGTATCATCCAAGTTCAGGTCATCCTGAAGCTCCGAGAGTGGGTCTGTAGCCATGGTCCCCAAATATCGCAGTGTATTTTGCAGCGTCTAGAATGAGGACTGCAGATATCGCTACATGAGACACAGAGATCGCAAGTTTACCTTCCCATAGAGGCTCTTCCTCTTCTCACCAATTTTCTCCCAGTCCTCCCTTATCTTTACTTATCCAGAGATCTGACTTCCCCTCCCCCTTAATATAGGCAGGAACTCCTCCTCCTCCTCCAAGCCAGCAGCACCAACATATGTCAGACATATGTCATATTCTTCTGTGCCAACGGCTATCAAAAGGCCATCAGGAGCCTGTACCAACCTTCTGAGCGAGTCTCTTGCTTGACCACTGCTCTGTTCAGAGCAGCTTTTCTCCTGAAACAGGGGCAGCTGCAAGACGTTGAGGAAGGCGACAGGCTACACCAGCCCCTGCCTGATGCACTCACAGTACCAGCTCTGAGCTTCCCCTCCCTCCAAAGGGCTGGCACAAAGCCCAGCTGTTTCCACAGTTGGCCCAGTGCTGGAAGCTTTCCCAGGAATCACCCCCCCTTCTCCCCATAAGGGAAGGCCAGAGCGCTCAGCAACACTGAAGTGGGTGCTTCAGTGTGCTGGGATCTGAACACAGAAGTGAACAGCTTCATAAACAGGATTCTGTAGGCTGAGCTAGTAAGACAGGGAGAACAACACACACACAACCCTCATCTTTCAGCATCACCCAACAAACACTTTCTCCTACATGACAGCAAGCAGCAAGGAATCATCTCTTTAACTTAAAGCCACATTGTTAGAATGAGTATTTTTCACCAAGCATGCAATAACACTCAGGAGATCAAGAAACTAAGAGGGTCCAAGAAACAGCCTGCTCAGTGTGTTTGCCATTGCTTGCAAATATTTCTTTCAGCTGGAGTAGAAGATATGTCAAACCCAGGGCTGATCTAGCACAGCATCCAGCACCTCCTAAGGGTACCAGTTCTTAGGCATAACCCCTAGGAAACAGCTGTATCCTCTAATGCCAGTGTCCTGGAAATAAGCAAGGAAACACTGGAAAGGACAAGCACCTAGATCTAGATTGCTCACACAGACCACGCGGATGACAGGCAGCAAGCCAAGAGGAACAGCAGCAAAGCAAAATGACACTTTGCAGCAGCAAGACTCTCTGTAAGGCTGTTTCTCAGACAGGCTTGTGCTTATTTTGCACTACAAGGAGAGCAAAGAGTTCAAAGATGATCTGAGGAGGCACAAAGCCTTTGTGTAGAAAGATTATATTCACAGTAAAGTTACTTCCTTTAGCAGAATGGAGGAGGGCAACAATGTTTTGCATCTTCCATTCCAAGAACATGAATACGCGTATTTATCCAAAGATGATGAAACAGTTACTTGGAAGTGAGCACAAAGGACAAAAACTGTGAGAGACTGAGCACTGAAAGTCATCACATCCATGCTCAAGGCAACACTCGTGACCAAGCTCAGGGACGGATTTTGAGAGTACAGGAAACTGGATATTCAGTGTTTGTCCCCTCCCTCTGGATCATTCCTTGCTTTTTACTTCCTGACCTCCCTTATCTGCTACTCACCAGTTTACAACCAGTTTTCATCTCTCTGGGGCTCCCAAAGGGCTAGGAGCTATTGCTAAACAAATGAAATAAGTTTTCCAAAATATGAAAGAGCAAGACAGATGTGGGCAGCGGATCACCCAGACAGCACAGCAAACACACAGGGTCTGACCACTGCAGCCATGCAGAGACCCAACTGAAATTACTCCCTGGTCTCTGGTGATGGCAACAAGAGCTGTCTGACCTCTTCTGTCCTCCAAGGGACAAGAAGTGACAAATCAGGTTCCCTTGCACCGCGAGCTCACCCTGGAACCAGGCAGTAGCGGAGCCAAGACACAAGGGCTCCCCACTCCTGGCGGCTGATCCAATTTCTATGGCAACGCCAGGCACCGAGTCAGCTTGCTTAAAGGCTTCCCTGCTGCAGCTCCACAGCCCCACAACCCAGCCCTCTGTGTTGAGGAAGCACCCACAGCCCCCCAGCACAGCCCCTCAGCTTGCCCAGAGACTCTACCACCCCGGTGGTGACAGAGGACCTATGTTCAACTGCTGCCAGCCACCAAGATGCCTTTCATGTGAGTTTCTTGAGGCTGCCCTGTAGCAACAGTGCCCCCAAAGCAAGGTCCTGAAGCGCCTAGGGACCAGATCTTCCCACAGATCAGTGACAGTACTGCCACAGGGCCAGCAAGACACCAAGTGTCCTCACTTATCCCTACACAGATCACGACTTGGCTCCACAGTCAACCTGCAGTGCTTGATGAGGGGCAGAAGAGCTCGTTATTAGGGAGCACTTTGGGGGTTTCCCTTTGGGCATAAAATTAATCCTACGCTGGCACCATGTGGAAGAAGGAGGTCATTAGTAGGATCCTTACAGTTCCAGGCTAGGAAAAGCACCTGGTGGATAGTGCTCCTGCCAAAACTTTCCTAATCCCTTGGAAAAGCAGACCAGACTCCTCAGTTACCTCCACATGCTTTTCAGAGCCAGGCAGGAAGCTCCATTCCTTGGCTCCAGGTTAGTGTTCCACGGCAGAAATGTTAATGGACAGAAGATCTAGAACAGAAGACCTTAGATTTCAGGTCCTTCTTGTGCGTCAGACTGTAGCTCCCACAGAGCTCTAGAAGACTTTTCCCAATAGTGCAGAAGACAAAAGCATGAGGTCTCACATCAGGTAGCCCTACAACAGTTTAAACAAACATAATCCTCTAACTGCCTAGGAACTAGCAGGCAATGAGAAGGAGAGACCTGGAATGAGGGTATAAGATACTACTTGGGGATCTTAGTGTACGGGTATATACATTTTACTTCCTGACAGGGCAGCTGTGTGAGATCTTTCCCTATGTACTCAAAAATGACACATAAGCAGGACCTGTCACTGAACAGAAAGTCCATCCTGTACCAGTATAAGGGTGAAACGGTTGTCAAAAACCAGCATTGCACCAGAAACAACACAGTTTAAGAACCCCACTTGTTTTAAACAAATGTCATGACAAAAACAAAGTGATACACCCTGCATAGACAACCATAAGGTAAGAAAAATGACATACCTAGATTAAAGAGAAAAAAGCCTAGTCAAACATTTAAAAACTAAAGAATCACAATTGACATCAGAAGCATTTACTCACTACCAGGCTCTAAAGAGCCAACTGCTTTCATTTTTCTAAGCATTCAAGTATGTTTTCTGCACTTACGCTGATTGACCTGAACACTTACTGTCTAATAAAATTTACTTCCTTAATAATAGATATATGTGCTGTAGAACAGCATGTTCTGCTGAAGGAGAGAAACCTCAGCCCTTTAAAATATAATTTTCACACAAATTCTGAGCTGGAGTCTCTTTATACAAGATCCCACCAGAATTTAGCCAGGGAAGATAGTTCACTTGTATCTATGAAGTCTTGGTAGCTGCTGTTCACTCAGACTACTTTTTTCTGCATTTCCAGTTTCACTACTTTTTCATCATTTATTTCTAAGCTGCACCTACTTCACAGTTTCCTTTTCCTGTTTTTCTTCCAGATGTACTATTAATTCAGAAGTAAATTTAAACATCAAAATATGTCCATGATGTACTACCACACCCTGGATCTGCACTTACACACAATAAAGAATTACAAAAGCTAAGTGGTCTCTTCTTCCCTGTCCAATTAACAAGCAACACTCAGACCCAAAGGAATCCTAGTTCTGGGGTGACTATCATATTCTTCTGACTGCTGCCATCTCCTCCCAGTGTTGTTTGTTTGCACAAGTGTCTGCTTTTCTGTAAACATCAGTCAAGTCCCTACACTTTCCTACAGTCTTAATATCAAACTCATTGCCAAAAACAAGTTACTCAGCAGCGGACCTTCAAAGTTCTCACTTGCATGAATGAGCTCCAGGACTGAGACTCACTGAGAGAGTCCAAGCCAAGTCTTCCCTCACATCAAGACTGATGGTGCCACTGAGAGCAACACCACCCTTGTACTACCCTGAAAGAACTGACGGGTCAAGTGCCAGATCAGCTTTGTCTGGAGCACTGTGACCAACCAACACAGGACAGACACACTATTGCTTGGGGAAACTCTTTGGCCCTTCATTATCTTAACAGTTTTTTTAATTCAGCAGCCTCCCTTCCTCAGTCATCTCAAACCCTTTGCTGAAGGCCACCTCCATGCCTGCTGGAAAACCATCCCAGATAGCAATTCACCTTCTCGTAGTGGTGCTCTGCAGGGTCTGAGCACAAAGGTGTGGAGCTCAGCTACCTCTGCAGGAGCTGCAGCACAAAGTTCAGAGGCTGCTCTCAACGCGGGGCAGGATCCGCCCATCACCTGCGGAGCACGTGAGGAAACCGGGGCACACGCAGCCCCACTGGGGCTGCACCTCTTCTTCTCCTCCTCTCCACCAAAAGTCTGATAATCTCCAACTCCTTTTAGACTGAGCTTCTGTGACCACCCAGAGCCAGCTTCAAGCAAAAGGCTCAAAGATTTGTTATTTGCACTGTTACCAGAAAACCCCAAGTCCCCATAGTACATGCCAGCTGCATAACGGGGGGGGATATTCAGCAGCGTCCGCTGTGAGGCACCACAAGGGAGGTTCCCCCACCCCGCACCACCTCTGCAGCCGCGGCCAGCGCCCGCCGCTGGGGACGGGACCCGCCAGCAGACAGAGCTGAGCCCGCTCAGGCCCGGCCCGGCCCCGGCACCAGAAAAGCGACTGAAACTCCGCGGCCTCCCAGTCCCCGCTCTCCCCGCCCGGGTGCCGACACCGCAACACCCGCGGCGCTTTACCGGACGGGCTCTTCCCGCCGCGCCCGCAGCCTCCCGCGGGGCGGCCAGCGAGACCGTGCTCGGCGCCTCCCACAGAAACAGCCGCCTCCTCGCTCGGAGCAGGTGCCGTGTTCCCCGGGCTCGGCAACACCCGGGCAGGAGGGTCGCGGCTCCGGGCCCAGCGCTGGCCCGCCCGCTCGGCCTCAGCCGCGCCGCCGGGCCCCTGCCCCGCCCCGGCAGCGCCGGGACAGCCCGCCGCGCCCCCGCGACTCGACCCGGGCCCCGCTGCTGCCGCCGCCGCCGCACGGAAGGCCCACCCGCCGACCCGTACCTGCCGCTGCTGCTGCTGCTGCTGCTGCTGCTGCTGCTGCTGCTGCTGCTGCTGCTGCCGCTGCTGCCGCCGCCCGGCCCGCCCGCCTGTCAACCCCCCCGGCATCCGCCGCCCGCCGGAAGCGCGGCCCGTCGCCCGGGGAACGCTGCCCCGCCCCGCCCGCTGCCGGACACCGTCCGGGCGCGCCCGCCGCTCCCTCGCACCGTTCCGCGGGACGAAGCGCCTCGGCTGCGGTATGTGCGCCGCGGACGGCGACAGGCCGGGTCCCGAGGACCAGCTCGGTGCCGCCGGCCCGGCGCTGCGGAGCCTCCCGCCCGGGCTGGCGCTGGGGCCGTCGCTGTCCCGGGCGCGGGGCACGGGCGTGTGGTGCGTGGGCCGGGCCCTGCCGGCCGGGACGCTCCTGGGGCCGCCCGGCGGGGCCCGGGGGGACGCGGCGGGGCCGGGGTGGAGGAGGTGAGTGCCGGGGGCCGCAGCGCGGGCGGGCAGGTGGTCGAGCCCGCGGCCGACGCTGTGGCGGTGCCTTGCAGCCTGGTGCAGCGGAGCCCGAAGGAGGCGGAGGCCAACGTGGCGCTGGGCCGGGCGGGCGGCCGGCTGCAGCTGCGGGCGCGGCGGCACATCGCGGCGGGCGCCGAGCTGCTCTACTGGCCCGAGGAGCCCCGCGGGGCCGCGGCGGAGGAGCGGCGGCCGGACGGAGGCCAGGGGATAGCGGCTCCGCGGGAGGCCGGGCCCAGGGGGCGGCCGGCGGCCGAGGCGGTGCAGGGGGACGGGGCCGCTCCCGGCGGGACGGCGGCGGGGCCGCTCGCAGGTACGTGCTGCGCCGGGGACGCGCGTCCCAGCCTGGGCGAAGTGAGCGGCCAGGCCCCCGGGTCCCGGGTTGCTGGTGGCCGGCGCCTTCAGCTGTCCCCGGCATCTGTGCACTGGCGTTTGCCCCGCAGCCCCTCCGAGATGAGTGTCCTGAGTGGTGTCACTTCTAAGAGCTACCAGGGGAGAAATGAGCATGCCACCCTCTTTTATACCAGTCATGATCATACCTCCTACAAATACTGCCCGTGACATACTAGAAATTCTGCACGGGTGCTGTCTGCAGTGAAAGAACTGAGATTCCCCCCATCTTCCGCAGATTAACAGAAAGAGAAGTCATCAAGTTAATGCTTCTCATACCAGAGTCCCAGGATTACTGGATGACAGAGTATCTGTCTCCAAGGTTCATGTTCCTCTGTTCCAACAGCCATTGTGTCACATTACAACAGCCAGTGTTAATTCACCCACCATGTTTTTGTGTTTGTGCAGGGGATCCCAAGGTCTCCAGGGTGGTAACTGATGAAACCACAGTCCTTGATGTCCCTGCTGAGGTTAGCAGGCCGGCCACAGAGCACTTCCACAAGCTGCAAGAACAGGAAGGCACAACTGTCAAACGTGAGCCATGGCAAGCTAAGGTGCTGAGGAGTGAGAATCAGCACCTCAAGACCATCTCAACCATTAAGGCCAACGGCAAGGAAGAATTGGATGAGAGTGTGGATCCTGGATCTGCAGCAGAACAAGTGGAGATGGGGCATAAAGAGGCATGTCCAGGAGACCTGGATCTGTTGTTGCCCTCAAGCACGGTTGGACTCGGCGCTCACTTGGTTGGCAAGCCATGCAAGGTGCGTGCTCTGGCCAGCCAGCTCCAGAAGCACCTGCACGACTGTGGTGGCAAGACAACTGGGCAAGAATCCCAGCAGCTCAGTCCTTCAGAAAGAGAGAGTGTAGAGACTTGTGAAAAAGAGAGCAAAGCTTCCGAAGACTCCAAACCAGCATCCCCAGAACATGGGGGAAGGGGTCCGTTGGAGGGGCCTGACGGCCAGGAGGAGTATATGGAGCTGGTGGAGGGTCATTCTGGCAGCCCAGGCCCACCACCAAAAGCTCTGTCCCAGAAGGAGATGGTCAAGCGCAGGTACTGCTGCAGTGAGTGTGGCAAAGCCTTCCTGCAGCTCTGCCACCTCAAGAAGCACCGCTTTGTCCATGCTGGCCACAAGCCCTTCCTGTGCACAGAGTGTGGCAAGAGCTACAGTTCCGAGGAGAGCTTCAAGGCCCACATGTTGGCCCACCGAGGCGTGCGGCCTTTCCAGTGCACCCAGTGCGACAAGGCTTACTGCACCAAGCGAGACTTGCAGGAGCACCAGGTCCTGCACACTGGCCAGCGCCCCTTCTCCTGTGAGCAGTGTGGCAAGGCCTTTGCGCGCCGTCCCTCTCTCCGCATCCACAGGAAGACCCACCTGGCCACCAGGATGGGCATGGCTGGTCCCAAGGGATGCCAGTGTGCCATATGTGGGCGCCACCTGGCCAACCCCGGCTCCTTGCGCAATCACATGCGCCTGCACACGGGGGAGCGCCCTTATGCCTGTCCCTACTGCGGCAAGGACTTCCGACAGCAGAGCAACCTGCGCGAGCACCTCCGGCTGCACACAGGCGAGAAGCCCTACAAGTGCCGCTTCTGCGACGACGCTTTCCCCAAGCTGCCAGAGCTTCGGCGCCACCTCATCTCCCACACGGGGGAAGCCCACCTGTGCACTGTGTGTGGCAAGGCGCTGCGGGACCCCCACACACTGCGTGCCCACGAGCGCTTGCACACAGGTGAGCGCCCTTTCCGCTGCGAGCAGTGCGGCAAGTCCTACACCCTGGCCACAAAGCTGCGACGCCACCAGAAATCTCACCTGGCTGACAAGCCCTACAAGTGTGAGCTGTGTGGCATGGGCTACACCCTTCCCCAGAGCCTTGCGCGCCATGTGCTCACCCACAAGGTGGAAAAGGACACTGAGGAACTCGCCACTGCAGTGGCCTCACGTGCTGTTAAGCAACTCCAGTCAGCAAGGAAAAAGCCTCAGAGGAAGGACCACCAGGAGGAGATTGCAGCAGAGCCCACTTTGTTCATGGTGGAGGTGCCAGGACCAGCAAATGAGCCTGAGCTGTTGATCACAGCCAGTGGTCACTGTATTGCTACTTACCAGTCTCAAGGCAGCCCCCCAGATTCTGGGGCACACAGGAGTCCCACAGGGCATTTGCGGTCAGCAGAGAACATCGTTGAAATCACCATCTCCAACCATGAGGACAAATGCATTATAGTGCAGGATGAGGGCTCACCGAGTGACATGGTGGTCATCCAGGAGGGGGTGGGATTTGGAGCAGTGGCAGAAATTGTGGAGGTCAAGACTGGGACCTGACCATCCCAGTCTGCCCTGGCTGATCTTCTTCTGTACTTATTAAAATGGGGTAAAAAAACAACAAAAAGCCTAGCTCTCTTGTCTGTCTGTGGCAACAAGGCCCTGTGGCAGAATTAGCAGTCTTGGAGTTAACTGCCTTGTAGACCTGGGTCTTTTCGGTAGCTGCTCGGAGCTAGGAGCCTGGTGCAGGGAAGGCATTGGCTGGTGTCAGGAGTAACTTCTTAGAGAAGATACCGAGGGCGTTAATGAGCAGTGCTTCTCCTCTGCCTCTGTTAATGCTGTCAGCAGGTGACGGTGCACTGTGGGGCAGGCAGGAAAAATCTAAAAGAAGCAGCTTTGAACAATGTCTTTCTTTCAGGTTTTTCTTTCACTAATTAATTGTTACTATTCAAGCACTTTCCTGGGCTTTTACTCTTGGAGCTCAGCAGTACTTCTGATCATTTGAAGGTGATGCTGATGCCAGACATTACTGAGAAGCAGCTTCCCAAGTGTTTACAAGGAGGCTCTGCTGTGGGTTTTTTGAAGAGCGTTTTCCAAAATTAGCAGAAGCAACGTCCTGCCTTTGAGCTAGGGCTGAGTGTTCTTTCTCCACTGTCACCTGTTTTACTTGCTGTGGGCTTCCCAGCCTTATGGTGACTGAATGGTCTGTCTGAGGATGTGAAGGGACAGTTTTGTGTCTCACTGTGCAAATAGTGCACAGTGTAGTACACAAATACACATAGTGCACAGTATAGTACACAAATAGTACAGTACAATTTTCACTGTCCCCAGCTGAGAGGCTCCTCATCTGTCCAAGTAAGGATTCAACACTTCATCTCACTATGCTCAGGAGATTTTTCCTCTCCCCTCCGTATTCAAGTTGGGTTCATTAATCTGTTTCCCTTTTTATCATGTTCTTCCTTCCTCTCTTCCACTTCTTTCCTGCTCTTGCATCAAAAAGCTAAAAGACAGCACCACCACAACTACACTCTAGCATTCCCACTGCTCCTTTGCCAACCGAGGCACGCTGCCCAAACTTGCTCCTGTTGCAGGAAGGAAGTGTACAGTACCCAATGCCACATGACCTCGTAGGAAGAGACAGACAGTACCAGACCTAACAGGTCTTTCAGGCTTGTATGCTCTGCACTCCCTTTTCATATGTTATACAAACACCACTTTCATTTGCTGCATCCTCAGTTTTAGCTATTCTTGCTCTCCATTTTGCCCCTCTAACCTGCATTTCCCCAAATAAGTTTTTTTAGAGGCCTAAGTTCTCTGGGCTTTTTATGCCCACTGCACAAGAGGAGGGTGTAGAGTCACCAGGGAGTCATCAGTAGCCCAGTTCCTTTTTTGGGTACGTTGAATGCAGTATCATGACAATCTGAAACCAATTTGTGGTTTCTACATTAAACTTTTTCTATAAGCTTTTATGACTGTTTTGCAAAGAAGGTGCTACAGTCAGATGTGACGAGAGGATGGAAAGCGAATTCAGCTGATAAACTTTTGGGTATCTTTATTTTCAGCTATTTTCTTTGAAGTCAGGGGGCAGTTGAGCTCCATCTTTGCCCTGAATGCTTGGAGAGAGACTGGCGGGAGCAGAGTCATGAGGAGGGCTTAGAGTTGAACCCACCATGCTTTGTACTGCTTTCTCTTTGGTGCCTGGCCTAACTCTTGCAGTTTTCAAATATTGACACAGCTGCAAAGTGTTCTCGCTGGAGCCGGGCTCGTGTGCTGTGTTTGAAGTGTGTGCCCTCTGTCACAGCATGACTGGGAGAGATGTGGGAGCAATGGGAGGAAGGGGAGAATCCAGGACCCCATTGCTTTATCTGCTGACCTGTAATGACCTTCTTTATTCTGAGATCATAGGGAAGAAAAGTAGGAGCGATTATGAATTCAAAGGTGCTCACAGAAACATTGTTTACCTAAGAGCTGATCTGAGCAGGCAAGTCTGTGCTGCACATGTCACTTGGCTGCAGGATAAACTTTACTGGTGCGTCGTGACTGAGGGACCCCACAGGTGGTGGCTTCCATGGGGCACCTAGTGATGATGCCACCGCCAGTTTTTTTATCTTAGAAGCAGCATGTTCTTACATTCACAACCTACAACCTTTTGCTTGACAGAATATGAATGAAGTTGCTTACTCCTAAGAAAATCTTATAAAAGCCCTGAAAACCATGTTGCTGGTGGATCTCAACATGAGTGGGATCTGTGCAGCATGCCATGGCCTGACTAGATAGCTGCCCGCTGCTGTGCAACTTGGTGTTTGCAGCATCTGAAGGGGTGTAGGATTATCTAATGCTACACCCTTTCTTGTGTTATATCCCATAAATAATATTTTAATTACTACATCGTGGGCTCTGAGTGTCTTTTTTACTGAGATCCATAACAAACACCTGCACCAGTGCATTATGTTTGGTGTAGCTGGCAGGATCCTGGTGAGGAACACCTTACTGGAAGAAGGATAGTGAGGAAAAGGATGGGTGCCTGTCTGGTCCCATGCAGGGGCATGGGGAACAGTCTCACAGGATACTGCATTATAATGCCAATAGTGGTTTTGCTTCAGGGCAGCAGACACATGGGTGGCCTGGCTGGCTGGCTATCTTGTGCACCTGTGACTCTTACACCTTCAGGCAGCAAGCACACAGGTACCCAGGCTGGTGGGGCTCCACAGTGCTGCTGCAACGCTTCGGGGTGACAAGTGCACAGGTGTGTTGGCTGTCTGGGGTCCTTCGTGCTGGCAGGGCCTCACCAAGTATTGGGCATGCACATAAACCTAAGAGTTACACTTAAACCTCACACCATGGTCAGGGTTCAACACTTAAACTGGCTTAAACCTGACAAAGGTGTTTGAATGAAAAGGCAGCAGCAGGCTGCGAGGGAAGGGAACAATTCTCTGGGTCCTGAAGTCCTCGCTGCTCAGTGGCTCCCCCATCCTCAGGGCAAGGGAACCCTTATGAGAGGGGATGGGGGATTCATCGTTTTGATTGCAGCCAAAATGTTCCAATTGGTGATCAAACTGTATAACTCACTTTGGGAACATGTTCAGAAATACCCCAGCAAACTGTATTCATCCTAAAGCAGACAAAGGCCCAAGAAAATAGGCCAAGGCCAAACCCTCTATGCTCTGCTCCCTGGAAACTGGAAAAATAGTCACATAGGAAATAAAACAATTGCCAAAGGCATCCTTCACTTAAAAAGATCGGTTAACCCATAGAGTGAAAGAGATCAAAACTCACAGCTATGTTGAAAGCCATGACTCTGGGAGGGTAAAGTCAGCATCTTTAATTACTAACATTGTTTTAGGATACCAGAAAGGGCTGGAAAATGTTCCAGGTTGTAGTGAAAATTTTACAGAGTCTGGGTGCCTTTCTTATTGGGATCCATATTGAACGCCTGCACAGGGGCATTACACCTCCATAAAACAAACACAGAAGCACCTGCCACTCTTATCACTACAGTCTTTCTGCAGTGGTATTTCTTCCCTGCATTCACATCCATATGGGCTTGCTCAGTTATACCAGCTGAAAGCAGCCTTGGGGTCACCTGTCCCACCTGCAGTGTGAGGCCAAAATCAAAGTATCATGTAGAAAGTAAAGAAACTGCCTTTGTTGCTATCCTCAGCCATCAGCTGAGCAAGGCTCTCTGCTTGCCAGCTGGGCTTAAGCAAGTGTGGGGCTGTTTGCACCTCCTTGGGCTTCAAGGAGTGTTGCTGGTGGCTGCTACCTGGGACAGCTGCAGCTCTGATTTCACCCCTCTTCCAAAACTTGTCTGCGTCCTGACACCTCCTTCCTGTCCCTGCCTGCACCCTCCTCCTAAATGCTGCTTCCCCCTTCTAAGTAACACGGGGTGTTTCAAGGGTTGTGCCTAATCCTGGGCACAAACACTCCTCCATCCAGGTCACCTCCATCCAGGTCATTCCAGCCATTCCTAAAAGCGTCTCTCCAAAATCCAGGAGTGTGTGTGGGTGAGAACAGAAGAGCCTCTGCAACTGCTCTTTGTACCATTGGCCGCAGAGTCATTCCTCAGTCACCCTAATGCTAATATTTGCACTCTTTCTATGGAGATAAACATTACAGATGTATCTGCTGCACAGAGGCACAGCACAAAACATGCTCTCTGCTGTCAGAAAGCACTTTTGTGCTATATGGCAGTTCTTGAGATTACCCCCAGCCTGCCCTGCTTTCTTACTTGGCCAGTTTTCTGTAGGAATTATGAGAGCTTTCCCAGCTCTGGTAGCTCCATTCTTGACTTATTAGCCAATGTCATGACATCCAGACTATTCCTGCCTCCCTGTTCCCGGAAGCTCTTGTTTTCCTGGCTGTTTTTGGGCATGCTAGCTCTTTGCTCATCAGAGCTTCTGTTTCCTTTTGAGTGTACTTTTGTGTATTCCACTGGTGTGGGAACAAGAGGGGGAGCCCAAACTTCATGCCACTTCACCCTCCTCCACTCCGCTGGGAATGGTGACACAGTGGGAAGCACACACTGCCAATGGCATTGCTGACCTAACTGGGAGGAAAAAATTCAGATTCCACAGACCCTGTTGCAGGCAGCCTTTCTGCTTCTTGTCAGGGGCAAGGGAGGAGGGGGAGACTTAAACTGTGTGTTCTTGTGCCCAAATAGCTGGGGCTGAGCTCACTGATAATTTCAAGGAGAAAAAAATGGACTGTAGGGGGAAAAAGCAAGGGGTGCCCACAGCTAAAAAGAGAAAGACGGGGAACAGCTGAGGAGCTGGTGAAGTCTTGCTGTGTGTGAGGCTATCAGAGCACGGCATCCGAGAAAAGTCAGTGGCAGGGATCCAAGCCACCATGGTGGGGACGTGATGACACCGAGAGCTGGCAGGGAGAAGAGAGAAAAGGAGTGAGCTGCTTTGGCTGGGGTGGCTGTGAAGCTGACAGAGACCTCTCTGTGCCAGCCCCAGTTCTCCCTGTGCCATGGGACAAGCTTGTCCCCTCACTCCTCATGCCATCTTCCTTGTCATGAAAGGGGATGCTAATTTTAGTACTATGGGGATCCAGAGACATTTGCTTGGTTTCTACCAGTTAAGTGAGAAAATGAAAATGCCCTGAAGGGAGGGAGAGATGCCAAGAGAGGAGGGATAAAGGGACCCTCAGTCCCACTGTCCCTGACACACCACGACCTCTGGAGTCCTGTTTCTTCATTCTAGTTCAACATTAACCCAGCAGGGCTGTGACTCTGCTTGTTCTGCTCCTTTCACATTTCCCCTGCAGCCAAGGCTGTACAGCATGGCGCACAACAAAACCGGGGTACTGAGGGGCCTGCTCCTGTCCAGCCTTCTGCACCTGACACTGGGCCATGCTGGAGGTGAGACTCAATGGCACAGGGAGAAGGGCAGTACCAGGGGGTGACAGAAGGAAGAAAGATGGGGTTATTTCTTTCTAAGGGTAAAGCCAGTGGCAGGTTTGCTTAGTAAGGCAGGACAAGCTTCTGAAAGCTTGAAGCTGGGAGTGAAAGCATTCAAATCGTGGAGTGAGTGTAGTGCTTTCCTGCCTTTCCTGCAGCAGCATCCAGCAGCTGGCAGGGAAGGCTGGTGAGAACAGCTCAGTGGATTTTGTGAGTCACCTGGAAGATAGGGGGGAAGTGGAATGTGGCTCAGTCCAGGGCCTAGTGTAGCACAACTGGGCCTTTTATTTGGGCTAGAGTTTCTCAGTTGACCTGGGTGGCTGCAATTCTCCATTGCTTCCCCAGCTGTCCCTTATCCAAACCTTGGGCCACACACAGTGTGCAGCCTTCTTGCTCACTGCTCCTTTTCCCTTATCAGAGCCTCTAATTCATCTATCTTTTCTTAATATGAGGTTAGATCCTCTCTGAACCACTGCTGTGTGGGGGAAGACCTGTCTACATGTCTCAAATCAGGGTCTCTGAACATGAAGATGGAACCAATCTGTACCTGTCGCAGTGGTCTGAGGTTGGCAAGACAGAAACACAATGGCTGGCAGGGAGCGGTAGTGGGCTCCATGCAAAACAACCTTTATCTAACTGCAAATGAGCAAAGCAGCTTTGCTGAGGACAGGAGGGGGTTCCTGTCACTTCTGTTACCTGAGTGATGCCAACCCTGATGGATGAATTATAGAGAGCCTGTTCGGATCATCAGGTGTGGACCTGACAGGTCCTGACAGGGCTTCTCCTCTCTGTATAGTGCTCTGAGGGAGGCTGGGCTGTGGGATCATCACGTCAGCTGTACATGATTTTTGGAAACTGCAAGGGGAGGCAAAGGGGCCCTCCTGCTGTGAACACCCCTTTGACTGGCAGTGTTCTGACCCAGTAGTTTTCCTGGAAAAGGGGCAGGCACTGTCACTGCTCAAGCGCCCACGACGTGCCAACAAGGGATTTCTGGAAGAGATGCTCAAGGGAAACCTGGAGCGAGAGTGCCTGGAGGAGACGTGCAGTTATGAGGAGGCTTTTGAAGCCCTTGAGTCCACCGTTCAGACGGTACGTACAGGGGACATAGGTGGTCCCAAGAAACATTTGCTCAGCCAACCTCTGTCGTGAGAGACCAGTAGGTTGCTCACACAGTCAGGGACTGGGGCCATAAAACTCAGTTCTGCGATACAAAGATGAGGCTGATGCCTGTGTGCCCCAGGGAGAACTAGGGCATCCTTCAGGAGTTTCCCTTCTGGCACCACTCCAGGGAGCGTAGCTCAAAGCCCAGGTTCTTTTCCTTCCCTCTCTATTTTAAGCATGAAGTGAAAAGGAAAGAGTCGTTCCTCAACCATTAGTCCTGGGTTGCATCTTCCACTAGTTCAGCATGGTGCCACATACATATGAACTGCCAGAGCTCCAGACACACACAGAAGGGCTGGCTTAGCAACCAAACACCGAATGCAGGTGCCTCAAACTCATGTGAGCTGAACCTTTGGCAGTCTCTGTCCCTTTTTCTGGCTTCCAGACTCACCCACTCTGCTAAATTTGTTCTGCATCCCTATGGGATTTGCTCCTAGGCCCAAGGCCAGTATCCATCCTGAATTCCACACCCAAAAATACAGCAGTAAACAGATGAACAGGTAGGAGTCTAAGCCAGCAAGATACAACCTCTGTGTAGTATTTCTAAAGCCATCACTCAGACTGCACAGCAGAGATGTAGATCCAAATCACTCAGCAATACCTACATGTGACCTGTGACTTCAGAAGTTCTAGGTTCAGCTCCTTGGACTTCTGCACTGTGGCCCAGGCTCTGCTTCCTCTGCAGGCTCATGAAGGCTATAAGCATCTTTTTAGAAACAACAGTTGATTCCTGAGTCTGATGACTGGGGATGTGGTTTTATATCAGATTTTTTACTTTGTTGGACTCCACAGTAATTGATACCAACAGACCTAGGTTAGTTTGTTCCATTTATTCTGATGGGGCATTCTCCTACGGGTTTGCATTGGAGCAGCTAAGCAGGGTCTGATGTTCTGTGTCTCTGCTCTTAAATACATAATTTTTTTAATTATTTTTTTTTTTTACAGGAGGCATTTTGGTCAAAATACCAAGGTAAGTTGCTTCAAATCCTACAGGTGCTCTGCTATCTCTTAGGATGCACTGCCCCGTCATGGAGAGATGGCTCCCTGCCCTCATACAAGAGCTCACTTTCCAGGACAAATTGCTTGTGTTTTGTCCTTGGATGATAAACCAGTTCAAACTATGATGCTTATTTGGATTCCTTTCCTATAATTTGTCTCTTTCTTCTTGTTTTGCTAGTATGTCAGGATATAAGAAAGTCCAGGACTGCTCTGGATGCTTGTCTAGAAGGTAAGGAATTCATGCTGAGCCCAGTCTCCCAGACAGAGGAACTTGCTTCCTCCAGAGTTTGTAAGGACATAAATATATATATATATATATATATCTAAAGTTGGTGAAGCCATCTGATTAGAAAGAAAAAGAGCAGGAAGGGAGTTTGGAATTCCTTTCTTCCTCTTTATTTCCCCACTAGCCATGTCACAAACAGCCTCACTCCCCCACTGAGACAGCATGGGGTGGATTTTCTTCTCCGTGTGACGGTCAGGAGTTCCCAAGCCCAGCCTCTCAGAAGGGCTCTGACCTGCGCCCACGGCCAGAGCAAAGCGCAGAGCCTCAGGGCTCTGACGAGGCAGAGCGAGCTCCAGCTGCGCGCTCTTCCCCGCAGTGCCGGGCTTGCGCAGGCACACACGTGCAGCAAAAAGCAAAGAGATTTGTGGGATGGTACCTCTGACCTCGAAAAACACAACGTCCATTATTTCCACTGGCTCACACTGTATTGGGATTTTGACAGGGAACTGCTCTCTTGGTCTGGGTGTGAACTATCGGGGGACAATTAGCTACACCAAATCAGGGATCGAATGTCAAGTGTGGACAAGCAAATATCCACATATACCTAAGTAAGTTCATCTCCTACAGATCCCTAAAGGGTTCTCTGGGATGTCCTTCCTTCCTTCCTAGCCTAACCAGCTTTTTCTCATAGATACAATGCCACCATTTATCCAAACCTCATTGAGAACTACTGCAGGAACCCAGACAACAACTCACAAGGCCCGTGGTGCTACACCCGAGACCCAACGGTGGAACGGGAGGAGTGTCCCATCCCCGTCTGTGGTAAGCTCAGCACTACAACCCAGCAAGCCCTTCCCTGGCAGGGAACACTGCACTGAGACTGATACTGGATGTGTCAAGGAGGGGAGAGGGATCTTACCTGAGCAGAGCTCAGCTGAGTAGACGGCCTGCGTCTTACAGGGTAAAGGGGCTGAGGAGGAAAAGGCATAGAGTTGCCCATACACCTAGGTTGGCTAAATTCCTCTAACAGGCTGTTTTCTCTAGACTACACTAATCTAGATCTAAATTAAATCAAGTGTCAGCAGTCCCCTGGAGTCTACTACAGTTCTGCCAGTCAGGAGCACCCCAAAATCCTGGCTCAGCTGCCTCTAATTTGTGACAGCAATGATTCATACTGGATTTTTTTGTCTGAATTTCCACCTTTATGACAAAACCATTACAGTTTGTGCTTGACTGCCTGCCTTAACATTCACTCATATGGAAGGGTGCAATTTAATACCCACAATTTCAAGACAAGAGAAGATGCTCTTCTCTCTCTGTTGCACTTGGCAGGATGGAGAACCATCCCCCTACACTTATATCTTCCCACTTCTTCTCCACAATATACAGCTGTGTCCCCTGGCCTCCATCTCAAAAGAACTGGTGGAAAGCAGAAAACCTTCTCCCAGCAGAAATTTCTCTTCCAAAAGTGGAGATTAGAGGCAACAACTCTTATAAGTGAAAGAGAGGTCAGCAACTGTTTTCACCAAGGGGTGTTCTGAAGTTCTAAAAATCACTACCATTGCCCTGGTCTGCAATACGGCAAAGTGGAAAGAGATGCTGCTCTGATTTGGAGTGATCAGGCATCTGTACTATTTCCGTTCACTAGTTAGCTTCTGACCTACAGTAGCTTACTGTTACATGTATATGGATATGGCAGGACCAGAAAAGCCTTGGTTTTGTGTACAGTCCCTTTGCAATCACATTGACATGAGTCAGTCTCACACAGAATGCTACTTGCTCTGTGGCTGTTGTGCCCCAGCGTGAGTAATCAAATAGAGGGTCTTCTCTTCAGATAGGCATTGCCCCAGTAAACAAGGAGAAGGCAGCCTGAGGCCAAGCAACTGCTGCAGACCAGAATAAAGCTTGCAAGAAAAAGCACGGAAAATCTGGCAGGCAAACCTTTCTCTTAGCATTAGATAGAGAAACATCGGCAAAAGTTAAATTTGATACTTTAGTAGCATATAACAGAAAAAGGCTCTCCCAAATATGGTCTAGTTATGCAGCTGAGAAAAAGACATTGAAGGCTCTTAACACAGCAGCACTGTGATGCCTGAGGCACTTACCCATCCCTTGAGCTGATTCTCAAAGATACCCCAGAAATGAACACAATACTGTCCCTCACATCCTAGCGCGAAGAGATGTGTGATGAGTAGTGCCAGCCTCACTTTACCTCCTGTTGAAAGAACCACCTCTGACACTGCAAATTGCAGAGGGCCACCACGTGCATGGGAGCATGGTTGGAGCTCCCAAACATAGTGGGATGCCCCATGGAACCCTAGGCTTCCATAGAAGGGCCCCAGTACTACTTGCTAAGAATACTTATGAGTGCAAAGCTATGGCTTAAATCACAACTGTCTGTCTTTCCAGGTGAAGAGAGGACGACAGTTGAATTTACTCCACGGGTCACACCCTCAACCCCAGTGGAGCCCTGTGAAGAAGAGAAAGGCATGCTTTACACCGGGACCCTCTCGGTCACTGTGTCTGGAGCTAAGTGCTTGCCATGGAACTCTGAGAAAGCCAAAGAGGTGCTCCACGGAAAACACATCGACCCAGAGGTGAAACTGCTGGAGAATTACTGTCGGAATCCCGATGGAGACGATGAGGGTGTCTGGTGTGTCACAGATGAAGCACCTCACTTTGAATACTGTGACCTGCAGTACTGCGGTGAGAAGCCTGCATTGGTTTGGGTAGGCACACTTGCGAGGTGGTGGCAAACAAAACCAGTATGTGTGACTAGGGTAAAGTCCTGGGAGGCATAGACAAGCACATGCACCAGGTATGTGCAAGTCCCGTTTGTCCATATATCACATGTACTAACGTGCTGTACATGTATAGGGCTGTTATGTCTCTCAGGTGTTCTCTTCTGCCTGAAAACTACAATAGTGGATGAGAAACATTAAAAAGAGCAGTGGTTTTAAAACATCATTCCTTCATCAGACTCACTATGCACAGAAAGTAACATCTACATTGTTGATAATTATGGAAACTGCAGCTAGGCCTTCTACCATGTTTGTATTTCTATCTCTCTCAGACAGCTCGCTAGAGGATGGGAATGAACCATTAGAGGGAATATCAGGACGTACTACCCTTCCTCAAGAGTTCAAAACCTTCTTTGATGACAAAACTTTTGGTTCAGGAGAAGCAGGTGAGCAAAATCTCTAGATACAGCATCACAGTTTATAGAAAAGCTGCAGCTTCATCTCACAGGGCAGTCACTGTTCCTCAGAAACACTAGTTTGCCAAATGATATCAAAAGCAGGGGGAGATATCTGAATTCCTTGAAGGACCTCCAGAAGTCACCATCCAGTTGTGATCATGGAGCTAGTAAGCACTTCCTTCCTAGGCTCTTCCAGTTTAGCATGCTGACTGCAGACAACATTTCTCCACTGTGAATCAGGTAGAGTAACAAAGCCGGATCACCTGTTTTTTCAGACTGTGGGACTCGTCCTTTGTTTGAGAAGAAAAAGGTAACAGACAAAAGTGAGAAGGAGCTGCTGGAGTCCTACATGGGAGGCAGGGTTGTGCACGGGGATGATGCAGAAGTTGGCAGTTCCCCCTGGTAAGTCTTGTTTTTGCATCGTCCTTCATGGGGAATTGTGTCTCCAGTTCAAGCAGGGGGCAGTGAAAGGGCTCTCCCCTCGCAGGCAGCGTGTGGGCGTTATGGTTTCTAATCAAAGCTCCTCCAAGTGCTTGACAGGGCAGTACTAAGCAGGCTGGAAAGAAACTCTCTTCTTGAGCCAAGTACACAGCCACGTGGGAAAGCAAGAGTGGTCAGGTGTTTATCTTCTTGTTTCCAGCTTTGCTGGAGCAGAGAGGACGAGAACTCTCTCCAGATGAAGGAAATAGGGTAAATGGCTTGCTGCATAGAATATACATGGCCAGGGAGGACTTTTGCTAGAGAGCCATCTATCCAGTTGTCTTTTTATAGAGCAACGCTCTTCCCTGCTCACTGCAAATGCTGCTCTTTCTGCACGGCATGAAGTCACACTCAGCCAGCTACACCTTTAGTCTTGCTAAGTCTTCTCCCTCCTTGTCTTTCAGGCAGGTGATGCTCTACAAAAAGAGTCCTCAAGAGCTGTTGTGTGGTGCCAGCCTCATCAGTGACAGCTGGGTCCTAACTGCTGCTCATTGTCTTTATTATCCACCCTGGGACAAGAACTTAACTACAAATGACATCTTGGTGCGGATTGGCAAGCACATGAGGGCAAAGTAAGAGCCTGGATGAAGTGAAATAGCCTTCCTCTTGGAGTAATGAGATACAGTGAGGTTGGGTGATCATTCAGTGTCCAAGGAAACAGGCGTCACCACTGTCACATGCCTCTCACTAAAGAAAATGCCATTTGCTGCTCTTGCTGATCCTAAAGGTTAAAGTGAAAGGGAGAGTAGCACCATGAAGGGTCTAAAGGAGCACTCCATTGTAAAGGGAGGAGAGTAATGTCTCAGAGGGTACAAGGCATCTGAGAGCATCATGAACCCCAGAAGACTCTCAGTTGCTACTGTACAGTGAGTTCTTTCCTTCATGACTATTTCAGATATGAAAAAAATAAAGAGAGAATTGCTCTGTTGGATAAGATCATCATCCATCCCAAGTACAACTGGAAAGAGAACATGGACAGAGACATTGCACTCATGCACTTGAAGAGACCGGTCATCTTCAGTGACTACATCCACCCTGTCTGCCTGCCTACCAAAGAGGTTGTGCAAAGGTGAGGAGACTGTCCCACAGCCCTAAAAATACAGGCTACAAAAGCCTGCTTTGGACCTCCAAAGAAGTCAGAAAAATATGCCTTATTTAGGCTATTTGCAGTAAGAGAGCCAGGCAGGAGAAAGTTGTTACAATACATTTGATTATTTGCATGCTTCCTTCCACAGACTGATGCTGGCAGGTTACAAAGGGCGGGTGACAGGTTGGGGAAACTTGAAAGAAACATGGGCCACTAGCCCAAGCAACCTTCCTACAGTTCTGCAACAGCTCAATGTGCCCATTGTAGACCAAGATACCTGCAAGGCATCCACTAAAGTTAAAGTCACTGACAACATGTTCTGTGCAGGTAAGTAGCACTGGAAACACAAGGGTGACTTGCCACAGAAGACAAGGGCTCTGAGCTCCTAATGGGGCTCCTGCAGCAAGGTTACCTTCTGATAAATTTGAAAACGCCATCCATCAAGGTTAACTTTTCCATGACAAAAAACTTTTTCAGCTCTCAGAAAACAGGAAGGCCGGAGAACATAAAGCTGTGAGTAAGGTTTATAACACCTAATGGCACCACTCTGCTGGGTATCAGCAACAGCTGTGTGAGAACTGCACACAAGTAAAATTATCTTTCCACCAGCATACCAAACAGTTCAGCATATTCATAGGTTAAAGGCTGCAAACTAGTTATACTACTCAGTAGCCAAATAACCCCTTCTCTACTAGCTTGTCTCAACCTTTTGGTGCCTATTCATACTTAAGCACACAACTTCTGTGACAACAGTATCCACAGATTATTTACACAGCATGTGTGAAAAATTTAATTCTTCCTGTTCTGTTACATTTTTTGTCTAATAAATGTGCAGATGTACACATCTGCACTCATAACTTAAAAAAAATATTTCTTCACAATGTCACATATGCTTATTTTATGGACCCCTTACAGCTCATTTATCTTCCAAGCTGGAAGGCATTTAATCTTTCCTAATATAGAAGGCATTCTGTAATTCTGATACTCCTTTTAGTACCTTCCTAAATCTCTTCTAGCACTATACCCTTTTTTAGAGTGAACGGAAGTGAACACAGTAGTCAAGATACAAAATGCCATGAATTTAATTGTACTGGTTTAATGCTTTCTGCTGCATTCTTCATTCCTGCAGCCTTTATCAGTTTCTACAAGCAAATCTCCAACAATTTTTGGCTGAGTTTGTGCTGTTTGCATCTAATAACATACACAATTGCTTGAGTTAGGATAGAAGCCAATTTCATAAGAGTACACTGACAACAGTGTTCTTATGGTTCCTTCTTCTAGACAATGTCCTTAAAAAAAGCTGGGATGCAAATATAGAGCAGAAAGGGAGACTCAGGTGATGGGAAAATGCAAAGATACTGCCTAGTTCATCAGGACTTAAAGTGAAATCTGTTTTCTCTTTGTAGTGAGACTGTAGGAAGACAGTCACAGTTGGGGCAGAGAAAGAACAGAGCCTGCAGACTGACAGGAAGGTAAAAGTGAGGAGGGCACATTGTCTCTATAGTAAACAGCATAAAAGAATAAGGTCCATGGAATATTACAGAGGTTTCCAAGACAGAGAAAGGCACAGTAGCTCAGGATACGTCTATGAACACAGTGGCAGCTGACACAACAGCAATTCTGATGAAAGAAAATGGCAAGAGAGCAAAGAGGGTAGCAGAGTGTGGTGGAATCAGTCATGTTACAGAGACAGAAGCAGAGTTAGTTATTTGATACATAATATCAGATTTAGAAATCTGCTTTGTTTTTAAGTCCAGTCGTTGACAGCAGCAGTGAGCAACCTCATGGCTCTCAGAAAACATATGCAGTGAAACTTCAAGGAGAAGATGGCTAACATCAGTCACTCCCTCTACAGTCAAATGTCCAACTTTCTTCTTGCCTGCAGGTTACAGTCCTGAAGACTCAAAGAGAGGAGATGCCTGTGAAGGGGACAGTGGGGGACCTTTTGTAATGAAGGTATGTTCAATAAGTTCAACCTTCTAAAACACATAGAGACAGGCTTGTGCTATGCTGAACTTTCACAATCATCTGAAAAAAGAGCAGCAGAAACAGAGACTGGGGAGGGGCTGAAGCAAACCCATCTTGTGCCTGAAGTGAGCAAGAGACATGAATCCTCCAGCCATCCAACTCCATTTCTGTACTGAGTTCTCAGTATACACAGATATCAGATGCAGAATGCACAAGTCATGGCCAATTCTCACTTAGAGGTTTAAGAGCAGAGACAGAATTACTTCATCTAGTAGATGACAGCTTAAGTTCCAAAGCAGAATTCACCATTAAACAGGCTGGGGCACATACTGGGTTTAGATGTGAAAGTCTCTTACTTTTTGTGCCAATCTTGTTTTTCTTTGCTTTAGAACCCAGATGACAACCGTTGGTATCAAGTGGGAATAGTTTCATGGGGAGAAGGCTGTGACCGAGATGGCAAATATGGATTTTATACCCACGTATTTCGCCTGAAAAAGTGGATGCGAAAAGCCATCGAAAAACATGGGCGGTAGAGGAAGGCTCTACCTTGCTTCCTCTGTTTTGCTACAATGCTCCACTTCTTAAAAATAAAAGCATAGAAGATCCTAAGTAAAACAGTTATATCCTTACAACTCAAAGGAAAGCATTATCTGAAAATTAAAGTTTTCAAACTCATCTTCTGCCTTTTGTTGATGTTGAGTTGCACTGGAATCTAAGCCACCACAGTAGCTAGGAGCACCAACAGAATGACACAAGTTGTACTGCTAACTACCTGCTGTGCTTCAAACAAATTATTCTCCCTTCTATCAGCTATAATCACCAGATTTTAAACCTCAGATGATGGCTTCAAGTCAGTTACAACAAGCACAGTTGTGCCCTCAGGCACTGTCCATTGTCTCCTTTCACAGAATCACAGAATGTTAGGGATTGGAAGGGACCTCAAAAGATCGTTTAATCCAATCCCCCTGCTGGAGCAGGAACACACGGGAATGTGTCCAGACAGGTTTTGAATGTCTCGAGAGAAGACTCCACAACCTCCCTGGGCAGCCTGTTCCAGTGTTCTGTCACCCTCACCATGAAGAAGTTTCCTCTCAAATTTAAATAGAGCCTCCTCTGTTCCAGTTTGCACCCATTGCCCCTTATCCTGTCATTGATTGTCACTGAGAAGAGCCTGGCTCCATCCTTGTGACACTCACCCTTTATATATCTGTAAACATTAATAAGGTCACACCTCAGTCTCTTCCAAGCTAGAGACCCAGCTCCCTCAGCCTTTCTTCATACGGGAGATGCTCCACTCCCTTAATCATCTTTGTTGCCCCGCGCTGGACTCTTTCCAGCAGTTCCCTGTCCTTACTGAACTGAGGGGCCCAGAACTGGACACAATATTCCAGGTGTGGTCTCACCAGGGCAGAGTAGAAGGGGAGGAGAACCTCTCTCCACCTACTAACCACCCCCATCCTAATACACCCCAGGATGCCATTTGCCTTCTTGGCCACAAGGGCACAGTGCTGGCTCATGGTCATCCTGCTGTCCATCAGGACCCCCAGGTCCCTTTCCCCTACGCTGCTCTCTAACAGGTTGTTCCCCAGCTTATACTGAAACCTGGGGTTGTTCCTGTCCAGATGCAAGACTCTACACTTGCCCTTGTTATATTTCATTAAATTTTTCCCCACCCAACTCTCCATCCTGTCCAGGTCCCACTGGATGGCAGCATAGCCTTCTGGACTCTGCCCCATTGATCACGACTCTCCGGCTTATTTCCTTCAGCCAGTTCTCAGTCCACCTCACTACCCGATCGTCCAGACCACACTCTCTCAGTTTAGCTGTAAGGATTCTGTGGGAGACTGTGTCAAATGCTTTACTGAAATCAAGGTAGACCACATCCACTGCTCTGCCATCATCTATCCACCTCGTTATGTCCTCATAAAAGGCTATGAGGTTGGGTCAAGCATGACTTCCCCTTGGTGAAGCCATGTTGACTGCCCCTAATGACCCTCTTATCCTTGATATGCCTTGAGATTGTGCTAAGGATAAGTTGTTCCATCACAGTTCCAGGGATGGAGGTGAGTCTGATTGGTCTATAGTTACCTAGGTCCTCCTTCTTGCCCCTTTTTGAAGACTGGAGTGACATTTGCTTTCCTCCAGTCCTCAGGCACCTCTCCCATTTCTCAAGACTCGGCAAAGATGATGGAGAGTGGTCTAGCAATGACCTCAGCCAGCTCCCTCAGCACCCGCAGGTGCATCCCATCCGGACCCATGGATTTATGGATGTCCAGATTGCTTAACTGGTCCCTCAAGCCAACTAATTTTCTGTTCTAGAAACAGAGCCAAAATAATCTGTCTGGAGATAGTGATGCTACAGTAACTGTGGCATTATGCAAAACACCAATGTCAAAAGTAAAACAACTATAACCTGTTTTGATAAGATGGGCATTGTTCTCGTTACAACAGCAGATAACAAATACTAGCACCAGTTTGCAACTTTAGCATCTTAAGAAGTTACAGACGCCAGCTGTATGCAGTTCATCCTACAGAGGAACACAGACTTGAATATGTTAAGTAGCAATTCCATTACTATATGCCAGTAACTTTCTACATGGCAGGTGGTTCTTGGTCCTCAAAGTGTATTTTATACCCACATAGTAAGAGTTAGAAGGAAACAATTCATACACAGTCATTGTCAAAGAGCCTTCAGTGGAAATATCCTGCACTGTACCTGTCTGGCTCTTATAAAGCCTGTTTAGGGATCACCTCCAAAAGCAGCTTCAGTTTTTTCATGAATTCCTCTTTAGCGGCAATTTGTGGACCACTGAGGAGCCAGCAGTACAGGAATAAACACACATTCTTGACTAGCCGATTTGTTCAGCCCAGTTTTCTTTGAAAGCCATCATTGTGAGATTTGGAAACTGTCCTTTCTCCCTATGACACCATATTCCTAAACTCCTCATTCACAGTGCCATCAAGAAACGGATACAAGCAACAGTAACATTTTGTTGTGCATTATACAGAGTATTAAGCAGCAAAATGACTGTGTTGAAGTGACAGGAAAGGTAACTATCTGAAATCAGTTGGATATAAACAAAGTTATTGAAGAATTACTGTTTAGCCACCGCCTTGAAGATGCCTCATTTGGGAACCTACTTAAAGACAGCTCAATTTGACCGCCCTACAAAACCCTATAAAAACAATGTCTCAAACACACCTGAAGAAAGAAATAAGTGCTCAAGTTCCACAACTTTTTAAAGTAATAGATAACCACAGGCATCAAACACTGAAAATGTTTAGCCCTTCTAACGTTTAATATTTTAGCCTCACCCTTTCACCACTCTCTCATATCTGTGAGAAATTGCATATCTAAGAGGGGAACCAGGACCATGCAGTTTCTGGAGTAAGTCACTGTTAATGATGACTTATTACAAACAATACAGAAGAATCATTTTTAAAATTCAGTTTAATGTTATTTAAATATTGTCTGGGCTAAATATTAGGCTTTATTAATTTATGTGCACAAGTTTGAGTTCAGAACTCCCAGGATATTGAGTCCAACCAAACACTACAGAGACACAGGGCAAAAACTCGTTCATAGTAAGCAACTATATCTTCTGCCACTCAGTTATTCCTGTACTTTACTTCTAATTCAGCTTCAAATTTAAAATAGTTGTATGCAGGTCTGCAGGCATTACTGTTTTAACATCCTGAGCTAATTAACAAAAAGCTCTTTGGAACATCTGCTGGACATGGTAAAGGAACATATGGATTAATTAAAATGTCAGTTAAGTTTCAGAAATCAGCTGGTAGTTGAGAGGTAGTGGCAGTAACTCTAGTGCCAGCCAACACAAGCTTATCCACAAGCAACCCCAGTTTAAGTGTGCAAAACCTCAGCACTTACCAATAAGGGCCAAACCTCCACTTGCCATTCAGCTCTGTTCCACAAGAAAGTACATGCCCACTTCCAGTTAGGTGAAGAGACTGTGACTACCAAATCGAGATGGTGGAGCAATGAATGGCATGATGTCAATTAACACAGGATGGAGAACTCTCGCAAGTCACCTGCTATCACAGTGTACAAACTCGCTGGAAGCACCAAGCAGTACTACATCAACTGCAACCCCAGTCTGGGGGTCCCACAAAAAGAAGATTTCAGCGATTAGCAGAAGCTCTGGCATAGCTCTGTTATACAGGTATTATTTTAAAGCCACATTTTTACTGTAGTCAGGCAAGATAGTTTCAGTAATGGCCCTAATGGAGAGACTGCTGGTCCACAGAGCAAACAACAAAAGCAGCAGTCAGGTGGAACAGGTTAGAATCTAGAGCAGAAGTGTGCTATTTTAAGCCTGCCTGTCCAACTCTTCAATAACTCTGTTCTAGCTATGGAACAGATGTGCAACTAATGTTCCCAACTAGCTCTCACACAGAAGTGCAGTAGTAATGTGAAAACACACCACTTCCCTAGAGATGAAAGGACTAGAAAGGCTAAAGAGCCCATGTCTTAATCTTCATACTTGTAGCTGCTGAAAAAGGCTCAGAAGACACTCAACAAAAAAAAGCAGCAGCTACAGCTTTTGGACACCAGCACTACCAGGCATCTTAGCTATACAAAATAGCAGTGTTTGCTAAGATCAGATGTTTAAGAGCAAAAAGCGTGTGGTGGTGAGTTCTACCTGCACCTGAAAGACTGCTTGACCAGTCCACTGACTGTACATCACTGCTAAGCTATTTCATGTCACAGCAGCAGGCTCCCTTCAAGAAAGCATTGGACACAGATGGGACTATGCTTAATCTGGGCAGAGGTATCACAAGGACTAGACAATTTAAAATAAGCATTTCAACAAACTAAATATTCTCAACTTACTCTCAAGTTACAGAAACATATTCCAAAACAAAAAAGTGCAACTATATGAAAAATGCACTACTGCTCATAGAAAGTAAGAGTGCAAATACTCAGGATTGCACCCACAAATAATATATATTCACTCATCTTCCTTATCTTCCAAACCCCAAGGTTCATGTCAAGAATAGCTTAGTTCAGTTTCTAGCTGCCCAGTCACTAACATTCTGAAATAGAGTGACTTCTCTAACCAGCAGTCACCGCTGTTCCTACAGAGGCTGGTATAGTTAATGCAAACTTTATTTACAAAAGACACTTAAATTAGTTACTTCATGCCATGTGTCCATACAGAATCAACAGTTCAAGGATTACATGGAGAAGAATTCACAAAATTAAAAGTGAAATCACTAAAGGTCTTCTAAGAGTTAAGAACTAAGAAAAGATCTTAAAGACAGTTTTACAAATAAAAACAAGTTATGAGAAACTAGTCTGAGCAAGAGGATGGTTGTTTACAGGTCTGTACACTAAAACTAATACACAGACAGCCTTCTATTGTCAAAGAAATGCTCACTGAGAAGCAGAGTATGTACAAATACTTGTGCCACAATGACTCAACCCCCCAAAATCCACTGTATTATACATAAACCAGTTTGTATACATTAGGCCTAAATGAGGCCATTTAACTATGAAGACTTCTAGTTTAGTAAACTAAAGCTGAAGACAGCCCAAGCAACAGCAAAGCTGTCTCTCTCGCATCTCTATTTGCGACTGCTTTTTATTCTCTCCAATCTTTTTTTCAAGTCATCAATGTTAGCTGCTGCAGAAGAGGGTGAAGCCAGGGTAGTTCCAATGCCGGAGGAATGAGTCTGATTGGAGTCCAGATCCAGATGTTGGTACTGCTCCCGTGACTCACGCAGCTGGGAGAGCTTACTGTGAAGCATATCTGTAGAGGATGCAACTGTAGGGACTGCTGGTTTAGAGAGCAGAGATGTCAGAGGTGGTCTGTCTTCCTGCTACAGGGGAGAAAAGTGACGTGTTAAAACAGATAGCGGCAAAAGCCATGTGAGAAGTACAAGCCATAATCAATGGCTTTTCATCTTCACAAGCACTAAAACCAGAGGAAAAGGAAGGAGCAGTACAACACAGGTGATCTGGGGCGATGAAATCAGTTGCCAAAGTCAGACCCACACAAAGCTAACTACAACACTCAATTTCTATCACTTAAGTAGTTCACATTTAGCTTGATGTCAACAGGGACACAAAGGAACTACAGTCTTTAAAGGCTAAAATTCACAGCAGACCAGTGTTTTACTGAGATAGCCTGCTGAAGTCTTGAAGAGCCTGAATTCTACCACCATAAAAGAGGAAGCCCGTGTCTACAACCAGCATCAACAGCCAGTGAGTTTTCTGGAGGAATGAGATGAGGAAACTTGCACTGATTGGCAAGATCCACCTTGCCAAAGAGTTACAATGTCAATTCACTGTTCTTTTACCAATACGAGACTTCCATCTGCATTAGTTACCTTGTTGTTACCATCTAAGAAGCACTTTCACTTCTCAGAGTTGTAAGCTAATGTACAAGTTTGTGTTAAAGGTTAAAACAGTGAGGTGCCTAAATGTTTATTACTAGAGTGAGCACCAGTTCTCATGTGGCTGAGCAAAAACTTCAGTAATTGTCACTGGATTACTAACACACAAATCACCAGACTTTTAGAAAACCTGGCCCACAGACTAGGTTTCCAATACTAAGCTCATTCAGCATTTCTTTACCTTAGTATCCATGCACCCAAAACACATAAAACTTATTTCGAAGTCTTCATTCAGCTCTTGCGGTCATTTCAAAGCAGAAAGATCTAGTATTTTCCCCCTCATTCAATTCAGAGGTCAATATATGTTAACCTTTAGAGAACAGTAGTTATCTGAACCTACTCACTACATAGCAAAGGAAGATACCAAACCACAGGGCTGTAGGAACAGCCTGCCTGTACACCAGTGCTGCAAACAAAGTGGACTGCAACATAAGCCTACTTGGCCAAGAAATGAGTGTAAAGCCATTTATACTAGGTATGGTGACATGCAGTATAATGGAAAATAAACAATCACTTGAATCATTAAAAAAGTGCAAATGAGTTGCCTCCTCTGGGGATTTACAAATGTTGTCAAGTACAATACCTTTGCGTTGTCAAGGCCACAACGCTGCCTGAGGATTTTTAACCTTTCCAAGTAAACCGAAGGCCCCACTTCCTCCCCATTTGTGTTTCCTATAGATGAAGATACAGTGTGGGTAGAAGCAGGAACACAAGTTCCTTCCATCTGAGGAGAAATTCCTGGAAGATGAGGGGAAAGGAGAGGGGAAAAAAGAAAAAAAAAAAAAAGAGAAAATTAAAACCATCAAAAAAGTGTAAGCCTCTTGGTCAGTTCCTTGAAATAAGATGCAATGGATGAAGAATCAACCAACCTATAAACTACCAAGCTATTTGCATTTGCAAGTATAGGCATATCACTTCATTGCAAGAATGACAATTCGAAACCAAGAAAAAAATTGAGACATTTAAGAAGAGGCAGCAGAGCAGCTCCACATGTAGTGCTGAGGCTGACAGCTGAAGACAACAGTGGCAGGGAGAAGATGATGCTGCTGCTGTGGATCAGAAGTAGCCATGATGTCCAACAGAGAGAACTCAGCAACATTTAGGAGGTTCTGAAGAAACTAACATGAATTTCCTACAGTAATTTACTGTGCTGGTTTGACTGGAAATGGGTTAATTTTCTTCATGCGGTTAGGAATCTTTCTTTTTCATAGCTAGCATGCTCATTATGTGGACTTAATTTGACAACAAGAGATAACACCCCAGGCGAAGAGTTAATGGTTTTAATTGCTCTGGTCTGAGAGCTAAAGACATTCTGAGTGCTCTGCCCACAGGTGTGAAGCACCAGGGAAGGGGGGCATGGATGGGGCAGAGCTTGACTGACATCCACGCTGATCAATAAGAGTATTCCATTCCATTAGCATCATGCTTCATACTTAAGGAGTTGGGGCCTTCTGTTCTCTCTCTCTCGCTTGCTCTGGGGCACAGCCAGGGCAGTTTTGGTTGGGTCATTTAGTTTTGGCCTTTTGCTGTTTTGCAGAGGCCTCTGGGCTTTTCTGCCTTTTTCCTCTCTTTTCCCTCTCTGGGATCAGCTTTCAGACCAGGTGCTGTTTTCCTGGGACTGGCTGCTCAGCAAGTTCATGAAGAATTGCCTTGAGTATCTTTTATTTCTATTTTACATATATATTTACTAGTAGTGTATTAGTATTTTGTTATTAATCTGTGTTTATCTCAATCCAAGTTTCTACCTTTCCTTTTGATTTTCTCCTCTACTGGGGGGTGGGGAGAGGAGGTGAGTGAGCAGCCATCATGGTTGTATTGCTAGCTTGGATTAAACCAATCCAGGGACAGGAGAAGGAATAATAGCAGGAAAAAAGGCTAAAGTCTCACAGAACACCAAAATGTGAAAGAAATCAAAGATAAAGATAGTTTTGCCAGACTGTTTAGTAGTTTTTACTGTCAGCTAATAATGTGTCACATTCCCTCCCTAATATTGCATTAAATACTCACTTGTGCCTATCTACAAAGAGACTAACTAAAAAAAGTGTTTTGCAGTATTTTATCCAATTAAAAAGTTGATTTATTGGAAAGTGGTCAAAGACTACTATAGAAACAGTTCAAGTTATTTAAAATAAACTTTGAATCCACAGTAAACAACACTCTTCTCAAAAAACCTCCCGTACCCTTTTTAGTAACCAAAAGGTAAAAGGAGAATCTGACAGCTGCTGCTGTTATAAACAAGCTGTGTAGTCTGCAGAAATTCTTCTTGATAGCAGATACATGAAGCATAGGCTAATGTTCAACCCACACTACAGGACATGAATTAGAACCACTCATTTACCAAGCCTTTCAGATGTTTTCTACATTCAGCATGACAATGGTTATAACATCTCTTTTTATAAACAAAGAATGCAGAGTCCCTGCAAATGGTGCCTCATGAAGGAATGTAAGTGCCAAGAATATATGTGACTTGCTTTGGAAAACCATAAACATCTGCAAATACTAGTTTCTACCAGGGGACATGTAACTTCTCTATCTCTGCTTCTCATATAACAATCAGTTTTGCTATAACATGTACCTGTAGAAGCAGCAATGCGTCCTTTCCCCTCTCGCTCTGTTTCTATCAGCCGGAGGCCTCTTTCCACATAGCTCTGGAAGAACTGAGAGGAGTTTTTCAGGAAGGGCTCAATGTCTGCATCAGAGTATTTCTTCTTGTATTCATACAGCTCTGCGAGACCCTGGGAGGGAGGAGTTCATATGCGTTAGTGCAACTGCTGTGCACACCATTCTGATGCATCACGCCTTCTTCCTTCCAGGAAGGGACCACTTACCTCCTTAGTGTTCTCCTTGGAGCCAATTTTCTTAAATATTTCTGCCAAAATATCATTAACTTTGGCCTTTGAAGCCTTCTCCTCCTAAATAAATAAATAAAAGCAGACTTCTAAAACAAAGTGAATAAAAATGAAGGGACGTTAGACAAACCCACAGTGCCCTCAGAGCTGCAAGCTGGGTACAGAGCTTTCAAGATAAAGAAAACCTTGAAGTAATTAGGGTTTTACATAGCCACTCTTTACACAGAATGAGAGCATGCACACCACCAAGCTGTAGGACTCCTTTTGAGAAACTAGCATTTAAAACCTGATTTGGGTATGGTTCACTTTTAATAGATCAAACGCTGTATCAGGCAGCACAAACCCTACCCTGGATGTCTTGGAGAGCACTTCATCCTGGGGTATGCATAGATTGGTCAGGTAATAACAAGAACACACCACAAGTTCCCAAAACAGCCACAAATAAAAGTGAAACTAGAAGTGCATTTCTGACACTAGTTGCATATTGGAAAGGCAGTTACTAATTCATATTACACAAGCGCAAAGTTAAGCTTGTTTCTTAAATAAATTGCCTCACATTTCCTCTCACAACCCTCACATTTGCATTACTTACTATGTGAGAAGCCCCTTTTTCCGTATCCTTATCAGCTTTGCTTCCAGTCTGGTTCATGGAGTGTTTCATTACTCTACACAGGTGAGCCTCCAGCTCAGACTCATTTTTGTTGTCTATCATTGTTAAATGATCCAAGATCTAAAAGGAGAAAAAGAATTATTAAAAAAAAAAAAAAAAAAAAAAGGAAAAGCTCTAGAAACTGCACAAACATCCAGTTTGAAAGTACATAATTGGTGACTGCTCTGACCTTGGGTCCTTTCAGCTTGCACAGGGTGTGAAGCAGAGTCTTCAGTGTCCTTATAGGAAACTCACTCTTACATTGCTTCAGCTTCTCTTTGGGAAAGACCTTCATGAAAATGTGGATATCCAGTAGAATCCGATCCAGATTGATGCTATTAATGGTTTCCGGAAGAAGACGCACCATTCTCCACAGACACTGGAACAAGAGGCTGACTTGAAGCAAGACAACTCAAGGAAGAAGTATTTACACAGCACATACATAGTTCTTTAGGTTTAACCTCATTAAGAGCATCTATATTGCCTGTAAATCATTCCAGTTACAAAAAGGTACTATAAAAGAAAATATTACACCCACGCTTGAAATGCAGACATCTGCATGTTCACTCTGCCTGTCCTTAGAGATGACAAAATACAAACCAGCTCCAAGCTGGAATTGTTTGAATCCACAGTACAGTGCCAAAGCAAATAAGCCCAGTAGCTGACCACATGTCTCTGGATTGAGTCTGTATCAGTACACACAAGCTTCTGTAAACTATTAGCAGGCATTAAGCTCTCTCTTGGCATACATGAAGTCACTACATGTAACATCTGACTGTAGTCTTAAAATTAGGTAAGAGTTATAAGAAATATTTCAAGTTTTAGCTACTTTTTTTTGGACATATCTGTTTTTCCAGCTCAGCTGATTCAGATAAACCAAGTCCAAAACCTCTACTACAGGCTCACCTTCATGACAAGTTCTGAAAACTTGGGAGAGCTGGCTGTTGCTAGCAGACTGTCTTGGAGCAAAACAAGCAGAGCACTAGAAGGAATAAATTTATTATAGTTACAGAAGGAAAGCACTACACACAATAAGAGATGCCAGCTCCCCACAGAATACCACACCAGAGACTCGGGTTAGTCCAGTAGTTTACATCATGATGTGAAACAGCTTCTTCTTTCTTTCTAGTGCATTACAAGAGTTTAAGAGCCAGTCAGATGAACTACAAAGCATGCAGAATCACACTACGCTGGCCTGTTCAACCTGCCGCCAGCTGTGCAGATCGTGCAGCCAAATTCCGATCACCACGGACCATCAGTGATGATTCTTCAATAGCCAGCTGAATGATTCCACACGCATTCTTCACTTGCAGAACAACTAACAAACTCAGCCACCCAAGGAACACAGAAGAATGGGTGAAGAGAAGTAGTAAACATTTAATTTTCATTGTATACCTCAAGATGTTGGTCTGGTCAGATTTTTCCAGAACTTTCACTACCAACAGGTTGACTGATCGGATGACCTGCTCACCCTCCTCAAGGTCTTCAACCCGAGAATCCAGCATTAATGTAATAAGACCATGCATTAGGTCCTTCAGCACACCAGTAGAGGCCTCTCGAGCCAGACTCTCTATCTGAAACAGCTACAAATTCAAGACAATATTAGAAGATTTCCCTGCATGCAATGTTTTAGTATAAGAATTTCTCTAGACAACACTGTCAAGCCGTTGGACATCCTCCCCCCAACATTAAACAAAAGGTGTGTTGGTGAACAGACAATTAGCAACAAATCTTCATAAATAAGACCCAATAGCAAGCTAACTGAGGTACAGGGCAGCTCTGGACAGACATTCCATTATCCTGCAACTTCTGCACAGGAATTATTTGCTCTTCACCTGAACTTTTAGGTAAAAGTCTTACCGAGATCATGCTCCCAATAATACAGCTGTAAAGTTTGACTATCTCATCTTTGTCTAGCTTCTCATCTGCCATGTGCGTATTGTAGATTAGCCGAAGCTGCATAAATGTAGCTATTAGGAATTGGTCAATGTGGCCAGACATAGCTTCTGCTTTGTCTTCCTGTCTGAGAACTTCATCAATCTGAGATTTAAAAACAAAACACCCAAGTCAAGTCAACATAATGCAAACAGTGCAAAATAACTATAGTTTAAAAACTTTTTTATAAAACAGGTCTCACCCTGACCAATGCATTTGCCAAGATACTTGTATCCTAAGCTTTCACCTCAAATCAGTAGTGACAGACTTTCATTGCTAATCCAAATAAAATAAATTATTAATCTTTTAGAGAGCTGCAATCCTAACCTGCACACAGATGAAAATATGAAATGCTATATTATGCATTTGGGAATTAATAGCTTTATGAAATCTTCTGGATAAAATACTTCTACATAGCTAAAGCCACCCTAGAAACATATAAAAGCTACAAGGCAAGACAACTCTCTTGCTGAGGATCTGCAAAACACTTTACATTTCAAGTTGAGTCTCACTGGCTTAACTGGCTTTTTCAAAGTTGTAGTACAGATACTCAACAAGAACAGAGATATGCTTTTTTTTTCCCTTAGTGCTTTTGTGTTAAGAGTCTATTCTACATCATCCAAGTGGCATTTCTATTGCTAAAGCGAGTCAGATGGCCCCTGTGCACTTAGTTTTGTCATCAGGGAGATTCTGAGCAGAGTCCATGTCACCTGACATGATTGCTCCACCACAGTGCAACTCATCACCCTCGCAGACACATCATTTAGTACAGTGTGATTAGTCGCTACCTTAATTCTCTTACCTGTGCCAGAGCCTGGATACTTGTATTTATATCACCACTGGCTACTTGGGAAATGACGAAGTTGATAGTAGAAGCTGTGTTACTGTGCATGTCATCAAAGTGTGGGGACACAGCACGGATTCTAAACAATTGAAGAAAATGAGATTCATTACTCTTTGAAGAGATATCTGTAATTCACACTGAGCTGTTATATTTCAATGACTGTTTAGAGACAAGAAAAAAGGATGTCATTCTTCACAGGGCATACTCAAGGAAGGAATGATTCCTCTTAACATGTCTGTTGAATTACTTGTAAAGACACTGATGATGCATTTACAAACTCAAGATCCTTTTACTATGAAAACGCATGAGCAGAACTCAGGTTGTTCATTAGAAATAACTGCTCTCCAGATTCCAGAACAGTACAAACCATCACTTTGACATTTCTCTTCAAAACACCTGACACTACCTTCTCGTGTAAACAAGTCTGAATGCAGAGACTAGCATGGTCAATTCAGCTTCTCAAAACAGTTTTTAAGTAGCCCTATTAGTTTCAACTGAGGAGTTAAAACTACACTCACTTGGGCTCAGGAATCAAGACAGGCTCAAAGATGTCATCTAGTTTGTGCTGTACAAGTGCTGGCATCTCACATCTGACAGTACCGTTGTCATTTTCAATTTCATCAAGATCCAGCTGAAATTCCCGTGGAACTGTGTGTGTTGTCTCAGAGTGACTGCCCATGTTGCGATTTTGGCTACAGAAACCAGGAGAGAGATGTTTATTACATATACACAAAAGGCAAGAGTATTAGCACTAGCATCCATTGGTTGCCCTAAAGTTCTCATAACAGAATACCACAGATTTTGAAGTTCTGATTTTATTCAAGCCCCTCCAATAACCTCCTTTGCCTTCCTTAGCCATTAGTAAAACAAGCTTTTGTAGGCCAGAAAGACATCTGCTAGTTACTCGCCCTCCTAGCTTCTCTTATAATCCACCACAAGACCTGCTTCGGGCATCTGTGATAGACGTGTCTCTAAACGAACTAGTGCATACCTATCGCAGTTTAGAGTAGCATTAACAGAATATAGCATTAAAGTTAATGAGTAGCTTTTTTTTTTTTTTAAATGATGGCTAGAATGCATATGTACAAAGCAACCTTGTAAGTTCATCTGAACCCAGGATTCCCAGCATCCCACACAACTTGTGCTGCATGTTAGATTTTTCAAGGAAATGTTCTAATACAGCATTCTGAACAGGGACTTTTATTCCAAGGTAACAAGCAGGTGGCAAGGAATACTGCTTCTGAGCTTTCTGTTTCTGGTACTGTTGCCTCAGGCTCTATTATTCACATATGCTCATCCAGTTCTGTGCTGTATGTCTGCCCTGACAAGTTAAAAACACAGTCCAATCAACACCAAGTTTGATGTAACACAGAGGAAGTTCTCTCAGTATTTCTAATAGCTGCCCAACATGGAAGTGCCATGTCTGCCTGCAGCTTGATATATAGTTACCTTGGCAGAAACCAGCAATTTTAGTTTCTTTCTTTAGAAAGAAACCTGTAAATAACCTAGCACTGGCCATGGTGAGCCTGTTACCATCAGGAAACGATGACTAGGATAGAAATTGAAAGATACAAGAGCCTTGCTACCAAGGAGTTTTGTGGGCAGTACTTACATCCTATAAGTGCGATACATAATTCTGTCCATGGAGAAGCAGTGAAAAAAGGCACAAGACCATTTAGAAAGATTTCAAGACAGACAAGACAAAAAAAAGATTCAGACATTTTGTTTTATATTATATGGCCAAATTTTACAACATGCAAAGATGATGATACAAGAACAAAAATAACATCGCCAGACACGGTATTGGTACATACACTGTGCAGGATATAGACCATAACATAACATTACGTACTTGAGTTTGGAAGACATGTCCTCAGCTGGTCCCTTCCGCAGCATGCTGGCATTAGCGCTTATGTTTTGAGTACGCTGAGGTTTCTCCTCTGCCTGTCTCACTGGAGCAGCAGACGGTCTCTTGGCCGATCGTTTTATTCTTTCCTCCAGCATGCTCATGTCTTTCTCAGAAAGCTGTAACGCACAACACTTGCACTCAATTTGCATTGTAGAGATTTTAGAAATCTTGGTCACCTACACGAGGTATAGCACTTATTACTGCAGATTGAAGCTCTCTAATAGCAAGGCTAAGAACTGTCAATACTATCATCTAGCAGCAATCTCAGAGATATTCTGGACTGACAGATGCTACTTCAGGATCTATTGATAAGCTGTAGAACTGAATACAGCTATTTCTAGACCACAAAATTCCAAGTCACCTTGAATTCAAACTGCAGCAGTATCACGTATTGCTGCATGCATTGCTGAAAAAAAAAAAAACAAAACAAAAAACCAACCAAACAACAAAAAACAATCAACAAACCCACACAAAAAAACACACCAAAAAAAAAGGCACCCACTTACCTTTCTATATCCCCTATTAGGAGCCCGGGCAATACTTTAACTCTGTGGACCCCCCACAGAAACCAGGGTCCTTCTAAAAGCTGAACTATTTCACATAGCCATAATGCAAACTGACCACCAGGTAAGCCAACTGAACACTCCAGCTCATGTGATGACAAGAATCATATTTAACTGCTCACCTAGAGGACTGAATGTTAGTAATAACTACATTTGAACAAAAGTAGCAGTGACAATTTTTTGGAAAGTACTTTCCAGCACCCCTATGATTTGGAAATCTTATTGAGAAGACATGCATTTTGGAACAAGATGGACCATACTTAAGCTCAGAAAGTCATGGTTAAAAAGGGCTGAATGGTTCAGGTGCTATAGTTCTTTTCTTAACCTTGAAAATACAAAAGCAAATGGATAATGCAACACTGAGGAGGCAGACTGTACTCTGAACAACAGTTAAAGCAAGATGGGAATCTAAAATGTTAATGAAAACACAACACTGATTCTCATGAAGATGGTTACCAGAATCACGTTACATCTCAACATTTCAGGAAGTTGGGAATAAAAAAACCACAAAACCAAAACACCAGCCTTGCTTCCCTGTTCATCGTACTCCATAAAATATCCCTCCAATAGCTTGTATGCACTGTGGCATATAACACAATAGAAAAATAAGTATAGGCATCAACGTATCTATCATATTCCCATGAGTTTAAGTGCTGCTAGAAACATTACTAAGACCACAAATTCAGAGAACAGAACAGATAGAATGGACTAACAGCTCTTGATTCAGCTAGAATTCAATATACTTAGTCTGTTAGGCACAGTAATTGTAGACAACATAGTGAACTAGCTTTCCACTGCTGGAGACTGGAAACTGAGTCTTGCCACCTTTAACTTTCACTGCATTTTAGATGACATGGCTGACTATGATTTCCAGAGAACGAAACAGCAGCAATACAAAGCAACAAATTACTGTGACAGACCGTAAGCACTGAAGTGCAGTATTAGCACAAACAAACCAAATTTGCCAGACTGCAACTGCAAAGCAGTTGGTAGAAATTGGCATAAAAAAGACAAGAGTAATTGATGAAGCCCAAATAACTTGCTTTTTTCTGTCCAACAGGTTACCCAAATATCATTTTATGTCACAAGTATTACCTATACCATTGACTATAAACAATGTAATTCCCATAAAAGTCAGTATTCTGCTCGTTTCTTCAAATTTAGTTTTTCATTCAACACCCAGGTTATATATCCCACAATCAGGAATTAAGCAACTAATTGTTAGAGGATTTATGCTGTGGCAAGTTATTTTCAGCATTACAAAATGCTCTTGTGTCATGACCCACCACAAGCAAAACAGTGCTAATTCCCTACATGAGTGTAAGGATTTGAAAAAAAAAAAAAGTAAAATTAAAAAAAAATCTTGTTTCCAGTTACACTCACATTTCCAATCAGCTTGAACACTTGGTCGCCATGAACATTATAGACAGTCACAATGGTGTTCAGTGCAGCATTGCGCACAGTGTTGTCCCTGTCACCAATATGAGTTGCCATTTCTTTTAAGGCTTTCCCTGGAGTTGGCTGGCATACATTCATGCCATATGATTCCACAAGACATCCAAGTTCTTCCAGGCATTCTAAACGAAGAAAATGACACATGCACATTCCAGTTTAAAGCTGCTGGGAAAAAACACTCTCCCAGTGATGACAGATATACTTTCAGGTGATTTCTGAGATGAATAGTAAACTAAAGGTTCAAACTACTTCACACAGCATCTAAAAGCTGTAAGTCACCCCAATAGCCTTCAAATATTTTGCATGACCATATATGAGCAATGTTTCAGGTAACTTCACAGGTAGTTTAGACAGGTGAGAGCTTGCAATGCTATATTATATAATTTACCTTTCTGATTATATCAAGATGAGATATTCTCAAGGTGACTATGGAGTTGTTTGAACTACAAACACACTGCAAGTAATTTCTATAATAAAGTTAAGACAAATGTACAGTGTAGAGACATTTCTTTCTGAAGTCTTGATCAGATTAACTGATTCCCTTAGTCACCTGTGCAATAGTACTGTTACTGTTCTCTCCATTACTGTTTCACTAAGTTAACAAGCCTACTCAAGGGAGGCTCATAATGTTAATACTGACAGCAATTTAATAGATGGCTTGTCTTTGGAAGATAAAAATACACCAAAAATAAAAAGCAAGATGATACTAATTTAAAATTTGATCCTTTAAACACAAACATTTCCATAACATGTTCTACAAAACCAAATCTTACTATCTACCAAGCACTATACACTGGGTTTTTCAAGTTAAAGAAACCAGCGCAATTTCAAGTACTCTGCAATTGCCCAGTTCATGATGCCATTTCCCACCTGCACGCTGTTTTGAATTCTTGGATTTTGTCCCCTCCATGATGAAAGTGAACATCTTGCTGGCTGGATAGATGAGACACATCCTGTTGAGAATAGCACGTACATCCCTGCGGATGACATCTTTTGGTTCTCCTACCTAATGAAGAAGTAAAATAACATTAAGAAAGACAGAATTATTCTCAATGCAAAACCCTTTCGGTAAACAGCTTTTGAAGGCAAATATGCATTATAGAATCATAGAATCATTTAGGTTGGAAATAAACATTAAGACCATCAAGTCTAACCATTAACCTAACACTGCCAAGTCCACCACTAAACCATGTCCTTAAGTGCCACATGTACACATCCTTTAAACATCTCCAGAGATGGTGACTCAACCACTTCCCTGTGCAGCCTGTTCCACTGCTTTCACCCTTTCACCCATGTTCCCTCCCAATGAAGAAATTTTTTCCTAATGCACAATCTAAGCCTCCCCTAGCAGAACAGGAGGTCATTTCCTCTCTTCCTATCACTTGCTACTTGGGGGAAAAAAGAGAACACCACTCACCTCCCTACTACCTCATTTCAGGTATTTTATAGAGAGCTACAAGGTCTCCCTCCCCATAGCCTCCTTTTCTCCAGGCTAAACAGCCCCAGTTCCCTCAGCTGCTCCTCACAGGACTTGTTTTCTAGACCCTTCACCAGTTTTGTTGCCCTTCTCTGAACTCTCTTCAGCACCTGATGCCTTTCCTGTAGTGAGGGGCCCTCTCAGATCTCACCAGCATTGAGTACAGGGGGACGATCACTTTCCCAGTCCTGCTGACCACAGTATTTCTGATACAAGCCTGGATATTATTTGCCTTTTTGGCCACCCGGGCACACTGCTGGCTCATGTTCAGCCAGCTGTTGACCAACATCCCCAGATCCTTTTCTGCCAGGCAGCTTTCCAGCCACTCTTCCCTGAGCCTGTAGTGCTGTCTGGGGTTGTTGTGACCCAAGTGCAGGACCCGGCACTTTGCCTTGTTGAACCTCATACAAATGGCCTCAGCCCATTGATCCAGCCAGTCCAGATCCCTCTATCTGGCCTTCCTACCCTCCAACAGATCAACACTCCCACCCAAGTTGGTGCCATATACAAATACTGAGGATGCATTTGATCCTCTCATCCAGATCACTGATAAATTAAACAGAACTGGTCTCAATACTGAGCCCTGGGGAACACCACTCGTCACTGGCTGTCAACTGGATTTAGCTCCATTCACAATATATTTGGAATGCACATATTACAGTGTTTGATGGTAGCCTCATATATTCCTCAAGAAAAATAATTAAGTTTCTGTACAATGAACTGTACCTTTAGGATAAGGTATGGGATGAAAGAGGATGCTTCATTTTCAGTAAGGTGATACTCTTCTTGACCCAGCAAGTTGAAAAGCAGTTTAAGGTATTCAAGTGTTTTCATCAAAACACTTGTGTTGGTATCAAAGAACCGCAGGGTAACCCATTTTAAGATCAGATCCAGACAGCTGATGACTCCATCTTTTTCACTCTCCAAGTGCTTAAAGAAAGAAAGAAAAAGAAAAAAAAAAAAAAAGAAGTTGTGCAAAATGAAACACACTTTTCAAGAAAAGAACAGAAAATAATGAAAAAATACCTGATAAGATGATCTACATCTATTGGTTGATCCCTAGGAATCATAAGTACTCACTTGCAACTTACACAGCTTTCTGAAATTCTAAAAAGTCTCCAGTGAGTAAATTTTCCCTTCTCCCAAGAAATAATATCCGTACCAATTTCATCATTCCTCTGAAAAATCATTTCTGTATACGTTAAGGTTTCAGCTTCACAGAACAACCGCCCCTGGCTTTTTAGAGAATTCCTATTTGGATTTTTTGTTTGTTTGTTTAAATTCAAGTAGAAGCCTTCATAGCAGAGAATAATTCTGTACACCGTCAGCTAATACCACAGATCCAAACTCACCTCAATCATAACAGCCAGTGCTTTGTTGTGGTGCTGGAAGTCAGCATGAAACATCTCATCCTGCAGCCATTTGGCCACACAACTGGACATCTGAGTTTTTAGCTGCTCAATATATTCATCACGGGGAGTAGTGAAATTCCACTTTAACACCTGTAAAAGGCAACATTTCGGACTCAAAGCAAGCAACACCTTTTCTTCCTGAAAGAATCTGTACATTGCCTCCCTTTTAATTCTGCTATAGAATCCATTTTCAATTAATGGGGAAAATTCAGTGGTGCTTGTTCACCTGGGCTTACATGAGAAATTTTTTTAATGTGTAGTGGTTATCTTTAGGCCATTATCTTAATTATTATTACTTACAGTTAATGTTTTTAAGCTATAGATAGGCCTATTTACTAGCAAGTTACAAATAACAAGCACAGAAGTAATAGAATTTCCTTAAGACAGACAAACTTGGTAAACAGGGTCATTTAACATAAGTACATTAAAGCATCTACAATGTATCCCAGAACTCTGAAATTAGTCAACCATTTTCAGGGAAAATCTTGCTGATACTTCACAACTGAAGACCATCACTACAAAGCTGTAAAAAGTCCTTCTGTTTTTATTAGTGTATAAATGCACAAACTTTGAAATCAGAACAGAAACACCACAGTAAACCAAATATTGGTCTGTGAAAGTCAACTGAAGAACTAGGTAATCAAATCAAGGGAAGGACAAAGACTAAGACTTTCATGCCACAGCATGTTGAATTTTAAAGTAAAAAATGAAAGAATGTGCTAAAATTACTCTCTTTGAAACTTGTGAATAACATTCAGATTTTTCTCACCTTCAGACCTTTCTCATCTTTCATCCTCTGTTCTTTCCCATTTGGGACTATGATAAAAATAGGACCTGATTTATCATCATCTTCCTTCAAATTAGGCTTGCTTAGCACTTTCTTCCCCTGGACACCCTAAAAAAAGAAAAGTATTAACAGGCAACACAAGACCTACAGACCTGCCTCAGTCCAAGCAGTTGCAAGCATTAGATACCAGCCAACCTCATGCTGCGTATGTGTACAAGAGCCAGAGAGAAGCTTGAAGAATACTGTTGATTAGAATTTTAAAAGAACGTGCTCTGCTGCTGTGGAAGCAATACCCTCGACAGTGTGCGCAGTAGCACCCTGTGAAATAGGACACATCACTCAACCAGTGTGCTAGTCACCCACACAAATCCCTAAAACCCAGTGTGGTACCTGTTTGATAGATTTGCTCTTTGTCAGACTGGTATTGCCTTTGCTGAGGCTTGTATTAGCTTTGGACAAGCTGGTATTGCCCTTGGACATAGTGCTATTAACATCTGACTGCTGCAAATAAGCCACAGAAAAGGCTTTGTTGTTACACAGTTGTTTACTCTTAAGAGTTACCAATCCAAACCTTTTAAAGTGTTCACAGCAAAGACATTCTGAGTTTGAATGGAAGACTACATCAGCTCAGGCAAATCTACAACATCCTTCAAGGTTTGTTCCGCTCATTCCTGCCACAGATCTGAACCTTCATCAAATGTACTCATTACAGCACTACTATATGCAATGGAGGCAACAGGACTGTAGAACAGTTTGGTTGTTTTTTTTTTTTTAAGTTATGTACATAGAAGAAACTTTAAAGTTAACAGCAAAATAAAAAATACTGTTAACACAAAACAACAGGAAAAACCTAACCACAAATTCTAATGTAATCAGTTGAGATTATTACTATGCATTTAAGCATTTTCATTCTGTTTTTGTACTCGTGACAGAATATTTTATCCTTCACACTGTAAAGGAGAGATTAATTTATTTTGATTAATTGGTTCAAAAATACTGTTCAAAGTACAACATCGGAACTGCAATCATAAGAATGAATTCAACAGCATGCAAATCAAGTAGGCCAAACAGATTTAGAACATGTACTGAGCTGCTTGCAAGACTGCATTTTTGACAACACAAACTTTAAGAACTAAATAGGTAATGACAAAAGTAGTGGTTAAGGAAATTATACAGGAACATCTGTCATTTCAGAACCGAGACAGACATGAAGATTCTCAGTAAAAGCAGTCCTTAGCAAGGGCTATACTCTTCTACCTATAATACATTAATGAACTACAGCTACCAACTTCATTGAACTAATTTTTTACAAAATAGAATCAACATACCTTAGCTTTAGAGGAGGCTACTCCTGCTTTGGCTCTTTTGGGATCAGGCTTGGATTCCATGGTATTGGACCCTGAATCTTCAGCAAGTGCTAGAGAAACAATAGACCATTTCAAGTTACCAAAAAAATGATTTTATGTCAGCACAGTTCTCAACTCTTCGTGGACTGAAGAAAAACTGCTCATGGATACAACACGCTTACCGCACAGAGGTCTGAAGATTTTAGACCCATAAAAGAAATTCCTTGAATTTCATGTTAGCATACAAAGTTTTCATAATTAAGATCATAATAGGTTAGCAAATTCGTAGTTGACAATTTCAGAATGCACACACACATATACTGTGGAGCCAATGTCTACAGCTGTAGCTGCACCCAGTTTGAGCAGATAAGTCAGCCCCAGAAAGATAAGGCAGGACTGCCTCTTCGAATCACTTGTACCCTAATCCCATTACCCTCTCTTCTGCATCAGCACAAGCATTCTGGTAGCTGTACAGTGAACTACACTAGGGAAATAGTACAGAAAAATTAATGAAACATTTTAAAAAATTATGCTAAAATCAGACTAATATCACCAAAAAAATGCCTCTAGTCTATGGGTTTTAGCTTCAGTACCAAGTAGAGATTTTCAAAGAGAAGCTGACAGATGGTTGTGTGGAAAGGAAAAAAACCTCCTACATCAGAAGTCGACCCAATCGCAAGTAAGACCAGAAGCGCAAACAAAACTCACTAGGATCACACAGCTATTTGTAACCTTAACTATGCTGAACTCTCCTCCTGCTAAGTATCTAACTTCCTCTGCCACATCAAAAAGCTTCCCCAAATCCCTGAAAACTTGACTTCCACACCACAGATATATAAGACTATTCACTCGTTTCCACACATACATGCACACAATGCATATGAGTAAACACAAACCTAATCAAATTATTCCCTGCAAGGATACATTTTCAGAATTGCAAAGCATTAAATCCATACATGCCCACTTCGTTTAGAAACACAGAAGCACTAAAATCTTATTAACTAATTTTGTTTGTATGTTCATTTACTTTCCAGTGTATCCAGATTAAAAAAAAAACCAAACAAACACAAAAAAACAAAAACACAAAAAGAAACCAGAACAACGGCTGTTAATAGAGCAAATACTGCACAAGCACCTTTGCATCTATGAAGCAATGTTTTTACTACCAGTCCAAATCACAGAGGTAGCCTAAAATATGCAGTTCTGAAAGTTATCTTTAAAATAGCTTGCTTCTCCATTTATGTACAATTTATTCTACAATAGCATACTGCAGTTAGTATCATCCATATACAACTAAAAGCTCTTCCCCGCAGATAATCAAGCTACCATCTTCATCAAATTTAACAGTAGAGATTTAATCTAGTCCTTTAATTCCCATGCTCAGATCCTGGAAATAAAACCCCTTCCTAGAGAATCAATTTTACAGAACCCATGGCTCTCAAAAACAAATAAGGAGTAAAGTGTTATTTTACACCAAAACAATTTCTTAAGGGAAAAGAAAACCACCCTTTCTCTCAGTTATTTCCCAGAGCTTAAGAGAGGTTACCTGAGGCAGGCTGGAATTTGGCTGGAGCTGCTCCCCCTGCCACTCTGGAAGATGCTTTAGCAGGCGGAGCTGGTTTGGCTGGCATGTTGGCTTTGGCTTTCTCAAGCATGGCCAGTACCTGGTCTTTGGAAGTTGGCTAGAGAAGAGAGAGTGGGGAGGGAAGAAGTGACACGTTTGGAAAGATTAGTGATACTGACTACTAATACATGTCACAGACACAGAAAATGACAGTAGTTTAAAACAACCTATTCTCTGGTTAGTGTCTTCCAGGACATTTATTTAAAAGATCGATGTTTTCAAGTATTGCTGTTCTGAGATAAAAATATCTTTCCATTAAGTTTCTTCTGCAAAACCTATGGGAAACATGTGAACCAGCAATTTGTTCCAGGTGAGCAGTCCTATGACATTAACAGAATGCCCTAACAGTGATTTAGCACTCAAGGATCCACAAGATTGACCAAATTGCTAGAAGCCATCTTAAAGCATGTGTTCAAAGGCACACAACTGAACAGTAACTGGTATGGAAACCATCTGCAGGTAGATTTTTTTCCAGAAGAAAAGCAGACTGAATAAATATCAAGCTCCTGAAGTGATAAACCTGCAGTGGCAGCATTCCTTCTAAGGCAGAGAAAGCTCTAACTCTCAGCCTCCTGATGCTATTTTCAGCCCCCCTGGAAATATTCAATGCAGACTAGCTTACATGACTCAAAACAGTATGTCATGAGACTGTGAGCATGACTTGTTAACATGTACTAATTCAAGGCCACGTTATCTCCATGACAGCAATACCTTCAGCTTGCTGGTGGCTTTTGTCATCTTTTCAAAGCCAAGATGCATCATAAAGAATGGCAGGGCATCCTGTGCCTTTTTACGCACGTCCCCATTTCGATCTTCAAGGCAGGAGTACAGGTGAGGCACACACAAGAGCAGGTCAGAAGGAACTGAACGGAGGGTAGGCAGCTTCTCAGCCAACCAACCAAGAAGCTGAAAGAAAGACAAAAGAAAAAATGTTTTGAAGAAGTGCTCACAGTGCTCTGTCAGGCCATGAGAGCCTGAACAGTGGTCCTTCACATGCCACTGCGCAAGCAGGAAAAACACCATTCCAAATAAAAACATTTGTTCAGACAAACATCCTTAACCAGCATCAACTTTAATGTCAGCAATAAAATAAAAAAGTTCAGTACAGTATGTTAATATGCAGTTAAGTTAAAACTTGGAGCCTGGTCTGCTAGGACTGCATGGGCTGTTTTGTCCTTTTGAAACTAACAAACATATTAATGCCTCCAGTTCAGTTCCGGTCTTCATTACCATGTGGTTAATTTGAGGGCAAACACACTAGGCTCTTAAAATGCCAGTCAAATAGACAAATGTTTAATTTCAGAGGCGCTGAAATCTGGATAACAGTTGTCACGCAGGAAGAAAGTTCCTTATTATCCTGTTCCTTATTATCCTTCTGGCCTTTCACAATTTTATATCAGTATGAACACAAAACTACTTGTTTACTCATGTAATGGTAGCATTGTGTCATTTCAGTCTGCACAGATAAACATAGTTCATAGCAAGTAAGGTTATTTTGATTAGACACACAAAGGGAGAAGTTTTTTTAAAAGAAACCTACCTCTTGTCTTAGGAAAGGATTTTCTTTTTTGAGCTCCTCAGACAGGTCTTCCCCTTCCAACCACTCTTTCATGCCAGTTTGTTCAGCCCAGGCATTCACAGTTGCTAGTGCAGCAGCACGAACGTTATTCTGTGGCAAGAACAAGATTTAAGAAGAATAATCCTAAAGAGGGGTCAGAAGATTACAACAGAAGAGGCAACAGATTCACCCTTCTACATCACAGGCTTTGCAATCTCTATTTTTATTCACTGCTAGCGAAGTCAAAGATTCAGAAGAGTTTAGTTTTAGTGACAGTATCAGCTACAAGAAGTCCCTGAATTGGCCACTATACTTACCTAGCATAATTCAAAAAAATACGTTGGATAAAGAAGGACAAAGGCTGTTATTAAAAGCACTTTGCATCATTCACTGATGAGAATTTTGGGAGTCTCCTAACTCTCAAACAAGCTACAGAATATGGTTAGTGATTTACATAATGCTTAAAATAGACTTAGCACATCCACAAATCAAGGCAAGTGGGTTACAGAGCCTGCTATTGGGGCACTCTTATTTAGGACACACATAGGCAAAAGTCAAGCTAGGAACAGGGGAGCCCTATCAAATTCACATCTTCAGTGTTTTTTCCAAGCAAAATGTAGAACAGCATTCTTTTTGGAGTGGCTATATGAAGTTAGGGGAAGTCAAATGGAATACTTGACAACCACGGTTCTTCAAAATGTTATCAGTATAGTCATGACTCCATACATGTGATTGTCTCCTGTAGGCTGAATTTCTAAGGCAAGCTGATAGTGTAAGAGACTAATTTAGATTTAGTATGTCACCTTTGCATTTAAAATGGATTTATCCAGGCATCTACCTAAATAAGAAGTGAATATCTTTGGAAATAACTTGTCCCATCTTTAAGCTCATTGAGGGAAAGAAACAAATAGTGTGCTACAGCTAAAAAGATGCTCATCAGCCTCTCTGAAGAGGTCTTAGATCCCATCACCGAAACCTAACTTGTCCTCATTCAAGTTACAGGTTGTTGGTTTTCTTCAACTATTCAGTGGGTCCACTGCCAACATTTCAAAATCGGGCCCAAATAGGGCCCTCCTCAACTTCAAAAACTCCAGCAACTGGAAAAACTGCACATATCTTGTAGTACATCAAAAAAGTTACTACTGTGACAATGTTTGAATGAGCATACAATCCTCTCAGTGTTGTAGTGCCTACAAGTAACACTGGTATTCCACATTTTAGTACAGGTTAATTGCAGTTGGTCTTATCATTAAAGCCATGGAATTGCAACTGAAGGGAACTTGTTTTGTCAACATTAACTGGTGAATAAAAGAAGAATCGGACTTAATAATGTAAAACCTCAGTTCTTTAAGATTCTTCATGAGAAAACAATTTGAACCAAGAGTTTTTATCTAGTCCTAGGACTAGCCCATGTCCTTGCATTGTTTGGGACAGATAGATCCAGTGTCTGCTCTTTTTCCTACTCACATTCAGAGCAGAGACATCAGATAATTGCCTGCGACTTCTGGCACAAAACATTGGCATCTTCCCAAGCATCCTTTCCCCACTGCTCCCAACAGCTCTTTCCCATGGTCCTAGCTTTGATTTTGACACAGCATCCTGACAAGCTCAACACTGACATTATACAAACTTGGTGTCAGTTGTGAGTGTCCTGTATCTACCTAGAATTCAAAGGTCTCCTACACAGTGATACAAAGACAACAATGCACACTGGACTCCACACTGACACACTAAAAGAACAGAAGCTCTACAACCAACTTTACCAAGTGAACCTGATTAGGATCTAAAGTAGTATATTTTCAGCATTAAAAGTATGCCAACAGTCACCACGTTACATTTAAAAGCTGAATTCTGACAATGACTGAGTTTATGTACAAGCAGAAGAACACATCTCAGGCAGAATATATATTCAGGCACACATTCATATTTGGATAATAAGTTGTCATTTAGACAAGAAACTTTCAAAATAAATTGCTAAGCTTCCAAAAAAGTTTTAACTATCATCCACCTCTCAAAAGCAAGGCCAAACAACCATAGTTCTTCTCAGGCATAATTCAGATAGTGAGCAGCAGAAGGGAAAGACCTTGATGAGTATCCTACCTTACTGTCTCCTAGGACTGTAATGACAGGAATGCCCAAATTTTTCACATGCTGTTTGATATTGGGGCCCATTGCTGTTGCCAGCTGCTGAAGGATGCTCAGTGTTTGTTGCACCTGCACATAAAGAAAAAGGCTTTGAATAAAATACTATTACAACCATGTGCGTGAAAGTCACAATAGAAAAGTAATGCTACTGTACACCTAGGCTTGTCCTTCGGAATGCCTGTTCAACGTTATCTATTCCAGACTCCAAATTCATCACAGATCAGTAAAATTTATTTCTATATTCAGAGTAAATAAAGTTCAACCAAACATTTTCAAACAAGGCACACTTCACTTTTGTCACAAGCAGAGCAATTACTCAAACTTATTTCTTCTTCACTTGCTTATTTACATCCAGGGGGGCAGATTTTCCCTTTTTGAAGGCTTTTTTTTTTTTAATATAAGGCAAAGAGAAAGGCAAATATTTATAAAAATAGGCAAACATATGAGGTAGAAATACACAGTTCACTGTTTTCCAACTGTTGATTTCATGACATTGTAACAGACTGAGTAATAAGCAAGGTTCAGAAATCATACATAGTTTGTCTTGAGTTCTAAGCTGGAAATAGCTGAAACACTATTTTAAACAACATACCAAGATTTTATTGGAGTCATTGAGACGACTCTTCAAAGCAGCTGGAAGTTCTCCTATGTTTGGCTCTATGAACTTAGCTTCATTAATTATGCTTGTCACTTCATCTAGACCTTCCTTTCTGATCTTCCAGTTTTTGTCCCCAATTTTAGACACTAGTTCAGCTGTGATCTTATCACTAGAATAGGGAAAAAGATAAAACGTTCATTTTCTTATTTGTGTGTCTTGTCATATTTGAGCGGTATAGCACCACAGATTTCTGCCTAGAAAGTGTTTATAAACACAAAGTTTTGAATTGCAGTGGAAGCAGCAGGTCTTCAGGTTGCAGAATCCAAACCTACCCAATATCAGTTCTTGGCAAGAGATCCACAACATCATTCCCAACTTCCTCTTGTTCCTCTTCCTCACCATCATCTCCACCTCCCACACTCTGCCTGGAAATTCCACGAGTTGGGGCTGGTGCCGTCTGCCCTTGCATCTATGAGCAACAAAAAAGCCAAACACATAAGAAAAAAATATATGTAAAAAAATAACCTCCGCCACCAAACCCACACACAAAAATGCCCCAAAAAACAACAAACAAAAAAACCCCACACCCACAACCAACCAACAAATACACACAACCAAAACACACAAACATAACACACAAAAATCAAACCAACGCCAAAAACCAAAAAACCAAACAAACAACCCCATCTTCCCCCCCAAAAAAATTCAGAAACAGCTATTTTAGAGTTTTTCATTTTACATTTAAAAAAAATAAACACTTGCACAATATGAATGCACTGTCTCAGGGCAACAGACTTCCAAAACATTATGCTATTTAAACAAAAGCAGAAACTTTTGAAGTTTCTAACAAAAAAAGTGACTAATGACATAGTCAGATACAATGAGTTTTCAGCTGCTTTGGTGAGCTGTCTTCAAAAATCCAGTTCACCTATAGAAACACAGGTTAGACCACCATATTATTACAGATTCCAGCTACTGAAGTTTCCAAGTAACTAATGATGTTTGGTAGTAAGAGAGCTACACTTCATACCTTTTCAAATTCTGCATCTATCTGGGAGAGAAGGGCTGGCTTCTCATCCTCAAAAAACATTCGCAAAGAAGGCCCCACATACAGATACATGACTCCCAACAAGGTAATGGCAGAAGTCCTCACAGCCTGCCAGAAAGAAAAGCACTCAGTCTTCACATTAAGGATCAATAATAATTCAGGATTACAATTCTAAATTTACTCACTGGGTTAGTTGCAGCAAGAGCTGTCTTCACGTTACTGATAAACGCTTTGACATTCAGTCTGTGGGAAAAAATAAGCCCTGTAAGTAAAACAGAACACAGGAAGCACCAACAAAAAAACAAATTCATCACAATACACTAAAGAAAAAAAATGCAGAGAACAGATTCATACAAACAGAAGACACTTGCACTTGTAACATCACGGGTACAGCACAGATAGTAGCTATTTAAATAACTATCAAAAGACATCAGTTTGGGGAATAGCCTACTATGAAAATCAATATAGTAAACAAGATAATTTATATCAAAGATCACTATTATTACAGGCAGAAAGTATTTTAAATTACATCACCCACATAATAAAGGTGAGGATTGTTTTTGGTGGTTTTCATTGGTTTTGTGTGGGTTTTTTTGGTGGGGTTTTGTTTTGTATGTGTTTTGTTAGTCTGTCTCAAGATCTTCCAGAAAAAAAGCACATATTTCAAAATTAAGTTTACAAGAAAGGAAGGTTTAGATTGCTGGATCTTCTATACCATCACTGAATTCAATTGAAGAGAAAACAGGCAATTATGGAATCCTCCTTTGCTCAGCCTCAGTCGCTGCTGTTCTAGTGTCACATCTACACATAGATTACCCTGCTGGAAATATATACTTTTTGAGGAATTTACTGAAGACAGTGTGTTTTCAAGACTTAATCAATGTCATTATCCATTTAATAGCCGCATAACAACTTGGACAGGCATAGTAACCACCTAAGTCAAATAAACTAATATTTGAAGTCTTCACTGATTAGATATTTTGTTCTCATGAGTAAACTTTATTATATATGCTTGACCACATTCAGTTAAGAGACTGGCGATTAATAATTAAGGAACACTATCCCTAGTTCTGATGAAATATCCATTCTTACCTTCACAGTGCCAGATGCAATAACAGCTATTTTGTTGACCAAAACTTCATCTCTCTTAAGGAGAGCAATACTGTACTGGTATGTACTATTCCGTAGGCTGTCAGGTTTTTGTTTGTTGGTTTGTTTCAAAGTATAAGATATACTGATCCATCTGAGTGCAGGCACATCCAAGTAGAACCGGAATAACAGACATGCAACACCACAGCTCCTTGCCTAGCCCACTCCTATAGCATATAAACTATAAGTAGAATGCTTTTCAGAGAAAGCCAAGTGAATAAGGCATCTAGTAGTGTAATAGTGTCTTATACTATTAGCGAAGTCAGATATTTCCATTTACACCTTTAGAGCTAAAAGAGCACCTGACAGAGCTAGCATCAGAGTTTAAGAAACAGAAGTTCAAATGTGCTTGCAGTCACCCTCTTCAGAACAATTTGACAAGGAAGAATCGATTCTTAGTCCTAGATCAGAAATACTTTCAATTCAAGTTTCTCTTAACAATTTACTTAAAAGACATACCCAGAAAAGCCAAACTCTTTAATTGCGTTTGAAAGCCAGTTCAAAGTTTCTGACTGGTTTTTAGGATTCTTTTGAGAGAAAGCCATGGCCACAACCTGGAATCAAAGAGAATGAAGTGTAAATTTGCACTGGCAAACCAAGACACAAAGCACTGTAATTAATAATAATAATAATAATAATAATAATAATAATAATAATAATAATAATAATAATAATGAGTGAAGACACCTGAAAAAAACAGAGCACTGCAAGTAAAGAGAAACAGCTGGGCTAAAATACAAGGAAAAAACTGTTGTTTCACTGTAGCAGAACAAGATTGCAAGTGAAGTAAATCAGAAGCTCCTGACATACTTAAAGGCAGCCAGAGATACATTTATCATGGATGTGTACCTGCTTCGGCAATATTTCAGTAAAGTATTGATTTACTACTCATTATTTCCTCTTTTGGAGGAACTTGTATTTAACTTCTGCCGTAGGATGTATCTTCAGAACAAACAACTTTCAAGGAATAAAGAATAATCAAAGATTCAGGATTTACTCCTCAGACTGAAAGAAGACTCCACATAATATTTCTCATTTTATTTACTGGAAGAATACCTTTGCTGGTCACTCACCTGCTCAGCAGTCCATGGCAACTGACAGGCCTCTGCTATTGCTGTCATTGCTTCTTTTGCATTACTCCCACATTTCACATCACCGGCCTTGTCTACAAGACCATCCAGCACGACTTGAGCTGAAGTTTTGGAGAAGTTTCCTTTCTGTGCAATCAATGCAACTATATGAAGTTTCATCTGCATTACCTGGAACATCCGTAACAGGAAGAAGTTACTCATGTCTTCATTATTTTAGACAAAACTTATAAATCTATATATTTTTATAGATACATTAAAAACATAGGTAGCTGTGGGTGAACACAACTGCATACATAAAATATCTACTTGTGTGTATCTACAGACACAAATGTATATATACATCTCAATATATAAAAATGTATGTGTGTTCACACAGACATCTGTGCATACAAATACATACTTTATATACACACACTTGTATATATATATGTATGATTATATACACAAATTCTTTGTATACCTGCAAATACATATATTTTTATACCCATAGGTGTATATATACAGTTAATAATACTGGGCAGCCATTATCTGCTTTTAAAACTTATATATGCATACACACACACATATCCGCACACACACACATACATGTAGATATCTCCAAATGTTGTCTCTAAGTCCCAACTGTCAGCAGAAACAAAACCAAATTTCAGAGTTCATATTCTCATTCACTACAGATAAATCTGCGGTCACAGTGCTATAGTCTTGCAATTGGAAACACAGCTTACATTAAGTAATAAAAATGGACTGGTAGTTACTGCAGGATAATGTATTACCTGAAAATTTGTTTCCTTCCAACCAGGTTTCTTGGCCAGCATTCTTACTAGAGCTTGGCAAGGCATTTCACTTCTCTCCATAAGCTCTACAGCCTAAAGAATAAACAGGAAGTTAGCCAGTGGGTCACAAGCAATACAAAACCAAAAATACAAAGAAAAGTTACAAATGCCTTGTAAATATTTTATTAACACTGAGCTAAGTTGCAAAAATTCTCAGCATAAGAGTTTACCTGAAGAGCCTTACTATAAGACCCACTTTTACAGGGTAACTATTTTGCAGGTACTGACCCAAAATTTGAACTACAGTATTTACATCGCTATACTTTGTATGTTCTTTAATAAGCGTTCTTACAAGCACTAGCGGCCCTTGCAGCCCTACAAATTTAACACTTCACTAAAACAAACAAACAAACAAAAAAAAACAAAACAAAAAACCCCAACAAATACACAACCACCAAACAAACAAAAAAACCCCACAAAAACCAAACAAAACCAAACAGAAAAAACGCAAGCTTTTTTTCTTCTTTCACATGGGAATGCTAACTATACAGTAGAGATTAAGCCTGAACGTAAATTAAAATTACTGGTTTTAGTTGTTGTTAAGCTTATTCATTCCACTGAAACGATAATATCTTCAAGTTTGAGTAAAGCTGGCTTCTGCAGCAGCATTTCAGTGCAGCCACTGTTTCACAATTTAAGTTGGTCACCTTTTCCACTAAAATACTGAAACTCAGTTGCAACTATAATGGTGTAGTGGTGTAAACTATTTGTACATCAACAGTTGATGCCTTTTAAAATGTGAACTCTCAGAGGTCTTACGATAGATACCATAGGAAGAAAGCCAGGCTTCATATCTGAGTGACATATGATGCTTTTTTGTTCGTGACTATATGAAGCACTCACTATGAGCTGTGAAGACTGTTGGTATCGTACAAGGCTTCAAACATCAACTATTTGCTAACTGAATTTAGCATTATAATTAATTGCTGCCTAACATGCAATCAGCAGGGACTTACTTGCAGCTAATTTTGCTCAATCATTGCAAAACTTTGTTTAAACCTAGTTGTCTTTGAGACAAAGCTTTAGAATTACTTAGTGTTTTAAAAAGACCACTATGCATCCTCAATCCACATACAAATATTTTTGACAAAAAGCATAACTATCTGTACTACACTAGAAGACTTACTCCACTATCATTATGGAATAAGATCCAATTTAAACCATGTAAGCCACTTGTCTTTTGCAAATATTGTTTAATCCACCTGAAGTGCTGACATACCACTACTACTGGTATCTTTTTTAAAAGCGTCACCGGGCCTAAAAAGCTGAACCAATTATTGCTTTCTCTTTCCCCACCTGTCTCTTTTCCTATCAACTGCTACAAACTCACCTTCTGAAACTCCTCCATGCAGGCGAGCCTCTCTTTCCAGTTTCCACTGTCTAACTGCTGGATACAAGAAGCTGGAAGGACAGCAGCAGCTTTCTCCTCACATACTTCTATCTGCAGATAGATCAGAACAAGGTTAATTCCCCACTGTATCCCTTTGGAGGGGGGCAGCAGCCTTGAGGACATTGAGGAATGACCCTGTGCACTGTGGTGCATTATACAAAGCTCTCTGTTCTAGGTTGAAAGATTTTGTATGGATTATAGTTTAGGGGCCATATGAGTTTTGGAAGATGCTAAATTGTACTGCAACAGAAAAATAATCCCTGAAAAATATGGTAAATTGTGTCAAAAATAATTCCAAGTAGCCACTATGTACAGAATCAAGCAGAGGTAAGCTAAAGTTTGCAAGATAATTCTGTATGAAGTTTGAAAAAAAACATTCACAGCAATGAATCTATGGTTGATAAGGGTGGATGGAAGAAGACATATCTTCTGCATCCATTGCAGCAAAATGAAGAAGTTATTTACTATATCAACAATTACAAATTTTTCCCTCGTTTCACTGGTGTTTGCATCACCTTCAGGAAGCATATACTCACTTTCTACTGTATAACTAGCAATATGAACTGGATTCATAATGGAAAGAATTCACTGTAAGTGACACTCTAAAGATAAATGAGAGTCCAAAAAACTTGCAGATATATCTAGCAAAGATTTAATAGCTTTTTGTTACTGTTTAACCTATAGATAGGTTAGTCTGCTTGGTTCCCTACCACGAAGATAGATAAATGGATCAGAATTCAATCTTTTTCTTGAAATGTAACTGAATATGAACAGCATCGAATAAACCTGCAGTAGTTTAATTATCACTGTACTGTACTTCAGATTTCAATGTAAACTCCAGAATATTATATTCCCAGGCTTTTATACCAGACACCTTTGGCAACACATGCATCATAAATTACATATAAAGTAGTCATGTTGCTACTTTTTTCATTTGTTCCTAGTTCAGAGACAACATGATATGCCCTATTATATTAGTATGATTTTTTGTTACTGTCTTATATGGCCTGGTATCAACAACAGCCGGAACGACGGGTGTGTATTTACCAGAATATACATCCATTTTATCAGTTAATTAACATCCAAATAAATAGCATCAGTTAAATACATCCATTTTACCAATTAAATATACATCCAGTTTACCAGTTAAAAGTATCGCTTTCCCCTTGTTCTAACATGACAATCTCAACTTCAGTGAAAAATTCCATAGTAGCCAAAGAACTGATTAACCAAAGCTACTTATATAGAGAACTTAATGTTTCAGAGAATAGTAGAATACTCACTGAGAGCTCAGATTCAAATATTTCTTTGGTCTCAGGGCCCTTCTTGCCTTTTGCTCCAGCACCTCCCACACCTGCAGCTGCAGCTGGTTTGCCTTTCTTGGGTGGGCCTCCAGGCTAGAAAGGAAGTGGGCAAGTGTTAACCAGGATCAAACAGGTTTCTAGTTCATCAGATATCAAAAGAACTGATTTTTTCCACACTTCCAAATTCTCATGTAAAAAAATACATATCTCTCCAGTACTATAACAGCTGCAGGCAGAAAAAAAAAATAGTTTTCTGCTAGAGCTTATTTAATTCATGTGTTGCACCTACTCTCACAGAAAGACAGTCATTCCTCAGTGGAAGATGTTCAATAGGCCACCTTTGGTCTTCAATAAGTAACTGTTAGATGCAACCACAGACAACTGTAATTGTCAGACAATCTCTTGGCAATCTCTCTTACCTTCGCAGCAGGTGCTTTTTTCAGTGGTTTGGCTGCCGCATCTTTTGTTTCCTTGTCTCCACCATTCCCTGAAAAAGCAGGGGTCTTTCCAGCAATAGGCTTGCCTTCTTTTTTCTCAGCAGCTCCTCCTGTCTTTTCACCATAAACCAGCTCCACCTTCTCAGCACACTCTTTAATCTGATAAACAATTAAGACAAAAAGAGGGGAGAAAAAAAAATAAAAGGAAACAAAAGTGCTATTTAGCTACCACAGTTGGATGTATAGCATCCCTTCAACAGCAGTGGCTCAAACTTGACTGCTCTGGAAAAAATGTGAAGAGTTCAAGTTGTTTACACAACAAAAATTTGTTATCCTGTGTCCCTTACAGTAGTAATGTTAACCAGTCAATGGCATCAGCCATTACTGTATTGCTAGAATAATTTTCTTAGCTCAAAAGGAATAGCATTTATATACATAGAAACCATTGATAATCCCCCAATAGTTGTAGATGTTCTAAACACTAATTCTTAGCACCTTAAATTATACAATCATTCTATCTGACCTGTCAGCTTATGCAGAAGCATGAAATTTTGTGTTGGAAAGTCTTTAATACCAAATGCTGTCTAATAATATACAATTAGACCATGTGGTTATGACCTAAAGCCCTAAACTTTGTTTTTGCCAACAGAGAACGTGTTCAAAAACAAACAAAACCCCACATACAATCAACCAATAGGAAAAAAACCCAAATCAAACCCCAGAGCCCACTTCATACACAATACAACCTTGAAGCCAAACAGATACTTTACATAAGAATGAAAAGGTGCAATGTTAACATACTAACGCATTTTAGATAGTGGAAGTCAAAGAAAAGATGCTTCATAACCTAACAAGAAAAACAGATTTTCGGGTTCCCTGCAGCATCAGTAACTTTTATGTAAAATATAAATTTTAAAAAATCTGTGTTGGAAGTCATTAGATAAAGCATCCTCTCTTTTCTCTAGCTTAAGACACATCTTAAATGGAGCATTTTTTTTCCTACAACATTTATGATAATAAACTCACCCGATCAAGTTTTAGCTTGTCCACATCTGCTAGAAAAGGATTCACAGCTTTCTCTCCAGCCACTCTCAAGGCAGTGCCTAATGCTTCAAATCCAGCATCTCTTACTTCAGGAGCAGAATCATTGATATGCTGCAGACAAAGACAACTTGTATCATATGACTTGCAGCTCATATCTAAACAGATTTGTAAATTCATCTTCTGTAGAAGTTCCCTCCCCTCTTTTAAAATCTACACCTAGTACAGAATAATCCTTAATATTCCACTGAAGAAAGAAAAAAGTTGATTTTCACTTCCTTTTTCCTATATACTGATCAAGTCTACTGTTTCTCATATATGGCCAGTTTCCCGTCTTTGGATCTGTCACACAACAAGAAGAGGGTACATATTCATGCTTTAATAGACACTGCAGCACCATGAAAGTTCACAAGGAGTTTCAAGTTCTGCAACCCTGTTCAAGCCTCCACTTTTGAAGCCAGGGATATTTCCCATAACACAGAAAGGGCTATTTTGCAATGATAAAAAAGTATATATCGTAATTGTTTTCACTGATAAATGCTCGTGTAATTGCAGTACTTGAATCAATGATGCTTCTTTTATTCATGGTAAATTATATGTAGCATTTCAACAAAAGCTTGCTAGAAATGTCTGCAAGAAGCAACTAGCACAGTGCCCAGAAGTTCAGTAGTTGCAAATCACTTGCTGAATCTATTATAAACTTGGTGGGTCTTCAGTTTCAGAGAAGCTAAGAAAAGGAGACTAAATTGTTCCTATGACTGATGGTCATCTTCAAGTTAGACATCAATCAAAACTGACTCTGATGGCTACACAGCACACAAGAACTCTTTATTCCTTGCATCACCACAAGGGTCTTTCTCCTAAAACAATTCCATGCTTCACAACAGCAGTACTTGAGTCAATACCAGAGAAGCACCAACTCTTCCTGCTTTACCTTGAGAAGTGCAGCACAGAAAGGTTTCAACAGGCTTTTTGGCAGAGTAGAAGGTGTGCAGTGACGGAAGCTTCTTGCAATGAAAAGAGATGTTTGCTGCTTAATTGTTGGGTTTTTGTTGTCCATCACTGCCAGCACATCTTCACTTATATTCTGCAATGTGGTCTACAGCGTTGGATAAAGCAAGTCATTAGTTTTGAGTAAAGTAAGAGAAAAAGCAAACCAAAATTAGAGACTCATTCTCAGACAATGGGAAAATTGTCAGTCTTACTTACAGTAAGAAAGATTGCATCAATGGCCTCCTGCAGTGCCTGCACTACCTGAGGCTTCTTCTCCTTAAACTTCTCCAAGATTGTTGGAACAACCTATGGAAAAGGTAAAAAGAAAAAGAAAAAAGTCAATCCAGTCTTCACTAATACAACTGGAAAGCCTAATAGTCAGCTCCATGACATTTTGCAGAGAAGGAAATAATGTAAACATGGCTGCTGCCCTCTCCAGGGGTACACAACAAAAGTATGAACTCGTTTATTCTAGCTGATCTCCAATATTAAATTCATTCCAGTCAATCTATTAACAGATTTTCAAGCAATTTCATAGCAGAGACAAACAAAAGGTAGATATACAAGTTCATATCATAGATTAATACTCCGGTTCTAATGGTCTGAAACACAGAGCAACAGAATAGAAATTAAACTATAGGAATCCAAGACTGTATATAATCAGTTCCCTCTTTCCCAGCTTCCTGACAGCACTCAGCACGGCTCATTAAGAAGCTCTCATTTGACCCACAGTTAACAAGACCACGGTTCTAAAGCAACTTGAATCCTTCCTGGTGCTGAGATCATGCAACTCATAGCTGCCATTACAGCACTGAAAAAGCCAACTTCTCAACACCATTTGCTTGGCAACCATGGAACTATACCCCTATTTCAGAGGCTCAACATTTTCAATACTAACTCTGTAGCTAAGAGGGTTAACCTTTAGAATCATAGAATCATTTTGGTTGGAAGAGACCCTCAGGATCATAGAGTCCAACCAAGAATTTTTTCCTAGTATCCAATCGAAACCTCCCCGGTGCAACATGAGGCCATTTCCTCTTGTCCTATCACTTGCTACTTCAGAAAAAGAGACCAACACCCTCCATGCTACAACCTCCTTTCAGGTAGTTCTAGAGAGCAATAATGTCTCCCCTCACCGTCCTTTTCTCCAGGATAAACAGCCCCAGTTCCCTCAACCACTCCTCAGACTTGTGCTCTAGGCCCCTCACCAGCTTTGTCGCCCTTCTCTGCACTCTCTCTAGTACCTCAATGTCTTTCTTATGATGAGGGGCCCAAAACCTAACATAGGATTCAAGATGGGCCCTCACCAGTGCTGAGTACAGTGGCACAATCACTTCCCTAGTCCTGCTGGTCACACTGTTCCTGATACAAGCCAGGATGCTGTTGGCCTTTTTGGCTACCTGGGCACCCCGCTAGCTCATGTTCAGCTGGCTGTCCATCAACACCCCCAGATCCTTTTCTGCCAGGCAGTTTTCCAGCCACTCTTCCCTGAGCCTGCAGCGCTGTCTGGGGTTGTTGTGACCCAAGTGCAGGACCTGTCACTTGGCCTTGTTGAACCTCATACAACTGGCCTCAGTCCTGCAATCCAGATCCCTCTGTATGCCTTCCTACCCTCCAGCAGATCAACACTCCCACCCAATTTGGTGTCATCTGCAAACTTACTAAGGGCGCACTCAATCCCCTCATTCACATAATTGATAAAGAGATTAAAAAGAACTGGCCCCTCAAAAAAGTCAACAGTAAGAAAGATTACATCAACAGCCTTCTGCAGTCCTGACCCCAAACACAAATCAAGTGTGAACAGATATAAGAATGCTTCTTACACCTACAGCTGTCAGAATGAAAGGGACTTTGCCCAATCTGTTGTTCAGAGTTCAGGAGACTCGAATGTTTCTGAAGCAGTGAGATTCAGTAACTTTCCAATTCATCACAAAATATAACACTACCGGCAGCCAGGCACATCAGTTCTCTCTGCCTCTAAGCTCTACCCACATACGTCTTGCTTATCACAAGAAAAAAAAATTTGATTGAGCAGCTTAAAGAACACAGTATAGACTTGAGAAATAAGTGAGAACTGCAACTAATTAAAAGGCCCTTTTCTTTCCAGAGATTGGTTAAGTGTCCCTCTATTCCCTGATATTAGCTATTGGTATGAGAAGAGTAGCAAAGGAGAACAGAGAAGAGCATTAAACTAGACCACCAGAATGTTTTGGTACCAAAAATCTCAGTAGTTTGGTTATTTAAAACAGACAAACCCCACAAAACCCAGACAAACACACACACAGGAACTCCCAACACTCAAAAAAAATCCCAGCCAACATAAAAACACACATCCTGGAGCTGCTAAGTAGAATTCAGGTTCAGAAGCTATTTTTGCCACTGTGTCCTACAAATGCATTTCTGTGAGTGCATCTACAGGATGAGATAATATAAATAAAGTTCATTTCATGGCAGAGTAATTCAGAGTTGTCTTACTACACAAGATTTCTTGGAATAGTAAGCTTCATGTTGCTGCAAGTGAACAAACAAGGTCTTCTTAAGATGCAAGAGATCTTAGCAGGTATTTCACTACTTGCTCCATTAAGTGGTAGGTAAACATCCACAATTGTACAAATAGTATCTTTGATAAATACCAAGGTTTACAGGAAAAAAATATTAAGGTACTTTCTGGTGTCCAGCATCAATAAAAACAGAAAAAAGTACATACTCTTACTTACATGCCCTGCATACTGTCCAAATTTCTTTCGGAGCCCAGAAGCTAGTCCCGTAAGGCATTTGGCAGCCAAAGCAACTAACATAACATTTGTATCCTTCCCAACAACCTGAAGAGAAGGGGAAAAAAAACCCACAACATAAAATTGAAGACTGAAAAATCCAAGTTTCAGAGACTTGGAAGAATTCTTTACACTAGTCAGTGGGTCACAGATTTGGTTATTTCCACCGCTGTTCCAGCTAAAAATTTTCTACTCATTAGTATGATCTCAACTGTAACTTTTAAAATAGAATACAAATAAACTGCAAAAAATACTAATTGTATGTGCACTCTGGGTTTTATTTATTACCTTTTTGAGAACTTTCACCAAGTCTGCATAGTCTCCTGATTCCAATTTGGGATTTTTCACCAGCAGTTCAACAGCTTCTAAAGCTTCTTTCCTTTCTTGCCACTTCTTTGCTTCCTGCACAGCAAAAAAATTATGTTCATTTATAAATGTAAACAGTTCTAGAGAAGCATGCTTGCCACAAGCAATAGATTTTAAAACTGAATTCTACCCTGAGAAAGCCAAAGTCTCCCTACAGTTCAAAATCAATAACTGCAAAGAAATATGACACACAGTCTCATTCCCAGGACATCTCAGCTCCTTAAAACTACAGCTTTCTTGTTGATAAATCAAATTTGAGACTTATTTATGATAGTCTATATTTTACTTACACGAGTCGGTTATTATCCATATAGCAGTAAAGCACACATTGCAGAATGCTAGTAAGTTTTAAGACTCATTAGGTCCACATCATAGAATTAACTGGTAGCATTTAAGTTTATGCTTACAACTTTCTCATAGAAGTCTTTGGGAAGTTTGGAAAGAATTTCTACAGCTTCAAGCAACTCATATGCATCTACTTGTGGTACTGCCTCTTCTTCGTCATCATCTCCTGCAATCAGAAAAGAGAAAAATATAAGCAGAGTGACAAATGAAATTTTGACTACAGCACCACCTAGAGCTCTTCTTTAAAAATCCACTACCAGTGGTTGTGATTTTGCTATTCCAAAGGACAGATACTCTTTCATATGAAATTTTTTCCCCAGCCACATAGTCTTGTTGTATACTGCACTGCACATTTTGCACCACTTTGAGAAAAAGCACCTTTACAATTTCATGTATTCCTTCACAAATAACACACCAGTTATACATCTTCCAATAGAGTTCAGAGATTAAATAATTTACCTCCATCTGCATCTCCTCCAGCTGCCTGCTGCTGCTCAAATTTTGCTTTCAGCTCCTGTTGGGAACGCAGGAACCTGGTCTGCTTAGGAGCAGCTGATGACACTTTGACCCACTCTTCTTCCAGTTCTTTTAACTGCCAAAAGGGAAAAGAATCGTTGTATCAGAGACACTTCATACAAACCCCAGGAACAAGTAACCCTTCATGGAAGGCAATGGAGTTTTCCCATTTCAAGGCCAAGATAGCACTACTTTTCAAGTTCTTTTTTTTCTGCCACCAAAAAAGTGACTTCCCCTTCATGTTCACGGTTCAGAATTTTTTGATCAAGTATATCCACAGAACAGAATATCAAAATATCAATGCAAAGCATTTACATAAGAACAAACTGTAGAACAGTCAGAATGGCGTGTCCCCTCTGAAGAAGCTTTAAAATAAAAATGGTTGAGCATGAAGGAAGATCTTCTGGTTACAGACATGCTATCACAAGCTAAAACTATGACAAAACAAACATGTTGAGCTACTTTTGATGAGACAGTTGGGTTTGTTTTGTTGTTTTGCTTGTTTTTGTGGGTTTTGTTTGTTTAATCTTTCTCCAGAAAGTTACTGCTTTCCACCTGAACACAATTAACTTGAGCAGGTAGGAGGCCAGGATGCATAAAGTTTTAAAATAACAAAGCGTTCCATCTGCACTAGCACAGTTATCTATCATAACATAATGCCACTTCCTGAAGTGGAACAGTCACATCCTGAGCATCACCAGAACAAGTCTGAATAGCTGCATAGGAAAAAAAAAAAAAAAGAAAAAAAAAATCAGGGGAAAAAAAGAAAACTGCAAAAGAAAATGGTTGACTTGAAGACTTTAAGTGTCTTTTATAAGGGTAACCATTCCCCCTTGGGTTAGGTCTCCAAGAAACACTATTATACTTCTCAAAGCCCCTCCTCAGCTTCAATAGAATGTTTGGCCCACAACTCCACACATATTCAGAGCAACAGGAAATTGTCACAATTTCTTTACAAGTAACAAAGAGGGACTAACTTTGTAGGTAAAGTTACAAGAAGCTAAAAAATGTTGCTGTTACTGAAAAATTCCAGCTTTGACTTTAAGAATGCCCAACACTACAGGATCAGAGAAGGTAAGAATGGAAATGTTTTCTCAAATGTTTGGATACAGAACTGCTTTCTGCCTACCTGCACAGAATTTATGTTCTGCAATGGAGGTCTCAGAGCATCCCTTATCCAACGGTAGATCTCCACAGCAAGGAGTTTGGCTTCATCTCGAACAGCCTTTTCCCGAGACTCAAAAAGTTTTGGCAATACTTTAATGATTGGCTTCAAGGAGATTATTTTTGAACCAAATTCACTGAAAGTTAAAAACATGGAATAGCATCAGTGTCCTGGTAGGAACAAGAGAGTGATCCACTTATTTATTTATTTATTTATTTTAAAACAATCCATGCAATGCTTTCAGTGCACATTTAGAGATTGTATCATTTACTTAAATCATGATTATAGCAATTATTTTGTGAAGCTACTAAGCTACTGTAAAATATTTGCCCTACCATAATTACCTTCCACGCTCAGCTTGGAATTACAAAAATCAAGCCTCTGAAAATACTTCAAAGCACTTAATCCAATCTGCTGCTTACATATGTTCCCTTGCCAGGGGGGTGAAAAGAAAGAAGTGTCCTTAGACCAGAATTTGTATGACCTACTTTTTTTTTTAAAATAAATCAGAATAGAATCTCCTTTGTCTATCCTCGGAGACAAACTGCAGTAAAAGCATTAGTCACTTTTCTACTTGTTGGACCAGATAATTATAGTGAGCCTGGGTCATCGTCACAGAAAATACACGTGTTGAAATATGTGCTGCTGAAAGGACACATAAAGGAAGTTTCCCCAGACAAACACCCTACCCTGTCAGCAGATTCTTCTATAACTTGTTGAAGTTCATACACTAAACTTCTTCAGTCACTGCTGAATGAGAACACACAAACTCTCTTTTCATGCTCATAGTAAAAGTTAACTGCTACAATTCTTAAAGCATCACATCTAAATCACCTCAGAAGCCACAATTTTTTTTTTATTCAAAAGCATTTATTTTCCTTGAGAAGTCCAAATTAACCTTTCCATTCAGACTTTTTCTTCTGCTTCCTTCCAATCAAGCACATGAAAAAGCCAGTAAAATGGCAGCTCAGGAACTAAAACTTACACGTCTCACTTTCTAAAAACTCTAGTGCTAAACTTAGAAACAACCCAACTTAGATACAGATCATGAACAAATGACTCCCCTAAGATTTTTTTTTTTTTTTTTTTACCATGACTCAAAAAAAAGTGTCTTAGAAAAAGTGCCTATGCAAATTCTCTTATTTTTATCTAATTAATATATTATAGATAATTTGTTCCACACCACAAGAACAGAAACCTTAGCACAAGACAAAAACCACCAGAAGCTAAAGCAGTTCTGCACTCAAGCTATCCACCTAGGTACAACACAGACAAGTTTTGTTATCAATGCAGAAACCCTGTCAAAGCACAAGACCAAGTTAGGTAGCAACATTGCTCAGAAGCAGAAGACAAAGGTTAAGTCACAGGGCTCCATGGGGTAAACTGATCTTGCCATCCTAAAGGTAATAAAATACTGCATATTGAAAGGCAGATGTGGCACATTTTATAGACATAATTGAAAGATATTGAGGAAGGTTATGCAGTTTTCTAATTACACTGTACTGTTGAAAGGACATTAGATAAAGCAATTTAAAATAGCTAAAATATATTCTTAAATGTGGGACAGTCATTTCACTTAGTAGAAGCATTGATAATGTGCTAAATCAAATATTTTATTTTGACTTCTAATACAGAAGCCTGAAACAATTAGTTTAACAAGGACCATCTACGCATGTGCTTCAGCAAGTTGTCTAAAAAATACTTAGCATAAGATACTCTTCATCTGTATTACAGAGCTGTCACATGAACTACTTTTTTCAGAAAAAAAGTACTCTGTCCATTAATACCAAACTTATCTTTCCTTAAAAAAATCTAATATATACATCAAATATAAGAATTTGATAAAACCACAGTATTTTTCACTCAACTTGCAAAGGCAGCAAACATACTTGAAGTGGAACAAAAAAGATGCTCCTAATTTCATCTTGAAACAAACTACCCCATGTTCATTAAATTTGATTTGATTTTTAGGGAGTATTATCAGCTTTTCTTTTTAATAAATTATATAGACAATGGAAACATACCATGCAATGAGTTGTTGTTTTTTTCCAAAAACCACACACAGTGTACCAAATTAAAGATGTTCACATCAGTGAGGAAAACAGTGTGTTTTAACAAAAGACTATGTTTTAGTTTTCCCATCAGTGAGTTTATTTTCAGCTACTCAGAAGCTCCACAGTCTGGAACAAGATACGCTACTCCTGCCATTCTTCCAGATGTACATTGTGACAATGAAGTTGGGTAAACAGGTGCTATGGATGAAAGTGATCCAGATGAGGCTCACACAACAAAGGCATCCCTCATATCTAACAAATCCCATGATGCTCTCTCAACTGTTGGTGCCACAAAATACTAGTTCAATAATACTATTCAATAATAACAAGGACCTGGTAAAATGACCTAAAAACCAAATCAGACTCTACATACTGCTGGGGTAAGGGAGAATAAAACAAACAAATAAACAAAAACAACAACAAACAACCACCAAACACAACAAACACCACCAAAAAACAAAAACCACCACAAACTAAAAACTTACCTTAGTGCTTTCCTCAGAGTCTCTATACATGCTACTATGATTTTTGGGTTTTTGTTGTCCAGACCCTTTAGTAATTCTTCTTGTACTGCTTCCCCTTTCTCAATTTCTATATACATTAGACATATATCTAAACCCAGCTCTTTTGCTCTGGCTTTCGGCTGATTGAACACCTTATTTACAACTCCAGACGCTACTTCTCCTGTTGTCCTGAAAGATGAGAGAGTGTTACTTTTGGAATATTTAAGTGAATTTGGTGTTCTACACCATTATCCACAGACAAAAGCGCACACAACACCCAAAACAGATGAAAACTCAGTGAAGTCTCACATAACAGGGATTAAATTCTAAGTTAACTTTGAAGGTAACAACCATTTTTAAGAGGTGACTTCAATCTCTAGTTTAATCAAAATGACCCCTGCAGACTGAGTGCTAGTTAAATTGTTCCCAATATTGGACTACACCAGACAGTTTCTCAAAAGCGTATTCATTAATACACATTTGTTAAGGTCCACAAATAAACACCATTTCCTAGATTTCCATATGTTAGTTAACTAACATACATTTTATTTAATGAATTAATTACACTAATATCTCCCTTGAAGGAAAGGCTCCCTGCACGTTCAAACTGTTTCAAACAAGAATCCCTATTCCAGTTGACAGTGCATATGCCATCAAATTACTGATTCACTTTCTTTACCATTTCAAAAATCTTTACTACTGCCTTTAATAGTTTCTTTGAACACTTAGTAATTTCTGACAAGTTAGCATGCACATAGAAGCCACCTACAAGGAAAATCTACCATTTGGCAAATTCTCTAGATCAGAAAGCAAGTTTTGCCTTTACTACTAAAGATCAGAATTGTTAGTAGCCACCATACAACTTATCTACAGCCTTTCACAGAGAGACACATTAAATTTTCATAGCAACCTACTAACAGTGAGAAAAAGACACTTACTTCCCAGCTACATGAGCATTTTCAACATAAGCAAGTGCTGCTTCCAGTCCTTTTAACTGAGCTACTGCATTGGAGTCTGTCACGAATTTTTTTATCAATCCAAGATACTTGGACCATTCAGGACTCTTATCATCTAACTTCTGGAAGAGCTTAAGGGCTTCTTCATAACCATTTAATCTGGCTTTCCACAGCTGAAAGCAGAAAACAGACATTTAAATGTTGTGCTAGTACAATCAACTCACCAATTTCACAAAATTCTTCATAGTTGAAAGTGTACAAGACTTCTCTTCAATGACTATATGAATAACATGCAACAGGACAAAATACTCTTCTCCCGCCATGAATGACCTGGATAGAGACACCAGTCCTCCCCACTGTTCTTCATAAGCTCTACCCGATGAGTAGGTGGGAGCCCAACAACAGCTACAGATGCTACAGATGAGTAAGTTCTTCACATGAATGCGTGCACTGATCTTTCAGCACACAAGCTTGTGCCATACAGATTATCATGCTACTAAATTCTGCTTAATCAATGTTATTCAGCCTCTAGGCTAGATAGAACTGATGCAATTTCAGACCTGTTATATGCACACTGTGCAGCTGTCAGGATTCCCTAACTATGGTGTGCTTTGTCAGAGGAGTACCACAGAATCACCACAGTGGAGAGATACAGCAAGCCAAACCCAAAGACAAGACTTCCTACCTTGTGTTCGCATTTCTGGTCAATGGGCAGCTTCATCCATTCACTGTCGTCCCCCATTTTAATTCAGGTTCTCTCTATAATTACACTAAGTCCTGTGGAGACAGAGACAAGTTAGAACATCGGAAAATACATGTGAGATGCTACCTGCAACATACTTCTACTTAAAAAACAAACAACAAAGACAGTTCTGCAGCAAATCTATCGCTAACACACAACCCACTCTCCCAAGTCTGTAACTATATTTAGATGTGCACTACTAAAACTAGACCACTATTCTGCTGGCCCTTGAAGGCTACCAGAAGCCATTAAATATTACTAATTGCACTGCTTTCTAATATTTCAGACCTTAGAAGTCTCAATCTTTGAAAGTTTTAGTAGGCCAAGAAGGCATGCAAAATATAACCCCATCCAGGCTTGAGGAAGAGTGTACTATGATTAAGGCGTTAAAACAAAATGAGTACCCATCAACACTAGAAAACTGACTCCTACTGACACATGCTTCCAGCAACTGGTGCCATGAATCAGTGTCAAAAAATAATCAGGTGCTAGTGTAAGGACAGCCATTTTAACAGCTTTACAAACAGCACTATGAGAGGAACAGAACGCATTTTTGCAAGCTGGCCACTTTATGCCCTAAATCTAATGTAGCCAGCATCAGCAACTGCCAACAAGAGATCAATTTCTTACCACATGCAGGGCTGAAATCCTTACTCATTTGAGTTCCTAAGTGTTTTCCTCCTTTCCCCATCCCCCTTTCCTTGTTATTAAGATACAACCATTAGGGTATGAGAGATGAGACCTCAGGCTCAATGTTCACCTCAGACATACTGTACAACTAACCTGGCTGCTCAGAGAATAATGAGATAATATGCCTGATGCAGGGAGATCAGCAAAATGAAAATAGCAGCAGCAGTAATGACAGGGCTCCCAACATTATTTGTACAAACAAACAAAACTAAACCAGAGGAGTAACACCTTCCAGCATACCAGTCCAAATGCACAGATCAAGACGACCAAAACTCTAAAAACTGGCCGGCATATACAACAACTTATCACTACAGGCATATAAATGCACCATACTAGCAGAATATTCCTCACGCAAATTCTGTCTATACCAGCAAAGTTGGATACCTTAACCTACAAAGTATTTCACCTAATGCACAGAGGTTCCCTGCAGACAATTAACTCCCAGCAGTAGGAGTGTAATTTCACTGGTGTAAGTTAATATAAGCAAGTTCTTCAAAGCCCTCTGTCAGCCAAACAACACTAACACAAAGCTAACTTGACAGTAAAATTAAGCTAGCAACAGTCTACAATAAAAACAATATTTTTTTTTCCTTCCTAGATTAAGTTAGAAGATACTTATAAAAAAAAACCAACACCAAAACACAACAAACAAAACAAACAACAAAAACAACACCCTAAAAAAAAAAAAAAAACAAACAACACACCAAAAGAGAAAAACAAACCCCCCCAAATCCTCACCAGCTACTAACACACACCCCCCACACCAAACTACATGAAACTTACCTTGAATATTTATAAATTCCTATGGATGTTAATACTAGTCTCCCTAAAATGGCATAAACCTACTGATTTGCCCAATGGCAATATAATGAAAATCAATGTCAGGACAGAAGTTGACTACACATATAAACAAACATATTCAAGCATTATTATGGTTTGCTCTGCTCATCTCACTAACAGTGATGTGGACCCCTTTTATTGACATCAGCACAGTTGCACAGTGGCACTAAGAAGTTTGCTTTTACAGTAACAACAACAAAAAAATTGTTCGGAGGGCCAAAGATGAGGACTGACAACCTCTAGAACTATAGACTATGGAGAATGAAGGGATCACTCTGCTCATTATGTAAGAAATGAAGTACACAAAAGTCAGGCTACCTATAGCCCATGCTATTGAAAATTTAATTCTGGTACACTATGTTTTAAAATGTATAATTTATTAAAAAGAAAAAAACACAACAAAACAAAACCCAAACCAAATACACAAAAAACAACACAGCTCTGTGTTAAGTACCAGTCACACCACTCCTCTATGTCAGGAACTGACAAGAAAAAGGTACCCTGACTTAAAAGTTACAATGAAAATTCAAGCTTTGACATGCCTTACCAAAACCAAAAAAATCATAAGTCAGAGTAAGTGAGTTACTATTTTTTTATTTGCATTGAAATCCCACCAGCCTTTTGCAACAGATTCCACTTTCATGTGTTTAAACCCTTCTGAAACTCTACTGCTTTTTCTCTGCCCAAACCTCTCATTTGTTCTCTTATCCCTCCCTTCAGCCTACTGAAAGAGAGCTCAAAATTAAATACAAATCAACAACTTGCTCATTAAAATTCAAACCATTTTACCTATTTTAAAAAGGCAAACACACCCTTAAAACTAAAGAAAAAAAAAAAGCCACTGTCCCTCTCCCCCACCAAGCAAGACACTCATGGTAAACATGGAGGTGGTCTTAAAACTCTACCTCTATGACTGATGATTTCTCTCCGAAAGCTAGAATGAGATTGCATTCACATAAAAAACTTCAAATAGCTCACCTAGTGAAGGATGCAGGAATGCCCTAATGAGAACACAGTCACAGCAGACTTCCCTCTGGCACTCAGTTCTGCTGCCAAGCACCTCCATCCTAACATGCACAACAGAAATAATGGGGTGTTTTCCCAGCATAGATGCAGATGACATAAATAGAGCAGTCTTCTCCAAGACTCACATATGCCTTTGCCAAGGATAAGCAGAGTGAAGTTAAAAGGACATCAGGTAGTTCTGAATCTCACCCAGAAACTTGGAGGTAACCAAGCCATTGCCTGTCTATATTATTTTGTTGAAGAGAACTTAAGGAACCAATACAAGGACAATAGTTATTCACAAAGAAAACACAATAAGAAATAAAGCACTAACACATCTGCCAGCAGCAGAAACACCAGAATAAGAGTTTTAGCACCTACACTAGGGCAAGCTCCCATCTACACCTCAGTCATTTAGAAAACCAATCAGCAGCATGAACTTCCTACTTCAACAACACAAAGAAATATTTATTTTTCTACAGAAATCTGTCCCACCAATGAAAACTTTATTGTTGGACACTGACTACCATATTACAATACTAAAATCAGTCTGAACCCTAGAGCCAGGAGCAGCTCTACTAAAAAGGCTTGGCCCCTTGCAAGGCTGAAACCAATTTACAAGTATTTTAACCCTTACGCTCATCCAGCAATTTATTGCTACAAAGTGTGACCTCTTGCTTGTACACCCTCAAGAAGCATTATAAAAACTAGAAGAAAAGGATCTAGGACTTGCCTTCCCAACATCATAATGTACTTAACTGAGGGACTGACAAGACAGGGAGGGGAGACAGATGACCACAAAACAGTGAGCATTTTTTCACCCATTTTTTTTCAGTTTGGTCAAGTCACTTCCCCTGCTATTTTTAGTTGTAACATCTACAATGGTTACTTCAATTATTAAATGGGTTAAGTTGCCTTCTGTGCTGAATCTGGCATCTAAAAATAGTAATAAAATTATACTTCTCCATCCCCCCAATAACTTACAAATCCCCTTAGAACAGACAATTTTTCAGAAAGTATTCCACGGTCACAGAGGGAAAGCTCCTTCTTAAACATCCCTTCTTTCTAGCTTCACCATGGCTCATGCCTGTCCTAATGCCAAGATCTTGTACTGTCTACATCTTGCACTTAGTAGAATAAAAGACTCTTGTTTCTCCCTTCAATTAAGTCACTGGGTTCTGTATGATCATAGAATATCACACCTTTGACAAAATCCTTTTTTTTTTTTTAAAGCTGCTTTGCAAAACCATGTAAACCTCCAGCCATTACCTCTCAACATCCAAGTAGCCTCATTATACAATAATGCAGCTAAATTATGTTATTCCTAGTGAATTTGCAGCAATGAAGTGTTTGACCTACATAGCTTTCTTGTTACCACAACTCAGAACAAACAGATTTGAGTCTTTCAGTAATGATTTTTTTTTTTTTTTTTTTAATCCAGAAAAAAGGCCTCTGAAGTCACTGAACCACCAAAATAAGTTTTGTGAGAGAGGTTTGGTATTAACATGGTCAATACAAAATTTCCAAAAGCAAGTCAGCTGAGGAATCTACAATGGAGATGAACAACAAATCCCCCCTGACAGTTCTTGGCAGGACAAGTTCTTATATTAGGGAGCAGTGAGCAAATGAAGACCATCAAGGAAAGAATAGGAAGCCTTTCAAAGGGAGACCATGAGAAAGCAGCAAGAGTAGAAAATATTTACAAGGCAGAACAAATGCAAGAATCTCAAATGTAAAAGTTAGAATTCCCCACCAAATATAAGTAAGTTTATGAAGCTAATTTATTAAGACATTAAAAGACTATGGGAAAGTGTCAATACATGAAAATTCAGATTAACCACCCACCGCTCTAAACAGCTCCAACTCAGTTTCTAAATAAAAGGTCTCTGCTACAATTTTTGAGGGCTGATTAGCATCAACCTTACAGTGTCATAGTATGGGGAACTACTAAATAAAATCCTTTCATTGCAAACAGCTTTAAATGTGTTTTATTTTGAAACATCATTTATCACCTATCACTTGATTTTGTTGTGAAATTTCAGCTTTCAGAGCATTTTCTACATAAAGTGTGCAATGGCAAACCATGAAGCCATTTTATACTAAACAAAAACAGATGTTGACTGATTATCCACTTCTTCCTACTCACTTCTACCTATTGAACATCACTGTGCACCAGAATAGCATCAAGCATTTTGATATTTTGAAAGCTTCTCAAAAACTTTACTCAAAAGATTAAGTTCTGAGAAAGCAAAACAGGCCTTTTTAAAAGAAAAAAAATCTGTTCAAAATGTCCCTATACAGCAGGGAATGTACTTGGAAAGAGTATAGCTGTATGTTACATTTCAAGCGAAACCAAACTCCTCAGCAGACAGAACTCCTCAGTAGTGCGGCCCAGTAGCTCAGAAAATAAGTTGAAAAATTCAAGTAATCATAAGTTACATTTTTATTTTAAACAACACCTGGACACATTAAGTATTTGAAGAGCACACAAATCCAAGGAATATAGCTTAATCAGTCAATGAAATAATGCAACTGCTTTGGTAAATTCTACATAGTCAAAAGGAAAATTGAAGTCCAGCTAACAACCCTGAACTACAAATATCTGCAAAAGCAGCAAAGAGTCAGAAGAACTTTCAGTCAGACTGTAAGTGTGCTTTCCAGCTTCAGTCCACATACCTTTTGATGACAGACAAAAGAAGAGGTTAAAAAAAAAAAAACAAACCTCAGAAGAACATTTGCTGCTTAGGCAATAAAAATTTCCTATAGTTTTAGAAGTTGGGATTTTCAATTAAAATATGAATTAAAAGATGCAAGACACACAGACTCTTGATGAAAGGAAGGCAGGACCTCAGAATAATGAAAAAAAATAAATAGGAGAAATGCATGCTAAAAAGGAATTGTTTTGCAGGTTGTTGAGTAGATGGCAGCTAAGAGAAGCTACTGTTTCAGCAGCAATGAAATGGCATTAAAGAGTAAACAGCATTAAATTCTCTTGCCAGCTTCAACTCATACGTCCTAACTCAGCTCAGGAACAACTTAATAGCACAAATGGCAACTTATTGGTAAGGGAGACAAGATACTTAATTTCTCTAGAAAAATATATTTCAGCACATGGTCTCTGAAAATAACTTGTGCATGGAAAAGAACATCCTCAAAGCGTAAGACAATGCAAAATAAACTGACCTTCCGCTACTGCTAAGAGCACAAGCTATTTCTTACTGCATGGGTAAGACTGGCGTGAAGCCAGTCTTACAGAGCAGAGAGGGGCAAGAGAGAAAAGGGCAACCCACGGGCAAGTTTGTGAGTGCTGGGACAATTCTGAGGGTGGCCGGCTGGAGTGAAAGATGCCAGTGGGGCTGTGCTTATGAGCTGCAAACTCTCCCATCCCTCAAGGTGTTTACAGAGCTCACGCACAGAAAGGCTCATGTGATGTTCTTTAAAAGAACGGCCTGAACTGCTAATGAAGGAAAGCTCCCGCAGAGATATCCCACCCCAGGAATGACCACCAGCTTCCTCCTCCAAGCGAAGCCCCCTCCAACACAGCAGCGACGGCCCTGGCTTCCTCCCCGCCCCCAGACCAGCAGCGGCCTCGCCATCTCCAGCCCCTTCCAGCAGAGCTCCCCTCCACTTCTGCCGCTCCGCACCGGCTCGCCGCCCGCAGCCCCAGCTGTCCCCCTTCTCCTCCTCCCCCGCACGCCGCAGCCCAGAGAGCTTTCCCGTTCCGCGGCGGCAGCGGGTATCTGGCACAGGCCGCGGCCGGGGCCCGGGGCAGCGGCGGACTGGAGCAGGCCGCCCGCCCGGCATTGTTTCTGCCCGCCGCCGCCCCAGGGCCGGGCCGGGCCGGGTCCCGCCATTGCCGCCGCGCACCGCCCGCGCGGCTCCGCCGGGCCTCGCCAGCCACTCACCCTGACAGCTCCGGCCCGGCTCCGCGGCGAGAGCGGGCGGGGAGCCGCGGGGCGGGCTGGGCCGGGCCGGGCCCCTCCCCGCCGGCGGGCGGGGCTCGGGGCGCCGCGGCCGCACCTGGGCGGGGAGCCGGCCCGCGCCGGGGCCAGACAAAGGCGGGCAGGGCAGTGCCGGGGCTACCGGCCCCGCCGCGTTGCCCCCACGGCAGCCCCTGGCACGTCACACCCCCCTTTCCCTCCCCCGCACCGGCGGTGGCGGGCTCTCCCCGGCCCTCCCGGCGGCTGCAGTACCTGCCCTGCGGCTCGGCTCCCCAGCGCGGCGGCCGGTGACCAGCACGGCCCGCCAGGCCTGCTGTTCTCATGAGTCACAGCCCTGAACTCCCCTCCCGTCAGAACAATAATTCTGGTGACAGAGGTAGCTGTTCGAGCATGGAGCAGATGTTATGCCAGGCCACCATCATCCAGCAATCCCTAACTGAAGAACGGAGCACTGCAAGGCCTGCTGCGAAGAACGAGAAACGCAGTACCTTCCACAAGAGGTACGAACAAATAGCCTGGCACCGCACTATCGTTGCATTCCATGTTCTGCTGTGAGATGTGTAATGACAGTGCTCCGGTGGAGCTGATTCATCAGCAATCTCTCCAGCACATCGCCTGACATTTTGAGATGCCTTTTCTACAGTGACAAGGGCAGCTGAAGAAGCTGGTATGGTGGAAACCAGGCATCAATAGCTTCCTCCTGAGAAAACCATTGAGCCATATGATGCAAGGCTGTGTTTCTTCAGACATCTTTTCAGCTAGCTGAAGAAAGAAGCCTCTTCTGGACACTGCAGCACCAGCCATGCTCCTCACTGAATAATCATCCAAGTTACTTGTTCAACCATCTCAACCTCCCCCACTACAACAGGGAGGCACAGACATGCACAACAGCTTCTGCTTTTCAATGTTTGACATTTGCAGCAACGGAGCTGTCATAGAGACAACCCCAAACAACACACAGTTGCTCAGGTTGAGAGACTCTTTATTCAAACAAGCCACAGCAACACTGCTCACTTCAAGGCAATGCTTAATTTAAACACAAGGGCATGAGGCTTTCCCATGTCACACTTTAGAACTCCACCCCTATAAGATGAACCACTGGAACAGTCTACAACAAAGCAGCAGCAACACCACCATATTAGTTTTAGATGATGATGTCTTGAAACCAAACATTCTGTTACAGATGCAAATGGCCTGGCAGAAACATCACAAACCATTTACATTAAATAGTTTACAAACAAGCAATAGAAGTTTATACATTTCTTCTAAAAAAACAGAAAAGGGCATCTGCCTGATACCATGGAACAGAGGAGATATAGGAAAGGGAAGAAAAGGGAACCAGATGATCACTGACCATGATTTTTAAAACCCTAATTAGGAGGTTTACAAATATTTACGTCTCTCAAGGGTCCTTCAAGTCATACATCCTACACAACAATATCTTCCAAATTAGACACTTGAGACTGAGAGACAGTTATGTCTACTTCACAAAATATTCAGAGCAGTTTCTAATTGTATGTACTGTTCAAGATGTTCATAAGAGATTTATAAAAAGAGGCAAACGGAGGTGTCACAGTTTGCTGGTGACACAATCAGGGTAGCAAGAAAAAAAAAAGATTGACTGAAAAAAACTTACAACATGCCAAGTGAATTTCAGCTGTACATTTATCACCTAGCACACACTGTGATGCACAACAGAGAAACAACTTTTAACATTACACTGTAAGTCAGGTTTTGTGAGCTGACTATGAAATGGAAACAAGACTTGACTGTTCTAATCGAAATGAGTGCGATATGATCAGCTCCACTGTCGCAGGCCAGGGCTGCAGAAGCACAGGCCCGAATTGCACAACTGGCCCGTATCAAGGAAAGGACAAGAACCAGTGTGGAGGTTAGTCCCACCAAATACCAGTCATATGCATCCTAGAATTAGCAACCATGTTCCATTACAACGCATTCATTTTTTATATTAGACTCTCAAATGAGAAGTCTCACGTCAGTACAGAAGTAAAGCACACTCACTAATTTCCCATGCTTCTGAAATCCAAGTTTAATTTATTTTTCTGCAGGTGTCACATAAATATATTTTTCCATAGCAGGTCCCCTAGTCAATGTTCCCAACTCTGTATTCTTGCTAATTACCTTCAAAACATCTACAACAATCTGTTTAGAACGAGTTCATTGTACTTGAAAGCCATTTTTTTTGTTGATTCTGCTTTGATATATCACCCTCTTGATGTAGCTTAAAAAGTTTAACCCTATTGCAAGTCTTGAAAACGGGATGGGAAGAAAAAAAAAAGTGTATCTATAAGTTTTACACAAGGGAAAGCTACCAAAACAGCAAAGCTGGGCCTGGCTGGGGCAAGAAAGTCAAACCAAATTCTTATTTTTCCACAATCAACTGATCTGCTATTGGATGCTGAAGAGTCAAAACTGTAAGGGCAACTTGCACCAAGTCATTCTTCTTTCTGGCTTAGCCCTATTGCAAAGTCTTAATAACAGATTTTTATTAGTAGCCTTTTAGAATGCTTCATTATTTGAGACTTTTAGCATTTAGAAATATGCATCTTTAAAGTTTCAAACTAGTAGATGTGTTCATTGAAAGTGTATAGCAATACTTTCTCTGATACATAAGTAATAAATAGGGAAGGTCTCCCATAGCTTGTAGCCAAACATCCTGACAACTACTCAACCCTTTCTCATCTGCAGATGGCAACTCTAACAGTACTGCAGTTTAGCAGTAGCACTGGAAGATGCAACACTAAATATGAAAAAATAAATCAGCAAAAAAAGGAAAACTGCAGCATAATTAGCTGATACACGAGGGACACAAATCAGAAAATTGTAATAGATGAGTTAGTGATTTGTTTTTAAAATTATTTTTGAACAAGGCTGAGGTCAGCTTTAGTGGCACAGAAGTTTCATTCTTCAGCCTCTGCTGTACAACACTTTGGATCTCTCACTGACAGAGATCCAATTTCAGGAGGAACACCCTGTAAAAGCCAACCTGAAAGCTACCAGAATCACAAGACTCTGACTCAGAAACAGAATAAAATATAAAGGGGCAGAGGGGAGACATTAGACCCATATTTCTGTCCAGACTCCTGTAGTCCCATACACTAGAGAAGATTCAATAAGAAGCACATCCAAGACTAACACCTGCACCCAACAACAGACCTGTAGAAACAGAGATGAGCTTATGCTTTTCACTTTAAAACTGAAATCACCTCAGGGAACATTTTCCCCAGGTCATTTTAGAGGGGAAACCAATCCTGCACGCAGTCTCCCGAAGCGCCCACTCAAGGCACAGAAGATGCCAGGCCTGTATTTCCACCGAGGGGCATTGGGAAGGGGCCGATCCCGACTCCTTCACCAGCCCCTCCGGCCCACACTGTCGGCCGCCGCCTAGGCAAGATCCCGGCAGCTCCCTACCGCGCCTAGGCCCACGGTGATGACACGCCGGGGACAACTGCAGCGAAGCAGCCTGAGGCGCGGCAGCCTACGGCCCCGCGCCCGCGCTCCGCGGCAGCCTCAGCGAGCGGCGCCGCACAGGCCGCAGCCTCCCGCCGTTAGCGGTCGCAGCGCGCGCCTCCCCCAGCCACGAGGGCGGCTCCAGACGAAGCCCAGGGCCCCCGGTTGTTCCCGTGGAGCGATGTCAACGCCGCTCGGGACCGCGTCGCCGCCCACTCCCCAGGTAAGGCGTGGGAGGCTCAGGCCCAGCGGCGGAGGAAGGCCCACCCCACCCTCCTGCGGGCCCGGGGAGCCGCGGTGGATGGAGAAAAGGGCCAGGTCCCCACTGGGGAAGGGACAACGACAGCGACTCTCACCTGGGAGCCGGCGGGTCGGGCGCGGCGAGTGTCCGGCCGCTCCTCGGCAGGGTTTGAAATCGCTAACACCGCCCGCACCTCCCAGTGTCCTCAGTGCCCATTGGCCGGTGCCGGCCCCACCCACGCCCGCACCCGCTGATTTTATTGGCCCGTTTGAATCCGGCAGCAGCTATGCGTGCTCCGCGCCCTTCGGAGGCGGCTGCTGGGCGCTGCCGGTGCCGCGGGGAGAGCGCCCCGGCACGGGGGTGGTGCCCGCCCGGCCCTGCGCCCTGGCACGCTCAGCTCGGGCACCACTGGAGCGCGCCAGGGGTGGAGGCCGCTGCGCCCGCCCGCACCGCGGTGCTGAGGGGAGACTCGGACCCTCGGCAGCCACCGCGGGCCCGGTGAGGGCGGGGGGCGCCGGCCTAAGGCAGCCGTGCTGGGCCGCAGAACCCGCCCCCTTTTCCCAAAGGGCTCAAGTAGCTCTGAGCTGAAGTTGATGGCAGTTTTGTTAGGATAAGGGGAGCAAAGGAGCAAGAAGGGAAAGGGGCTCCTGGCTGCCTTCAGCTTCCAGGAGCAGGTTGGGCTTTCTCTTCTTTAATATCTTTATTGTGAGTTTGCAAAGCAGTAACCGTGTGTTGTGACAGCTGTGTGTTATCCCTCCAGTTTCTTCACTTCAGCTAAAGTGAAGGAAAAATTCTTAGGGGTAATCACAATAGATGACAAGTGTGCCATCAACACAGCTGCAACTGCAATTAATCCTACAGTGCCACCTCTGCCCATAACACTGCAGCAGCATCGCTTTTTTTTTTTGCCTTTTTTTTTGCTTTTTTTTTTTTGCTTTTTTTTTTTTTTTTTTTTTTTTTTACTAAAGTTCAATGATTGTAGTTTTGTGTGCCCTCAGGGAAGCCACTTCAGGGAAGCCACTTTTGCACTACGCTTCCGTGGTGACATGAGCAGGAATAAAGCTGGTTTAAAAGGTTTTGGCAATTGTTTCATCATAAAGGGACAGAATGAGGTAAGAGATTAGCACTAGTACTGCAGTGTCAGTTATTACTGAATATTTCATTCACTATTTGGTCTTTCACACAATTTAAACTCTCATAAAAATGCAACAGAATCCTGAACAAAATCCCTTGCAGACAGAACAACAGCTCTTCTTCAGAGCTTTATTTACTACTGGGCAGAGGCTGGAGACCAGTACCGTCCTAATACTTACCAAAAAGACAAACATCCTTTTCTGCAGTTGTCATGCTAAAATGATAACAAAAGGGAAAAGAAGCAAGGTGGGGGCAGGGTGAGAGGTATTGTGTGTGTGTGCAGGAATTTGCACAAGTGTGTCAGTGTGGATATTTGGGCCTTGATTCAAAGCTGTAGTGGTAGAAGAAGTGTGTGTTGCAATCAAATTATCAAAAGAACTCAGACCCATTCCTACCTTCTTGCTCCTCTCAAATGAAGCAAAGTTGAGGTTCTGTGCAAACGAGTTTGGAACTCCTCTTTCAAAGGAGAGTCCAAATAACGTGTATGATTCACAAACAAAAGCCAGGCAGAGTGGTTAAGAAAAGCTAAATTTATATTAAATTATCATAAACCCCTAAAATACTGAACACAGTGGTTAAATAACTCCAGAAAGTCCAATGTCTCCAGTGAGTAACATTAAAACCATTACACAGGAACACACAGAAATCACTGACGTTAGCTCAGGACAGACAGGAGAGAGGTTTGCTTTTTACATAGTAAATCAGTGCGCAAGAGATCATCCTCCAGTGGCCCTTCTACATTCTTAACATCCTAAGTGCGAGGGTCTTTTCTTCCCCAAAATGGGGAACCGAGATGCACTCCCCAGGCAGCATCTCACTGGAGCTGTCTCTAGGAAAAAGAAACTAATTTCTGCCCACCTCACTAGTAGAGGAGAGGCCATAGGAAATTTTATTGCTCCTCTAATAATCATTTGAGGAACAAAGCAGAGAGCAGTTATGGATGGTTGTTAGGCTGGAGTGTGTAGGGTCTCTCCTAAGAAGCTGCAGAGAATATTTCTTGAAGTGGAGATCACAAGCACCATGAGTTGTTGTAAAGACTGACTGGGTTTTCTTTTCCATTCTGCACTTGCAACTCAGACAGCAATTATTTTGACAGGCTGACTGAACCTCAAGTGACATATCCAGGCAGATGTTTTCCTTCATCTCTATCGCACCTCAGGATGCTGGTGCACACTCATGCAGGCTCTATTGGGGAAGGCCCTCCCCTCCAAACCCAAAGAAACCCTGCTCTCCTAGAAGTCAGAGCCTTCCTCCCCTTATCCACTTACTCACTCCCAGCTCTGATGCCCCAGCCCTTACACATGGTTTCTGTTCCAATCTATTCTTCTGCCTACACTTCAGCCCTCTGGTGTTGCCCCTGCATGAGGCAGCTTAGACAGGCAAGGTCTGTCTCAGTGATACACACTCCCTTCTCAGTTCTGTCGAGTCCACACCTCAATCCAGAAGTGCATCTGCCCAATAAACCACAACGCTTCCCAGGCTGGAGTCAAATAAATAATTAAATAAAAATTTAATTTAAAAAAAAATCCTTTTGTGAGTAGGGAAGAGTCCCACATAAACACAGGGAAATGTCCAAGCCTTAGCTCCAGTTCATTTTCCACAGGAATATATACCAGTCAGCCCAATGGTGCAGTTACAGAGTTTCAAGCCACCTAGCCAGGTCAATGCTCCTTCCCCTCTCTGCAAAGCTACCTCTGCTGTAAAACACACAGGCAACCCACTGGAAACTATTGTGTTTTTCAGGGGTAGCAGGACTGTTAGTATATGAACAAGGTTAGAGCAGAGCAGGATGGATTTTCCTTTTTTTTTTTTTAACCAGCTGGAAAAATATTACACAGGAGATGCATCCTCCCCACACCCCCAGCATATGCTTTGCTCTCTTTACACCACAGGTGGGAATGTACTTGACCTCCTCCCAGGAGATAAAGAGGTTACAGAATTTGCCATGAGGGATTCTTCACTGGAAAGTTCTGCTTCCGAGTATGTGGCTTAGCACTTAATATTTTACTATGATAGTAACCATATGACTTGAGGTGTCAATGTAAATCTCATTTTTGAAGAAGCATCAAGAGATATTTTATCTTTTTTCCCTCCGAAACAAGAGATGACAAGAGAAGTCAAGAGAATATGAAAAGGTGGCAATAGCCTGTGGGAGCATGCAAGCCCCGGCTCCAGATGCTGCTGGGATGTAAATGCAAGGGTAGGATTACATCCCCCTCAGAGGGCAAAGGCCTTGGAGACCAGAGAACAACTGAGGCTCTTGCAGCTGATGGGAAAAAATGACTTGGCAAGGAGAGCTATTTAGTGGTAACAGAAACGCTCAAAGTGCAATTCTATTTGATAAACAACTCTCTTAAAATGGCCCTTACAGCTCCCTCATTATTGTCTCCTATCCTAGGTCAAATGGGCTCAGCCTGATAATAAAGAAGTTCCTAACTGTCAGCACTGAGCACTCTCCTGGGAAATACTTGACCTAGGAATTCTCACTTTTCCCTCATTACGGTAATCAAAGGTCCTAAAGGCCAAGAGAATTGGGGCCTTGCAGAATTTGGACTGGTGGGAACTTAGAAAATTTTCTTTTTTATTTTGTTTTATGTCAGTTATGCAACGACAAGTGTAGAATTTGGGTCTTGATGAGATCCATTTCCTCCCATTATCTCTGTAGAGCTAAGAGCTATACCAATCTCCTCTTTCCTCATGTACAGCACTCTGACTCCAGTACCCACAGGGAACAGCTCTGAAAGGGCCATTTGCTGACTCTTGTTTTTGCAGAGCAGAAACATGTTTTAACAGGAAAGGGGAGAACAGGAGCAGTGTCCACTGCCAGCAACAGACACAGCGCTCCAATCTGAGCATTCCTTACAGTTTTTACTAGCAGATGGGAAAGCAAGCAGTGATGCTGTCATGAAACGAGTCACGGCAACTGTGGTTACTCACTTTGTGCCTTTAAAAGGTGACCTGATGCTGTGCCAGGGTCCCCTTGAGCCCCAAAGTATACCCCATCTATTCCAAGACCTCTCTCAAGCCAGAGATCACTCAACACAAAGCCTCAAAGAGTGCTGCTAGTGCTGGCATGACTAGGGGAACTTCTGTGACCAGGAGATAGTGATGAGGCAGCTCTGCTCTCTTCATGGGCATCGATCATGACCTGGATGGCACAGGACTTGGCGGTTGCCAGAGAACACAGAATCTGAACCAGATTCAGGCCAGAGGAGTCACTGCAAAAGTTAATGTGGCAGCTTCCAGGAAAAGGGAACATATAAATAAACCACAGACAGTGAAAATGAGCCAAAAGGGTTCCAACCCACCCATCTTCCCTCTCCAACCACAACAGCACAGCTGCCCAGGCTCCTTGCTAAAAGGCAAACACAGTCTCTGGCCCCTCGCAAGAGAGGCTGGTCTCTGTGCCCTTCCTTGCCTAGCAGGCAGAGTCTTGTCTTTTGTGCAGAGCAGAGGCGAGGGAGGGTACGAGCATTTCCAAAGTCACGCGTGCTTTAGACCTCGCTCTCCGTGGAGGGCTTGCGTTGGTGTTTCCAGCCTGTGTCTGGGAGTGAGCCACGCCGTTCAGGAGTGGCTGCTGCTGTGTTAACACTGCTGCATTCAGACTGTTCTTCCTGTAGCAGCTGCTCAGTTTCGGTGTCATCCAGTGAACCAGAACTTGCCTGGATAGAAACCGTGTCTGTCTTCATGCAGACGTGGTCCCGGAGGATCCCTCCTCGGGAGCTCCGAATCTGCTTAAGGTCATCCCACTCGGAATCGTCACTGGATAAAAGGCATATCCCCTCCACAATCTTGATCTTTTCCTTGGTGTAGCTGTGGTCAGGACCAGCCTAGGAAGCAGACAGATGAATGAAAAACCTAATACATCTATGGAAAAATATGGCAAAGAACAAAGCAGAGCTGAAATGTAGACAGTGAAGCAGACAAAAGGCTGGACCTCCATGGAAATGGCCACTGGCTTTGACTGTCACAATGGCAGAACCCATTCTAAGTTTCCCTTCAATTCTTTACCACCCGAGATAAATCTTCCCTGCAAGAGCTATCATTACAAACTCTAAGAGCCTTCAAATTATGGAAAGGGAATGAGGATGAGCTGGCTCTTTTACTTCAACTATATGTATTCCCTGACAGTAGGAAATAAGAATGACACTGAGTCTAAGAAGGAAGGGGGAAAAAAAAAAGGGAGGGGGGAAGCAGGAACAGCCAGCAGACTTCATGGTAAAAGGAGGCAGAGAATCAATTCTAGGTCTGCAGTATCTTTACATCTGAGTCATTCTAGATTGATCTCTCAGGAAAGCACAGCTGGAATACTATTGTTGAGTCCAAGTCTCCCAGTGCCACAGGGGAAGGAGATTATAGGGAAACAGTGGGAATGATCAGAGGCTAAAGGGACCACACTGAGATTAAAGCAGTGAATTCTGTCTAACTTGGACCACTGACAACATTAGAACATGTGATCTATCCCTGATGAGAAAGTGGAGGGGGTGGGGAAATATACATCTGGGTATATCTAAGAGCAGCAGAATTAAGGGAAAGTGGAAAGTATTTAGATTCTCAGATAAATAATCCTGGCTTATCCTTAGTAGATGAGGCTAAAATGGCAGGGAAGTTTGGGAAATCTATTAGACAGTACCTTTGGAAGACAAAGCCTGGGAAAGCTCTCCTCTGTGTAAGTCTTGCTGTGATCCCTGCTAGATGAACTAAGTGATCTAACAGATTATCTTTTTCAAATCTCACATACAGAGTATGAGTAGCCAAAGCATCTGCCATGGAGAACTACCTATACTTTCTTGACAGACAGCAGAGCTGGTTTAAGGACATAAAAGCAGGGGAAAAAAACCAAGAACAATTAGTATGGGACAGTGCTTGAGCCACACAACAGAGCTTGAGTGAGGGAGGCAGGATCAAACACATACATAGAGTAGTGATACCTGACGTGAGGATGTGGACGGAAATCAGAAGAGGGAAGATGAGAAGCTATCTGAGTGATAAGAAAGCTTCTGAGGAGAAAACAGAGGAGAAACTAAGTGCTGCAAGATACCATATTAAACCCTCTCCATCCTGTGGCACACAGGGCAGACCTCTGCAGGGCCTTTAAAATGCTCCATTTAATAAGGGCTCTGGTTCTCTCCCTGTCCCACCCCTTCCAGGCAGTGCCCAGCCAGAAGCCACATCGTTGTTATGGAACCCCTTCTGGCTGCCTGGTTCCCCAGTGACTGTCCAATGCCGTCTTGGTGCAACAGTCACTAACTGGGACTGTGTCCAGGGAAGACAACTCCCTTTGACTCCTGTACTTCAAGGCCCAGCACCCAGTACAAATAAAATACAAGACACAGTGTGAGTGAGGGAGAAGCCGAGAGCTAAAGACAGATCTAATTCGCTACAGCTCACTCAGGAAGAAGTGCTGCTGGTTGATTTCCGTAAGAGTCTGAGCAATTCACTGAAGCTGTCCTCCTGTCCTAGAGGTAAATGCTGACATTTTCACATTTTCACATACTAAGGCCTGTAACACTCAACAGCAGCTTGAGCTGGGCTCCCATGCCCTTAGTAGCAGCTCTTACCTCTTTCTTATAGCACAACTGGTTGTACATGGTTGGTTTGGGAATTGCTTCAATCTTCACCTCCTGGGTAGACGTTCGATATGAGGGATTACTGTAGGTCAGGTTCCCCAAGCCAGGGTCTGTGAACTTGGACTTATTATGCCTAGAGGGAAACAGCTGTCAGAAAAGACGTAGATCCCTGCTACCAGGAGAGAAATTTCCTGAGTGCTCAGCAAGTGGAAATCTCCAACAATCTTCACTGTCCCTCAGAGAAGGAGAATGCAGACTTCACCTGTCTCTTCGGCTACCAGTGCATTCACCATCTACCAGTACCGCAAGGTACTGCCATGTCAGCACAGAAGCTATACTGGCAGTAACTGGTGAAGCTTTCTGGCAGAAAGCACGTGAGCTCACACATATACCGAGATATGAATTATCTCACATCCCCGTCCACAACTTATAAGCTCCCTGCAGGAAATTCAGCCAATAAGGCTTGAAATAATAGTTGCACTTCAAAGGCACAAGACTCAAACTTTGCAAATAAAATCATCAAACACTGCTTCTACTTGAGAACAAAGGAATTGTAAATGACGACAAAGAAAGACAAGTGCTTTCAGAAACTTTCTTCTCTTACAACCCTAGATTTTACTATTGGCCAGGAGAGGGCGAAAAGGATCACTTACCTATATACAACTAAAGCAGCAATAAGCAGCAAAATAAACAAGATGCTGAGAAGACCTCCAATAATGTAGCTGACATGCAGTCCTTCTCCTGAAAGTGAAGAGCAAGGGTAATTTATGCACTCTCCTTAACTTCCACGGGGTAATACTGACCTCACTGTAACACCTAATACACCTTACAGAAGTATGTAAAATAAAATGTCAGCACACCAAGGTTTAGCAGAGGGTTTTGTTTGGCTTCATATGAAACCAAAAATATGACATATGTAACCCTTTGTCCCACCCAGGCCCCAGAAAACTGAGAAGCATTAGGATCTTAGCAATGGGGTTAGATGAGTTAGACCCCCTTGCTGACAGGTTCTTCCTGCAATGGGTAGCAATTACCCTAGTCAACCATCCTCAAGACAAAGGGGATGGTGAAGAAGAGTATCGTTAATGGAAAGAGCCCAATAAATGCGGTATGGAATGAAAGAAAACAGAACTATTCTTCAGACCAAAGTGTCATTTGGAGAAGTCCCCATATAGGCTAAACGAACATGTATGACTAATGTTCATCCTTAGACACTCTGCTCTGCTCAGACAGCATTTGAGTAATTCAAGTCTGAGATTCAGAAGTTTGAGTTTCATACACTATCGACTGGAAATGCCCTGGACATATCTGGAGCAACAACCCTGGAGGAGAAAAGTTAAAGAAAAGGAACTCACCCATGGTTGCTAACACTGCCTCATTGGCATGGGTACACAAGCCTCGCCTAGCATCTTTGTCCGAGCAGCTGAATGACAGGACAGTTAGTTACTCAAAGCAGTATCAACAGTGTCAAAGGTATCAAAAGACATGATGGGACAGGCTAGTACTGATATCCCTTCCATTTCCAGTTCAACAACAGAAGACTTGCCTTATCTTCTTCAATATCCTTCTGTATCCAGAGGAGCGCAGATCATATACATATATATAGGGGAGTGTGAGTGTTTATAATATATATAAAGTATAGGTCTGCAACATCTTTATATCTGATGCATTCTAGATTCACCTCTCGGGTACACAGGTGCATACATATATCTAGCTATCAGAACACAAATTTCAGCATCAGTGCTGAAGGAGGAAATCAGAACATCCTAGAATGAGCAAACATCTTCCTGTCCAACACATCATACTCAACAAAGTGAAAGTTTTGCCTTGTAAATAACCTAGCCATATATTTAAGAACATATGGGGTTGTTGTGTTTTGTTTGTTTTCATTGTTGTTTTTGCTGGGTAGCAGAAATAGCAGGCTGCAGGGAATTAGCACAAAAAAGTCTCTTAACTACTTGCACTGTAACTTAAATGTTTGAGCTGCAACAGTTCTGTTCTATACCAAACAAGCTCTCTCTTTGTAGCCAGGGCAGAGCCACTTCTGCAGATGTCTGGGTCATGTCTGAGATGTCTCAGTGAATAAAAGCAACACACTCTCCTCTCCTTCTCTCAGAAATAAGTTCTCAAAATTAGGACTTCAGAAATCAATCAAATTAATGATATGGTCTCAGGAGGGTTTTAACATTTAAGCACAGTCAGCCTATACACACTTTTCAATAGGACAGAAAGATGTCTGTTGAGCTGTTGAGAGATGCAGTGTTCTGCATTCTTTGTCAAAATGGTTTTCCCCATTATGTACATGAATTCTGGAGCTGGAATTGCCTCTTTTGGCTAGGAAGAGGCACACTTGGATGATGACAACCAGATGGGGCCTACATGTTGCACCTTGCACAAGCTGGGACTTTCACATCCCAATTCCAAGAGAACATGAGCACTTACTTTCCTTGCACTGCTTCCAGGGATGTGAGAGGTTTGGTTGTTGAGGTTCCTACTCTGCCAGGTGGTGTCTGACTTCTCTCACTTGCACTGGTGGGTTCAGGACGAGGGGGCACCACACCAGGAACTAGAGCAACAGAGAAAAATAAGTAGGACCCCAAATTTGTGGGACAGATGAACAAGTCTGATAAGCTATAGAGAGTTTCCAAAATGGCCCATATGAGCAGCTTTCCCATCTCAAACCCAGTCTGCCAGCAAATAAGACAGAAGAAGGCTCTGTTGCTCACAACTGCCTTACTTCCAGTATATGACTCTGCATAAGTTTTTATACACTGAAGAGCTTTAGATGCTCTGGTTGTCCCAGCCATTGCATAAGCAGTGGCAGTGGCTCACTTATGGAAGCTACTACCCTAGTGACACTAAGTAAACTCACTAGTAGAACAGGGCCGCCCATCTGGTTCATCCGGACATGCGCAGACAAAGTCAGAAGCCCTGGCAAAGCAGAGGTGAGTGCAGCCTCCATTGTTCACTCCGCAAGCATTAGTACCTGGAAGGAACAAGCAAGTTGATAGAGATGTTGTAGATAACCAGGTAGGAGCTCAGAGCAACAACTTTTCTTCCAGCTCAGCCAGAGACACTTCCTAGAACTCCAGCACATGCCCTTCATCTAACTGCTAAGAAAGTGATGACAATAGCCAGACACTGGTAGGATTAGAGCAATCTTGAAAGGAAGGCACTGGAAATCATCAGACAGGAGGCTAGTCAACACAGCTCAACAGATTTTTTAAAAAAAAAAAAAAAAAAAGCTCACATTCTTCTGATTTAACACAATGTCAAATGAACACCACAGGGAGTGATGTTTGCTACTCGAAGCTGTAACAGAACACCATTAAGATCTATTTAACTGAATCGTCACAGGCAGACAAGGAATGTGCCAAGGGAAGGTACATTAACAATCTGAGTACAAGAAAGGGTGCCAATCTTGCTTGACATCTACAGTAGCACAGTGGTTCCAGAGTGCTTTTTGTCTCCAGTTAGCATTTGCCTGAATCAGGGTCCTCCTATTTACCTGTCTGTCTCTGAGGTGAAACCACAATGATATCCATCAGTCCCTCAACGTTGGCTAGGACTGTCTCTTTGTTCCGCCCAGAGTATTTGTCCACTCTCTGGATAGATTTGGTTTGCCAGTCAGTCCAGTATATCCATCTATCCTGCTGCTCAAGGACCCAGCAAAGAAAAAGCACAGCCATTAGCATGTTTAGCCATGTAGACGCAGGATACCCATAAAACACATCCCCAGTGGCAGAAGGCCCCAAACAAAGGCCTTTTCAACCCCCTCCCCTCTTGTCATAAAGCAGATTACTGTCTACACCCCATGAGAGTTCAGATAAACTTTCTTCACTAGCTCCACAGAAGAGTTAAGTACTATCCCCTCAGCCATCTTTGTTTCCCCAGACTATAAGATTTCCCTGTCCCGAGGCTGCACTGTCCAACTCATCAGCATGTCAGGGAGAATGATGGCAGCAGGAAAATCTTCTTACCTGCGTCAGAGCAAAGGGATGTGACACCTGGCTGACCAACACTTGCCGCAGCTTCCCATTGAGATCACAACTCTCTATGCGATCAAGATGTGCATCCACCCAGTAAATTCTGGAGGAACAGGGAAAGATGTGTGCTTCCATCTATACAATCTCTCCTTTCTAATAATTTGCTAGCCAAGATGGATCAGAGAGAGAAAAAAAAAACCACCCCCAAACCCCACAACCCTACTCCAATAAACCAAGCTAAGAAGACATAAAAAATAATTACATCCCTTAACCCTAGGCAAGTATAAGAAAATCTTTCACTGACCTCCTGGTGTCATAATCCAAAGTCAATCCATTTGGCCATCCTAGGTCAGTGTTAATCAGGATTTTACGTTCAGAGCCATCCAAGTTTGCCCGTTCAATTTTAGCAATGTGACCCCAATCTGTCCAGAAGAGGTATCTGAAGAGATAAAAGGCAAGTGTAAGAAGAAAAGGACGTTTTGTTTAGCTTTAGTTATGAATTTAACTGCCAGATTCTTCAAGTTCACAAAAGATCATGTGGTCTGCAGCTTGCTTCTCCCAGTTATCTGCCCAACCTTCAAATCCACTGTCTGCCTGATTACGTTTGTCATTCAGAGTCAGCCCCTTGCTTGTACCTGCAGACTCACACGGCACATCTCTTCTTCCTCCCACAAACCTCCTCTTCCAATATGCCTCTGCACAGCCCTTCTCCCAGCCCCACCAATACCTCGTACTTACCCCTTCTTGGGAAAGACAGTAATGGCTCGGGGCTCATCCAGGCTGTTGTTGATCAGCACTTTCCTGCAGCTTCCATCCAGTCTAGCTACCTCTATGGTGTTGCGCCCTGTGTCTGTCCAGTAGAGGTTCCTGGCAACCCAGTCTACTGCCAGGCCATCTGTGGTCTTCAGACCCTGACCAATGACAGTTTCCATGTTGCTGCCATTCAGATCAGACCGCCTGGGTGGAAATCAATGACAAACGGCAGTGAGGGACAGGTAGCTTCCAGAAAGCCTTCACACACCCCCGTCAACCACCATAATGCTACCTCCCTAATACCTTTTTCTCTACACTCTCCAGCAGGCTAAACACACCGTCAGCATTTAGTTCAGCAATACACATGACGCTGTGTACCAAAGATAAGGTGTAAGTAGCAGTGTATTGCCAGCATCTCAGTCTCCCCAGCTTAGCAGCACACTCCCCAGCTCACCACGGCACAACCAGCACAAGTAGCTGGATTACCTGGGCACTGGCCAAGCAGATGACTGGCACCCACCTGATGACATCAAGAAATACATCTGTGTAGTAAATCTTGCCATCCACACTATCATAGTCCAGAGAAATGACGTTGTTCAGCTCAGGGACAGGTATGTGCACATCTGTGTGGTCACTGGTGTCCAATGAGATACGACGGATGGAAGCACGGCTAGAGAAGAGTAGGTAGGTTTCTGGAGAAGAGTCGCATGTCTGCTCGTCTCTCTTCAGCTGGATGCCAGTGGGGCAGGCACAGGAGAAGCCAGTGGGGTGAGGCAAGCAAAGGTGGGAGCAGCCACCATTACGAAATCCACATTTATTGAAACCTTTAGAAATAGGGAAACCATCAATGAAGGATCAGTGTGGTCCCAACAGAACAAAGCTTTATTTTAAAGGCTACACACATGCACAACTTTCTAGCAGCTGAGTTCATCCTCACCATCCCAGCCCTGCCGGGAATCTACAGCCTTTCATACAGAGACTGCCTCCCTGCCATCCAGGATTTGTAGTGGGTGCATGGTTGGGCATGGAGAACAGCAAGGCACAGATAGAAGAGGGATCGTTAAGAGCAAAATCTTGACCTGCATTCCTTGCTTATCATAATTTTCCCATAGAAAAAGGAACAGCCAAATGCTGATAGATACACACAACTGCAGTTTAGCTTTATTATTGTTGCAAATGGTAATGCTGACAGAAAGATCCAACCCTGTGGGGAAGCAGCGTGACAATGCACCAGAGGCCAGGCTTACAAAGAAGCTTCTGTTTCAACTTAGCTGCACACAGTGGCAAGTAAACAAAAGCATCAGAGAAGCCTGCTGAAAGTGCCTGACATATTAGGGTCATAATTTTTTTTTTTATAATTGTAAAAAAAAAACCAAAAAACAAAACAAAAAAAAAACACCTACACAAAAACACAACAAAAAAAATTCCCAAAAAACGCAACCCCAGACAGCTACAGTTTTGGTTAGCTTTAAGTTATATTGTGAAGCTGTACTGTCAACACTGATGTTATGCTGTTAGTAGCCACAGGAGAAGCAGCACAGAGTTTTCTGCAGAAGTACATACTGGGGAAATTCCACCAAAACATAGCACAGCACAACAAACTCCCGCTGAAGAGCAAGGAGGCAAGATGGGGTAGTATAGCATCCACAGAGAATAACATAAGGAATCTGACTCTGGCACAGAATTGTTGGAGAGCATGATATATTAAAAACAACTAAAGAAGCAGAGATTTTGTAGAGGAAGTGGCAGACAGGAAGACAAGGCCTGCAATGATTGGTGAAAAAAGTAACTAGAACTTGAAATAAGGTTCCAGCAACTAGCTTAAGAGGAATTAGTGCCAATGCCAGTAGACTCTGGTGGAGCCTAATTGGGCATGACTCATTCAGTCCTCCTAAGAAAGTGGCTCTGTTGTGTATGAGAATGAGGTTGTCAGTGCAATCCAGTGAAGGAAATGGAATGAAGGGGATCAAAATGCAGTAACAGACAAACACCAGACCTACGGAGCTGGGTAAATAGGGAGAAGTGCAAAAACAGCTAAACAAGAGGGAAGAAGAAAAGAAAACATGATTTTTGAGAAGTTCCTCTATCACTCATGCGCTACACCAAAGGACTCTTTTCAATGACAGGTCTGAAAGGCCCCTCACCACCACAGACATCCCCTGATTTGTGAGCAGCCTAGCAACTCACCCAGGGGCCGTGTCCTATCAACAGCCTGAATGTCCATGAGGCCAGGTAGGTTTGTCCTCACCAAGATGACATTGGCACCAGTGTCCTTGTCAGCCCTGTGAATGCTGCGAGTTTGCCAGTCAGTCCAGTAGATGTAGGAGTCCAGCAAAGTGAGGCCATAAGGATGTTGCACTGGAGATAGCAGGGTGTGGCGGTTAGCACCATTGAGATCTGCAGCCTCAATCCGCTAAAGAAAGAAGTAAACATCAGCCCCATACTCAAAACACTGATTCTCTCGCTAGCAATTACTCTATCAAGTGGGAAACAGAGTCTAAGCAAGTGACATTATTCAAGTTCACTCTCCCCATAGCCCACACTCTAATAGAAGCTTATGTTCCCCTTGCTCTTTTGAGCTCAAGAGCTTCAAAATAGCCTCAGGCTACCAAAGACCCAATGACAAACAATGCTGAAGGACAGAATCAGACCTCAGTGTGTGCATCAGCCCAGAGCAGCTGGGACCCAGCCTTATCCACTGCCAGTCCATTAGGCCAGCCCAGGTTGTTGCTGATCAACACCACACGTCCAGAGCCATCCATCCCAGCGCGCTCCAGCTTCGCATTCTCACCCCAGTCTGTCCAGTACATATACCTGAGGAAATACCAGCAAATATTATGGAAACAGAGGTCAGAAGTCCTGTTCTAACTCCTAGATAGCCTCTTGACAACACTAACCCCATCTCGTGGTACAAAGCTATTGCCCGAGGGCTGTCCAGGTTCTGCCAGACCAAGACTTTCCTCATGGAGCCATCAAGGTTGCCCACTTCAATCCTGTTTGTTCCTGTATCTGTCCAATATATCTTTCTGCCAATAGCATCCACAGCCAGCCCATCTGTAGTCAACAGACCTGAGAAAACAGAAAGGTGTATTGGTCACTGCTCATCCTCCCAGCTTAGTCAGGAACTTCCCGTATTCCCCTTTACAGCTCAACAGGCAGTTACTCTAGGCTTCGCTTGCCCTTCTGCCAAAAACTTATTCTCCCAGGGTATCAGAGAATCTCTCTTCTCATGCTGCATGGTGGTGAGAGGCTCACAAGCCAAAATCTCTCTTACCTGTAGTGATGATGTCCTCAAATTGTGAGCCATCAAGGGCAGCCCGGCTAATTTTCCGCAGTGTGCTGTCTGACCAGTAAACCTTTCCTGGGTGGTAGAAGAAAGAGAAACTTAAAAAAAAAAACCCAAACCAAAGCCTGAAAAGGCCATGAAAATGATCGGAGAGATAGAACATCTCTCCTGTGAGGAAAGGCTGAGAGAGTTGGGGTTGTTTAGCCTGGAGAAGAGAAGGCTCCGGGGAGACCCTATTGCAACCTTTCAGTACTTAAAAGGGGCCTGTAAGAAACATGGGGACAGGCTTTTTTAGTAGGGACCGTTGTGATACGACAAGGAGTAATGGTTTTAAAGTAAAAGAGGGGAGATTCAGGCTAGACAGGAGGAAGAAATTTTTTACAATGAGGGTGTTGAAACACTGGCACAGGTTGCCCAGAGAGGTGGTAGATGGAAACATTCAAGGCAAAGCTGGACAGGGCTCTGAGCAACCTGATCTAGTTGAAGATGTCTCTGCTCATTACAGGGGGGTTGGACTAGATGACCTTTGAAAGTCCCTTCCAACCACACTATTCTACAATTTTCTGAACCAAACAGGGAAATCCTTAAAAAAACAGATCCAGGTCTCCGACTACCAGCTACTCCATTCAAAACAGATCTGACTGCACAGGACTAAGAGCAGCACAGGACTATTAAGCTAGAGTTATAAATCAGTACAAATTATCTTGTTCCAGTCCTCCCCAAAATATGCAGGAGCACTGGCACTCTGACCTTTACTCAAGGACAAAGAACACATAACATATTACCAGCTAGTAGTTATAGAGTCCCATATTTGATTTCTCAAAACATGCCAGAGGACAGCAATCAGATAATCTACCTTACTGTACAACAGTGACTTTACAGCCAACACAGCACCAGATGTTCAGTATACACAAACAGCCAGAGTGTCAGTTCTACTGCTGTAAAAGGCTTCAGCACCAGGAGGAAAGCTTTCTTAAATCAGAAATGCATGGGAACCTCTATCAATATAGCAGGCAAGTTTCTCCTGACTGGAAAGGAATATTTGCAGCACATACTAAAACCAACTAACCAATCAACAACAAAAAAACATCACACACATACCAAAAAACCAAAAACCCACAAACACCAAACCACCACTACCCAAATTGACAACCTCTAGTAAGATCTGGATCTTTACTCAGACATTTTCATATGAAGTCCCTTGTTGCCTTTCGAACAGACAGTTGGATACAGTAAAAAGTTCAGACCTTCACGAGGATCCACTCCAATTGCAATGGTGTTCTTCATGGTGACATTTACGGAGACAACAACATCGGCAAAGTAGGGAATATCCAGAGAAACCATTCGGATGTCAGTCCTTCTGGCGAAGATCAGAAAGCTCGTCATTCCTGCAGAGGGTTGAAAATGGAAAGATATTAGGAAGAAACAAGTTCAGTCAGCAGCAGGTATAATTTATTGTACATTCTGGAGGTTACATTCACTTCAGTGGGGAAGTCTCAGACAGATCTTACGGGGAGTCTGGGTACAAAAGCTTTACTGAATCTTATTGAAAGCTTTTTTACATTCCAGTTGAAAAGGAGTGCACTCATAGAAGAGTTACTTCTGCTAATATGTGTGGGAAATGGGAACTAGGAGTCAGTTTTTTCCTGCTAAGGAGAAAAAGTGGATGTATCATGGACTGAAGCTGAGTGCCTTCCACAATCTGCACAAAAGGTCCATGGGAGAAGTCTGTACAGGCCTATGAAACAATATAGCACCTTGTCGTTAAAAACTAATCCACCTCAAGATTGGGGCAAAAGTATGGGGAAAAATGTGACATCTGGTTTAGCTGACCAATATAATTTCAAGAAAAATTTCTTCTGCATCAGTCCAGTTATCAGTAAGCTTCTTCATAGTAATTCCCGCTCAAACTGAAGGTAGAGGCATGAAATTTTTTTTCAAGGGGTAAAGCAGATAAAAGTGAATTTTGTTCTCTAACAAGACAGGAACAAAATGTTGCTGTGATACAAAACTGCAATGCGAATCCTAACAGAGAGGACTCACCAGGGGAGCAGGTCTTGCCATCAGATTGCAGGTTGATCCCAGTAGGACAGGTACAGCTGTAACCTTTTGGAAGAGGTGCCAAAAGGCACAGGTGACTGCAGCCTCCATTGTTAACTTCACACACTGTATGTACTATAGGAAAGAGGATGAGAAATCCATAAGCCAGTAGCACAGGCACAAAAAAGGGATGCATCAGCTACAGAAATGCATTCTAGAATGCCCTTAAATAGCAAGCTGAGAGTTATTCTCATGCTCTCATATTCCACCCAGAGACTTAATGCATGGAGAGCTGACAGATGGTCAGCTCCTTGCAGGAGAGCTGTGCCACATACCAAAACCTGAGCAAGCTCTCAGCTCAGCATGGCTTGGGGCGAGCTCTGTACCTGGTGGCCTGTGCCGGTGGAAAACATGAATATCCATAAGATTCTCCAGATTGTCCTGCAGCGTTTCCCGAGCCTGCCCAGTCCTTCTATCTGCGCTCTGGATGCTTTTGGCCTGCCAGTCTGTCCAGTAGATTCTCTCGCCATAAAGAGTAAGTCCAAAGGGGTGAGGCAGATTGCTCCCAATCAGCACCTGGTCAGATTACCCCCAGCCCCCCGAAAAAACATTACTAAGAAGTCACTAAGGGGAAGAGACTTCCCTTGCCCCCTCTCAACACCATATTGTACAGTCACAGCAAAAGGAGAGTGATATGGCAACCTCAGCCCTCAAAAGGAGGTTCCCTCACACACAGTTTGCAATGGAAAGGGAGCTCTTCTCTCCCAGTGAATGCAGCTCAGCATGTCTTGATTTGGACATTTCACTTTCAACTGGAAAGAGAGGCAGAGGCCATCAGCACTCTGTGCTCTAGGATTTACACCTCAGGCTCCCAGACTCCCCCCTCAAGGACAGCTTCCTTACCTTCCTGTTGCTTCCATCCAGACTGGCATACTCGATGGTCTTCATGCCTGCATCTGCCCAGTACAAGCGCTGTGACTCATAGTCAATGGCCAAGCCGTTTGGCCATGTCAGGTTGGAGGAAATGATCACCAAGCGGTTTGAGGCATCCATACCAGCACGCTCAATTTTTGGGCTGGCTCCCCAGTCGGTCCAGTACATGAACCTGAACACAAGCCCAGACACAAGTGAATGCCTACTCTCCTTCGCTGCCACTATGGCCAGGCTGTATTACAAACAAGAGAGCCTGGTGCCTTCAGGCCCTAGCATAAAGCATCATTAGGCTAATATTGTACTTGTGTCCAGCCTTAGCTTCTTGTAATGTACCTAAGATCACACTCAAATTTATATAACTTCTACTGCTCAAGTGCTGGTCTAATTACAACATGGAAGAAAAAGTTCAAGCTAATAGTTCCAGGTCTAAAAATTAACCAGTTATTTACCAGTCTCCACCACTGGCCCTTTATACTCGTGCTGCATTGGTCTTCCAGTAACTAACTCAAGGAAAGAACAGCACACTTTTATTCAAGACCTTCAATGCTTCTAAAGCAATGCCTGGCAAACTTCCTCCTATCCACCCTGTCCCCAGCTCCACAAGGTCTTATGATTCAGAAGCAAAATCTGTGACTGAAAGCATTTCTTTCAGTTATTCTACTCAGGTTTGGTTTCTATGGCACAGTTGATCCCTCAATAATTTGACACAGTTCTTCGAAGCCAAGAGGTCACTAAAGTTACAGCTTGCTTGAGATTAGCAGTAATTCACCTGAGGAGATCCTTCTGATTGAACTCTGGTTGATAAGCAGAGAGCTTGAATACAGATTCAATAGGTGTGAAATAGAAAAGATCTAGATGGCCTCATTCTCAATATTTTTGTACCACATCTTTAGTTATTATGTCTCAAGAATAAACAAATGAAACCAACGGCCAGCTCCTGTACGCTATACAGCACAGCAGACAATCACCGCTGCTTATCTTGTCCCACTAGCATCCAAAATCTGGTCTCTAATTTCAGTCTTTGGTAGAATGTAGAACAATGGCACTGGAGAGAAAGTCAATTGCCAAAAATCAAAGACCTTTAGACATACAAGAATTGCCATGTCATCCCAGAAAAAAAAAAAAAAAAGTCTCTCACCCTCCAACTGGATCCACCACGATATCTCTAGGTCGGTCTAAGTTCTCCCAGATTAAAACAGTTCTCATGGTTCCATCTGTGTTGGAGACCTCTATCCGATCTGTTCCTACAAAAGTCAAGAGAGAACAAGAGAGAGGTCAGCGACCACTGGAACCACAAGAACCAAGGCATAAAACATCCCTACAACAATGCAGTCTTTCCCTCCGTCCATCTCTGTTCATAGCTGGAAGACAGGTAAGAAACATGGCTCAAAGTGTCACCTCTCTCAGGTCAACTCTGTGGCCATCACTGGTGATGAGTCCTGTAGGAATGTAAATGAGACCCTTCATAAGCCCCCGAAGTATCTACATGGGCATGAGAGAACAGCTAAAAAAGAATGACTTGACATCTCTCTGAACTACAACTCTCCAGCAGGGAACATCTTCCAAATACTATCTGCTGCACCCTGCCATGCACTGTTGGGGGATATGTAAACACACAAACACACACAATCACAAGCTCTGCAGCAAGACAACTGTCGGGCTTGACTTCTTCTATAAACCTTTCTACAAAATTAATACTAGGAATATTGCAAAGAGAACTACACTAAGGATTTCACCTCAGCTCCTACTTAGAAGCACACAAGATGAAACTTTGCTAGACAAACCCAGACAAATTTGTAATGAGACAGAATGAATCAGCTGGTTTTCAGCATTCATGACTAATTAGGAAGACAGAAACCTAGGTAAAGCAGAGGATCCCAGTACCTGCATCAGTCCAGTATAGTTTGTTGGTGACCCAGTCAATTGCCAGTCCAGCTGGACTTTCCAGGCTGGTATCCACCACAACCTACATAGAAAGAAAAGGAAAAAATCCTTAGTAAGATTAGACCTCAGAGAGAGAGCACTTGCCCAATGCACTACCCATTCATGACTGTTAACTTTCAAGAGGCAAAAGCCCAAGCAGAACAATGCCATGTGAGAGAGAGCATTAAGGATGTAGAAGTTGAAATAAATCTTACATTTTGAGAAATATCTATTTTTCATATCTGTTCAAACTGCAGCTCCAAACTTTGAACTCAGTTCCTTTCATTTATGGCAACATTAGCCTAAGGGCAGGTGCAAAAAGCATTCACATAAAGCATGGCTTTTGTTCCAAATGTGGTACATAACAGAGGATTTAATACTTCTTCCTTTCAGATTTTAGGGCTACAACAAAGGAACTGACCACAACTCACAAGTCAACATGCTTTGTGTCTCAAGTCAAGGTTTTCCATACAAGCGGGAATATACAACAAACATGTATGAAGCGTTCAGTGATCTCAGGGCTCCTCAGAGCCAGAACTAGGCAAGCTCATGAACAATAAATCCAGCATGAACTGCAGGCCCCTGAAGCCAGTGTACCCCAGGGGCTTAAAATCTGATGCTCAAGGAGTTTCTTGACTAGATGACCTCCACAAGTAGTTAACACCGTACCTCCTGGCTTGATCCATCCCATTTTGCTCGGCTGATTGAGTCAGTGCTAACATCTGTCCAGTAGACATAGTCGTCCTTTGAGTCCCAGTCCAGAGCCACAGCACTGCGAACATCAGCAAGGGGGATGACATCATCTGACAGGTCATCTGTGTCAAAGCTGATCCGACGGATGTCCATCCTTCGGGCAAAAAGCAGGAACTTGTCAAGACCTGATCAAAGGTCGAAAGGTCTTCTTTTAATTTCTCTAAGTTCAACAACACAGTGATAGACACAGACAATTCCCTGCTATATCCAACCTTAACCACTTACATCATCTCTCCCTGGCAGGTCATAGCCCAGGACTTTATTGCTAGCAAAATATCACTGGGGAGGTGGAAGCTGGGCTGGGCAGGGGAAAACAGAGTAGTAGAGACCTGTCTCCGAGAGGTAACCTATGCTGAGGGAGCAAAGTCAACCATATTCTTCAAAGAATGGCACAGATCTCCCTCCAAATAAAATAGCTATGCTGTCTATTGAGAATCTAGGAGATGGTCTAATTCTCCCACATGGTTGCAAACCAAGAGAAACTGTGGCAATCAAGAGCACTGAATTTTTTGTTCATTACTGACGCAGCTCCTATGGGAGCTTTGGGGAAACAATGAGCTGTGCAGGTAGCATGGCACAAACAGCAGCCCTGAAATAAGGACCAAAGGATGGAGCTTTGCTGCATCTCCACCCATCAAGCCTAGTGAGGGCAATGGGAATGCAGACCTGCAAAATGCATCAAACACGTGAAGCATCCTCTGGCAGGGCCCTTGATACTACCAACTCAGTCTATCCAGCTGTATCTCCTTGGAAGCAACTGCTGCTCCTTACTCCCACTGCCAACCCTCTGCCACCCGCTGAACATCTGAGCATGCAGGCTGTGGTCCCACCTCACTTACTCTGGGCGCAGGAATGGCTGCTGGTCTTGCGGAAGCCTGTGGGGCAGGCGCAGGTGTAATCCTTGCTGCTCGGCAGGCAGAGGTGAGTACAGCCCCCATTGTTGGTCCCACAACGGTTTCTCCCTGCTCAAGTAGTCAAAGATAAAAACAACCACGCATAAAGCAAAGAGCAGAGAAAAGAGGGAAAACACCAGTTGAGGTGTCAAGACCCACATGGATAAGATAACTTGTTTACCCAGAGGCTAATAAGGAAACATAGAAACTAAAGCACTAACTCCATTTGCAGGGCTCAATTTTAAAATAAAATATTTAAATCAATCCACTTCTAGAGCAGATTACAGCAACTGAAGAGGAGTAAGGGACGTGTCAATCATTACTAGTGCCCACTTATGACTTTTTTTGCCTCCCAAAACAGGTCTTGCATAAACAGGCCACAAGTATTTCTTACTGACAAGCCTCCTCTCCCACGTGTCAGCAGGGGGAGCTGTGGTAACACCTAACACCAGGTTACCGGGGCTGAGGGACCTCAACTAAACTGCCGGATGGACCAATTTCCACAGCAGCTCTGGAAGGAGGCAGTGGATGTGTCGCTCGGCTGGGTTCAGGCTTGCCATCCCCCGGCTTTATAGGGTGGGTGGCAGCAGATGGAGCAGCTGAAATGGGTCTCTACCCTCTCTGCAGTTACCTGCTGGCTGGCGCTGAGGATGCAGCGTGTGGATGTCCATAGGAAAGTGGAGCTTGTTGCGGATGATCTCCTGGTTCTTGCCTGTGAATTTGTTGGCGCTGTTGATGCTCTTGGTGTGCCAGTCTGTCCAGTATAAACTGTCCTCAAATACGGTGATAGCAAATGGGTGTGGGAGGCCTGTAATAGACATTTAATCCAGGGATATAATCAGGTCCAACAGGACTCAGGACAGCAGGAGTTCAGGGAAAGCTCTTTCACCACCCCTTGAACCTTGCCACAGGCAACCTACTTAAATCCAGCTTACACTAACATAACAGACAATCTTCCTTCTTGTCCACTGAAGACTGAGTAGCAAACCCCACCCCCCTCAGCGGTGGCAGAATTCATCCCACAGTGAAAGGAGACAAGCACAGAAGCAGGAGCCAGTATCTCTGAAACTCAGAGGAGCACTGTGCAACTGTCTTCTCTACTGCAGAGAGCACTCCCCATACATAGTCCTGTTACTCTACCTTGGCTAATAACAGCCTTCCTGTTCCGCCCATCTAGGTCAGCCCTCTCAATGACATGATGTTTGGCATCCACCCAGTACATTCGATGTCCTGCATAGTCAATGGTCAGTCCATTGGGCCAGAAGAGGTGTGTATCCGCAATGATGCGCCGATTAGAGCCATCCATGTTGGAATACTCAATGCGGGGAGTGTTACCCCAGTCGGTCCAGTAGATAGTGCTGGAGGAGGCAGGGAGAGACAGGCTAGAAAACTCACGTCCCACATACTGCACCCAGCATCACTCCTTATCCGTGCAAAACAATATCAGTTCAGTGACCCTGAGCATGAGACTGGGTCACAGCCAAGGGAGAAGTATCAGCCAACAAGATAACACTCAGCACTTTCAGGCTGGTGAAACCTGAAGGGCCCAAAATAGGATTAAGGCTCTGAAGGCCCCCAACATTGCCATGTTCACCAAACTGGCAGTACAAAATGAAGGCTTGAACTCACAGGTAGACTTTGTGAGCAATGATGGGGTTTTCACCGTTCACCTGGAAGCACTTGCATGGAGGGCTCACTGGGGTCCTAAGTTTTCACTCACCCCTCCATAGGATGTAGGGCAATTGCTCGAGGCTTCTCCAGGTTCTGCCACAAAAGCACTTTCCTGTGAGTGCCATCCAAGTTTGCTACTTCAATTCGAGACGTCCCAGAGTCTGTCCAGTATAATTTGTCATGGATCCAGTCAATAGCAAGCCCACCTATCTCCAGGGGAGAATTAAGCACAGGATGAAACCAGGAGCAGGATCTGCTCAGAAAAATAGTTTCCTTTCCCTCAGAAGAGGCTCAATTCAGTCCTCCTGTATCTTTCCCCATCAGCCAAGATTAACTCCAGGCAGACATCAATCTCACACCCATTCTAGCCAACCCATACCCTTGCTCAGGGAGATGCACTCCATTTTGAATGCTGAGTACCCACTTTTCTACACCCGCCCACCCCTATTCTCATACCAGGGTCAGTCCCCAGATTTTTGCCTTTTTTGTGGTGACGCACCTGGGCTCTCCAGCCCTGTGGAAACCACCTCTTCCACATTGCTACCATTCAGATTGGCCCTCATGATACGATCGAGAGTGACATCAGACCAAAACACCAGCTCCTTGCTGTGGTGGAAGTCAAGGGCAATGGCATTTTCCAGGTTGTTCAGGAGCAGCGTATACTCTGAGCGATGAGGCAACACTTGTCGGATATCTATTCGGTTGGCAAAGAGCAGCACTGGCTCTGGCCCTAAGAATATATGGGAAGACAGCATTAGAGTATTTCAATAGGGTCCCACCTACCATTCCCTTCACACCAAGTCCCAGAACATAGTTTTGCAGTACTGACAACAAGAAATAAACTCCCAAGCGCAAAACAGTTAAGACAGCTGTTTTCACATCCTCAATACACAGTCCTAACTCAAAGATGAGCAGTTTTCAACCTTTTGGCAAGTGGTCACTCAGCAAGAAGTGATAATTCCAGGTCCCACATAAGCCTGCCTCACCTGAGCCTCTGAAACCATACTACTAGGCAGTCACACTTGGCAGCTTAACTACAGTTTCCTTCTCTTATATCCATCTCCTAGCCAAACTAACAGACATGCTCTACCACAGACAACACACAGTTGAAAGCTGCCTCAGCAAAATATAAACTCAGCAGGTACTTCCACCGCAGAGGTAAAAAAAAGAAGTAAACACTGTCAACATCCTTTATGGATTTAATTATGGGAATTCCTAATTAAACCTTAATTCTTTAAATGGAATTTCTAATTCCTCAACTCCTACATCAGAGGAACTGAGGAATAAAGTTAAACAAGTGTAGAGGTGTCCTTAAAAATCAGCACCTGCCCATATAGCAGCCACTCACAGCATTCAGGACTGGTGATCAGCATCAAGGGTCAAATCACAAGGAGGTGTGATACAACCTCACTGACTGGAAAGGTTAAGACACTTCCTGAACAGACGCTACGGCAGGAAGTTGTTATTGTCCCAGAGTCTAGGTCACCAGGAATGACCAGGGACTAGGAAAAGAAGGCAAAGGCTGTTCTGCTGGCAGGGAAAAGAAACAGTGAAGTATCTCTCCATGGTCAAAATCACACAAAATTTTCACAGGCATTCACCAACAACCTGGCTATATCTAATACAAATCCAGGTACTTCCTTTTCCCCACATGTTGGTTTGGTGAACATCATAGTTCTGCCAATGAAGCCTTAGCGACAAAATTATGAGAACTGGACCAATGCACACACATGCCCCCCTCCCAGAATAAGGTTGAACTTCTCTTTACCTAGAGCTTTGCAGCTACGCTTGTCAGGTCGCAGCTCGTAGCCTTGCTCACACCAGCACTGGAAGCCTCCCTCACTGTTGGTACAGCCTTGGCTGCAGTAACCTTCCTCAGCACATTCATTCACATCTGCATGTAACAAAGGGAGAAAGTTACCACGAGATCATCAACAGCCTGCTTCTGCTTCCATGCCCTGATTTGCACCCTATCATAGCTATCAACTTCAGGCACATCAAAGCAGTAGGGAGGAGGTTACAGCTCCAAAAACCCACCTTGGCACGATCGGCCATCTTCCAGGAGCCTGTAACCTGTGTGGCAGGTGCACTGCACCATCCCTCGTACCATCTGGCACTTCTGAGCACAGCCACCATTGTTAACATTGCAGTTCTCCTCCCCTGTTCGTGGACCTGTGAAAGGAACACATAAAGATAACTGAGCTGAAACCACAAGGCAGCTGCTTGTGTTCTCAGCTGTCAGGCAGCAGTTGCCCTTCAGAACAGGCTGAGCAAGAGGGGGAGGACACAGTTGGAACTCTCCCCTGCAGGCCATAACTAAAGGCGACAATGAAGCTCAGAATACTACGCTTTTAGGCTTCACTGTCTCTGCGGACAAACTTTGATACCTGAGATCATAATCTTCTCCCCATTATTCCTCGTCTGCAGTATGTAATTGGCAAAACCACCAAGGCCTTTTTCCTCAGTCTTCACTTCTCTCCCATTATCACAGCCCAGGCTTTCTTCCTTATACACATCCTTTAGCAACAACAGATAGACTCCCACACATCACAGTGCCTCCATTTATATTTAGGACTGAACCTGGAGGACTTACGGCAGTTTTGATGTGGGCTCTCATCACTGCCATCTCCACAATCATTTGCTCCATTGCACAGCTTCCTCTGACCAATACAACGCCCGTTCCCACACAGGAACTGGTCTGGGGCACACTGAGGGGTTCCTGCAATATAAGAAGGGAAAAATAAACACACCACAGCTTACTGATGGGGCAACAGTCATGTTAAAGAAAAGGATCTAGAACATTTTCTAAGATTCGTTACACACTTTATATATGAGCACAAATCCATTACTTCCTCTTTCCTTGAATTCAGCTCATCTTGCACATTTTACTGCTCCACATATCTTTATGCTGATTTGGAGGCTTGCAAACTCTCCTCCAGACTGAGTCCAATGTTGTTTTATTGGAAAGTTCAGCTATTTAGTTTATCTCAGAATGACTGGAAGGTCTTGGCTTAGTTCCCTTTGGTTCCAGATTCTACAACCCTACTCAGAATGTGCAAGAGCAGAGTCAGTTCCTCACTTTAATCATCTGATGTGTCACCATGGCTATGGATCTTAAACCTGCCTAGGAATGAGTGTCTTGTCCAGCCCTAACTGCACTGTGACAGACCTGGAATGAGATTTACACGCATCCTTGAAATCTGAGCTCAGGCAACAGGATTTCACACATGAGCTACATGCTTCAACTTCTGCTGTTGGCAGGGAGACTCTACAGAATTCTTGTAAGTAAAGTAATACTGTTTGTAAGGACTTTGCCAATCTGATTGCTTCTTCAGCAATAACTGCACTGTCCTGTTGTCTCTTACTTCTTATACTTCTTAAGCTGACTTGGTTAGTGATTTCCACCCTCTGATAATCCTAGGGAGACAACAGAACAATACAGTTATCAGCAAGGAAACAATGAGATTGGCAGACTGCCTGTAAGCAGCATGGAAAAGGGCAGTTGTGAGATTAACAGCAAGTACAAATAAGAACTAACAGACACACCAACAAGGAACATAAAACCAAATCACATGCAGATTCACTTTTCAGAGCACAGTAATGCTTTATATGAAGGATCCTGAAACTCACACTGCATTTCTCATACTTGAACATAAAGATCCTTACATCAGCTGATCTCCTAGTATTCTAGGAATCTTCTCTCTCTGGCCAACAAAAATATAATTCTGCTCTAAATGCAAGAGGTGACAGCATTTTAGCTCTTGCTGCAGACTTTGAGACAGCACACTATTTTGCTTAGGTGAGCCAGCACACATACAGCTTGGAAGTCCCAAGTTAATTTTTTTTCTGCTATCACCAGAGACCTAATGCAGAACTGCACAACTTAACCTTACAATAACAACTGCTGCACTCAACCACCTTGGTTTTGGTTCCAGGTGGAGAGGGCTGAATTTCAGCAGCTCTGGAAGTTTGACTTGGCTTCTGGGTGTTGACTGTTCTTTCCACACCTCTAAATACCTTTGTTATCAGGAGGAGGAAACAGGGTTACGGGCTTGTCCTTAAGTACAGTTGTTTTTTCCAGGATCACCACCATTTACTACACACTGGTGGTCATGACAGCTGACCAATCTAGAGCAGCTGCTCTCAAATGACTACACAGTGTCCCTCTCCAGGTCCTCTGAGCTCAGCTGTCCTTGTAGAACACCCACTCTCCCCTCCTCAACAGGCCAGAACACCAGGATAGTTTCACAAATCCCTTTTGTCACCCCTAAACCCACTGTTTAAAACACACTGATCAAAAAATACACTGATGCATAGCTGGGCTTCAGTCACTGGGGTGAATCCATGGACCAGCACACACTGTTCCTCAAGAAGGCCTACAGACATCCTGAAGGATTTAATAGAAGGTTCTAGACATTCCTTGAATCCTACCATAACACTAGGGTCTGTTGAAACTCTTCTCCGTAAACACTATTATACGAAGAAATGACTATATGCAAAATGATTACTAGAAAAAGAGAGACTCCTGAGCAAATATCAAGGGGGGAAGCTGACACTCTCATCCTCTAAAACAAAGGCTTTATCCTTTATCTTCACAAAATGCCCTTTTTGATTCCACTGCCTGCTAGAATTGTTTGGGAATTTCACAAGGCAATATGAAAGCTACTCAGAACTATCAGAAGGCACGAGTTCGACATAGTCCATCTGACAAAGGTAGCAACTTTGCACACTATTCAAGTTTCCAGGTCTGAATAGAATAGTCTCACAGCTCTGTGGTAATTCACAGTGTGGGGACAGGATCGGAAGATACGGGGATCTGATATTTCACCAGAAAACACCACCATTTAAGTTAGTTTAAGCACACAGACCTGCACCTGTTTGCAAGCACATAAGACAGCCCATAGATCCCACTCTTTGGGAAGGATTGAAACTCTTGGCTGAACTTGATGAAGCAATACAAAAGAGACTTTGCTACCTGTTACCTCCAGGATGGAAACATTAGCTATAAGCAGCAAGGGAGCAGGCCAAACCTGTGTTCTCACAGTTCTCCTCATCGCTGTTGTCAGAGCAGTCATCTTCCCCATCACAACGCCAGGACAGACGGACACAGCGTCCTGATTTACAGCGGAACTGGTCAGCTGTGCACATTGACGTAGCTGAGGGACAAAAAAAAAGAACAGTAGATGAGCAAGAACGATCAGAAGAGACACAATTCCCAAGCTAAGTCCCAAACACTCTTCTACATTCACAGAATCTGAACACTTCCCACCAGCTCCCAGCACTCACTGCAGTTCCTCTCATCTGACTGGTCATCACAGTCGAAGTCTCCATCACACCTCCAGCCAGCGTTAATGCATAAGCCACTGTTGCACATGAACTCTCCAGAGCGACAAGGCTGGTGAGATGCTGCAGAGATGGTAAAGAATACAAAGAGCAAACTCAGACCAACGTAACAACCCCAATGCCCCTCAATACCACCCTTACACTCCACTGTTGGGGAACTTGGTCCTGAATGGATTCCTCCTGGAAACTGCTTTAATTCCAGTACACAGCAGTGTGCTAACTACACAGTTCCCATCACTATCTCAGTTTCCTGAGTTAAAAAAAAAATAATGAAAGAGCCAGCTTATGTGTAAACAATTTGATTGCTGTCTACACTGCAATTCTCCCCCAGCCAATGCAAAATCCATTTAGGTTTGCAGCTCAGATGCTTGGACCAGTGTATCACCCCGCACTAACTTACAGCAGTCAGATTCATCAGACCAGTCCCCACAGTCATCGTCACCATCACAGTGGTAGATGTCCAAGATGCAGCGTCCATACGCACACTGGAACTCTTCCAAACTGCAAGTGGCAGCTGGAACATCTGATGCTAACAAGGGAATCAAAGGAAAAAAAAAAAGCCTGATGTGACAAGGTACAATGCAGTTCAGATGCAACCTTCTCAGTCCAATAATGGACTAGCAAGTATTCAATGGAAAGGTGCTGGAAATTACTTGCCACTTCTGCATAGTTCTGCATGACTTGTATTATTGAAAATAATGTTTGTGCTTCACTGAGGGGCAGGGTAAACCTATATATAACACCACCTGTGCAGACAATTCACTAAAAATAATTTCAAAATATTAAAAAATACATAGGATGTTAGTCTATAAACACTAACTTTTCAATAGCCATTAAGCTCTAGAGAAGGAAACAGCTACGAAGAAAGGTTGATGGGAAAGCAATAAAAAGGATCCAAGAGTGTCCCCTTCCATCTTATGCTTGAGATGCTATGTTTTAGTGCCCTCTAGAAAGTGTTTAAAGTGTTTACTGAAACTGAAAAAAGTAGATACAAAAACAGATGGAAAAAATATTATAAAGGTGGCTCTATATTAAGGACTGAGGCATGTCATTGAAGCACATAATGGTTTGGGTTGGCAGAGACCTTAAAGATGATCTAGTTCCAACTGCCCTGCCACAGGCAGGGACAACTTCCATTAGACCAGGGTGCTCAAAGCCTCATCCAACCTGGTCTTGAACACTTCCAGGGATGGGGCATCCACAGCTTCTCTGGGCAGCCTGTTCCAGTGCCTCACCACCCTCATGGTGAACAATTTCTGCCTTAGATCTAATGTAAACCTACCCTCTTTCAGTTTAAAGCCATTACCCCTCGTCCTGTCACTACATGTCCCTGTAAAAAGTCCCTCTCCAGCTTTCTTATACGTCCCCTTCAGGTACCAGCAGACTGCTATAAGGTCTCCCAGGAGCCTTCTCTTCTCCAGGCTGAACAACCCAAACTGTCTCAGCCTGTCCTCATAGGAGAGGTGCTCCATCCCTCTGATCATCTTCATGGCCTCCTCTGGACTTATCCCAACAGGTCCATGTCTTTCTTATGTTGGGGGCCCCAGAGCTGAAGACAGTGCTCCAGGTGGGGTCTCATGAGAGCTGAGTAGAGGAAGAGAATCACCTCCCTTGACCTACTGGTCACGTTTCTTTTGATGTAGCTCAGGATATGGTTGGCTTTCTGGGCTGCAAGTGCACTTTGCTGGGTCATGTTGAGCTTCTCATCAAGCAACAGTCCCAAGACTTCCTCCTCAGAATCACTCTCAGTCCATTTTCCACCCAGCCTGTATTTGTGCTTGGGAATGTCCTGACTTTGCAGGACCTTGCACTTGACCTTACTGAACTTCATGTCAGAACGTAAGGTTCAAGTATGGAATGACTGCTTCAAAATTTTAACAGAAAGAAGCACTTGAAGACCTAAGAAAGCAAGCGAGCAGCAAGGTGCCCAGCTCTGCACCTGACCTTTCAGGATTTCCCTCCGCCCTTTTCTCTCAAGTTGTCACCAAAACAAACCATGCCTTATCAGAAAGGAGCACTGCCAGACAGATGACCCTGGGCAAAGCCCAAAAAACAAAACCCAAAGTCAAGGATTTGTCCACTGTTCTCTGTTCAACAGTACACTACGTGGGAAAGGATGAAAAATATTTTGAGCCTACGCAACAGAATCTGACACCTCTTCTGACTGTCCAGAGAATTAACTGCATGTTTCAGGCATATGAGTCTTCCAACCAAGGACCTTTGAGAAGAAATGCATTAAACAAATGGGAAAAGAAACACTGACAGTCTGAGAAGTGAACTACACCTGCCTCTCCAACCTGAAGTAGTGGGCACAGCCTGCATGCATGCAGTAAGAGCTTTAGTTCAATGAGAATCCGGTGGCTGGATACTAAAACGTGTGTTAACATGTGCCTCACCAAAAGAGCCTGAAAGGAGTGTTTGTGCCTCCTTGAGGAAAAAACGAAGTCAGTGACTTAAATTCTCATGTAGTGTGATTCAATTATAACACACATCCCCTAAAGAAACACAAAAACCCTACAAAAACAACACACACAGAAGAACAGCATAGTCCCACCTTGTCTTAGATGAACGACAAGAAGGACTGGTGATAAGGAAAAGATGACAACCACATAGAGGAAGATAAGAGAAAGGGAGGTAGCAGCTTCTCACTGAGTTACTTAAAATGTCTAATAGAGACAACCGCCAGACAGGACTGAAGAAGCATTCCAGCTCAGAGAAGCAGAGGTGCCAGTTCTGGGTGTCCCTCCACTCCCATAGGAAGCAAGGTTGAACTATCTCCCCTCCCTTCCTCAGGGCCTATTCGTGGCCTGTGGGGTAGTGACAGGCAAGGGAGCAAAAAAGGGAGAGGGGGAACGGAGAGGCAGAGAGGTTGGCTTCCTCTTAGAGCCCTTTCCTGTCTCAGAAACGTTTGCAGCCCCTGGCTCCCTGCCAACTCTCATTATCTGGAGAGATAAAAGACAAACTCCCCCATGCATCCACTCCCCCTGCCCTTCAGGAGCTGGCGGCCCTGATCCCCCTCCCAGAGCCTTTTGAAGTTTCCTGCTATCTAGAACAAATTCTGCAAAATGCCTTTGAGAGCAGGGTGGGGGAAGGGACCACTGCAACCTCCACAGACACTGACAGCACTCTCACAGACATGGGAGAGAGGCGGTGGCGGTTAGGAAGGGACATAATAGACCCCTGTCCCACTTGCTACAAGCCTGTAAACGTGGAGGAAAAAACAACTGCCGTGGGCTCTCACAGCCCCCCTTTCCCATCAGTCACATCAGCTTCCAGCGCACTTGTCCTATCGGCCCTTTTCGGACGACATCCTGCATAAAGCATCCGAGTGAAGCAAGGCTGGTCAGGCAGGCAGCCCCTACAGTGTGCCAGCTGGGGATGTGCAGTCCCTGAGGATGCTGTCAGTGGGCAGAACCCCCCCAGAAATTTCAGGCAGGAATCAGACAAGACGAAAAAGAAGGGAATAGTTTTCTCCCCTTCCCCCCTGCCCTCCAACTCCCACAGTTTTATATAGAACTGTATTCAGTAAAGCATAAGCCTCCTGCTCTCACTCAAGGTCACACAGCCATGGGAAAGAACAGAGAAGCAGCCAGGCACAAATGAAGTATGCCTGTGAGGTAACACAAGAGATATACCATTCTCTTGTGCCCTCTGGGGTAGGCAACAGAAGGCAGCATAGCTGCCAGTACAGGCAGGACTAACTCGTTTTTGATCTCTGCTACAGAAAACGTGCCAAACCCCAAGACAGAAGCAGGTCCAAAGGGCTATTTCCTGTGGTTACAAAGCAAGGAGAGCACTTACGGCAATTCTCTTCATCCGAGCCATCCTTGCAGTCTGTGTCACCATCACAGAACCAGTGTTCGGCTATGCAGCTACCATCACTGCAACGAAACTCCTTCTCGGAGCACTTTCTCATATCTGCAGAGACAGCAACACAAACAAAGTCTTGGCTTTTCTCAGCAATCCAGGAAACAACCACATCATGCTCCTGAAGCTCCCAGGGCACCCACAAACAAGATCGCTCATTAAACCATATATACCCATGTCATGCAGTGCCTGAGCAAAACCATCACTGTTCATTTAACTGACAGAGCGCTGGATTCAAAAGGAATTCACAGGACTTCACAACGGTATGTCAAGGAATAACAAGTCTCAAGTGATTTTTGCCTGGCAGGTAAGATACACAGCCTGAGATCCCAAGCAGCCAGCCCTGAGAACAGAACATTCCCCAAGCCCAGCCCAGCCAAGTCAGCTGCGAGCACCCACCATGCTCAGGGGATCCTAGAACTGCACAAGTTGGAGTCTGTGCAACCCCTTTTAACAGACTGGCGGGGCAGTATTTGTGGGGCCACATCACTCACCACACTGCTCATCGCTGTTGTCACCACAGTCGTTGTCACCATCACAGTGCCACAGGCTGCGGATGCAGTATCCATTCTGACATGAGAACTCATCTTCCTCACACTCCCGTGGAGCTGCAGGGACACAACAGAGAGAAGGTGAAGGCAAGGCAAGAAGATTTACCTTGGAGAACACAAAATCTGTGACATGTTACAAACAAAGTAACATCAGCCTCCAAGGACACAGCGATGCTGGAGAGCTGATTCTGCATCCCCTAACAATACCCGGAGGGCTACTGTGAGATTTCTTGAGTGTCTCTCTTCCACCCCATCTGCAAGTCAATAGTACAGCAGGTTCTAAAACTTGAGAACATGGGTTGGAGGAAGTTCTGGAACAGGTACCGGTGGACACACGCACCCTGTGGTGGTATTCTAGCACAGCCCCAAGCCAGGTTCAAGAGATCCCTGCACAAAAAAAAAAAAGGCAGTGCAGGCCTCTTTTAAAAGGATTTAACAGTCCCTATCATTATCTAACAAATAATTGCTGGCAGAATTATATCTCCACCTACTTTTCACAACAATGCCAAAGCTATCTTCAAAGGAAAGGAAATGTTCATTGAAAAGAGAGAGAAAATTTAAACTTCCTCTTCTGAATGCCTCGGTATTTGCAGTCTCATTCCATCCTCTTTGCCAGTCTTCTAAGGCAGCTTGTCTGCAGACCAGTAAGGAAAGGAAAGAGACTGCAAAATTAGCACCTGAGGAGCTCAATCCAACAGAAACCCTTCTATGGTTATGTGTTAGTCTGAACAACCCCCTAGGAGTCTCTTATTCACAGAACCTTGCCTTCCTTCTTTCATTAGTCTCCAAATCTTTTGATCACACCCTTCTCCACTGTTGTCTTAGATATGAGGGCATTCCAACTTCTTCTGAAAAACAGAAGACCAAACAGATCTAGACCTACACACCTTTTCTTTCATGAAAGTCTTTGAATAGGGTGGAAAATTAAGCTTGGTCCTGCGATCCAGAGCATCACAGAGGATGTCAGACCACCGAACCTTGCTTCCCAACCCTGTGCCCAAAAGGGCAGGCAAACATCAGAGGCATACTGATCAAAAAGTAAATTCATTTCCATGCAAGTATTGGATACAGAATACTTTACAGCCAAGAGGTTTATTTTTGTATTTCTTGAGATGCGGTTCCTCCCTCAGAGCTCCACTCTGGAGCACCATGCACACAACTTTTGTGAAATTCAAGGGCTGTAGAGTACTGCTTATTAAGCAGCTGCAAACATTTCAACTAAACGGCAGAACACTTCTGCTCCTAACTGCAGCCTGATGTCAGTCCTAGCAACCAGTGCAGCTTCAGAGAAGCTGAAGCTCGAGTTCCGGTGACATACTGGTTCTCTGGCACGTGCTGCCAAGTACAGACCTGACAATTTGTTGTGGAGAAGGAAAGCCATATCTTTGAACAGCTTTTGCTAATGGAAGCCAACCACAAGTATTCCCTTCGTGTTGAGGACAACAGCAAGGAGGTGGTTGAACTCCAGAGACTCAAGCAAAATTCCCTCTCTCCATTTAAATAACCTGTAGAAGCACAAAGGCATTGCCCACAGCCAGTGGCCTGCCATGGCAGCTCACTTGAAAATGGCTCCTCATATGGCAGCAGACCATCAGCTTTCAGGGTAACTGGTCTTTGTGGGCAGCATCCCTACAGCACCCTCCTCTCCCCAGAGAGCTCTGTTTGGAGGCAGAGGATGCTGAGGACAGCCCGGCACAGCAGAAAAGTCAGACAGTGGAACTTGAGGCCACAGGAAGTCAGCCAGACAGGCAGTTCAGAAGGATTTGGCAGGGGTTAGGTGTTTCCATGAACAGGAGAGGACATGAAGAGCTCAGCTCAGGGAAGTGCTTCATGGGACATTAACTAGCAAGGCTGCAGGGCATAAACGGTTCTCCAGCTGAATGGAGAAGCAACCCCTCCCCCAGGACACACAGCTGAACAGCAAGCCAGGTGCCAAGGTAGCAGGGCTTACACACCACTGGCAGAGGCAGGATATCGCTTATTAGAAAAGCCAAAGGTCTGATTCAGTGGATAAATTCTTACATTCCTGTAATAAAAAGGGTCAACCTTCCCCAGCCATGGCAGGCAGGCAGTGCGCCCACCCTCTCCCCTCAGAGAGGTGACTTACGGCAGTCCTGTTCATCAGAATCATCCTCACAGTCATTGTCTCCATCGCAGACCCACGACCGGCGGATGCACTTCCCATTGTCACAGTGGAAGTCCAAGGGGGAGCAAGTGGGCAGCACTGCAACAACAAAGAAGCATCTCACGGACCTGCAGCCAGCTTCCTTCCTGAAAGCAAAGTTCCTTCCCTCCTACACGTCTTAGAAACAAAAGACATACAATTTCAAATCATGAGGAAGAGCTGTACCTCAGATGGGTGGCCAGGGTAGGTTTATAGCTTGGCAGTCTCTCCTCCCCAGAGAATCTCTAACCTTTCCAAAATAAAGTAGCCACCACAATTCCCCCACTGAGTTCCTTTCTCCTCTTTCATCCCTGAGCCTGCTGTCCTCCCATAACTGCACTTGTTTTATAACAAGCCAAATTACATTATCAACATCTTTCCTGAACGCTTCCCAGTGCAGTCCATCCTGTTTCTATTACACAGCAAACTCTTTAAAGTGAGAACTATCAGAAGCAATGTTCTTGGGGACAGGATTTTGCAAGGTACACGAAACAACACGTGTTCCAGCACAGGGACTCTGCCTTCGGTTTTGTCTAGCAAACCTGCAAGAAGCAGCTTAGAGGCAGGAATCCACTGCTGGGGATAATGAGCTATGCCTCAGGCATGGGCAACAGAGGTCCTCAGAAGAGGTGGCAGAAGGTGGCAGACATGGGATGATGCTTGCCTACACAGGAGCCTGCTGGCAATGGAGTGAAACCACAAATCCACAGTGTTCGAAGAGGCCTGGAGCCACAAAGCTGGAATTCAAGGGGGAGCATCAGCCCTGTCCTTCCCCCCACAGATGAGAGGAACACTCAGCCCTGGGAGGTTCATGCTTTTAAATGCTGCCAGCTGTGGTAGGGAAGGGTCTGCACAAGACTGTTCCTGGCAGGTGTGCTCTCCAAAGAACAACGTTTGCTCAGCAATGCGAAGGGGCGAGGGCTGGAGAGGCCAGTGCCTGAAAGCCTTTCATCCCAGCCCAGCTTGCCGACAGCATCTCCCATCTGTCACCAGGCGGGCCAGCCCTCCTTTGCTATGCTGCTACTTCTTCCCTTGCCAACGCTATCCCAGAGGCAGGAGCGCAAGGGGGAGGGGGCAGTAAAAGAAGAAGGTGAAGACAGCAGCCACACACACAAGGAGGAGGATTTAATAATGAGAACAAATATTCACATTTTCAGCTTTTGCAGCTTCCTCAACCCTCAGTTTCCCCTTGGCTCAGGACTGCTGTCAACATCCTGTGAAAGCAGCACAGATTATGCTATACAGAATCATTCACTGCTCTCTATAGCAAGTCCACCAACGTTTCTCACCAAGGGCCTGTCCTAAAAGCCTCACACCCTAAGAATACACTAGTGCAGTTAAATTCAGACTTGCTTGGATATCTCTTTTCCTAACCACAAATTTGGATGAGCCATTCCTGCAGTATGGCAGGCATAGTCATCTCTCTATGTGAGAAGACATCACTGCAGACACCACTGCTCTCAATGCTGAACCCTCCACTAGGCGACAAAATACAGAATCTGGCACTGGCCCTTGGGAAAAGGTTCTTCCTGTCATGTCCAGGATGCCCCATGTGGAGACATGGCCATGTCAGATCCAGCTACTTCTAGGCCCCACAGAGGGAAGCACACAAATCAGTATTTTCATTACAGATTCGACAGCACCCTGGTTTTCCAATGGCTGACCAGTTTCCTTACAGAGTGCTTTCTGTGAGCACCCTTGTGCTGCTGCACCTCAGGGCAGGCAGAAGGGGAAAACACTCCAGTTCCCAAACTCTGCTTCCGAACAAAATCAAGACAGACTTTGGATTCCGAGGGTCAGTCCCACAGACCAGCCCTTTCTCCCCCCAGCACAACTTCCATATATTGCACACTGAGCAAACCTTCCCTGGCCTCAGCTGCAGTTTCGGGACTAAGACCATCCCCCCAGCATATGCTTTTCTGTCTGCTCTCCCTGGTCCCAGCGTGACTAATCACCAAAGGACTGCACAGGAGCCGCCTGGAAGGGAATTTGCATGCTGACTCTCCAGGGGAGAATTCTTCAGGCTCCCAGAGGGTTAGGCCATTAGCGCTGGTTCAGAGTTGATACCATTATCCCACTGAACTGCTGCATCCCTTCATGAGGTAACGACACAAAATGAAATTCCACCCCTACAGGGAGCAGTTCAGCCAATTTCATACTCCCCCTAAATATAAAAATTGAGCTTTGAGGACAGGGGAGGGGGAGCAGGGGAAAGAGGGCAAAACAGAAACTGCCACATACAAAGGAGGACCTAATTCCCACCCCAGCAGACAGCAAGTGTGTGCCAGGCCAGACAACACCAGGAGGGAGATAAATCCCTTTCTGCTGAACTTCTCTTTTAAAGAAGAAAGAAAGAACATGAATCCATTTAAGACAAAAAAAAAACAAACCCCAAACTAATGAATGAAGGCTGATGTCTCGTAGAACAGAGGAACTGCCAATGGGATCAAGGCAGGGATCCACGTAAACTCATAACCTGAATCTAATAATGGTCACAAACAGATGCCTCAAAGGAAAATGCAAGAGATTCTGGCAGCAGCTTTAACACGGGGGCAGTCTCGTCCTAACCCCCCCTTCCCATCTCTGCCTTTCCAATCCATAATCCCTTTTCCCCACTAAAAAGCAAACTGCCCACATAGAAACATTCCTGCATTTCCTTCTATTTCTAAACAGAGCAGGCTTCACTGCCTTCCTACAGCCCTTTGCTCTAGGGCTGTTATTATTCAGTTCTTCTGCCTGACATTTATTACTTCATATTTTGATGAGTTTTATTCCTATGGAGTTAAATCTGAGGGCATAACACTAGTCCTGAGTTAATGTTTAGTACTGTTGTAAATACATCCAAAGTGTTTGGAAATTTGAAGTTAAGAGAAAATTCAAAAGTTAAGAGGTCACACTTGGGACATTTAAACAACCTCCACTATATTTTGTCCTGACATCATGGAACAGCTATACAACTTGCTAAGTGTATTTTACTGCTTTAACTGATTTTAAAAGCCACACTTCCATGTTCTTCTGACAATGGTCAGAATGAAATTCCACCCCTACAGGGAGCAGTTCAGCCAATTTCATACTCCCCCTAAACATAAAAATTGAGCTTTAAGCACAGGTGAGGGGGAGCAGAGGGAAGAGGGCAAAACAGAAACTGCCACATACAAAGGAGGACCTAATTCCCACCCCAGCAGACAGCAAGTGTCAATGGTCAGAAGAACAATACATGCCATACAAATCATAGACTCACAGAATTGTTTGGGTTGGAAGAGACCTTAAAGATGATCTAGTTCCAACTGCCCTGCCACAGGCAGGGACAACTTCCATTAGACCAGGGTGCTCAAAGCCTCATCCAACCTGGTCTTGAACACTTCCAGGGATGGGGCATCCACAGCTTCTCTGGGCAGCCTGTTCCAGTGCCTCACCACCCTCATGGTGAACAATTTCTGCCTTAGATCTAATGTAAACCTACCCTCTTTCAGTTTAAAGCCATTACCCCTTGTCCTGTCACTACATGTCCCTGTAAAAAGTCCCTCTCCAGCTTTCTCGTACACCCCCTTTAGGTAACGGCACGCTGCTATAAGGTCTCCCAGGAGCCTTCTCTTCTCCAGGCTGAACAACCCAAACTGTCTCAGCCTGACCTCATAGGAGAGGTGCTCTATCCCTGATCATCTTTCATGGCCCTCCTCTGGACTTGTCCCAACAGGTCCATGTCTTTCTTATGTTGGGGGCCCCAGAGCTGAAGACAGTACTACAGGTGGGGTCTCATGAGAGCTGAGTAAAGGGGAAGAATCACCTCCCTTGATATGAAGAAGCAGGAACTCCTTTCGCTGTCAGAGATTGAGGAAAACCTCTCTGGACAAGCTGGACAAGCACTAGAAGACTGGAAACAGAACACCTATATTCTCTTCACAGCTTGATAGTGATGTTTGCGTGACCATGGGACAGTTCTCTCTCTTTAGCCTCACTTCCCCAACCTGTAAAATGAAGGAACTTTATCACTGCCTAAGAGACCTCCAAGCCCTTTGTAGGCACTGTCTCCACTGATGAGTAAGGAATCATAGATTGCACTAACATTCTCTCACCATTTATAGCAGGATAAAGTAATGCAACAGTAAACACAGTTAAGTCTCATTCCTCTCTTTCCTGCTCAACTCCAGCTCGATCTCTCCATATCCGTGCAAACAAACAGCACTTTCCTTAAAGATGATGAGCAAAGGCAAGTCCTAGGATGGAGCTGAAGGCAGACAAATTCCCAGACAGACAGGGACCAGGCCACCTCCCTGCAGAGCGGAGATGCAGGATGGGGAACAAACCCAAGGACGGGGAGCCAGTGGAAGAGCTAAGCTGGGCAGCAACAGCCCAAGACAGCGCATCTGTTAACCAACAGTGAGCAACACAAAAAGGCCTTTGAACTTCCAGCCATTTCCCTGAGCTCATCCCTCTGCATGGTCACACTGGACATCTTCCAAGGTTTCAGCAAAGCTAGGTCTATCGTAAGTCTGCTATTCCTCCCCCTCTCACAACTCCTATTACACACGGCGCTCTTTTATGGCTGAGCAGAGGGGAAGGGGGAGTGGGGAGGGGTGGAAAAGGGAAGTTTATAAGGTGAAACGCGGACTGAATCACGTCCCACTGTCCTTTGAACACTTTATCCCTGTTGCCTGTCGTGAGCAGGTTGCTTTGTACTCATAGACAGCGAGCAACTGGTGTTCAGAGCTCTGGAGCGCAGCGGTTCGAACAATACTGCTTGTGTTTAATTAGGCAAACTCTTGGTCATGTGAAGAAAGATAGGTTAATTTAAAAAATAAATACAAACTAAAGGAAAAAAAAAATCATGCTATCTACATTAGAGACAACTGCAGCCTGATCCCCAGCTATGTCCACACTCATGCATGTGTATGAGCACATACACCCACAAACACAGATTTGTTTGCCAAGATCTGTAGCACAGTGGGCACTAACTCCAGAAGCAATGAGGACAAAGGACATTAGTCCACCCCCAGGAAGAAAGAGGAGACACTACATTTTTATAACTATATTTTGGAATATCTGGTTCCACAATAACATGAAGTGTTTCCAATGGCACTGCTGAACTGTCTTTAAGTATGTTGCTGGTAAAAAGAAGAAAAAAAAAATAAGAAGAGTATTGGCACCCAATTTTTCACAGCCCTTTGATCACAAGTGCTCTGCCCGAGGGGCACTACATTAACTCTGATGCCTTTTAAAGCACACACTCATACTCGAAGCCAAATAAAATGACAAAGTATGGTTCCAGTTACAGAACTGGTGTCTTTTCAAGAGAAACTTGAACTCTTTTCAAGAGTTGCTAGTGAGTAAAACTTGAAGTTTAGAAGTGAAGCTTTACCTGAGCTCTTGCACCTGAGCTCAAGACTAGTGATTACGTGAAGGGCAGAGGGAAGATGATTCTTTTAAAGTTTCCATCGATTTTAGTAAAAGACCTGTGAGATTTTTATCCTCACATCACCTCAAAAAAAATTGTTGTGAGCCTGATAAGGAGGCTGTACTGATAGCTCTGTTCCTGGCATGAAAGAGAACCTCTCCTGGACTTGAATGAGTTGTGGCTCAACAGGAACTGTCTAAATTTCCCAATGAGATGGGAACAACAGACCACTTTCCATGATCTTTGAGGTAAAAGGAGTTCTTCAGTCATTTTAAATGAAAAGGTATTGTAGAACATGTTTCAAGGAGTTACACATTCACAAACTGATTAGGTAAGACAGAGGTCCAAAATTCAGAGCAAGAAGGCTCTACTGGGGGACGGTGAGGACGGGATTTGGCATATCTTATGAAAACCAAAACTATTTATCAGTCCTCAGGCCAAGTTTACTCAGTCGTCCTTTCACCCTTGCCACAGGAAGTCAGACTCATTCACACCACGCTGGACTTCAAAGCGCCATGCAGGAGGGCAGAATGAAAACCATTCCTCCGCTTGCACGCGGCTTTCGTTAGGGACGGTCCAAAGTCGCCTCTGTTGGCACAAGGAAGGCAGCTGAGCTACTCTATGCGTGTTTAGCGAGGGCTCCCAAGCCAGACACTGTCAGCAAGCCAGAGAGCTGACACCAGAGCAAGTCTATGAAGCTGGCATGACAGCTGGGAGGTTGCTTATTACTACTATTACTACAGCACTTTGGCTTGTAAACATGAGCCAGAGCAGGAAGCAAACATGTCACGGAATAATTGGCTCCCATCACAGCAGGGCTTCAGGTCTGCAAGAAAAACAGTTCCTGTCACAGCCAGGTAAGCAGAGGCAAGGCTCTCCCAAAAACAATGGGAAAACACTCAGGAGAGACAGACATTGCAAAGACACCAATACAGGTGGAAAGTGTCTGGGCTGTGCAAAAATGGTAACAGTTCAGGAAAAACTTAGTTCAACTGACTCAAAAAGTGAGAATTTGTTTTATAGTTTGTAACAGAACATTAAAAACAAACACCACCACCACCACTCCCCCCCCAAACAACAAAACACCACACATCGCATTTTAAGAATTTCTCTCAAAAGCTGTCTGTCATTCTTCAACTGAAATGACAGATTACCAGTTCAAGTCTAGAAAATTGCCCTAATACAGAATTTAGTAAACTCCAACCAACTACTCAAGTAGTGCTACATAGATATGGATGCAAGACTGAATCTTGACTTGCTAAAGTAATTTTCACCTTTCTCCCCCACTCTGGGTTTCACTCTCTTCCTTCATTAGAAGTCCAGCAGCCCAATGTGTACCCATTCTCCTCTCCCTTCCCCAAGTAGACAGAACCCACTGAGAAACTCACTCTTGCTGTTTTATCAGCACACGGCATACATGAGCTGATGCCAAAAGGAAAAGTAGACCTTAAAAAAAAGCATGTTTGCACTTTTATTTCTCTGGAAATTTAGGACATTCACAGGAGAAAAAGAAAATCCTATAACTCTGTAAAACTAGCTTACAGCAGACCAGTGGAAATGAGGGATTCCTTGCAATCACTCCTGTTTGCTCTTCTGATCAAAGACATCCACTTGATACTATAATTCTTGTCTTTAAAACTCAGAGTTGTACTTTCAGACATTGCTGATAAAGAATCCTGACAGCTTTAGCGTCTCAGAAGACCTCATGTAAGTGGTTGCACAGCCTTTGGTTCATGAGTCAGAACAAACCACTGGGATCACCCCAGCATGAAGACTACCCCCATGGTTTTTAAGGAATCTCACTAAAATTTTAACTAGGCCTTTAATACATCTAGTGCTTGTAGGATGACTTCATCAGGACAACCCAAACCTACAGCTCAATATTTGTATTAAAAAGAAATTCAACAATTTCAGACCTGGTATAAGTCAACAAATAAAAAATAAGTTCAAACCAGAGAATTTGTCAAAAATCACACTCCATCCAGAACACTGTATGCATGTCACAGACAGATGGCCAGGGAAGGAAAGAAAATCTGTGAACTGACCATCTCATGTACAACATACAAGTACCAGTGCTGATTTGTGAGAAGCTTAAACTGATTTAAGGTTGGAGTTGCTGTTCCAAGGGGCTCAACACCCCACCCCCGCTCTCGCACTCCTGCTGCCTTCTTTATGTTGGCTCAGACAAACAGATCAAATGGAAAGTTAACATCACAAATAGGTACACCTTCACAAGGGATTTAGCAAGCATCTGCTCTAGCAAAAAGTTTCAGTGCCATAATGACTAAGCAAGATAGGAAATAGCACAGAAAATTACCATGAACCTACACTGTAGATCCAATCTAGTTCTTACAAGCTAACAATAATATCATATACCTGAACTCATAATGAGCAATAATAAGCAGGCTTAATAGAATAAGTGTTCCTAGGACCTCTCCACTGCAACCTCACATGTGTGCGCATTTAACATTTCTATAGGAGAGTCCTTATCCCCATCACTTAATTTTTATTTTTGCTTTCTTCTTTCCACTCAGTTGCATTCAAGAGTGTTTCTGGCTGTCAGCTGAAAAAGTTATTCTCTTTGTATTTATTCTACTACGACACAATATTTCAAAAGGCAGTTCATATTGTACTCCTTCACCTCGAGTCACTTTTTTACTCTTTATAAATTTGGTTCTTTATTTGCCCTCCCATCTTGTCAAATCTACTGTCCTTCTCTGTACATGCTAGCTTACTGCTCTCACTAAATTGCAGAGACCTACAGCACAAGTTGTATTCTGAATGAGATGTTTAGACAATCCCATCTTACATATGCTGTTTTCTAGAGTGCGCCCTTTGCTTCAGTTTTATTCCTCCCTGTAAATTAAAGAAGGCAGAAGTCAAACCCAGTTCCTACATTCTCTGCCTCACTTGGTTGTCTGCCTCTATGTTATATATTTCCCAGCCTCCAGTACCTGAGACTATCAGCAGATTGATCACAGTTCACTACTACCCTCCAGTTTGCACGGCTTCCAATCAAATCCATACGTGCCAGATTTCCTTAATATATTAGAGATACATAGTAAAGCTGTGGTTACAGTGTAAGCCCAAAAGGTTCCTCTCACCCAGGCCATGAAGAGAGACACGATGCAACAGCAGGTCCCAAAAGAAGAGTATAAGAACATAGCATGCAACTAGAGGTTCTTCCTCAGAAGACAAAATCTGCCTCTATTTGTGATACAAAGACTTCCCCTAACAAGAGCTGGCATATTCATCTTTAACAGGCTTCAGTGGATTCCACATCCATAAACATGCCAAATTGCTTTCTGAGAATGTTTGACATTTCAGAATCAGTGTTTTGTCGCAAGGAGAGCCACAGCTTAAGTACACGCTGCACCAACAAGCAACTCTTTTTAGCTTTGAACCATTTCCTGTGAGTTCCTACGAAAGGTCTTATCTCTCCTGCCTCAATCTTACCATGCCTGCTTAGTTTAAAAACATTTGATGCTTGATTTTGTTCAAGTACAGACATTAACAACAAGTATCTCTTGTCTAAGTTGTTACTGACTCTTTCACGGTGTTCCAAGAGATTCGTGAAGCACGACTTCCCCTTATAAACACATCCTCCCAAAAAACCAAAACCCACAACACCCAACCCCCCAAAATAATAGTCTTCCTCTACGGTCAGTAAGAAGCCAGCCAAACCAGTTTAGTTATTGGATATGCCCTTATTGGATAGTCCCTTATTCCTGCTCAACTACTCTTTTCTCAGGCCTGTGCAGTTGACTCAAGCCTACTCTCCCCTGCTCTTCTGAGATTTTAATACTACTTCTTCAGTTCCCAGATCCTTATCTCCTCTTTCTTGACCGTGGTACGTTCTCAAATTCACACTTTTCTTCACTGGACATAAACATGCAGGTTTTCCTCCCACTTTCTTTGATTTCTCCAGTTAAGGTCACTTCCTTGCTCAATAACCCTTTCACTAAACATCTTTAAACCAAACACTGACCACCTCAGCTTGCAGGTAACTTATTCTTTAAAACCCCATTTTTCACCCAAGGTCTTCCATGTTGCTCACTATTTGCAAAATTAAAAGAAACAGAATTAAGAAGGAAACAAATTTTCACAAAGCTGGGTTGAGATTTCCCACACTTAAGGAAGAAGAGATTCTCCAAAACAATATTTCAAAGATGAGGAAAGCTCCTTTCCTTAAAGAAGTCAACAGTGGAAACCAGCGAAGGCTAGAGAAATATCCAACAGAGGAAGATAAATCCATCAATCATGTTCATTGACAAGAGCCTTAAATCTTCAGCTCTAGGGAAACTTTCAGGAAAGCACTTCCATGAAACTGGGCCTTTTTTTTTTCCACCCTTCAATCCTACCACCGTCTGTGGAATCCAAAGCGATGAGGTAAGAAAGCAACTTGCTTGTGGCTCTAGGGAAAAAGGTTTTCTCTATTCATCTGTATCGTGCTAAACTCACTAAGAGAGACACTTCTTATCAGTTCTCACCTAGCTGGGCTCTGATACACAGATGTTGACACTATGCAGAGACACAGTAGCTGCAAGGTAACTTCTCTCAGTAGATCCCAAGATCCACAGACGTTGATTACAGTGCTCACCTTTCCCGCCTTTCATGGGGCAGCCAGGACAGAAACTAGAATGTTACTTAAGAGGGCAGACATACTCAATTCACTCCTTCACACTGCTTGTTTATTTGGCATTAATATTTATAGCAAAACCATACAATTTAGTTCACAGATAGCGCTTTTGCAAGGGTAGGGAAAAAGTGGTGCTTCTCCCTGTCCCTCCTCTCCCTCCAAAACAGTCACGTCCAAAAGCCACCTAAAAACAGCTGCAACAGGCAGAGCTGGGCTTTCACTGTGCTTTGTGTAAGTGGACACAGGCTCTGTTTAGACTCTGAGTGCTGGGGTCAGTCAGAAGTATGTCATCTACAGTCTTAAACATTTGTCATACAAAAACTCGGATGTGCCCGTAAAACAGAGAAGCATCTGCTAAGGCATTCAGTTTTCACAAACACAGTCAAGAATGGTATTCTTACTGCAGCCATCTTCATCACTGTGGTCCCCACAGTCATTGTCTCCATCACATTGCCACTGAGCAGGGATGCACGTGCATTCACCAAAAGCACTGACGGCACATGTAAAATGATTACGTCCACAGGAGCATTCGGTGCTACTTGAAATACCTATAAAGGAAACAACAACAACAAAAAAGATATTTTGAAGAGATCTGTCTATTTTAGGCTAACTGCATTGAACACAAATTGACATCACAGTTTTTCTCCATGTACACGCTACATGTGCGAACAAATACTCCACTGCAAAGGAAAACATTCAGCCTCCTTGCATCACTGAAACAGGAAATCAAGTACTATGCACAGTTGCCTGGAATGGGGCTATTCAAAGGCAAGAGCAAATAGCCACCTGGCAAGAAGAGATTTGGGAATCAGTGGAAAAATAACTTGGCAGTCGTCACAGTTGAATTCAAGAAATCCCAGGTATCACAACACACTCTTCATTCCACAAACTCAGTCTTCTCCTAGAGCACAGTGCTGCTGCTGCCCCACTGAGTTCTGACACCACACTGGAAGGAATAGCTAAGATACTACTTCGGAAAGTTATCAGGGATCTTTTCCAGACCCTGCACTTTCTAGATGCAAACCTTTTACATGTCTCTGCTTTAGACATTTCAGGCTCCAGTGAAAGAAAAAAAAAAATCCTTCATATTTGTTTGTAGAGATTAAACTGTCACAGTATCCTGTGCATAACTGACACCCATGAAAACAAAAAAAAAGATGATTTTCAACTCTACAAACTGACCAAAAGAAAATGCAGTCTAAATGTCGATACATAATCTGATAAGAACATTTTTTTTCAAGCCTTAAAGTTAGCTTAAGAAGCTCCCAACCTTTTCTCCCCTCTCCTAGCTACAAAACAAAACTCTGCACAACTCTGACTCTCACCCCTGTGCATATGCAACTATTTATGAGGATATCCCACACAGACTCTTAATACATCTCTGCCTTGAGAGAGAACAGGCTACAGCCCACCTCTCACAATGGAAAAGGTCATGCCTGAACTTCTGTCTGACATTATCTAGACAATCTATATAATCAATATCACTGTTAAACAAATGATTATTCTATCAAGCAACAACCCCTCAGGCTAGTCTGTGACTGGATTCTTTTCTCATGGCTCCTTCTTTCTGCAATTCAAACAAATCTTAAGCTCTCAGATTAAACAATAGATCATAAGAAAAGTACAGAGAGATACTTGCCCCAAGTGGTAGTTATAAATAACCTGAACTATTTGCAGACTTTTTGATCTCATCTGTTACACCCAGTATATCTGTGACGACACATGATCTGTAGGAACCTAACCACAAAATCCTAAAGAAAGAAAGAAAAAAAAAAAAAGCCTCATAATGTCATTATTCTCCATTCTAATTGAGAAAAGCAGTTTCTGCAAAACTTTATGGAACTGTTCTGCAAGCTCTCTCCCCTCAGCAGAATTCCCATCAGTGAAAATACCCACTTGTCCAAGCTAAGCTGAGATTTAAGTTTAGAGGGGATGCACTTCTTCCTTGTGGAAGAACTCCATGACAAGTTTCTTCTGCAACAAAACTGGCTGACAAGGTTTTTGCCAGTCTCAGCTGCAGGCTCCCATTGCTGCCCTGCAGGTTGCAAGGCCTTGCTACAAACTGTTTTCCAAGCACATCCACAAGCTGCTGAACTGGGACAACTGAACCGGTTGTCATACTCCCTGCACAGACTGTCACGGCTGCAATGAGCTTTTTATTCTTTCCCTCATCTCCACTACAAGTTATCTTTAAAAGGTCTAGTAGAAAAAGTACATTTCAAGGCACTAATGTAGATGCCAGAGAATGTGACCAATATCTGGCGTAACAAGGGATAGAGGCAGGAAGAATAAGGTGAATAAGGAACTGAAAGAAGGCAAATGAAAGGGAACAGAGTGGTCAGATCCTCAAAGGATTTACCAGGTGTGGCCAGGGCGAAGGCTGACTTAAAAAGACAGCAAGTGCATGATGTAGAGTCAGAAGGCAAAAAAAGCTAGCAATATCTCTAAGGAAAAGCAATGCTTCATCTCTGCAACATATCTATTAGAAATAAACATAAGGAAAACCAGACGAACCACAAACCTCCCCCAAAAAATCAGACAGACACCTTCATACTGGCAGCACAGGAAATTCAGGACAAATCACTTTCTGTGGTTGCGAACCCCCATGCAGAAAGGCGGAACTAGCTGTATATTGTACTCAAGGTAGTTGCTGTTTAAAAGACTTTTTCCATAGCAATTTTTCTACCATTTTCCTCAACAGCACCCCAAAGCACTTATCCCAAATACTTTTAGCTCCAATATCCCTTCCTGTTGGAGTACACCAAGATGATCATCACCCTCTTTACCCTAGAAAAGGACAAGTACGAGAGTAATAGTGACTGGCTCTGCCTTGCTCAGGGTCCAACCATGTCTTAGGGTAGCTTCAGCAACAGGGAAGTATCAAACATCAAGGCAACCAATTCTTAAACTAAGGGAATATAATCAGTAATTTGTTTCCAGAAAAGTACAAATGAGAGAGTTGGGAAAAGAAGCAAGCTATTTTAACTCCTCAATATTGGCATGGAGGTACAGCTCTGCAACAGCAGAAAAAGAATTAGTGCAGCTGTCCCAATCTGCAAACTGCAACTTAATCTGCTGCACTGTCAAACACACAGTTATCTTCAAAAGTTGCTACTAATATCAGGTTATATACATATATATATATATACACACACACATATTAAATCTCTTCTTCTCACCTCATTAAACCTATGTTCAACCATCTCTGGCTTATGTTTTTACCATGCTATAGAAACTGTCAGAAGCTGAAGGACACATTACGACCCAGATACCAAAACTCTCTCATGTGCGCTAGCCTGTATCTGTACTACTATTATGTAAGCATACTTTGCTTAACTAGCCAAATTAAGACCTTTGTGATTCTAATGCTTTGAAATTTGTGACTTTCAGGGGTTAATAACCTTTTAGTCGTTACAACAATGCATTTTATAAACCATGATTTGCCCCAGTCTTACACTTGTACAAGTAAAGCACATTGTTGTTCAGAGAGCACACTAATTCCACCCTATAAACAGTATCAGAAGAACCAATCCTGGATGAATAGTCTTTATCCAATTAAACAATTTAAAAAAAAAAAAAAGTTGAATGAAACCTGGGACCCCTTACAGACAGCAGGCATTTTCTCCATTATTTCAATGCAGATAGTATTTCACCCTTGGTGTCCCATGACTACTTCCCAGTGCTCAGAGTTCCAGTGACATTACCTCGTAACTGTATCTGTAATAGTAGAGGGCCAGGAAGGATAAAGATGAGAAGCATGTGTTCTCCAGCTCCCTCACGGACAAGCGGAAGCCGTGCATTTGGTGTGAGAAGCTCAATGGAAGACTTACTCTTTAACGTCGAGCTCTCATTAGACACAGGGAGCGTGAGACGGAAGACTGACCAAGCGCGCATTAGAGTGGAACATAAACCTCCAGTGTCACGTTTCAGTCCCAGCTAGTCAGGGGTCCAGGAACAGGACGGAAATCAGCATTTACCATTCAGGCAACTGGACCAACAATCAAAGCAGATGTATCTACTTACACTCCCGCCTATTCTTTTGGAGCAGAAACAAGGAGGTCTACTTCTGGTCTTACATATAACAAACATTTTCCTAAAACTTTTCATCACGCTGCAGGCTTGGACATTTTACCAACCCTCTACTTTCAAAAATCATTTCACTTGTGCAGGAGGCAAAAAACCAAAATATTTAAACAAAGCAATATACACAAAACAATACACAAAAGCTAGCCAGAGGCATTGCCAGGTGCTGAGCTGACATCATTCAACTTCCCTGCCTTCTCTCAATAACTCATGTGAGCACCACACAAATTTTCTAGTCTCTCACTAGTCCATGTCTACAAGCAACCAAAAAAAATCATCTTCACTGTTTGTAGTTTGGCTCCTTCTGGATGTGATAGCAGCAGGATTCAGTAACCAAACAGTTTTCACAGCAAAGTATTATACAAACAGCCTCCAGATTTTAAAAACAGGAAGCCAGTCTAAACACAGGCCTCATACTGAACATCTGCCATCACCTTAAATTTAGCACAGTGTGCTCAGTTTCTTCAGATTCCTTCCGAATACCCTCCCCATTTTCATGTTTATCTGACAAATGAAACGGCTCCTCAGGGAGGGTGGGGCTTTTTCTCCCCCTCTCTCGTCCTGAAAAAGATAGTTAGGATCTTTGTAATTTTGTCTAAAGTTAGCAAAACAGTTACGTCATTGCTGTCTGAAAAGCAAAAGACAATAATAATCCTGTTATATCTGCACATCCTTTTTTGGGGGGGTAGGCAGGCTTGCTTAAACAATAAGTTGCTACTCTGCTTCCCTCCCCCCCCAACTCCTCATTAGGCCAAATAATATAGCCCATAAAGAAAAACCTAATATACAAAAGCTTCATTTGCTGATGAGGTCACTTGCAACCCTCAGAGCTGTTCCATAACGGCCCTGTATTTGCCATGGTGCCACAGATTCAGAGAAATACAGACATTAAAAAGAAAGCTTAAGTAGACAGAATAATTACCAAAATGAACCCTGTAGCCTTTGTTTTCTTAGGGACAGCAGATTTCTAGGGGAGAGTGAAAACACTGTTTCTTTGAAGTCCTGATGGCATGCTTTTTTTCCAAAGGCAGAGATGCTAATTCTACTTTCAGTAAAATTAATGACAGATGGCAGCTCTTACCACTATTCTGTAGCAATTCAATCTTGCACAGGCTGCTGCTTCAACATGGAAACGTGTAACAGCCCAGGTTGGAAGGGACCTCAAAAGACTGTCTGGCCCAACATTTTGTGGGGAAGGGAGCCTAGATGAGATTAGCTAGCAACCTGTCCAATCATGTCTTGAACACCTCCAGCGATGAGGACTCAATCATGTTCCTGGGGAGGTAGTTCCAGTAAATGATTGTTCTTACAGTAAAAAAAAATAAAAATGTCTTTCTTATGTTGAGATGGACATGCTCCTGCTCTTCAGGGTCCATCAGCTCTGTCAGGCCCTGGCAGCATTCTAGCCATAGCAGGATTTTCTCACAGTCCTGTAACATTGTTGAAGTTTCCTCAAATGGATGTTTATCAAGAATACTGAATGAACAACTGCCAAAGATCCCAGCATCTATGGTCAACACCATGCTGCCTTTCCACATTTTCTTTCTTTCCAGGTACCAAGAACTGACTACATAAGAGACTCTTCCACTTCACGCCACCCCATGAGTTGCATCTTTTCCCCTTCATCCTAACACATAAATTCTTACTGTTATTTTTTTTAAAGTAGTAGTACTAAATTCACAGCAATCAGTTTGCTCGTGCCATCCTGCAGTTCTGCATGTACCATAACTAAGTATCCATTTAGTTCTTCTACACTGCAAGGAAAATAATACCATCAGGTTTAGAAAATCCAAAACAATTAAAATATTTGGCATGATTTACAGTTGCAGACTCTCCAGTCCAGCATCAGAAGCCTCTGGAAAGAAAAATCACTCCTTTGGTCCAGGACTCAGTAACATATGGATCTGAGCTCCTTCCCCTCCATGGACAGGCACCTCACTCTGCATTTCATGGCCTACAGAAGACCTTCAGTGGAAGGCAGAGATCTTTCTGCAACCTCATTACTACAAGAGACACAACAAAAAGCATGAGAGTACTAGCTCTTCTAATTTTAATACTACCATATAAAAATCCCTGGCAGAGGACAGAAGGTGTAAGTCAATATTGAAGAGGTGTGAAAATACAGTACAACTATGTAACAGTTACAGTGAGAAAGAGGAAAAAAATCCAAGACTCTGTAAAAGAACTGGAATATGAACAATGGAATGAAAAGGAAAATTAGAGAATGAAAGTCCTACTAGTAATGGGCATAAGGCTGTGATTTCCACCCTCCCACCCCCCACCCCCCAAGGCAAAGTGTGGAAAGGCATCACCAGAAGCATTTTTTGAACAAATTTGGACTAAGCAGCAGAATATTTTGCACTGGCTTCAATAGATGCACTTCACTTTGTACTCTGAATTCTAAGAACCTATGAGCATCTGATTGTTTATTTGGGCTTAAAATTGGTGAATTCTGTAGCACAGCCTTTAACAGCCTCTTTAACACCTTGCACACCTGTTGTTAGAAGGCCTGGGTCAGGTACCATTTTCTCTGTTCCTGCACTTCCAGGTCAGACTCACTTTTGCATTCCCACCACACACACACCTTGATGAGGGCAGACCTCGGACATTGCAGGTGGCCTTGAACATAGTTCAGTTTATACATTTTCCTTCTTCATGCAGCACCTCCTTAAGTGTTTCCATAGCAAAGCAGCTCAGCTTTCTTTGCTTGTCTATCTGGAGGGAAAATGAAAATTTTGGATTCTTCTCTCTTACCCAAACAGGAGTTCCCACTGAAGGAAAGGACAGTTAATCCAGCTTTAGAAGAGGGATTTGCTGGCCATTGTTTAAGCCTCGAGCTCTGCTGGCGCACACAGCAAAAGCAACATTGCAGCACAACAGTCTGATATCAGAAAGGGCACCACACACTGATAAAAGCCAACAGGGTTTTTCCATGTTTTACTCCCATTATGGAAGTACCTGAAGCAGTTCTGACTGGGTACCCACACGCTCTCTAAGTATTTGATGCCTGCCTATAGTAAAATAAACCTCATTAGGAAAAGCAACACAAAAGTTTTCAAAGCTTTAAAAAGAACTGTTTCAGTTTTGTTTGAGGAAGAACATGATAGCAGTAAGTTTTTAAAAATACTAGTAATTAAAAAAGGGGGGGGGGGGGGGAGAAACAAAAATATTAAACTGGGAAGAGAGATTGAAGACATTACAGCTTTTTTGTAATTGTGTATTGTGTCTACTTTGGCAATTTACAAGTAAGGATTAAAGTTTTCCAGGCTTAGAGGTTCTCCTCTCAAATAGCAAAAGCAGGGATACCTCATTCCCGAACCAGCTGTTTCTCAACTAAGCATGTGGCTGAACAAAGTTTTATGGAGAGGCACGCTATCAAGCACAACAGCCCTTCAGCACTCATATTAAACTGCACAACTGTGCAGGTAAGACCTGAAAACGTCATACTTGATATGACCACAGGGAATAGAAAGCATAAGGAAGAGAAATTTCACAGGGCACCTGCTAATTGAGACCTAAAGAAAATAAGGGACACAACAAAAGCACAAACAGAGGTAGTGTTTGGAGCAATGGGTGTATGCATGAGGTAGAATGAGACAGGAACAGAAGCCATATTTTCACAAATTTCACATGGGTCAAGAGATATGAGGCCTTTAAAACATGTTTGAGTTTGTGAGGCCCAATTCTGACACACAGAAGGACAGACTACCAACCCCACTGCACCCAGGGAATGGGAAGGCATTTATGGAAACAAGTATTGGAAAAGAAATACTGAAGAAGGATTTGACTTTAACATAAAAAGACTAAAGGATCAAGAAGCAATTGTTACAGTTCCTTCTCCCAAATCCTTCAAGTCATAAACAAGCACCTTGCAATAAAAACACTACTATAACGAAGGTCTCTAGATACTCGTCCTAACTCCATCCGTACCTCTTACAGCATTTGACAAAATTACTTTTCCCCTTCTAGAAGTGGGGATACTGCTACTATGTCAGAACAGTGTAGTACAGTTTAATATTTAATGAGTGTTTCTATGTATCTAGAGTCTTTGAATAGAAGGTGTAGCTGAAGTATTATGGCCACAAAATCATACTCAAAAACTAATTCAAATTGGCTTGGCTACCAGCACACACAGATTAAAAAAAAAAAAGAATCAGCTGAAGGATCATAAACAAAAGATAATGAGAAATGGCAGCAAGTCAAGCTGCAGGGGGTAGAGACAGCTAGCAGGTATCATAAGGATCAGCATTAGATCCAGTCTCATTAAATAACTTCATTAATGATCTGGAAGAGAGAATAAGGAACACGTTAAAGGTGCTTGCAAATGATAGCAAAATACAAAATATTCTACAAATACAACAGAGGAAAAAGAAATAATATAGAAGAGACCTCAGAAGATTAAAACTATGGGCAGGAAATTAAGATTCAACCTTTTAAAAAAAATTCAAAAGCTAGTGCATCTGGTGGAAAATAATTTGAAACAGAGACTCAAATGAAAAGAAAAATCTGGGATGCAGCAATGCCTGGAGAATAATAAAAGACAAGCTAGCCAATGGTTTATGTTATGACACAATATGGCAGCCAAAAACTGCGTTAGTCTAAATATGCGTAAGTGTCATATCACGAAGGAAGCAACTTTCTCCCTGTGCAGAACTTGGGTGTAAGACTGAGTTCCACACTGAGGCTGATATAGGGAAACTAAACAACATATTCTAACCACAGCAACAAAATATTTATCAAAGGTGTGTTATGGCACTCTGCTCCCTCAAGACTTCAAAGAGCTTCTGTTTGAAGACTGAACCAACATGGCATTTTTTTCCTCTGCTGACTATTTAGTTCTTGAAATCTGACAAAAGGCAATGACCATCAACTCTGTGCTTTTTTTTTTTCTAAATAGGTTTTTTATTATCCTGTTTCTTGAGCAACTCTGAGTTGCCTATGGAAATAGTTCATGGTGGACAACTCATTAAGTCCCAGTATAAAAACAGGAACCTTTCAACCACCACAGCACATTAAACACATCAACATTTCAGTCCAAAGTCCTTGCCCAAAGGCAGGCAAGAAGTATCAGGTAGACATCAACTATTTCCAAACAACTCAGGAATTCTGTCAGGCAAAGCCAGACAGCAGAAAGTCGTATCTGAATGACTTCTCCCCTCAGCCCTCTCTTCATATTCATATGCAGCTCTTTCCTGGTAACACCATAAGTACTCTGAATAAACATGGTAAAACATCTTTAATCTAGTTTACAAATCTTTTGGCTGAAATGTGACCGTACTGTGGCGCTTTTTGCATATTTGCTTGCCATTAAATGGCAAATGTGCCACTTTCCCTAACTAAAGGTTCCCTCAAACATTTACTGCTGTTGGATGAGTAAAAAATGCAGGTTTTGCTCTGTTGCTCCACATACTGCCATCCATGAAATCAAGCACTGTATCAGCCTGCTTCAGGTGTCATGTACAATGCCAATACAAATAGACACCTTTTAAAAAGGGCTGTGAGCCTTTCAAAAGATCACAGTTCAATATGATGGTTCTCCCATTCTCTCCACAAGTGTGCTCAAAACCATTAGATGGTGGGAACATCTGTTTTCACCTTCACAGATTTGTGTTAGAACAAGGACCACAGAAAGTCATGAGCTGCAGTATTCCATCTCTGATATTCTGCTTCTCACCTCCAAGGCCCTTTTTTAATGGAAGAGATTCAGCTCCTAAATCCTTTCAACCCATGTATTACATTTACATTTTCTCTGTGGACTAATTCATTTTCCCTACATATAAACTTGGATTCCAAGAAGCAAGAGCATTGTGCTTCCCACCTTGTGATATTTCGTTACTGTTAAAAGTATCCCTTTGGCCTTCGCACTTCATTATCTGTAGATTTTCTCTACACAGCGAGCATTTTGTATTATGAAATACAGAGAGATACCTGAAGGATGCCATCGAGAAACACACATTGCTGATGTTAGCCTGGAGCGGCATCTCCTTACATAGCTGCAAGCTCCTGTGCAACTGCATGTCAATAGAGAACTACAATGAAGAATCTCCACAGGACAGATATAAAGTGCTCAACCACAGCACTAAATTACTTGTCATGCAGGACCATTCCACTCAGGCACATTAAACAGAAATGAAATACTCCTCAGAAATGGACAGAATAATAAAAGGTTACTGCTGCATAACATCATTCAGAAATACCATCATCTGCTCTAAAACAGTGCGGGAATGTTTAGCTGGACCACCAGGGCCTGGCAGGCAGAACTACGTGACTCAAACCCTTTCAGAATACACGCATGCTAGACATTTTAAAATACTACCCTTAAGCCTACATCATGCTTTGCAAGAATTAGTCACCTCACCAACATGAGACACATAACTTTCCATTTCTTTCACTGTATTTTTTTTTAAAACCACATACTAACCACCTCTACCCTTTCCTGTCCTGTAAGGGTTGTGAATAATTTGCTGCTCATTTATGATGAATCACACAGTACAGTAGACACTAAAATTTAGAAAATAGTAGCACAACAGCAGAAACGTTACCAGGAGACTTTCACAATACTAGACAATTGCTAAGTGCCAGCTAGAGAAGCAGCCTGCTATTTTGAAAAGATAATCCATAGGGAAAAGGTACTTCTGATGTATTTCACCTACTTCAGTCACTGAAGAGCTTCACTATCATGACAGTTCTCGAGAAGGAAGCTCACTTAGCAGTCAGAAACCCTTCTACTGTATCAAAGTTCATGGAGATAGGCTACAGACACTGATCAGGACTAGGGAAACACTGCAGTTTGTTTTCCCAGTTACAGGACAGAAAACATTGGTATCACAGTATCACAGTATCACAGTATGTTCTGGATTGGAAGGGACCTCAAAAGATCATCTAGTCCAATCCCCCTGCTGGAGCAGGAACGCCTAAGTGAGGTTGCACAGGAACATGTCCAGGTGGGTCTTGAATGTCTCCAGAGAAGGAGACTCCACAACCCCCCTGGGCAGCCTGTTCCAGTGCTCTGTCACCCTTACTGAGAAGAAGTTTCTTCTCAAATTTAAGTGGAACCTCTTGTGTTCCAGCTTGATCCCATTGCCCCTTGTCCTATCATTGTTTGCCAACGAGAAGAGCCTGGCTCCATCCTCATGGCACTCACCTTTTATATATTTATAAACATTAATAAGGTCACCCCTCAGTCTCCTCTTCTCCAAACTAAAGAGACCCAGCTCCCTCAGCCTTTCCTCATAAGGGAGGTGCTCCACTCCCTTAATCATCTTGGTTGCCCTACGCTGGACCCTCTCCAGCAGTTCCTTGTCCTTCTTGAACTGAGGGGCCCAGAACTGGACACAATATTCCAGATGGGGTCTCACCAGGGCAGAGTAGAGGGGAAGGAGGACCTCTCTTGATCTACTAACCACCCCCCTTCTAATACATCCCAGGATGCCATTGGCCTTCCTGGCCACAAGGGCACAGTGCTGGCTCATGGTCATCCTGTTGTTCACCAGGACCCCCAGGTCCCTTTCCCCTACACTGCTCTCTAATATGTAATTTCCCAACCGATACTGGAACCTGGGGTTGTTCCTGCCCAGATGCAGGACTCTACACTTTTCCTTGTTAAATTTCATTAGGTTATTCCCCGCCCAACTCTCCAGCCTGTCTAGGTCTCGCTGGATGGCAGCACAGCCTTCTGGCGTGTCAGCCACTCCTCCCAGCTTAGTGTCATCAGCAAACTTGCTGATAGTGCACTCTATTCCCTCGTCTAAGTCGTTAATGAATATATTGAATAATACTGGCCCCAGTACTGACCCCTGAGGTACTCCACTAGATACTGGTCTCCAACTAGACTTCGCACCATTGACTACCACTCTCTGGCTTCTCTCCTTAAGCCAGTTTGTAACCAGTTTGGTATTTTAACTTCCATAAGCTTTCCTTTATCTTTTCCACTACTTAATAGACAGCGGGTTTTCTCTCATCCTTCTCTTCTGAAAATAAATTAAAATGAGGAATCAAAATGAAAGAGGCACATAAGAACCCTATTGATACTTGTTGGAGAATAAGAGGAATGACGCAAAAGGAAAACCCTAAGCAGCTTTGATGCATATGCATCTTGGAGGATATTTCTGTGATAGTAGTTGATATATAAACTTGGGGCAACTATGAGATCGATACCCATGTTTTTTAAGTTTCAGACAAGCAAAGTGCACCTACTTCCCTGAAGGCAAACCACCACTTTAATCAAATGCTGCTACTTAGAGCCTTCAGAAGAAAGAATCTGGGCAAAGCCAGCTCTCACCAAGTCCCTCAGAACAGATCCCTGCTCTCAGTTGCTACAGTGCTTTGTGAAAGGTTTGTCTGAATCGCTTCTGTCCCTAAAGTGCATCGTCAATGTACTCCAGTCAGCTTTAAACTAGCTAACTTGGGTTTTGGTGGCAGTAGATCACAAAAGCACAGAGCTGCAATCCACCTGCAAAAGTCATCAAAAGCAGCAGAGTAAATACTTGAACCAATCATCACACAGTGAGCCTTACATTACCTCAGCTACAGGAACACCCAAGGTTTACTACAGTCACAGCAAGGATAAGCTCCATCACTTCTGGGAAACGCCCTGGAAGAACCACAACTTGGAGCTATTTCAGAAATTCTGAAGCTTTGCAATCCCCCCTTCACTGAAGGAACATGAATGCAAGCAGACTACAACACCCAATGAAAAACAGCTTGGCATCTGTCACTCATAATAGCAATATGAGAAAACAAAGGTTTAATTTGCATCCATGCATTCATCCCTTTTCTACTTCACTTGCCTTAGTTTAAGTAACCCAAGTATTAACTTTCAATGCAAAAAAATGTCAAGTAATTTTCCAACTTTCATTCTGTTTCTGCTCCCATCCTGTCACAGCCTCTTCCAGGCTGCGAGTGTTTTTGGCGTTTCACTGAATCCCTTGCTTATCAGCTGAGACAGACATAGTTGTCATCTCACTGTGCATGGACTAACTCAACCTGACTCAAGCTAAAGAACAAGCAAACAAAGCCCCGCTGAGTTTCCAAGTTGACAGAGGATAGCTATACATCCTCCTGTCTGTGGACACTCTTGAACAGTAATGACCTCCAACTCTGGTAGATCCTACTGAAGAACCACTTACAGGCCACAGCATTAAGGAAAACTGAAATTAATGTAAATGTATTTTATTTACTCTCTGTAAACTGCACCTGTTGAATTGCAGCTTCACAAGATGCTAAGCTGTCTCAGGGTGGGGGGAAAGAGGGCCAGGAAAATTGAGTGGTCAAAGGACAACACCTAAGAGGAGGAAGCACTACTGCCATCTTTGCTTGAGAAGTAGTGGTCAGAGGCTCTAGGGAAACAAGAAAAACTAAAAGTGGTATTTTTTAATCTGGGTTGCAAGGCTTAAAACCTGGAAAAAGTACTTAAAAAAATTGGGAACACAATGGATCCAACTCAGCCACCTCCTTACCACAGATCTCAGAAATTGGTTCCTTTCTCTTTAGATTGAGAAGCTTCTTGACTTTTAGCGTCCTCTTGTACACCACTTACAGTCTTTGTTAATTACTGCATCAGTGCTTGTCCATTGCTCTCTGGATTTCCAAAGCACCCATAACCTTGCTCACAACACATTCAGAAGCCATTTTGGACTTGACCTTCAAGATTTCACCCTGCACTGGCTCTCTGAAATATGCGAAGTTTGTCCCACAGGAAACCATCAGCCAGGCTTCTCATCTTCTGGATGCTCCAGGCATTGGAGTAGCTGTGAAGACATTCTGCCCTTCAGAATATATGACAAACTTTTCTTCAAAACTAGAACCTAGAACATTCTTTTGTTCATTTAACCTATTTAAGATAAAAGCCAAGTTCCTCTGTCTTCATCAGTCCTAGAACACATCAACATGGACAGTCACATACTTCTTTTCAGAAGATAAAAATGCAAACATTGTGAAGTCCTCCTTTTCACGGAACCTAATGTCCTAGCTGTACTGCAGGTGTCCAGACACATAGTGAAAGGAGACGAGTTCTGCCTCAAAAAAAGGCCCATTTTGGCTTTTGTGAGCTGCAGATTCTTCCCATCATTATGGCACAACATAGAAAAGGCCAGGTTCCTAGACAAGACAGAAACGGTTCTCTTACAGGGTCATTTTAAGGAGTTTATTTTAGTCTTCTACAATGAGGCCATCATGTTAGCAGTGGAGCATCCGAGCTTTCTAGCTTTCCAGCTCTCTGCCACACAAGAGACTGGGAAGCCAACCACAACAGCTCTGCTTAGCAGAGTTCTCCAGGGAAGGGATGGGATGCACAGTGTGGTTTTGTGGCAACAAGGAGGCAGAAGCTCGTTTTTGCAATCCCACAGGCAAAAAGACTTCAAAAGCACAAACCAGAAGATAAACAGAGCTATCTTGGGACAGAGAGAGCTGTCCTGTATGTCGTTTTCTAAAAAATAGCCCCACACATGATATTATGCCCTCATAGGAGAAGCAGCAAAGGGGCAATTATTAACTGGCCAGACTGAGCTGGCAGAACAGGGTTGGGCCTGGCAAGGAGAGAGGTACCACACACACAGAGACATCACAGCTACTGTGGTGCCTACCAGAGAACTGGGTTACCTTAAAAAAGAAACCTTTGCTAGTAACATTTTAAATATATATATATACACACACATATATATACACACATGTGCAACTCACAAACATAAGCTTAACGCAAATATGTTTTATGGTCTCAGATGGGATAAGTTCTTTCCAACAGAATTGCCCACAGGAAAAACAAGAACAACAATGCTGGGTTCCTGCAGGGCTGCCCTATTCAGCCCACCCGCATTTGTTTGCTTTCTAGGCAGTTCACGAAGCCCTGACCTACACCCTCTACAGGGCCTGGCCCTTAGACTCCTTTGTAACACCTAGAAAGTAGACACAAAGCTCTTCCTCTGCTTCAGCTGGGAGTCTCAGGTGCTGCCTCTACAAACCCACAAACTCTGCAGTTCATTCATACTCCCACACCAGAAAAAATACACGCAAAATTGAAAAACACCAGAGGATCCCTTACAGCAAATTTCATAATCTTCACATCAGGTTTTACTTCTGCCTTCAAAGAAACAATAGGAACAGCACTGAGGCAGGGGGAGTAATATGCACAAAAAACAAAATGGTTTAATTACGGAACCACATCTTTGTAGGTATGTGTGTGACCTTCATCACAACAGTGTCAGAGTGTCTTTTTCTACTAACAAATAATTTCAGCACCTGTTAAAAGCTGGGAAGTATTATCTTCAATCAGAAGCAGAAAATGGAAGCCCAACAGCACAGATCTGAGAGTATGTGGGTGCCTAAGTAATTTAAAAATCAGTAGAAAATTAGACATTTAATTATCATTACACATCTGGCCAAATAGATTTAGACCTGACTCACATTTAGACCTGACTCACAAAGTACTCATAGCTCTCACCGCAGGCAGTCTTCATGCTTGGAAAGCTGAGCCCTAAGTGACTTCCCAAAGAATTTGTGGCCAAACTGAGAAATTAACACAGATCCTACCTGGTCCCAGTCCACTTCTTAGCCAGGACACAAGCTGTCCTGCACTACCTTGGTCCTTACCCCAGGGAGCTCATTCAAACAAACCTGCAGGAAATCAAAGTCACTATTGCTCAAACGTGGAAGGATTTACACACGCTGCTTGAGAAGTCAAAACACCTCCTGCTCCACTTCACCAGTCTGCTCCCTGACCCAAATTAAGTCAGATCCAAGTCCCAATTCTCAAAAAAAAAAAAGGTCAGAGCCAGGCTCCTGAGACCTTCCTGGGGGTCCCCAAGTTCCTGTATTAGCTTTACAATTATTAAAAGGCCAACATTAAAGGAAGTCCAGCCCTGAGGCCACTGTTGATCTAATAAACACTGGAATTAGATTTCTTCTCAGTGAAGAGGCTGCCCGCCTGATGGCACAAAGCCAACATTTAAATGCTACTGTTGCTCAGAGCCCTATATTAGTTTTGGATCTGGGGAGTTTGCCTTGAGCTACAGCCAAAAGAAACATAGGAACTGGAGGGAAATTTGTTAAACGTTAACAGAGCTGCAGGAAAGGGCTACAGCAGGACTCCGAGGTGGCGGAGAGGAAGGAGGGGAAGCCACAAACAAACAAGAAGAAACAAAAACAAGAAGCAGCACATGGAAAGAGAGCAACAAGTGAGAAGATTTTTGTGCAGAAGTGACTCCTCCATCCAACCAGCCCACTCAGCTACATGAACAACATACTTTTCAGGACTCACTTGCTCGTAGGGTTTTTTTGCAACTACAGTGGTTCTCATCTACCCTCCTCTCTACACGTTCAAAATACAGAATAAGAATCTGAGGAAGCTCTGTTATTCCCAACTGCTTGGCTATGTCAATGCTGAGTTACCATGAAATTTGACTCTCATCCTTGGCCAGCTAAGAGCAGATGGATATTTCCAGTCTCCCTGATTGAGACCTAGACAGATCCCACATTCTCAGAGGCAGTGGGACACCACTGTCTGCAGGAGCAGCTCTTGCAGCAGGATCTCTTTTCATTACAGCAATGCTGTGAAAACAGTACAAGACTGTCTGTTCCTGCTGTTCTCTGTTTTACTGATGAAATGTAGTGACCTAGCACAATGCCCTTCTTGCCTTGAATGCACAAATACTCAATCTAATACAAATGTCCATGCATAGAGTTTAAAGATACTCCAGTTCTTTTTCCCTTTCCCAGGAAGAAGGAGCTGAGCATGAAGACTCCCCCATTTGACAGTTACTTCCTGCGAGGTCCAGCCAGCGAGGGCACAACCTGCATTGGGAGCTTCTGATGGCAGTGACCACAGGTGCAGGACGAGAAAAACAAAGATCGGCAACTTCCACCCCAGAGAGCTCCTACTGCCTCCACAATTCCTTCTCACTTGGAGAGATGAACTGGAAGGAACGAGGAGATTTAGATAGCAAAAAGCAACCCCTCTGTCATCTTCCCAGGGCTCATAAAAGTCCTCTGTTTGCTCCAACTACATCTCTGCTCTTTCCAGCCTCCTACAGAAACATTTCCGAGGCAGTGGGCGCACACATGCTATTGGTGCTATAGAACAGGATAAAATGACTGGAGAACACACTCATTAGCGATTTTACATGCCATCCTTTACTGTGTCACACTTGAAGCTGAACATTGCTGGGGGGCAAGAGTGTTTGCTCCCCCCATCTCCTCACACTGCAACACAGACACCCCTTTCAAAGCTTGGAACAGTCTGTTTGAATAAATCATCTGTGCTTCTCAGCAGAAGCAGCAAGCTACACACATGATATTAAAGAAGCAAGAGAATGAGCAAAGAGCATTCAACTATGGCCAGAACTAAATCAGTTGAGGAAAAAAAATGGTTAAAGGAAACCAGAAATATCACAACATGGACTTTTTTCCAGTATTTGAAATGAAATCAGTATATAATAAAACTGGGAGGTTTCACTAATAGAAATGGGTTTCTAAGCATCTTGAAATTCCATCCTATCACTGCTGAGATAATGTAGGTCTGAGTTGTCCATCCACTTTCAATCTCCACATCAGTCCCCAAGTTCAGCTTCTTTAAACGCTTACCTAGTTTTTTATGTTATATCCACCACAGGAGTATTCATGTTTTTACCAAATCCATTTGCAATAATTCCCAAAGGGTCTGTAGAACTTCATAGGTCTCTTCATAGATTTTTCTTCTTATTGCCATATTCAGCACAGAAGGAGAGCCAGATTTGGACAAGGGCTGCTAAATTCTGCAAAACTACCAAAGTACAGCCAGCAATGTTTGAGCAAATCTTCATACAACTTCTCCAGGAACAAAATATCCCTAAACCTTATTTTCATTCTTCAGGCACTTGTCTTTCACAAGATACAGTCTGTTTACAGGTCACCTGCTGTGCACACAACTCCTTCTCCAAACGACAGAAGTCCTCTTTCACACAAACATGTAAACACGGACCGGGCAATGCCGACTCCGATGAGCACCCCCTTCCCCCATAAGCCTTGTAAAGGGTTAAGGCCCAGTTATCACATGCTAGTAGGCTGACAGCTTTATGTCTGTAATGTCTATGTGGGTTTTGGACTCTCCCTTTTATCAGGTTCCATTGCAATTAATCAGTGGGGTTTTTTATAAGAAAAAAATAATAATAATAGAAACCGGCAAGCACTCTATTCAACCCAATTCAATCTGCCCAGCCAAATCTCATGACCAGCTGGAATGCCCCTTTCCTAGCCTGCCCAGCAGGATGCCCAAGAATGGCGTGTGAACGTTTCTCTCTGCTCCTGCTCCAGCACTAAAATGAACAATAGTCCCTGCCAGTGTCATTCTTCAGCAATTCATCTCTTCCTGTCGCCAGACTCTTTCGTTCCTTCTTGTGCCTTCCACCTTTTTTGTATTAAAAACAACAGCAGATCGGCAGGAATATAATAAAATAAAATTGTATTTACTTGGGAGATTTGGGGGAAGGGGTAAGAAGGGGGCTGGGGAGAGGAAGAGCCCCCACCCCCTCCTGCAATGAAGACACAGAAGGGGAGATTTCTCAGGCCCCAGCTGACCTGCTCCGCTCCACGCCTGGTCTCCCTGCTGCAAGGAGCATCGAATCTGCCAGGGGGGCTGCAGGGGGGACAGGGCCCTTTTCTTCTGGAGGATGTTGGAACTGTAATTACAGAGAGGCAGTTTCCGGGGAGGAATTAACATGGATCTCAACTCATGTTCCCTGTGTTTTCCATGTGCAGACCTGTGGCCTTTACTCAACTCTCTCATTCACCAGGGAATGGGTCAAAAGAGGCTGAAAGAGGCTGCAAGCACAGTTAGGTGAGACTTGGATCTCCTCTTCCTGAAGGAACAGAAATAGGAGGGTGATGCTCTGGGACAACTCCAAGGAAAAAATAATATTTTATTTTATACATATATATACACACATACACATATATTCCCCAACAGAATGGAAAATGTGTCACTCTAAAAAATTATGCACCACTAAACAGTCCATGAGGAACAGGTTAACCACAGAAGCAGCAGTAAAGAGTACACTATGAGACACACCGTGACTCCGCAACACCAGCTCGCTCTCCATCGAAGGGCAACAAGGGACCAGGCCTAGTGGTACAGAACCTGGAAGATTTTAGTAAATTTATTTTTACAGGTGTGAATTTAAAAGGGTTGCTTCCTGGTATGCAGAACTGACCAACAGTCTGAAAAAGACAGTATCTTATACAGCATGCTTGAGAAGAAATTAAACCCATCTGCTATTGATTACACAGGACATTTAAAATCCATTATAAGCAAGTTTAAAAAAGCTTTAATGAAAACCCAGAATTAAGTTCACCTGCACAGCTTTTAACAGGCCTCTTTTGCACTTTATGACACCACACAATCCCCATATTACTTGCAGCACAAAGTCCTGAACTGAATGTAAAATCATTATGCAGTATTCATCATCATCACAGTTAAGCAGTCCATAAACAGATTTGTCTTCACATCTTACTGCTGTGAATGGTTTCATCAGCTCCATTTTACAGATCTCAGACAGTCAGAGTCCCAGGCCAGAAACCTCAGTTCCTACGTGTCCAACCTGAAGAGCCAAGGAATGGTTTGCAGAAGTGTTGGATGCTCATAAAACACAACAGAAGGGGAGAAGAAGGTGGTACAAAAGTAAAACACTGTGTCGAACAAGTCAGCCTCAGGCCTCTCAAACTTGCAAGTCCCTTTTTTTCTAAGAAAAGAACCTGAATGACACAAGCTGCTCTGTGGGTGAGCCACTAAAGAGAAGTTCCACTTCTGAGAGGAAGAGGGACAGGCTAGATGTAGGAAAAGAGAACACAAAGCAGAGTCTCCCCATCTCACATCTGCTACCCAGAACCCTCCATGCACCTGCCCACATTCCCTCATCCTTTTTCTGTCTCTTAACAAGCTTTCCTACTTCTGTAGTCCAATTCTCTTCTGCTACTCTTTGCACCTCTTTTTTTTTTTATTTCGCTCCCCTGAGAAGTGCCCAGAAATTCAAACCTGACCCAAATCAGGCGCAAACACAGTCACCTTTCTCTCTATTCCCACCAAGCACAAATATCTGAGTTTAAACCAGGTGCAAGTTGATTGCAAAAGAGCAGCTAAGTGATCCGGATGGAAAACTGCTAGCAAGTCAACTCTTCAAAATTACCTGGAAGAATCTGAAGAGGCAAACAGGTTGCCTTATTCAGTATCTGGCATCACACAGCTGCACTGGTTTTGTGCATTTGTTATATGGCCTTGTTGGATGACAGACCCAGCTCCATAGTGGACTCCTTATTATTACTTGCACTGCAACATGATCTACAACACACAGAAACAGGCTTATTGTAGCCACCTTCTTCTCCTCCTCCTCCTCCTCCCCGCTTGTAGGCCAGTGAAGCAGCACTCAGCCCAGCAGGCAGCCGCTCAGAAAGCACCACCTGGACCACAGTTCCTCTGCAGCTCAGGGGAATGCTTGGAGCACAGCTTGTGTTTAAGTCAAGCCTGCCACTGGACAGTCAATGTCCATTGCAGAGAGAGTCAAAGAGGCTTTTGCTGATAGGCTTTGTAACTCCCTACACAGCACATAAAAGTACCAGTTTTCAAATACTTACAATTCCAGCATACAAGGGTAAATTTCAGAGAAGCTAAAGAATCTTTACACCCCTTCTGCTTCTTTGTATTTCTGGAGCATGAGAGGCTCAACAAATATTCTCAAGCTTTTCTGTACTATGGCAAGATTTTAAACATGGGGAACAAAAAAGGGCATTTTCTCTCTATCCTTTTTCTCCAAACTCGCTGAATAGTTCTAACTGAAGTTTCACAGGCAGTTTTAAGCAGAAATTCTTTTCTCTCTCTCCCTCAAATTTCATCCTGGAAATTTAGAAATTGGTCAAACTTTAATCAACTGACAAGAAAGAGAAAATCAGGTAGGGATTGGGGTAGGCTTGCCCCTATGGCACCACTTCTTTCTCGCTCATCATCCCCTTCTGCTCCAGAGGTATCAGAAACCTTCTCTCCAATTTCTAATTCATTAACACAGTCAAGCTGAGCTCAAAGTAACTGTTCTCAACTTGCACTTAATTTAAGGACTTAAGCTTCTATTTTAGTTCTGAGGAGATACTGCTCCCAAAAGCTCATCTGTTTTTTCAGCCATATTAGATGGTCTAACTATAAAAGTTGTTCTCTCTCCCTACAAATCTTGCCTTGCTTGTAGTTGTGATGCTCTAAGGATAGAACACTTCTATGCACTTTGTATCATGAACAATATAGAAAGAAGGGGCAGTCACCAGATGCCAGTGAGGATAAGAATGCTTAAAAATGTCCATAGTTACATACGTTCTTTTGACTCAGGTCCTTATTTGGCATATTAGAAGTTTTTTCTTACAAAGGACTCTTATTCTACCCTCATCAAAAAATGAAAGGCAAGGATGTTCCTTATTTAAAAACATTAGCTATATCCCTCCTAAGAACTTTACTGTGAGCTTTACTATAGCCCAGCAGTCTTGCCTCCTCTGCACATCCTCCCACACACTGACACAGAGCAAGCCTTTACTTATTGAATTCTGACAGTCACCTGGAGACTGGATTCGACTTGGAAATTTTGCTGGGATTTAACTGACTGGAAGTGGAAGATGAGCCAGTCTTGGACAAAAAGCTCAGAAGTCCAGCCTCTGTATGTGCAGCCTCTAGTTTCGCCCAGCTTAAAGTCACAGGCCTTAGAGCAGGGATGTCAAACTCACATTCACCAGGGGCCACATCAGCCTCACGGTTGCCTTCAAAGGGCCGAATGTAATGTTGGGACTGTATAAATGCAACTACTCCTACATTTAAATGTAGGAGTTACATAAATGCAACTACTTCTACATTTATACAGTCCCAACATTACATTCAGCCCTTTGAAGGCAACTGCTAGGCTGATGTGGCCCCCAGTGAAAATGAGTTCAACACACCTGCCTTAGAGCAAGAGTACACCCTGCTCTGAGAAAATAATTAACACAGGCAAGCCTCTCCTGCCCAAATTCAATTCCTGACATGATGCATCTGGAACCAGGATGATGCTTCTGGCATCATCCCTACTATGACAAGAACATCAGTTCTAATACAACATTTGAATCTTTAATACACAGCAAACAATGCATGCAACAGGGCTTAGCCAATATAAGAATTTAGCCCCAAAGTGTGGGCATCCCAAGCTTGCTGCCAGCCCTGAAGAGATGGAAAGTAATGTTTAAAGGAAGTGGCCTGATTACTTTTTCCCCATAATGCCAGGGAGAAGTGGGCTCACATGGTCTCTTCTTGACACAATCAAGCAGTTTCATGGCATTTAGATATCTCCAACACAGCTTTAGAAATGGGGGACAGAACCAGCCCACAGATATGAGCTTACTAGACTATCCCAGGACTGTGGCAATGGACTCAGGGAACTCCCAAGGCCAAAACCTATCAGACGGTCAAGTTGCAATAGTTTGCTCTAAAGAGACATTACTTCTCTGATTTCTTCCACATCTGGAGCTGGGACTCAGATCAAATAACCTAGAAAATGAGAAATAGTTCACACGTAGTAGAAGGAAAACGAAGTCAAGCATAAAAACACAGGGAACAGTTAAGCTGAAATAAGCTCAACATACTTAGCACAAGAAAAGGCCACACTTTCAGCCTACACCAATGCTTCAGATGCAACCACCCAGAAGGGGCTTGTCAGCTAATATCTCCTACTAAAATAAAAAAAAAAGACGACTGGCTGAGCCCAAATAATTATACGTTGTCTGCCTAAATCTCCCTCCTCCCTCAGATCCAACATTGATGCACCCAAAACCCTCTCTAGCTTCAGCATGGATGCTGAATGCTGACAAAGGCTCCTTTTAGAAGCCTGGACTGCAAAAACCAGGGATAATTCTCTCCACCTATCTCTGGTTTACTTACCCTCCCTCACATATACAAATTTTCCTTCCCCCTCTTACCTCCCAAACCCATCTCACCCTCCTCCCCTCAAAAGTGATTAACAAAAAGCTGTAGAAATATTTGCCCAAAGCTGGAGCCTGCTGCTGGGCCCAGCTGTATTGTTGGTAGGAATACACACAGCAAACTTGCACTGTGAGGAGCCCTGCGGGACTCTGGGCGCTTCAGGGAGGCTTTGTGAGCCCAGCTCTGCATGCACTAGACAGACTATTGTGAAAGGGAAACAGAAAAACCCTCACAAACCCCAGTGATCCCCCACTCTGGTTTCCCCCGCCTCCCAAGCACCCCCCTTCCACCAGCCTCCACCTTCCCCAAGACAAATTGAGAGGGGAGGGCGCTGCTGCTGAAGAGAATGAAAAGGTTTCTTCAGTTAGATTTAAGGCAACAAGTCAGGGCTGCAAGAAGTCCTTTATCTGCCAGGGAAGCCTCCCACTGCTCCAGAGCTGGGCCGAGCGGGGATCCTGGGGGCCAGCTTTCTGAAGGCTGCCATTGATTTGTCACTGGTGATAAGTGAGGCCAGGGCCGTTCCCACCATCGCCTGCAGAGGGGACGACTCTCCCACAACGCCCGGCGGGGGAGATGGATGGCAAATGAGGAAATGCAGAACCCTACGGTCAAAAAATCCCCAATGGCTCTTTTTCTCTAATGAGCAGCAACAAAAAGGAGCGACTGTGCGGAGACCCAGGCAGGGGAGGAGAGGCAACGGTGCACAGGGCAGCGCGGCCGCCCACCGGCACTCAACCAGAGCAGAGGGGAGTTCTTCAGCCCTCACCTCCAAACAGCCTCCTAGTGTCAACCCAGTCAAACAATATTCCTTCAAAAACTCCCAGGCCACTCCTTTGCCAATAGCAGGACGCTTTTAAACCTGCTCTATTTACATAGAGACACTCTTCTCTCAAGCAGATGCTGCTGGAAACTCGTTCTTCTACTTTTTGGGAGGGGAAATCTTTTCTCACAGTACTAAATAAATGAGAGAGGCTAATGAAGCACCATGTCTAAAAGGTGAATTCCCAAAGCAACAGGAGACCTTAAAGGAGCACCAGAGCTTCCCCCAGGGAACATACAAATAGAACAGCAGCTGCCTGGGCAAGACCAGATGCAGATGGGTGAACTGAAAGCAAGACAAAAGGGGGAGGAGGGAAGAAGAAAGGAGAAAAAAAAAAAAATCAGTGAAAGAAGTAAAGATCCTTGGCCTTTCTGATGTAACTAATTAGAAAAGACCATCAGAACTGGTTCAACATGCATTATAAAATGTCCCTCTCTTGTGCTCCAAGATGCTGAGGAGGTTTACATACGAAACCTTTCCTTCCTTTCCCAGCCCTCAGCAAAACCCCTCAGCTGGCGTTTACCCTGGCTAGGCAAAGGCCGAGGCACACAGGCCTTGTAACATGGCCCAAAGACCAAGAGATCTGAGCTTCCAGAGAGGAAAGTGTCATGCCTGCAGCCTCCTTCCAGTTCAATCAGTCCAGACCCAGCAATCCAGAGGATCTTATCTGGCAAGATATTACCTCAGGACACTTGTGCACAGCTCCTAAAGCACCAGTTTATAATCCAGCATGCTAAAATAAATGGAAGTTGCCAGGCTGTAAACTTTGACATTCAGCAATACTTTACCTCATATTCAGCCATCCAGACACACCAGGCAGATCATTAGGAGCAGTAATTACTTCAGATATCCTAGTTGAAATTTGTTGCTACATAAGAGAGCACAGACTCTGTGGACTCTTAAGCTGGGGATGAACACAATATCAGAATCTTAACAGATAAAATCCAATTGAAAAATTTCACGAGTTAAAACAAAAACAAAGTAAATAAATAAATAAAGCACCACACCCTAAACCTCTCATTTATATCTGGGAATCAGCCAGCACCTAGTCAGCTCAGAACACAAATTTAACATGCTCCTTGATTGAAATATCGGTGCAGCCAAGCAGCCACATCCTAAACCAGCCAAAGCTTTTGATCAGTCCTAAAGTGCAAACCAATTAAAGCCCATTGAAGACTTCTGCCTCCTAACGAGAGAGGACTAAATATCTTCTGAGTTGGGTGAACTAACTGCTTGGACCACTGCCACTACTTGAGAACCTGGAAATCGGTTTATGTCCAGCACAACTATAACTTGCACACCTGATTAATCTCACTAGCAACATGAGAAGCAGAACTAACAAAGCCAGTTTCAGATGGATTCATCTCTAATAGTCAATTTTGGTGCATCTGTTGCCAAATAGAGGGAGGGGGTTCTTTCATGTCTAACAAAATGCAAACTCACAAGGAATCTTCACCCACAGCCAAATCACTTCTGTGTGCCTTCCCTTTATTGTGCTGCCCATTTTCATAAAACTTCTCTAGGACCAGTTTTTTGGGTGAGAAGATATGCACACGTATTGAAATAACCATTGCTTCCATACAAAGGCAGGCTAAAGATGCCTGCGGATTTTTCTCATGAGAAGAGCCTGTATTAACATTATTATTATGAACTGCTTCTGATACCACTTCCTGGACCAAGTTCCAGGATCTGAAGTGCATATCTAGACAAAAGACAGAGATTCCTCACAAAGCCCACAAATCATTTCAGCTGACACGTCATTCAGCCCTGAAAGAAGAATTTTTGACACTTTTTAAAAGCCTTTTAAACTCAGGCCTACAGAGGAAAAGTTCACCCTACAAGCAGGCACACTGTCTTTTGCTGGAATCATGATCTCAGGGCCAAAAAACATGACAGGACAGTGTGGTGTCCTCTGTTCAGTCTTGCAGACGTATTTACTGTGACGAACCAAGAGCCATTTTCCTTCTGTTACTTCTCTGTACTTTGGGGAGTGGGGTGCAACAGACAAATCAAGTTGAATCGAGCTTTTGAGATGATTTGTGGGCATTGCAAGAAGTGATGTTATTCAGTCAATTACAGAGTACTTCCTCTAACCAAAGAACAACTCAAGCCCATCAGTGCTATAAACGCTACCTAAAATGACTGGATAACAGTAAAGATACAGCAGAACACAGGGCTACTCATCCAGTTACTTCTATTTGTAGCAGAATTTTTATCTCCAGTAATTACAATCTACCTTAAGAAGTTTCTGGGAATTATTTTCAACTGGACAGAGACTTTTTTCCCCTCTTTCCACTCTTAAGTGGAAGAGTTACATAGTAATCCATTTTAATGGTTGTGCACTAAAATAACTTTTTCCAGTCAAGAAAAAACAAAACAAAACCAAAAAACCACAAACAAACAAACAAACAGAGATATTTTTGTGGTGGGGAAAAAGGCCTTAGTGTGCAGTCTGTATCTTGACTAAATTTGCTAAATATTTCTGGTACCATACACTGCCATTCTCAGACACTGTAAGAACATAACCTTTATTCCTACAGATCATTCTCTAAGCAAGAACATCTGGTACATCTGGACCCTGACAGCCAACAAGCCTTGATGAGTCAAGATCAGATCTACTGAAGACACAATACGCCACTAAGACATACACATGATAGCACATACATCTCACAGGCTGAGCTCAGTCACCTTTCCCAACTCCTGGTCCTTTATTCCAAGATCGAACATGGTCCATTAATTTCCAATTCTGATGAGTGTGCCAAGAGGTTCATTCCCCTCCCTCCATTTTTTTATTGTACACTATCAAATAATGTGGAAATACAAACAGCAACATTATCCTGGAAATCGTTCCCATGTCCCTCCTTATAACTGCACAAACACTTGGCAAACTGGAATACATACAAGATGATTTAGGTACCAAGTCCTCAGAAGAAGAGAACTGTTTTCTGTGAGGAAGATATCATCTGCCTTTCATGCTATAACCTACTTTCTTGATTTCTTTGCCAGATATCCTTCCAAAACAAACGCTCTTCTGTGCACCATAAGCAAAGGACAGGAAGCAGCCTTCATTTGACTATGCTTAAGTGATAACACAACTCCCAGGTCCTCCAGAAACACACTGATACTTGCTCAAAAAGAGAAAGAAACTTCAAGGCTGTGGTTTCATATCTATCAGTAGTGCTAGCATAAAGAGTTCCCAGCCCTCCTTCCCCTACTCCCAGCCCCATGACCCCCATGAGATGGCACAGCTTTGTGCAGCCTCGTAAAAAACAGACGGGAAAAGGTCCAGTGGACAATGAACAGCAATAAAGATGCACATTATCTTCCAGCTCCTCCTCACTCAGCCCAGTTTAATTCCTCCCTTTGCTTCACTGCTTGCAGAATCACGGCCTCAGAGCAAAACTGACAGAAGAAGTTGGGGTCATTTCCTGTTTTAGGCTTTACAGACATATTTACTACAGTGGCTCAAGAGTTGTTTTCTTCTTACAGTCTGTTTACCAAGTCTTTGTACATTTAGAAGTAGGATACCCATGCTACTGAGCTGAAAATTCTTATGAAAAGGAATAAACATGGTGAATTAGATAATTTTGCTCTTGAGTACAGTAAATGTTTAAAAATGCAACATTCTAATCTGGGAAAAAGCCACTGACTTCAGTATGCAGACAAAAACAACTCTTAACAAACCAGTCACCATGGTTCAGTTCTTTACCCTTCCAAGAAAAAATTCTGTAGGGTCCAAAATTGAGTGGTCAACTATCTTTAGGGGAAAAAAAAACCAAACCAAACCAAAACAACTAGCCATTAGCACACCTGGCCCAACAACCATAGGGAACATTTATGTCACAGCTTGTAAAGGGGACACTCGCAAGTTAAGTTCTGTACAGATGATCTCCAAAGGTTATGGGGAAAAAACACTTAAGCTATTGGGTAAATACGGCCACTGAAGCCAATTACGTACATATTCACAGAATTCTACCCAGCAATTTAGCTTGCTGCTACAAAGCAGCAAAAAGAAACATTCAATAATTACTATTTAAATTTGGCCACAGCTAAACTATCCCAAGTCAGGAATCCAGGGTTTAACACTTGGATTCCCAAACAAGTCCAAGTTATGCTTCTGTTCTCAAATTTCTTGATCTTTGCAGTTACATGGTTAAATATCCATTTGTGATCCAGCCTACAAGCTGCTACTGTCAGGATAGGGGAAAGGGTGGAAGAGTCACAGAGGCAGAGGAGATCTTTGCAAGCTGGGTTCAGACATGATACCCCTCATTAGACTAATGCTAACCATTTACTGAACATGCTGGCAGATAATAGGAACATGCACTATCTAGGACAAAAACAGCAAATAAATTGTCTTAGAAGAGTATTACATCTGAGAAGAATTTTCACTCTCCCAGTATCAGACCCCAAACATAACAAATGCGTCTACTTAATTGTGAAAATGTTGCATGCAGCATGTCAGAGGAGAGAAAAAAAAATTAGAGAAAGGCAGCTCAAACACAAAGATATTTTGGGGATGCAGAGAACAGGACTAGGAATATCAACATATGGACTCAAATGCATAGCATTTAAGTGGAGCCTCTATTTATTATGTTAATCAGTATTTCATTGTGTTTTTTTCTCTTGTTCAATACATCTCTCAATTTATTACATGTAGAAATTATGAACTCTTCAGAGGAAGCACTGTCCTTATTGTACACACACGCTGCATGTAACACTGTGAAGCTCTGATTTCCATCAGAGTGAATCTTTACATGATCCAATTGACAATTCATGTGTGAGATGCAGCCCATGTAGATCTTCCTCTTCAGCCTGCCACATACTCATTCAAGGAGAAAAGGAATGGCTGTTCGGGCAGCTCATGTTTCCAAATAGCTAGCTCTGTCTTCCTTTGACTAACCAGACATTTAGCGTAAGTGCTGCCATTTCTGCATCAGCTCTGGAGGAGGGTGGGATTGGGCCTCCTTTTGTGTCCATGCCCAGGCCCAAACCACGACACTCCGCTGCATCAGTGGAGAAGGGTGACAAAAGCAAGCAAAACTTGGATCCAGATTCTGCAAATATGGGTCAAAAAAAAAACCTCTTTGCCAGACATCAGTCATTTACAAGGCAAGATTAAGGAAGAATAGTCAAGGTACTAGCAAGGGGATAAAGCTTTTCATAATCAGATGGACCATGTCTCTGGCAACAACTCAGAACATAAGCCTGTGTGAGCCCAAGTAAAACGAGATAGTAGGTGTCTGCTTCCAGTCTTAATGACTAGAAGTTCCCAACACAACGGCATCACCAATTAATGCACAGCACCAGCTGCAACATTTATAGGTTGATCTTTCACCACACTTTGACACTAATCCAGCACTAAGATCGTCATACTAGCACAATACAATAAAGAAGTTTATGCTTACATGAGCCATAAAAACTGAACCTTGGGCTTGAATTCTCACCTTCCCTTGTTTCCAGAGGAAGTCTTTCAAAATTAGTGTGAAGGCAAAGCAAAGCAGCAGCAAGCTAGTGCCGAAAAAACAGCTGGTCTTGCCTCACTCCATTCTTCCATCAGGTCTACGCTGATCAGCTCACTGAAAAGCAATTCTCTTCAGCTTACCAACGCCACACGACCTGTGGTGTCACTGGTTTCACCATTTTGCAGGTCACTTCTATGAGAGATCAACAAGCTGAAGCCATTTATCCAGCAGACATGCAAGCAGACCTACTAACAGGAGGTGGGGGCAAGACCTCTCTTGGGGGGTAACTCACAGTTATACTAGATGAGGCATAACATGAAACCGCACCCTGTGGTCAAGGAAGCCGTGCAGCCAGAGGCTGAGCCACACACGTTGTGGGCAGAGAACAGTCCTCAGCAGTGACAACATCCAAGCACCTCCACCAAAAAATAATAATCTGAAAGCAAAAGGCAGCAGGAACAAAAATTCCTCTCATTCTGATATTCCAAAATATGGGCTTTATATTACTTTAAAAATGGTATTTTGAAGATAATGTTTCCCACTAAGCCCTACTGCAAATCAGTAACGGGCCCTTATAAGTCATTTGCAGTTAGTTTCCTAATGTCACCTAAAAAAAGCCACAGACCGTGTTCTAGGCAAGCCAATCATTCAGAGTGGTATGTTTAATTTAGAAAGTTTAAACAAGGGGAGAGGACTAAGTTGATAGAGAAGAAGGAATAGGGGAGCGGGAAAAATGCAATTTGTGATCCATAAGACATTTCTTCTAGTGCTCTTGAAAGAGACATGGATCTGCAGGAAGGCAAGTAGGTGATAATTAGGGACAGTTGGAACAGTGTTTATTTCCTACTAGCAAAGGCAGTAGTTCAAGCCTCCAAGGATAAATCAAATTTCTTAAGCAGATGGAAGAAATTTCATTTTCAAACACCAACCATACAACAATGGACCACAGAAAGGAAGGAGCCAATTCACAACAGCAACAAGAAAACAAAATTACCAGAGATTTTAGAGATGAGTTCTCATCAAGATCTGCACTTACAAAAAGCCTCATGTTGCATCAGAACTTGCACCACATCCCACCACAGTCAATTCAAAGACACTTTTATTGGCAAAATAAGCTCTGCAAGTGTTACCCACATGTACGAGCCAGCACACTTCAGCTTCTCCCAAGAGTGGATTCAACTTATGAAGCGCCTGCCTCCACAGAGGTTCCAACAGAGAAGGCCACTTGGCATGGAGTTAAACAATAGAAATGAAAATATTCAAAGGAATAATGTTGTATTTCTAGTGAGATAAGTGTTTTCTTGCTCTCTCTAATCTTCTTTTCTATTTTATTCACAGGATTAGAATATTTCCTTCTCAGTCTCTCCTTTTACTTCTCTTTCCCACAAACTTACTGTTTGATTTATGGTGTTCTCCCTGTATCCAATTCAAAGTTGCACATGCCAGTTCAGTATTTCGTAAGAATCCGACTTGACTTTGCACATTTCCTTTGGTACTATCTGCCAGCATAATAACTGCGTACAATAACTTGTGGCAGTCTAGTTGGCTAGTAGGTTTGGATGACTTTTTTTTCGTTACAGAAACTTGTGTTCTTGTTTAGATTCAGACTAGTTTCTCAAACAGATGAATTTTGGATTAAGCTATTTGCTTCATTAACCTCAAAAGGAGTGCCAAATCCCAGAAACAATGTTTTTGTAGGAACGGACAGCATTTTCATTTGGTTTCAATCTATGGTTCTCTAGCACGTTTAGGCTGAGACAGGTTTTGCTGCTTTGGCTGAGATAGCACCAAAAACAAGTCTTTTTATGCAAAGATCAGCAATGGAAATCCTTCCAGTTCTACTCTTTAGCCATTACTGTGTAGATTTCATAGATGTAGTTCTATCATGTCTTTGCACATCTGAAAATAAAAAAGTTAACTTCCCTTCTGTTACAATACAAGAACATCCAGAGCTCTGGAGTTCATTCTTGTGGGAGTCAAATGGTTAATTTGCCACAAACACTATAGTAGGAAAATCTCAGCATTGTGTTCAGTTCTCATGGTTTGAGTAGTTGAAATGTGTCTTACTTGTTAGGGTCATTACACAGCCAGCACAGCCACACTGGCACAGAGTCTCAGGTGTGCAGCAGCTCCTGAGGCTGGTTACAGCAGGGCTGCAGAGGGACCTTTCTGCATGCTCACCTCAGCCCAGCCCCATCCTGCAATAGAATAATCCTCTCCTTATGGAGTTACTGTCATTTCCCTTCTAAGAGCCACTCCCCTTATGCTTGTCTGTAAAAGGCACAGAGCCACACAGCACATACCTTAAAGACCTTGGTATGCAGCCTGCAGTGTCGGAAGAGCTGGGTCCCCAGGCATATCTGGTCTTCTGTGGCATAACTCTGACGGCCCTCTTTCCTCGCAACGCCTTAATAGGCAGTTTTAGCTTTACCACAGCATTTATTTTGAAATCTTGACATACAGGGTGCAGAGCATGTTGTTATGACATGCCTCAAGAAAAAACCCCAAACAAATCCAGATATCACTCCATTCCTTTCCCAGATTAACCTGCAGGACCAATGCACTGCAGTATATTAGCTAGCAAATATAAGTGTTTTGGCAGCTGTCCCAGTCACTTAAGCAGAAGCCTGAGCTCAGAGGCTGTTTCACCTGAGCAGGTAAGTCAAGATGTACATACCAAAGATGTCATCTCTGCCTCACTCCCTTCCTCGTTCGAAGGCTTCTGTCTGAGTACTGTTTATGTTTATTTTTATCCTACAACTGATGGATTGTACATAGCTTTAATTTGCCCTGTATCTCCTATTGGTTTTAAACTGTAACTGTGTTAGATTTGGCTTTGTGTGCCTGATTAAGCTAAAGAGGGAGTTTCGACAAGTACTTAAAGTAGGCAAGTGTCTGCCACCCACTCTTCCCTGCCAGACTGTTACAAAGCATCTGCAGCACAAAAATTGCTTATGGGTCATTTCTCAGAAAGTAATCATCTGAGCTTCTGTTCTTTCTCCAGCATAAGTATTACCATCATCAAGAGTTTGCTTCCTCAGCACAACTAACCTACAAAAGGTTACTAAAGAGTATCATAAGAAATATCACTTTTTGGTTTTTTAGACATTCCTTTCCAGCTTCAATGTTTTCTCCCAGACTTCTGAACATTTGTGGGGAAAGAACTAACCATAAGAAGCAAGAAAGGAAGCATGAAAAATATATTTTTAAGGGACAGTTGACTGGAAAACTTAACGAATTAGCTTATATTGCTCTAGTCTTGAATTAGCACTAAGAGCAGCAGAAGACTACAACTCCTCATCTTCCAGTTCATAGCTGGCAGGTCACAAACAAGAGAACCCTCAGAGAAACAATGGGCTTCTCTTGTGAATGGATGAGCCACTTCAAGGCAAATAAGTTTACAGAGGAAGGTTGCAGAAGGCAAGGATCAACAAGGTTGTTCTTCCCTGCTCGAGTACTGGTAGCATAGAAATTAATCCATGTAACTCATAAAGATGCAAAGATCACAGATCTGCCCTTGCAGGGGAGTTGAGGCACAGGCAGGAGATCCGCCAGCTCCACAGATAAAAGAACCCTGGGTCTGGAAGAAAAAAAAAACACAAACAAAACAACCACAAACAAACACCACCACCCAAAAGGCCTAAAGGCCTTCTGTTGTTTAAGGTAAGGCTGATTGCAGGTCTGAATTCTTCCTTACACTCAAAAATGCAGTGAACAAAGGCCTACGGCTGGTGTTGATTCATGAGCAGTGACAGCTCAAACTGGCACAACACATGAGGTTACCACCCTTGTGGTAGAGACATCTTAACTGCTCAGGAAATCACTTCTTCATGAGTCAACACCCTCTTGCGGTGGCTGGTCGGTCACTGGCACAGGAAAGAAGTCAGACCCAAGCGTAACCTTCCCTAGGGCCCAGCAAAGATAGAAAAGGGCCGTAACGGCACCAACCAGCCCAATTCAGTCCTTCCCTGCTTCCAAGTCAATGCCCAAGAAAAATCCATTCACCACTTGAACTCTGCATGGATACAGCTCTCATTCAACCTGTTCTTCCCTTGTATTAAACTTAGGTCTGTTTGCAGAGCAATGACTAGTGCCCTCGTCAGAAGACTTCACCTAGTCTCCCACCTACTCCCATACAATGCTTTCCAAGATTTAGACACTGAATACTTCTATTTGAGATCCATGACAAAAATGCAGATAGTCCACTAGCATTCCTGTTTGCCAATTACTGTACTCTTCTGCTTCTTGGCTATTAAAACTTGCAGAATGGCAGCCTCAAATCCATCCTCCTTTCTCATGCCACAAACTTGGCATTTTTTTTCTGACAGCCAGATCCATTATATCTTTCCTCATGCTAACAGGTACTATGCTGATCAAGGCCCTTTTCAAAAGGCAGCATAAATCAGGGGCATGTCCTCCAGCCATAAGAAACTGTATTCAAGGTTTTCAAGAGTAACAGGCTTCAAAAATCATTTCCTAAATTTGTCAAGCCTGAAGAAGATGCAAACTCTGAATCTCAAAGAAAGGACAGCAGTAAAGCTGGTTTCCTTTTAAAAAATGCAATTTTAATTCAGAGAATTATCCCACCTCCTGGCTCATCCTCAGGAGCTTGGAACAGAAGCAGGAAATGACAGTCCCGAGACTTCTTTTTTTTCCTGCCCTCAGAGTTGCAAAGAAAGGATTTGACTATTCAGCAGCTATGGAAATTCAGAACTAAAATTGGGTGGGAGTACAAAGAAGAATAATGAAGGTGTGTCTTTACTTTATTCTAACCCTAGATCCCACAAGACACAGTTCTGCTGCAGTGAATGGCTGCAACTTAGGCAAGAACGTCTCCCAGGCACAACCAGCTGTCACCAAGTCAAATGAACTGACAGAGCTGGAGATTCAGGCTAAAGGAGCAGAGTGCGTATTTCTCTCTAGCCCTCCTGCATAGTCACACAATGCTTCTTATGAGCCTTTCAGAGAAGGACGCTGAGAATATCACGTTTATGTTTTAACTGTTCTCACCAGTGACTCACTCCTTCACACAGCAGTTCTTAATGGAGATGAGGACAAGAAGTCTCCTTTTCCAGGAAGGGTGTTATTTTCTGCCACCAGCCTTGTTGTTTCTGTACCCAGACTCCTTTCCAAACCCAGAGTAATTTCCTATTCTCACTTTATGCCTTTTTCCAGGCAATAGTCTCCAACCTCCTAGCTTCTCTCTTCAACTCTGCCCTCCCACTTCATATACTTTTCCAGACAGGACTGTCCTCCAAAATATCTTCCTGGACATCCCACTCAAAAATCCTTCTGGCTGTGTGTGTTCCCAAGCCTGACAGGTCCCACATTCCACCGCTGCAGATAGCTCCATCAGTACACTATCTCACGGGCTCACCATCTCAGCACTATGCCAATATCACTCTCTCTTCCCCATCTCTGCTTCCACTGCTAAGCTCTGATATTTCATAAAATCACCCCACTAGATCAGAAACTCTACTGTTGAGGATCCCTAACAAGTTCTCACATCCTCCTTTAAAGTATTACTAAAGTAAGCCTTTCCTTGCCTCAGCAGTTAAATTCTGCTCAATCCTCATCTTCACTTCCAAAACTTCCATCTTTTCTACTACCTAATGAACAACTCTTTCTGCCATCAGATCCCATATAATTACTCCACCTGGATCTCCTTAGACGGCTCTTCTGTTCCTTTGCCAGCCCGAGTCCTTGGCTCTCATTTCCAAAATGCCGATCTTTGCTACTGTTAACATCTGTACTCCTACATCCCCTTCCCACCTCCTCATGGTTTACACTACTCTCGCATCTGCTTCCTCATCCTTATTTCTGCAGTTACCAGCTTTCAGTAGCCTTTGATGCCAACTCCTACCCAAAAATCCCTCTCTATCTTTGTTCTAAGAAATTATTGGAGTGAAAAACTTTCAAAAGCTTTTCCCAGTGAACTAAGGCTAAAGGAAATTTAATTAGAAAGCTATGCTATTTTAATATTGGACTTTATCTATCTCATTAGAATTATCACATCCCTGATCCTTATCAGACGTCAGATATCTAATTTAGACTGTAAACCCTTTGGGGCAAACATAGCCTCTTCCTCCATGTTATACAGCGCCACAGCACTTAGACCAATCCTTAAGGCAAGAAAACTACCTCAGAAATTCAAAGAACTTGATTTTGCCAAGAGCAGCACCACTCCATACACTGAGACTTGGGGATGACCAGAGAGTACTCACTCTTTGAAACCTCAAAAGGCAAGAATAGGGTTCTCCCCCAACAGAAATAATGTCTGACCACGTCTAAGATGAGAGGAGCTGGGTACAAACTGCACTGAAAAAGTTTCTCCATGGTATCTGTAGCCTCTTCCTGCCTCAAGTCTCCAAAGCCATCACTTATCCCCTTCAAAACAGCAGGAGAGTCACTTCTTTTTTCCTTCCCTCTCCAGAAAGAACACAGCAGAAATAAACCTCGAATGATAAATTATGCACCACCTTTGTGTGGCTGCCTCTTGGCCAGACGGGAAATTTTTCTCCCAAAGCCTTTTGTTTCCAGCTTTGATCCCAGTGTTGGATCCACTCTGTTCAGCACTGCCTCAGCATGGAGGTGAAGGGAGAGCTGACACAGGCCAAGTTCGGGCTTACTGCAAGTCACAGTCAGATCTTCCATTAGCCTTCTCCCCTCCCCCTTCCCAACTGGAACTCTCCTTGAGTTTGAAAAGATCCTATTAAACATTTTCCAGAGGGCCTTACAGAGGATACATTATTTTGATGGATGCTGGGACTAAAGGAGGAGGATTTCTAAGTACAGCAAAATAATGGAGTTTGTTCTAATGGGTTTAAGAGATGCCCGGGGGCACCGAGTAAGTTCCTTCTGTGCAAATCAAAAACACAGAAGACCAGAAAATGGAGTCGAACAAGTAAACGCCAGGAAGCAGGGAAATCGGGCTCTATTTAACTGCTGCTCTTGGTTACAGCCAACTTCAGGCTGCTTGGAAAACCAGCACACACACACATCACTGGCACAAACTTAACAGGAGAAAACAAAGAGACAACAGGGGTCAAATTGGGGGTGGCAAGTAGGAGAAGGACGCAAGGCTGGGTCCCCACCCCCTACCAGAGAGTCGGATCAATTATCCTTGAATACTAACAAGATTTCTGATTAAAGAACTGCTGCTATGCAATAGAAACAGAAAGCTCCAGCAGCCGGGAGGGGCTGTCAGGCAGCAACAAAGAGACACAGAAGCCTCTGCCCTGCCGGGGCACAGGGAGGAAGTCACCACGCTGGTAGCCAGCAGAGGGGTCTCCCCTGCCTAGAGTCACCATGACCTCTCACTGCTGGTAAATTTGACTCCAGGAGTAAAACTTCACCTTGACGCTACAGAATATGGGGTCTGTTTTCAGGTAGACATGTTCCCTGTTGGAAGCTTTGCTGGACAACATTTCTTCAAACAACCTCATCCCTACAGTACAGGGAGCTCATACTTTTTCTTACCCTAACCCACTCAGGGGGAATACCTGGTTCTTCTGAGTACTCCAGCATCAGAAAGTTGCTATTAGCATACAACAGCTTGAGAAACAAGAACATACACCATCTTCTGTCATACACTTTTTGACAGAACTACAATTTGCAGTACAAACGTTTAATATACATCTACAATACAGTCCGTTAATGGTTTATGACTTGATGACGGATGGCTCAATACAGAAAAAGCTACTGTCCTAAGAAGCACCTCATGAAAAACAGAACCTTCTGTTATTACCTTTCATGACCTGAAGTTGTGCTAACATTAAGCACCCTGCTATATCCTGTATCTTATTCTATCAGAATCAGGAACCCAACTGTTCAATCCCGTTTTTTCTTTTTCTTCCTTGATAAGAGAAGTTTCAATAACCCACAATTTAGCAAGGCAAAAGTCCACAAACATCAGCTCCATTTGATGTAAATAAAGTCTTACGCTCTTGCATAGCAAGTCTCCTTTCATCTAGGCTCATAGCAGCCAAGGAGTTCTGCCCCTCACAGAAATACTGACTGCAGCTCAAGAGTCTCTCAGCCTAAATACATAGGCTGAAATACTTCAGCATTTCATAAGCAGTTCTGCATAACAGTGGCCTGGAAAGCTGAAAAACCTGAACATGAACTCACTCACAACAGGATGGCAGCCAAATACTCCCAAGGTAACAGTCCCAGAGCAACCAGATATACAGGATGAATAAACCATAAGCCTACAGAATCACAAGCTCCTGTATCCTTAGAGTTAGTATCTTTAGTACAAAGAAATGGAAATCTACAGTGAAGACAACATACACAGAAGAGATTAAAGAAACATTATAATGCCCAGTCTTCACACAGTATAGACAACAAAATCCCATAAAAGAGGAATGTCTAACGTAACAGCCATGGCAAAGGACCACAGGCACTACAGACACAAAAAGCAAGAGCCTAACCATCAAGCGCATTAGATTATGGATGACAATTACAATTAGTGTTCTCTGCCATGATTAGTGCGAAACACAGCCACTAGATACAGTATGCCAATTAATGGAGTGGGTTTGCTGCATGCCAGAGCTCCAGCTCTGGATGTTGTATCAGGTAAAACCAGACATCTTAAAAGATGGTCAGTGCATATATATCGCCTCACTATGTAAAACCCCTTCAGATAACATCACAAATAGCTAAGATGGAAATAAAAGAGGACTAGAAAAATAAAGGGTCTGCTTTTCTTATACATTTATTTTTAAAAACTTTACTTTCCAATGGAGAGTCAGTAAAATTTCTGCAGTTTTATAAAACTTTTGATCATCAAAAAGAGAAATTGAAGTATTATTAAAAAGAGAAATATCCACAATGGTCACAAGCAGCAGAGGAATTCAACGAAGGTGTAGGATGTGCACTTACTTTTTAAACCTGTTTTTAAAACCTTGACTGGTTTTCAAGATAGCATCTCTTTATCAGCTTTTATGAGTGTTATGAAGTATATATTCTATTGTGTTCAATGGTAAGTTGCATTCTAGGGCAAATGGAGTTGGCCTTGGGCAAGACAATTTCTACTTCACTTCCCACATTTACAAAACAAGGATAATATTTGCCTATTTCACAAGAGCACAAGAAGATTCAAAAGGACTATCAGACTACAGAACATTCTCACAGAATGAATGTTTTAATTATTTTTTAATGTTAATTTCACCAGTCTGGAGAACTACAGGTTTTTAGGAGTAAAAACATGATACAGATCACTTCGATTTTTTTTTTTCTAGTTAACATACAGCAAGTACTGCCTTCTAGTTTGAAATAGAAACAATTTGATAATGTTTATACCCAACCAGATTTTCTTCTGTAACTTCAATGAACTGAATGTAGAGAAACAGCTCCAAGTTTTCTGAAATCCCATTTTCTGGCCCACATAAACAGAACATCCCTCTTCGAGGTTCACAAAACACTCTGGAAATGCAAGCACTTTACATAACTAAGCACCTATTAATTCGATTGCTGCATCATACACCCACACTCCCAGGATGCAAGAAGGGATTCTCTATTGCAGAAACCAGTGCTAAAGCACACAAATGAAAGCTTATCTACACTAAATTAAAAGAGTAATGTTAACTTCATACTGGAAGATTTATGCTTTTCAACTAATGCTACCACATTTTAGTAGACACGGAATTGTTTTAAAAAAAATCAAAAACACTTGTCAGCTCCTACTGCATCTCTCAATCTTAGAAAATCAGGGGCGTTACTCAGTGCTGTCACCACTTTGACAAAAAGAAACAGTCAAGATAATTCAAAGTGATCACGAGATCTGTGAATATCATCTATCATCCAACCTGATCAACAATAAACCCTGGCACACTCAGCACACTCAGGAAGCAGAACGTTACCAGCTCCAAGCTGACAAGAGGAAAATGGGCATCTTGCACTTGACTGAGAGATGTAGAACAAATAGCAACGCCAAGCCCACTTGAGGAGAACCACTGCAAGCTCTACATCTGTACGGGTATCACATTCAGGTTTGTGACTCTACAATGTAGCTGAGATGTTTGAGGAGTGAAGCTCTGATATTAGCTATGTATTTTTCTGGCAGAGCTCCAGGAGTCAGAACAGCAAGCACATTACCCAGACAGGTTCTGTGACATTCTGTATTTATACTGACACAGACCATCATAGTATCAGGCCCTTCTTCATCACCACGCAGCAGCAGTGCACACCATTAGCGTTAAATTCTATATAACTGTTTTTCCCTCCAACACAAGACCTCAAAATACCTATGGACCTCTTGTTTTAAGTGCCATTACTCACCAAAGGAGGGTTAAAAGTCAATCTTGTGAACTTGTTTGCTCTACCTGCTCCTGTACTGAGGTACAATGGTAAATGACTAAGAGCTACTAACAGTTTACCTGTTTGGCATTGTGAGTTCTGTGGCTGTGGAGGTTTTATGACAGTTGAGCTGTACACCACCCGCAAAGGTACTTCTAAGGGACAACAATTAAAAATTTCTAGCTAAGAGGAGGAATACCAACTCATTACAAACTTTGACATTGCCTCTGACACATCCATCCTGATACCTCCTTGTACTTTCCCTTGCTTCAAATAAGAAAAACATTGATGAGGAATTGTGTTCTTATGGCAAAATGTATCTCCCCATGAAGGAAAGAGAGGATGCTCACTTCTGGAAGCAGTTGGCACTTCCAATCATGAATTCACTTTTAATTTGACAAAAGAATACAGGAAAGCGCACTGATGGGAGAACTACTTGAAAGAGAAACAAACTGCCATAAAAAGTGTCCTGGAGACATCAAGGCACAACCGAGTAAACCTGCACTTTACAATCAGACATCCCCCACATGGTTGTTAAGAGCCCAGACACATTAACTAGGAGCACCTGGGTAACAGCAAAAATAAAACACATCTAGATCTGCACCTACACTAAGATCTCTGCTTTAGATCCTTCCCACTCCTAGACTGCAGCTAAGTATCCATGTGGCACTTGGTAACTTAAGAGTACTTCTGGTTTCTAAAAAGCAGATTTTCTGATACATAGAACTGCAGCCCTCTACTCAGCCTTTCCAGGCTGGTTTAGCACCTTCCTCAAAGCTGCCTGCAATTAGGTTTCTTGTTAGAAGAGAAATAATATTACTTGAAACCCAAACCCCATGTGATTGTGCCCCAGAGGCAATACTTGTAGAATGATGGAGGTCAGCAGCACTACTGCAAATGCTTCCTGTAATTTCAGAGTAGCATAGAAGAAAACGGATAGGTGAAATTATACAGCAGCTGCCAAAGGAGTGAAGGGAGAAAAACGAGGTACGTATCTCCACTCCGCTCCCCTCCCCCAAAAGCCTTCAAACTCTTGATAAACAATTCCGTGAAACGTTTAGATGTTTTCTACTCCACCGGGCGCACTTGTAAAATAAAGCACTACCGCACAAGAAGAAGAAACAGCGATTCCTTTTTAGTTGATAGAGCAACCACAAAGCTAAGTTTTCACCGCCGAGACTTCATGGCACTGTTTCCCTGCTCGTTAAGACCGCAGCCAGCCCGTCCCCTCGCCACTGTTTCTGGTACCGCTCCTGCCCGGACCCCCCTCTGTCAGGGCGCTGCGGGAGGACTCCCAGTCCCGCCGAGGCAAGGAGCCCGGGGCGCCGCCGCGGAGCCGGGCTGTACCTTTAAGGGGCCCGTGGCGGCGGGTGCGCGGCTGCATTCCTGCTCCGGAGCGGCGGCTGTCCCGACACGCCGGGCACGGCAGCCTCCGAGGCAACCTGCGCGCCCGCCCCGGCCCTCGCACCGCGGGAACAAAGCCCGCGCCCGCCGCCGCCAAACTTCCGCGGGGGCAGCGGCCGCGTGGGCAGAGGGGACCCTCTGCTACCGCCGGCCAGGGCAGCGCCGCCCGGGGACCCGCGCCCCGACCTGCCGGGGGACTCTGGCGGCTCCGGCCCGCCGAGGCACGGGGACGGCGAGAACGCCGCGGCCGGGCGCGGGATGGGGCACGGACAAAGCGCGGCGGCGGGGCAGAGTAAGGCAGGGCTCCCCGCCCGGCGGGCGCGGGCAGGTAAGCGGCGCGGCGGGGCAGGGCTGTCCGCCCGGGAAAGGCTCCCCGCCGCCGAGCCCCGGGACGGCGGCCGGGCCCCCCGCGCCGCGCGGGGCAGAGAGCGCCGCGGCAGCCGCTTACCTCTGGCGCGGAGCAGCGCTCCCAGCAGCAGCAGCAGGAGCTGCGGAGGCGCGGGCAAGAGGCAGCCCCCGCCACGCCGCCTCATGGTAGCAGCGCCCCGGGCCGCCCGCAGCGACGTCTCGGGCTCCCCCTGAGCGCAGCACCCCAGCTTGGCCGCCGTTCACTCCGTCGGCAACCCTGGCAGCACCGGGGCTGGGGGCTCGCTCCCCGCTCCGCCCGGCTCGAGCCCAGGCCCGGCCCCAGAGGAGGAGCCCCGCCGGGGCAGCCCCCGCCCCGCTCCCCCCAGCGCCGAGGCACTTTGCAAACTTTGGCGCGGCAGAGGCGGTCCTGGGGCAGCGGCTCCGCAGTGAGACCCCCCCCGTTTCATCATCCCCTGGGGCCCCCGCCCGGCACTGCGGCGAGAGCCCAGGGCTCACCCCGCGCCCCCGGCCCCCCTCCGCCCTTACGGCGGGTGAGGCTCCCTCGCTGCGGGCGGGGAAGCCCTTCCTAAAGCGGCCCCGGTGTTAGGGGCTCTCCCTGTCAATGCTGGCCCTCACTGTCCCCGCTCCCGCAGCGTCGCCGAGGAGCATCGCCCCGGGATCTCGGCTGCCCGCCCCAGCGCTGCCCGGTACCCTCCGCGGGCTGAGCGGTTCCCCGTGCGTTGCCACCGCTTCCCGGCTTGTGGTGGCCGTCAGTACCCAAGACAAGTGGCAGAGCCTTTCTCCCTCTCCCAACACCGTTTGCCAAACGCCCTTGAGAAACTGAAAGCCTCTAAGCACCTCATTTCCGAGCCCTTTGCCCAGCGTACATGTTGGTATCTAAGGGAAACGTCTCGTTTTCCCCTCCGTTCATTAAAAGTTTTCTACTATTTGGGGTTTTCCTTACAGACGCGGCGTCCGGAGACAGCCGATTATGTGTGAATCTCGGATATCCTAAAAGAAAAGCTAGGATCGTTGCCTGTAGGACCAGAAATTAACACTTGGACAACTGTTTTATGTGCCTTCTGGTCTCTGTGCTGCATTTAAAAGCAGACAGGCTTTCGCTGGACACCCTCGTTAAAGCCAGTTTTATCATCCTCCGTGGCATTATTTGACATTTTAACACACAGGGTTGGCAACGCAAGAAACTGTTGTTAAATAATTAATCTCAGTTGATTTCAAAGTATTAACTTGAATGGAAAGCTGATTCAGATAGCCCATACCCTTGACCACAGGGGGAAGATGGGAATTCTGTCAAATTGACACCAAAGAGCTGGTGATAGGAATGGTCTTATTTAAAGCTTTCACAGAGATTAATCAAGAGGAAGCTGCAATTAATCTCTCCTTTAAAGAATCACCAGAGCAGGTGAACAGAACAGCATGTGATTTGAGACAATTCTGCCAGTCCTATTAAACAAGTGTAAAATAGTGAAGACAAGGGATATTACTAAAACCATCGACATAAAATTAAAGCAGGAAGTGAATATTGACAAATTGAGCTCAACGTAAAGAAAAAAATAATCCAACACAGAGCTTCACTGAGGAGGAAAACCCCCAAGAGCAAGAAGACCATAAGAAAGTGTAATCTCCAAATCATGCATAAATTTACAATATATGGCCCCCCAAATTTAAAAGATACAGACTTTTTGCTTTATATGCAGAATCACTGCTTCAAGGTAGGAATAGATCCACTTTACATAGCACGAGTCCAATAGCACGTAGACTACTGCATTGAATTCTTCACATTTGATCGGCAAAGTGTACAGCGTGGCAGAGGAGTAACAACAAATACAGGTAGCCAAGAGGGACTGATTGAGGTGGAGAAATTAAAACACCTCTCCATGCTAACACTGACTTCGGAGCAGTGACAGAATGAGGCATGGAAAGAATATGCAATTATTCTAAAGGAATAAACTCCAAGATACCAGAGTAGAAGATGATTGACGTGGAAGAGTTGGGAACAGTGGGTTGAAGAAGGGAGAGAAAATGTTAACAGCACTGACTGGGTGCTGGCTGATGGGCTAAGCATGCAAAACCCTCACTGCATCCCCCTAAAATACAGGGCAATATAACCAAAATTCATTTATGTTTATATTCTCTACCGAGGCTAGATTCTCAGGCAGTATAAATCAGAGGAGCCCTGCTGACTTCAGGCTCACAGAAGCATGTGAAAATTTTAGATGCTGAAGTACTGAACATGATGAAGTACAGACATAGGGCCCAGAACTTTCTGGTAATTATACACTTAGGTCATGGAACAGTCTTCCAGCAGTTGAGATGAGTATTTTCCTGTGTTTGAAACAAAAGCCTCTTGAAAAATACTATCCTAAACACAAATAAATTCACTCGTTAGCTCTTCAGTTCTTCTCTCCCCAGGGAACAAATGTTTTTACCCACTTCCATTTGTTAAAGTGTGTTTACTAGTTCTCTGCATCTTGCACTATATTCTGGCAAATCCCTTTCCTCTCCAAGCTCTGTCTTATCTCTGTCTCATAATTTTGAAATCCCCGGTGAAATGTTAGAGGAGCACATAGTATTGCCTTTCACAACAATCTCCTAATTAGGTTGCAGTTGAGGAGATGGAAGTTTCAATTATAAACATCTCAGTTACCTACCTGTTGATACAATACTATTAATATAGTCCTGATTCCATGTAGGATCTTTGGGGAATAATTGTAAAGTAGATTTAAGCAGTGTAAAATAGATTTTTTTGCTGAAAGAAAACTAGAAGGGTTGCTAAATAATGCTGGCAAAATTGAACCATATGCTTAGGACTTGCCTCTTTCAGACCAAATAACTTTTAAAAAGACTACATAAATATCAGAATGCGCTTCAACCCATGCAGAAGATAGGCACTTGCTTTTACGCACAGCTATGAGGAAAGAACATTATTAAGTAACTTGTAGTAATTTATAGATCACTGATAAGTTATATATAACATAAGTATTGTAAGAAAGATGAGAAAGAAGTAATTAAAATATAATTAACAATTCATTTCTATGACAACATGCTTCATAAAAAACCACACCAGGCATTATAAAGGGAGCAGGGAGAAGATTATTATCATAATTACCATTTCAGGACATAATTCTCCCAGTTCTTCTCCAAACAGACACATTGAAGAAATAAACTAATTCCATGAGAGAAGATAACTACTATGAAATAATACTAAAAGTTAGCATCACTTTCAGAGTGATTTCAAATAGCAACCCTATGTCAGGAAAAACAATCAAGGGCATAATATCATTGGAAAAATAAGAAAGGAACCAGAAGAAGGTAGGATTACTAGCAAAAATACTATTCAACTATTTTAAAACCACTAAGACCTTAAGAAGAGGTTAAAAAAAAAAAAGGATGGGCAGATTTTGTCTTACTTGTCAAAGTATTTTTAATGTATTCAAATGGGAAGATATTTGTCCACACCTCAAGTGTCCTAGAAGAGAATGACAGATCAGATCGCTTAATTGCTATGTTCAGAAAACCTTGGAGCAATTGTGCTTCAAATATTTGAGATGGAATGAATTAATTTAATAGAACGGAAAAAAAAAGAGCACCTAGAAAATGGCAAAATGCGTTTGTGTTAAAACAGGTTCCCTTTTTTTATGTAACATTAAGCTCACTGGGTAAAAATAATGCAATAGACATGACACATCTTGTATGGCTTTTGGCACTGTCTCACAGGGCGCTTTCATAGAATGACATTTTAAATACAACTAGTGGAAGGTGTGGAGGCATTTGATAGGAGAAAACCACAGTGTTCATTAGTAGTTATTCATCAAAATGCAAAAGCATATCAGAAAGACACATTTCAAGGTCTGTCTTAAGCTCGCTTTTTTTTTAGTGTGGTCACTGGCAACTTAGACAATGCAATATTTATGCTTGTAAAATCTGTTCTAAAAACCACCTGATACTCTGAAAATAATGGCAGGGGGTGCAAACACTAGGAAGGATGAGATCAGACACCCCAAATGCTATAAATGCTATTGGCAAATTGGACAGGTTGTCCAAAAACCAACAAGTCAAAAAACAATAATGGGAAATGTAAAATATTATTTTTAGGAAACTGACGTCAATAAACAATGTGAATGCACAGCTAGACAGAAATACAGCAAAAACACATCTTAGGGTTGTAGGGATAGCGGGCAATATAAATCGCCAGTGTAGTGCCACTGCCAAAAAATGCATTTCATTCTGGAATGTGAACAGGTGTGTCACATCGAAGACAATTGAATTGATTTATTAACTTTGTGTGGTACCAAAGCCCCGAGTGGTACACAGTGTTTGGTCCTGGCTGAACACCTTAGAAATACAAACATGGCTGAAGAGAAAGAAGAAAATAACAACAAGAACAAGAAGTTTAGAAAACAAACCCTTTGAGAAAAAGCTGAAGGAATTAGATTTGCCTAGTCAAGAAAATAAAAGCTTCAAGTGAGATGCAGCTTTCCAATACATACAAGCTCATTAGGGAGATGTTGATCAGCATTTCTCTATGGCGTCAGTAGAAGGGCATGAGAAACACAACTTGATTTGAGACCAGAAATGCTTAAAAGATTTTGCTGATCATCATTCCAACTAAGGATTTTTGAACATTGAACAGACTGTCTAGGGGGCTGGGCAGTCTCCTCCACTGGAATTTTTTAAGAACAAAGTTTGATAAGCATGCTGGTACTAGCCTTGATATATTTGGTCTTGATGCAGTGTAGGCTGTACTGGGTGATCTTTTGGGACCCCTTCCAAACCTAAATTCCACAATGGATACAATTTAGAAAATTATAACTGGAAAGATCATTACAGTCTCTGTACCCTGGCTGATCAAATTTTCTGTATTACTAGTGAGCTTCACTAACTAAACAGAAAAGCCAGGAAAATAGCAAGTTGTTCCCAACAGAGCTCTAGGTCCAAGACAAAATCATGGGTTTTGTGCTACCAGATTATGAGATTTTCCAATGCCCCTTTTAATTTCTATAATTATTCCACCGTTACATTATCCACACCAGTTGCCTCTTCAGTATCACCAGTGAACCAAAGAGGTGTTAGCTTGGAATGCCAGGTAAGTTAAAAGATTTTACCCATAAACAGGAAGATGCAGTTATACAGTTGGGCTTTGGAATTTGCCGTTGGACATGTAAAGAAACAGTTTAATTTTCTGAAGAGCTGAGGGACCTACAGCTGCCGCAGCTGGTGACCTAGTTTGTAAATTATGGTGTCTGTGTTAAATACATTAAATGAAATTTTAGAATTGATTTATATTTTATGCTATCGCTTTTTCATTGTTGCCATCCCTGAAGTTTTCTAAATTTTGTCAGTTCAGAATGTTTCTCAAGTTACTGCCCATTTACTGTTATGAAAACATTAATCCATGTGCCGTCTTCTGCAGTGTTATCACAATTGTTTTCTTTTTCAATAAAATAATATTCAGGTTAACAAGTCAGAGCCTATGTGTTACTTCATTTTCTTCACCTTTCATTTATCTGCTGCCTTCTAAGCATTCCAATTGCACATTTATTTTGGGAAACTCTGTGACCATCACCATTAATTCTACTTTGCATTGCAGAACCTCAAAACTAAAGATTACATTAAATGGCTACACTCAGAAGCTGAGATATGACAAATCTTGCAAAAGCACCTTTGTAATTTAATGACCAAAGTTGTTAAGGAAGTTTTCTATTCCCTAACAAAGGTGGAGATTCATCTGAACCCCCTCCTTTTTGTGTGTGTGTGTCTGAAAGGTGGGACTGAAGCCAACCTGCCAGGCTGTTCAACCTTCTGCTCTGGGAAAAAACAAACAAACAAACAAACAACAAAAAACCCCAATGCTAAGTAAACTGACCCTCAAACTGGAGGGGCAGGGGGGAGAGAGAGGAGAACAAACAAACAAACACACACACAAATCTTTCTTCATCTTTTCTTTGAGATGGTAGTTCTTCCTGTGTGTCTTGCAAGCTGGTTCTTCTCCTTCATTTGCACGTTCCCTTACATCCTCCATGTAAAAATAATGCAGATGCACCCTCTTCTATTCCTGACGAGACTCCACCCATCAGTGAAATGGCAACTACCCAGGCCTTGCACAATGTCTTTATTGCAAAGGTAGCCTGTGGCTTAGCCTTGGGAACAGCACAGTTTAATACCTTGACTCTGGCACAGAAAAAAAGAAGAGAAAAGAAGAAGAGCATAAAAGGAAAATGTTCTTTTAAAAGTCAGCAGTAGAAGAATTCAGTTTGAAGACTGAAGCCTAACCACCTTTATTCTCCAAATACATTCAGATGGATAAACAGCAAGTTGTGGCTCCTAAATTAATTTTGACTGCATAGACAAGCATTTTCCAAAGAACTGAAGACCTGTGTCTTTCTTTCACTTCAAGCTATTAATGTAGTTTGTCATCAATAGTCTCTGTATTCACATAAAATGTTTGTAATAGAAACCAATCACATAATCAGGAAGAAAGGTGACCTTATGTCTCAGTATCCGGAATATCTCTGACGGGCTGTTTTCCTTTCTGAGAAAAATGTAATACATGAATTAGGCCTAAAAGAGAAACAAGTAGCCATGGGAAGAGATGTGGAAGACAGAAACAACTCCTTCCCTAAGCTCACAAACCTTTCTTGTTTGCAGAAGTCCCGCCACTATGGAGATGAGTGACATGTAAAAATGTAGACAGACAGATAAACAGCGCTCTCTTTCTTGAAGATGATTCAGTTCTAATGCTTTACTGGCATGATGGGTTAGGCAAGTACTGCCAGCACACACAAGATATAACCCTTGAGTCTTTCTGATAAGAGATACGGCATGTCAACCATTTGCTTTCCTATCAGGTGGCTGAATCAGAGACATCTCTCAACACCTCTCCCTCTCTCATCTTAGCTCTTGATAAATGTGAATGAGGGAACAAATTAATTGCTTCTTACCAGCACTGAGACCTGAATAAAGGCACAGGTAGGAGCAAGATCCAGCATTGCACACATCTTCCACATGAGTCTGAGATCAGCCACCCACACATATGCACACACATCCAACCTCCCTCCTAGCCACGTACACTCGTGTCCATGTCATTGTAATTTTAGGATTTTAGGGTACTTAAGCATATTAAAATAATATTAGCACTCTGAGAGTTCAAGGTAATGTGGGTTTGTGTATTGCATTTCCATTTATGCTTCATTCTAGATCAGTAGAGTGGGTGAAAACTTTATTGGTGACTTCAGCAAACAGAAACCCATGCTTTTAATGCATAGTGAAAACTTTGTCACAGAAACTGCTGGTTTCTTTTTTTCAAGTAACTTACAGCCCACTGAGTATGCTCAGTAAATACCAGACATGGACTCCAGTGACAGAGTTTGAGAGGAACTCTGATCTGCATCTGAACTTTAAGTGTTCAAGGAACAACTCTCTTTCACTAACACTGTGTAAAGTTTAACACACAAAGAGTTGGAACCTTAATGACATTTTCTTGCTATCTAACATGTTATTACAAGTTTCAAATATGCAATGGTCAATCTATTTTGCTGTGTTTCAGAAACTAGCATGATAAAGTTAACAAAGGAGAAATTTAAATAAGATTCCTCAGATAAAACTTAATATCTTAATTTGCTAGTATATTCTGGAAAATGTTCCATGTTCCCTCCATTCTGTTTAGAATTATTTGCCATGATCTTCATTTGCTGTCTCAGTCTCCCTTGATTTACCTCCTCAGTGATTTGCATTCTACCCTTTCCGTCTCCCAATCTCCCATGCATTACTCCTCAACTTATCTTCCTAAGCACTTCAACCATTATATCATCTTCTGGTCTCTGTCTTCTCTTCTAGTGACTCCACAAAGATGTTACTCTTGAAAACATGTTGAGTATTATGTAGCAGAAAGGAAAGAACATTCATCACTTTGTCATCTTACAGCATGAATGACTTGGACACCAATTTGTGCCTTCACACAAAAACAAAACAGAACAACTCACTGACTTCAGCTCTTGCACGGCTGCAGGGTTCTGCAGTGCTCTCTCATAACAGCCCTAATAAACACTCAGATTTTTGCCTATGTACCTAACAAGCAGAACTAAGAATGGTTTTGCAATAATTTCACAATTTTTATGAATCCGTGATCTCCTCTTCCTTCTTTTTTTTTCCTTGCTTCCACCATTTCCTTTTCCCTATAGGTATTGTAAGACAAAATACTTTCACAGTATTTTGCATGTGCTAAATCTCTGTACTGCACACAGAAAGTTATAAACCTTTCCTGTAAGAGCTGGCCAGTATAGCCATCAGAGTTACTGCTTCACGTCAGCCCAAGAAGCAATATCTCACTCCCACACAGATTTGCCTACTGTCTTGCACACACATAGAGCTATTTACTTATTATAATTTCCTCACATAGACACCTGGTCTAATAGATAACACACTCTGGCAGCTTCAGTTTGCAAGGAACATTCGATGAGCAGGAAGGAAGAATGAAAATTGCAGCCCTTCTTGGGTTACCCCCCAGGATGAGCTAAGCCTTGGCTGTCAGAAATGTTTCCCATGCCAGAATTTCATAGTGATATTTATTTTTACCAGGCATTTTAGACTTTTGTTGTTGTTTGGCATGAGAGATCCTGCAAACTCTGCCAGAAATGGCTGTTTTTCTTCTCTGCATCATTAATAGGGCGGCATTCCAACAGAGAAGGGTCACTCGCTTGGTACTTAAGTACTTTTAAAGATGTTGTTCTTTCCTTCCTGACGAGATAATGGGAACAAAAATTCAAGGAGAGTCCTTCAACAGCTTGCAGTTACAAAAAATAAAACAACTTTGCTTGCTAACACTTAGCTCAAAACTGACTAGAATTTGCACAGTGCATTTAATACATGCCAGGAATCTATCATACAACTTACAGCTACCCTTGATTTTAAAATGATGAGGCCACAGAACATATAATAATAATAATAATCACTCTTCTCATAAGCAGATAACCCAGAATTCAGAAGTACTCCTATGACTGAGGAGTACAAGAATGTTTCATGTTTGTTTTTTTTTTTTTTTTCTAACAGCTTGTATTTAAAATACAAGGATCTGAACTTGATTAGACTGAAATCCTCAGGTGAACATCAAGTTCATTAATATAGAGAGACATCAGAATTAGATCAGATCTCTACTTACTTTCTTTCTGTCCAAGGGGAAAAACAAAATTGCAGCAATTCAGATTAAAATGCAGCTGAACTAGTAATTAAATATGAATTGTGATGGCATAATGTTCACAGCACAGTTTCTTGTGTGCTTGTGACATCCTAACAGTTAAGTATATTCTTGACTTAAGACTCCTAGGAACAATTACAGGTGTCAAGTTTAAGCCCTTTAATGGTACAAATGCTGGCTACTTAAGAGGGCTGCTGCTGTCGTCACGTCCTATCACTAGCTGGAAGACACACAGTTGTTTCCAGACTTCATCTTGTAGCAGATGTTAGGAGTGAGAAACTTTGTAAATCTTATTTTTCTAAAGTCCAGTGATCTTAAAGAACAATATGAGTCCAATCTGGTTGTCTAGGTTTTACCTGAAGAGGTAAACTAGTATTAATACTGCATTATTATACTTGTTGTGTGAAACCACTGTGCTGCATGTGAACAAGATAAACAATTCATGAAGCTTGAGAAGGCTCAGATTATGATAAGCACTAGAAGTACTGGATCTTTCTCTGTAAATGTCTCCTGAGGAATCAACAATAAGATAATACAGATTTCATCACATAATTTCATTGTGATTTTGGCTGACCTTTTCATTTAAGATAATCTCATTTTTAGTGCATGTGTTTAGAGAGTTTGGTCATAATTCATAAAACTAATTATCAAATCAGAAGTTTAATAGGAGATTTTTATGGGTTTGCAACTGACTCATAAATGAATCACCCAGCTTCAACGCCATTGATTTTTAAAATGTCTTGCATAATAGAATCCTAATTTCACTTATGAGATTTCAATTGATTTACATAAATAATAGCATGTGCAGCTCTTATTTTCCAGTTCTTCAGCTCTGTCCTCAAAACTTATATCTTCTATGGTGCCCAAAATAATAGATTATCAATAAAGATTGACAACTGTTTAACTCAGCATTTTTCTTCTCTCAGTATGATTCGTGTTTCAGGTGTCTTAAGATAAAAATATTTTGTTATCACACCTGCAATTTCATTAATTCTCTTGTACTAGGTAAAGCTCAACTGGCAGATGTGTCGGAAGACTCCCCAAAAACAAAGCACCACTAAACCCCAAAAAGTTAAGTCCTGCATGAGACAGGCTTTTAGTTAACTGTTTTAAAATAGGACAAGGTTTGGACACTCAAAGGATGAAGAAAACCACACACACAGAATCACGGAATGGTTGGGGTTGGAAAGGACCTCTGGAGTCCAACCCAGCTGCTAAAGCAGGTTCAGCAGAGCAGATCACACAGGAATGTGTTCAGGTGGGTTTTGAATGTCTCCAGAGAAGGAGACTCCACAACCTCTCTGGGCAGCCTGTTCCTCAAAGTAAAAAAGTTTCTCCTCATGTTTAAATGGAACCTCCTGTGCTTCAGTCTGTGCCTGTTGCCTCGCATCCTATCATTAAGCACTGCTGAAAAGAGTCTGGTCCCATCCTCTTGACACCCACCCTTGAGATATTTATAAACATTGATGAGATCCTCTCTCAGCTTTCTCTTCTCCAGGCTGAACAGGCCCAGCTCTCCCAGTCCCTCCTCAAAAGAAAGACGCTCCAGACCCTCAATCATCTTCATAGCTCTCTGCTGGACTCCCTCCAGTAACTCCTTGTCCCTCTTAAACTGGGGAGCCCAGAACTGGACACAGACTCCAGATGTGGCTTCACCAGGGCAGAGTAGACAGGGGAGGAGTTCCTCCCTTGACCTGCTGGTCACACTCTTGCTAATGCACCCTAGATACCATTGGTCTTCTTGGCCGCAAGGACACATCGTTGACCCATGGTCAACCTGTTGTCCCCCAGGACTGCCAGGTCCTTCTCTGTAAAACAAGAAAGGCTAGCGACAGTTTCCTGGTCTTTCTGTGAAACTGGCTTACATTAATTTCACAGAAGTCAGATGGAACAGGACTGAAGGCTGTCCACAGTCTAGTTCTTTGCGCATTACAGCTGTAATGCTTAAAGCAATGGCATTTCCAACTGTCACCTGAAGAAAAAAAAAAGTTAACTCTCCTCCAGTACATCTAGGCTTTATTGTAACTACTTTAGCAATTCTAAGCAAATAAAACATTTCATTCCAAGAAAAAGTAATAGAAGCCAGACAAAATTCTCAGCCTGTTTAAAACAAGGCATTTCCTCTGGAATTTGTTGCTTGATATCTAGTCCTGTTTATTATTCTATATAATACTCTCTGAAAGAGGAGCCGTTTCTCAGGAAAGCTTTGTCTAATAAAAGGAAAATATTTCAGCTCAGTATTGATAATATCATTTAGGAAGGTGAACACAAAACCAGCAAGGAGTAAGCTAAGCAATTAACATAGTAGAGGCAGAGTATGTGGGAACGGAGGAAAACAGAAATCTGATTTAAACAAACTTGCTGAGAAACACTTATAAGAATGATGCAGAAAGGCGTTTTTCAGTCCATGCATCATAACATAATAAACAACTTTTCTTTAATGAGATAATTTGAATTATAGCACTGACTATTTTCAAACTTGTGGTCACATGGACTCTTATATAAATAAGTTAGCACAATTTACCTAAAGGTATGGTTACTGAAAGACTACTTAAACCACACTTTGAAGTGAATTAAGCTAAATCAAATCAAGGCCACTTTAACTCTGAGAGAGGGAGTGCACATAATATATCAATGTAGTCTAACCGATCCTTCTTGAAAGACTGATTTGGATTTCCAAATGTCCCTGATTGACAAAACCAGCAATTTTAGTTAAGAGAGGGAAGTACCACCATGAATTGGCACCACCAGAGCAATTGGCAACCCTAAAAGTGTACTCCACAGGTTTGCCCCGAAGTGAGACCTGTACTTCATAATCTAACCAAGGGTTGTGACAGAGAAAAATATCTTTTTTCACTGTCATTCTTCCAGCTGGATCCAAAAGAACATTAAGCTCTTGTTAGATTTGCCCCTCTTGGACTAGCTATTAAGCTTGCAGATGTTTTCCAGTGACGGAGAAAAAGACTTCTTAATTTACCAAAATGCACTGATCTATGGTTCTAAAATCAATATGGCAAAACAAACTTAATACCTATGGCCAAGCTGGCAGCATTTCTCCCTTTTCAGGTCATGAGTGTGAGAGAACAGGTGAGTCCTGCAGCTGATCTGTTATATCACCTAATCCTGGCTCTGGCAAGCCCAGAGAGTAAACAGGGAAGTCTATAAATGGCTCCAGAAATGACATCTTGATTTTATATAGTTTTCTTTGAGTTGTTAGCAGTCAGGCGCCACTACTACTGAAACTTATCATTATTACAACCACAAACAGGCTCAATGTCCAAAAGGATTCCCTTAGCTGGGTTAAAGGAAATGACAAAGTCCAACATGTAGAGACCAAACAGTAACAAGAAAAAAAATCCCAGAGAGAATGAAAAATAGAAATATTAGAACATAGTATTTAAAACTGGACTTTAAAGGCCTCTTGTAAATGAGTGCTCCAGATACTGATCAAGGATAAACTGTGGTTTACAGAATGGTTTAAACAACAAGAAATAAACAGTGCACAACCTGCGGAAGGCTCCTACCGGCTCAGCTGACCAGCAATATGGGAGGGGAATGCATGTATGTTTGGCTTTTGAACACCAGTGAATATACCTGGGTGATGGTAAAGGTCTGCTTGTGAAAACAGAGATCTTGACGCTAGTTTTAAAAGTATAGGAACTATGCTCTTAAACCTAATGATCACAGGGGGTCTATCAAATTTCATTTCTCCTCTCCAACAGTGGCCTAGAACCAGATACCTCACTGAAGTGCCAGAAACCCTAAAGTGAGTAGTCATGAAATAGACATTGTGTTAGGGAGAATGTTTTCCAAAACCCCATTAGTCAGATAATTGGCTTCATTGTGAAGCGGGATAATTCATATTCCTACAGATGAGGTGCTCTTTTTTTCCTTGTGTTTTTATATGTAACAATATAATCCTGTATTTTTTCATTCTGCATGAAAATATTTAGTTCCTTTCTAAATTCTGCTGAATTACTGGCCTAAAAAATATCTTGTGGCAATGTATTCTACAATCTAGGTGTATCTATTACCAAAAATTTGCCATCTGTAAATTTATAGCCTATAACCAAATGCATGAACTGCGAAACTGAACAAATACAAGTTTTTAACGAGCTTCATTACAGCACAAATCATTTTAGAAAACACAATTTTATATGTTATGCTTATCCTCTTTAACGCAATCTTCCGTTTTTTCCAATCATTCTTCACACTGGAATGTTTAACTGTCTGCTTCCTAAACTATTCTCTCTGCCCATCGTCAAAATATTATTATCTAAGCCTGATCCTTTGGAAGACAGAACAGGCCAAAGACAGTGGAGGGGTCCAGGAAATTGGGGGGAGCATGTAAGTAGGTGAGTTATAACATCCTCTTTGCCCTTTTTAACTGTGGCTGTCGTTTGAGTACAGATTCAAGTTGTGTTGCCAACAGTCACACTCAGCTCCTTCCTCCAGTGGAATAAGGGCAGGTTATATGCACACCCAAGTGTTTTATTTAATTTCTGTTCACTTACATTTCAGCAAAAACATAGACAACACTTCCAGTCCTTTTGTTTCGTTTGGAACTCCCAGGATTACATCTTGGGCTGGGATTTTTCTAATGATGATGCAATAAACTGAAAAGTAATTTGGGAATTTTAGCCCCATCGGCTCTGGGGGAGGTGGAGCCCAGCAGGGCTGTTTCAAGCCACGCAAAGAGCTCTGCCTGCCCTGTGTCCCCAGGACAAGTGCCATTCCCAGACAAGCTCCCTGACAAGAACAGAAGGAGGCCTGTGGCTCAGGGCTTTTCTGGTAGTTGCTACTTCCATGTGAACGAAGGCCAATTACCAATGCTGCCCACACCACCGTCTGCTGAGCACAAGGTTTGCAAAAATCAAGCACTGAGGAGTGGTACAGGCAGAAGGATACAGCAATGAAGGCACCTTGGTCACCGTGCCCAGGCCCTGCTCCCTGGGACAAGGGTGCCACACAAATGCACTTCATTAACCTACTAGGTTCACCTTCAAATTAGGCTCTTTCCCTCACAGCTGTAGTCCCAGCAGCCCCTGACATGAAGCACCTCCTTCTTTCCAACCCAAATCTGACCAGAATGCCTTTACTCGTGCCATTTTGGCTCTTCAGCTTCACCAGCTCCTCAGCCTCTCAGGCATCCTGCGGCCTCGAAGCAAGTGCCCAGGGCCTCCTCCACGGCCCACTCCCCATGGCCAGGCTGCCATGTCACCCCACTCCTCCACAGACCCTACTCCGACCGGTCGCTCACGTCCTCCCCGCCTTGCCCGCACCCCTGGGCTGCGCAGGCAGCGGGCTGCGGGAGAGAACCGCCGCCGCCGCGCTCGGGGCTGGCGGCGCGGGGGCTGAGGCCAGGAGACGTGCCCGCCCGGGCGGTTTAGGGCGCGGAACGCTGGCGGCGCGGGGCGTGTTCCCAGCCGGGGGGAGCGGCCGAGCAGCGTCGGGCGCCTTGGAAACGGACGGAAGCCGGGAGGGAGCGGCGGGAGGATGCTGAGTCCTGAGCGGCTCTCGCTGCCGGGGCCCGAGTACCTGGGTGAGGAGCGGGGCGGCGCCACGCCCCGAGGGCCCGGTCCCTGGGTGTGCTGTGGCTCCGCGGGGCTGGGGGTGGCTGTGGCCCGGCCCGGCCCGGCCTGGCCTGGCCTTCCCGGGGACAGCGACGAGCGGCCCCAGGCCCGCGGTGTGGCCCCGGCTAGGCCGGGCCGAGGCGAGTGGGGTGACTCCGTGTCCGCCCTCTCGGCTGGGAAGGGGCAGCTCCGGGGGTGACAGGCCGGGGGTGACATGCTGGGGCTGCAGAGTGCTGCTGCTCCGGGATCCCCCGGAGGCGGGAGGGCTGCGGCTCCTCTGGGGGGCCCTCGGGGTGATCCCCGCCCGGGCAGCGCCGGCCTGTGGAGGGTGAGCTGCGGGCTGCTCCCCGTCTCATTTGCACTGTGTGAGCGGTGGGAAGCAGCGTCCAAGCTGCACCATGGCAGACTGTAACCTCCTTTAGGCCATTACCAACCTGTTTTGCTTTCAAATCTGTGTGAGCAACCTTATTTTATGCTCATTTCCCATCACTCGTATGTTGTGAGGTGGTTTGAATGTCAACTTATCTTCTGAAATAAGGTAATGTTGCAATGTTTCCCACATAAAATGGAAATCTTATAAAGCAGCTGCTCCCTTGCAGACTACATCCTGTTACACTGGCTCTAACAGTTTGTGTTACTGCTTGATGTTCCAGGAAACTAAGGAGCAAAGAGATTCAGTGTTAACATGTCAAATAAAAATAATTAGAATGGAATAAAGTCAATATGACTTCATTTAATTGCTAAAGAGGAGATGAATTACAAGTAGTAAGCATTTGGAATGTATTCAACATGGTACTCTTGAAGTAAAACTCTTCAGCCATTACTTTCTAGGCCCAAGAGGCTGTTTGGTAATAACTGTTATAAAGGTATACATAATTTACTGTGGCTTTCTTGTACAAGGAAAGGTTAAAAATGGCATGGATTGGTTTGTGCAACTTGTTCCATGATTTGGCCATCTCTGATAAGTTAAAATGGAACAAGACTAGAGAAACACTGCTGGCTTCCAGTAAATGAAACACCTGTCCTTAAGGAAGGAGACTAAAAAAGCCGAGTTTGTTTAGCCTAGCAATAGTGTCAATGAGGAGGGACCTGACTGTTTTATCAAAGCACAGCACTAAAGAGAGATGAACTATTTAAGCAATGGAATGATCTAACTAGTCTCAGAGTAGAATCTCTGTGTTATTGCTGCCAGACTGTTGGTAGGATGCTTTGCGCATGCTTGCGCAACTGCAATGCTGTTCTGTGTTAGAGAAACTCAAGGTTGAAATAAGAGTTTAGTGCTCTGTTTGAGGTGATTCTTTGGAGACTGACTTTTCTGAAGTTCTTATTGCCGATTACAGTCCTGGAGCTAGTTCAGGTATTTGAGAACAGTGTTGCAGTGTGCCATGTAGATACACCCTTTGGTTTTGTGCTACGCTATCACACTACATCAGCATTTTCAACCTACACATTAATCGAGAGGCTCATAATTTTTCTACAGAGTTGCTCTAGGCTGAAACTTGCAATTTTTTTTTTCAATGAGCCAACATAGTTTTAGGTTAATTTAATTGTTTTTAATGAAATAAGCACTTAACTTTTACTTGTGTGAAACTTGTGAGTGAGAATTGAATCACTCAAAACAACCTAGGAAGCAGACTAAAAATTCTTAAAGTGTAAAAGTAAACAGTTTTTCTGTCTCCCATCTGAAGTTGAGAAATGTGACTTCTAAGAGATGTGCCAGGTTGTTTGGTGCAAGCAGCTTTATTAACCTACTTAAAGTGAGCCTTTTATCTCCATTCCACAGGCTGATATGCCATTCCCTTTTCATTTTGTAAAACCTTCTAAGTTATTCTGAGATGGGGTCACAAAAAGACATGTGTGAGCATGTCAAGTTGAGCAATAATTTGTATAAGAGCCTGTTCTGTTGATCACTTGGTATGTCCTTCTGTTTAGGTTGCAATATCTGTTGTCTGAGGGGAAAAGGTGTCTGCTACGTGACGGTATTGTTGTTAGCTGTAAATGTTACCAATAACAATGTTTTTTGTCTTAATGAGATTTTGTAATTTACCAAACTGCTCACAGATCCTACTTAATGAATTATTTATAAGCAGTAGGAAATTGGTTAAAAACCAACCAAACAAAACGCCAAAAAACTCAGCTGTCCCTCCTGCAAATAAATGCACCACCTCCCCACACATTTTCATAAGATGCTTTTATGTTTTCTGCATTGGCCTGGCCTTCTTAAATCACCATTATTTGTATTTGTTCTATTGTGTGCCTTTCCGTCTTGTTGATATAGTTGTCTGATGTGGGATTGTAAGCAACTGTGATAAGTTTCACTTTCTGTAATTTCATTCTGAAGTTGTGTTGCCCCAGGCTGCCACAGAAGGTATTCTTTGAGTCTCACAGATCATATGGCACTGTCTTTTCTGATCTGGAATGGGCAAACTTCATCTAACCTCTTTTTCTCCTTTTCAATACCAAAACCAGGCCAAAAAATAAAATGAGTGTCCAAAATAACATTACATGCTACTTGCTGCATTACTTTTCTTTTTTCTCATTTGAGATGATTCTTCCACATCCAGTTTTGATGCTAAGAGGGAAATAAAAGCAGAAGCAAAGAGGAAGAGAGTTAAGCATGCACTTAAGATGAAAAATAATTGCAAATCTTTGGTACAGCAGAGTTCCTAGGAAATAAAACTCGTGGCAACATGTCTCAATGCCACAATGATTGCGAGACAGTAGGTAGAAGAACAGACATGACTGATACTCAGTGAATAGGAAAGCAGATGAGGTCTGCAGTGCTGGCAGAAAGGCTACAGTGAAAATGTTACAAAAAGCAGGACATTTTAAACAGCATTTTCACTGAATAAACAACATTTAGTGGTTGGGGACAGTGATGAAAATGTGTTTCTCGTTTGATGGATGAGACTGGAACTACAGTAGGCAAAATGAGGCCTATTTGGGACACTTTTCCATGCGTTCCTCATTATGGTTTAATAACTGGTGATTGCTCAGTTATTTATAGCAGGCAATGGAGCACTTAGTGTATTGTTCTACTTATGCAGCTGTCTTCTGAAGCTTCAAATTTAATCCCTCGCTGCCCTCCCTTTTCTGTTTTGGAGAAAATGCAGTAGATTATTACAAATTTCTGAGCTTTTATTTTCCTCTGGATTCTGCCCTCCTCCATTCCCAAGCTCCAGGATGTGCTTTCTTTTCTTGCATTGCCAATATAAGATACATAAGAACATAAATACTCTGTTAGGGAAGTGCCTTACCAGTAAAGCGTGGGACAGAAATGTGATCGTGTTTCCTCACCTCTCTTGTAAGCGGACTTAGGCTTCATGATTAGAAAAAAGCATTCCCAGTATTGGTGCTTTTACAAACTGAGTAGCTCCCAGCAGAGAACTTCAGTTGCGTAGAGGCTTTGCAGATACCTGGGGTTTACGCTTCTTCTGAACAGTCTTAAGAAGTATTGAGTTGGAAAGTCCAAGTGCAATTGTTCTTTTTTAACAGCATAATCAGTGTATAGGTTATGTTGTTATCCAGACATCTCAGCTGACACCGAGTCACCTCTTTGTCTAGGTATTTGATGAGCTCCTGTGAGGCACTCTGGCTGGAAGAGCTTATGGTCCGAAAAGAGACTCATAGAATCAAGAGAATGCTTTTTTTTTTGTTTTGTTTTTTCTTTCCAATTTCTTGCTCTGTTATACAGATAGGAGAACTACAATGTGGAAGATGAATGACTTCCCCACTGACATGTAAGAATTTGCTTGTAGAAATGTTATTCAAGTTTGAATCTTCTTAGACTCAGTCTAGTACTTTCCCCAAAAGATGGAGGTTTCATTCCCAAACCTGCTGTTGCACTACAGGCCTTCCACCTTAACTTGAAAAGTAACAGGTGAAATCTGATTCTGATCTATGTAGATTTACAGAACTGGAGAGTACACAGTCCTTCTGTGTTTGAGTATGAATAGACAGGGAAACATTAGGCTACTTAATGCCTTATAGCAAGCTGGAATGACAGTTATGTCCATGAGGTTAGTAGTATGCTGCCTAAATTCAGATTATTTTTTTTCAAGATCAACGATTTTGCATTGGTGAGGTGGTGATTTCTAGCAGCTGTACAACATCTTGTAGGAAGTGGTCTGCTGGAGAGACTTGGACGATTAAATCAGTCTCTGCAGCTGCAGGAATGCAAACTGAAAGAGTACAATGTTGTGGTTTGTGATTAATGTACTGATTAATTGTTTGAAAAAATTTCCAGCTATGGTCAAGATTAAATTGTAAACTGAAACATTTCTTAATATTTTGTTGAAAGTGGTTGTGAAACCATGAGCATACAAAATACAATATAGTTGTGTTGTGTGGCCACTTAGCATGTTCCTGAGTAACAGTGCATGTCGTGCATTGCAGTGTTATCTCTGGTATGAAAAGGTTTACTTGTACTTCATTACATGTTCTGCCCTTCAAAAAAAAAAAAAAAAGTTTGAGGATTAATAGGAACTTACACTGTGAAGCTGTGCAAAGCTAGAAGGAACTACAGCTGTACAGTGATTTAGCTTTTAGGTTGATTATTTTGTTTCCATACTTCTCTTGCTCAGGCCATCCCTTAGTGATGTCTGAAAAGTTGAAAAAGAGCATCATGAAAGACAATTAGTGCTGGAAAAACTTCCAGAGATGACATGATTTCATTCTTGCAGTTTGTATCCTTACTAACTCCCTCTTGCATTATTATTATTTTGGTAATATTTGCATGAAATTAATCTTGTGTTAGTATAGATGTGTCTTTCCACTGTGTGTAATACGGTAGTGTCCTTAGCTAAGCTTCAGTTCAGAATCAATTCTGGAAGTGTATTTAGTTGTTACTTTATATACTTTGAGGGACTTTAATATATTTGGAATACTTATAGCATTTTAAAGTTTGTTATGCTGTTGAACTTCTGATAACTGAAATGAATCATAATGTTAATTGCACCAAGTAGTGTGTATTTTTGGCACTTCAGTTGAGGACGAGGCAAATAGTTAATAAAAGCTGGTCTTATTATCCAGGAATTCTCACTCCAGATTTTTCAACATATTCTGTTATGCCAGGAATGAATCAGCCACCAAACAAAATGCGCTGTTATGTGCATATAGTACAAATTGTTTTGATAATCAGCTCATGTTCCAGAAGAAGTCCTCTCTCATGAAGAGTTGAGCAATAATGTAGCTAGCTGATTTGATAATAATTTGATAAATACTTACCTCTGCACTAGGGCTCTGTTCTGCTGTTCCTTTTCAACAGGGTTTTGCTATCCAATAGCAATTTATTCTGATCATGCTTGTTTGGTGCACTTTATTTTTCTCTCGCAGCATCTGCTGCTATTTTTATGGCTATTCCTTTCAAGGATGATATGCAGCATTGCTTCTTGGTAAGTGTGCTGATATACTTCTCAGCTTTTCAGAGCAGGCAGACTTCTTGGAAAGAGAAGCTTCTTACTGATGTGGCATCAGGGAGATGTATCTCAGTTGTGAAACTAGGAAACTGAGGTGCAAAAGTAGTGTGGTTAATGGAATCGTTTTGCCAATATGTGCTGAAGTAGGTATTGCATAACAGACACAAATAGAACTGTGGCACTTCCAAGGTCTTACTCCTCTCCATTCCTGAGCGCTGCTGATAATACCAATATTACATATATGCAATATTGTTACTTAAAGATGAGGTTATTTCTTTACTTCCTCCTGAGTTTCTGGCTTTGAGAATTTCAGTGCATAAATTTTGTTGCATGCAGTGATATTATTTGCATTAAATTTCCTTTTCTTTCAAGATTTTTCAAGTATCAGAGCTTGTTCTTACAATATTTGCAATCAAACCTATGAATTAGTGGATTGTTTGTTTTCATAAGAAGATTGAAACAAGTCATTTGGTGGCTTATAAAAGGACTATTTTTACTCTTTTAAATACACATGCAAAAATGATTTGGTGCAGTTATGGCTAAATGGAATAAATTGCGATTGTGTAATCTGTTGTGAAGTCCGTAGAGATTGTGGATTGGTTGTGGATATATGTTTTGCCTTTGACTTGCAAGCTGGAGGAGATTTATATAACCTGCTCTGGCCATGCTTGAATTGAACAACCACTGTTCATCCCCAAATTCGGTTCTGAGCCAAGAGTGCATTGATTGCAAAATTCACATTGGGCATGTGAGTGATGGTGCAGTGTGAGCATGTCAGGATGGGGGCAACTCCAGCAGAGCCCATTCTCCTGGGTGTTGCAGTAGCCAACTCTGTAGGAGCTGTACTGTACAGTTTGCTACCGATTGGACAGAGGCTCTAAGTGTAACATCATTATTAGTGGTTCAGTTGTAAGAATTAAGATATTCTGTGCAAGGGTATCTACTTACCATCAGGTCATGGGTTGCCGGAAGGCTCCTCTGTGAACTTGCACTGTCAGATCTGTGAAAGCTGCCTGGTAGTTTTTAAAACTGACAACAAGGCATAGTGCTTACCAAATGAGTGTGGCAGGCACACTTGCTTACTCTTTGGGGTAATTGCATGGGATTTCAGGGAAGACTTAAGCATGAACCATTAACTTTGAAGGTTTTGTACAAGCAGGGGGGGAAACCTTTGTTGCAATAAGCCATAAATAAATAAATGCTGAGGATAACCTATTGCGATCCCTCCTGTGTGGAAGCTGCAGTGTACTGGAATTCTATCAGGAAGAAAATGAGTAGAGACAGCAAGCTCTAATAGCACAGTTGTGTGAGCATTTGAGCTTTACATTCTAATTTTGACTTGCTGCCTCATTGTTGCAAAGTGAGCCTCAAAATATAAGCAACATTTATACCAATACACCATTATCTCCATGAATTTTCAAAAAGTATTAAAATGTATGAATCATCTCATTTATTTTGCAAAGGACCTCACAGACTTTTAACTCTGCTGGCATAAATAGTTAATGTTCTAGTATGATTCCAGTGTTTGTTATGGAAAGTACCATTTCTATAAATTATGGAACTACTATTTTGCTATAACCAGACTCCTGGCACTTTATTTCGCCTCTCTGGCCTGCTAGGACCTGCCTGCAAATTAAATTTTATTCTATGACTTTTCTGTGTAAGGTAGAGTTGGTTGGGTTATAAAACATACTGCTTGTACCATTCCATGGAACTGGGCAGGCAGCGAGCAGGAAGCCAGAGCTGGAATTTGCCTTGGCACTGTGAGCTGTGCTACCTGGAAAACAGCACAGCAGCTGGAGAGCCAAAAAGAGGAACTTCTCAAGGGGATTGCAAATGCTGTTTTCTTGCAGCTTCTCCCTCACCAATTTCTTCCTCCCCCACACCTCTACCTACCTTCTGGGCAACAGGGAGAGAGGTTCTTTGCCAGGATCCTTAGGCCACGCAGCAAAAACTTAACAGAAATACCCTTTTACTATCAGCTGTATTCAACAGCGACCCGTATATATTTGTGTATGCTTTTAAGTGTGACAGGAATGTCTGAAATTCTGTGTTGAAAGTTAATTTATTCTCCAGGAGCAGACTCAAAGGTATTTGTTACAGAGGTCAGCCCCGTTGTGCTGCGGGACCGTGCCGGTCTATTCCCATAGGCTTTTAAGGGGAGAGGTTAATGACTCTAAAGAAGCAAAATAACAAATACATGTTTCATTGATAGGGGTTATTGTATGAAAGGAGGAGAGTATAGTTCCCCACAAAGTTTCGAGAATGGTTTTGCAATTGAGCAGAAGTTTATTGCAGGCTGAGTGGACTGTTCCCTTGCCTAATGAGATACCACTGACAGCTCAAGAGGGGCCTGGGCAGCCAGCTTCTAAGCATGAGATGGGAGATGGGCTGCAGAATGAAGACAGGGGAAGGATGGGCTGGAATAAAGTTACCCAGTTGCTGTTATCTTGAGCCTGTGACTGAGCTGCACGACTCATTCCTCCCTCAGGGGACACAGGTGCGCAGAGCTATTTTTCTTTAATCGCTCACATAAATTAAGTTTATTCCTTTGCATTAAAATAATTAAATAAAGCTACGCCCTGTATCTTTTAGTGCCAGATAATATCTTTGAACCTTTGGCTCACCATTTTGCTATCAGCTGCAAAGTATTTTCCAGGGTGTGCTTAACCAATTTTACCATTGTCCTGAAAAATGTTCTAGGCAGAGAAATCCCCTGATAGCAATCAATGTTCATGCTTACATACTTTTAATCACTGTATCCACTGGGAATAATCATTTCCGGGCCTCTCTTGAAGTCCACCTGCCCCACACTAAGATGAAAGGGACTTCCATGCTGTGTATCAAGTGGCGCGGGCTTGGTGCTTACCAGGATATTAAGCACAAATTAAAATGGTTTGAAGAATATTGATGTGGGTCTGAGGTTGGCCAGTTGCTGGTGATGGGTGATGCTGCCAAGTCTGGAGCAGATTGGCAAGGAGCAAGAACAGCTTTTGCCTTTCCTATATCCCCTAAGGGTTTTCTCCTGCTCTTTTTAGGACACGACACTACTTGCAAAGGTGCAGTAGCGTATGTGTTTAGGATGGAGGTGTGTGCTTTGGGAACAGGGTTTGTGTGCTTTCCAGGTTGGTTAGGAATGATTTTCCTGGGTTCGTTGTGACTTGTCTTCTGATTGTTGAACTTGTGGATTTGGAAAGCGTACTGCGTGGTAGCTGGCGCATCACCTCAGACTCGGTTCTTTGTTGCTTCAGCTTGGTTTCTATCCAAAAACATCAAAGGGGTTCAGTGGCAAATCTGTGTTGCTTCCTCCCTGGCAAATGCTTGATTCACATGAAGTCTGCCCCTTGCAGAAGCAGCAGAATGGTTTGTGTTGTACCAAACTATCTCTACTCAGAAGTCTTATAAGTGAGTGGCATCCTGTACCTGGGTACTGGCAGATCCACCACTTCTGAAATTTCCTTTTGTTTGGTTTAGGCAGTTATTTGAGACTGACTGTTGAGCAATATAAATCTCTCTTGGCATTGAGACCTGTTCCCCACCTGCCACTCCAAGAACATTCACTGATGCTTGTATGGAAGCAGATGTACTTTTATTTGCACCTTTAGGAAAAAAGCTTTACAGAACAACCTTAGAGCTGTTTGGCTTTGGTAAAAAGGGAAGGGCAGGTAATGCCTACAGCTCTGCAACAGCCCCATAGGTACGGCACTGACAGTCTGTATAGGAAAGATGGCTGTGGCTCAGCACAGAGATCAAGAACTCCTCTTGAGTAAACTTTTTCCAGTGGGACAGTCCCACTGTTCCTTCTCTTTCTTTACTTCTAGAATCTTGGGGGATTTTAAAAAAGGGACAGCACTTTTAATGACTAACGCTGTGTAGCGAGGAAAGGAAACAGGATTTAGGTCAGGAATTTTACTGTCCATATCTGGGAGACTGAAACCTCTACTCTTTAACTCAGAGAGCAAATGCTTGTAGGCTTCTTGTGTAAGGCACACAACTAGGTTGGTCTGGCTCTGGGCTTTGCAGGCCCCTTGTATTCTAATTTCTGTCTCTTACTGTCTTTTATTTGCAGCTCAAAGACATGTCCTCACGTACATGGAGGATGCAGTGAGCCAGCTGCTGGAGAACAGAGAAGATATTAGTCAGTATGGCATTGCCAGGTTCTTCACTGAATAGTAAGTACATCAGGATACTGCCAATAGGGCCAGCTTGAGGGGGGCTTTGGAAACAGGCAGGGTACATGGAGAATGAAACTGGACACATGCTGATTATGTTGTGAATGCTGGGTTTCACTGGGTTAGCCAAGGGCTGCCTGAGCGTGTTTCAGAAACGTGCACGGGTTTCATACAGTTCAGTACCTCTCCTATTACAGACATTCACGTGAAGCAGTCACTTTGCGGGGCAGAAAACCAAAATTCTGCTTGCCTTAATCAGGACTGTTAGTATCAAAAGCAGAGACTGCTTCTGGTTTCAGCAGCACTCATTCTTCCTTTTTCTGAGCACGAATATGAACTGTTTTGTCTCATGTGAATGTTCTCCTGTTAAATGTTTTAATGTAATTCCTCTTCCTCCCTTATAACCTGCGTAGTGAACATAATAATTAGGACAGGTCATCTCTTCCTACTAATTTGGAAAGATTTTTTGGAGAGGAAAAACTGTGTGCTGGTCTTTAGTGTTGTTGGTGTTGACTCAGCCGATTGCTGTATGTTTTGCCAACCTGATGATGTCTTGCACAATGCCTAAAACTCTTCCAGGCAGCTTCATTAAAGATCTGTTGGTAATGCATGTGCTTGCAGTGGTTGTATGTTTCTGTCTTTTGATGCCCATTTGAAAATCTTTCCTTGATTTGCCTCAGAAAAAGATAACAGGAAAGGAAGCAAGCAGTGTGCAGAATATTTCACAACAATCTCTGTACTACAGCAGTGGAAGAAGAACTGAAAACATAGGAATAGCTTGCTTTCTCAGTTGACAACAGTTTCAGGGGTTTTTGCATGTTTTTCTGTTTGGTTGTTTGTTTGTGTTTGGTGGTTTTTTTGTTTAAATTTTGTTACTAAATTTCATTTTTTCCTGCACATTAGAGTCCATCTAATCTCCAAACAAGATCTAACTTGCTAGTTACTTGATTGGACAGCTTGCATTACATTTTCTTACCCCATGAACATTTTTAACTTTTAAACAACTGAGATTGTCACTGGTAAATGAGTAACTAAGATAAAGTCTGAAAAGCTTGCTGCATTTTTTTTCTTTTTGAGATAAGGTAACTAGCAATTCAAGACTAGCATGGTTTTGACCATCTTGGCAGAGGAGGTAATATACAGACCATCTTCCTGCATCTCTTTATATAATGGATCTTTTAAGTAGATGGCATTATAACAAGAAAGCATGGTTTCTTGGTAATACCTTATCTCTTTTGCTCTCAACAGAGTACTTCCAGCTTTCACTTGGCATGAATCGTCCATGTTGCAAAATCTATGAGACCCATGCAAAACAGCAAAAAGGCAATTTTGCTAAAAGAATCAGTTCATTAGTTTTATTGTTAACATTTGTCTGTGGCTTAGTGTAACTAGAATGAATACTGACTTTAAAATAACTCAGAAATCTATTTTAGAAGCAAATAATACTTGTTACTACATGGATTTTATAAGGAGAGTGGTATTTTTTGTTGTCATTTATATGAAGTAGTGTAAACTCTCAAAATGCATTCCCTCTTTGTAGACTACCAAAGCTGAAAGATGCATAATATCAGGAATGAAACTCTTACTATACAAACCAATGAACCGTATACTTCCATGTTCTGAGCAAGTTGCAGTGGTCACTGTTAAGTTGCAGAGAATTAATCACCGCAAGTAAGTTTTGGAGACAAATGAAGGTACAACCTATGCACTTGATGTGACTGGCAATCATGATATTCCATCTGATATAAGTGAGTTTCCACAGAAAGTAATACTGAGATTAGTCAGCTGAGCAAATAGTCAGTAAACAAGAGCTTAAGGGAGATAAGGAGCATGACTACAATGACCTCCACCCACCAACGGGATTTCTTTACCAGGATTGAAGGCAAGGTGGCTCTGAAATACCCAGGTGAAATCGTCATTCAGGCATCTCTCCACATTGGATTTGTTTTGCACCTGCTTTCAAACTGTTACCTCAGAGCCTTTTCTAAACTTCTGATCATATACATTGAAAAAATTAAATGGAGAGTAAAGAGATCTTCCACACCTTTTGAAACTCCTCACATTGCTTCTCTATAGTACTACTGCATTGTGACATAACCACCTTCTTTTTCACTTCCTATTCTTCTTTTACCTTTGAAAGAATAAATAGTAATTCAAGATCATCATAACGAACAAAACTGTCAAGACAGAGCACAATCCTCTGATTGACTTAGGTGCTGGAGATCATGTTTTTCCCATTTATTTTCAAAGAAAGATGTGAATTTCTACAGTGGCTTTTTTTCCTTTTTTTTTTTTTTCTTTTATAGTGTGTCTGGAGTTTAGCAGATCAAACTGTGTCCCTGTACCAAAGTACAAACTGGTTTAGTAATTTTGAGAGCTGTGGAACTCTTAAGATTTGAAGTGTTGGATTCTTTATGTAGAGAATAAATTATTGGCAGTGTGGATGTAGGCAGACTCAAAATACAAAGTTTCCTATTATGTACATGTCATATGTTCTGGCTCTCAGAACTTAGTGTTGAGCCCTCACTGCCCAATAGATTTATTTTCATCCGAACAACCGTCAACATTTGTTCAGGCTATGCTTTGAAGGCTATGCTGGCTTTGTATTGCTCTGCCAAGCAAATAAACCAGATCTTGATTTTTATCTTTACTTTCATTATCTTCAAACTCAAAGATAACTTGTGAGATTCCAGGAGGTTTGTGTGCACTTGCCCAGTGTTTTCCTTGTTCTAGGTTATTCTAAGTGAGAGGATTGGCATGTGCATATTTTGAAGTGTGCTGCAGTGATTTGAGATGAAGGGCCTTGGTATTAGGGTGTCTAGTTTTTCACATTGTGCTTTCCCTATTTATGCTCACTTAAAATAAGAGACCAAGCCCAGGGTTTAGAAAGCTAGCAGGTAGGCCCAAGCAAGTGAGGTGGGGTTTGTTTGGTTGGTTGGTTTTGCGGATTTTTTTTTTGAGTGTCCATGGGATTAAAATAATGACTTCTGTAACTTTTCAGAAATAATGAAGTCAGTGTATCAAGGATGGGTGTTAGATATTCTCCAAACTCTTCCCAAAGAGCACACTTTTCAATAGAGTGCTGTTCCATGGGCTTCTCTTGCTGTATACACCACTGAAGAGCAATCATGGCCTTTCCATCACACATTGCACTTCAGATCTTTGTGCCCTTTATACCAACTATTTTTATGGGTAATTAAGAAAATGTTGTTGGGGTTTAACTTACCTTAGTGAAGTTTCAGAGATGAAAATTACAGGGTCATGTAGCTCTGTATGGATCAAGCATTAAGTGTTTTGCAGGCAATGAGTGTTTCTAGTTGTTTCTAGGAAATCAAGTTCAGCATGTATTTCATCGCTATCCACAGCCTAGCACCAGGACTGCTGATTGCAGAGGGCTGACCTTCATCTCTGCAGCTGTCCTTCTGGAATATTTTTAGTCTTCAAGAATACGTTTTCTCCTGTATTATTCCATTGTTCATTTGTCCCAATCAGCTGGACATCTGCTTTCAGTCTTGGGAGTTCCTTGAGGCTCCTCTCATCTGAGTCACTCCTGACTCTTACAGGAAAAGGAATCAATCACCATTCTGCCAATTAATCCACATCTTTTAGCTAAATGAGTAAATTATGTCTCTCTTAGGGCTAGTCTTGATTTTATAGATATGCTGAAATGCTACTGGTATTTGTTCATTACAAACCCAAGAAATCTCTGCTCTGCTTTTGAATCTCCATGAAATGCAGACTCTTGAAAGCCCTCTGTGTAATTATACACTAATGCTGCTTTACTTCTTCCAGCCTAACTTCTGTGCCAACATATCTTAAAGGGACATGTTCCTCCTATACATTATTTATCATCCTGTTTTCTTGATCTTCCTGTGCTGAAATAAAACAGAGCCCTCATGCTAAAGCATTTGATCACGCAGAGGGAACGTGCATAGCATCCCACTTTATATTTTCTGGGATCTTTAAGGGAGACTGCATGGCTTTTTTCACTTCAGCCTGAAGAAGTGGTTAAAAAAATTTGACCAAGAGACTTCTTACTCATAATTTTTGCATTTCTTCTGGGCTAACCATGTGCTTGAAACTTTTTCTTCCAGCTCACAGGTAGATGTGCTACTCTCTTTGAGACTCTTTGGAAAGCTCAGAAATATTACTCAGTGATAACTTAGCTCAGACAGGAAACTCTTCTTCCAATCATTTTTTTAGTTTGCTTGATAAACCAAACACAAGTGAACTAGAGACACAGGAAAAGGCTTTTTTTTTTTCAATCTGTGTTCTTCTCCCAAAACAGTTGTTGTTTTCATTTGTTTCTGGTGAAATCTCTCCCTGACCACCTGCCAGCTGGAACATGATTGAGAAAGACATCTTGCTTTTAGCTTGCAGGTGCATCACTACTTCCAGTGGGCTCTGCAAACTGATGTCTGAGATCTTCTTTTTTGCTGTAAAGGATGTTTCTGCTGGCTCTAACTTGAAGTGCCTTTGCTGGATCTTGTGTGACAGTTTGATAATATTTGTCTGAGAAGGTGTCTGTGATTTGTGTGTCTGGGGGGGCTTGGAGATCAGATACTGCTTTTACATCTGTTGTGTGCCTCACAATTCAAAATACCAGGTCTGTGCTGTGTAGAGCCCTGTTTTACACAAAGGAACATTTGCTTTGTTCAGAGTAGCCGAACTGCCAGTGCTATATAGTTTGAAATCCTTGGATAGGAAGATGTTATCATGGTGAGAAGTATCAACTTCTAGCAATGAAAATACCTCGTTTTCTCTTGTTGTCTGGATTGGCTGAAACAATTGGTGCAACTCATTCCTCAGGGACAAATATGATACTGCTCCCTGGCTTTCTCTGGCAATAGCAGTGACACAGGCTTTGGTATCAGAAAAACTTTTGGCTTGTTCAACCCTCTACTGCTATCCCACACTACCTAAATAAGTCTGCAGAGTCAACAATGTCCTCCTCTTTAAAATGGTCTCAGTGCCCTTGAGAGGGTTAGAGCGGGGGGAATGGCCAGGAATGGGACAGATGGGATGCCCATGAGAAATAAGCCACTACTGAACACAACCTTAATTGGCAACTGGAAATAAGCTGAATTATCTGCTTATACAGGGGAGAGATTCTTAGACCTAGCTTAGATCCATCAAATTTTTTTTAATCTCTGTGCATGTAGACCTTATCATTGACATCATCTTGCTGTCATCTGCTCTGCATCTTTCCCCTTTTCACAGTAACTTGTTCTGTCTTGTTCTCAAGGATAGTGTAAGTTCTTCAAGACAGAAATTATATTGTACTGCATGTGCTTTACAGCATCTAGCATTGTAGAATGTTGTCTCTGTGCTTTGTACAATTGTAGTATAAACAGCAAAAGCAGTAGTGAGAAGGTCCTTAGGGCTTTGACAAGTCGTGCCAGATTCCCTGTTGCAGAGGTGGAGTAATTCTGTAGGATTTCTCAGCAAGACTCTTTGGGGGAGGGGTGTTTAGTTTGGGGTTTTTTTAGTGTTAGTTCTGTTTGTATTGGTTTTGAGCAACTCAGTGGCCTCTGAGAGGTAACAATACTTTCAGGTTCTTTCAGAAAATGCTGATATTGTCTCTGATATAATCTTATGAGCAATTGCAAAAGTAGTATTTTATGTGTTCCTCAAATACTCTCAGGATTCTGATCTGGAGCGAAAAAGACAAAATGATCACACTCAATGCAAGACTGCACTGAGCCACGCAGTTGGGATGAAGCTGCTGCTGTCAGTGACCTAGCTGTGAAGTAGCCCTTTGGGCTGAAAATCTCAGCTGGGATAATGTGCTTGATGGTTCCTGTCAAGCTCTTACTTGGGATTCCTTGATCCCTAGGGCACTGCGTAAGAGTGCTGTCTGCCTCTTCTTTGCTCTTCAGTTTTCAGTGGAAAGAGAATTAATACATGCACTCAGGCTCAGCACTCATGCCAGAAGCTCCGAGGAGTAGATTTTGCAGCTAATGTGAATAAGTTGCTATGAGAAAGGCATTTTCAAAGTCTCTCTCCACAGAGTAGATGGATTTGCAGGACTGCATTTGTTGATAAATCTTTCAGTGGAAACTATAATAGTTGCATATTTCTCCACTTAGAGTGTTACTAATGGACACAAAACTTTTCTGTCTTACCTCTACAGAGAAGAGTTGTCAGAATGGCAGAGTCTCTTCCTTGTAATCTAAATTTCTCCAGCCATATTAGAAATGAGATTTCAATACCCCCAGTCCACTGTGCATGGGATACCCATTTTGTATGAGACCTATGGAAGATTCTGGGCGGGTGTGGATGACTTAGTCTTTGTGTGATTAAAATTACATTAATTTTGTTGAGAACCTGCAGATCTGCTACCTGAAGTGTGATGTTTTTATTACAGAATTGCTTGACAGCAGAAATGGTTTTTGTATCTAACAGGCAGGATCTACCAATTTCTGATTTTCCCAGAGTTGTTTCTTTGTAACAAACATTGCAACAAGTCCTAGCCTGACAAACACGCTGATTGGGATAACTGCTATTGAGTAAACAGCTGGAAAAAATGCATATATTAATGGGAATAACACGCTGATTCCCACTGTAGTTTGTACATGTTACCAATATATTAGAAAATGTAGTGTATTCTTTGCATATATTTGCGAATCTTACAGATGTGTGAGTACTCAGATGAATCCAGATCCTTGCAAAGAAATACGAGGTGGGGGAAGGTAAAAAAGCTTTTTGGTAGGCAAGACAATCTCAGGAGGCTTGTAGCTAAAGGAGCAACATAGAAGTGGACATGAAAGACAATGTTTACTGTTGATGCTGTGTGCAATAAGATATTCCATTCAGGAAACCTACAGTACTGTTTCATTGACACAAAAATCTAGAGAACTTGCCATAACATATGAATGTTAGCATTTTATATCAGCACCTCGTCAGCATGAGGTAGTTGTCTGTAGATAACCCTTCACTTTAGTACACACTGACTTGAGCTGCACTCTGCTCTTGCTGTTTGAGGAAACACAATCACAACTTTTATTATATACAGTGTGGTCAGATTATGATGCTTCAGTTATGTATTCACTGACATAGCAGTGCAATCTTTGCCCACTTCTTTCCTATTCCTTTATGTCATGGAAATTACTTATTTATTTTGTGGTCTTTGTCAGAATAGTTGCAGCAGAAGCAGACCAGCTACCTTATGGAGACCTTATGTAGTCAGGTATATAAGTATTCCTTCTTACAACCTTGAATGTTGAAATGCAACACGTTTGCCATGAAGCTGAGCTTCCTTTAATGATAGTTAAAGCCAGTTGCATATAGGCAGTGTTCATAGCTAATAAAACTGAAAAACAGACATTTAAAATTCTCCAAAAGCTGAAGTCCAGAAACTTGGCAAATGGTAGGTGTGTTAGGACTGTATGTGTCTGAGTTAACTGTGTTTATGCTGTTTCTCTGGGCTAGAGTTGGATATACTATCCTCTGTCTAGTTTTAATTCATAACTCTAGCATAATTCTTTTTATGCTTCCAATTTTTTTATTGCATCACAGTTGTTGTTGTTACTAGTACAAATTCAGAGATGTACACATGATCGTAGCTGGAATTTAAAATCAGCCTTTGTGACACACTTCAAATGGGTAAATTTATTCTTTAAACAAGTCTGAATAATTTAAGGGGAGGGAAAAGGACAAAACCCTATGGTTTACTGAAAATTTATCTCTCTGATCTAGGTTAGAAGGTAATAGAGAAGTAATTTTTCCTCAATTATGTGCATTTGTGGTACAGTTTTCCTACTCCCTAGTCCATCCCACTGTCTGCATTTGGCAGTACAACAAAATAGATATGCATGTCATTGCTGTTCCTAATAATATCTTTAAGGAACCTTCTGTATGTGTGCTCTTCATGGCTATTTTGCCATAACTCATTCCATCAGTTGAGTATTTCGTAGTGCTCATCATATCCTTTTGGGGATGCCTCAAAGTCCTTGTTTATGTTCTCCAACAGTCCACTTGTTTTTAATATGTGTGGTATTGGACCATTAGTTCCTCCTCCCTATTCTTGCATTTGTGATCACAAATCTCTGCTCTGTTTCAGTTTGTATTCTTCAGAAGTCAAAGGGCCCTCACATCAGAATTGGTGAACTGTGGCAATCTTATATCATCTGTCTTCCACTGAGGAAAGGTCTGCCATAGAGCTCACCTAAAGCAAAATAGATATTCAATGCTGAGATCACTGTTTGACAAGCATTTTTCTCCATCATTCTGGAAGACCACTCAGCTGTGTTTGCTGAGTCATTGTGATGGAATATATAGGAAAAAATGAGAAATATAAATAGTGACATATCCACAACAGATGTGGTGGGAGCATTTACAGTCTTTTGCATACAATTTGCAATGTGTATATAAAGCAGTAATCTCTTTTCATGCTTGGTCACATGTTGTAAGGATTGGATTTCCTGCAGCTTCTGTAAATGTTTTGAAGAAAACTGTTTCAGTAATGTGAAATTGGCACCTGGAATTCAGTAGAAATGCACTAGACAAAAAACGGCTTAGATGAAACATGATAGCATAGGAAGTTTGGCACCCATTGGTATTTTTCTCTTATAATGTGTGTGGTTTTTTATTCTTTTTGCAATTCACAAAGCGTAGTTTTATCTTTTTCTGTTAGGATTTTTTTTTTTTTAACATAGTGTTTCCTCCCATAAAGTTTTTGCTATCTCAAGCTGTAAGAGAACCACTGTTGAATACATGATAGCTTCATCAATGACTGTGCCTTTCTCTGTGTTACAAACTCATATGGTTTAGTTCTGGTTTTAATGTAGCATTTTGGCATGAGTCTAGACTACTTTTATATATGCACACAGGAGGTCAGTTTCAGAGGAGTTCTTGGCTTCCATCTATCTGAGCTTATAAGATTTTGTATTAAATTGGAATAAAGTAGTGTAAGCCTGAGGAACACTTTATTTTTCCCAGAAAGATCTTTAAGATGGATCAGGATTGAGGTTGGTGTGTAGGGTTTTTTTGGGGGGGTTTTGTTGTTGTTGTTTTTGTAGTTTTGTGGTGTTGGAACGAGTTTTGTATTCATTCTTAGGCTGTAAAATGTTGTGGTGTCACAGAAAATCTTGAGGAGCATTTCTAATTGCCTTGCTAGGAATACATGTGTTCTGATGTGGTCAAGGCCAACAAATGTAAAATTTCTCCTAAATTGGATATGCCAAGCTGTAAAAATCAGCAAATGCCTGCAGCAATGAGATGTGATGAGATCCCATAATAGGATTCCTTATCCTTTACAGGATAAAATCCCTTAACTGTCTCTGCATCCTCGTGAAGAGCAAATTGCCGAAAGTCTCATAGCTTGCCTGAAAAATGCATTTTTCAAACCTGGTTTATCTTCCTTTCCTTAACAAATCAAACAAACAAAACTAACAACAACAAAGAAGTCTAGTTTCTAGAAATCTGAATGTCTTCAGAGAACCTGAGGCTTCCTATGCTGTGTAGCATTGAAACCAGGCAGATTCCAGAATACATTAGCATTAGAGACTTGCAGTAACCTCCTGTCCTGCTAAATTAATCCTATTGTGTATGTTCAAATAAATGAGGCAAACTGTAGCTGGTCAACACTGTAGCCAGACAGTTGTAGTGAGCACAAAGTGGTTTAGCTAAGCAATCTCGGAATGCAGAGTTAGTGTTAATGTCAAATGATGAAGCTTCATCTATATTAAGGAATTCTGGCAAGGTTCATTTGTTGCTGTGATGGAAATACTGGAAGCTGCTCAGTCTTTGATGTGCTATAGTTCTTGCCAAGGCAACTGAATAAGTGCAAAAATGTTACTCGTAATTTTTTTATTTTTCTGAAATTTTCCAATCTAACTAAAACTGAAAAGAGCAAATAGGGGAGCTGAATGCATGGCACCAGTATTGAATCTCTTTAGAAGAGTCAGTAAGTTGTATTTTGGTAGTTCCTGGATCATCACAGTCGTAACATGATTGTGCTGCTACCTTTTAAAAGAATTAGAAGTCTAATTTATAAAACATGAAGCTGTCTAAAGAGATACAGGAGACTACGTGCAGAATGGAGCAAGCAGGCCCTTACTTGTGCTTATACTTTGGCCTCAGCCAAACTGAGAAGCCGGTTTGTGTTCATTGGCATTATGCTTTGATCTCAGCAGCACAAGATGAGTGCAGTTATTCAATAATTTTCAAATTCATATTCTTCCTTTGGTTGACATTGATATTTTGGTATCAAAATCTATCTCCAGCCAGTGTGAGTTCCATGGCTACTTCCAGAGTTGTTAGACTAGAGGAAATCTGAACAGTACTGTGTGTTGCTGGTATTTTTAATAGAAATTCTCTTCTTCGAGACATCCTCTTGCCCTTGTCACAGGTTCACTGCATGATTTCTGTGGTGTCTTGCAGCTAGTGAATGAATTTCACAGCATGACAGGGAGGGCAAAAGTACATCTGTTGGTTAATAAAGGAAATCAAAGAATGGAGATCATGGTTGTTTGATAATAAAGCTTATTGAGAACTTGAATCTACCATACCCTCAGCATATAGAAGGTTATAGAGCAGTTCAATAAGGAATTTACTTCTTGCCCCCAAATGTTTGGTTGGACCAGTTTGAACAAATACTAACTACATTAGCTAGAGAATTAGCATATTTCTTTGTGTAGTTATAATTCTGGAGATCTATTTTTGTTTTGGTTTTTTTTTAATATTTGGAGGGAAAAGGGCAAGGCTTTTTTTCTGGGAAGCTGGGTAGCAACTTGCAATGATCTCCATAAAACTATTTGTAGTGTTACTCATGCAGCTGTCTCTGTGGTGTACAACTCACTGTGTTTTCTACTGTAAAAACTAAGTTTCTGTTTATACCAGCAAGACATTTCCAGACTCACTGAAACACCATGTGATCTGAAACAGCACCTGATCACACTGAAAGAGCTACTCCAGGGTGACTGATTCTTATCTCCGATGGCTTCTTTACTTTTCCCTTAGCCACCTTGGAGGGCTTCTGCAGGGCTCTTTACCATCTTCCATTGTACACCCTTTCCCATCTTCCTGAATACTAGGTTTCCCAGCTCATAACTCTAAGCAGCAGCTTTATTTCAGAGTAGAAAGGGGCCCCAATATGTGGCCTATTATATCCATATCAGCTTGCTTACCCTTTTCAGACAGCTATTGTGTTTTAATAGGGCCCTGCCTAGCAGGGGGAGTCCTTAATTCCTACTATATAAGAATGGCCAGCTTGAGTTACAGCAAACTGCAGGATGCTGCTCTGATCAAAAGGCCTGTTTTTAGAGATTTCCCCCTCCACCCCCCCCTTTTTTTTTAAATCCTGGGCTAATAATTCAACACAGTAAGGTCATTTTAACTTTTGATTTGAAAGCTTCAAGGTGTTAAATTACTGACCTAGCATAGGAAAAAACAAGGGAGAGGGACTCTAAAAAAGATAAAGGGATTCCGGGTAATAAAGAGCAAGCACAGCAACTCCTTTAATCCTTTCCCTCTCCAGAATGTGCAGACTGGTCTCAGAGGGTTTGACTTGCTACAAAGCAACATAAGAAAGCTTGTTTGCTGCCTACTTTGAGCTGTGTCGCAGATGCTGTCGTTCATTTCCTTTCAAACAGTACTTGCAATAGTATCTGTACCACCTGTATTAACTCTGCCATGAATACAGAAATTCCGAAACCTGTACCAAGATGCCTAAAACCAAATCACTAAAATTCGTGTCACTGCTTTCCCTCTTTCCACACCCCTCAACTGAAATAGACTTGAGCGGGTGAGACAGAAAGTATCTAAAAAAAGCCAGTCTCTGTGTTTTCAGTGTTACATCACCTCGTCTTGTCAAAACGTTGAGTGCTAATTATTTCCTATCTGCCTGATTGTTAAAAAAGAATTTTTCCTTAAAGCCAGTCATCAGGAATAACTTTCAGCATCTGTTTCGTCTTAACACTGCTAACGTATTTCAGAGGAAGTGCCTAAAAGGCACTGCTAATTTCATTAGAGGAAGATGGTGATTTCCTTGAGGTTCATGTCATTGTCCCAAATGTTAGTATCTGTGGAATTTTGAAAAGCACTTGATACAGCAGTTTTGAATTGAGGAACGCTAATGCTCCCGTGCTACCATCCAAGAGGGATAGCTAAAAAAACAATCCAATGTTTGGTCTCAAACATTGTAAGTAGTGTAGTACACTTAAACCAATAGGTGAAGAATAGAATAATCTTAAATTAAACTATACTTCATCATAGTAGTGAAACTTGGATTGTTTTCCCAATGGTGCCTGCAGTTTTAAGTGTTCCCTCTCAGGGCTTGTTCTAGGCAAGGTAAACCTCACTTTGCTATTTCAGAGCATAGCCCTGGGGTAAGTGTGATTAGTCGCTTGGGGATGCTTTGTGTCTATATGAGTTATTTAACAACAGAAATTGCCTGGGTTTAAAAGCCTTTTGAATTCCAGTATTTTCTATTGCTAGAACTAGTTCTTTGTTACCCATTGTACCGTAGTCTCTAATCCTAATACTCCTGATTATCCCCACTTACTGTGCTTTGGTTCACACTATGAAGAAGTCTTGGAGCTTGTGACCTGGGTTCCTTTCAGATGAAACTAAACTGGAAGATGTGTTCCAACTGCAAATGAGCATTCAGCCCCTGGGACCAGACTAGAGCTAGTCCAGAGTGTGTTTCAAGAAAAAATAAACCCTAGGACACCTATAATGTTGACATCAGGTCCTCTGCAGTGTTTCTCTCTACAGATGTTTCAGTCTATACATAGCATCCAATGGCAACTAAGCATTTGACACTACCTTATTTTTGCTTAAGACAGTTCTCTTTTAGTGGCTTAGACACCTGTGTAATTGGGAAGAGAAGTAGTGTGTGTGGGGGAATTGTTCATGCTGGAGAAGCAGCATAAGCCTTCAAAGTACATATTTTTTCATCATGCTCTTGATGCAAAATGCAAGCAGTAATGCTGGAAGTTAAGGAATAACGGTCCTTGTTCCTTGTTTTTCATTTAGTAGAGGAAGGGTCCTGTGAACTCATTCAGCTCTTTGCATGGTAACCAGAGGTGGCACCTGCTAGGGGGACAGCAGGGTCCTGGCAAGCTCTTCTGTCCTTCTCAGGGACTTGGGGCTCTCACTGCATTGTGCGTTTGGCTTTGCCTGAGTTCAGCAGGCCGAGGCTCGCTGCTGTAGTGGGTTTCAATTGGGATGTTACCATAGCATCCTGGGACTTTTACAATCTATTTAGAAGTCCAAAGGTTTGAAAAGAGTGCTTGAAAGTTTCTGAATTCTGGCAAGTTGCCGAAATGTAATTACACAAAAGACAAAGCCGTACTGAAAGCAGCTCTGTTCAGAGAAGCAGCACCTGAGCGCTAGAGTTCCCAGCATAGCCATTTCTGAGAGCCGGGGCTGTTTTATCACAGTCTCCTCCCAAAACCTTTTTTCTTCCTCTCACGTGTACATGCCACCCCACAAGCGTAGACTGGATGTGCTGCAAGATGCAGCTTTCTCAGCAGTGGCGTTGGAAGAGATCCTGTTCTGTGGTTTGGCTGCTGTGGGGCATGTAAAGGAAAGGAGTGAAATTCAGGATCTTGAAGTCCCTACTGCAAAAGTTTCTTTAGATCTTCTCATCGAGTGAGAACCTTGCTTTATTTTTCTCTCATCTTTCTCCAGAATATTCTCACAAGTGAATGGGAAAAGCTTTCTTTTAATGTTGTATCCAGTTGCGTAACAATTCTTGTGTGAAATACGAGTGTTTGCAGGGAGCTCGTGTTAACTAATCAACATTTAGTTAAATTTCTAATCTCAGTTTCAGCAAGACAAATAAAATCACATAATTAGTAACTTTTGTTAATGTTTTAATTTGACTATTCTCTTTACCAGTAATGTAGATGGCCAGGACAACCATTAGGTTTGCAATAGGAGGCTTGGAGACTTGTGGAGTTGTTGAAAGCTTTATTATTGAAGGAATCTCTTGCAGATGGCTACACAAAATGCATAAAAGGGAGAAAGAAGTAGTTAACCAGAGAAGTGAAAAATTATTTTCCCTGGTTCTGCTTCTAGGTTCACAAACCCCTTTCTAAGTGATCGAGGACAAACTAATACCTTGTTGAGATACCCAGGTTTGTTCATAACTCTTTCTCTTACAAATGTGCTGATAAGCTCTGGTTACCTAACTTTGCTAAGGATATGGCTGTTTGGTGAGAGAAGAGCAGATAGAGGGAAGACTGAACAATTCTAAGGAAAGAATCTGAGCAGCTGTTATTCTTGCTGAGAATGTTTGAGCCAAGTTTGTTGCTTTGCTTAAGCCATTCTTCTGAGTCTGCAGCTTGTTTTATTTCCATGCTCAAAAGAAACTGGAAAAGACATCTGTTCACATGTATACAAAAATCATAGCTAACATGTTGGTCATATTCCCTACCTGCTGTTGGAATACCTGCAACAACTTTGAGTTGTCATCATTTCTTTTTCTTCCAGAAGGGTTTACCTGCAAGCCGGTACTACTTGACACATTAATGGTAACTTCACCTCTGGGCAGTTGTGAAGTTATTTTTGTACTGCCCATCTTACCCTTGATAAAGGAATTTCAAAATTTACAGCTTGTTCAAAATGTATAGTGTTCCTGTCTCTCATAGTGATCTTGACCCTGTGTGAGAATAGATCTGTTGCTTTGTCATTGGGCTGCTGACTGGAGAGCTCCACCATGGGCTGGCTGCTTCGAGCTCAACTTTTACAACTTATAAAAAGGTATTTGTAAATTAGGGTCTCTGAAATGCAGCATCTTAACTGGGACAAAATTCTGACTCCCATGCTTGCAGACTTGAGCTTTGGAAAAATCCTTCCCTTGTACAGCTAAACAAAATCTTATTGCAAGAAATGAGGAATGAAAGAAATATTGTGCCTCTTTTACTCAACTAGCTGGCAGCACTTGTCTGTCAGCAGATCCAGGTGTGCTAATGTTCCAACATATCCACCCACTCTCTTAACTGAGTAAGCAACAACAAATGATATCATAGCCTTCTGCCTCCTAGGTTTGGAGCCATCCCATGCTGAAAATGTGACTTGAGTTTTCACTTACTAGAACTAAGGAGTAATACAGTAGTACAGGCTGTCTGCTGTGAATTAATTTTTTAGCTTCATGTCTGGACCTTTCCATTACACTTGTGCCAAGATCTGCTTCCAGACATTGTATGTGCATTGTTCCGAGCAACATAATTTTGTACATTTAGTTGCACTGTTGTGCCTTCATCTTTTTCTTCCTAAATGTCTCCCCTAGGTGTGTCATCTTCCTGAAAGCTGCCTTCTCCTATTAGACCAAGTTCCTTATTTTTCATTTGTATCCCTCTTTTCTCCATCAGCTTGTCAAATCATCAGCAAAACAATGCAAATCAGAAATGAAAAAAGTCTTACAGGCTGTGGTTTGGGATGAGATCTGAAATCCCATTTCTAGCTTTGTCACAGGCATGTTGCGGGACTTTCTGCAAGTTACTTTCCCCTACCCTGATCTCATTCCCTCTAAGAGCTACAGCACTTTGTAATGATTGCTCTTTACCTACAATTATAGTCATGGGAGCCCTTTCCTGTAATTTTGCCATATTTTGATCAGGCACATGATTTATTTATTTACCTTAATCTCTTGGGACAATGGCTGAGCTTTCCTCTAATTTGTACAGCACTGGTGCATTAATAAGGTTTAAAAAATGTGAAATAATATATTTCTCCATGATATTTACAGAAAGAGTATTCCTAATTCAAGAGTCATGAGTGCTTCTTAATCATAAGGTGGTTGTACTTATTTTGAGTTGCCTTTCCTTCTGGGTAGGAGGGCCAGAAACAGTGTTCTGTACCTGTGTTTCAATATGTGACAAAAAATTCCATTTACTACCATTTACTAGCATGTCTTTGAGAACCAGGACAATAAGAAACAGAAATTTTGGTTCTTTTCTGAAAAATGGAATTGACTTGACACACACACCATTTGTTACATGACTTTTTAATTTTGCTTTACTCTGGTATAATTCTCTTTCAAATGTGAGACCATTTTCTATATACTCTGAAGGATAAAGTGATTTAAGCTATTTAAAGTTGCAAACTGAGAGGTCTCACACTGACCACTGGATTTTGTCTGTTGTGGAGATGCTGCCTATGGAGAGATTCTGCTGGGATGAAAGTAAATTTGTATCTTTTCATTAATTCTCTCCCATGTGGGAGAGTTAAGCTGCTGTCCCAAGTGAATGTTTTTAATGATCTCTCTGGAGTGCGTGGAAGTTTTGTCCCGCTTGCACAATTTGGAGTGAAATGCACAAAATCTGTCTTTTGAGGCAACCCTGTCATTATATCTTTTAGTATATAATGTTTGTATTTGCATTTCTATTGTTCTTGCATGTTGAGCTTTACCGTGCCCAAAGGAGAGCTGCTTACCCTTCAGAGAAACCTTTTAAAGACAAATGTTTACTATATAGTAAGTTAGCCTAAAGTGCTTACGACTCAAATATGAGAAATCTGCACTAAAATACAAGAATGTGAACATCAAATTGACTATCCATCATCACGTCCAGTTACTGTTTTCAAAAGTGCAAGGTGTCATTTAGTGAAGTGTCAATCTACTTTTCATGAAAGTAGATTTTATACATCCAATATAGTCAAGTGTCAGTACTGTGATAAAAATAGCAGTGAAGTTCAAATGGTACTAAAAGAAAGGGCACCTTCTGGGCAGATAAACAACTCTTACTCTTGGCCAGCCATTTTCCAATGGATTGGTTTCAAATAAGTGGCTCTTGGACACCCCTTGCTGGGTTTCTTTAGAATGAATTTTACTTTCACAGACCTCTGATTCCTATAATTAAGTTCCAATGTGCGGTTTTTGCAAACAGTCTTCTCTCTAGGGAACAGATGGGTATAAGCTTTGGAGATTTGGTTTCACAAAATGTAACTGCCAGCGGTTTTCTTGTTACTGTTTGAGCTGGCCCCGGAACATTCTTATCGGTTCAGCTTTCTAACGTTCTCTTGTTTTGATTTTATCTCCACAGTTTTAACAGCGTGCGCCAAGGAACACACATCTTGTTCCGTGAATTCAGCTTTGTCCAAGCTACTCCTCATAACAGGGCATCTTTTCTTCGGACCTTCTGGAGATGTTTCCGAACTGTGGGGAAAAATGGAGGCAAGTATTCCGGCATCTCCTGCTGTCCTGTTACCTTGACATTGAAATCCTTAGCCAGGCTATTAATGCAGTACAAATACTGACACCCCACACTGTGTCCTAATGTTCTAACATTTTTAATGGGAAGACCACATCACAGTTGCCTGTAGAATATTTTAAAAAATGCTCACAGCGTAAAGTAGCATAGGAGCACCTTGTTGGCAGTTCTGCATCCTTACAGAACAGCACATCAAGCAACAAGAGATCAGAGGGAGGACATTTGTGGGCCTGTGCATAGGGATGGATAGAGGGAAAAAAGAGAGTGCTGGGGGTCACTGGATGGGAGCAGGGTAGCAGACTAATCATGCATTTATACAGTCCTAAACTTACATTTTGCCCTTTGAAAGCAACCATGAGCCTGATGTGGCCCCTGGTGAAAAGGAGTTTGACACCCCTGTCCTAGATGATGTTGCAGGAGCTTGATGGCTGAAGAAGGAGGACCACTGACAACTGTGTGACCTCTTTCCCAACCCTACCCACAAGGAAAAAGCTCCAATGCCAAAATAACTCTTCAGCACTGTATCATCTTGTCTACCTATTCTTGTACAGCACTAGGTCTATTGGGTATTACAGAACTGGCCAGAGTTCAAAATAAACTCATGTAACTATATGCAACTAAAATTATGTTTTGTTTTAATTTAATATTTTAAGTAAAGAGACTGAATGTTGCTGTAAAAATATAGATTTTTGCGTGTGTTTTTTTGTTTTTGTTTGGTTGGTTTGGGTTTTTTTTTTAATTGTTTTGTTTTGTTTTTGCCATAAGTCTCCCTTGTTTCAGGCTATTCAGCATCACTTCAGTTGAAGGGAAGACTAGATATTTAAATATAGATAAAACCTCACCTTCTGGCTAAGCTTTGCAATACTTCCACTCATGATGAACAGAGTTTGCAAGACTATGAATAATGTTGTGACTTTTTTTGAAATATGTCATTTAGATCCCTAGAAATTGGACAATCATAGCTAAACATGACCAAATCTCTAATCTGAGGTAACTGAGTGCTCTGTCTGTAGCACCTTCTTCCCAGTTATAGGTAATTTGTTACATTCTAAATTATACATATTACTTCAGCAAAAATATTTTTAATATTTCAGGTAAATTGTATGGTACTAATCTAACCAGTATGCAGTGAGGACATACCTGGTTTGAGGTCAGGTCATAGTCAGGGAAGATAAAGTGTAGACTCCTAGAACATGTTTCTGCAGGAGAGTTAGAGATGATAGTGAAGAAGTCTTCCACCAGAACTGCAGCTGTCAGTGGTGAACCTTGTTGACAAATTGAGAAGGAGCTACTTGATGGAAAGTACCCATCGCTGTACTTTCAATGCAGGTTTTCATCAGGCTTCCTCTGTCTAGCATCAAACTTTGGCCAGATGATGGGCACCTAGATTTGGTGGAAAGAACCAAAGTTTTTAGGTACATAATATTTCCCTTCTCTTTTACTTTTAGCAGTTTTATGTGAATATGGAAAAGGTTGTGGAAGAAAATGTAATCACCAGGGTACTTTGAGGGGGAAGAGAGAGCATAGGAACGAAAGCTCAGGTGGATGTTAACTGTGCTCTGGTGTGGCCTTAAGAGAGTTCAATTTATATTTTTCTGGTGTATGGAGAGTTATTCATCAAATGCCTGTTTTATTTCAACATTTCTTTGTGCAGAAAAGGGTGAAAATATGCCCTTTGTCTTCTATAGCAAGATTCTACTCTGTCCCTGTTTTCTCTCCTGTGTTTGTTTCTGCGCAGGGATTGCTCTGTGCTTCAGCATTCTCATTGATTTATGTCTGTGAAGAACTATGAAGGCATCTTTTGTCTTCCTTTGTCAGAAGTATTATATTCACTAACTTCCATGTCTCCCAGGACATTATTATTCTTATTTATTCCTTTACCATAAAAGTGCTTTCTGCCATTTTCTCCTCTCATTTACTTTGTTTCATTCCAGATGTGAATTTCGATTTTAGGAGTGAGTGGTGGCTTTTTCTTACTTTTGTCCATCTGTGAAGGGTATCCCTGATAAACTGTTTAAAAGCCAGCTCTGTGAGGATGTAGGTCAATGTAATAAATGAGAACTTGCATCAAAGCTCACATCTGTCTGGAGGAAGCAAGGGAGAATAAAATTAAAGATGTAAGATGATGCAATTTCCAAGCTTACATGAACTCAAAAAACCCCAAACAAACCCCCCACCTTTCCACTTCTGAGTGTTTAGTTTAGAAAAGAAGATAGTTTCTCACAAATGAGTGAACTGATTGTTTAAAATGGCTGCTAGTTGCTCCTCCTTGATGCAGGGAAATTTACTGCTTTGTCTGTCAGTCTTGATTTGGAATATGTGGCTGGCTCACCCAGGCAGATACATCTAGCCATGAGTTCTCAAAAAAACAATATGGGAGAAATCTGTCTGAAAAGAAGCAGTACTTAAATATAATAACCTGTGTATGTACAGAACCATGTATACATTAATTGAAGTGCACTAACATTACTGTTTCTCTTGGGAAATTACCGTGGATATTGCTTTTATACTTAATTCCTTATCCTTTTGAATTACTGGAAAGTGGTTCCTCATGGAGAAACGTGGCAGCTTTTATGTTACATCTTTCTGTGTTAGCTCTGCTACTTGATGGGTGCTAGTTACAATGTCCTTCATAGATTTATTTTTCTTTTTGTCTCCAAATAGGAAGGAAAAATGGCTGGCTTCACTAAATGTAATAGTAACATAACACACTTCAAAAAGTAAAGCGAAAGTGCTGGGTGTTTTTTTGTTTTGTGGTTTTGTTTGGTTTTGTGTTTTGGTTGGTTTGTTGTTTTTTAAGAGGATTTTGTTTGGTGATATGCTGGATCTGCTTTTTTACAGGATTTCCTACTGTTTTTAGAAGATTAGCAAGATGCAGTGTTCTATTTCCAAGTATGTGTAAGAATATCTGGGATTTTATGCACTGGGGAAAAAAAGATAGGTTTATATTAGAATGTGATCCATTGTCAAGAAACTGGGGTGGACTTCATAAAATTTCTTCCCTCCCTCAAACACTTTCCAATGATGCACAACACCCACAGAGTGGTCAGAGGACAGCTAGCTTGTGTGTTGAGAAGCACAGAACATAATGCTCAGTTAGCAACAGATTTCTCCCAGAGGCAGGCAAAATGACCAGAAGTCTTGTTTTCCCTCTGCTTATGCTTAAATTGACCTCTTGGAATCTAGCTGACCTGCTCTTTTGAATTGTCTGTTCCTCAGGACTCTTTAATTAAAACTGTGCTTTCTCAGTTTAAACAGCCCCTGCAGAGTTCTGCTGTGAAGCTTCATAAGGTCAACATATGCCTCTCCCAGCCCCCATGGCTTTCATGTCTTGTTGGTTCTCTGTTTTTAATTAAAAAGATTTTTCCTTAAATGCTTTCCAGCCAATTAGAGAAATTTTGCACTGAGAAACTTGTTCCAGGCCTGATGCATTGAGAAGTGAACAGAAAGCTCAGTCAGGACCATTGGCACTTTTTTTCTAGAGACCCAGCTTTCTTTGGTGCTTTTCAACAGCCTTTTTTTTCCCCTCTTCGATTTAAAATTGCTTCCAGCAAAGACAGCTGCTGTTTGATACCTTAGATATAGCCCTGGAATGGTTCAACACCAGATAGAGGATCTTTTCCTTCCACTGAGGGCTTATTGTTGTTTTATTTAGATGCAGACACCACTGAAGCATAAAACTGCTGCAGAAAGCATGTTGGACTGTATTGGTTTAAGATCCTTTTTGCAGATTCTTACTGCCCCTTCAGACAAAAAGTACTGTTCCTGCCCATATTGAAATAAAATCATCTTCTAAACCTACCTTGTTTATTCACATTCATCATGTTGCACAATGGCTGCCTCTTTGCGCAGTCAAATTAGGAAACTGGAAGTTTAAGTACATTTGGAGCTTGTGGAAAGAAGGCTTACCACAGCATGCACACAATCTCTGTTTCAAAATGAGAAGAGCGCTATGTCTCCCTGACTAGTTCTTGTTGAGTTCACCAGGAAGGCTGGATTGCATACAGAAATTAAGCAAATGCCCTATCCATATGATTCATGTAGCCTGCAGATTGAGAAGCGCTAGAAGGACCAGCATTCTCCCAGATCTTTTTTGAAAGATTCTATTTTAATGCATATTCCTGACAAGATGACTTTCTTGAGGTTCCAAAACCCTTTCCTTTGCTAGTGTCATTTTAATGCTTCCACATGTAACTCTTTATATTAAATTCCTCCCTCTTTTTTCACTCCCTCCCTTGTAAGCTGTTGCACTATCTCCATTTGTAGCTTAGTCAGTCTCTGTTTAGTGACATATATAGAAAAGTACAGAAATTATCACAGCAAATGTCAGAATCTTTTGCCCTTCCTTTTATGTTATTAAAACCAAATCAGATCTTTATACCATGTTATTGTAGGAAAGTTCTTATGAATCAGTAAGGTTTTATAGCATGTCCTAAAGATAATGAAGCTATGGATTTTAAGACAGTATTCTGTGGAAGTTCATTCTGCAGTGAAATAGCCTTACGCGAAATGATTGATCTCCAGGCTTTATTCACTTTGCAGTTCCTTTTCCTACAGTTATAGCTGTTGTTATTTATGATTTATCAATGTAGTTCTGCCTGGAACCATTGACTCTGGAACATCAGGACAAAAGATTTCTTAAGCTGAGGAGAAACAAGTAGAGGATTACATTTTAGAGATTGTGAGATATACCTATAAGCATTCTAAGTAAAACCAGCTGTGTTACATAGATCTAAAATGCATTGCAGTAATAATTTGTAGAAGTAGTATCATGTGGGTCAGTGATGGAGTCTTCACCTAGTCTTTCCCTGAATTCAGTTCATACCATTCTGTCAATGCAGTTTGTGAAATTCAGTGCCTTAATAGTACACTGGAAGTCCTCCTTATCTAATCCAGTTCTTGGATTTTTTTCAGACCAATATTGCATTTCCTTTTCAGCTGTATCTCTGAATGTGCACCCACCAATCTTAATTTCCAAATGTGTTTTCAACATCATATTCTAGATGTATATCTCTCTAAATGCACTTTTTTTGAAAAACCAATAAGCTTTTCTCTTTGTTTTCTAAAGTTTTCTGGCTATATTGTGTCTTTTGACAGTTCTTCACCGATTGTGTCATAGGCAGATTAAATTAGTATATTCTTTACTTTTTGTCCCAGTTGAGTGAAACATTTAAATGAACTTATGTACAGTGATTGTTGTTGCATTCTGCTAAGCAATTATCCAAAATTCAACTGGTAATTATTATTACCATTTGCTTTGCAGTCTTTTGGCAAGTTTCCCATCCCTATGGCAGCATTCTTATTCAAACCAAGTGAAATGGATTTTTTCAATTAAGACTTTTTTAGGTTCCAACATTGGCCTGAAGACTTAGTATTCCAGATTGTGAGGAAGTTCCCTGGAATAAAATTCCTTCTAAATTGTGTGATCTGAGCTGGGATTTTGGATGCTCTATGTTTCTTCTATTAAATAAACTTGCTCTATCCTCTCACTTGTGAAAAGTCTTGAGAGAAGATCTGCACACTACTTATGCGTAAACGTGATCATCCAGTAAAGGTTTATGAAGCATTAGCTTCATTAACTAGTATATTTCATGATGTTTCTGGACTACTCTTCAGCAGCAGAGATACTAAAAGGGAGAGAGAGAGAGAGAGATGTAGAGAAAGGAAATTAAAATCTTATTTTCTCTTGAAACCTTATAGTATGGCTTTCTGCAAAGAGGTTGTAAAAAAGGAAGAGCCACTCTGAAGACCACGTCTGTCTGCAACCTGCTGTAGACTCTTAACCTACCCCGACATTTCAAGGTGCCTGAACTGCAGAAAGAATTGTCTTTGTCCCTTCTCTGTGAACCATAAAACATACTTCTCCCCATACTGTTGGCTTCAAGCATAAGTCTGTGCTGTATCATGCAATGTTTATAAAGACAATCTAAACTCAGAGTTGGCTTTTTAATATGGTATAGTTCTGCCCTGTCTCAAGATACTAGCTTGCGACCTGGAAGCTGCAGAGCTATACCTCTTCGACAGCAGCCTGACAGTAGTTGATCTATCTCAGCTGACATACAGGGAGTGTTGTGGTGCATCCATGTAGCTCATTGCTATATTAATTATTCAAAGTAGCCTAGGTGCTAAGAGATGTCATGATAAGTGAAGAGATATCTACCTTTTTAAAAATACCTCTTTTTTTTAAGTACTGTTGTCCAGCTGCACAGAAAGTCTCTGAACCAGTTGTCTTTGTGTGTGTATCCTCCCAGCTGCTTCTTACAGCTTTTCTGTCTGGTGGTCTTGTTATTCATAGTTCCCATCACCGCACATTCACTCCCTAGCTTTCCTAAGTTAATGCGATTGATTTACATAATGTGCTCCTGACTCTAGAATCTTATGTCTCCTATTGGGTCAAGCAGGCCAAACCTATATGTAGGAGTTTTTGCCTGTTTGTTAATTGTGATTATGGACAACTATAGATAGTCTCTCACCCCTTTTCTTCCACTTCCCTTATCAGTTATAATCACAAAAACTTCAAATTCAGTTATTCTGTTTAAAAAAAAAAAAAATAAAAATGAGAGCACCATTTATTTCTTTTGAGGAACTATTTTTAACCTGTGGTGTTGAAAGGGGTGAAATGAGCTGCATTTTTGTTTCTGTAATTATGTTACCAAACTCTTCCAGCAAACCTTTTCTTGTTAGGCAAGATAATTGGTGCCTACAAATTTATAATCTCTCAGGAAGTCCCTACTCTGCACTTCATTTTGAGGCCTTGGTGCCATTCAGTATGTCCATGTTTGACTAAAGGTGTGATTGTGAATTAGTTTAGCTGAACAGTACAGCTGTGCTTAGGTGTAGAAGTTCTTACATCACTTTAAAGTCGCCTTACTTCAATAAAATGTCTGCAAGTCTGCTTTAAATCAGTATGATCATGAATAAAGGTGTTGCATACGATTAGAAGGATTGTTGGTTTATGCTCTGTTACGCATCTTTCAAGAATTCTAGATGAGTATCAGTAGAAGTGATCTGCATGCATGATTAGTACTTTGATATGCGACTACTACTTTGTGAAATTGGGATAAGGTAGTACTATGGAAAACCTGTAATCTGCAAATGAGTTATGAAATGTAGTCAGTAATATTTATAAATTAAGCTTGATCCATTTTAAATTTGTCACAGGTACGTGATTCTGATAATGTACAGTCTGATACCTTCCTTCATTCTTAGTAAGAGCATAGAATGCAAATCCGTCTCAGATCAGCTTATGAATCTCATCACCTTCATGGGCACAATGGACTTGAGCTTGGCAGAGGGGATACTTGAGTATCAATGAGCTCTTCGAGACCCTCTTTTCTCCCTAGAGCCATATCCTATGGGATTCTTCCAAGCAAATCTCTGAAGAGATTGAAGTCCGCTTTCCTGAAATCCAGACCTGTGGTCCTGCTTTTTGCCAGGTAGATAAATTCCTGAAAGCTTCATGAAATGGTTTTTCAAGTCTAAAGACAAAGACCTTAGAAATGCTTCAGGCATAGGAAAAGCTTCCATAGAAGCTCACACCTTCCTAGACTTTAATGTCAGTTAGCCAAAACCCACAAACCTGTGGGATAAAAGCTTTGCTTGTTCTAGTGCTCACAGAGATACTTGTCAAATCTTGTCTTCTCTGAGGTTTTCCTGCATTAAGGTCTAGTTCCAGAAGCAGTCAAAATTTACATCAGATGTTTTAATAAACTGGTTTAGATTCCCCAGTCGAACTTGTATATTACTTATAATGGAGAAAATATGGTGTTGCTTAAGAGAAGGAGCACTAGTATCAAGGGGGGCTGAAGAGTACACAGAGTACATAATAAACTTAAAGGAAACTGAGCATTTGAGATTTTTTTTTTCTTTTGGAAAGTGCAAGTATGTCAGGTTCCAAAGTGTTACTAGTGTTCATTTTCATACGGGGAGGAGAGATGTCAGGAAAGGCAATATTCTCCTGAATGGGATTTGAACCCTTCCCCTTTTGTTTCTTTGGGGTGTAGGACAAACTTTAATTCTGAACTTTATTCACTCACTCCTCTAGTGAGCTTTTTACCTGCCCATTTTTTAATTATTCTGTATCATTATACTACCCTTATCCTGAGTTTATCTGTTTGATCATCCATTTCTCAAACATTTGTTTCCTTTTAGCCCTGGTGCCTGATTATCTATTACTACTTTTCTCCCTACTATTTCTGCTGGAGCTGTTGCATAATCAGAATTCTCATCTACGTTCCAGTCAAATTGCATTTATATAACACCCAGAATAGCTTATACATGATCTTAAAGAAAGTCAAGCTCTCAATGTATTTGGTGTGAACCTATCTCTGCATCACTATCTTATGTCAGAAGCAAATATTTTTCTTTATTTCCCATCCCCACTCTCCATGCTGCTAATAGATATTTCTTCATTTCTGCCCGCAGTGGCAAAGGAGTTGCTGTGCTGTGCAAAGTTACAATGGAAAGCAGATACTAGTGAACATGATTAGGATACTGAACAGTTAATATTGCAGCTTCTTCCTGAAACAATTTTAACTTTTCTGTCTACTCTGATTGGAAACTTATCAAACCCTTGAAATGACGGAGTGAGTGTAATTGTCTTAAAGGTGCTGAGAAGTGTTTAATGGTGTTCCTCTGTGATGGACAGAACCTCAGATGCAATGCCTTGATTTCAGAATGGTGATTAATGATGGCACTTCTCTTTACCTGTTGTCTGAGTATCTCCAGGTATTTTATAGCTATTAAAGAATGAAGATGCCCCAAAACCTTGACAATATTGTTTTCACTTTCCGGTTGCAGGAAGTGAGAAAGAGAAATGAAGTGACTAGCTGCAGTTCACATAGTCAGAGGTAAAATCAAGGTGTCTGGCTTTTTGGTATTATGAACTCAATTTTATATGCTAAAGTTGCATTTTTCTTACAGATATAGGAACAAGTAGGAAAAGACATGTTAGTATACAGCAATAACGTATAGATAAATTGTTTGTAGGAACCTGTCTTGTTTTCTATTTAAAGGTTTTGAGAGTTCTTGTTGCGCTAGAATAGTAGATCACTGTGCATGATGTACATGGGGTGATGTAGGATGTATTTTTAGTTCTTTTCAAGTTTAATGTGATAACCCCCTTCACTACTTGCTTTTCTAGACAAAGTCTTCAGAGCAAGATAGAAGGCAAGTTAGTCAACATATGTCATCATATCTATTGTAGGACCACATGCTCAGAACCACTTTCACAACAATCCTTCCCTTTCCATGGAGGGATAGAGGGGAGGGTAATTTCATGTGTATGCCCTAGCAATGTGTACCCTCTCTGAAAGTACCTTTGCTCATAAGCATTCTGGTATTTAGCTGACAACTGTATCACTTAGAAAGCAAATCTCCATGTATAGAAGATGCTAGCTTCTAACGTAAAATTGGCAAGAGATTTTCTCTTCTGAAGGAGCTCAAAATAGAAACTACTTTATATGCTGGAGTATCTTCTGTATTCATCTTCGCTCATTGTAAATTCAGAATATTTCCCTTTTATATAGAGGCTGCAGTCTTTTTGCTGTTTTTCCGTAGCTTCAAAGTACTATCTGGTACAGTCTTGTTCAAGCATGTTGTTCTTCAAGGGACCACCTTATGGAATAGTATACTGTGGTTTTTTCCCTTAGGTCCAGTCTGCTAGGCGAGTTACACATGTCTTGTGAAAAGATTTCCTAAACATATCTGTTCTTTGAAGGGCCATCTTCTGAGTTCTTTTATTGAAGCAACAAAGTGCAGCAGCCTAGAACCTGATCTGGCCATGTTACACCTTGTTATTTATCTGGAAATACAGAGTTAAAAGCCGAGCTTTAGATCTCAAGCCCAGCAAAGTGAGATTTTGGCATTTGCTCTAAAGAGGCTGCTGCCTGGGAAAGTTGAGTATGTGCACTGGTGCAGGTAAAGCCAAAACTAAAGAATTCCTGCTGGAGCTTGTCCCTTGGTGCAGCTTGTGTACATCATGTTTTGTCCTATGAGTATACAAGTTCGATGCTCAAACTAGAAATCTCGTTTTCACAGGCTGCTGTGATAGTCAACAGAGATTGCCTGATCCATAGGGCAGTTTTGAACAGTTCAGCTGGGATCCTGGCCATGAATCACCCTCTGGTAATCTTTCTCTGTATTAGTTATATTAGGAGTTTAGGTGGAACAGCCTTTTCATTGAAGACCTAAGTTTGGTGCATCAAAATTACTTTTGCACTCTGCATTTCAAATGTGTGCTGTTTTCCAGACTAATGTATTAAACCCTTAGTAATATGTCTTTCTAATGATGCTGTATAATTTTATTTTAGTTTGGCACTCACTTTTGTGTAACGCTCATGAATAAACCTTTTAGGAAAGTTTTGGTTCTGTGATACTTTTATGCCCTTATAAATCTTCCACGACTTTTATATTTAAAGTATCCCCTAAGCAAAGTGAATACCAAACAAAATCTTACTAGACTAGTGGAGTTAAGAAACAAATCAATAGTCACTGGAATCACATTTATTATCGCTTGAAGTATTTCCTTTGAATCCTAGCTAAGACATGTTGCAGAACTAATATTAAAGGAAAAAAAAAAATCTAGTGAAATGCTATTTATCTGTGTCTCAGAAAGTAAACACTGCCAGCTTTAGCAGATACAGCAATTAAATATGGTTACTAAGGAAGCAGGTTTTCATTAAGTAATACACCTACTGAAAACTTAATTTTTTGTTTCTTTTGGCTTTCTCTGTTAGAAAAAGATATCTGCAACATCCCTCTACACACCCTTGCATGCACGCACAGAGTCTGGAGCTTTTTTTTATAAGGTCTTATGCTGATTTCAAATAAATTAGATTAGTTCTTAGTTCAAAATATTATTTCTGGTAATCGGCTTGCTTTAGGTGTATGTAAAGTGAATCTGTAGGCAAATAGCAGATTCTGAATAGGGTGTTGGCAGGGTTTTTTTTGTTGATGCCAAGGGGAAGATGTAAGCATTTTCCTCCCTTCTCCACTCTCCTTGTTGTGCTTGGTCTGCTGGAGCAAATGTGGGACAAGCAAAGAAATTAAAACTGGCAACTCCTGAATCCTAATCCTGTTAATCTTTGTACTGGGCAAATCACTTAATCTCAATGTACCTTCATTTTTCTATTTATAACCTGGAGTTCCACCTGCTGGATTAAATTAAGTAGCCTTTGACATACAAGTTTTGGCTGGATAGGGAAAACTGAGACCACTTAGATGCCTGTATAGATCAAATTTGATGGTATTGAGGCCTTAATGAACCCTCACCTTTTTGTTAGGGGTAAGCAGTTAATTTTAGACAGATGCATGTAAACTTCCTTGCAGCTTCTTTCCATTAAACTAATTTAACTCTTCTTTAAATACACAAAAAAGAGTGACTAAAATAGTATAAGAGTTTGAAATTTAAAAACCTTTAAATCAGTCTTCCTTCTTTACTTCCCTCCCCCTAGTCAGACTCAGAAGTTTTTTCCTATGGGAAATTTTCTGCCTTTTAACAGTTCTTTGGATTATATTAAAATCAGTTCTGGAGGAAGGAAAGACTTGATGATAGTTAGAACTGGATTTCAAGAGCTATATCTATTCATGTGAAAACTAACCAAACCTGCAGAGAGGAAATATGCAAGTGGCAGCTCTGTTTGTTGTGGTTTGCTTGCAGAGAATTGTCACACGCAATGCACACAATCATCTTGAGCTCCTTCCGACTTAGCACAGTTTCAGCAGAGATGAGGGTGGGCCATTGATTTTAGCCAGATGGTTAAAAGTTGTTGCCTAGACACTTTTCTTCCTCTCTTTGAGCATTTGCTAAATGTTTAATGAAACATTAGGTCTTGGTCAAATACATCTGATACTTAATTTGTGGATATATGTATGATTCTATTTCTCCTGATTGTTACAAATGGAATGTATCAAAATGGAACTTAAAATCTCAGATTATGAAAGTGACATTGTACAAGCAAATCAGTCTTCTTAATTGCCTTTTCTTTTTGAGCATTTTGTATGTAATGTGCATATAAGTAAAGAAGAATTTTACTTTTTACTCATTTATGACTACTCTGGAAGGCACAGACCTCAGTATTCAATCACTTCTAAGGAATGGCTCTAAGGTATTTTGAAAAGAGGATTAGCGAAGTGTTAACTTTATCTAGTATTTTTAACAGCCCCAAAACACTTGATATTTGCTTGCTACTAAGTTAGCTCTCCTCAGAAAAATTATTTCTTTGACTTTTAAGACCATTTGCAGGCGACATAGCAAAAGGAATTTACATACCTCCTGAAGTTACACAGCAATGGTCAATTTGAAACCAGAGTGTAGTAGTAATTAATTGTAGAAGAGCCTGAATCATCAGGGATTTGACTGTGTCATCCAACATATTCCTTACAGCCTAGTCTGTGTGGAACATCATTGTTCAAGTTCTAGCCAGAAGTTATTATAAAATCTTGTTTTCAAATGATAGTAACTTTTTGAGGAAATACAAGTGAAAAATAAATAAATCCAGGATGAAATCTCTTGTATGTCCATGGAAGAGATGATTGAAATAAAATATTAAGAGCACTTTCTTTGAAATACTGAGTTTTTGAGTGTCATGGTTTAACCCAAATGGCAGCTAAGCACGACACAGCCACTTGCTCACGCCCGCCTGGTGGGCTGGGGTAGAGAACTGAAAGAGTAAAAATGATAAAACTTGTAGGCTGAGATAAAGGCAGTTTAACAGGTAAAGCAAAACAAGGGATTCATTCACCACTTCCCATGGGCAGGCAGGTGTTCAGCCATCTCTAGGGCAGCTGGGGCTCCATCACGCCTAACAGTGACTTTGGAAGACAAACACCATCACTCCGAATGTCCCTCCCTCCTCTTTCTTCCCCAGCTTTATCCACTGAGCATGGTGCCATATGGCACAGGATATCTCTTTGGTCAGTTGGGGTCAGCTGTCCTGGCTGTGTCTTCTCTCAAGCTTTGGTGACCCCCCAGCCGCACTGCTGGCAGGGTGGCGTGGGGAGCCAAAAGTCCTTGACTGCTTAGCAACAACTAAAACATTAGTGTGTTATCAATATTATTCTCATACTAAATCCAAAACGCAGCACTACCAGCTATTAGGAAGAAAATTAACTGTGTCCCAGCCAAAACCAAGGACACAGAGGTGTCCAGGAGTGACTTTCCTACTTTTCAGGAACTTTGTTCTAAAAAGGTTTGAACTTGAAATTCTTTCAAGGTAAATTCAGATATGACATATTATTATCTTTGAGTCCTAAAGAAAAATCAGCATTTCAGTTGCCTTCTTTGATGATTCTGAAGACAAACAAGACCAAATAAGTAAAATCAGCAACACTGAGAAATAATTGTAAGTGAAAACAACTCACAGAAAATACCTTAGATTTAGCATCTGAGACGAGATCTCATCTGCTGTAACCAGAAACACAATGATGAACTTCTTCGGGCTTTGAATGCAACTAGAGCAACATGTAGGCTCTGGATTTCTCTGCACAAGTATTTATTTTCCCTTTGCTAACTAAGGGATTATCCAGATAACCATCTATCCTTTCACTACTGTACTGAATTTTTTTGAGATTATTTTTAACTTGGATCAGCTTATAACAGAACCCCTCAAACAACTGATTTGGCAAACTGAAAGAGCAGTGAACTATGATGGGATCAGGTGGAGGTAAGGAACTGTCGAGTTTTCTACCAAATAAATAAATACTGGTATTCCACCTTCAGTTTACAAATTGAAATCTACCTGATGAAATATGCACATTTTTATTCTGCTGAATGCTATATGTGTTTTTCAGCTTATTCTTTTTAGAACTAGAAACATGACTGTTTCCAATTCTTGGCTATTTTTTTTAAACAAAAAAAAGTATTTGTATGAAATTTTATACCTGTCTCTAGTCCTGATACCTGTGTACCTTCATATAAAAGCAGGCAGCAAAATATAAATGTGATTCTAATTAATAATTTTTAAAAAATCATTCAATTATTTTAACTGACATACTCTCCTTGCCATGATAGTGATAAATAAAAATTAATTCTGGTTTATAACCCCCCTTTACCTACCAGACTAGGTTAAGTAGCTTTTGATGGATGTATGAAATATAATTAGCTTGTTCATTATGAAGATGAGTGTAGCAGAAAGTGAGGAAGCTTGGGCATAAGTGTCAGAATATGTTACTGACTAATTCACAATGCTGAAAAGATAATTAATAAATCAGGGAGGTAGGGGGAGAAACCTTGTGTGGTGTTTAACAAGCTGGATTTTGGGTGGGCTACCAATGTGAACCATCTCCCCACCCTCCATTCTTTCTCCTAAAACCACCAGAAGATGATCAGTGCTTACACATACTTCTCTTGAATCTTGCAGTGGATTAGACTCAATTGGATGAATAGGATAAATTGGAAATCAATTGGATGACTTTTTGTAAAATTCAGATCGCGCTTTAACTGAACGACCTCGGATTCCACTACAGTTAATATCCTAAAATCTAAATGCTCAGCAGCATTGAAATTTGTTGCAGAGTTTGTTCTCCCATTTCTGCATGTGCAACTATATTGGGGTTTTTTTCAGTCACACTAGTGTATAGGAGAGATACTGTGTCCTACAGTTTCAGCCTGGTCTGGAAGTTACTTCTACAAGAAATTCTTTGGTTCTCTTCTTTTACAGTTTTAGCATGGAACTTCCATGTTTGAATCCCAAAAGAAGTCTAGGGACCACTAAAACATCAAGGATAGTTCAATTGCTTTTTAACTTGATTGTGTATGCACTTTATTGCAGGCTTTGGATGCACTGAACAGATACCTTCTGATAAAACTACGGCATGCAATCCCCTTGCTTCCAAATAGTGTCAAGTGATTTGGAAAGGGCCAAATGCAGCGTTATGGATTGATCAGAACTTGGAAGACAGCAAAAGGGTTGCAAACGACTTCATTTTTGAAGAAATTTCCAAATTCTGAAGGATTTGAAGTTTTTCTTGTTGAGAAGCAAGTCCCAACCCAGCATGTTTTCCCTGGGCCACTGGTCAGTTTGAATAAGCTACCTGATAACTACATTCTGTGTGTAGACTTTGTCTAGCCCGGAGATGAAGGTGTTGTAGTAGAGTTGTTTTCCTTGTTTTAAGAGGTGGGAGGAAGCATAGAATATTGCATTATTTGTTGATGCAAGCATTTTCAGGTATAAATATGTAAGCAGGTTAGAGCACAGGGGAACACCTGTTCCCTGGTATTTTCTGGCAGTTGAGTGTCTAAGTGTGTACCTTTTGTTGATGGAACAGCTTAGTATCTGTGAGTTGAAATATCTGAATAACTGGCAGCTGGGTCTTCTCTCTGCAAAATTGCAGGCATTCTTCTCATATCATACTATCCTCCCTTGCATTCCCTCTGGTTGGCTTCAGTCCCTCCCCAAAATCTTCTATTTCAAGGGTAGAGTCTGCCAAGGGTGCATTGGCAAGAAGAACAAATTCTCCCTCTGAAGAGCTGGTGTCACTCATTAGCATGTAAGAAGAGTGGTTGTAAATAAACAGCAGATCATGTGGAGTTCTGTGTAGTATTAATTCTAGGAATGTATACAAGGACATGCAGCTGGCTGGATGAGGTAGAGATACCATTATTATTTAGAAAGAATTGATCCCTGCACCCAGTGAAATGCTTGCGACTTGATTCCAGAAGCCTTATTGTAACTACAACAACTGATACTGTTTTTATCTTAGCATTACCTCTGTTGTCCCTGTTTTTTGAGTTGATCTTAACAGGTGAAAGAGAACCAAGAAAGCATATGTGTGTGTTCTGTAGATTTGTCTAATATTCAGTTAAGCGCTGTCACCTGTAAGGCATTTTTTGATTCCACATTGTATCTTTAATATAAAAAAAGGGAATGTACTAGACTTTATGTTCCGCCATGCAGTATGAAGGGGTTGCTTAGGGCAAGATGGAATACTGCAAGTTGAAACCTGTTATTTTAGACATTGTGCTTTCATTACCTTGAAAGAAACATAATTCATCTTTCTTCACAATCAGTTTTTAAATGGCTTTTAAAGCAGATTACCATGCTTCATACAGCTATGAAACGTTAATAGTTGGTTTATTGTCTTTTGCAGTGGAAAAAGCTTCATCTCAGTATTAAGGAGAAGAATATCCCTGTGATACAGTTTCTTGTGGTAAGAGGTTAAGAGAAAAAAGAGACCTATTTCTGGTCAAATGGCTAAGATAAATCAGAAACTGAAGCTGTTGTCTTCTCTGAACGCATCCAAGAGTATACTAATGCCTTAATTAAAGCTGCTGTTCCATGTCAGCATAACCTGATCCAATTGCTGGCTAGCGAGATACTGCCTTCTCACATCGTTCTTATGGCAGCTCCAGCACTTGTCCGATCTTGTGCTGATCTGTCTCGGCATGCTGAACTGGCAGGAAACTATTCAGTACTTCTGCTGGTTGAGTTAGTTTTCCACTACCATAGCATGCTGAAACACGCCAGTGCGAGGTCACACACGGGGTGGGATGCAGAGGGTGGTTCTCTGCAGCCATGGCCGAACTCACACCACCGAGCAGTTTATAAGTGCAAAATCCCAGCGCTGGCAAACCTGGCCCTAAAATACAATCATATTGCTTTATGTTGACACTTGGCCCAGTCTAGTTTGATAATGTAATGCAATATACTCATACTCCGTTTTAAAACCTCCTTTGGAGAGTAATGCACTTGTCGAGTTTATAGCCAGCAAGCCATGTAGTCTGACCTGTATAGCACATCATTAAACTTCACTTAGTAACACCAGTATTGAGCCAAAACACTTTTGTCCAACTGAAAAATAATTTGCATATCTTCCAGAAGGGCATTCAGGTTTGATTAAGTCATGTGAAGCCTGAAGGGGCCGCAGGGCCCCTGGGAAAAATAGCAGGAGGAAGCAGTCAGCTGTGGGGGCTGCCAGAGCAATTAGGCTGGCCAGCAGCCCGGTCCCCATGCAGCGCTGAGCTCTCCTGGGAAGGAGCAGGAGAGCTGCTCAGGGTGGCCTGTGCTGGGCCACCTTCCCCATGTGCTCCCACTGCACCTGGGCAGAGCCCGGCCGGTGTGCAGGGCTTCCGCAGGGGTTCCGCAGGGCTGGCGGGCCCTCCTGCGCGCTCCACACTGCGGCTGCTGGGGAAAGAGTTGCTTGTGAAGGCTGCTGTTGATGATCGAAGGGGCAGGTGAGAAAGAAACTATCCTCGCAGGGAGGAAGGTTGTTTATGTGTTAACTTGTTTTGTTGGAAGTCAGAATTTACTAAGACTTGATTTTGAACAGTAAAGTGTCATTAGGGGCTAGTATAATCACAATCCTGAATATGCTACTGCAATTGCAGTTTGTGGCAGTATTTAATAATGTGATTATCTTCGCCTTAAAAAATATATTTTTTAAGTGTATGAAAATGATGTTATTTCAAGTATTTGAATGGTACGTTGAAGTCAATTTCTTATCCTTCTTTTTGATAAGCCAAGTAAATCATAACCTTGAGCTTCTCTCTGTGAGGCCTGTTTTGTAAGCACGTGATCGTTTTTGTAGCCCTTCTGACTCCTTTTCAATTCTCGACATCATTCCTGAGTTGTGGGTGTTTCAAATTGGTCAAATGCTGGTAGCTCAGCCTCTCTACTTGACATTGCCGTGTTTACTCATCTGAGGACCATATTGTTCTCCTGATTACATTATTCTGAGCATTTGTGGTCACCTTCCACTCCACTTGTCTTCACAGAAACTGTTTACCCAGGTGGAGCCCTCTACATTTTTTGTTTCTAGATATAGTGTTGAATATATAAGGATGCTCTAAGCAAGGTGTGAGCCAACTATGTCAATGAGGTTTTTCTGTGTTACTACTTATTCCTTTTACATTTTCAGTGTTTCATCAGTTTCTATATGGCTCACAAATGTTATTAATTCTTGTTCTTTTCTAGGCCATTTTATGAAAAATTGCTTCAGAATGTAGAACTAACAGGGTATTCTTGGGGATTCTGGGAGAAACGTACCTTCTAAGTAGTGATTCCTCATTCTTATTTTGAGATGTAACAGCTATTCCGTTAATGTGTTTAGATTTTTTTCAATAATTCAAATTTATTAGTCACAGCACTGTTCCGTATAAAGGGTAGGATCTCTCAAAGCTTTTTTACCTTTAGATTTCTGTTCCCCTTTGAAAAGATTACTTAATTCACCAATATTTTTTTTTTCATAGTTGATAGCTATTAGTTATTAACCAATGAAGTCCAGTACTTCCTGTTTGAATGTTTTGTTTGGGAGTATTATCAAACTGGCCATGGTACAGATGCCTGGGTTATCTCAGCTGGTGGTGGCACTTTAGGCCTTATTTCAGTTCCATCCTTGCATTCACTGGTACTCTGCATGCTCTTGTTGGGTAGCCATTTCAGTCAGAGTAAGCCCCCATCTTATCATTTTGAAGTGCTAATATGACTTCAGCTTTTTTCTTGTCCTATAAAATTTCCCAGGTGTTTCAGACTTTGCAAATCAATTCTCAGCAGTGCTGAGAGCTTGTCAGCCAAGTCTCTTCAAAATTGTGACAGAAATGATTAACATCTTCTTTTAATTTTTTAATATGTTAAGTACCACTCCACTACTGACATCTTCCCAAATTATCACTGAAATGGAAAATGTTTTTGATTATGCAGAAAAATAAGTATGATACATATTATATTAAATACAGCACACGTTTTTTCTGAGCACTACTTTATTTTCCCCCCCATGGAGCAAAATGTCAAGAGGCTTATCAATTACTACAGTTTTCTCCTGATATGCATATCATTATCTTCATCTTTTTGTCCCAATTTTTTTTTTTACCTGTTTCATTTTGTTTCTCTTTCCAATTTTCTGTGAATTCCTGGCTTCTTGCTATTATTCACTGCTGTCAGCAGATTCTTTTTTACATAGTATTATTTATTTTTATCCTATGTAGGAGGCTATGAAAGACATCTTTGCCAATACTAGGTGAGTTTTACTTGAATCTTCCAGTTGAAATATACCAGAAAGGTAGTTAAAATATGTCAGCGTTTGGCAGAGAACTGAATCTCTCATATTATCTCAATTTCATCTTGGGTAAATTGTGCACCTTTTGGACAGGGAAAAATGTGACATTCCATCCAATAAAATATGATGCAAAAATCTGTCAGTAAAAATGTTTGGCAACACTGTGGCAATGAAATTTGTATGAAGTATGCAAGAGTGATAGATGTTATTAAGAAACTAGGAAAAATGCTATAATAGTGTAATGCTTAAGAATACTATTTGCATAATGGTGGAAATGATGATATAACTTTTACAGACTTGAGGCAGGTAAAGTTTTCTGCGCGTTCCTAATGTTAGCATTTTATGACATTTACAATGGTTAGCCATACAAATATAATGCTGTATTACTGTCATGTTTTAAAATGGCTTTTCTTTGAGAGAAACAAGATTTTACTCTATTGAAATAATTAATTAATACTAATTGCCTTTCTATTCTGCATACTGAATGAATTCCATAGCAGATAGTTGTTCTTCGTTCATTTTATAACCTGTGCATGAAACTGGGTAACAGATTGGACAAAGCTTTGTTATATTCTTTGCACAACTTCGAAAACATGCAAAGGCGTAAATAGAGAAAATTTCAGTTGGAAACAGGAAATTGTAACAAGATTAAAATGTCAGTGCTTAGGCAATGCTCTGAAGTCTCTAAAAGGGTTATTATCTATAACTGGATTGATCTCTGCTCATCCTTATTTTATTCTGTTGAGTGGAAAAATAGATTTTTAAACTGTGAAGATGCAAAACCAGGTCTTTCAGTTTACTGAAGTTAAAGTCGTTTCTTGTAGTACTGTTTGCTCTTCATAAAGTTGAATAGTAAATCTTCTGAATAGCAATAGAAACTGTCAGCAAAGGCAAAATATGCCTTATGTTGGCATGTCAGTCCAAGTGTGGGTGGATTTTCAGAATTTTGAACTCCAGTTATTAATAACTTGCTCTCTGCAGTGAAGTCTAATCTGGTAATTTTAAAATTAATTATTACACTTTCAACCACCTGATAATCATGAGTAACTCTAAAAAAATGAAACAAAACAAAAAACAACAACAACAACAAAACCCCCAAACAAACAACAAAACCAACAAACTTCAAACAGATAGGTACTGCTATTACTAGGAAAGAAAACTGACTTGTTTGGTAAACCTTGAGGCAGACATGGCACTTTTGAAGGAGACGCACCTTTCCAAGTCAAATACAAATGCATAAGAGAGGGTGGAACTATCTGGATCTAATGATTTTTTTGCCCAGAGCAAGGGATGTTCCTGCCTTGTTAATAAACTCATTTAAAATGCAGCCTCTGAGTACCACAAAACAGAGGCCACCATTAGTACTTACCATTGCTGAGTACTAAAGGGACTGGTTAAAGATTCATTTGTCCTTAATTAAGATGACCCCAAATTTCTTCAGATGGTGGCTACTAGAAGATATAATTGGAGGCACCTGGCACTTTTTTGCTAACTTTACTTCAAGATTTTAGTCTTGTAAGAGATTCTTCAGTAGATAAATCCAGAATGATTTATCCCTTTAATTCTCTACCTTAAATAACCATAAATTATTTCCTTAATGATTTAGAATTGCGTGATGTAGGAGATAGTTAAACTTACTTTCCAAGAGATTAATTTCCTGCTTTTTCACTAGCATCAACTTTAAAAAAAGAAAAAAGTAATATTATGGATTTCATTTGCCAATTTATAAAGTATTTAAAATATTGCTTGCCACTCTATCCTGTTTGTTGTGGAAGTAGGAGCATTTTGAGGGCATTCTGAGGAAGGTGATGAATTGCTTTCAGACATTGGAAAAAGAAGAAGAGAGTTTTACTGGAGTCCTGTGGCGAGCTGTTCTACAAGGTGGCTTGCAAGGAAACTGCTTCTCCCCTGGGAAGACAGCTGAGGCTGTGGTTAGATAAGCACTTTTAGGTTGGCACTGGTGAGGGAAGGAATAGTCCTTGGCCTCCTCTCTGCTCCTGGTGTTCTTTGTGGGCTGCAGGTGGCTGTGTAGAGAAGACAGCACAGAGCTGATCCCAGTAAAAATAACCTGGAAAAAAATAAGTTACTTTTCAGTTGAATCATTTTCTTGTCCTAGTCACGGTGGGGTTGTACAGGCAGCTGTACTGGCATAATGGAAATGGGAATGAAAGGCAGGGAGGAGGGTAGGACTGCCCTTTTCAGTAGATGACCCAGTATAAAATCTATGTTTGTATTACAGCTTTAATTGTTGGTCATATAAAGGGCCTAGCAGGCCAGACTTGCTCTTAGCACCGTAAAACTTCTCTTCCTCAGAAAACAATTTATACATAACTTTAGATGTCTTGTTTACAACTGTAGCATAAGCTATCGACATCTTGCTAAATTTGTCTTGTCTGGCTTCAGCTGTGCTGAAGGATGGGAACAAAAGCAGAAAGATGACTAGTATATTGGCTCAAATAACATTGTACTGAAAATACCCTGGTTGCAGGTATTTCAAGCCTCTTCATGAACTTTCAATACAAAAAGTATTATGGATATGAATTCTGCTGTGGTATAGGTCTTGCCTTCTCAGTTTATGGCTCTTATGCTCATCCCAAAGTTATCAGAATATTTTTTCCACTTTTTCAAAAGCCCACTTATGTTACAGCCAGTGAAGCAGATTTTTTTCTTCTTCCTAACTTTGATGTCCATTTTAACTTGCTATACATAGTGTCAGTCAAACTCTTCTCTATGCATGTTTGACTCAAACCATGGATGTAGTGAAGCTGCTTTAACAAGCAACTTTAATATTTCTCTGCCCTTTTCAAGCTGTGAAAAAGGCTGTAGGGGAACCAAGAACGTTTGCCAAAACTGTTTAGCCAAATGCCTAAATGTGTCCTCCAACCATACTCATAGTGCTCAGGCACAGCAGACTCTGAGGCAGACTGACAGTGCTTGTAGAATAATTCTGTTTCAGATGTTAAAATTTGTGGATGGATAATGAAAGCACCTCTGCTGACTACAAATACATTAGAATAACAGAGCAAAGCACACCTCTCCAGACAGTCAGGAGACTAACATTAATCAAGGTGTTCACCTGTATTTTGTGTTGAAGCTTCCCAAAACAAACAAAACCACTGAAAACATTAATCAAGCTACTAGCAGTGGTTCCTTCATCTTGACAGTACCAGCTCAATTGAGAGCTGGTTAGCCTGAGGATTCTTGCTCTTTACGAAGTAATGCTATCTCTTGCACTCATCTTCTGAGCATATCCACTTGTATTAAAGTGCTTTCGTGTGGCAATACTTGAAAGCCTTCTTCAGAATTCATTGTGCCCTGTGTTTTGACTGAGCAATTTATATTAAAACAATTTCTGCTTCCCTTGCCTGTTCTCTGCCTTCCCTCTCCTCCCCCCTCCTTTTTCCTGAGTAACTGTAGGGTGAGAAAAGAAGCAGTTTTGCATTTCAGTACACTTAATGTAGCCAAGAGGTTTGTTCGTTGCCGCTTTGTACTTTCAGGCAAACGAGAAAATTTAGATTAATAGGTTGTTTATTCTTTTGCGTGTTCCTCAAATCAAAGGCATTGGATTGCATTATTAAAGAAGTTTTGTGTGGCAGGCTTGGAACTGTCCTCACTGAGCTGTACATGAAGAAAAACGATTGCTTTTCATCCCCCACTCATTATGCAGACTGGCACAGGAATGCTGTTAAATGCAGTATCATGTTCTTTCACTTAAAGACCTTCCTTCTGTACAGCTGATGTTGGGCTCCAATTTCACAGGATGATCTGTCTTGGAACAGACAAGGAAAACCCTAGAAATAGAAACACATATGTCCTTATACTTCGAAAATTTAAATATTAGCTGGTTTAATAGAGAGAGGTTTTGTTTAGAACACTAGTGACCCTGCTTCACAGTCTTCTCAGATCTCTTCATTGGGGATTCTCTTCATTTGTTTCTCTTCTCTTCAGTTAGCAATAACGCAGAAAAAGGCTTTCAGTGATAATCTGCCCAGACAAATTAATGAGGAAGATATTCAACATTATTTTGAGACTGGATCCAAAACTGAAGGGTCTAGCTAGTGTTGGGTAGCTGACTAAATACACGAATCTGTCCCCTGGATGTTTTGCACTGAATGGGTAACAGCTTATCTCTGGGATTACATCAGGTACTGTAATTCCCTTGGTGTTCTGTGACAGAACAGTCTCACTTGACCCAAGGCCTTCTGCTTTGAAAGTGAAAGGTCTGGGGGATGTATTTTAAGAGAAGAGGACAAGATTGTGCCTGTCTTATGTAAATAAGAGCAAAGAAGTTGCTTTGCCTTATAGGTACTACTTCAGCTCTAGCTAATGTTCAGGGCAAGAAAGGCAATTGCACATGCAGCACTGCAATTCCTCACCTTAATAAAGTGGAAGACCTCTGTTTTGTGCCACACGCCAGCATCACCAGGTGCTCGGTGGGAAGGGAGCAGTGTCACAGTTACCAGACTGGCTGAACTGCTGAACATCCCTTGTGGAGTTGTAGGTATTATTCTTCTTCAGGCTCAGACCTGATGCAGGATGGAATAATTATGATTTTTCTCATTGCATGCTGGCTTCCTGATTTTGTAGTCCCCTTCCCTGAATTAGAATCCTCTTGTTGGTCTGATGGAAACTCAGTTCCTGCATTTCCATTCCTTCTGAGGTACCAGTGCTGAGTTCTCCAAGTGTGCCTAGAGAAAAGTGTTTAGAGAAAGCTTTCTATGTAGGCCTGTTTATAAGGTGTACTGTCATCATCCACCTGAGGATCAAGCAGAGTTCCTCCAGCCACTTCCATGTTTCACTTCTTTATGTTAGTTTGCCTCTGTATCACAGATCACCATTTTTTTCCCTGACAAGTATCCATCCTCTTTTTTGAAGGGATCTTAACCCCTTTTGGGGAAATGAGAGTGCCAGTGCTTTGGGTTTTAGAGTCTTGTTTGTTTGTTTTCAGTCTCTGCATAGGAAAGTGGTGGTATCTTTTCCACCTGAAACATGCAAATGTACTAATGTCTTGTAACTGCTGTCCCAGATTTTTGGGGATAGTATCATCTTTGTTTGGTCTTTTCATAACTATTGAATACTGTAGATTGTTCATTCATGCCATGTTTTCTATTCCCATTAATGCTTGCAGGCTGTGATAGCCAAGTTCATAAAAGGATTACAGATCTCTATTTATAATGTTACATATCAACTTTTAACCTGTTATAAAGTGCCTCAAACACGAATAACTAGACCACTGTATTCTTCTGCTCTGTTACCAAGCAGGGGAAGAATTGTGACTGGATCCCAGACTTCTATGTGCAGCTAGTGCTGTTTGATCAGTGACTCAGCTGAACATTGTTACATTTCTGAGAAAATCACAAGTATTATTTTTCTTTCTCCTTAATAATTCTAGGTACTATTTCACCTGCTTTAATTTTAGCCCATCATTCAAAGATTTTTTTTCCTTATAGCTTTTGGACATTTTTGAGTCAGATATGGCCATTTGCTGATGTATCTAGTAGTTGTACAGTTTTCTTTTTGTTTCCTAATAGGTACAATAGAAATTGTTTTGATTGCTTCCTTTTAATGTCTAGAATAGTTAACGTTTTTACTCAGACATTGAAATTAGAATCTAATCTGTCTAACACTGAAAAGCTTTCAAATCTACACTATTCATGGAAAGACTTTAGAGTTCATACAGACAACAGTTCAAAACTGAAAGGAAATTAGAAGAAAAGCTCATTAAATTCCCACATAATTCACTGATTTGTTATTTCAAATATTAACTGCAAAGCAAGTAATGATGATCTTACTTGTGCTGTGGCAGTGGGTGCAGAACTGCGTGTCCTTCCTTCAGAAGTCTGTTCTGGTCACAGCTGTGTATACAAAGCTGCAACTGAAAATGAGATGTGCACATAAAGGCTCTCAGTCTATTTCCCTTTGCAGCACTCAGATCTATTTGTTCTTTACTAAACCCCAGAAAACATCCTTTTAAAATGAAAGAGCAAAAGTAAATAGGGAGTGTTTTTTTTTTCCCCTTGATAAACATGTCATGTAAAGTGACTTTCCAAACATATCCCATTTAGTGGAGATAATATAGGAACCTTGAACTTCAGCATTGTTTGTTGCCCACCAGCATGATCCTCAAGGCCCCTGTTCTTCCTGTCAGAGTTTCCAATTCCAGGAGCTGGTAAGTAGAGTCTTGTTTTGGCATGTGGGCCCAGGTTCTCAAGTCCAGAGAGTCACTTCTGTATTTCTCTAATAACTGAGAAGCTGTTTCTTGTAATTTGTATCTGTCTGCCGAACATCTCAGAGCTTTTTTGCAGGTGGGATATTTTTACTTTCATTTGGGATCCCCTATGTGTCAATAATTTTATTTAACCTTGAATCTCTTAAGAGCTAGCACTACTATTTTCAGAGCCCTTAGTACTGCATGTAGGTGTGGACTTGGAACAGCAAAACCTGAAACAGATCCAGACAGGAGATAACTCATGTGAAAGACAACTGGAAGGATGGATGTTACCTTTAAATGTGGGCAAAAGTGAGAGGAATATAAATTAATACATTTATGTAGCATCCCTTTTTCTTACCTCACATAGAATACTACTAAAATGCAGCTACATTTGATGTAGTGAGTGTAGATACAGTTCTTCTGCCAGAAACACCAGGAAGCAATCTTTTTCCCAACAGGGCAGCATTAAGAAACATTTACAATTGCATGGAGCAAATAGGACTTCAGTTTTTAAGCTCTGCTTTGAAAGATCCAGCACATTTCCTTTGAGTCAAGAACATATGCTGAAATACATTACATTTAAGTACTTCTTTTAGCTATATTGCTGTATGATTTGCACCATCTGATTTTCAGACTTGTTCCATAAGTCTCAACATCCAATGGGAAAAGAAGGGCAAATGTTGCAGCAAATAAAAGGAACATGTGTTTTGTAAGTCTTCAATGGCTGGAGATGCTTAAAGAGCAGCTTTCATCTTGACTCACACTCTGAGGGTTTATCATACTTGCATTTCCATGATGGCTTTTTTGCTGAACAGTCAGGATATTGTTGTTTAGGAGACAAAAAAATATAAGTGAAACCACAAAGAGTACAGTTGTCTTAGAACAGTGTAGCTGAGGCCCCAGCTGCTAGTAGAGGTTAATACAGTGTTACTCACTATGGATGGCCCATCTCACTGTTCTCATTAAATGAGTGAGTCGGCAGTAGCTGTATTTGGGGTTTTAGGACTGCTGCCATCTTTGATTCCAATTAAGGAGAGTCCTACATCTTTTAGAGATTATGTTTTGTTTCTTCTTTGCATTGTCTTCTCTGTAGCTCACATCACAGCAGCAATCCATGCAGCCATTTCCACAGAATACTGGTCATGCTTCCTTTAAGAGAAATCACTTGTGTATCAGACCTGGTCAAAATAATTTTCTCACTATGCTAAGCTATCATCCCACCGCTAATCAGTTAAATGATACTCCTTTTTATTGCTCTTGCCACAAAGATCCTTACAAAGATCCTGAAGAACTTGACCTCATTATGAGGCTGGAAAAGATTAAACAACTGAACTCTATTTTCAGTTTCTACAAGCCAGGATTACAGTATGGATTCATGTCTACATTTGTCCTCCAGTAGATGGCCTTTTTTTCCCCTCTAGAAAGCCCCGTGCAGCAACAAGAAAGTGTCCTTTTGATTTCCGCAACAAGAGTTGCTCTTTTGTCTAGTTTCTTACGCTTCCCTGATTACCATAAAATATGCATACCATCCATGTTAGGGCATAGTGCTGGAGGATTTAGGGCATTTGTCTGAACTTTCCTCCAGCAAAATATTCTTAAATTTTAGTCCATGGAGGATGGTCCTGTTAAACAGGTGGTATTGAAGTGAACTTTGACAAAGATGCATGATGTCCATGGGAAACTTTCAGGATTAATGAACGACTGAAGAGTTTAGAGCTTGCTGAGCTGAAGCTTAACGAATGTAAAAAAAAATAATAGCTTCGTTTCACTTTTAAAAAATTAGTATCTGTGTTAAATTCTTATCAAATGTCTGTATCCATGTGAAATACAGAAGAAACTAGCTAATTTCCTTCTCTCTCTTCCTCTCAATCTTTTTTAAAATTATTATTATTTTTTAAGACACACAGCTTACTAGAGTATTGTAAGAGTTAACATCAAGAGAAGTTACAGAACCTTAGCCAAAAGCATACTCTTAAAAAGGGGTAGTTGGATGCCTTGTTGTTTCAAGTTTCTCTTAGTGCATTCATCCTGTTCTGCATTCAGACTAGTTTGTAGTGGTGGTCATTTATAATCATTAATCTAGCTCATTCATATTGTAATGGGCTCCAAACATTCTCTGTGGAGCTTACATGCTCCACTGCATTTCCTTCTAAATAACTAATGATGACTTCTTCAGTCTTGTCATTAACCAGATTACCTTCCTCCAGCCAGTTCTCTTATTGATTTGTGTGGTTTTAGGCTCATTTTCTTCTTAAGTTTTTACACTCATAAAAGAGACTCCATATAGGTTTATTTGAGAGCATTTTACATGACTGAACATCACTGCTCGAGCATAGGTCCAGATACTGCAATACTTATTTTTATGAACAGACACTTTAACAGTTGATTCAGGTGCTCCTAAAAACAATGTCATTTCCTTTCAGACTGCTTTTCTCAGCATGATAATTTGTGAAAGAAAACTAGCCAATGGTCTGGGTGGCTTGTGATCATACTGCATAGCCTGTATACAAATCTATATATGAATATACTGTGTGGTGAAGTCAAAGAATGGCCAGGACTACGAATGGCTTTCAGTTCTTGGAAGATTCATGTTTAAGTTAGGTAGTCAAATTGTTCCAGGTGAACCCAAGTGCACAGAGAAAGATGTGCTAGACCATTCTGTGCTTTGCTCACAACCAGCTTCTTGAGTTTCAACCACAGTGAGCTGACTGCTTGCCATAATTGCATACTGGTGTCACCTTGGTGGCATGTGAGATTCTCCATTCTTCGCAAGCCTGAACTTGTCTTTCATGGTTGGGCTCATGATGGACACGTTTCACAGACAGTGTCAGAATGCCTGCTGTGATGACAGCTGCTGGTGGAGGTGCAGTTAACTGTTCAAAACTTTGCAATTGATTATTTAAGAGGGGGGGCAGGGGAAACACACAAAGCTATCTGCGATTGTTATCTAAATCATGCTGAAGTATTTTGTCTCTCTTCCGTGGAATGTTTGTTGCAACTGCACTGTTCCTTGGAAGCCTTTTCTGAACCAATCATTGAAAGAGTAAAGTCCAAACATTTCTGTTCCATTCATTGTTCTGAGAAAATTGCTGACTGTTGCACTTCATGCTTTTACATGCCACATTGAAGTAGGAAACACTTGGGAAATTCAAGGTATTTGAAAACACCTGATTCTACTGAAACTGGTTCACCAGAACCTTTCATTGGTGTTTCCTGGAAAGTTCAGACTAGAAAGAAACTGGAAGTCAAGGGGATCTTTGATGTGAGATTGCTACAGCAATCTGCAGTATTTCCAGAGTTCATGATGTGTCCTCCTTAACCTCTACCTCCTTTTCTTTTTAGGCCAATGTTGTAGCTTCTGCTCCCTGACCCTGTGTGCATGACACAGATGAGCTATCTGCCAGCTGACTGTATATCCTGGGGCTCCCAAAGCAAAAAGGAAATACCAAACAGCAACTGGAAACTCTGGGCCTTTCCCTGGCCATAGTCCCGTTATTGTCACTAGACCTAGTACATATCTGAGGGAGGAGGGGTTGGGTGTGGGGTCCTGTATTGCATGAGATGCAGCTGCATACCACCTGCACATTTAGTCTGCCCATCTCGTGATGCATAGCCATGAATTCTTTAGTTGTTTTGAAGATCTTAAGCTTAATGACAACTTGTTTTCTTGAATAGAGGCTGATCCACATCTTGTCTAAAGATTACTGTTTGAGAGCTTGGGGAAATGTTGATGTTCCCCTCCAGTGAAGTGTTGTGGCATTTCTGTACTTCACTATTAAGATTGCTGTGGGTCTCGTTTCAAGTGGTTGAGCAGTCTGCCCCCCAGATGGCCAGAACTCCAACAGGAACATTTACATCTTATTGTTTACAAGACCAGTTAGCTCTGGCACTGGATTGATTATTTTCTCTATGACCGACTGAAAACTCCTCAAAGTGAGGAAAAATCAACTTGAACAAGGTAGAAGCAGTCTAAATCTGTTAGTTTACTTATTGCTTGGAAGATCTGCTAGTTACATCTTTAATGATATTACAATGAAAGGAAAAAATAATTTTGTAGTCAACACATGCAAAGAATATAAAATGTCACAGCATTTCAGTTATAAATTACTCTCAGTCTGAAATTGTACATTATTTCTAGTTTGTCTGCCTCAGGAGCCAGTCTTGGGTTGGTTTGGTTTGGTTTTGCTATGCCTGTATTTGGTAGATTAAAGTGCCTGTGATGTAATTTCACTTGTAGCTACCTACAGACCGAGGATTACCAGGGGCGATCTCTGCTGTTCCACAGGCTTAAAGTTACCCAAGAATATGCAGTGTATTTATGATCACACTTTACTTCAGATGTTAGGACATCCTTAACATTTCTTACTTGGCTTTTTAATGCCTCTGAAACATGAAGGGAAATCATACATTTTCATACTGTAGTCCACAAAACAAGCCTCTTTGTTTGCTTCAGGCCTCTGTCCTTTGGAGAAGGCTGAATGTCCTTTTGCATCATACTCAATGAGCTGAGCATTTCTTTAGGATGATGCGTGCTTCAGAATATGCACAGAGTTATCTTTGCAAACATTAAAGAAAGCTTCATGGAGAAAACTGGGTGTCCGTGTAGTAAATAAAGTTTAAGCCACTATTTGGTTTCTGTAGTCAATCATGTACTCGAAAATTTAAACCAGGCTCTTTTGTTTTTCTTTTTCTACTTCTGGAAATACTGACAAAAAATGTGGCTGCTTCTCCCTTCTTATTGTTTGCTGTTCTTCCACTTCACGAACTGTGAATTCTTTAAGCTTCAACTTCATTCAAAGTCCCATCCTGTAGTTAAAACAAGGAATTAAAGAGTTAATATTGTCTTTAGCATTGCATTAGGTATAGTGCTAAGGTTCCCAAAGAAGGTGGAAAGTTCAAACTTAAGTCGTGTTTGAGGCTGTCTGTGGATTCAGGAATACTCCACTGCATCAGTTAAACTCCTCCACTAGTGGAATGTTTTCTTTACAGCCATGAGAGCTGAGAACTTTTCTGTGCTTCTAATGAAAGTTTAAATTTTTGGGTTTGTGGCTGTGCCATGCTAGCCACAGAGGCACGCCAGATGATAGCCTTGGGCTAGACCTTTGGCACAGCTCATCCTGCCCTGAGTAACATGCACTCAAAGCTGAAGTAATGCTGCCACATGAAACGTTTGATACTGAAGGATAATTATGGGGAATTTGAAAGGGACTAGACGATGATTAAAGTTTGTATAAACAGCAAGGTTCTGGATTTTTGAGATAGAATTGGAGCAGCTCTGTATAAATTCATTTTGTTTTTGTTAATCTAGCAAGTGGTTTATTGATAAAAGGGCGCAAGATCAAAGGGCAGTAAAACAATCATACCATCTAGAGCATTTTAGTCTTTAAAAACCTTTAGCTCACTCAAAATACCACGCTACTGGAGCTTTGCCCATAAGAAGACAACTTTTCAGTGAATTTACTGTTCATGTGAACTGTCCAGGTTCCCTCCAGAACAAATGAATTCATTCTTCTCATCAGCTGCAGCTGAATCTTTTCCTTTTTACCTGAGTGCCTCAAAACCGGCTTTCTGCTCAAACACAGCGCTAATCCCCTTTCACTGGTCTCTCTTGCAGCACTCCCCCAACAAATCTTTTCAGGTCAGTGTGCTTAGCTCTTCGCTATATTTGTCATGATTCTGACACAGGTTGTTCCAGGCAAATCTCACTAAATCTCTGTCACTCTTTGCTTTTTTCACATCATAAGTTGTTTCTTTCTATCTGTTGTCAACAGGAGTCATCTATCCAAGTATGCTGTTTGCAGCCATGCTCCCTTTGTAGAGTGCAAAACGTCTTGTTTGTGAAGACTACTTGCCTGCAGCAGCACCCTTATGTCTGGCAGGACTTTGCTGGTATTCTCGTAGGTCAGGAGAGACAATCTGGGGTGCAGCCAGTGCCGCAAGTGCCCTCCTGGAAGAAACCCCCTACAGTCCCAAACTTCAGCAACTCTGCATGTTCTTCAGTTAGCCCGTCTGCTTTTGCTGTCATGTCAGACACAAAGTCTTCTGGGTTCTTTTCCTGAGGATACCCCTGGGATCCCTTCTGGGAGGACCTAAATGGTATCAGTGGAAAGAGGCTTGTGAATAACCTGATCTGCCTGCTCGGATAGTAAGGGTGCTAAAAGTTCTGTCTTAAGAGTGTGTCTAGTAACAGTGTTCACAAACTGTCTTAGCAGGGATGGTGCAAGCACAGCCAGTAAAGCTGAGACGAGTTTTAATTATGAGGATCATTAGTCCTATGACAATGCCTTGCATACATCCTGAACTTTAAGAATTAAAACATCTGTGATACTGTGATCTTAAGCAGGGAATTACCTGAGCCTGTTCAACAGTTTATCTCTGCTCTTCCACAGCTTGCTTTGCATGAGCTTTCATCAGATATTTCTGAGAGTCAGTTCAAGTCACCAGCCCAGGAGAAAAGTTTCATTTTCTCAGCAAGGGGCCTGCTGAGTGCCAGGGGCAGTACGAGGGGCTGTTCAGAACTATGTGGCCATCAGCAAGTGAGAGGAAAGGACAGGAGAGAGAGGAGTGAGACCTGCCCCTTTCAGCAGGAGTAAGTTGTAGATGGCTTAGCTGCTTGTTGAACTTCACCATCAGGAAGGCAGAGGTGATGCATCCAGTTCTCAAAACTAAGAAAACAAATTTTTGTTAGTATCCAGTGAAATTGAGCTGGACATTGGTACAAAGCCAGAGAGTCTTTTAAAGCTGCTTATGTCCAAGACTCCATGTAAAGCACAGGTCCTTATGTTGATCCCTGAAACAGGTTTGACCCTCTTTAAACTATTCACTAGAAAAACTTCCTTTAAAAAATTAAGTTGGTTTTGAGATAATCTGGCAGAAATCTTTGCCTTCCAGTGCATTCTCCTGTGTCTTAACAGTAAGTTTCAGTTTTCTTTTAATTCTCCTACACTTTTAGGACTATTTTCTAAAGATTGTGGGAGCTGTCTGTACAGTTCAAGAACAGAATGAATCCTTGTCTTACATGAACATGCTTATACAACTACAGAGGAAAGTGCGTGAGTGCTTATTCTTTTTTATTTAGGCTAGCTTTATTTAACCTTCCATCTCAAATTGTGGGGATAATTAATGTGACTTGCTGTTTTGCATTTTGTTTGTTTGAAAAATAAGGAAAATTAATTTTTAAAATTGAACAAATGCATATTCAGGATCTGGTTTCTGTTTATTTTATATCTCTCACTGTCAGTGGAAAAAGAAAACTAGTCAAAGAAGCAGGCTTTGAATGTTTTTATTTTGTTTCAAATTCTTATTTAAACAACCATTGTTGCAAGTAAGAAGAACAGATCTTTTTCATGATAGGTCATAAAATCTCTCAATGTAAAATTTTATAAAAGCTAAATTGAAAAGAAATTTTTTTTTTTAGAGTAGAAGGTGTTATGAGGAAAAAAGTGGAGTTTTCATGCAGCTGTATATTGTTGTTTAGGTCCTATACATGAATTAATTAGCACTATGTATATGGAGGAAATTAGGCTGAGTTTTTTGTAAAATCACAGCTCTTACAGGCAGCACAAGAACACCTAGACTTTTATTTTTAAGGGCTTTTGTTTATTTTTTGTTGTTTTCTACAAGATTGCACGCTTCCACAGACAGAGAGAGAATCCTGAGGATGTGATACTTAACTTATACCAAGAACATAGAAACTAAAAGGGCAGGAAAGACTTTAAAAAAACACTTAAATAAAAAAATTTTTAAAACATTATTTGTTAGGCTGTTCTCCTGTTATATTTCCAGGAGTCTGATGTACAGCTTTATGACTTTTTGCCTCTTGAATTAATTCATTACCACGTTAGAAAAGCAACCTGTGGAAATTGTGTGTCCTACCATGATCCAAAGGGGAAGGCTACATTGCCCAGGGCTCCAGCCTGTTTGGATGGTGGTTGTACATAGAAGATAGTGGGAACAGGGAACTTTAATGTACATTTGTCAGGGCAATCCTTTTGTTTCTGCGAAGTTACTAATGTGATTTTTTGAGGGCAGATTTCATGTACCAGCTGCAGTAAATATTCTCCTACTGCTTTGGGCATATTTATAGCTGACACAGTGTTGTGACAGCATTGCAGATAGCTACTTCTTGTGACGAAATCAGCCTAGATACAGCAGCAATAATTGCAATTCAGGCTAAGTCCTAGGTATTTATTGGCTTCCTGGGTAGATTTTACAGCCTTCACTGAGCTTCTGTGGCCAGGCTGCTGTCAGTATGAAAGAGAACTAGTTTAAAGATAGCTCAGGTGTGTCTGCACTTCACACACTGACAGCAGCATAAATGCATCATCCAGCATTCCTGGAGTTCGCATCACATCAGGTGAAGTGCCACTGTCAGCCACATACAAACCAGAAATGAAGCAGGTAAAAACAATATGTGTTTTAAAAGCCAGGGAAATACAAAGCAGCTGCTTTTGTGTTTCTCAAAGGTAGGCCATTTTTATCCAGAAAGCAGTGTTTGTTTTCCAAGGCTGTACCTCATGGACAAACTTACTTCTCCATTATGGCTCTGAAACATGAGGAAGAGTTTGCCTCAGGCACCAAAAGACAATAAACTACTCACAGTTCTGTAGGGAAGAGTCAGGATTTTGCTAGTGGCATGGTAGCAGCAGCAGTACAGGCTGGGCGGGAGTTTGAAGACCAGTACAGCAAAAATTAAGACTGAACTGTTAAAGTACGTCCTGTGCAGCTCTAACCATACCACTTCACTTTTCTGTACTTATTCTGTTAAGCCTCCCAGCTCCTCCTTATTCTACTGCTGTTTTAAAAACACTTTGGAATTTACTATTAGTTGCTTTGCAATAGAAGAGTGAAGTGCTATGTTCATCTATAAATGAATATGGTTTGCATGCAGATTGCAGTCTCTCTCCATCCTTAAACACGTGGTGTGACCAAGTTTGTTCCACTGCGAGGGCACAGAAGAGTGTGTATAGCCCTCTGCCCTGTGCTGTGGGGTCAGATTTGAACTCTCTGTGATTTGCTTCATTTGTTACTGGAACTTGAGATACAGCAATTTGTGGTAGCAACCAAAGTAGCAGTTGTGGATTCCAGTTTTCACTCATTCTGACTGGTACCTTCCTCCTTTTCTTTCTTTCTTCATCATGCAACATTGAGCACTATTTACTCAGCTGTGGCCTGGAGACAGGAAGGAGCAATGTGGTCGCGCACCAAAACTGCCCTTGTTTATTCCAAGCAGCTCTTGGCAGACAATATGGTACATGGGCAAATGTAATTTTCTGCATGGTCTTCACTGACCTTGCTGTAGAGAATAGGAAAACAGTCGTCACAGCAAATCATGGACACTTCCTAAGGTCTGTGGTGATCCCCCCTCCTGTGTAATAGGTACTCATCTCTAGGCCGAGAAATGGTTATGACTTATTGGTCGGACACCTGGGATGTCCACAGGCTGAGTTGTCTTATGGCCTGAAAGAGTCGGCCTGCAAGCTTCAGGGACTCATTTGGTGCCCTGTCTTCAGGCATAAGAAGCAAAGGGCTGCTTTCTTTAGAGAAGGAATGCCTCTGAGCCACTTAGGCTTTGTGTGCAGTTCCTATCTAAACAGACTGTTTGCTCCAAGTGCAAAACTGTTATTAATTCCACTTTTTTTGACAATGAACTTCACCCTCCGATGTGCTGGCTGGACAGGATCTTTGCTACCCTTTCCCAAAGCCTTTTTGAGCAGACTTCTGCTTTTGTTCTGTGTCATTTCGTTGTTTTGTGATGGAGGAGGAAGGATGATGCTCTGACTCGGTATGAAGAGGGAGGAGAAAAAGGCAACATAACATACTTTTAATACTTATAATAATTTACTTCTAGCAAGTGAGAGATCCCTATTTATGCCTCAGAACTAATGCTTGCTTAGGGCCCAGTTACCCTCTCCAGCTGGTTTTGTCTAGCAACTTGACTGGGACTGCGAACAAAGTGTGACTTTCTCAGGAAACCTCATCCTTCAAAAAAACCTTAAACTCCTTCACCTTCAGGGGGAGAAAAGAAGAGGCTAAGATTCGGGATTAAGGAAAAGGGGCTTCACTGATGAAAGTTGGCAGATTATCCTCCCAGAGCCTGTCTGTTCTGAATGCATGAGGGAAGCTTTGTGCACTGCTGGACACCACACTGTGAAAATCTGAAGGGGATCAAAGCAGAGTGAGAGATATGACTGGGCTGGGTAGGGAAGGGATGTAGAGGGTAAGATAAACAGACTTAACTTTAAATGTAGTTATCAGTTAAACAGATTGAATAAGATACAGAATGAAGAAAGGGTTATTATAATGATCTGTTGACAAATGAAAGGAAAAAATAATGTAAAGCAAGAGGTATAGAATGCATAAACAGGAATTTAAACTTAAACAAAGAAAAAATGCAAATTGAGTATTGCATAAAGCTTCCAGATGGTGTGACTCCTTCAGACCAACATGTAGACTTTTTAGACAAAGATTGGAAGTTTAATACCCAATGTTATTCAAAGCTAGATTTAGAAAGTGTTGAGTAGTTGTAAGAGATCCATACTATCCTCTTCAATTACGAGAAAGTGTCTGTTTCAAAAGAGCCTCTTTATGCCCAGCTTCTCTGTTTTTCTGTAACCCACTTCCTATGCTGAGCCTGTTGAAGATGACTTTTTGAAACTTGAATGTAGCTTACATGATCAGATAGTTTTCTAAGAACCTAGGACCAAAAAAATATCCATTGCTATAAATGACTGTTGATCTAACAAAGTAACAGAGAAGAAAATTTTATTTCCTTTGTGTAGTGTCATGAAAGAGAAATAGTAAGCTGAAGATTTGGTTAAAAATATGCATCTTCCTGCTCATGATAACTGGACTTTTTCAATCATATCTTTTTGCAGTGATACATAAAACTTGGTGATACTTTCCTTGATGACATTCAGGAAACTGATTAGATAACATTGCAGAAGAAAACCCCACCATTCCACTAGATACCGTCATTAACCCAAGCTCAGATTTACACTCACTGAGGGACCGAAGTAGTATCTGCAATAGAGAGCAGCCTCTGATTTGTGTTTTAGTAAGAAATGACAATACAAGACAGTTACAGTGCCCTCCATATTCTCCCAGAGATCTGTAATTTCAGTGCATTCACAGAAATTTAATACAGCTTAGCATTCAGGGTTTGGAAGAAGAGACATTCTGATGTAGTTGTCCATACAGTAAAACAGGTTGTACAAATCCTGCAAATGTTTTGTAGTTCTGCACAGGCTGGGACTTCCTTGTGTTTTAGCAGATTTCTGACTGCAGAGTTATTTTTTTCCAGAATAAAATCACCTTTTCATAGCATGACCCTAAACCTAAGGTGCTTCATTAGATAGAAAGCCCTCGCAAGAGCAGTGCAAAGTATAGTACTCTACAGAGTGTCTCTAATGGATGTCAAAGAAATTGACAGCAGTGTTTTTTCAGCTATAGGGTTTCCTGAAGCAAAGAGAAAAATAGGAGCTCTCTCCTCTCTTCCCTTTGCTTCCCTGGCTAATAATGTAGATAAAGGAGAAGTCTATAACTTGATTTTGGTGGCAGTATTTCTTTGGTCAGCATTTAAAATATTAATTTGGCTGGGTTGGATGTTGCAGTGAAATATCCCTTTGATACTGCATACCTGCTTCTTGCAACGTTTGTCAAAGGCATGGCGTTTTCCCTTTTTCTTGCTTTAGTCAATCTGCCAGGCTCTGAGGAGTTGTGGAGATATGGAGAAGTTGTGCCTATCATCTGAGACAAGGCTGATTATTTGGATGGGAGCCTAAGGAAGGCTAAGATGTGCCTGTGGCAAAAGAACTCACGCTCTGTACCTCAGTCCTAATGCCTGTGCCCTTTGGATCCCCTCCCTGGCTACTGCTTGGCTCTTCTTCCAGCCCTGGCTCTTTCTTCCATACTTTGCATTCTTCTGTATATAGAAGTACTGCAAAATTGCTGGTGTTCTCCCTGACTCCAATCCACAGCCTTTTGGACTGTGAACATACAATCATGTAGGGCCTTTTGATATTCAGTACATTTCCATCCCCTTGGGATCCCATAAGCTTCCCTAAGAGTCACCTCTTTTAGGCTTCTGCTGAACCACAGGGGCCTTTCTTGACCAGTCTTTCACAAAGCTGCTCTCTAAAACATGAATCATTTGATTGGTTTTCTTGTGTTTTTTGGATCTTTGTTCTATGCTTCCTATAATACAGTGACCAGATATGTACACATTATTCCAGAAGAGACCATCCAGCTGCCTTACCGAATGCCAAAGTAATAACGTCTGTGGTTTATACTCTGAAGCCTTCCATATACAACCCAAAAACCTTGTTTGCCTTTGTTACTGCTGCCAGATGTTCTGTGGATGGTTTTCAGGCATATTGTGGTGTTGTTACCATGCCAGTGAATTTCAGCAAATTTAAGCAACTTTGAAATTATTCCTTTTTCCACATGGTTATACTCAAGTCAAACCAAACTGTGTTCTCACTTGAAACTGGCCCGTTTTGGTTGCCTCTTTTTCACACTGAATCACTACCTGTTACCAGTTAATCTGCAGGAGCCTCCTCAGTGGGATTTCACCTTTATCAGGCCTTTTTCTCATTGTCTTTGCTGGCAGCTCCATCTGAAGAGCCCAGCTCCGAGGCTCTATGGGGCAGTTATATTGTCATTAGCACCCAGTCTACTTGAATTGAGAGAAGGGAATATGAGGGTTTTTTCCTAAAGAGGAAGCAAGGGGAGGGAAGAGCCTGTGAAAGAATTACAATGTTCTCACCTCTCTTTTCCTGCAGATTTGCTGACAGCACAGGAATACCACTGCCTGCTGCAGCTGCTGTGCCCTGACTTCCCAATGGAACTCACTCAGAAGGCAGCAAGGTGGGTTCTCATCCTCTCTTCTGGGGCAAGATCAGTCCTACACACACAGACTTAGGAACTGCATCTGTAGGTAAAGGTATAGACAGGGACATTGTGCTTTTAAGATTTTGAGGAAAAGATATACCATGTTTTGAGGTTAAAAACAGGGAGTTTTTCTAGGAGTGAAAAGGAGTGTATATTTAAGGTATGCAGGGACTGAAATACCAATGCAGAATGCTGCTGCTGGCTGTATATTCAGAAGATGAGTTGCATATAGAAGAATGTTAGCCAATGTGTTTTTAACTGACATTTCAAACACTGGGTACCATCTTTAAAATGGTTCCCCCTTATCCCAGTTTCCTCTGGTTATCACATTTAAAAGGTACTAACTTCTGAAGGATTGCCGGTGTTCTAAACTATGTTAGCAAAGAACACGGTAGCTAATCTATTTGAAACTTCATTTTAATCTAGACAAGGCCTAAAGCAGATAGATGGCTCAGGGCACTGATAACGTGATACGGAGTTTTTTACTGATAGTGCTTTCTGTTTCCGGTCCAGCCACAGTTGATTATTAACTATCTGATAGTGAAAATGAAATAAGGTGTATGGATCTGTTGGGATGGGAGGTCAGTTTAGATCTCAGCAGAAGGGCACACACATACATGTATAGTCACAACAAGCTTACTGAATAAATGCTCTCATTTCTAGCTGTCTCAGCAGAGAGGGCAAGGAACTTTAACTTTTTTCACGGACCTAGATACGACATTTGGAAACAGGATCCAGACACGTGATCAGGGTGTTAGCTGCTGCCTATGTTGTTCATGGCCTAAATAGTGAAAAGGTCTTAATATTCTATTTGTCATTCTGTTGTTTTTCTTTAGCATCAGAGTTCCATGAAAATTTTATTAAGAAAGGAAAGTAAAAAAGAGAAGTGTTATCCATCTGCTAGTGCTTCTGCTTGGCTGATTCTTTGGGTTCTTCCCTGGCTCATAATGTGCTGCTGTCCAATTTGAACTGCAGTTAAAGCTGTGTTGGTTCAATTAAAACTAAAAGTTGAGCACTGTTTTCCCTCTAGCTCATCAGTGGGCCTTTGGGGCTCCACAGAGTACAGTTTCTTGGCCTCCAATGCAGACTAAGAAATAATTCTGACCCTTTAACAGGGATATATTTGCTGCTTCCTTTCACAGAGGTACACGAGCACCAGTCCCATGCACTGGTGTGTATTTCATAGGGTTCCAGCTGAACTGAGCAGGATTTGTGATGCTGCATGAAAGGAGACTTCAGTACGTCTACACATATTATGATGTTTTTGTCAAGGAATTTAATCCACAAGGCTGTTGTAAACTAGAGGCCCTATTCAGGGCCCTGCTGCTCTCTTGTGCATGTGCTGTAGAGACAGACAGGCCGACGTTGGGAGCAGGTGTTGGAGAGAAATGAGACCTCTGTCCAGGGCACCCAGGTTCAGGTGGGGATGACCTCACTCCTACTTACGGCTGGCTAAAGATTTACTTACACATTGATATTATTGCGTTACAAGCTAATCTAATTGAATGATTTTAATAGAAGTTCTCATAATTCCAAACCATCCTTCTCTATCCTTCCAACTGTTGCTCACTCGCTTGTCCTTTTTCTGGTCTGCACTTCCCATTGTCCTCCTTGGTCTCTGCCAGTGAGAAGGGTGAACTCTGCAGGCTGCCTTCCCGCACCAGCTGACTGAGGCCTTGCAAACCATGAATGTCACAAGCAAACCCACTGACATTATTCCTCCTCCAGTCTGCATACCCCCAATGGTTTTGTTGCTAATTGGCTTGGGAAAGGAATTAAATAAAGTAGCAGCAGGAGTAGCCAGAGTATTCACTGATAGAGCCAGGACCTGTGTAATTATCGGCACTCTTGGGAAGAGAGCAGTTGTGGTTGTAGTCTCGGTGCTGCATGACTGAGATGATCTCACAGCACGGTGCACTCCACTCACCCAGGAGCTGTTGCTATGCACTGATAACAAACACTGGGATGAAGATCAGGAAATGTCAGAACAGAAGAACAGAGGCTACAACAGTATAGGTTTTATTAGCATGACGCCAGAGAGCTCTATTATTTCTGTTCCTGGTGCTACACAAATGCAGAAGTCATACCCAAAAAAGAACCAGGCTATCTATGTCTCTGGGATTTCTTGGATTTTTTTTTTTTCTTCAAAGGGTTATAGCCATTAGCAGATTGAAGATTTCAATCTGCAGAGATACCTTTGATCTTCAGAGACACATTTTGGCTGAGTCTTGAAAATGCAGGAAGACAGAAAATGAAGGAGTTTTTCTGGTTTGATGCCATGTTTCCAAGATCTGTACCTGAGCACTGACTTTTCTCTTGTAATGGAAATACAAGAAACTCTGTGCCCACATTTGAGTAGCAAGAGCTGAGTAGTTCACAGCTTCTATGCTGTTTTATGTGGGGTGTGGGAGCTCATGTTGCACTGATCAGTGCTAATGGAGGTAGGGCTTGCAAGTCTCTATCCCTGTTGTTAAGAGATTGGCTGAGAGTGCAGATCTTGACCTTTTTGTATGTTCCCGTTGTTTTTGCCTCCATCTATTAGTAAAGAAACCAAGTCCCTGAAGACTCATTTGAGCCAGCTGGGCCTTAAGACAGATTGTGTCAGTTAGCCTTTAATGGTAGCAAAGGACAGTAAAAGTCCTTTCAACTTGCCTGGTCTAGAGTTTGTCCTCGGGACATCCTATCTAGTCTGCATTTCTGAGATTTTAACCGCAATCAGTACATCATAAAATTTCCCCATTGGCACAGTAGCCAGGCTTTCCTGCCAGCCAAACCCGCTTGAACCCTGAAAGACCACTGTACCCTTTATGGGGGCCCTCAAGTGTAGGCATCTTTCTTCAGTCCTTTCCAGATTTTCCCTTTGATTTTCATTATTCATTGAGTGCTGACTATGAACTTTGTAAATAAGTCTGTACCCTTGAGGGCTTAAAGTCTAACTTGGACAAGAAAGAATGACAAAAGAATCTCTTGAAATATCAGCTGCCTGATGATGAACTATTTGGAGTTGCAGCTCAGACTTGCAGATTTTGTCCTCAATTTTGGTCCTACTCTCTGGGTTACAGTCCATGGCTAGGATTCTCTCCTTGCCAAATATTTCAAGGAAGAGGTGCAGATATGTTGCATATGATGCTGTCCCAGTTTCCCTGGTTGCTCAGTCAGCTGGCTATGTGGGGAGATAGCCAGCTGCAGTCTATCTCCTCATAAATGATTGTATTGGATTTAAAGACTTCTCAACATTTCCGGAGTGCAGACCCCTGCGCCAAGTGGAGTCAGTAATCCAGCACCAGAGTGCACCTGCTTCTGTTTAGACGCTCCTTTGTCACATATGTACAGACTTCCTTAGAGGCTCCTTGCTGTCTTTAACAGCAAGAAATGCCCAGCAAATTCTCAGACCTCTACCTGCTTCCTCATGGTCTCCTCTAAACAAGAGACTGGGACTTGGTGCTGCAGAGTGCAGCTATCAACCAGAGCTTTAAATTTAACAAATGAAACGAGTTGATTGTCATGAAGGTGATGTAATATTGTCTCTCTGCTTAACAAATATGCAAAACCTCTCCAGTGTTATTCTTTTGCATCTCCAGGATGGAGAAATGCACTGGCAAAAGCTGCAGAGCTTGTGCTTGGAGGGTATCTGGGAGACAGACCATAATTTCAAAGGAGGGAGTGCAGCTCATCAGCAATGTGGCCCATCGCATTTCCAGTGCTTAAATAGTGGCTGGAAGCTCCAGTGGCTGAGCAGCATTGCCTGAGAGATGAAGATGCTCTGCCTGCCAGCTTCAAAGCTATTTCCTTGATGTGGCCACTGACAATCTCAGTAACATGCTTATTAGTGAGAATTAAGAACTGAAGCTACTGCTGCTTTAGAGAGGAGGAGGAGACTTCTGGAACATAATAAATAAATCAGAAGCACTTTGACATCTTCAAAGGGTTTTGTTTTAAATACTGGCTTTTCTCCTGGGGACCCTCTTAGCCCCAGCCTTTCTTCTTTGAGATAATTAATTCAAGCTGTTCTACATGTTTGATTTTGCCACAGTGAACAGAACTGGTCTGAGTGGCAGGGAAGCCTTGTAAGATCCTATAACTCTTCTAGGTCAGCCTCCCACACAGCTCCCTGGAGCCTTTTACATGAGATAGAACAGTGTTTCCCCAGCAATGTGTTTAGACCATTGACGCTGCAGGAGTTGGTCTGTAGGTTGCATTTGGCCCCGTGCTCAAAAGGATGCTACTAGATGACCTGTACTTTGGCTATAATGAACTGGTAGTCCTTCTGGTATGACATGATGTGCCAGACACCAACTGTATAGGGTCAGTAGATGTGCACACAGTTGAAAAGAAGTACCAACTACCCTTCTCTAGCATCGTCCAAATATCTGTTGTGGTGTTTTGTTTTGTTTTTTCTCATCAAAGGGAGTGTTTCCTTCTGTTTTCCAGTCAGAGCTGTCATTCATGAGCCTAAGTTTGATTTTCTCCACTTAAGAGACTAAGCTGTTCATCCTTACGTAGTGACAGTGACCAGAGCATTGGTTTTGTTTTAATTTTTATGAACGTTTTTGCCCTAACTTACTTCTGGAATCCAGACCTTTTTCCTGAGAGGAGTTGAACTTTGCGATCACTTATTCTTCATCGTTACAGCCTGTTGCTGATCCTTTCCATATTCATGAAGTATGCTTCAAAATAGCGATGCATGTAGCTCCCTACATGCACCTGGGGCTTAGCAGAGAGAAAGACAACATTGTCTCTGGCCCAAGAAGTCTTCAATTTCCATGAAATTTGACCTGATAGTTCAAATGATAGACCTGATAGATATGAAAAGAGACTGATTCATTCATCAGGGAGGTTAGGATATTCACAGTACATCATTAGAAATCTGATTGTTGGTGCAACATTATTTCCTCTGTAGTCAAGTCAAGTTTGTCTGGGTATAGATTGGGAATGAATGATCGTTGTTATCCTTATCAATCTGAAAATATCCCCATTTGATGAACTCTGGTATACAGAGGTGTAGCATAAGTCTCGTTCTGCTTACATCAGTTTAATACTTGTGTAACTGTCTTCTCTGCAGCACAGTTACTCTTTGTGTAGCTGTGTGAACCAGCCTTGCAGGTTTTAGGCCAGTTTTCATTCCACCATGTCCACTAGGCTTTGAATGCTTGACATCCGTGTCACACTGCAGCTGAAGTGTTTGATAGCATCGACATTCAGGATCTTCTACTCGCCGCATGTTCTTAAGCCACCTGTATTTGATATTAGGATGTCCATATCCACACAGCAGTGGGTGTCCCCATTCCTCTCCTAACCTCTCATACTGGGCCAAGCCACGAGCAATCCTCAGCTGCACAGAGCTCCCTGGCTGCACTTTCTTTAGATCTAGGGTTCCTGGTTACTGCCTTCAGTTCTTTTCTAGATGCTGAAGTGTTTCTTTCATCTTATCCTAGGATTGTGCTGATGGACGATGCTATGGATTGCCTGATGTCTTTTTCTGATTTCCTCTTTGCTTTCCAGATCCAGTTCTACTACTCAGGTAAATGCCGGGAAACTGCTGGCTTCACCCACTAGCATAGCATCACAGCTTTACAGCTTCCCAAGCTCTGTGCTTTTTTTAAAACTTGTGAGGATATGGATTTTCACAGAAAATAGATAATGGAATCTACTGATGACAGGCATCACTGATGCCAAGAGATTAGGAGGCTTCCTAAGGAGGTTCCAAATTTTTGTGAATAACAAGATACTTGTAACTGTTATGGCTTATGCATGTGTTAGTCCTAGCCTTGAGAAATAAATTTCCAGCTTTATCTAGAGTATGTTAGCACCTAACAATTAGTTTTTACTACGAACGTTGGTTTCTTTTTTTCTGTTCCTTAATACCGCATTTCTGCCTCTGAAGTATTGGTCCCTGCTAGAGACAGGATAAGAAAAACCCACCACCTGGTGCCTTGAAAGGAAAAGGACCTGGACAAATGGATACAATTCTTCCCTCTAACACTGGCCCAACTGTGAGCTGGTTTCAGCTCGAATTGTTTCTGAACTGGATATAGTTTCTATTAGTTTGGGAACCCCCAGTGGACTCCTCTCCCAAGAATTTTTCCAGCCTCCCTTTGAAACCACATCAAATTGCAACCGCCAGAACACTTTTTGGCAAAGAGTTGCACAGGTCTGCCACCTGTCCCATGAAGAACCACCTCTTGCGTTTTATTTGAGAGCCCCTAGTTGGAAGGGAAAATGAATGGTCAATCCCCATCTACCTTCTTCATATCGCCAGTCATTTATCATATTCTACCCCTCTCCCCTAGTCTGAGTTTTAACTATACAAGGTACTTATTTTAAAATTCTTGTCAGAAAAAGTACAAATCAAATAATATTAGTTTGTGTGTGTGTATATTTCCATATGCTCACCCACACATACACATCTGTAAAAATACCCATTTTTTTTAAACCGAAGGTCAGGAGACAAGCAGGAAAAACTTGGATGAGCATGCAGGCGCTTGTTCTGTATAGGAAGACTGCTTTAAAATACAGTGGCCTGTTTGTCCTAGCCCCCCAAAAATGTGCTTGAGGAAAGGGAATCTCATTCAGAGAACTGCTTAAGTGTGCAAAAAGAGGGAAGCATTTGCTTTATCAAAGTTAGATGTGCTCCCAAGCACCAGGGACTGCTGGGGTGCCACTTACCTTCCAGCACAGAGCACTTTCTAAAGGCAACATAAGCTCATGGATTTCTGTCCACTCACACTTAAATAGCTCCCTCTGATGGACGTAGCTCACAGTTGGCCTCGACCAGGCAAAAGGGGCCAGGTTTGGGTACCAGGAGACACTGGCTAGAAGCTGTGGTCAGAGAGCAGACTTGGGTGGCCTGCTGATCTGATCCAACCTGTCAGTTCCCAGCTTTCTGGCAGTTAAGAGTCAGCTGCTATCCCTAATGCAAAAATTTCTCTTTCTCAGTAGTTCTTTGTAGAGACTTCCTCTCTAAGTCCCCTGTGCATATTGCAACATTATCTAGAACAATTAATTGAAGAAAAACAGTTCAAAATGGTGATTTTGGGTTGGGCAGAACCAGGCTTGTAATACCTTTAGCTGGGGACAAAAAATGTCTTTGGAAAGTTTTTCTCTGATGTAACAAACATTTCCACTGAGCTGCAGAACCTCAGCACAGCCCCAGGGCCCGCTGACATCCTGCCTTTCCTCTCTACCCGCTCACGCACAGCATTACACTTCCAGTCACTCGGGGCCTAAATGCCACTGGAGTCCCCGCAAGCCCGCCCTGGTGTCCCCACACGCCAACAGCCCAGCCTGGCCAGCGCACCCAGGCACAAGGCACACACGCAGCCTGTCATACGCTCTCCCACCAACCCACACACGTGGAAACCACTCCAAATGGAATCTAGATTTGTAAACTGCTGACCACATCCATAAACAAACTTGTTTAAAATTAGATTCTTGCAGTAAACAGTGGGTAGTATGAGGAGCCTGGGGAGAGGCTTTCTGCCAACTCTAGCCCTGACCTGCCCCAGCCCTTCCTCCAGATCCCGTGTTATATTTATTTTGGAGGAGCACAGAGACAAGCTGGGATACAGCCTGGAGCCCTGACTAAATCACTTCCTTTCCTCCTCTTGCAGTTCCATATAGTTTGTTCCCAACTTGGATGAGTTCTTAGTCAGTGGCAAGAAGGAAAACATTTTAGACTTTGCAAACTAGTTTAGTGTTCGATGTCAACTTTCAGGCTCTGCTGTTTTATCCATGTGCTACCCAGCCTCTGTTCCCTTGAGAACAATCTTGTTCAACAGAGTCAGTGGCCTCTCATCATCACCCTGACAGGAAGAAGCCAGCAACTTACATGGAAGTGGCTGTTTGTCCCTGCATAAAAGATGATCTGAATATGCAGGATGCCACAGTGTTGTGCTGTTTTCCTGTTGTTGCTACATACAACACAGAGCAGGGAATGACAGTTTAATCTCAGGTCTGTTTGGTCAGGAGGATGCTTTGCTGGTTATAACCCCGAGTTTTAAGTTGCCTTTGTTTTTTTCAGAGTTCCTGGAAAGTGTTGCAGTCATTTATCAAGATCTACTGGCTGGTAAGAATCCAAATACTGTGATTGTGCCAACATCATCCTCTGGGCAACATCGGCAGCGCCAACCCCCAAATGACTGCAGCCCGCTCGATGGGGTAGATGCATCTGTCTTCTACCAGTGCCTAGAGTCCTTGTGTGACAGATCAAAATACAGGTATGAACTGAGTCTAAACCACAGATTTGAAGTCTATGTCTCTGGAGACCCTTTGCAATGTTGGAGCTGTGAAGAAATACAGGACTTCGAACAAGCTGTAACTCCCAAATAGATCTCATTGGAGGAATATGAAGGGAGAGATCATAGCCAAACCACTTCAACCAAAGGAGGAGCGCAGTTTCATGTACCTAAGAAACATGAGGTTTGAGCTGATTCTTGAAGTAATGGATTGATTTGGGTCTCTGCTTTTCTCCTCTCTTCTGCATTGGCACTTTCATCAGGGAGGAGTCCATCTACCATCATGAGTTAACGAGATAAACACATTTGTGTTCTTGGATGTTGAAGCACAGGGAAGGCTCACTGGGGTGGATGGAGTCTGAAGCCTCAGTACCTAGACAAGGTCACCCTGCTGGTCTGTACCCCAGCCTGTGATGGAGCTGGAGTTATAGATCCCAGGTACAAGACTAGCCATAGTTCAGCAGGGAGTGGAGCAATACCAGACCTTACTGCATAGCTTTCACAGACACTTTCTTCATAGTTTCTTGCAAGTAGCGAGAACATGCCCTGCTAGAAGGTTATGGGCTAAATTCACAAAAAGACTCAGGACACAAGTTTCCCATGGTGCCTGAATCCAAATTTGTGATCCACAAAGTTACTGCTGAACTGCTGTCCAGCACTATAGACATCTAAGTGTGGAGATGCCAGGTTTGGTTCTTTTAATTTATACAAGTTCTGCATTCCCTGTGAGCCCTGAGAGCTTCAGCTGGGAAGGGTATTGAGAGCCCATCTGGTAGGTCAGGCTCTGCACAGCACTGTGAGGGGATCCATTCCCAGCCTTTCATCCCCGTTGCTCAGTAGTCAGACAGGCTTTAGTAACCACCCTTGCCTCAGAGATCACCAGCCCACACCCACGTCTCCCAGCAGTGCCACTACACCACGGACTGGTCAACACTTCCTCTTTATGAGGCAGTTTTATTTTGCATTAAACCCTTTAAGGAGCATTAGGCAAGAGCAAGAACCACTGTGATGATATTGCTTAGAAACCAGGGGTTAAGGTGAATATAGAAAAAGAGGACATGGGAATTTAATCCCCACCTAAATTTTGTTTTCTGACATATTTAGGCTACCACTTGAGGGGCTTTTCCTGCTCCTTGGATGACTATCACTGATAAAATGGAGATAGGACCATAACAACCCTTTTGAAAGTTTATGGTTGTGTAAAAGGAAGGATTTCCCCACTTGATTTTTGAAATAATGTGCTAAGATTTGGGGTGTGTATGCCTCTGAGTGAATCTAGGCTTTTGTCCCTGTCCTTGGAGTGGAGGTAGGTAAGACTGCTGCTAGGGATGTACCCCAGCTCAAACATCTCACTTAGCAAATGAGGAGCATATGCAATGCAAACAAGCAAGCTGGTGGCTATTTGTTTTTAACTGAGTCAGGAGAACTTGACAGGGCTAGAACAGGTAAAAGGACTTATTCCTCCAGTTTGAGCTGGGTCTTGGGGGGGAAAAAAAAAAAAGATAACTTAAAAGACAAGATGACCTCTTTATCTCTTTTCCAAGCTGTCCACCTTCTGCTCTTGTGAAAGAAATGTTGAGTAGTGCACAGAGACTGACCTTCTATGGATTCCTTATGGCACTTGCAAAGGATCAGGGGATCAACAGAGCCCTAGGTAAGAGTCCTGTGAGTGGTGCAGCTCTAGAGTTTGTCATTCTCCTTTACTGTGGAATTTCCCCTGTAATTATGCCCCAAGTTTTATACCATCATGAAGTGAGAGAAAATTTTTCCGTCTTTTTGTTGATGGATTAAACTTTAAAAACTTAACACTGTACTTTACTGTTTGCTTGAAGCTGTGGAGCTTCATCAGTGCTAAAATTAGATATGAAGTGCTGCCTGTGGTGGGTTGACCCTGGCTGGACACCAGGTGCCCACTAAAGCTGCTCTATCATTCCTCCTCCTCAGCTGGACAGTGGAGAGGAAAAATAACAAAAGGCTTATGAGTTGAGGTAAGGACAGGGACATCACTCAGCAATTATACCGTCACAGGCAATTAATAAATATTAATTTACAGGCAATTAATAAATATTAATTTATTACCAATCAAATCAGAGTAGAATAATGAGAAAAAAACTAAATCTTAAAATGCCTTCTCTCCACCCCTCCCTTCTTCCTGGGCTTAACTTTACTCTCAGATTCTCTGCCTCCCCCACTTAAGCAGTGCAGGCGAACGGGGATTAGGAGTTGCAGCCAGTTCATCACCCATTGTTGTTGCTGCTCCTTCCTCTTTAGGGGGAGGACTCCTCACACTCTTCTCCTGCTCCAGCAGCAGGTCCCTCCTATGGGATCTCAAGTCCTGCCAGCAAACCTGCTCCAGCCTGGGCTCCTCTCTTTATGGGTCCACAAGTCCCGCCTGGTGCCTGCTCCAGCATGGGCTCTACACGGGGTCACAGCTTCCATTGGGCATCCACCTGCTCCGGTGTGAGGTCCTCCATGGGCTGCAGGTGGATCTCTACTCCATCATGGACCTCCATGGACTGCAGTGGTCAGCCAGCCTCACCATGGTCTGCACCACAGGCTGCAGGGGAATCTCCAGTGTCTGAAGCACCTGCTCCCCTCCTTGTTCACTGATGTTGGAGTCTGCAGGGTTGTTTCTCTCATATCTTCTCACTCCTCTCTCCGTTGCTGTTGCTGCACAGCAGTTTTTTTCCCCTTCTTAACTATGTTATCACAGAGGCGCTACCGCCATCACTGATGGGTTCAGCCTTGGCCAGTGGCAGGTCCATCTTGGAGCTGGCTGGTACTGGTTCTGTTGGACATACGGGGAAGTTTCTGGCAGCTTCTCACGGAAGTCACCTCTTTAGCACCCCTGCTGCCAAAACCTTGCCATGCAAACCCAATACACTGCCCTAAAATAGCAGTGTTTTACCTCTTCACTAGCTGATCATTTTAGCAGAACTATGGTTTTAACATGTTTGGCTATAAAGGTTGAACAGAGATGGCCAGGAGACAAGGCAGCTGACTGCAGGTAGGCGATAATGAAGTCCTGTCTTGTGTTTAGCCTTTCATTCTCCCACAGATTTAAATGACTGCTCTCATCCACAAGATGAGGAGGCACACCTAATGGAAAAACCTCTGCTGCCTCCTTGCCTGAAGACTTGAAGCCCAGTCTTTCCGAGCTCTTCCCCATCTTCTCTCAAGGCAACGTGATCTCACTAGTATATTAATCTATGGCCTACGGAAAATCTGGTGTTCTCATAGAACACAAATTGCTACACAATTCTGTGGAAACCAAGGGGATTAAAAAGCAGTATCTCATTGCTCATTTCTATGTGGTGCTGGTCAATATTGTTGTAGAGTAGGAAAGCAAAATGTTGCACTGGCAAAGGACAGTAGGTAATCCATACATCTTTCAGATTACTCATACTTCCATGTTGCCCCCATATTGTGCTCTTGCTTGTGCTCTTCCTTCTCTTGCAAAGGGAAACAGAAATGGCTTTGTGTGTTTGACAAGGCTTTAATCAACGAGGTATGTCTAAATGTGTGGAGGCCCAAACGCTCATCTCCACTCAGCAAATCATTTGGTCAGTGAGCCTTTTCTGTCTTTAGGTAGATATTCTCTCCCTCTACTTTTAGGCTTGAGCATTTGCCAGTCCCTGTGTTACAAAGAAGAACCGCAGTGAAAAGGTGTACCTTGCCTGAGGGCTTGTTCTCTTGCACAGGTGTGTGTCATAGTAGAGTAAAAGTGTCCCCTCCCTGGTTTGAGCCCCTTACAGCAACCATTTAAGCTGCTAATGCTCCTCTGGGGCAGGGCTGCTTACCCAGCAACATAGAGATTATACATCAAAGGTGCATTAATACAGCCCTGCAATCCCCTCTGCAAACAGGCTTAGGAAGCTGTGTACTCACTAGGCAAGGTGATTCCTGGATTGCACCAAGCAAAATATTTTTTTCTTTGCCCTATGAAATCCACTTTCAGTTGAATGCAAAGAAAACAGATGAGCAGGAAAAAAAATTCCTGCCCACAGCTTCCATTGTGCCATCTACAAAGCACGTGGGTTTTCATTCCCATTCATGTGGGCCCGTCCCCTGGCCCTCTGCCAGCCTCCTGCTGAGGCCTCTCACTGAGGAGGGGCAGCAGCCACAAGTCTGACAGGTGCTAGCATCTTGGCAAGGAAAGGAGGATTCTTTTCCTGGTGTCTTTTCATCTCTCCTGAAGGGTGACTTCAATAGTCCTTGGTCTGCAGGGGATCACAAGTTCCCGAAAGCCCTTCAGCAAGAGCGGTTTCAGGCAAAGGAGCTTTCGGTGAGGATGCTGCCTTCTCTCTGGTCTCACAAAACCAGTACCCGTGTTGAGGAACAGGGGTAGGGATTAGAGCGGTTGGCTCAGGCTGGGACAGCGCTGTTGAGTTTGTCAGGCAGCCTAACTCCAGTGTCAGTGTTGATTTGTGAGTCCTGTTAAGTGTTATTTACTGACTCTCCTAAGTAATTCTTGTGCCCTGGAGACCTCATTGTGCATTCTACAAATGCAGAAACAAGTTAAGCTTTAGCTGCTTATTCTTTTGATTAAGCCCATGACAGGGAGTGGGTTGGGACACTTCACTAGACCTCCTGACATTCTATGTTGCAATGCCAGGCTTTCCTGTTCATTTGCAGGATGGGAAGATCAGAACTGGAAGAAGAAGGGGAGTCAGTTCTGGTCTAATCTGGTTCTAATTTTTGGGCACTTGTTGCTATGTTTTTGATGACTGCTGCCAGCTTGCCTGTGTGAGGCAGGTGGTTCTCCAGCCCCTCCTGTAAGAGTAAGGTGCTAGGAGCAGAAACCAGATCTGTGTCCTCACAGGGAGTACAAAGCCCCTTCCCAAAGATACTGAGTGTAGCACCCAGGTATGCTGAAAAACAAGAGCATTCCTCACTGTGCTACCAAGTGTATCTTTCCTGGTGTGCAGTGGCACTATCCAGGTTATGGTAAGCAAGTCCTGTCATTTCTGTGCTGTCTGATTCCGCCCCCCCGTGACTGCTTGTACAAGGTGTAGTTTGTTAAAGAATTAGGAAGGAGGGGTGTCCTAAATGCCTCATTTTGCTTTCTGGGCTCTTCCTGAGGTGTCAGTGTCCTTTCAGAGAATGGCAAGGATATCAGCCAGCTGTTCCAGTCCTGAACTATACCCAAGTCCTTCATCCGAAACAGGTTTTCAGATGTGAAAAGGAGCATCTGACCTTATGCTGAGAGAGGGTACCTGATTACTGGCCCAGCCTTTCATGCTCTTACCCAGACAGCAAGCAACGCTAGAGCACAGTCCATCCACACTTACTCCTGTGGACTTAATGTGCACCAGAGTCAGGCCTGACTTTCCTGAATTGCAGGAAAGCAACAGTCTCATACTTGTGGCGTGTTTTGATCCCTAAGTTCAGCACACCACAAGAAAGGCAGGTGGCACAGAAGTAAATGTCTCCCTGGGTGGTATAATAGTGCGTGCTTCAGGCTGTGGCACAGACAACAACATATGTATTGCTTTGATAGGATCTAGGATGGGTGACTATATAAGGCAATTAACAGAGGCCTGAAGTTGACAGGCTGTCATCTCTCTAACAGTCAGTAGTTTTGTATAGTGAATGGAAGCTGCCAATCTTCAAGTTCTCTGAGAGGTGAGACTACTGAGAGTGCACCTCCCATTTAGTCTGAGCTCAACTAGTCTGCATGAAGGACACAGAATATGGACCATCATTCTTCATCTGTCCATGATCCTCAGCCTTCAGTGTCCATTTCTCTAATAGGTGCAAGGAAGAGTCTTCTCTGTCTCGCAGGACAGGATTTCGGATGCTGCTATGGCTTGAGCACTTTAAGAATGAATAGCCTAACTCTCCTTTCCATTGTTTATTTTTACAGGGGCTTTGCCTGATAAAGGAGATTTGTTTGTGGACCCTGAAATGGATCAGGAACTTGAGAAAATGTAAGTGGAGTTGCCTGAAGTAAGAGGTAAAGCAACAGATTAAAGATGGTAGCATGCTAAGGAAGACTTAAGTATGAAGTACTGTCCCTATTCCTTTGCTCTACTGTAAAACAGAGGAACTAACAGAGCAGCCTGAGCAGAGGCCTCCTTCTTTGGGGTGCCTTGGTGCAGCTAAGAAAATCCTAGAAAAGGCTTCAGAAACAGCACTCTAGAACTACTATGGTAAAGGCTGGAGATAACAAGTTAGGCTGCCTAGCCTTTGTCTTGTCTCTTTCAGGGTAGCTCAGGTTTCAGGGCTTTCCATCTCCGGTCCCACCAGCTCCAGCGGGGACACAGCAAATTTGCCTGTCCGTAACTCACCCAGGATTAACTCTCCCTGGAAGCCTCTACACCATTGGCGAAAAATGGATGCTGAGAGTGAAGGTTCCAATGAAGAGACAGACTCCTCTGAAAACTGAAGGTTGTGAAGATGGGCACTATTCCCACCTTGGGTTTCTCCAGAACCCACTGGAGGAACAGCACCTCCTCCCAGAGCATCTGCTCTGACATGGGATTCTGCCCATATCACTAGTGTGTGTGCAGCTGTGCCAGTCCCCATCACCAGGTCCACCTGTCTCTTCCCAGGAAGAACTCTGCCTTTTTCCTAGCTCCAAATTTGTGCAGGAAGAGCTCCTTTGCAGAAGCCATTTTCAGCTGCAGAGTTCTGCTACCCTCTGGTGGCAGGCAAGCCAAAACAGGAGGCCCCAGCTCAGCTTCCACCTGGAAACAGTGGGGTGTTGTCTTACCAAGGCTCTCCCTCGTGTTTCAGCAGGTGCTGAGCAGTGGGAGCGCTACTGCAGGCTGCTTGCCAGTGTTCTGTTGTGTAGTTGTGTTCAGACTTGGCCTAGACAATAGAGTGGTTAAATTGCCAGCGGCAGCTCTGCGCTCAGGCTCCATTATAATTATTCCCAGTAAAGCTGCACCTGCATATGATCAAAGGTAGAGAAATTCCTGAAGTTCCTAGAAAAGAATGGTGTAGGTATTGCCATGCCACCTGCCTCAGCTTCTTCCTCCATATGTCCAAGACTTGCCAAAGCAAATAAGCTAGACTGCAGTCAATGCTGCATGATGCTGTCTGTTCCTCTGCTGAACTGAGATCCCTTCTGGGAGGCCTCCTGCTGCCTCTAACAGCAAATTAAAGTCACTTGGAAAAGCAAGCTTCACAGGGGCTGAAGGGGAGAGAGAAATAGTCTTTAAAAGTCCTTGGCCATGGGTGGTGTGGCTTGGAAAGATAGAGAGCATCTACTAGGGTTGGGTGGGCAGCACTAGGGGAAAAGGAAGCAGTTATCAAACAAGTCCCAGGTATTATTTACTGAATACTGTCATTGTGGCACCATAGCATAGCCCTTACAACTACAAAAGGAAGTAACATCTTATTTTGTTAGTGGTAACTGACTCAGCAGTTTGGCCTCCACAGTCCTGAAAAGGGTGTCTAGCCCAGCTCCGGTGCCTCAGGTTGCAGAGACTGCTTATTTCCTGGGGATCTTCAGTTTCTCTTGCTTCTTTGGGAGCCTCCTTGCTCCTCCTGTGCATAAAATGCTGCAGCATGGGCTACTCGGAACGGCTAACCCAAAGCTTACAAGCAGCCCTGAGTGGATTCAACCCATGCTGGACCTATTTTAACACTAGTTCCAAAACTACTGCTAAGTCTGTACCCCAGTCCCACCTCTGGAGATAGAAAAAAGGGTTATTTATTTATTGTAAATTATTGTATTTATTAACGTGCTTGCTAACTGCGCTTTCCCTCCCAGCCATCAGTGACTGTGACACCTTAGCAATAAAGCACACTCTGTAAGACCACTGCTCCGTCTGGGGTTTTCTGGGCTGCACCAGCCCCTCCTCAGGGTGCTGCCAGGGGTAGTGGTGGTACTCACCAGCTTCAGCTGCCTTTTGAGGGGCCACAACAGACCCTCACCTCGGCTGAGGGGAGACCACAGCACCCCCGGGTGCATCCCACTCACCCTCCCGCCTGGGCAGCAGCTGCCAGTCCGCTCCCAGAGCCCCCATGCAGGCACACTTACCCCCAGCAACACCATGGGTCTTGTGATGGAGCAACAGCACTGGGGCACCAAGGGCAATGCCGTAAGAAAGCTGGACCTACAATCTCCTACCTGCCCCACTGCAGCAGCCCAGGATGGCAAAACATCTGCACAAAGGGGCAAAGTAACCCTTTCCCTCCCACCCCCAGCCCTGCAGCTACCTTAGCCCCTTGAGCCTGTTAACAGCCCTCGAGAAAGGGTGCCCAACGGAAACTTCAGAACATCCCCATCCCCTCCTTTTGCTAATAGTGTGTAACAAGCTCTTTTCCCCACTTTTTCTTACTACTCAGTTCTCAACACCATAGTCCAAGGAAGAGAAAACATATGGTCTTGTTAAAACCAGAGTCAGGAGCAGAGAGTCAAGTTGAACAGGAGTAAAATGACAGTCCTCAGTCACTGCTGCGCTTCAGAAGTTCACCTCATCGTGAAGTCAGAGGCTCAGGACTTGGATCTCAATCCAAAGATGGGCAATAAAACAACCAGGGACACAGTAAATATCTTTACAGCACTTCTTTACCCGGGCCTTTTTTGCTTATGATGTAATTAGAAGCTAAAAAAATAATCTTTGCTTTTTGTCTCCTGCATCAATATATGCTGGTTTACCAGACAGTAAAAAGGATTATCCCATGGTAAAAGTCAAACACCCTGCAGATACAGAGGATTCCACAGCACCATGGATTGGGAGCACTGAGCAGAACAAAAACAGTCGTGTCCATAGGAAGCAGGTAACATGATGTTCAGAAAAACAGCATTCCCCTTTCTTCTGTCACTTGGTGAGCTAAGGTATGGACCAAGAGGGACAGGAGCACTGATGAGGGCAGCCCAGGAGTTCCTGTCATTTTTTACAGCAGTGAGGTTGACCCTGTAAGAAGGCCTGTCTCCACTGGCTAGTAGATAGCAGTGGGTATGAGGGCACATTGAATTTTAATAAGAGTGGAATCCAGAGATATTTGGAAAGCATCCTAGGCACAACCATGTCCTGAACCCCTCTGCTTACCTTCTCCCCTTCCCACCCACCCCAGACAAACTAAGACAGTCCTGGAGAGTTTATTCCAGACAAAGGTGACATCAGTGCCTCTTGCTGGCTTCCCTTTGAGTTGCAGTCCCTGGGTCATCAATATGAGCCGTAACGATCCTGGGGAGGAAACACACCAAGACACCATGTTGCAACACTTCATGCAAACTCCAGAGATAGATAACAAGTTCTTGAGGTGTTTGTGACTGGAATGCAGCACAAGGTTACCTACAAAAGGCACTATGCAATGGCAGGACATAAAATGACCTTAATGTTTTAAGTTCTGCCTGGGACTTGGGGAAAGGCATATCAGACGTAACAAGGCATCCTGTCCACCAGAAGAGTAAGGTTAGCCAAGGGGAGTTAAATGGCCACCAAGAATTGCTCAGCTATTGTAGCACACTCATCAGCTACAAAAGACAGGTTTCTACCTGGGATTTTCCAGCAATTTGAGAAGACAATGATAATTCGACTAGAAGCCCAGATATAGTGAAAGCCCCTGAGCACAACAGCAGCTTAGAATCACACAATCATAAAATCATTTCAGTTGGAAAAGACCCTCAGGATCACCAAGTCCACCCATAACCTAAGTAGCACTAAACCATGTCACTAACAACCTCATCTAAACACCTTTAAACACCTCCAGGGATGGTGACTCCACCACTTCCCTGGGCAGCCTGTTCCAACACCTGATACCATGTTCCATTAAGAACTTTTTCCTAATATCCAATCTGAACCTTCCCTGGCACAACTTGAGGCCATTCCCCCTTGTCCAATCACTTGCTACTTGGGAAAAGAGACCAACACCCTCCATGCTACAACCTCCTTTCAGGTAGTTGTAGACAGCAATAAGGTCTCCCCTCAGCCTCCTTTTCTCCAGGCTAAACAGCCCCAGCTCCCTCAGCTGCTCCTCAGACTTGTGCTCCAGGCCTCACCAGCTTCGTCACCCTCCTCTGCACTCTCTCTAGTACCTCAATGTCCTTCTTATGATGAGGGACCCAAAACTGAACACAGGATTCAAGGTGTGGCCTGACCAGTGCTGAGTACAGTGGCACAATCACTTCCGTAGTCCTGCTGGCCACACTACTCCTGATACAAACCAGGATGCTGTTGGCCTTTTTGGCCACCCGGGCACACTGCTGGCTCATGTTCAGCCAGTTGTCGGCCAGCACCTCCAGATCCTTTTCCACCAGGCAGCTTTCCAGCCACTCTTCCCTGAGCCTCCAGCGCTGCCTGGGGTTGTTGTGACCCAAGTGCAGGACCCGGCACTTGGCCTTGTTGAACCTCATAAAACTGGCCTCAGCCCAATGATCCAGCAAGTCCAGATCCCTCTGTATGGCCTTCCTATCCTACAGCAAATCAACACTCACACCCAGCTTGGTGTCATCTGCAAACTTAGTGAGGGTGCACTCAATCCCCTCATCCAGATCACTGATAAAGAGATTAAACAGAACTGGACCCAGTACTGAGCCCTGGGGAACACCACTCATGACTGGCTGCCAACTGGATTTGGCTCCATTCACTATAACTCTGGGCCCAGCCCTCCAGCCAGTTCTTTATCCATCACAGAGTACACCCATTCAGGCCATGAGCTGCCAGCTACTCCAGGAGAATGCTGTGGGATACAGTGTCAAAGGCTTTACTGAAGTCTAAGTACATAACATCCACAGCCTTTCCCTCATCTACTAGGTGGGTCATCGTGTCATAGAAGGAGATCAGGTTGGTCAAACAGGACCTGTCTTTCATAAACCCATGCTGACTAAGCCTGAATGTGCCACAGTGTAACCTCACCTGGAGGGAGCTCATCACTCCATTGGCTAGGACAGCCATCTTGCCAGCAACTGATTTCACTCCTTGCTTGAACTGTGCAATGTCAGCTGTAGGCAGGACATTTCCAATTGACACACCACCTGTGAGAACCAGCAGGAGTTAGGCTGGAGTCCCCCAGCTCCAGAGAGCACCCCAACCCCCTCCAGTCTAGGTCCTCCAAAGCCGTCCCCTTCTGCAAACTGCTGAGTGCTCACAAACCTGAGTGCACATTCTCAGCCTCTCCAAACAGGTCTGCAGAGCTGATGGCGCTGCTGCCCGAGAGCTGCTGCAGTCGGGATCTGGCTTCATACTGCAGCAAACAGAACAGTTATAAAAGAAGTGAACAAAGTAGAACCTGAGCAAACAGGAAAAAAATGAAGACAGAGCTGTACCAGCTTAAGCACTGCAGATTGCATCTACCTCAGCATCTGCCTCCCGGCCAAAGAACATATCTGAAGATATAGCTTTAGCCCCTGCAAACTTCTGACGAGCTTCATTAGATTCCACAACGGATGTCCTGTTCTCTGTCTCCCGCCTACTGGTGGGTCTACAGAAAAAAAAAAAAAAAAAGAGAAGAGATACCTCTCCTTAAGCTCACCAACACATGAAAGAAACAGACTTCTCTCTCAGACCCCATCCGATCAAAGGAAAGCAACAAACTCGCCAGTGCTAGCTACCATCAGGGTCCTCCTCTCCCCACCTCAGGACAGCCAGCACTCAGGACTGTTAGACCATATCAAACTTAGGGACACGACAGGAAAAGAAGTGCCTAAGCCTCTTTCATTGAAGGACCTTTTGCTTGGGCTTGTTCACATGTGTTGTCTTCTGCAGCACAAAGCTCCTGCTATAACACAGCAGCATCTCTCTCCCCACAGCTCCTAGACCCATCCCTTTGTCCCCCACACAAGGTAAGTACAGCAGCAGGCACTTTACCTCTCTGAAACTGGCCGAATACTGGAGATGGTCACCTCAGGTTCCTCTTCTTTGTCCATACCCCATGAAGAGTCAGTTTCCCACCGCGAGCCAAATGCATCTTCAAATGAGAAGGGACTGTATTTGTACCTACATAGCCAAAACAGGTAATTCAGGCCAGACATTAAATTCAGGAATAAGTCAAAGACTACACTGAAGCTGAGTCTTACTTGGGGGGTCCAGATGTGAAGCTTCCAGCATCTTCAAACAAGTCCAATTGTGAGCGGGAAGATTTTGCAGCCAGCGGTGTCTCCTGCTCAATCACTTGCATCTCAGACATCACTGAGTGTGAAACAGAACTGGCACAACAGAGAGGCAGTCAGGGCTGATGGGTCTGACAGATCCAGCCCCTACCACCAGTCTTTCTCAAAACTGAATTCAGCCTTCATAGGCAGGGCAGGTGCCACAAGTCTCAAGGGAGAATTTGGGATGCCAGCCCCCTTCACCACTTAGCCAGCTTATCCTGACTCCCTCACAAGTCTTGAGCTACCTTCTTAAGGACATATTCTGCAGGGGGATATCTTGCCAGACAGCAGGGTTCTAGGGCTAGACACTGATAAGCCACACACATCTTTGGAAAAGCTCGAATGAGAACCAGAACCCCTGAGCATTCTTTCTGGGACCTGAAGCATTTTTAGACAGTCCAGCATATAAGCACTTTAAATCAGCTCCTTATCTGTTACAAGAGCAGCAAGTAACTGCCTTCAGGAAACCTTTCCAGAGTGGGGTGCTTCCAAGGCACCTGTCTGTCCTTTGCCACCAGTCTGTCCTTTGCAACCCACAGCCAACTACCTTCTGGACACCAAGCCCATGCCCAGCCTCTCCGCTTGTTCACGCTTCTTCCCTTCGAGGTTCTGAAGTTTCTTCTCTTCCTTCTTCCGATCAAGCTGCAGTTCCTGATAAGCCAGTCGCATTGAGGTGACTCTGAAGAAGAGAACTGTGGTGGGTACTAGCGCATTACTCCTCCCCCCAGCCCATGCTGTGGAGGGCCAAGGGGGAGAGTAACTCTGACAACCCCTCAAAACACCCATGTTCACAACAGCTCTGCCAAAAATCCTTACAGAGAACGTACTACTTGTCTTCCCATCTCATTTCCACTGGGATTCAGCTCTTTTTTTCGCTAACCATGACTGCAAGCACTGTCCCTCCACCCCCCGACAGAATGCATCACCCAGTTCTGTCTTTACCTTTTTCAGTCCTGTCCAAAGGTGAACAGAAGCACAAAATACTTCCATATCTGCTCCTTAGACTCTTTCAGGGACATGCGAATATGAATAAAATCTGGCAGTATAATTTGTGCCCTGCTGTAAGGACTACTGCTACTGGCTACTGCTTGTGATATCATGCAGCATGTTCTGTACTCACATTAGGTCTAGGGTGAACAGCATTGACCTCGTATTACTCCTGCCTTATAAATGCAAGGTATTCAGCCCAAACAGGGCACTTACATGGACTCCTCAGCTTGTTTCCTGGACTCCACTGCCTGCTGCTCTCTCAGCTGCTCTGCCACCTGGGCTTGCCGCTCAATCTCACTGAAGCTCTGGCTGCTCACTTTCTGGGCTCCAAGACCTTTTTTTGCACCCAACTTGAAAAATGAAACAAACAAACAAAAAAGTGAGTTCTTCACCCTAGATTGTTCATCATGGAAGAAAAAACAGAATCCTACTTCTGGCTGCACTGATCAGGCCTTCAGTCTCCCCATGTAGTCACAATGTACAGACTCAATGGAGCTTGCAACAGAGAGAATGGAAGAAGGCTCAAAAGTCAACCCACCAGTGCCAAGAGATCAGCCACACATGCTTCAGACCATACCAAGTAATGATCCAAAGCCTAATGCCATCTTTCAAAATATGCAGATATAATCAAAGCTCTTTCTTCCCCAAATGGATCTCTCAGTACACAGCTTGGTTAAGGGCAGAAAGCAAGGGCCAGCAAAAGGACAGCAGTAACATGAGACAGGCTCTACCTTGCCTCCATAAAACAAGAGCTCAAACATACCCCTTTCTTAGCAGCTCCTGGCTTCTTCTTTCCAATGATGGAGGATTTAAGTTCTGCAAGAGGAGGGAAGCAGCAAATAAGCAGAAATTAATTAATTTAAGAAGCTAAAATTAGTCAGCAACCCACATGAACATCTACCACAGTCCAGCTGCTACAGAGTCCAGGACACACCATGCAGCTTCACATCAGAAGCCTGGGTGGCTTCACCCAGTTAAGGAAGATGCACTTAGAAGCTCCATAATTGCAGGCTGGTGGCCTAGAGAAGCATGTCTATCACTGGAGAAACTTGTTAAGTGAATTAAGGCCTTTGAATAGCTCCTCCAGTGTCATGCAGTTGGTGACCCTGTCCACTAGGATCAGGGTAGCCAGAGAAAGGCTAGATTTATTCCATTCCAAGAAAAAGTAGGTTCAGGGCCGTATGAAAGTACATGCCTCACCAACGTCTTAGGGACAAAGAAGCAGGAACCCTAAAGTCACGTTTACATGAACAGACCAACAACAAAATGAACCTAAAGTGCAGCGAGCTGTAAAAGCAACAGGTTCCCCAACACCTTGCACCAGGAACCTGTCAGTCAAAGGGCATGACATGTGCCACACTTGTAAAACAAGCCAAGGTACAGCCAAGCAGCAGATGCCTGGGGAAAAGTGTAAGAACACAGCAAACAAAGGACTGCCCAGGACATTTTCCCAACTTCCAGCACGTAGCTCCAAGATCTTTTATTGCCCTTTATGGGTTTTTCTTCCACAGAAGTGTCTCCTCACTTTCTACACCCACATGAAGTTTGTCAACCCATCCTTTTGAACATTCTTGATAGCATTTGTGTATCTTTTCTAGTCTTACCATAAGTTTTTGAAATGAGGGGCTTCCAAACATTTGCACTATCCAAGCCTATTTTCAGCTTCCTGTTTCTAACATTTGATTTGGGGTTGTTTGGTTTGCTTTTTACTGTCAGTAAACATTTAACAGAAATGTCCATAAGATCCCCTTCCAGATATGGAATAGCTGCTTTATATCCCAATACGATACATGAAAGCTTTGGCTCATTCTCTCCGTCCAAGCACAGGAAGCTAAAGTTAGATTTAAAGGCAGAATCACAGAAGGGGCAGGCAGAGCTGTCACAAGCAGCCAGCGCAGGCCAGCTGCTGGCCAGTTACCTCTGGCAGGAGCAGGCCCTTGTGTTGATAGATACATGGACATGTCTGAGGAAGAGACATAAAACACGGGGAATGAAGAGACACTTGAGGATGCAGGCTTTCCACCCAGGATGAACCCACTGTGGGCTAGGAGCACACTCTCAATAAGAAGCTCCAGCTAGATGCTATGTGTGCATCCAGGACAGTAATGGTAGTGGAGAATCAGATACAAATCCTTATTACTCTAGAAGATAAAAATTAATTTGCCTCCAAAGCTTCTGGAGGGGTGTGGTGAACCATATACACCAACAAACACCACAGTCATGTGGCCTTGATCAGCCAAGTTCTAGATATGCAAATCTAGATACACAAACTTTGCCCAAAGCTCAAAAAATTAAAACAAGCTTTTGGGAAGGTGACAGCTTTGAGCTTGACCAACCAATAGAGGAGGAAACCTCCAGGAAACTGTGGCTTGGTTTTGGGGTTTAGGGAGATCCTCAGTATTGGCTCCAGAGCAAGATAAGCTCCTTTAGATATTCTGGAGATTGGCTCATCAGTTCCAGCTCCACTGGTCTTACTACTGAACAACAGGTGTAAGAGCAAGATTGATCTGAGAGACAGCAGAGAGTCTTACTTACCCAGAGGAGCTTTAGGAGATGTGCTCAACAAGTCAATAGAGGGGCCCTGGCTGGAATCTGTGGGCACAAACACAGAAGAGAATATTCAGCAGAGATATGCTCAACCCCTTCCTTTTCAGCGTGCTCACAGTCCTACTTTTTTACCACCTCTACCCCCACCCCAAACAAGCTAAGTTACAGTCTGAAAAGTACAAGTTCCCAAGCAGAACAACTTCGCATCAACACAGAGCAAGTTATTCCCTTCGCAGTGTTCTTAACACATTAAAAGAAAGCAAACACTCTGCAGAGGAATACACAAAGCCATTTCAAATTATAGCTGCGCCCACAGATTCTTGGTTTCCTTGTCATTCACTGTAGAACAGTTTTTTGCTTTATATTCATAAATCATTTCCAGACCTATTGAATTCAGAAAAGAGTCTTTAAACAAATAGTTACATCTGCAAGCAGGGAAACAGGACAGCTAACCCCCAACACAGTTTTGTGGGCATTTCAGGAAAAGCAGAGAACTGATCCCAAACAGAGCAGTGTCTAATTTAACTAAACATCATAGAGTGCACAGAGCTTCCACTCCTTCAAGCCTGAACCAAAGCAAAAGCTCAGCCCTTCCAACTGCAGTAGGAAAGTGTATGCTTCTGGAAATGAAGTCGGGTTCTTGGAAAAGTTATTCAGCAGGGAACTCACCCGACACTTCGCTGCCTTCTGATGATTTCACTGCTTTTTCCACCTCTGGGGAAGACTGTGCAGGATTCTGGCTGGCATCTGCTACATCCCAGGTACTGGAAGACTGCAAGGAGACACTCATTCCAGTGATTTGCAGAAGATGAATAAAACAAACAATCCTGAACCTACTTCAGGTTTAGTGACCTGTATTCAGTTTTAGGCCAAAGGAAATGTGTTCCAAACTCCATACTATGCCTTCAGTGAAGATAACATATGGACAAGTCCACATTGCCTTAACGGGGACAAAAACTAAAGAAAACAGAAGCTAAGCTGAATGGAAGGCCAGGAGGAACAACAGTATCACTCAACAGTAGTATCAGAGTTGGCTACTGTGAGGACTTGCCTGGTTAAAGAGATGACCTTAAATCTGGAAGGAAGAGTATGAATGAGTGGAAAAAAATAAACTCAGCTTCCTCTGTCTTTATTTCCATACAGCCAATTCTCACATTACTCTATTCACTTGAGAAAGTCCACCTGGCATTGTGAAAGCAGTTGTTCAAACCCACTTTACCAGGTTCTATGCACTGAAAAGCTAACTAAACCAGACATTCAAAGCCAGTCCTGGCTTTAACTGTCCAAAGAGACTGTGCATCAACGCAGCATACAAAGTGTTTTCCAGGAAGTAGCTGGTAGCTCTGAGTATTCCTTGAAGAAAAAGATGGTCTCAGAAACAAAATATTACAGGCCCCATGAGGGATTGCTTAGATCTGTGACTATGTCCCAGGCTGCTGACTGAATCTTAGTTCTTCTGTGTTAGTACTGAACAAGTACACAACTTAAAAGTCCCTCCAAATTAAGCAGTACTGCTGCTGGCTGAACAGCTGGCTACTGAAGAGCTGTTAAGCCTGTCTGGTTTATACAGTTCTCACCTGTGTGTGCTCCATAAAGAAATCAGCATCACTCTTGTCAGGGGAGTGCCCAGGGGCTCCACTCAGTCCATCTATAAGCAGCTGCAGAGAGAAGAGGGGAAAAAAGAAGACAACCTACAAGACAGCATCCAGCACTACACATCCAACAGTATAGAGCGGCTCAGACTTACATCAGTGCCGTACTTGGCCATGGCAGCACTTGCCAGCTGTCGGATCTTCTCCCTGTACATCTGGGCAGCTCGACTATTATACTTAGCGTTGGCATCTGTGGTGGTGCAGCCATGCTGGCGGAAGAAAGCAGTCTGAAAAGAAAAGAACATCCAGTCTCCTGACTGCGAGATTGTACTCAAGCATTAGACATAACTCAAACCCAACACAAAATGGAAGCTTCTCAGAGACAGGTGACTTAATACTGAGCACACAGCATGAACCACCTGTTCACAGATCAGCTTTCTCCAACAAGTCTCACTCCAGAACCCAGAGGGCTAAAAAACCATCCCTGTCCTCCACAGCAGGATGGTTCTGGGTCGCAATGGCGAGCATGAGCCTTCAAACTGATTCCTTTCCTTTAAGAGGACTATAACTCTCATTTAAATTAGATGTATGGAAATGACACGTCTGCACATCAGAACGCAACTCATTTAAAGGTCACGGTCTAATTTCCAAGCACACCTGACAACCACCTCCCCTCATTACACATTTCCAAAAAAATGGGGGGTTGGTACTCTGAAAGCCATGTAGCAGAAAGGGACAAGAAACAGAGGATGTGGGATGCAACAGGGAAAGCAAGCAAAATGCCTACAGAGGCTCCTCACCGCGTTGGCATTGCTGCCCACTTGCATACACCTCAGCTGGAACCAGTTCCAGTTTGAATCCAACTCTGTGGACCTATGTGAGAACAAATTATTTTTGTTAGTAACACGCTGGCATGCCAAATACAAAAGTAAGCTCTGAGCTAAAATGGTCAGGTATCCTGCTACTAGCCCAGACTATAGGAGGCAAAAGGAGACAGAACATCTTGGTAACTTCTTTGCTCCCACAGCAAATTAATTTGAACTTTTAAAGTAAGGAAAAAAAAACTAGTTTCAATCTCATGCCAAATAACACCGTCCAGCCTTAGAGGACCTCTCACTTGTATTGCTTAAGAGGGTGGAGCTTGAGCTAGGAAAGCACGGCCAACAACTTTCATTCCACATGTGGTCTCACCACAACATGAGAGACTCATGTTCAGCCCATCCCATGGATTAGGCCAGAACACATGACAAAGCAACTGAGAAAACAACTAAGTAAAGCCAAGTGACAGAGCATGTTTCATATTGGTTACTCAACTTAGCTCTGAGTAAGTAAAGGTCACAGTTCTGTTACTTAAAATGCTGTATTTTACAAGTACTGAAAATAGGAATAACAGGCTGAAAATCCAACATCATCTTCCCCACTAGGTTAATACAGAAAAGACTAGATAACATTCCTCTTTTTGCCTTGCTCAGCATTACAATAAAGACTTCCACGTTGCTGCTGTACTGACAAGATTCACCCACCACACTCAGCTTCTACAAACGGGAGCACAGACAACATTTCTGCAAGGCTAGCAGAAGGGACACGTTTACGTTCCACTGAAGCGCTTTGGGAACTCCATCTTGGGAGGGCTGAGTGACCCGCAACCTGCGGCAAGCAAGCCACGTAAAACCCGCGGCGATCACGCCGTGACAACGCGTCTCCATAACCGAGTCCCCGCGGCCGCTCCAGGGGAGCCCCGGACCGGCCCCTCCGGGCCGCACGCACCTGATGAAACTGAGGTGTACGCCCAGGGACCGGTGCACGCCAGAGCAGTCGATGCAGAGGAACACCCCGTAGGTGATGCTGGCCCAGCTCGGGTTCTTGGCGCCGCAGTCGAAGCACGACTGAAAGGAGGCAGAGGGACGGCCGGGCTGAGGCGGCGGCTCTGCCGCCTCGCCTCTCCTCTCCTCTCCTCTCCTCTCCTCTCCCCGCGCGACCCGCTGGTCCCGCTTCCCGCGGCCCGGCCGCTCTCCGCGAGCCCTCCCCGCGAACAAGCAGCCCCCTGCCCGGCCAGCCCGCCGCCCGGCCCGAGCCCAGGCAGCGGCCGCAGGGAAGCGGCCCAGCTCGGAAGGCGCCCGGCGCCTCCCCGCTACCTTGTTCGCCGGCGCCGCCCGGAGCCGCTTAAAGAGAGTCAGGATCTCCGTCTTGCTCGGCTCCACCGCCATGATCTCTCCTTCCCACACACCACTGCGGCGATGGGTGCCGGCCGGGCCCAATCGGCGCAGGCGTGGGGCCGCAGTACGGGTGCCGCCTGGGCCCATACCAGCCCGCGGACAAGTCACCGCGCTCCGCCACTCCCTGCCACTCCCTGCCCCCCCGCCATGGGCGCAGGGGCGCTCCGCCATTAATCGCTCCAACCGCCGGACCCGTTTGCTGGGAGTCTCCACCCTCCCGGGTCTCGGGGCGGCCCTGGTGCCCAGGGCTGGGCGTTTCGGGCCGGGGCCCCTCCTCGGCGCCTGGAGCCAGCCCCGCCATCATCCCATCCGCTGCGGAGGCGTCCCTGTCAGCTCTGCCTGCTCCCGGCGTCCCCTCAGCTCCCTCACGGCGGGAGCAGCGAGGCCGGGAGGCAGCGGGGGCCTTAGGCCAGCTGCCCTGAGGGGCACCACCTGCTGCGCCGTTAGACACCGGGCCTGGCGCACTAGCGCAGGCGAACCGGCTTGGGAATTATTTAGTCAGCTGGAGACTTCTCAAGAGCAGCAAACAGCCCTGCTTACCTCATCCTGGGCAGTAATGAAGGTGGGGAAGTTGTTATTTCAGAACAAAGATGGTGTCATGGCCTCAAAGTGCTGTATGACATGCCTGGAAGCAGCAAGGGGTGGACTAGAAAGTCACTCAGTTAGGGAAGACAAATATGGCTGTGCTTTGCACTAAACATCAATGGTCTATAGCCCATTTCATGGTTTAGCCTAGAAAAAAAGTGCAGAGTGATGAGAGGTTCAGAAGGACACCAAAGCTGATCAGCAGCACGTGTGGCAGATGCACTTGACTCCCCTCACCCAAACCAGCAGCAGTTTGGTCCAGGCTCCAGAGGAGGTAAAGGCCTGAGCTGTAGCTGAGCCAATAACTCCTTTTAGGAAACCCACAAGGCAGCAGAAGAACACACTGAACACCAAGAAGCTGTGGGTACCAGCAGTCTCATGCATATTTTCCCACTGTATGCAATGTGACTGTGAGCCAATCACTTTGTTCCATAAATGTGACAGCCTGAGCTCTCTCTGCTAGACAAGCATGGCTGTATGGCAATGATCTTTTACTAATCACAGATCACTGGATGAACCCAGTTTAAGTTTTATACTCATAATTTAGCTTAAGTAACTGTTTTAAAAAGAATTAATCACTTGGAAATATAAGGTGGTGTGATTTTTAATACACTGTCTGATTCATGTTACTTAGTAGGCTAAATTTGCTGAAATCTTCAAGCTGCATGTTGTAAAGTTGTGCTTATTTTTACCAAATTTATATCTACTTAATGAAAACAAAGCAGCCACAGACCATCAACAACACCTGCAAGATAAGGCCTGTTTTGTACCTTACGCTTATTGAGAAAAACACAATCTACTCAGGCAAAATAACGCCTTCAAGGCCAGCACAAAGCTACAGACCATCAAAAATACCTGTAAGATAAAGCCTGTTTTTATTGAGGAAAACAGGATCCATTCGGACAAAATAACACTTTCAAGACCAGCATGAAGCAGCTTTGGACTATCAACTGTGTCTGCAGCTGAACAAAACAAGGGCCTGTCTGAAGACAATGAAAGAATCCAATGAGAAGCAAGAACACCCCAGACTCAAATAATAGTATTGGACTGAATCATCACGAGGGGCGGGTAAATAGTCTGTAAGGGTATAATTACTCAGGAACTTCTGTGCTTGGCACATCTGTGAAGGCACCCAGCTCAAGCTGATCCTATTGCTCTACTACTCCATTAAATTATTTATTTCTGTTGAACTTCAGTGCCTGGGAGTTTGAGAGACCTGGGATCCCATCCTTGTCGCCAATGAACTTCGATGCCTGACAGCTTACTTTGAGACACCTGGCATCCAGACTTTGGAGCGACCTGGCCCCAGGCCCCCAGAGGGGAGGTAAGCAGGTTGAGATGCAGAATGCTGCAACTTTGAAATCCTAGGCGAGCGATATAAAGAAGAAGGTGTGCACATATAATTGTTTGGCCATAAAGACTTGTAATCCCTTACCTGTTTTCCCTTACCCTTTTTGTCCCTTAGACATAAACCATTGACCAAGTCTGAGACTAAGTTTGGATCCAGCCACACCTGGGCTTCTCTCTGAGAAGGAGCATAGAAAGCCAGGGGGTCCGTTCTGATCCTTATGACTCAATGGGAGAGCCTCTCTCTACCTTTTCACATCTCCTGTCCCCCATATGAATCACTCTAAACCAACTCAACCAATTCTGCTTGATGTATTTCCTCCATGCAGTAATTTATAGAGTGAACCTTGTCATCAAACCGTGTTAAAGTCATGCTTTTCTTTAAGTGATCTAAACACTGTTTTGTGGCAAGCAGGACCCTAAATTGCTCATCCACAACAAATTGGCGTAGTTGGGAGGATGGCAGGTGATATCACTGATTACTTAGAGAGGCACCAGCCTCGTGATAATTGGCATGACTGGAAGGCTGTGGAAGAACAGCTAAAAGTGGCCAGGGGCTGTATGAAGGATAGAAAGGCAAAAGGAGTTATTTGCATAATGTTAGGCACCTGCCTAGAAGCTGCTTGTCAAGAGAGGAAAACTCTAAACAGAGAGGAAAAAGATCTGAGAGAGGAAATAGAAGGTAGGAAAGCTTCTGAGTCCTTCTGAGCTTATTGTCCTTGAAAACTGAGCCCCTGCAGAAACAGTTACAGGAAGAAAAGGAGAAGAAACAGAAATTCAAGGAAAAAATTGAAATTATGCTTATGTGGGCTCCTCATCTCCTGATATCCTACAGATCAGGAAACTTAATTGTGTTCCCTGAAGAATGGGATGGAAATATATGGGGTGAGCCTGATGATAGTGAACAGCGGGAGGATGATTCTTTGTCACATCCCCCTGAATATGAAGTCTGACCTGTCATTAAAAGAGAACTGTCTCAAGGACCTGGGGGTGGTTGTCAGCAAGGCAAGATAGCAGGGATGTCCTCATATCAGACATGACTTTCCATACTTTCTGTCAGACATATAGAATCATAGAATGATTTGGGTTGGAAGGGACCTTAAATTTCATCTAGTTCCAACTGCCTGCCGTGGGCAGGGACACCTTCCACTAGATGAGGCTGCTCAAGGCCCCATCCAACCTGGTCTTGAACACTTCCAGGGATGGGGCATCCACAGCTTCTCTGGGCAGCCTGTTCCAGTGCCTCACCACCCTTATGGTGAATAATTTCTACCTTAGATCTAATCTAAACCTACCTTCTTTCAGTTTAAAGCCATTACACCTTGTTCTGTCACTACATGCCCCTGTAAAAAGTCTCTCTCCATCTTTCTTGTACATCCCATTTAGGTACTGGCAGGCTGCTATAAGGTCTCCTCAGAGCCTTCTCTTCTCCAGGCTGAACAACCCCAACTCTCTCAGCCTGTCCTCACAGGAGAGGTGCTCCAGCCCTCTGATGAACTTTGTGACCTCCTCTGGACTCGCTCCAACAGGTCCACATCCTTCTTATGTTGGGGGTACCAAAGCTGGATGCAGTAGTCCAGGTGGGGTCTCATGAGAACAGAGCAGAAGGGGAGAATCACCTCCTTCAACCTGCTGGTCATGCTTCCTTTGATGTAGCCCAGGATACAGTTGGCTTTCTGGGCTGCAAGTGCACATTGCCAGGTCACATTAATAACATAAACGTAAACTCTCTTCCCTGAACAGGGACTAGTAGCCTGCAGCACCTAAAAGCAGCATAGGGAGCATGCCTAAAGCATGAGACAGTAACCCTTGAAAGCACTGCAGGCAAAGCTAAGGAAAAGGTAAGCAAGGCAAGACAAGAAAGCTGTTGGTTTACTGTGAAGCTCATTTGAAAACATACAGTTATCACAGAGTGCAAGCACCACTGTCAAATGTTATTATGATGGATTTGAGTGGAGAGGGGGTAGGTGACAGTGCTTGAGCTCTGCAGGTGGCCACAATGTGTAGAGAGGATGCAGGGCCACCGGTGACACAAAGATCCGTAGGATTGTGGATGTAACATTCCTTAGGAACTGTGTGGCACCTGTGGGGAAGCCCTGTGGAGAATTTGAGAGAAAGGGCTAATGTGGTCACAGCTGGGGGCAGTGACTGTTTTGGTGTCAGCCTCCTGCTGAAAGCAGGAACAATAGACTCAGGAAGGAAAGAGGTGAAGTCAAAGGGGCAGAGTACAGGACCTGGAAAAAGACTTCCAGCTGGTAGGATAGAAAGGAAACACAGGGCGGAAGGGACTACAGGATCTGTAAATAGCTGGACCCAGTCAAAGCACTGAGACTGGAGAGATTATGGGCCCCCACGCTAAGGGGAAAGAAGTGCTGACCACCACTACACTGCTTGTGGAGAAGTCTCAAGCTGCAGCTGTAATTGCCTTAAGCCAAGACTGACAAAAAAGGAGCCTCTGCAAGCAGGGTTACTGGATGATGAAAATCAGGAGGACATGGCCAGTAAAATGGATGTGCTGAAGGCATCTGAGGTGATTTGGCCTGAAATTTGGTTTGGAAAAGTTGACTGGATCCATGCTATTTAGTCAAGATGTTCCAACAGAAAACCAGCCAATTTCTTCCAGTTACAGGACCTACTGCATTGCCCTCTCCCTCCCACCCCCTCCTTTCAGCAAGGATCTGTTAGTCTTCTTCAGAACCATCTTCTTGTATTCACTCTCTTTGATCTTTCAAGAACCTAGGTAGCTTGGTACGCAGTCTCAGTTCCTTGCAGCCCCTGAGTTTTCCAACTCCACGGTGGTGCAACACTCTTTGCAAATCTTTTTCTTTCTCCTTTTTTTTTCTTTTGGTGCAAGGTCTCTCTGAAGACTCTTTGCCTCATATCATGCAGCCTTACTATTCTTGCTTGTTTTGCACCAATTTTCCTGCCATTCTGTAGTGGGTGTTTTCCAACCACGTTTCCCTGGGTCAAGGATGGAGTTTATGGCTCTGGCTTTGCCTCAGGTTCAGCCCCATGACCACTCTGCAGCCAATCTCTGTGTAGTTACCCTAGAAGCAACCACCTACCAGTGTGAGTGGAGTGTTCAAGCCCATTTTAACTCCAGCACCAGCGTTTTTCACAAGCAGAGGGGAATTTTGCAGCCTGCTACCCAAAAGCATAATGCTAGCGGCTCTAGAAACAGAACTGAGGCAGCCCCAGTTCATGCACAGCCAGAGAGAACCCGCCTGAAATAGCAGAGCTGAGCTCTGCACTGCTCTGGCCTTGGGCTGGATCTGCCAACAGTGCAGCAGCAAAGGCAGCGCAGTACAGTTTGTAACAGCGCTGAGGGGGTCTCCCTGCAGGATTGCCACAGACTTGCACCTGCCTCAGCGCTTCATGCCAAGCAAACCGGCCAGAATGAGGACATAGGGGATGGGGAAGTGGGGGAGAAAGTGAACTGAAGCCCCAAGCTCCAAGCAGGGCTGTGGGAGTGCCACCAAGACTTATCTGCTAACCGCAGCTCCCAGCTGCCATCGTGGAGCACAGCTGTCCTGTGGGCTCTTCGACCCAGATTTTGCCTACAGGGCAGAAACATCATTAATGGGTTGAGCAAGTTCAGCTGCTGCTTTGGGGAAACGGGTGTGATCTGTCATAGAGAATCTTTAACTTCCTCTTCCTAGAAAATTCATGGTCAACAGGAAATCCAAGCTTTGCATGATACTTTAGAAATTCTTTTCCTGGAAGATGTCAGCACCAAATTAATTATCTGCCAACCACACCTGTACAAGCTTTCCCCAAGGAGTGGCTCTATTAAAGAAATAAAATATGACTCGATATTGTTTTCACTGTGTTGCCCATCAGGTACAGAGATGTGTTTGCACATTTTTAGAGAAGCCATAGCGGAAGAATAGGCTTTGCTGGCCTGGAATTCAGGCACAGCAATTAGTTCATGTGTGCATCTCTGTTCTCACACAGAACTTTTGGCATTGCATGGAGGACAAGTTTCAACTAGAGTCTTTGTGGTTAACAAAACCTCATTTGCCTCTATGGAAAACTAAGTCTCCAGGCAGAGCTATTAGTTTAATATAAGATCATATGTGTGTGTTCTGTTTTGGTTTTTTTTCTCCCCTCCAGCTGCTTCTTTACTACACAGGCTCTTTTTTTACTAATCCATTTGGTTTTAGGTAGCCAGACTAAGTGCCATGCCAAAATTAATGAGGTACAGTGCAGCCAAGCAATTCTTCATTTTTGATGTGTTGTCTCCTGTCCATTACTTTAGCTCTTGGTGGGAATTTCTGATATGCAAACATTCCTTTAGGGGACTTGTTCACAAAAGCTGCAGTATGTCACTATTTCTGGAAACCTTCAAGCAGCCCATTATGATCAGGTGGTCGTGTTTTCCTAGGACAAACAAGTCTGTTCAGACTTTGTCCTGTGGAATTTCGGGTTGTTTGTACTGTAATCAGAGGTCCTGTCCACTGGACATTTCTGTCTTCATAGCAGGTTTTGGCCACACCTAACTCTGTCCCTAATTACAGCCTAACTAGAATTCAGACAAGAAAGTGAAGTTAAGCCTCTATGTTATCCTTTGTAAACCTCCTCTAAAATTTTTTGACCTTATATGAAAGGCTAGTGTTGGAAAATATGCAGGCTAACAAGGTAAATTTCAGTATTCATTGTAGCACATCTCAGGTCATTTTGTCCCTGTTTCTGTGCACATTATCTCACAAGCCTGGCACACACACTCTCTTCACATTCGTGAGGACAAAGCAGCAACAAATCATTCAGTTCAAGTGGAACATTTGCAGTTACTGTACAACACTGATGATACTTTACCTGGGACATGGTACTGAAAGCAGAGACTAAATCTTTAAATAAATCCAAGTGTTCATACACCACCTTTAATTACATGGCACAAGCTTAGAGGTTTCTTCAAATATTGGACCTAGAGTAATAGGTAAATTCATAGCTAAATCCAGGCATTTTTTCACGTCTGTTACTTAGATCTTTAATTGCCTTTTTGGAATACTTTCTCTTTTTTTGAGAAATGACATCACTGATTCTGAACAAAATACCTTAGCCTTGTTCTTTTGGTTTGCACCCCTCTCCCCCCATTCAAGAAGTGCAGTGCAAGGGATACTTTGAGCATGACCTTTCAACAGCTGATGCGTTTTTGTGTTCTGTTCTCACAAATGTGCTAAATAGCATTAGTTTCAAATCTCTGTCTGTGGCAGACTACATTTCAAGGCATCCACTGTGCTGTAAAAGGTTAACTTCTGCTCTGGCAGGCAGGCAACAAGATGTTTGCAATACTTTAATACCCCATAAGTTAACAGTGTTTGAATCTTCCATCCCCACCTCCTTTTCAGTCTACACTTATTAAACATCCATTTTGGTTCACTAGCTGCTGTTAACATTCTGTGGTCATTTAATCCCAAATGCTCACCTATGACTTCAGACTTCCTTATCTGTGTCACTCCTTTTCCAAACAGCTCTGAAGCAGCTCACCCTGGCGTGGCTGGTGGAGGCTTGATGGAGTTTTGAGAGTCTAACGTAACGAAGTTCCTCACTTGTGCTAATCCAGGATAAGAATTTCACTACAGAAGGCTACTACAAACACTGCATTTCAACAACAATTTCAAGCAGATGAGGTAAGTAAAGAGTTTTTAAAGTATTGTTTGGTTTAGTTTTTCCAAAAATGGTAGCGCTTTTTTTTTTGGTTCCCTCAAGCTCTAAAGCATACCCCACACAGAACACGTCCATCAGTCCTCACATTTGAATATGCAGAGCACTAGGATCAGGACCCCACTTTGTCTTAGCAGCCTCAGAGGCTTTCAAGAGCAGAAAGACAGGTCAGATAAAGAGGTTTGATAGCTCATCCCTGCTGAATGGCACTTAACAACTGGGCATGAGTACACCTGCAGCAATTCAGGACCAAAAGAAGTGTTATCTCTCTGTAGCTACCGTTGTGCCAGCCAGCACATAGCTTCCACACTCTGCTACCATTCACCACAGTGTAGGGACCTCTGACAAAGCAGGAAGGGCACTTCTAGCATGCATAAGTCAAGAACATGTAGGAGAAGGAATGTTCATGAAGAAGAGAAGTATAGCCAAAACATTCTAGAAGCATTAGAAACCTCAACAGCACTGGAATGCAGCTACCTCTTTGTTCATACCAGCCTTGTGTGTGTCAAGGCCAGGTCTAGCTCAGGGAACATTGAATCAACTCCAACCTGTTGCCAGACAGTTCTGTTCACAGCCTGAACAGCCACATCCTGAGAGACAGAAGCCTCTTTCTCTTGTCCTCAAACTATACTATAATTAAATCCTGATATTATCTCAGTAAATCTGAGTACAGTTGGAAGGGACATAAAGGTTGTTGAAGCTGTATCACTTATACCAGATGCCTTGCAAGGGGAGCCACCAATCCTGAAGTGAAGGATAACTGAAGACTTCTGAACAATATTGGAGAATAAATAGATTTCTGCCAGTCAGCTTGAGCCAGAAAGGGGAAGCAATAACAGAAGTTCCCATTGCCCTGCACAACCAAAGTTTCTTGAACAGGAAGCTTGGGGGCAGGGCACACCCCAGCAGGCATGCACGTGCATTGAAGCGTCTCCTTTCTCTGTTTTGAAGAGTGGCATGTGTCTCTTATCTCCCTTCACTAAGTGGAAGTCAAGAAGATCTGTTCCCTCCTGCCCTCCTATAGTGCTCACAGTCAGAGAAATCTTTATTCAGCCTTGTTTATTTATTAGAAAATCCCTACAAGTTTGGCATTTAAAATGAAGCATTAGTTACATGGAATACATGCCCTTGAAGTCCAGAAGTTGCTGGATACACTACAGAGGCGGACTGGGGCCAACAGTGACCCAGTGACCTCTGCAGGAGATGCTGGTATGGCTGCAAGACGCTAGCAGGGCAGTAACAATCATGATCCAACCTTCTCAACGTAGTTAGCAGGATAAAGTCCAACTTGGCCGTTGAGAAGTCGGCCCTTGCACCAGCCCTGCTCATCTTCTTCACTAATCTTCATTAGTTCTTCACCTAAAACCAAAGAAACAGTCATTAGGAAGCAGATATGGGGAAGGTAGCACGGCCTTTTTCCCCACCTCAGAAAAGCTGATAAAAAGTAAGACCTACTGGTCTGAATCACCACAGTTTTCTCCCCTTATCACACTCTGTATCATATTGCACAGTTTAATCAAAGCCAGAGTTACTGACCTCTTCACTATCTATGCTCAGGATCATCCCTAGGCCAAGGAACTTGGAGACAGACCTTCACTTCTGCTGTTCAAGATGAGAAATCTTTTTGTGCCCTGTGTTTCTGCCTGCTTTCCTCCCCCAGAGGAACATGCTCACAAGCCAAAGAGATCAGAGGATGTCAGAGATTTTTTTTTTTTTCTTAGTGGCCCTTCTGTAGCAGGTGGGAAGAAAATGTAAGAGGCTGCTAAGCTCTGGCTGTTAGGACCCAAATGACTATTCCATGATGGAGTGTCTGCTTTGGCCAGCACACCATGGAATCAACTCATTTCTCAGACTATGACCAGGAAAGGCTTTTAACTTTCCCACATCTACTTTGGGAAAGGGCAGAAAGGTCCCCTTCTCCACCAGTAGAAGGTCATACTTCTGCCAGAGAGGGAAGTCTGACTGCATCAGTAAGCACATCCCACACTGGCAGAGGCTCAGAAAAGAAAGTCATCTGCTGTTAAGCTTAAGGCTTACTGGTACATGCTGCTCAGTGCAGATTCAGAAAGGGGGTGACTAAAGCTAACCAGTCATGCCTCATTACATCTGCTGGTGGAAAGAGAGGAAAAAAAATCTTAGAGTACCTATATTGTAAGACATTTTAAAGCAACAAGTTAGTGTTAGGAAGTTTACTAGTATGGTAATGCTGCAGCACGGGTATTGGCCCCAGGCACAAGCTATTGCTACTGAAGGACTTCAGTGCCTTTTTAAAAAGGGTGTATTTTGGAGAGAGACAGCAAAGAGATACCATGTAAGACTCAAATCAAGCAAGATTAGAGACACTCTAAAGATCTGAATGTCCTCTTGGAGATGGAGAAGATGTCACATGCAAACTAAATTTAACTGAAGGAAGAAAAGGGGAAGGGCCTGTTTGCTCCAGCATTCTCACTCAATCCTCTGCTGGGAGTCAGGATCTCCACTCTCAAGATACTCATTTTGAGCAACAGTTTGCATAGCTGTTTTTTGCCAGTGGCACTCTGCCTGCAGTAGTGCATGTCAGTCAGCTGAGCTTTCTCCCAAAGCATCTATCTTCTGGTTACTTCAAAGGACAATCCAGACCACCTTTATACTTTTGGTATCAATGGCACAAGGGAGAAGCATTTAATCAACTCTCAAGATACAATGTAGAATAAATGCCTTAAGAGGAGGCAGGAAGGATTAATTTTACCACTTGGGGTCTTCCTCTCCCTACACTGTGACCAATGCCTAGGCAGCCTCCTTATGTGGCCTCGCTGTCTCTTAGTCTAGAACGGGCTGGACTGCCCAGTGTATCATCCACCTCAGAGGAGCTGGCAATGGGTCAGGGAAGGGGAAGAAAAATATCAGTTTTCAGAGGGACATCCAGTTCTTAAAGAATGTTTCAATCATTCAGTCAGCCTGAGTGAGAACGGCAAAAGGTTAGTAAGAGATTAGTGCTTCTGTACCTGCTTTAAAGCTCAGCTCATCAGCCTCCTGTCCTGTGTAATCATACAGTGCTCGTACCCGTACACCTGGTACCTTTATGTCCTCTTCATGCCCATTGGCATCCAGGCACTTTTTGGGAGTGTCCTCATCTGACCACTCTGAAATTTCTTCCTTCCCTCCACTTTATGTGTGGAAGAAAAGAAGGGACAAGATGACAAGATGGTGGTTAGTAGACTCATCTCTCACCCACCTCCTTCTGAATCATGCACCACCCTGACTCCCCGAGACTGCTATGCTACAGAACAAGGTGCAAGAGGCCCAACAGCTGAGTGAGGGTGAACAGTGAGAAGAGATACCAGGAAATACTAGATTTGGTTGAAAGAATCCCAGCATTAGAGCCCTGAGGGGCAGGAGGGTAACTCATTTTCAAAGTATTTTCACACATGCACACTCTTCATGACCTCACCCTACTCTAGCACATCCTCTCACACAAGTAAAGCCCATCTGAACTGGAGAACCCAGCTGTGTCCAGAGTTATTCCAGCCAAGAATAAGACAGACAGGAAAAGCCATGTCTCCCCTCCCAAAGAGACATGTCTGGCATGCTGTTTTCCAAGTCAGGAACAAGAGCAGAGGGGAAGAGCAGCAGAGGACAGACACCTGGAACCCAAAAACCCCTGAAGAGGGTGTTTGCTATACTAACTTCACATGGGTGGGTGCCCTCAGGCTCTCATAGAAGAGGCTGTTCTGCTCCTCTTGGTAGGAAAACCTGTAGATTGGCAAATAGCGCCCCTGAATCCAGTAGACTGTGAAATACAGTAGTGGCCTTGAGACATCTCTATATGCCCATTCTTTTCTGCCCAGTTCACTTTTTAAAGCAGGATGGCTCCAGGAACTGTAGGACATGAGTCTCTTCAGCCTCTCTCTGTTCCCCAGCTTGCTTCCTGGCAGGTAGTATGCAGCACCATGCCAGGGGAAAAAAAAAATCTGATGCCTGCATTCAGGAAACAGCATAGTAACTGGCCAAGCTGCCAGTGCCCACTCTCCTCACCCTGTCTGGGAGGAAGAAGAGTTGGCAGTATTCATGCCAGAATCTCACACAGTATTAATCCGACTAGCCCAGATCTCATCACCAGAAGGATCTTTATAAGGAAGACCCCTTGTGACGCAGGACATACTAGACAAAAAAAACCCCACCAAAACCCCCAAAAAACCCACAAAACACCACCCACAACAAAACAAACAAACAAAAAAACCAACACACAACAACAAAAATACACACCCCACACACTACACTACTTAAACCCACTTTTCTACCCTGTCATTTCCAGAGTGGCCCAGGCAAGGCCATGGGCAAGAGCCAGAAGTTAAGGAAGAGATGATTCCTGTCAATCCAACTCATTGATGACGCTGGGCAGGACTGCATTTCTTCTAACCCGATGTATCCCACACTTCAGCCCTTACCTCTGCTTTGTCTGCAGAGGGCTCTGTGAGACAACACCATCCCGTGCAGGCAAAATGCTGGTCAGCGTGACATCATCAGCCATCTTGCCACCCTTCTCCTTCTTGGTGATTGGCCGCTGTGTTTCAAGGGACCATTCCTGTTCAGGGAAAAGCAATAACACCATCAAGCCACTTGGATACAAAAGCTCTGTGTATCTTTTCTGACCAACACAGAAGGACAGAACACCAGGTCATGCTGCAGTTGTGGCTGGGCTGGTCAGCCAAAGGGCATTGCTAGTGTAGCAAGCTCACTCCTGTTAAATATGAAGGTGCAACAAGAGGGGCTGTGGGAAAATTGTAACAGAAACTTGTCCCAAGGCCCTGTGCACCCACTCCTGTTCTTTGACCTTGCAGCTGGATGGCTGGAGTATTTGCAGTTTGGCAGGGGTGCACATGTCCCTTTGGGCACCAAAGAACTTGCAATACAACAAAGTTTCAGAAGAGCTTAATATCCTGAGCCTGCCCAGCAGAGACATGGTCTACCCAACACTAGACTAGCAATCTACCGATTTCAGTAAAGCAGCTACATGTTTGCCAATAGTAACAATACACTCTAGAATACTACGTCACCTGAAACTGAGGCCAATTCATTGCCATGCCTGGTCCATGAGTGTTGCGCCACCACTTCAGGTCCTCCTGGTTGTCTGCAGCCATGATGACTTGGTAGAGGTCTTGATACAACGCATGAAAGCTATGACCAGGAACAGAACCGTCAGTAACCAAATCCCCCAGCAGCTCTCCAAAAGCCAAGTAGGAAAGAAGAGTATAACCTCATCCACAATTACACAGCATCCAAAGTTCCACAGGATTAAAGATGCCAGAGCAGCACCTGGTTCAGCCCTAGGAAAACAGAGCCACCCTCACAGAAGAATCAGCCTGGGAAACGGGACAGGCTTGTTTGGTGTGACAGTGGCTAATATCTGCCAGCTCTCAGCACAGATCATCAAATAAGCAATCAGGGAGCCTGGGACATTCTTGCACACAGACAGGGAGGTGGCTCAGGTTTGTTGCCTCCACCTTAAGAGTACAGGAGCACAGAAGATATTTGGCTGCACCCATTTCTCTGGTGTAACCCCTACTTAATGATAACCATAAGCCAACAAGTTACCCTTACCTAACAAAAGGTCTCTCTACTCAGGGCAGAATGGGTATCATAGCTATAGATACTATAAAGCAACAGAGCTGCAGTCCTCAGACATGGATTACATATAGCAACATGGACCATTTCACAGAATAGAAAGACATCCACATGAAAGGACTGGACAGTAGTGGAAGAGGAAGCGTTCAGAGGCACAAGGAATCCTCTCTGGGGAGCGTGACACTGTCCAAGGTCAGAGACACGAGCACTAGTCAGTCTGAAGGGACCGAAATGCCAGTTCTCAGGCACACTTAGAAGGGGAAGGAGCAAGATCTGTCTGATGCAAGCAGGCAGCTCCCTTTCAGACACCAGAACTGGCACCCCTCACCAGGGCCTAGGGCACTCCAGGCTGCCAGACTTCCCTCCTGTGTTGGGCTGGTACCTTTCATTGGTGGAGAGGTTGAGATGCTGGTGCAGATTCAGTAACATCTCCTTAAAGAAGCACAATCGCTTGCGCTCTGCTTCCTGACAGCCCTCAAACACTTGCTCCATGTCCTCCATATAGCGGGGATTGTAACGGTTCAGCTCTTCCAGCATCTTCTCATATTGATCCTTGCACTGTATCAACCCAAGATGACAGCAATAGTGAGATGTGTTGCCTTGACATCAAAGCAGTGACTCCCTGCTCTGGCTTGGAATTGACAAGTTTTTTCCCTTGCACTGCTGAACAAATACAGCACAGAAAAAAAAATCCCACAGCTGGTATCCCAATCCATTGCTCTCCTAATAGTCTTGCAAGTTCCTTGTTCTTCCTTGCCACCCTCTTCCACAGAGTGTCTTCTGCACTCTCACTTTTACAGGCAGGGAAACCAGCCACTTTTCACAGTCAAATCTCCAGCTCTGCAGCTCCAACCCCCTGCACCAAAACTCTTACTTTTAAATTTATTTCTAAATTAGATTTTACCCAACACCAAAGATAAAGAGACTTTAGTCTTGGTTGCTGAAGTCTCAGTCCAACTCACTAAACTTTAGACAATGGGATCTCACACCTCCTTACAGACTTCAGCAGGAGTCATTTCAGTGAGTGACATTATAGCCAGTGCTTTTTTCTTGAGAGGAGTGTCCTTGTGACCCACATCCATACAACACACACACACACACCTTCTCAGCCTCCTGAGTGCACTTCTCTACACGCTCCTGCAACTTGCGCAGTTGTTCCTGTGAGACAGATGAGTCTGCCTTGGCATGTGTCTCCCTTGTAAGGGCTGTTTTCTCCTCCTTCCGGGCTGCATGGTAGTTTTTCTTAGAAGTCTCCACCTGTAGGAGGAAGATGCAGACAAAGCCATAATCAGACCACATTGATCCTCCATTACTCAGAGAAGGCACATTAATAGTTGTTACAATCAACAGCAATTGTTTCAGGACAACATAATAGAAATGCCAGTTTGGCATTTAGTAAGCTAGGCTCCAAAGGGAAGAGGTACCTCCAAATTATCTCTTCTTCAGTGCTCACCTGCCGTGCAGGAATACAGAGCCTGTTACCAAAGTCTTCCCACATGGGAAGGAAGCTACACAACTACCACGGACAAGAAACCATCAAGACATCCTTCCTTCTCAGGCACTCTCTGCTACTCTAATTAAACCTACTTTGTTTGCCTTGTGGCTCTCACGATGAGAGAGCCAGCTCGACTGCCCTTATCCCTCCTTCCCCATTCACGCTTTGCTCACGTCTTTCATTTTCTTCACCCAGGGTTTCTGGGCCTTGCGGAACCCATCCTCTGCCTCCTTTGTCTCCTTGAAGCCTCCAATCATCTGCTTGTGGTAGGCCTCCTTCTGCCAGGCCTTGATCTTATCTGAGTCTTCACCAGCCAGGTGGTTCCGGACAGCTAAGTGAATTTCACTCAGTTTGTCGGCAGCTGTCAGGAAGGCATGCCAGGCCTTCTCCAGAGTACCGTACTGCGGACCTGCAGGGACAAACACCAGAGAGGCTCTTACACCTCGGCCCACAGAAGGGAACATAGATTCTTTTCCTCCTACACACACATATCGGTATGGAGTCACTTCCTTAACTCTTCCCCATCATACAAGTCAGCACTGACTGTTCGCCACACAGTTCCAATAGGCAGCACACAGACTGGCTGTTACAGCTGGTCAAGACACAAGTTTCTTTTGGGTAGTACCATCTGGGACAGCCAGTGTCTGCTAGGAGAACATTTCTGTAGAAAATTATCTTCACAGAGCTGGCCCGAGTTTCAGGACAGATAGCAACAGTAGTTCATGACTGAGGCTAAGCTGATGCTTCATGGACCAGTAGATCCTTCGGGGCATGTGTCCCAGTGTTTCAGTTTGATCCCACTGCCACTAAATCACAGCATTAGTAGTTATCCTCTGACTAGAAGAGAAGGAGGGAAAAGAGACAGCCAAGCCATTCTTAAAAGAGTAGATCTGCAGCTTGATTTAAGACTTGGACTGCCCAAGGAGTTGCCAAACTAAACAAATAGCTATTTCTTTTTTTTTTTTGTAACCAAACACCTGACAATTCAGAGAACAACCCTCCAAGTGCATCAGAGGACTAGCTACAAAAACACACACAAAAGACATCCAGCAAAATCACCCCTTTCTGAAGAAAGAAAGCCTGTTCCCCAAGGGAACAGCATCACCTCAGTAAGAGCATTCAAGGGAGAGAATGCAATGATTGCATCCTGTTCCTAGTCCAGTCTGCCAAATTTACCTTTCTCCACATTGGTCCTCCACTTACGGGACCACTCTGTTAGCTGCTGAGCATAGTTCTTCTCTATCTTGGCTCGCTCCTGGAAGCAGGAGATTAAGTCATTGCAGAGCCGGTACCCATCATCCACACGCTTCACTGTCCGCCTGTAGTTTCCAGCCTGAAATTTCACACAACATTGTCATTTATACTGTACTGACTTTCATGTTTCTTTGGAAGAGACAGCAGCAGGTCAATCATGGCATGGGGAGGGAGCACAGGCTCTTCTGAAGCCAGCAGCTGGGCTCAGACCCTCCTCTGGCACTCCCTCAGGCAGACAGCAGTGGAGGGAAGCAGCTGAGATGCTCTGTTTGCCTCTCTCACAGCTCAGATCAGTGCCAGCTGAACAAGGAACCCTCATTACACAGCATCTATGGAAGAAAGGGTCACCTCCTCCCTGCAGTAACACACAGCATGTTACTGAACCTCTACGGTTCATCCCTTCCATTCCCCAAGACCAACATGTCCCCCAGGAACCTGAAACTCAACCCCCTAGGTAAGACGACATTCGTACCTCCCTCAAATTCTGATTACCCTTCCTTACCTCCCAGAAACTGCCGCCAGGAGCCTCCCCGCCAGCCTCATCTTCTGATGACATTACCCCCGTTTTCTTACAGCAGAGAATTTTTGCAGATTTCAGTTAAGCTGAGAAGAGAGAGAAGTGATTTTTAATATATTACTGGCTAAGCCTTTACAGAGCACAGTTCTCCATAACTTTTGGAGGTGGAGGAGCCCAACTTCCTATCCTGCAGGCAAGTCCTGGCATCCCTGCACCTCCAGCAGCAGAAGGCTGGATCCAGCAGTGATGTCCAGGACTGAAACTGCCTCCTCCCTCCCTGCAGACCAATGGCCTCCTTGAAAGGCCTGGAGCACACTGGGAAAAGATGTTGTAGAAGACAGTCTTGCCAAACCTCAGCTGTACAGATATTGGAGACTCTACTGAATCCAATACCCTTCTGCAGCACCAGACATCCCTGCAGATATTCCTGTCTTAAGCAAGGTCCTCAAGAGGGTAGCAAAAGCTACGGAAATTGAGGTAGCTAAAGCTATTTGAAATCTGCCTTGAAAGTCTTTAAATAAGTCTTCTGTCAATGTAGATGACACCAGCTTCCCAGTATGACTCAGGATTATGGGATTACAACTGACTGGAGAGAAAACAAGGCTGAGCAGTCAGCAGACAGGCATGTCTTGAATGGGGAGGAGCCCTATAAGCTGCCCACCTGCTGAGCTGGGCTTGAGCAGAACTACAGAAACACACCAGGGCATACCCAGCCAAATGGCACTGGAACAGACATGCTGGCTACCCAGCAGCACTGCTTCCCCAGAAACATCGCTGCAGAGCTGGTCTTTTCATTACACTGACTGTATTAGGTTCAAAATCTAGGCTAGAAGGTAAATGGTTCATAACATCTGTTGTCTCAGAACTTTTGCCCGTTCCTCTGTGCTCATCTGCACTGCCAGTTTGCTCCTGCCATGGTGTGACACTATGAACTCCTTGGAGAGGTTCAGGGTCACTCTTGTGCAGGAACAAGAGGAGTAACAGAAGGTGGCCCAAGCCCAGTCACTCACACACAAACCCACTCCATTCTAGGCAAGCCTGGGTTAATGCAGCATGAATGTCCTTTGCTGCCACTTCTCCTCTTGCACATTCCTAGTTATAAAAAGCTTCCCTCACACCCCAGAGAGGTATCTGCTCATTCTGCCAGCCCACAGAGTACACAGCAGAGATGAAGAAGATCAGGTCAAGAGTCCACATCTTCTACCTCCTGTAAATCCTTCTCAGTGGCATGAGACACACTGTGAAGCAGCCCAACGCAGACTGCAGGAATTTCCTCCATTTCTTCTGGCAACAGTTTGGCTCTGTTTGCCCCGTCTCATTGCATGGAGAGTGTCAGGAATACATTAATGCTGTTCCTCCGGGTATCTCCAGAAGGCTGAAAGTGCTGAATTCCAGTCACAGAAGCATGTTGTTAAATGAGATATGACACTCAGGTGCACAAACCTTGAAACCTGAAGAATACCTCCACCCATGGCACCAGCTGTCCCTGTCCTTCCTCCCCATTTGTCAGCAGGCTGCAAAGCTATCTCAAGTGGCTCCAGGGCACGCAACTCTACTCTTGTCCCCAGTAACCACATACCTGAAAGCTGAAAGTGAGATGCCACAGGGGAGCACTGCGCAGCTGGCAAGTATGTCCGGAGCTCTTCAAACCCTGTGAAAAGACTGGAGGAGACAGAGATGTGCACAGTTACAAACTGCTGCTCCTTTGCGGGGATGCTGCTTGTTCTGATGGATTGCAACTCCATGGGTGTCCCCGTTCTGCCAGCTCATAGGAGGAGCACCCTCTGAAATAGCAGCTGCAACCACTGTGCCTCCTGAGCTGCCACGTTCCAGCACGTAGGAGAGATGCCAAATCCTTGTGTCACAAGATCTAGCCCCAGAGAGAGTTAAAATAGAGATAGTATGACAGCACTGTGCGGGAAAGGTACCACCTCAACAGCTGAGCAAAGGGAACAGCACGGGCCAGAAAGGCCCAACATAAGCACGCTCCCCAGGCACCGTACATGGGGCCTTGTCCCCCCTCACTGTACAGTGCCCAGTTTAGCAAACCTCACTGCATCCATGTGCTGCTGCCTCCCCCTTTACACATAGCTGGCTTTGGGAAGCAAAGGGAGTGACACACACATCCACTCTTTCCAGCGCTTTTTTACTATAGATGAAGAGGATTTTTATATATGACAAAGTACTTGATAACTCTACATTAAAAACAAAACCAAAGCTCACAAGAACACATATACTGGTCTAGAAGCCTCAAGTCCTTTTAGTCGTGGAGCACCTAGCACTGCCCTGGTAGGATGGGGCTCTACCAGCAGAGCTTTTTTGTTGGTTCTGTAAGCTGTTCCCATCGCATTCTCAGAAATACTTTATTTTGCCATTATGGTACAGGTAACTGTCATCAACTGTCATAGAGGAAAGGGGAGTAAAAGGCCTGCAGAAGCCAAGGGAAACAAGGGCAGAAAAAGGCATTTTTATTTACCTCACATTCACTTCCCTGAAGATTTACTTCAATGTCAAAAGTCTATTTATTTAAAAAACAAACAAGCAAAAAACCTATTCTGCTCAGTCACCAATATCCACTCAGCTAAGGCTGGAAGGTTACAGCAACTGAGAGTTAATTCAGCTGAGAGCAGAAACTGCAAAACCCAGAAGGGGGATTTTTAGCCAGACATAAAGACAATTTTGAGAAAGAGTAAAAGAAGATAGGAAAGACGAGGAACGGAAGAAAAGCAGACTGGGTTATTTCAAACAGACTAGAGATGTTTGATGAGGAAGGGCTTGGCGGGAAGAGTTGGGACACTCTTGCATGATCCAGATCACTGGATGAAAGGAAACCTCCTAAGACTTCCCAGTGGTCCCAAGTAAAACCAGACTACACATTCCTGAAATTAAGATTAAAAAACTTCATTAACAGTTATGCCAAAGTATACTTAAAACTGCCCCAGACCCTTTACTTCTTTCTCCTAATGAAGACACAGATCAATTAGATATGACACATGAAGGCTGTATCACTTTTTCCATGCCACACCCCCCTCCTCACTTTATCAGGAAGCAATGAATCACAAGCATGCCTTTCATCTCTGGTTTCCAATTCAGGCTGACTACACAGGGCTAGAACTTGGGGGGAAATGTGGATAGTGGTTGTGTGTCAGAATGTGCTTGTCCATTTGAAGGACAGTCACCAAAAAAAACTATTTCTGCAGTTTCCACATTAGAATTTGAGCAATACCTACTTATTTTCTCAAAAGTTATGAACCCAAATAACTGGATTTACTATCACTAAGATCAGTTTGCTCTGAAACATAATAGCAGCTGTGCTGCATCAGACTAAGGGTTCTCGTAGCCTCATAGCCTCTGTAGGCAGCAGCCAAAAGCAGACACCTTCCCTTGCTTTGAGAACAGAGCAAGCATACATGATGCCTCCCTGCACGCTCTCCAAGCCTCTAACCATTTGTTGACAGGAACTTCCTAAGCTGGATGTGGCACCTACGAATTTAGTAACACTCAATGGATTTATCTTCCATTAACTTCTCCAAACTGCTTTTGAACCCACACAAGTTTTCAGCATCCACAATATCATGTGGCAAAGCATCCCACAGCTTAAGGCTATACTGTAGCCATCAGCACAGTAGCTAGGAGGAAGAATACAGTAAAGTAGTATAATATTTCTACAGGCTAATCTCCATGACCTGAATAGCAGTGAGTCAAGTACATATTTTCATAGTAGTTGTACAGACTTTATAGAAGTCCAGAAAAATGTAGCCTGGTAGAAGCAAAAAGGTCAAAGAACAGGGAGGACCCTTTTCTGCCAGGCTTTTTCTGGACTTTGCATACTCCATGAGCCCATGTCAGTCAGCAGATCAAATTGGATCTGCATGCAGACATAAGGAAAGTACTTAGTACTGCATACAGCGGCTGAAGAACAGCTGCTGCTGTCACCCTGCGCCCTAGAAGAGCAAACAGATCTAGATCTGCACTCCACCCCCTCATGCCTAGTTATTCCCAAAACACCATGTGTGTTGAGCCACCAGGAGCTCAACACCAGGGAAACCTGAGTTTGCCAGGAAAAGTAAATATGAGTTATACATGCCTAAGCCTGGATGTTGTTTTACAGCAAAGTAGAGATGACACGGCTAGCTTGTGGACAGCTTGAGTCACTCCATGATTCAGGATGGCACCAGAGCCTGTAGCATATGGGAAATAGAGCTGGAGTTATATCAGGTCCACTAGAATTGTATGTGGGTCAGCACCACAATTTGAAACTCCTTTAATGCCACTGCTACCTCTACTAAGAGGAGGCAGCCTAACAAATCATATTTGCAGGACAATGGAATGTTTACCCTTACCTTCCCACCTTCCTCTTCCAGCTATCACAGTTAAAGAGCTGCCCAAGCCCTCACTCCAGCTCCTGTAAGACACGCTCTCTGAAGGAGGAGGGAGGGACTACATCTCAATTCACTTCACACCTCGGCAGAATGACAGATAAGGGCATCGCAGACATCACAACAACTAGCAACATCAGATAGACAAAGTGAACCGTGCAAATGAGATTTCTGCAGAGCTACAACCCTTTCTGCTACTAGTATTAAAAAGGTACTCCCCTTCCCCCAAATACCTGCTCTCCCTTATGGCCAGCATAGTTCTTAGGCCACACCTGCTATCAACTCCCTGTTAAGTTATCAAAAAATGGCTCTTGTGCTCTAGCTGCAGAAAAGTAGAATGGCTCGTGACTGCCTCACTGGTACAGTGCTCCACTCAGGGAAATGCCAGAGGGCTTGTCAAGGCAGAGCTGTTTCCACCTTCAACCATGTTGTTAAGCTCACCGCTGCTCCAGTCAGTCATGCATCTCAGACCATAGATCCCTGCCCTCAGACCAAGGTGTCAGGCTAAAACCTTCCATTTCAAAATATGTGTGAACCTGGCAACACACTACGAGGTATGTCTTTGTTTCATGTTTGAATAACATGAGTACAACAGGGTCCTGATCTGCAAGCAAAACTTCTAGACCCAACGGTAATTATCACTTCTCCACTTCAGAAACCTTTCCCTAAGGCAGGCAAACCGCAGAGATCCTCTTCCCTCTACGCCATGCTCCAATACTTCCAGCCTCCAAATGCCCAAGGCATCACTTCTGTGTATTGCTCGACTGCCTCCCAAGACTCCTTGTGAGCAATTGTTTACCTAAGTTTGCCAAGAACAAGCCTCTGAACTCTACAAATGCTGGTGCGTGCAGCCCTGCAGGAATTCATCCACAGAAACAGACTGCCCCAGTCAAGGCCTTCTGTCAATCTCCTCACCCCTTTCCCAACTGCAACAGCAAATACTGGATGCAGACACATGTAGGAACAAGTTGAGTTATAATTATCTAGCAACAGTAACTGGAGGCTCATTTTCATTATGGACTAATTTCTATATAGGTGTTAAAGCCAAGCTAAGCAATAATTTTAATCAGGAATGGGCTGCTACTAACTGATTTCCACCTCAAGACAATAACTAACACCACAGAGCTACGTGAGATTCCTGCAACCAACTTGTTTGATTCTCAGAGTCACTTTTCTGTATAGCAGGCAGTGTTGAAGGTATTGTTTTCATCCCAGGGTACTTCTGGTGTAGGTGGCAGATAAATGTTTCCATCTGAAAAATCCAAATACACAAAAGGATGCCAGCCCCACTCCCCTCACAGAACAGACCTGAAAACCCCTACTTTTCTTCTGTTAACTTGTCAGAAATGAACTAGAGCTGGAGCCAGAAGGTTCCACATGGTCCCAGCAGTGTAATGAACTGGATTGGTGCTGGTACAGCAGCGCTAGGAAGGTCCCTGATGGAGAGAATGAAATGGGCATGGGACAGAATGTCCTTTCCAGCCTCCCCATCCAATAGCATGAACCAGTAACATGTTCTCCACTGCCATTTTATAGGAGGGGTGATATTTACAGGTGTACTTATGTTTCTGTAGAATATGCTAAGTAACATGAAGATCCTCCCAAACTTTCTGCAGAGATATTTATCTTCATGCTGTGGTCACACCCTCGGCAGAGTCACCTGACTGAGAAGGGACTAAGAACCAGTGTTTCCCAGCCGCTCCCTAAGGACTGAGCCTGCCAGGGATGCCTAATGTAGTTTCGAGCAAGATTTCAGCTGATCTCTCCAGTCAGGGAGAGGTCAAAAAGCCACCAGGCAGAACAGTAACTACACACAAAGGTCACTCCAGCTACATGCAAGCCTGTAACAGAAGCCCAGCTCCCAGACGATGATTCTCTAGAGATCTGTTCGCTAGCAAAATTCTCCATTATTATACCAAAGTACTAAAATGCAGACAAGATCCTGTTCCACTTGAACTGACCTTCTGAGTCTATGTGCTGCTTCATTACTCTCTCTTATTTCAGACCACAGCTTTTTTAGTATGGGTCTCCTCCACATTCAGACCAAGCTAATGTATTGAAGACAGACATCCCCTCACGCATTACCCCAAATTGTTTTCGAAACATTCATTCAGTATTATTTCCATACTTATTAGCTATTCCCTGGCAGGTTCTCAGAGGCCAAGGCTACAGGACAGGCTTCTACCAACACACTGCTACTGACCTAAGGGTTAGGATCCCTGACTGACATAGCTTTACCAGGCAGAAATTGTTTCACCAAGAAAAGGAAAAATTCTGCTTTCTTCCAATATGATGTAGGACATCTTTAGTATTACATGAACACACATCTATCCTGGTTAATATAACAATATGAGACAATACTAATGAAAGAATGTACTGGGCCATCAATGTCTGCGTTAGTTTTTCTCCAGTTGTTCTTCCTATGAAAAATTTGGTTATAATCTCAAATATCCACAGAGGAGGGAGGAAATCTGTGCTGGACCATGGGGTACCATACTCTAACAGGTCAACAGGCCATGTTCATTTGGTATGTTCAAGATGGTTGCTTAAATAACCTTGACATGTATGCTGTCTCTATGTTTTTAACAGGCAGCTACGTATAGGAGCAACAGATAGCTTAATAAAAAGACACACATCCAAGCTACTAGGAACAGCACGACACTAACCTACACTCTTAGCCTTGTGAATAGCACAGCTCCTGCTCTGGACATTAGTCAGTACACCCACTGCCCAGCTTTCACGCTCCCTGACTTACCCCTCTCTCAGGGCAAGGTTTTAACCCATGCAGATGTTGAGAACCCATAACCTTTACTGTCCCACTCCCTGAGCCTCTTTGCTTGCTCAGTTTCATGCTGCGTAATTCCCAGGGTACTTCCTACCCTGCTGCATCAATCTCTGCAAATACATATAAACAGCACTTCCCTTATAATCAGAAGGGACCTCAAGCAACTGGAAGCTACTCCTTTCTAAATCACTGATAAACAGGTGTTTAAAGCGCCAGCCAAAGCCATTATATCCCTCCTCAACAGTCTCAATCTGCACTGAATGCAGACAGTTTTTCCAGGATTTAATCTACATTTTACCTGGTCATGTTTTTTTTCTGCACTCAGTGACTGGCAAGACAAGATCAAGAGTTCATCTTGTAATACAGTTGCCTATAACTTAAAAGTAACTCATCATAGTGCCAGGCTGAGCCAGTCCACCCACTTCCAACCAGGCTTTGAGTAAAGAAGTTTATTTTGTTCAGATCTTTACGTGAACAGCAACAAAATGCTCCAGCCTCATCCAAACCTGAGCAAAGAAGAAATAATGGAAGGGGGTGATCAGCAGTGCTGGGGGAGGGCATCTTGGGATGGAAATCAAACTCCTGCAAGTCCCTGTCAATGGAATATTCTCCTTCTGTGATTGAATCACCTTGCAACCCCCAGAGCAGGGATCAAGTTTACTTGAATGCATTAAGAAGGCCTAAGGAAGCAGACTGAAATCAATGCAATCAAACAACCTTTAGAGGAGCCACAAGCCAGTTAGCTCCATTCTAACACTAAGCTTCTGGTGGTTTCTGGCTTCACTGGACTATACACTTATCAGATGTCTCCCATCAGCCTTCTCTGCCCCTTCCTCTAATTTGGAAGTCACTGTGTTTTTTAACCCAGCTGCAGTTCTGCAACTTCTGGCTTCACTTTGCCAATAGCTGTATTTTCCATTAGCTGTCTTTTGAAGCAGAGGGAATGGGAGAGTTAGCAAGTATTTTGTCATTGGAGACCAAGTGTCTGACAATCATATGGCAAATGAATTCAAAGTACTGCATTTATCTCTGGTTGCATCAAACAGGTTTCTGGTTTTACTTGGTAAAAGCTGATTTACTAGAACTGTTTATTATATGAATACTTTTCTTCCAAATATTCATATAATGCAGACAAGAACCTGAAAGAAGATCATCATCAAGGCGTTTCTGAAGTTCATCCAGTTCCCTGCACATTTCTGAGACCCAAACAAGGCCGTAGAAGGGAGTACAACAACTTTTTGAAGTGAGAGCTGAATAAGGTAAGATTGAGTGCTAGGACATGTCTTATGATAAAGGAGAAGAACAAGGTAAAGGATCACACCCATTGCTTTTTTTCACATTGTGGTCAGCTCTCCACTTTGATAGCAAGGCTTTTTGTTCACCTTTGTCACCAGAGCTAGGTTTACTCAATTGTTTCCTTGCAGGAGAACCTAAACAACATTAAGAACAACTGCATCTGTAAGGCAAACTTCAGTGCCATATGAACTGGCAGGACTATAGACCAGCTTTTACACAGAGCCATTTTGCACAGTCTTTTATGAGGCCAGGCATGTAGAAAGAAAGCATTGTTTGCTAGGTGGACTGGAGAAAACACTCCGTAACTTGGACTCCCTTTGTAGCATCTCCTGGTTTAAGAAGAGTTTGGCAGATTCAATCAGTGTGTAGGTACTCCATTCCTAAAGATACTCACATGCCTTTCTGACATATTTCCCAGAGATACACAGATAACAAAGTTCAACCAGGGCAGCCATTAAGAACTGGCCTGCACTGTGGATATTCATACTTCACGTGTTCTTCTTGAGGTTCATTATCCTGTATGTCATGCAGCAACTTCAATCTACCTTCATACTATCTGCAGAGAATCTGGTCTTGGTATCAGTAGTGCCTCTTCAAAAACATTTTTTGATGTCAAGCTGAAGAACAGGACTATTAATATAAATTACTTCATATCCCAGGTGATACCCACAAGACTCCAGCTGAACACAAGCTAATGGGACAGTCAGCCCAAAGGGCACACATTATAGAATCAGCATCACTGGAATGTCATTTGCTTTCTCAGCCCATTGCCCTAAGCACCAATCTCAGCTTCTGATCGCAGGACATAACCTGACACATGAGGAAAGAACACTGGGAGGCTTTTTAAAAACAGAAAGCACAAGCACAGCAATCCAGTGGGCTTGATTTCCCCCCCAATGGCTTCCTGAACCAGCTTCCTTCCCACAGCTCAAACCTCTAGTTTTTCTCCTTGCACTGGGGCAGAAGCCTGCTGGAGCCAGCAGCGAGCTTTCACATAGGTTTCCACAGGCCTGCAGTCCTAGGAAAAGGAGGAGCTGAGTGAAAGCACCAAGAAGCAAGTATCTAGACTCATTCAAGAAGTGCGATATGCTGCATCTTCTCACAGATTCCATGAAAGCTTCTTGCCCTTGTCAGAGACAGGCAGCAAGCCTCCTTCAGAGCTCTACACAGCAGTGCTGCAGTTGATGCAGCTCAGCACACACAGGAGCAGAAGCTTGGCTCAGCAGCAGGGATACTGAGGGAGAGGAGGATGTTACTGCCAACAGACAATCACCTGTGGGTGACTGAAAAGACTGACCAAGTCCCAAACATCGGCCTGCAAAACTAAGAGACACAGCATGGACAAGTTCATAGCATGGCCAGGGAAGAGGAGGCTAAGGAGTTGCTACTACTATTAGCTGTGAGTTGCCTGCAGCAATTCTAATTCTTCTATCCTGGAAAAACGGACAGGTCACAATAAACAGACTCCTACTATAGTCACCTAATAAGAGAGCGTAAAATCCCCCACAAGCCTAATACCGCTGGATCCAGGCCCCCGGTACCATGGAGATCTCTCACATGCCTCTTCAACAAACTACAATGCTCAGTGACAACCACTAGATTTAAAACACAAATTCTGATTATCACAAGTCTGAAAGGCTCTTTCCCATTGTGCCATTCATAGCAAAGTGAAACCACTGAAAGCTGAAATATGATTAGAATGCCAGTCATACATATTGCCTTATTGGAGTACCCAGCTTCAGCCGACATTTTAGCTTGAAGGAACATAAAACTATTGTACCAGCCCCAAGAACAAAGCTGTATGATTACAGCAGAGGATGCACCAGGCTCTTTGCACTGACATTACACTTTGTGCTGCTGGGAAAACTTATTCTCAGATAGAGTGCATTTGGATGTTAAATGACAGTGGTCATCGTGCCACAAGATAGCAGCAAAAAGCTACCTCTTGAACAGCTTCTTAACTGCTCCAAGGATGCAAAGTTCTTTTCTTATTCTTCAAAGAGGAAATTCCAAATTTTTCATTAAAACTTCCAGCCACAGTAGTCACTGTTTTCTGTCCCACCCACTAAGGCCTTAGACTAAGATATTAAGGCTTTTTTTTTTTTTAAATCTATCTGACGCAATTCCCTGTCATACAGTACCCTCTACACCCATCACGCTGAGCTACCAGTGATAAAATAGCTTGCCTGATCAGAAAGTCTGTTTTAAAAAGATAAGAGTCCATCGAAGGGCTTAAACAGCTCTCCTATTGTTTAGGCATTTCCCCGTGAACTTCCAAGAGCAACCCAAATTCACACATCACTGATCAGCTGATGGCAAAAATAGAGGCAGTTTATTAATGTTCTCTGATCAAGAGCATAGCTTTTTCCACTCAGGCTACAGGCATATACTTTTAGTTTTTGAGGTACCCAGTTCAATCCCTGGATGCCAGCCATGACAGAGATTAAATAGTTCAAACAACTGAATAACCTCCAGATCTCAAGACGTCCAGAATAAAGAATATACAGTACTTGCCTCAGTCAGCAACATCATATGAGTTCCTAACAGAAGCTGATGTTGCCACTGGCACAGTGACTAATGTGTTCTCACAGGTTTGCAATCACTTTCTAAGAAAAGCAGTCACATTACAAACATACCTGACTGTACTGTTGAATTTTATACATATATATATATAGATATATATATATACACCCACACACAAAAGATATATTTATTTCAACACTCATGTTCATCCAGGGGAAACCCAGAAGATTCAGGCTAGTTCTTGTATAATCCACAATCATCTAAAATGACTAAAAGCACCAGTCATTGTCCTGTAAATAAATTAATTTGGGTCCACAAGATTTGTAGGCTTTTATGACTTGGTTACGCCCACAGTCTGCCAAGGACTTGCAGCATTTTGGCACAGTCCAGCCCCACACAATCCTTATTCACTCACTGATGTTTGAATATGATTGAGTTTCAGGTGGGCAGTTGTTCTCAGGCCTATACCTACCTGCCCCAGGGAAGTTACTGCTTTTTACAGCCTGAGAAGATGACAGTCTTCACTTGAACAAGTGCAGGCAAGCCAGAGAAGCTCAAACTCGTAGGTCAAAAGAAAAACAAAAAAAGCGCCAATAAAGCAATACAATACAGCAGGCACAGAACCGGGAAGGCAGCAAGCAGCTGATCCAGCTCATGCATTCATTCTGTTCCAAGCTGCAACTCAAACAACAATCTAGTAAATATTTTAGGGAACTTCTAGTGAAATACCACTAATAACACAAAACACTGACAAAGCAGAATAGACTCTGTCTCAGGCAGAGCACATTGTGCACTTCACAAAAAGGTGAATCCTTGCCTGAAAGAATGTGCCCAGTTATGCAATGCACAGGGAGAAGCTCCTCGTTAACTCCACCCAGAGATCAACTCACACCTGGAGCAAGGAGGATCCGGACCCTGTCATTTTAGCCCACACGCTACAGTTGTACATTCTGCTCCCATTACACACCCAGAATGACTTGAGTTGTTGCAAGGCTTAGTGTCTTCTTGGTGACATTTGAGTTCCAGCGTGGAGTGGGAGGCTCTGCTAGGGTTCCGTACTGCGATCAGTTACCATTGTATCAGGAATTCCCTTGTGCAAATTAGACTGGCAGTTGATCTGAACGGGAGAAAGGCTCATCTCCCATTTCAGGAGGGAGGGAGCACCCGTTGGGTCAGGAGGGTTAAAGACTGAACAAAAAGGCCAGATCCTTCCTAGGGCCAGGAGCAAGTGTTCAGAGCTGGTCAGCTAACCCTCTCCTTACCACCAAGCTGAGCCCTCTGCAAGCCTGAAGAACTGAAGCAAGCAAAACACACATAGTTGGCAGAGAAAGCGGTGAAACTGGCTAACACATTTGGGCCACATCAGCTTCACTTATCAATAGCTTTGTGGAGATCACAGATCCCTCCTCCCATATGCAGTGACAAATCATAGACCGTCTTCCCAAGCACTGGACGTTCGGGCCCACTAACACCCTCCACGTTTATCAGCTTTTTCCTGCCCTCGGCAGAGAGGACGCAGTAACCCCAGCAGCGTGCCAGGGGCCGGGCGACCCCTCGGCCTGCCCCACGCCTGGTTCTGCCTGCCCTGCCCCGAGCCCGCTGTCAGCGGCCGGGGGGAAGAAGCCGACCAGCGAGGGCAGGACGGTCCCGTTTGCCGTACTCCTCACTCCGGCCGTCAGAAGCCCGGCTCACAGACCGACAGCACGGACTCCCGTGAGACGAGGGGCGCAGCCCCCGAGCCCGGGCCCCCGCGAGGCCCTTTTCCCCCAGGGGGTCCCGGGAAGCTGCTTTACCCCCCTCCGCCACAGCGCTGCCAGCGCCCGCGGCTCCGGTTTCAGATTGGGAAGCGGCTCAACACGGATCCGGCACAAAGGGGCCCCTGTCCCCGCCACGGAGCAGTGCGGAGGCGCTGGCTCTGGAGGGAGGGGGAGCCGCCGAAGCCCCCTGCGACGGCAGCAGGCCGGCCACGGGGAGGCCCGCGGCGGGACACCCGGTGAAGGTCAGGCTGTCAGCGGGACTGCAAGGGACAGGAGCTCTCCCAGGAGCTTCCCAAAGCTCCTGCGAAAAATCTGCCGGGGACCGCAGACCCGCGACCGCCCCTCCCGGGCCGCAGCGCCACCGCTCCCCCGCGCCTACCGGGGGTCTCCGCTGCGCGCCGGATTGCCTCCCGATCCTTTCTGCCCACCCGCAGCGCCCGGCCGGGACCGCCTCCCCCACCCGCCCCTTCTCCGTCAGGAAACTTTTCCCTCGCAGCCGCCAGCGCTTCCTGAGCCGCGCTGTGCCCCGCGGGGACCGGGCCAGCCTCTGCCGCCAGGACCCCCGGCACCCCACGGGGAACAGGTCCGAAAGGCGCCCAGGGGAGCGGAGCCCGCAGTCCCGGCAGAGGTGACCCCGCCGCTTACCTCGCAGGCGGCGCAGCTCAGCACGGCGGGGAACTCGGCGGGCAGCGGCCACCTGGACTGCGAGCGGGCCGGGCCCTCCCCCTATTTCAGCCGCGGGACACGGGGGCTCCCGCCCCGCCTCCAGCAGCTCCCGGCGGGGCGGGCCCGGCCCGAGCGCCCGGGCACTCCGGTGGCGGCGGGGCAGCTCCAGCCAGGCTCCCGCCTCCCCGCCCCCTCCGCTGGGCTCCTGATCCAATTAACGGGCGGCCGGCGCTGCGCGGGCTCTGCGCGGGCAGGTGGGGGCTGTGGGGACAGTGCGGCTCCCCCTTCGCGGGGCGGACCTGAGGGCGGCCCTGAGGCGCGGGGCGCTGGTTCCAAGCAGCGGTGAGGGGTCTAGGGGCTCGCTCCCAGAGAAGCCGTGCCCGGCCGGGTCGCCCCCCGTCATGGCGGGCGCCGGGCGGGGGCGGAGGGTGGCTCTGGTGAGGAGCTGCCCGCCCGGGCGGTGCTCGGCCCCGCCCTGAGGAATTAGGCTCCACTTTTGTGTTGCCGCTGGATTTGAGGCTCTTTGGTCGCTCTCCCTTTCCTCTGAAAACCTTTATCTGAATAATCTGGACCTCATCTTCAATCCCTTAGAGTCTCTTGGTTGAAGCCAGCTTTTTCTGAATGCCAGGGAGTTTGCCTGCCAGAGTTTCCATTTCTGCCGCCAGGCCCTGGGTGCAGCTCCCCATGGCGCTGGGGCAGGGCTCGTACGAGAGCGCTGGAAGGCTCTGCTGGCCCGGCTTCCCTTGACTGCTTCCAAATGACTTAGGACACAACTGCAAGGACTAGCTGTGGGTTTGTAGTGATGTTTATTCAGTTGGTGGAGAAAGGAAAGACCAAGAGCCTTGCAAGAGGAAGAGAGGAACGAAGATGCTGTAAATCTGTGCTCCTGCTTCTCTGGAGTAGTATCAGAATGTTTTTACTCTCTTTAAACTGCTCCATGTTTCACAGGAGCTAAAAGAATAACTGTACCGAGGCCCTTCAGATACAATGAATTGCTGTGTTTGGAAGCAGACAGTAGAAACTATTCCACTTAATCTGTTTTGAGGCAAATCCTGTGTTCGCTTTTACCTGCATGGAGTCTCTGGAAGGTGGGGACCCATGACAGGTCACTGGGTGTGGTGTGACCATGAGCATCCTTTCAAAAAAGGATGCAAGGTGCTTGTTTTATCCTCAAAATTAATAATAGTTGAGAATATAACCATCAGCTTTGTATTTTACTAAAACAAAACCAAACCCCAGTCTTTGGCATAGATAGTCTCAAATTCAGTTAAATTCTGAGATTTTAATTTCACTATCAAATTAATGTACGTTAATGAAATACAGAAAAAGCAAACATCTGTCATACGTTAATATGCTATATCCAGCATTTACCCTGTATTTTGTTTTCATGCTGATTTTAATACTGATGTCCTATGTATTGAGCATCTAAGATGCTTTCCACTTGGGGCCTGGCTGCCCCCAATACTGATTGTGAGGTGGGGGTGCTACGTATCGTGGCTGCTGCGATCCTGCCCTCCAGGGCTGGAATGGCTTACGGAAAATAGAGCGCTCAGGTAAACAAGGTCATTACAATAGTGATATTTTTGTTCATTTTCCTGGTGCAGGGCAGCTTAATAATGGCCATGGGATAGAAAGAAGTCAGATGGCATAATATTTACTCTTTCTCTTTTTTTAGGATTATATGTTTTTTCCTACTTTTTAGTGGAATATAGGCTTGCTTTCGTACTCATGCCAAACTCTAGTTGCTGTAATGGTCTTATTTGCATCAGTAGTCAGACTAAAGTAGTCAAAAATATTCATGCTTTGGAAAAAGATCCTGGCAACAAGGAGGCAGAATACTAATGGTATTACAAATAACCGTGAAGCTGATGGTCTTAGTCACAATACAGCTTTACCAGAGCCGGTGGCAAGACAGCTTTATTCTGGAGAACCACATCCCATAACGAAGGCAGAGCCTCAACATAATTGTATGTCAGACAAAAGGCATCATAAAAATAAGCCTAATATTCTGCCCGCACATAATTATACTCCTCTGACTTTGCCGCATACTGTAGTTTGAAGACTATGAGACTGTAAATACACATAAGAATATTTTTTTTCAGATTACTCTTACTCTGGCTTGCTCAGTGCCCCAGGCCAGTGACAGTTCTTCTGTGCGTGATTTGTGTACTGTCTGCTATTCTTGTCCTTAGTGAATAATAATCACAAAAATATCTGGTGATTCTCTAGAGAGAAAGCAAACTTGGTGTTAGTAATTGATAAAATGACTGTATTTAGCAGTTTATTTAGTGTTGGTGCGGCCTCACCTCAAGAACTGTGTGCAGTTCTGGGCCCCACAATTTAAGAAGAATGTGAAGGTCCCTGAATGTGTTCAGGGGAGGGCAACAAAGCTGGTGAAAAGGCTGGAAGGAATGCCCTATGAAGAGTCACTGAGGACTTTGGGTTTGTCTAATTTGGACAAAAGGAGGCTGACGGGAGACCTCATTGCTCTCTGCAGCTTCCTGAGGAGAGGACGTGGAGAGGGAGGTGCTGAACTCTTCTCTCTGGGATCCATCCAGTGATTTGACAGGTGGGAATGGTTCAAAGCTGCACCAGGGAAGGTTTAGACTGGACATCAGGAAGCACTTTTTTACGGAGAGAGTGGTCAAACACTGGAACAGACTTCCTAGAGAGGTGGTTGATGCCCCAAACCTGTCAGTGTTTAGAGGCATTTGGACAATGCCCTTAATAACATGCTTTAGCTTTTTGTCAGCCCTGAACTGGTCAGGTAGTTGGAGCAGATGATCACTGTAGGTCCCTTCCAACTGAAATATTCCCCTCTCCTCAGTGCTAACCATGATAGCTCCAAGAGGGAACCACAGGGGTTACTGAGAGTGTGCTCTGCATGGGGACGCTACTGTTGGGAGACAAATGGAACGGGGACAGGAATTGTGCATCTTTGCTGGAGATAACTTGGATAACGGTGTCAGAGTTTTCTTTGGGATTAATACATAGAACATTGAAATCAATACAAGTCTTTCAGTCTAATTAAAGAAGGTTGGCATCAGGGCCCCTTTTTTTCAGTTACCAATTTAGAAATGTACCCTTTCCCTTTTAAAGTACATGAAACCCAAAAGAGCTTAAGATTTGTGTGACTTAATCAGTATTTTGTTCATGATGCCTTATGAACTCCACAGATATCTCCAATGATGATGGCTTCTGCCGACCTATAGGTGAAATTGGTGATCACTGTCAAGATAAGAAGGATCTTTTTCTGTAGTAGTTTCCCTTCCTGGAAATCAGGCTTTCAAGGCTTCAGGGGGAAGAGGGAAGTGCATGTTCAATTATTCCTCTTGCTATTTTTTGCTAATGGGTACATTTCTAAGAATATTGTGTATTACAGAAGTCCTTGACAAGACTTTAAGATTTGCTAATTGGGTTGATGTATATGTTCAAAACCAGTTTGTGTTGTTTGTCAGTGATTATGATTTTTTTGTGAACGTAATTTTGATACTCAGGATGGCAGCAACTAAATACAATGTTGTTACTATTCAGGAGAAAAGCATAGAGCCTGGATCTTCATTGTTTTTCTTAGCAGTTTTTCTGTGCATTCCTTAATAGTGAGAAAATGCATAGGTAACTATAGTGCAAGAAAAAAAAAACAACAAAGCACCACAACACCCAAACCAAAAAGCCCCACAATTCAAGGAGTGGTTATGTACGGGTATTTTAGGATGTGTGTTCACAGCCACCTGTGTGGATGACTGGACTTTAATTACTCAATATAGTTACTTGTGGGGCTGAAGCCTGGGGCCCCGCTGCTCCGGAGATAAGGTTCCCCAACAGCAGGGCGGGCAGACAGCAGCCTCCCCCGCAGGTGCGTGGGGACGTGCTGGTCCCCCCAGCTGCGCTGTCCGGCTCTTCCTTCCCCATTCGTCTGCTACGTAAGATCCAGCAGTCTCTGAGCTGGTCTTGCTGTGGCTTTTTTATGTGTCTTTAAAGTGCATTTTTTTCGGAGTTCCAACACCAGGTGCATCTTGTGGAAGTTGTGTTTTGAAATAATACCGTTACTTTTTTTTTGGTTGCTGGTTGGTTGATGTATTTTGGGTCCTTACCATGCAGCTTTAATATCCCAATGTGGTGCTCTGGAAACTAATGAAGTGTGTAAGATGGTAAGTCCTCTGCCAAAACAACAACAATAAGCTGTCAGAGGACACCTCAGAGGCTTTGCCTGTTCCAGGCCGGGCCGCGGGCGCAGTGGAGCGGGAGCCCCGCACCCCCCGCGCCAGGGGAGCGGCGGGCGCTGCTCGGGCTGGTCGCCGGCGGGGAGGCCGCAGAGGGTGAGGAGGGCGAGGGGGAAGCAGCGGCTGGGGCGGACACCCCTGGCCCTCCTCGGCCTCTCCCGCCGCAGCGGCCGCCGCTCCTTGCTGATGAAGGGCTTTGCGCCGCTTCCCAGGGGCTGACGGACGAGCCTTCCCGCGGGGCCGCGCCGGGCGCCGCTGCCCCCCCTTCCCGCCCCGGTTATGAAACGGCGGGGGAGGGGCCGGCTGCCGCCCGCCGTCCTCAGCCGCGGTGGGGGAGCGGTGGCCGCAGGAGCGCAGGTGAGAGCGGGCGGCTCTTCCCGCCCAGGCCGCGGGGTAGCCGGGCCTGGGCCGGCACGGGGGGCCGGGGGCCGCGGCGCGGAGGGGCGGCCCCGCGGGGCCGGGTGAGGCCCGGGGGCGCATGCTGGGCACTATTCGGGGAAGCTTGCGCGGTGCCTGCCGAGCTATAATTAAAACGGGCAGATGCCCCTGACAGCCATTCACTAGTTATAAATAAGTTCAGCGCCAGCGTGGGTCAGCGTGTGCGAGGCTGTGGCGGAGGATCCCCTGGGCAGCGTGCCGCGCACAGGGCGGGCTGGAAGGCGGTGGGAGGCCCGCGCCCTGGCCAGGGGGCTGCGGGGCGTTTTGGGTGTCACAACGCGAGACGCGAGTCGCTGCCTCCCACCGCGGGTCCGAAGAGCAGCTCAGGTGTGGCTGCCAGCTGGGGCAGGAATCCAATCCCAATGTCGAGTGGTGCTTGTGAGGAAAAGTGGCTGTTAAATAGGAAGTGTCTTCTGAGCATGTTTGGTGCGAGATCGGTCAGCCCTGGCCATCGTCATAAAAGCTCTGACCTTTTCCTTAGCTGAATCCAAAGTGCTCAGTGTGAGCTACTAGAGAAACAGTAGGGTATTATGTGGTTTCACAGATGTACTTTATGCAGATCTGTGGGTTTTAAGCTTAAAAGTTCAGTAAAAGCACATCTGTCAAAACATATTCTAATGCTTCAGGATACATTCATTTTAATACATGAACAAAGAAGAATTATTGAACCTGTTCCTCTCTCCAGCAGAGCACAACAAAAAGCTAGTGTCATGCTGATGAAAGAGGGTACAGGTATAATCACTTCTTTCAGGCCACTGGGATATGTTTTGTTCCAGTTTTCCTCTCCATCTTCTAGTTAAAAGTGTATGACAGTCTTACCTTCCATGCTTTGTTTGCTTTTAGTGATTAGACAGAATGGCTCCAGTGAACCAGCCAAAGGACAAGAAGCACGAGAGGGCACATGAGCATTGTCCAGAAGAGGCAAAATCAGCTGGGAAGAGGAAACTGGAATGCGAGCAACTAGGGAATGAGCCACAAGCAAAGAGGTTGTTTGTGAGAAAAACATCCAAACCCCCAGAGAAAATCGGTAACATTTCCTCAGATCCTTACTGTTTCTCCCAACCAGATTTACTGTAAATGATAGGCGTCAACTAGTTGAACGGGAAGAATGCCAAGAAGTGTGTTCAGACATGAGTGTTTAGGTAGGGTTATATATTGAAGTGATACACGTATTGGGGTAGTGCATCCTCCAGTTATCTGTCTAGTGAGAGTGTGTATGCCTGCATACACGTGTGTTTCATTTTTGAGATTCCATACCCCTTGGTAGAAACCTTTTCACTGAAGATGCTGTCACAGCTCGTTTGGGGGTGGTTAATTTTTGTGGAGTTCCTGAATTACCAGACATCTGCTTTATTGTAGGACATACCAAGCTTGGTAACACGTTGTTTCCTCTCCCATGCAATTCTTAATGCAGTTTCAGCATGTAGTCTGAACTGGCATTTTTACCCAATGCTTTGTATATTCTAACTTTTGCTACAGTAAGTAGGAATACTTTCTACTTCAATGTTCAGATTAGACTGAACAGAATTTTTTAATTAACACTTCTCGTGTGCAGTTTTTTCCTTTAGTATGTTACTTAAAAAAAAAAAGTCTCTTAAAAGATTTTTGGTATAATGAGAGGTGGTGAAGTTTTGAGATAGTGGAAAGGGTAATGCTGTGCATTATCAAGTTGTGTAGGCTTCAGCTACAGTAAGGACTATTTTCATAGAATCACAGAATCATTTAGGTTGAAAAAGACCCTTAAGATCATCGAGTCAAACTGTTAACCTGCCTCTGCCAAGTCCACCTCTAAACCATGTCCCTAATCACCATGTCTATGTGTCTTTTAAACGCGTCCAGGAATGGTGACTGATCCACTTCCCTGAGCAGCCCATTTCAATGCCTGACAACCCTTGTGGTGAAGAAGTTTTTCCTAATATCCAATCTAAACCTCCCCTGGCACAATTTGATGCTGTTGCCACTCATTCTGTCACTTGTTGCTTGGGAGAAGAGACCAACACCCTCCATGCTACAACCTCCTTTCAGGTAGTTGTAGACAGCGATAAGGTCTCCCCTCAGTCTACATTTCTCAGATAAAACCTATAGTTCCTTTGTTTGGAGATCACTGAAGTTACTTCCTTGTGTGGAAATACTGCACGTGTCCTGTACCATTTTGGCTTTAAGGATCCAGAAATGACTTAGGTGTTTTTCAACAGAGATAGAGGAGTTATACAATTTCCATTGTCTGGTGTGTAACTCTAGACTTGAAGCAGTTGTCAGTATGAACAGCAGACGTGGAGACAAAATACTCTGAAAGGAGTTCTGTGTTTAACTGCGGATAGTTAACGCGCCTTCTGTAGTTCATTTGATTTTCATTGTAACTTCATGGCCTGATTTTCAGATTTGGTGAGCATCTGCAGTTCCTGTAAGATTCAGAGGGAATTGGCTGTAGCTAATACTTCGGAAAAATGAGGCAAATAATATTTTTCCCTTAAGCCCTTTTTCAAAAGATGGAGACCTTTGTATTTGAGCTTTTCCATTCTGTGTTCCAGTTTTGATTTATATATGGAATAGTGTGGCCAGCAGGACTAGAGAAGTGTTTGTTCCACTGTACTCGGCACTGGTGAGGCTCCACCTTGAATACTGTGTTCAGTTTTGAACCCCTCATCATCATAAGGACATTGAAATACTAGAGAGAGTGCAGAGGAGGGTCACGAAGCTGGTGAGGGGTCTTGGAGCACAAGTCTGATGAGGAGCAGCTGAGGGAGCTGGGGCTGTTCAGCCTGGAGAAAAGGAGGCTGAGGGGAGACCTTATCACTGTCTACAACTACCTGAAAGGAGGTTGTAGCATGGAGGGTGTTGGTCTCTTCTCCCAAGCAGCACATGATAAGGTGAGAGGAAAAGGCCTCATGTTGCGGTAGGGGAGGTTTAGATGGGGTATTAGGAAAAAATTATTCACAGAAAGTGTTGTCAGGCATTGGAACAGGCTGCCCAGGGAAGTGGTGGAGTCACCATTCCTGGAGGTGTTTAGAAGGCATTTAGACGAGGTTCTTAGGGACATGGTTTAGTGCTAGAGTTGGGTTATGGTTGGACTCGAGGATCCTGAGGGTCTCTTCCAATTGAAATGATTCTGTGTTTTGAAAAAAGTGTTTTCTTCTCCTGAGCCGTATAGGACGGTTTCAGTTTCTTGCAACTGAAACACTTCTTTAAAGTGTTTCTTCCAGCAGATTCTAAAAAAGGCCTGAAGTTTGTTTCTTATTTAATTATCCTTTATAATAAAACAGAATTTGGAAAAAATACATCTATTTCCATCACACCTGAAGAAGGAACTGTGGATGCTAGTTCTTCTGTGGGAAAAAAAAATAAGGAATTAGAATATGAATACTTTTATATGTATTTTAACAGGTGTAACAAGTGTTTGCACTATGTTGGCGTGTGAACAAAGAAGTTTAGTCTCACACCCATGCATTTCGAGGCTGCAATGTTGCATTAAAGGACTATTTCATTTAGGTTCTAATCGTATATGATGAACCCTATGTTTTGGGTTTAGTGTGGGTTTTTTTTGTTGTTTGTTTGTTTGTTTTGTTTTGTTTTGTTTTTTATAAATACCCTTAAATTAAAATACCGTTTTTGTTTCTTAAGAAATGCTTCTTTCCCATTTGACATCTGGATCCCCTGGGGTGTTACAAACCATTGCTGTGGGATGATTAGATTACAGACACCGGACTGAATAGATCTGTTCTTTATGTAAAAGTCCCTGAAGATAAAAACTTGGAACATGAACAAAATATAGAAGCATGCTGTACTCTCAGCAAAAATCACTCCAAACAGAGAGGTTTTTGGGTGATGAGGCGTCAGCAAGTCTATTATCAAAAACAAAACTCTGAGTGCTGTAGGCAGACTGTACGGGCTACAGCACAAGCACATGGAAAATTCTGATTCATGACGAGGCATTTCAGGAACTGTATGGGAAGCCACGTTGCTACGCATGTGGAATTTTCAGATGTCAATGTTTCTGCTGGTCACACGTCTGACCTTCCCTTTGCTGTACTCAGGGGGTTACCACCTTCCATGGACTATTTCCAAGTTGTTGGGGCTCCGGATACCTTAATTGTATTTTGGGTATGAACCATTCGAATTGTATACTTTCCAAGAGATGCACCGCCTATGGCTTTGCTTTAGTCCTCTCCTGTTCTTTTTTTGATAAACCTTCAGCAAGGAGAGGGAAGGTGTATCAAGAAGCATATGTGAAGTTCTGGCAGCCTATGGGAAGCACTGGGCTTCATAATTGCAGAGGCTGCTTCACCTTAGAGATACAAGAATCATTTAGAGATTTACCTTGTGGCTCAGGCTTTTCATGGTTTTAGCAGCAAGTGCAGATATATTCCTGTGTTTTTTATTGAGTGAGCATGACAGGTGTTTGCCCTCAGTATGTTTTACTCTTTTTCTCTGTCAGGTTGGAGTAGAGGTGGGTCTGTGGTGAGAAACAACAAAGTCCTTTTCCATCAGCTGGAGCGACAGCGCAGCATTGTTCATTATGTCTACCAGAACATGCTGGGAGGCTCCATTCGGGCACAGCTCAGGCAGGTAAGAAGTTTCCCCTTCATGACTTGCTGGACATCTCAGCTCTCTACCTAAAAACATCTTGAACACACCCAGGGAAACTTTAAAGGGGCCTAAAGTTCCTTGCACACAGAGTTTGTGGCTCCAAGTCTGTTGTACCTTTATGTTTCTTAATCCTGTAAAATGCAAGAGGTGAGGTGTCTTGCCCTTTTGGTTGACCTGGCCCTGTCACTCTACATTTTATGCCTCTCTTAATTCTGTTCTTCCTTGAATCATATTTAAACTTACCTGCTCTACTATTTGATTTATTGCACAGTGCTACTTTTGCACACTAATCTGACTGGTTTGTCATACTGTTTTGCATACACTCTTGCTTTGCTAATCATGTCAGGTTTCATTTTGATGTTTCCTCTTCGCAGACATATTCCTTCAAGTCTGTAATGTTTTACTGTTTTCAGAGCCATACTCCTTTCATTTGAAAATCAGCTTTTTCTGATACAGCCAGAGGTGGGAAGCACCTGGGGTACCTTTATCTTCCATATGATTTATCTCTTTCAAGTATCCAAATGATAAAGAAATCACCAAGCTCATCCAAGCAGTGCCTGTTCCTCAACTGAATAACAATACAATCGTGCCATGGTGTCTCATGCACTGTTTCAAGTGTTTAGTTCACTCTTAAGCTGTGTAGTTGAGCTGCAGACTGTTTGGATGGAGGGGCATAATATTTTCTCTTTGGGTGATGCTCAGTAAAGACATAGATAGTTGTAAGTGCCTTTTACTGATGTGGAGACACATTCTTCTTCCTTGTTAATGTTAATTATCTTGCCTTTTTAGCTCAGTCCACGAGGCTTAACTCCCTGTACATCATTTCAAATATGGTATCTCCCAGTTCTCTGCTTTCTGAGTGAAGTGTCTGACGTGGATTTGTGTGGCCTCAGGCTATTTCCCCTGGGGACAGTATGTTCTTCATTCTACAGAGAGGCTTAGAATTTTGTGTGAATGTACTAACACCGATGGCAATTAGAAATTGCTAGCACTACTCATTCAGAGAACCTCAGCGATTCCTGCAAAAGTCATAATTCTCTTTATTTTCTTAACAGTGTCTGCAGCTGCCCTTCCTGCGTTCTCTTGCCTCATACTGCCTCTTTCGAACAGCAAGTCCCTTTGACAGGAGAGTGACATGCCTGGAATGGCATCCAACACACCCCAGTACTGTAGCTGTTGGTTCCAAAGGTGGAGACATTATCCTTTGGGACTATGAAGTACTTACTAAAACCTGCTTCATCAAAGGGGTAAGCCTCTGGGTGCATGGAATGGGTGGGAGGGAAGACTGGAGCACCATAAAATACTGCAGATCAAAACTGGGGTCTGTTGTGAGAAGCATGTCAGGGTCTTGGGTTGCAGAGTAGCCAGCTGTGGGGCAGGACTGAGGTGCAACAGCAAGTCTGTTCCTAAGTCCCAGACTGTTCTAGCACTGGGGAGAACTGAGGCGTGTTGAGTTCATAATGAAGCAGCACTTGATGTGTGCTCAGTGGAAAAATAGTACAGCAACTAGCAAAACAGTTATCTTAAAAGGTTGCTAGAAAAGAAGTAGGCAGAGAGGGTCTGTCTGCTTTAGGTCTTTATCTTTCTCTGCTCACCTTTTATTCTGTGTGAAATGAGGAAATATCTTTGAGTGTGGGGAAACTAAGGTAGAATCAATGGTTTCTATAGCTGGCATGTCCCTTGTTGCTGTATTCAGCCATTCCCATTCTGACAGGGACCCAAAGACTGTGACTGCTTTCTAAATTCGCATAGGTATACAATGGGAGGAGGTCTATCCTCCAGAAGTTCCTGAGCCATCTTTCTCTTTTTGTAAATAGTGTAGTGCCAGCCAGCCAGGGCATGTATTGTGGGGACTGAAGGAGCTGCAGTTTTGCCCTCCAGGAGGGTAGCTGTGTAGACAGCCATCCTCTGGGTAGACACAGTTGTGTCTGCCCTCTCGAAGGGCTGTGGTGTGTTTCACTGTTTCTGTTAAGGACATAGCAGTGAATGCAGACTTACAGAACACACTTTTCTACTTCCCCGTCACTCAGTGGATTTTTCTTTTGTTCATCCCCTTCCTTGTAGATGGGAGCTGGAGGGGCCATCACAGGAATGAAGTTTAACCCTTTTAACCCTAGTCAGCTGTACACTTCGTCAGTTGCCGGCACTACCACCCTGCAGGATTTTAATGGCAATACTGTCCGGGTCTTCACCAGCACCGAGGACTGGGAGTAAGAAATACAGCAATGCTTTGGGCCTCTGTGTCCTGCTGGCAGGAGCGCTACAGAGAGAGAGAGAAAGAGAGAGAGAGAGAGAGATACGTTTGCCTCTAATATGTGAGAGCTGGGCTTCTTCTTCTCCACATACGTATTGTTTATCCTCTGAATTTCAGGGCTGCTCTCTCTTCCAGAGAGGTTCACTCTCCCTTTTTATTTTTCCCTGAAAGGGGGTGGTGGGTAGAAGAGAGCTTTTCTTCCTGAAGGGGAGGGAGTCTTTGATGATGCTTACTTCCTGTTACACGTGAGATCGTGAGGGTGCCAGTGGATTTCCTCAGCTGTCTGTTCTTAAACCTTCCACTCTGTGTCCTGGGGACCTTTTAGTCTTTTCACATGTTAGCAGTGCTGCTCCTTGTCAGATGATTTTTACAGGACAATTTATAGTCCCATTAGTGCTTCTGCACAAACACTACTGACTTGTGTGGTGTGTGTCATAAGGATCACCCCAGTTCATTCTACCTAACTTTTGATGCTTATGTAATATACCAAAATTAAGAGTCTGGGCTACTTCAGCAATGAATGGAAAGAGGAGATTAATCACTAGAGGCAACTCTGTCTGCCTGTGCTTAAAATCACCCTCTCACACAGTTGCTTTTCTGTGGACTCATGAGGAGGCCTGAGCACTTCAGTTAGTTACTTCAGTTCACTTTACTTAAAGGTAAGTGAGGGAAGTTGGGTTAGTGTCCTCTTTACTTTTCCCCACCTGATTCTTTCTGGGTGGCAGCTTTCATGGTTGGTTTCTATATGGGCTGTTCCAGCTGCAACTTTGTAATAGGGCAGAAGGTGACCCCAAGTGGTGCTGGGGTGATTAGCCAGCTGAGCAAGGAGAGATCGGCTGGGTCCTGGGACATGAGATCTCGTATCCCAGTGGGATGCCTGTTACAGCAATGGTGCCTGGATTGGACAGGGCATGCCATGCTCCCACTGCTATGAGGACAGGCAGGCTCTGTGGGAGGGCCTTTTTAAATCGTCATTGTCTTCTTGAAATCTGGTATTTACAGTGAGACTTCATTAGCTGCTCTGTGAGCAGCAGATGGAGTGTGCTTGAGTATCAAAAGAGTATGGGGACTCCCAGCTAGCATCCTTCTTTTCTGTCTTTGTGTAGGGTTTCTACATTTTCTCAGTAGGCAGATTGGGTAAAAAAAGTAACAAAAAAACATAACAATATAACACAACACAGAACATAAGATTCCTGTGCTATGAGGTTAGCAGTAGCATTTCTCCTTGCACCGCTCTCTTCCTGCCTGCTGGTACCTTGAGAAAGACCAGATACAGCATTGGAAGCAGCCTGTAGAGAACTGGTGAATGAAGTCTCTTTAAGAAAAGCTTGGTGCAGGGCTGTCATGAGGTTTTATGTAGTTTCTGCATGGAATGGTGCTGATTTTGCTTGTGATCTCCTGAGGCTGGTCTGAGCCAGGTGATTCACTGCAGATTAGTCCTACCCTCATAGCAGAAGCAGCAATGCTGCTAATCATGTGTGCAGCCCAAAGTGGTGGGGTTGAACTTACAGGCTCAGAATGTATGTGCTCAGATGGGAAAGAGAGTTGGAAAAAAGAGCTCTTATGTACGTGCCCTGTCAGCAAGCACTGCACTGTACCTAGGGAAACCAGCCAGTGTGTTCCAGGAGATGAATGTTGTATTAAGATTTTTGTCTTCCACTCTAACCTTGATGCATCTTGGCTTTGTGTGTATTCCAGAAAGGGCCAGGAGATTCTCTCGGAGACATGAAGTTCAGTCCTTATGAGGCAGTGAAGCTTTATGTGGCATCAGGGGATGGTACCCTAAGTCTGCAGGACCTTGAGGGCAGAGCTGTGCAGGTGATCTCCCGTGCCCCGGACTGTGGCCATGAGCACCATAATGTTTGGTGAGAAGGGAGCACCGCAAGGTTGATTCTCTGTTCCTTGGGGATAACACTGCGCTGCTGCTTGTGCTGTCTAACATCTTCATTTTTACCAGTGTTAGGAGATTCTTGGTATGAATTGGTCTGTGAGGGAGCTTGGAGACAGGCTCCCGTGCCCAACCCTAGCCGTGCAGGGTGGGTGACAAGCTGGGCAGTCACAGGGCACTTAGGCTTTTACAGCAGCTAAGCGTGCTGTCTGCATCCTCCGGTGTTGCTTTCTGGTGGCGCCATCTCCTCTCTTACAGGTGCTGACAGCTTTTCACTTCATAAAGTGTGAGGTGAGAAGAGCAGAATAACTTCCTCCTCTTGATTGCCATCAGTGTTCTGCTTTGGCTGTAGCAGCTCAGGTAGCATAGGAAAGCCACAAGACATTCCTGCACAATCTGAATTTCAGGTTATAATTTCAGGTTCAGTTTACCCTGTTGCCCCTCTGGAATCTTCAGGCTCACTGTGATAAATTCCATTACCTTGAATTCTCAAATAATTTATCTTTGTAAGTGAAGCTTTTCCAACAAGTTCCCAAAGGACCCCAACTTTATTCTTGCTGCCCTTACCCTCCCAGCAGAGCTGGGGTTAAGACCTATGCCTTTATCAGATAAGTCTCTATTCAGTTTTGTTTCCTGGAGCATGAAGTTGCACGTGCAACTTCCCAGTCCAAAGCTTTTGTCTTTGCTGCTGCTTCAGTGTTTCGTGGAAAACATCATATTAGAGCCATTTCTTTACATTTGTCAGCGTCACAAGGATATTCTGGTGTTTCCCAAGGTATGTCCATGTGCAGGCACCAAGTGGCTTTTCAGCCTCTTGTTATGTTCCACTGTCCCAGCATGTCACACTTCCATCTAATGAGCACTTCATAAATGACTAGGAAGCTATTGTTCCAGTATTTAAATGGTGACCACAAAGATGACTCCATTTTTACAAGGAGTCACATGGAAAAGATGAGGGCTAGTGGGTACAAGTTACTCCTGGGGAGATTCCAGTTGGACACAAGAGGGAAATGTTTCACAAAGAGAACAATCAGCCATTGGAATAATCTCCCCATGAAAGTGGTGGGTTCCCCAACACTGGAGACTTGTAAAGATTCAGCTGGACAGGATGGTTTGCCATCTTGTCCAGAGTGTGCTTTTGCCAGGAAAGGTTGGACCAGATGATCCTTGTGGTCCCTTACAAGCTGGTATTCTGATTCTGTTTCATACTCAGTCACCAACACAAAGCTTTGCTGGTAAACTGTCCCCCTTCCTGATACTCAGGCCTACACCATCAGGCAGGAGGCTGCAGTTGCAATCTGTTGCAGTCCCCTTGTTGAACCAGAGCTCCACTTCCTTCACTTCCCTGTGAGAGGCAGCACTGATTTTGTGTCTTTCCCTCCAGTTGCTGGTACTGCAGCGTTGATGTTTCTGCAAGCTGCCGTGCAGTGGTGACAGGTGATAATTTGGGCAACGTGGTCCTGCTCAGCACTTCTGGTGAAAAGGTTTGTATGGCTCCATGCAGCGTCTCCTCAACGGGAATCTTCATGGCTCGTGTGCTTTCCTACCCTACAGGGACCCTGAAAAGAGGAGCAAGTATCTTGCAGCTCAGGAGATGAGTCCACCCATTGTCTAGGTGGTGAGAAGTCCTCCACTTCTGGCATTCGTTAGACATTTTCATGTTGTTGGATGTCACGGTAACAATTCCCAAACAGAGGGACTGTGTCGCATGCGACCCCTTCATTAGAGTATTTGGTACTGGCCAGAGTAATTACAGGTAACCTGAAGGTGTGAGCACCATCTGCCAACGACTTTCACAATTTCAGAAACTTAGTGCACTGATGGGAATCATTTAGGAGATACTGCTTTGATGTGGACCCTTCCATGGCTTTGGAGCAGTGACACAGCAGGAATTCAGCAGATGTTGGGATAGAAATTGCACTGCTGCCATCAGACACGAGAGGGCAGGCAGAGGCAGCTTGTGACTTCCAGTCTGAACTAGTACAAACCCTTCAGTTAGAGAATAGTTGAAGTGGGCCCTGCTTTCAAGAGCCTGCTGTACTGTCACACTGGAATTACCATTTCTCTTGCCTGTGAGGGTAACATCTGTAAGGGTTTGCCGCCTGGTGAGCTCTAGCCAGAGGCAGCTGGGTACAGTATTGGGCAGAGTCAGGAGTGCTCCAAATGACTTGTGCTTATTCAAGATTAGTTGCTTGCTTTCTTTTTTTTTTCTTTTCCTGAAAGAATGTGGCAGCCTTTTCTGCACTTGGGAGATGCCCATTATTGTAGGGAAGATGGGCCAGTTTTGCCCTTTGGATTAGAAATAAATTTATTCATGGCCAGTTTATATCCATTTGTTCTTGTTAATTGAAATATTTCTCCTACCCTCATGTTTCTTTGCTGATAATGTTTCTAGAAGCCATTTATATCTCCTTTCACTTTTTTTACTAAGATAAGCAAAGCAAGCTCATTGGTTTTCTCCCACAAAGAAGGCCCTTATTATTATTTTGGCAGCGCATTTTCTGTACCTGTTGCAGTTTGTTTTAATCTTTCTGCAGGTGGAAGACTGACACTGGATAAAGTATTTCAGATGTGATCTTGCTTTATACAGTGGTACTAATACTTCCCTCCATGAATCAGGGATGGTGTTTTCCTTTCTCATAGCTTTAATAAATTAGGGTAAATTAGGTGTATCAGAGTTCTCCTAGAATTAAACAGTTCCCAAGATCATTCTTCTCCTTTCTTGTTTCCAGTGGGTAAACTCTTGGTGTATTTTAGAAGTTTTGTTACTCTGTAAATGTGTGACCTCTTTACTCTGCTTCAGTAGATTATTTTTCCATTTCTTTACTCCAGACTGATTCTGTGTTATTTTCTGTTTCCTCTGCTGCAGATCTGGAAGCTGAAATTGCACAGGAAGAAGGTGACTCATGTGGGGTTTAACTCCCGATGTGAGTGGCTGTTGGCCACAGCATCTGTAGATCAGACAGTGAAAATCTGGGACCTCAGAAACATCAAAAACAAAATGAATTTTCTTCATGTACTTCCTCATGACAAACCTGTTAATGCAGGTGAGTTAAAGATTTCGTTGCATGGATGTCTGCAGAGAGTCCACTCAGCTCAGCTTTTGTTGTTGTGGCAATGTTAGCTTTCGCTCAGGTTTGAGGTTGCGCAGTAGCTAATGTTAAAGCAAGGATGGCAGTAGGAACGCGTGGGCAGAGGCAGGCCTCCCCAGGCCTCCAGAGGGGAGGTGAGCAGGCTGAGATGGAGAATGCTGCAACTTTGAAATCCTAGCCTAGTGATACGAAGAATCGGGTGTGCACATATAATCCTTTGGCCATAAAGACTTGTAATCCCTTATCTGTTTTCCCTTATGCTTTGTGTCCTTTAGACATTGACCAAGTCTGAGACTAAGCTTGGATTCAGCCACACCGGGGCTTCTCTCTGAGAAGGAGCATAGAAAGCCAGGGGGTCCATTCTGAACATCATGACTGAACGGGAGAGCTTCTCTCTACCCTTTCACATCTCCTGTCCCCATAGAAATCACTTTAAAACAGCTCTCATCAGATTCCGCTTGGCATATTTCCTCCATGCAGTAATAGAGTGAACCTTGCCATCGAACTCTGTTAAGTTACACTTTTCTTTAAGTGATCTAAACTCTGCTTTGTGGCAAGCAGGACCCTAAATCACTCATGCATGACAAACTGGCATAGTCTTAGACTTGCCATACAAACTGGCACTGTGCCTTGAGAGGTGAGTGTGGAAGCATCAGCAGTGGCTAAGATTAGAAAATTTAATTTATTGGGGCAGTTTGTTTGACAAAAGCAGAGCATGAGACTCAAATCTCTGTTTCTTGGGTGCAGTTTTACCAGTTCATGGAGGCCCAAACTGCAGATGTTTGTCTCAGCTTTTCTGCTAACTTTCTATTTGAACGAGCAAGTTCCGTTGTTTGCAATGTCTCTTTCTATGATTCTAAAATGAGAATGATTCTTCCTATGTAGCCCAGCACTGTGGGTTTCAGCTTACTGTTGTACAAGTTTTGAGTTTGTTAGAGACATTTAGTCTTGTCTTTTGGGACATATGGCAATATCACACCCCCATTAAAGAAATAGCTGTGGGTTTCCAATCAGAGAAATGTGACTTTGATGTTTGCTGTCAGTCACAGCACTGTGACCTTTTGTTTGCCTGGTTGTCCCCTTCTCCCAGCTTACTTCAGCCCAACAGATGGTGCCAAGCTCCTAAGCACAGACCAGCGCAGTGAAATCAGGGTTTATTCATCTTCAGACTGGACCAAGCCACAGCATCTGATCCCACACCCACATCGTCAGTTTCAGCACCTCACACCTATTAAGGTGAGTTAGGCCAGTGCAGTTTGAGAGAGGAGTATCATGCCTGGTGCAGTCAGCTGGCTGTAAATCAGAAACAGTCTGATTCTGGTCAGGATACTACATTGGTGGGTAGGTGTTCATACTGCTGCAGCTCCCAGCAGAGCAGTGCTCTGAGGATACCCATGTTCCTCAGGCTGTGGGTGGGATGCACAAGCTGTTTCTCACAGTACTGGTTGTCTGCTGTGTGTCTATGTGAGCTCTGTCCCTTTCTCTGAACTCCCTGTCACTCTGCTCTATGACCAGGCAACATGGCATCCTCGCTATGACCTCATTGTAGCAGGTCGCTACCCAGACCCTAAGTTCCCAGGGTACACAGTGAACGAGCTACGAACTGTTGATGTATTTGACGGAAACACTGGGGAGATGGTTTGTCAGCTCCATGATCCAAATGCTTCTGGTATCATCTCGGTGAGTTGAAGCTAGGAGGACCAGTGGCTCTGTACTGAACTGCAGCCAAGGGATGGGGGTGAGAGACTGGAACAGCAGGATTATCCTCTTTACCTGTGACAGACCCGTGCTCTCGTGGGGGTATGGCTGCCAGCTAAAGCTGCTGACTCGAGCAGGGCTGGCCCATGCTCATCTGTGGGTTTTCTGTGATACTCTTTAGGGAAGGTTGGCTTTTCCAGATGGTTTGTTGCTGTTATATAAGCCCCAGTGCTCTTATGACTCTGTTATATAAACAGACTCTGACTGTGTTTCCATTTTCAGCTCAATAAATTTAACCCTATGGGAGACACGCTGGCTTCTGGCATGGGTAAGTAAAGAGAACCTGGGGTGCTAAGCATGGCTGGGTTCCAGGCCCAGAAAAGGGCAGGCTTGTTTCTCCAGACTGAAGCAAATTGTGAGTGAAGGTTTCCCAAATCCTACTTGCTATAGCAGTCCCCTGTAATTTCCTACATCTGTAAAAGAGACTGATTGAGACCTCCTTTCCAGTCTTCCACCTTTGCAGTTAGAAAACAGATTGCTGGTCAGCTCCTGTGAAACATTTCCTGAGCGCTAATCCAGAGGAGCGAGCGGCCGCTCTGCAGCAGGGAGCTGCTGCCTTCTGCCGGCCATCTAACAGCAGCAGAAAACCATGTTGGGGGAAGCCTTTTCCTGCCAGGCTGTGCCCTCTCCCATTTCCTAGGCTGCAGAGCCGAGATTATTGAGTTTTTCGTAGGCTGTTTGGGATTAAGGGAGCTGGTTATAGATTTAGGTCTTAGACCTGTGGCAGGTAAGATTAGGAATTAGTTGATGATGTTTCTTAATTAGATCAAACTTCCATGGCTGTGTGGACATAGCGTCTGCAATAAATACCTTTGTGTCCTCTGTACCTTGGAAATATCTTAGAACAGACAAAGCACTTTGAATTTCTGGCACTTAAGTGACATAGCCTAAGGTATTATATTTGATATAGAGTTTCTGATGCACAATGTTCAATTTTTCCTCTCAGGTTTTAATATTCTGATCTGGAGCTGGGAGGAGATGGTGGCCAAGAAGCAAGAACATCTTTTGAAAACCATGACAGAACAGGGGATTGGAAGTTGGAGTTTGTCCAGACGTGGAGGGCAGAGGCAGGCAAACCCTGGGACAAGCAAACTCGAAGCTAACTTACTGCCTTGGGAGCTGGAGGAGCCGAGAACAAAAAACAATGATTCCAAATCACAGGGAAGGAAGCGAAAAGGGAAGGATCTAGAGAAGTGATATAGTATTTTGATCCTTTCTGGATCACAGGGTACAAATTCAGTGTTGGCAATGGGCAGTATAAGCCGTGCAGGGCATTAGACTTCTACTTTGTCCTTCCTCCCTGGATCTGATCGTGCTTCCCTGATTCCCTTTGCTTCCCCTTCTAGAAAGTTCTGTCAGTACTCAGTTCCTCCTCCAAGTGGAGTTACCACACATTTTCCGAGGCAGTAGGAAAACTTCTGAGATGTTTTCAGATCCTGCTGAAGTTGCTGCTTCCAGCCTGCTGTATCTGCTTGTCATCACTTGTCAGAGGTTCCCATCTCCTGTAGTCTGCTGTGGAGCAGCTCACAACAGGGTCCCCAGCTTGTTCTAGCCAAACTGAGCTAAGAAACCCTTTGCTAACAAGGTTAATGTCCTGAAAAGGTAGAATGTACTCTGGGCTGAGGTGAGGGGTAGCTTGGGTAGCTTAAGAAACACCAGCCTCTCCTATATGCAAGCTTCTTTGGAAAATGCACATCTGTCAAGACCTCAGGCTTAGAGAATCTGTGCTTGCAGCTATTTAACTAGACCACGAAGAACATGATGATACCAGAACTCTTTACCTTGCATGGGATGCAAGGGCAGCATGGAGCTGGCAATCTAGTGATTCTGTAGTTTCCATTTTCAGAGCTCTAGGCTTTTTCTTGCCACTGATGAGGTAATTTTTTTTCACTTGTGCCTATGTGCTTCAGAAGGTTGGATAAAAATGTTGCAAAACAGAAATGAGGAATTTCTTCTAAACACCCCTGCTCAGAGCCAAATCTCAAGACTGCTGTTAAACTGAAAAGTTTTGCTTCTTCTAGTTTGTTTACAAGGCTGCCTGGGACCTTGCTGGTGTCCCAGAGGTTGATGGATGGGATGGGCTCCAGGCCTGCTCAGATTATCTATGTTCACTTTTATAGTTTTGCAGTATTGATATTAATAAAGTTTTATACTGAAGTGAAATTCTTCTTTGATACAGAGCGTGGCTGATTTGAGCATTCTGCTCAATTGCTTTTGTTTGAGGGAAGAAGTTACTGACCTTTCTGTGGGAGGGCTAAGAGATCTGGAACAGTGGTGCAAACACCAGTCCCAGTACTGTGTCTACAGTGGACCCTTCCAAGTTGGGCAGGTTGCATTATGAGCTGTATCTGTGCATGGTTGCTGCAGTCAAAAATAGTTAATCTCAATTCTCACTCCGCTGTAAGTGGGATTGTAAATCAGGGATTTACATTGGGAGGGGGTATATGGCAGTAAGTTCTGCCTGCTTTCCAACACTGAGCACACTGGTGCTAGCCCTGTGAACTCTTAGAGAAGAAGAGGAGTAGAGTTCAGTGTGAATTTGATTTTAATAATGAAAAGGAAATTTATTGGAACAATTACAGAAAGTAATTCACAGTCAAAATGTCTAAATCATCATAGAAACCTTTCCTCTGTGTGTGCAAAATTTGTTGCCTTTAAAAATAACAGATCTGGTCCTCTTAAATGCACTTTCTATTACCTCCTTCTTGCGCCTGTTCTCACAGGCAGCAGCTTTTTCTTTATGACTGTCTTGCTGTGCAGGAGACCTAGATGATATCTTCAGACGACAAAAAGGTGAGGAAGATGCTGAGAACAGCAAGCTGCTTCTGCTGATGTAGAGTTCCCATGCTGGCAGATGCCAATTATGAGTAGGGAAAAGTCCCCACAGTACTCCATAGGGGAAGAAAAGGAAATGTCTGTACCCTAAGAACTGGCTTCTGCCGCCAAGAGGGGATGGGAACTGCACCAGAAAGGGAAGTAAAAGTGGGAAGTGAATGTGCAGCATCACCACATGAAGAGCCTGTGCTGCTTGTGCTTGCTGCAGTCTCTCATTTTCTGCCAAAGGCTACAAGGCAAGTGGTGAGAACTTGGCATGAAACTCCCTGCAGCAGCTGCAGTGCGCAGAGAGGCCAGCCTGGAGGAAGAGTCACACTTTGGACAAAATGCCAAAGCATGGCAAATAAAGAGATCCAGAGTCACCTGCAAATGCCAATCCTTAATGGTGGGAGGGGGAGTTGTTTGCTTGTTGTCCATCCACTAGGGAAGATAGGAAGAAAAGCTACAGAACTTGGCATTTAATCTAGTCTTAGGTTAACAGCTTTGCTACATCTCTTTAATTACAGCATAAACCCAGCAGAAGGGGCTTGTAGCTGAAATCTGGATTGCCTGCAGTGCAGGATACTCCCTGTAATAGGTACTTGAAGTTCAGAGGTGGGGAAGTTGAATTCAAAGGCTGAATCTTGAGACAGGCCCAGGTTTCTTATCTACAGGGACTCTCCTTTCTAGAGCCAACATTGCACTAGAAATTGGGCACGGCTTTGCTGTGGTTACAGGAATACATCTCTCTGATGATGCTCTCAGAGATTCTTTGGATCATATCATACACTCTGAGCTGAATCCTAAAAACTACTGCCAGTTTTTTGATCTTGTCCTGATTTCAGGCCAGTTCTCTCTTGAACCACAGTGTGAGGAGGGAAAAAAATACAGCTGCCAGCAGCAGGTACTTAGCAGCCTCAAGAAACCCTTTTCACTGTGCCATCCTCTGCAGCAGTTCCCTCTGCATGGACAGCAGATGAGTCTTGGTGCATTGTTGGTGACCTGTGCCCTCTGCTCCAAGCCCAGCCTTCCAACCATCATCAGCCCAACAGCTTGAGAGAAAAATCACTCAAAGCAGGTTGACCTTGAAGAGAGAAGCGACTCCTCACTGCACTGGATGTGGCAGCTGCTGGAGGCCCAAGGCCCTCTGCCACAGTCATGGTGAGCGTTAACATTTACAATCATCACTGAAAGGAGGAAAACTTGACCAGCTCCAACTGGCCATGTTGGGAATACGACTACGGAAGGTGTATGAGAACTGCGGGCACCACACAGTATACTGGCTTCAGAATTAAGGTGTCATTTCCATTAGAGTAGCTCAGTCCTCTCTCTCTGAGACGTCACTTTTAGAAAGCAGCCAAAAATCAAGTCCAGCTTCACTCTGGGAAGCAACGGCCAAAGCAGAAGAATGCTCAGTAACTGATGGTGCCCAATCATCCTTAGGGGCAACACTTCTCCCTCCTACTGCCTGGGAAGGAGTTCAAGCAACTGTCAAGCCTGCTCTTCTCCGTCATTGGAAACGTGCCGGTAGCCGGGGGGCTGAGACTGTATGCGAAAGAGTACAGTCAAGAGGAGGATTATAAGGAGAAGGAGAATAGATCCACACACAGCCAGACCTACAAACAGTTCTGCAAAGGAGGAAACAAGTGGTCAACATGATTATCATCCAAGCTTTCCCCTTCCTCGATGCTCTGGTCCAGCCTGGACTCACCTGTGTCATGCATGGTGCTTGCTACCTGGCATTCTTGTTTCCAGTCCTGGGGAACAACAGCATCTGTGAGTTCCAAGAATCTTTGCAATGGGCATTTATGCTGACAGCCAGGGATTGTCAGTGGGAAAGGTTCCTTCCCGCTATCGTTCCGGAAGAACATCTCCACAGAGAAGTTACTGAAAACAAAACACAGCTAGATGTTGTTTGTGGTTTGTCTTGTTTTTTTTTTTCTCTCCAGCTAAAGTCATCCCTTCCCAAAAACTCAATGTGCACACCCTCTCCTTTATTCTGGCGGTGGTTTTCCTACGAGTCTGCCACTAGGAGCAAGATTGCATCCCCCTGGGGTGGAGCCTCGCCTAGGCATCTAACCCTTGAGGTGAAATCAGAGCCCGACATCTTTACTGCAGCCCTCACCCATCATCCTCTTGGTACAGCTCAAATAAATGACATGAGGCATATGGTGGTTGAATCTTGTTGTAGACATCTAGAGCCATCTGCAGTGCCACAAGTGTGGTGTCATGCTGAGAAAGAGGGAAAAAAACCAAATCAGTCACCCTTATGGACGTGGCAGGGCAGCTCAGACCACAGCAGTAACAGACAGGGCAGTGCTGAGGGGATGTCACCTTTAACTTCCATCTGGAAGAAGGGAGGGGAACTGTACTGCTAGGATGGTGATTTGTGATGGTGCTAGAGAAGGGGAGGAAGTGAAACACAGCTGCTTATCTCTTGCATTGTTCTTTAAGAATTAATCCTTAGGGAGCAATCTGGGAGAGATGCTTGACGCTCCAGTCAGGAGGCTGCTGCAAAGGGTGGGGTGACTCTGTATCTACACTGCTGAAACATCAGATCTGGGTAGTATCAATCCATCTACCAAATAAATACAGCAGTGGCCCCCCAAAGTTTGCCAGTCTAATCCACAAGCGTGAGCTAACAGAAACAAAGTGCAGGTTGGGAATTTTCCTCAGGGGCCCCAAAGGAATGATGCCAGATCGAGCACATCCCACCCAGCCAAAGGCAAAGATGCATGCCCTGATCACTGCATGGGCCATAGAGAAGACAGAAAGGGTTAAAACTATCACCAAGTCCCAGTCTCCCGTGAGGAGGAGGAGATCAATAAAAGCTAGCCCCCAAGTTCTCACTTACTGCTGAATAGGCAAGTAGTTTCAGGTTCTGGTGGGCAGAAACATTTGCTGCTTTGGTTAGGTTTTTCCTTATGTGATCCAGCAGGACCCCTGAGGAAAGGAAAGAGCTGGTAAGAGGCAAAAATTAGACAGAACAGCATGAAGCTTCCTCCCCAGTGCACTCACCGCCTTGCAGACGAGCTTTCTCTACCCGACTGCGGATCCCAAACAGAAATTCAAACCCAAAGTCTTTCAGTTGCTTCAACCGAGTCATGACATCTTGTGTCACCCATACAGGCAAATCCATCTTGTGTGCTCGCTAGGAAGAGAAACAGAATGCTTGGCTGCAGGTAGCACGGTTCGCAGATTCATCTGAGAATGGGAGTCAGGGTGTCTGGAGTCCTGCCCATACTGGTACTGATTTCGTGTTTTAAATACAGCCCTATTCTGTTTATGTTTCTGTCCTCACCACTGTGCTGCATACAAAGAACATACATGGGTTTTAATGTTGTAATAAGAAGCATAAAGATTAAAATCTAGAGGCTTTGTTTCTGTGAAAGGGCAACTGGAGTGCAGAGTTATGTTGTAACACCGATACAATGATCTTAGGGCATTAACTTCATGGGTAGTTGATTCTGCCCTGCAAATAACATGCAGTCAGGAAAAAAAAAAATAAAAGACAGATAAGTGAGAGAGCACAAACTCCAGGTTTCTGATGCAGCTGCAGCACAATTTCACCAGAGGCTCTGAGGGACACTGAAGGATATTTGAGAAAGTTAGCAAGCGCTCTGCAGACGTAATAGTGGGATGCACCACTGACAAAGGCCAGTACTCAAACCTAGAATACAAAGAACTGGGAACCAAGAGAAGAATTTGCTTTGCAGCCAACCCATTACAAGAAAGGATTATTTATACTGGCAGCCAAACAGCAGTTGTGGTTCCCTGGCGTTACGTGGAGCAATTTTCTACACCACATCCCATTAAACTGCCAGAAGATGAGGCTGAATATTCTTAAGGGCCCACTCTGTCAGAGTGGTTTGGAGGAATTCACATCAGCAACTTGGACATTTAGTTAGTTTTTCATTAATTTACAAAGAAAATAGCTGGTAAGTTCAGCTATTTCTTGGACTTTATTATTTTCTCCATCCAGATGGCAGAATGAATCTATTGGATCAGGTGAGAAAAAAGATCCTTCTCTTTGAGGCACTGTTTGCATGATTTAGAAAAAAAGGAGGAAACCCAAAGCAGCTAAAGAGACTGATCAGCCTGAGGGTATGGTTTTGAGAGTAAAACTCCTCTTCCTCAAAATGTTCTGGTTTCATTTTGGGACAGTGAGCTATTCTGCAAGTTCTTGGGGATCATAGTGGTTATGAGCTGGCTTTCCAGGCCCAATTTGCAAGCTCATTAAGTGAGTCTTGAAAATGAAGATTTGAAATTCTTGACCTCTCTAACCAAGGGATTTTTTTTGTTACCAACAGAGTTGCTTCACTGTGATTGTTACAAGACAGGAGATCAGTTTTGTGATACAAAGGGCAAATTTACATAGTGCAGTACAGCTCTGGACTGGAATATTCTCAGCTTGCAGGAACTCAAGCTGCTACTTTACATAGCAAAGTGCAATTCCATGCAGATTTATCTTTTACATCCCCAAAATACTACATACCACAGCATACCACTGCCAGCAAGCTAAGCAGCCTTGCACCTCCAGAGAGTTAACATGACACAGTGTCAAAATGTTTGGGTTTACTGTTTCTCCCACAATTAGCTATTAAGAGTTGGACATGAAAGATCTCTGTAACTTACTTCATCATGCTGTACAGTTACACACAAATAAACTTGCATGCAACAACTCTAAGTCTCCTGGATACGTGACCTTTACTTCAGCATTACTGCAGCATAGCTAACCTGATTTTTCATTTTGTTTAGGCCTTCTTGAGATATGCTCCCAACAAAACTCCAAATGAATACAGAGTTTGGTGCCCCACCCCAGAGAGTAAAAAGGAGACATCTGTCTCTAGCATGGCAAAGGACCTTATAACAGGTAATAAAACCAGATGTGGGTAAACCCCATTTAACCTAGAAGAGCACTATTTTCTTTTAGAGACGGCATTAACAGAAGCATGGAAAGAAAAATGATTGATCTAAAGTAACAGGGAGGTAGAGGTAGAACCAGGAATAGTCCTAATTTAAGCTCCCAGTTTAAATCATAAAGTTAGCACTCCTTCAGTTTCCACAGATCTCACTTCTACCTTAGTTAACTCAGACTTGTTCACAGAGATCTAAAGACTTCAGATGGCAGTCATTTTCTAGTGACTTTTGAAAGATATTTATTATGCAGGTGGGACTTTTTCTGGCTCTAGCACAATCTAGGCTACAAAGTGGGAGGTCATAAGGTAAAAAAGTAGGTAATTCTTGGCACAGGCTGCTGGTGAGTAGGAACTGTTATTATTCTGAAATTAGAACATTACTACTTACTGTAGGGTGGGAATGGTGAGAAGTTGTTTTGTGGGATTTTGCAAAATTATTTTCTACCAAATTCAGTGGACCATAAAGACTGAATTCCTGTGACCGTAAGATGACGGCCAAACTTACTTCACAGAACAGTGTGTCATACACGCTCCAAATACCCTCGAGAGAGACATCCCGGATCCCAGTCTCATTTGCCACCATCTGCAGGAATTGCTGTAGGTATGAGAAGAGAGAAAGGCCTTCAATTTTCTAATCTCATACTGTATTACATGCACAGGTATTCCTACCATTTTCTCAGAGCTCTGAATATGTAGAGGTGATAATACTTTAACTACAAGCCTAAGACCACCTTATCTCATGCAAACAATCACTTACCCAATTCTCTTTGGTCTTATTTATGTACTCTGCTGAGTGCCGAGTTTCGTTCTGTAGCTGTTCATACCGTGGACAGGGGGTCAAAGGAAACTTCAGTAGCTGGGCAGAGACAAGAAGAGCAGCCAGGTCACCAAGAACACTTCAGTACTGAATGTGCCCTCAATACCCGCAACTGTAACAAAACCCTGATGTGGGATGAATCTATCAAGAGCTTCAAGTGCTGCCCTCTAACAGACTGTGGGTTGTGTGTGGTCTGCTGCGGTCTTGCAGCGAACACAGCCCCTGAATTCTCATCTTGTTCTGAGAATGGAAGAACCTTTGCTAAACAGGTCCCAGGAGAAGTTCAAAACAACCTGAATTGAGACTGAAGCAAAGACTTTTGGAGAAGTCAGCATAACACACTACTTGAGTAGCCAGTACACATCCTTGAGACTAACTTACCCTTTCCTCGGACTCTGGCACTGTGTGCACAGGGATAGGCTGCCAGGAGATGTTGGGGTTGAACATCTGGTGTCCCTCCGGAGGATACAGACCTGCCAGATTGGCCTCCGCGCTCATCAGCGTCCGGTCACAGTCTGTGCTGCGGATGAAGATCTGCCAGGACAGGGACAGGGCACCATTAGTAATGTTAGACCAGGCGATGGTGCTCGGACGTGGGACGATGCACTTGCTGAGGAGCATTGCCAAGTGCCCTGCAGCTGCCCATCGGCAACAGGGTCACAGGAGCTGAAGTGACCGAGCCTGCTGATGTCAACCTGGACAAAACTGTATGAATGGATATGAGGGCAATTTGCTGTGGTCTGTTCTGGATCAGTGCGACAGTGTGGAGATGAAAGACAGAAAGGAGCCTGAATATGAGGAAGACAGAGATACAGAAGGAAATGCACTATATTTACAGAGCAAGACTGGCGCCTTCAGTTCTCAGTTCTAGGAATGACCTGCTGTGCTCATGAAAAAAACCTGCTGTCTTCAAGCCTCAGTTCTTCCATCTGAGAAACAAAGACAAGAGTGATCTGACTTACAGGAGAGGAAGAAAAGAAGGAGCGAGGATTTTATTTAATCATTGTGGGCTCTTGGGATTAATGGCCAAGAGTTATCCTTCCATAGTTCAGAGAGAGAGATGAGCCAGAAAAAAAGAGAATGAGAAAAGTACAGAAAAGTTAAGCAGGTCAAAATGGCGAAACTTTGGTATTCTGGTATCTGTGTACTGAAAACACTTAGGGGGAGACTGAAGAGAAACTAGCGATAAAACAAGAGGAATACATAGGAAATCATGAAAGAATGTACTAGAAAACAGCATACTGAATCTGAAACAACAAGAATAAAAAGCCAAAAGAATGAAATACAATGCCAAGACTGGGATTTTTAAAAATATATTAAATAAGAAGAAACATAAGAAAAAAATTATATGCTCACTCTGTATAGCATCTCCTGCATTAAGTCTATCTCAAAAATTAACAGTCACAAGGAAAAAAATGTTTTTTTCTCTGACAATTTCTACCTACTTTTACTTCTTAACTGCGATTTGAAAACAACTGACCCTGTACTCATTGGACACAATTGCTTTTATCCTCTGTAAGCTTTGAAGAAATAGAAATATTTTAAAAGATAAGGATCTAATTCTAGACGTATTTTAAAAACCAATTACACCTTGAGTGTACATGCTTTCTACAGCACCTTTTGCCAGGGCTCCAGCTTGTCGCTGAGTCAGATGACAGATGGTCATATGGTGTCACCCAGAGGCAACACTTCTTATAAGGGAGGTTGCTCAACCCAAGCAGGGGTGTGGGCTTGGTTAGCAGAACAGCTTTTGTTTGCATATGCCTTAGTTTGTTTTTCCTTCTCAAGCAAGAGAAGGAAAACAGTTTCAGCTGGCGAAGGCTTTGTAAGAGTAAAGCATGTTTGGAAAGGAACTACTGAGAAAGGTTAAAGGATCTGTGTTTGAATTGATGCTGGAAGTTTTGTTGGTGAAGCAAATGTCAAAGAAGGGATGCAATCTGAACTATGGCAAGCTGGGTATTTACTGGGGAGCCCAAAAAGGGGGGAAACAAAGAACACAGGGATTCTCAGTTTGCCCCATCTGGTCAGTCGCCAAAAGTGAGCTCAGGTAAAATGACTGAATGGATACAGAGCCAGTAGTAGGACAAAGGGGTCTTGACTGCCCACTGTCCATCCAAACCGTGTGACAGCATGTCTCTCCTCATGACGCTTCCTCATGTTCCTGTTGACTCACACCACTTTGATCAAATAGCAGGGATATTGGCGGCGGGGGGATTTTCTATTTCCTTGCTTTTTTTTGATCTTTCAAATTTTCCCCTGTGCTCAGCACGTGGTTCCACAAATGGCTCCATAGCTTTTAATAAAAAAAAAGCCCTACTAGTTTCTCAAGAGCTATTATAAAGTGTGGCAACGTCCTGGAGAGAGAGAGAGAGAGAGAAATTAATAGCTTCGGGGAACTGAAAACACGGCTCCTTTACAGGTGGAAACAAATGAGAGGATCCTTCTGGTTGGTAACTACTGCTTGGCTGTACAGAGTCCCCGCGATCACCCCTGCGGCACACTGGGGAGGACAGAGGGCAAACGGGAGCTGCATGATTCCCCAGTCTCGAGTGAGGAACGAGTCTCAGCTCCATCCCCGCATCCCGGTTTGCTGCCCCGAGTTCAGGGCGGTGCAGCCGCAGCCGGCCCGGGCTGGATAACCTCGGCACCGCCCGCCCGGGCCCGACCCACTGCCCGCCCCGGCCCCCGGCACTGACCTCCCGCCGCCGGTACGCGTCGCTGAGGAAGCCCCGGTAGCGCCGCCGCAGGGCCTGGCCCAGCTCCCACTGCTGCCGCATCCCCACCTGCAACGGCACCGCCTGGTCACCGACAGCCCCGGCTCTCGGGCCGGTCCCGGGCCGCCGCCCGCCCCGCCCTCACCTGCGTGAGCTGCCCGAAGCCCTGGGGCCAGGCGGCCTCCTGGAAGGGATCCCGCGGGTAGGCCTTGATGGGCGAGCGGTCTCCGTGCCGGTACACCTGCGGGCGGCATCGCGTCACCCCGGGCGACGCCGCTGCCCAGCCCCCTCCCGCCGCCGCCCCCCTTCCCCCTCACCAGCGTTACGAAGCGGAGGCTGCGGGGGCGGGCGGGCGGCGGCTGCAGGCACAGCGCCAGGAGGAGCAGGACGGCACCTCCCCAGGCACGCCCCGACGGACCGGCCGCCATGGCGCTTCCTCACACCGCCGCCGCGCGGAACCCGACCGCTGCCGCCCGCGGGCCCGCACGGACACCGTTTTCCAAGGCGCACCGGAAGCGCCGCGGCCGGGGCCCTGGCGGCCGCCACTGCTGGCAGGGGGGGCCGGGGAGGCCCCGCCCCCCCCGGGGCCCACGTGCTCGCCGCCATGCGCGCGTGCGCGGCCTGACCGGGAAGGGGCGGGGCGGCCCCAGGACGTTCACGGGATGCGCCCCCCCGCGGGGGCGGAAGCGCCGGGTGGCGGGGGCGGCCGCGCTGCGCCCTGGGGCACCGGGCGAGGCTGAGCCGGCGTGCGGACGGGGCCGGGCCTCAGGCGGGCCCCTGCGGCTGCTCCCGCCTCCTGAGGGGCGGGGGCGGAGCCTGGCGGCGGGGCGGCCGCTCAGCCCGCCGGCCTGGGCCCGTCGAGGAGCCGCGTTCCGGCCAGGTCGGCCCGCCGGGGTGGCAGCGGCGTCCTCCGCTGGCTGGGCTGGCCGGCCCCCGGCAGCCCTGCGAGGCGGCCCCGTGGGCTGCGGCCAGGTGGGTGTTGGGCGGCGGGAGGGGCCGGGAGGGCTTAGCCGCGTCTCGGCGTGCGGTGCGTTGTTGCGGCTCCTCGCAAGTAAAGCGGTACTTGAGATCTGTCTCACACCCGCAGTCACCCGGCGGCTTCTTCTTACAACAGAAAAAGTTTCCCGGTGTTGAGGCGTCAGGAGTGATCTCCGAGGTGAAGTCTTAATGGACAGAAAGTGAAAACGTGCTGGCCGCGGCGCGGCTGCCCTGCCTTCGTGGGCCGGCAGTCGCCTCGCCCCTGAGTCCGCCCAAGGGTGCCGGCGTCAGAACGGAACCCTGGGGCTGTGGCACAGAGCCCGGCCCCGCAGGTTTCACCCGGATCCCTTCGTTCCTCACGAACCTCGCTGGAATTACGTGCGTGTGTGAGGCAATGCAGCTCCTGCTGCCAGGTGTGCCCTTCAGCCTGAGGGAAGAATCATAGGGGGTGAAATGGGTTTTATGATATTTAGTGCTTGTCTCCATCTCCCAGTGCGCGGAGGCAGAGGGTTACACGGGGTTCTCAGCTTTGCTTTTTAAATGTTTATAAATATATAAAGAGTGAGTGCCATGAGGATGGAGCCAGGCTCTTCTCGTTGGCAAACAATGACAGGACAAGGGGTAATGGGATCAAGCTGGAACACAAGAGGTTCAACTTAAATTTGAGAAAAAACTTCTTCTCAGTAAGGGTGACAGAGCACTGGAACTGGCTGCCCAGGGGGGTTGTGGAGTCTCCTTCTCTGGAGACATTCAAGACCCACCTGGACATGTTCCTGTGCAACCTCACCTAGGCGTTCCTGCTCCAGCAGGGGGATTGGACTAGATGATCTTTTGAGGTCCCTTCCAATCCCAAACATACTGTGATACTGTGAAAGAGGAAAATGTGGCTGTCATGTTTGCAGAGGAGTCTTGGAGGCATGAAGTGCGGTGGCTCAAAACTTAGCTTGTTTGTATGTGTTTATTTGGTTAAAACTTTGTGTGGTTTAACAGCATTAGGAAGTTACATGTGTAACGTCTGATAGTGCTCAATTATTTATGAAATAGAACAGTTATGTCAGCACAGGCTTAGTATAGCATTTAAAGTTCAGATGGACAGAATAATGTGTTTAATTTGCTGATGCTTGAACGCTTAATGAATTAGCACTACTGCAGTTTCATATCTCTAGGAAAGCACGAACTTGTGGTATTTTTTGCTGAGACCGTATCACTGGGGTTCTTTGGAGTAGGGGGAAAAGAAAAAGTGATTTGCAGACGGAGGCTGCTCCTGTGGGCACCCGCTTTTTATTGCTCCACCGGCTTTGCCGCTCTCGTCCCGGTCAGGACGAGGGCTCGGAGCCGGCAGCGGCTGGGCCGTGGGGCACAGCTTTGCGCACCGGCGGGCGCGGAGGAGCGTGGGACAAGGGGCTGGGTCCGGGCCGGGGCCGCGGTTTTAGCGGTCTGCGATTGCTGGGCAGGTTTTGTTGGGCGTCGCGTTGAACGGAGCGGCGCTGCCCGGTGCTGCCTCGGACCGGACTCACGGGGGCGGGGCCGGCGGCGTAAGCACGTGACTCGGGACCGCGCCGCGCGTGACATCACCGCAGCTCCGCCGCGGCGCCGGGAGCAGCGCCGGGCCGGGCCGCCCCTCCCGCCGGCCGCTCGGACACCTGCGCCACGGGGGGGGACGGTGGCGGCCGCACATCGCTAAGGAGCCGTGGGCCGCGCCGGTAACTTTTCTCCTCGGCTTTGCCTGCGAGGGCGGCTGGATGGGTGCCGCCTGCGGGGCCGACAGGGCCGTTCCGCGTGTCCGTGATTCACGGCGGGGGACGGGGATGTGCCCTCCCGCCCCTCGGCTTGCGCCAGCCTGAGCCGCGGCAGCGCTCCCTGGGATCCGGTGCCGGCGGCCCAGCGCCGCTGGCCCCCGCGGTGCTGCCGGTCGGGAGGCTCTGGAAGGAAGGCGGGCGGCGGCGGCGACCCGTCCTACCGAGCCGCCCGGGGCCTCATGGGGGTGCGGACCGGGCGGCGCATCACTCGTGACAGTCCCGCCGGGTGGGCTCCGCTGCGCCGGAGGCGGGAGGGGGAAGCGTCCTTGACGTGAGCCGGGGACTGGCGGCCGTGTGTGGTTCGTGCTGCCGGCGGTGGGGCCTGGCCTCTCGGGCCGGCAGTGGCTGCGCAGTTGCGGCGTTGGAGGGGGTCCCGCTGCTACAGAGGACGGGGAATGGGCAGCAGCAGCAGGTGGATAGACATGGCACATTCAAGTAGGCGTTTGGGGGGGATAGCGTTACTCGTGCCTGTTACCGTGCATCTAGAGATTCTGGATCTCTGCTGTCTCCAAAGATTCTGTGAGGTGCAGCATAGAGATGTTTACTTGCTTTGTGGTGAACTGTTAGTATTCATCTTCCCTTGTTTCCTCCAGTCAGCTCTGCATTTCTCTCTCATCTTTTGCATCCTGTCAACCCAGGTCACGAGCTTTCTGGGACACAAACTTATCTGCACAACTGCCAGTGTGCGTGGTGCTGTTAAAAGGTAACTTTGCTTGCCTTGCTGATGACTCTTCATTGTGCCATTTCACTGCCACTCATTATGCTAAGGTCCACCAATCTGTCACAACGGATATTTCATTATGAGACAGAAGCAAACCTTGGATCACCAGTGAATGAGAAATATTATATGTCCTGAAATTTCCTCCCCCCCTCTTTTCTTTTTCCTAAAGGCACAGCTGGGCCCTTCACTGCAAAGCTTTTATGAGGGAGTCTCCATCACTGAGTCATGTTTCTGACTAACTGTTTGGATCACCGCCTGTTAGCCAGTTTCTGGCTATGACTGCAGGTTATGTTTGTAGGGAAGAGTCCTCAGCTCTGCTGCTTGTTCCGAGGTACATGGAGTACCTACTGTTCCCCAGGTGTCAGGGAGAAGGCTATACGTGAGGACAGACAGAAGATAAAGAAAAAGCTGGTTTTTACTTCTTTTAGCAACTGGTGGGCTCAGTTTGTGGAGTGAGTCTTAATCAAGACATAACTACCCTGCTGAGTTAGAAACAGAAAAAGATGTCTTCCAGTTAGGGAAACAAATGTGGTTTGAAAATTTCAGCCAGCTGTTGTAGAGCTCAGCTCTTCTTTCCTTTGGACTGTGGAAAGAGGACATTGGACATGGAACACATCGTGCCAGGACTAGATGGAGTTTGGCCTTGCTCTGCTTATCTGCTATCACACCTGTGACACATTTGCCAGGAGATTGCTGCTGCTGCTGCAAGACTGGTGAGGGCAGACTGACTGTGTGGCTTCCTGGTGTAACCCCTTTTTTGAAATCCAGCACAGAGTTCAGTAAGTGACAGTTCTTCCTCATACCTGCATATGCTCGTGCATCCTTCTTCATATGGCAAGGCCAGCTTTTGCAGGAGAAAAGCAGGAATGCAAATAATTAACAACCTCCTTCCCCTCACTCCCAAACAAAAGCGGGGGGAATAAATCCAAGCCAGCCTCAGGTAGCACAGAACATGGCTTGTTGTGGAGCTGCTCAGGAGTTCTGTAGCTGCCAGAGGAAACCTGCAGCTACTTGTATTGTGAAGATACACAAGGACAAGGACTGTAGAAAGGCCTATATATGTATGAATTGCCTAATCTAAAAAAAATAAGAAACAGGAAACTTTTATCGCAGAACTAGTGTCCTGGCTGTGTGCTTTGGGTCACCATCGTCAGTTGTTGCTAGTTGCTGCTGCAGGTCTCTGTGCCTTGTCAGCATGTTTCCTGTACCAGCTGCTGTGCAGCGAGGAGGCCAGCAGAGGCTGTGCAGAACAGGCATGCAGCCACGCCAGTACAGAGCGTGAGTTTGCTGCCTTGTCCTGATCTCACACCTGCAGGAAGAGTCATGTTCCCAGTGTGTTAAAGTGCATTTGATTGCTGTGACTTTTTTTTCCAAGAAAGATGCTTTCCAAGAGCACTTGTTCTGTGGTAAGCAGGACAAGTTTTTTCCTGCTATTCAGCGTTTGATCCAGTGGTGATGGTCTAAGATCTCAAAAGTCATGTCTCATTTAACTGGATCTGATCTGATATGGTTGATTGACAGTTTTCAGAATTTTAAGTTTTGAATTCAAGATCTTAAATTGTTGCTGTTTTTCAGAAGTTGTGTTCACATCTACCCAGGAAAGAATATAATGTGCTTTGTCTTGAATGTGTTGAAGGAGGATCCTGCTTTCTGCTGTGGAAGCAGCACAACAGAAAGTCTCATTGTCACAAATGTGTGGGTCTTCGGCATGGTGAGATAGGAAAGCTTACCAAATTGTCACTCTCCCTTCCCTCCCCTCCACCCCTCCAAGGCATAAGATTTACAGACCTGGCAATCTTGGAGAAAAATGTTTCAGAACTGACTGAGGTCAAACCTGTCATACAAAGATGTTTTTTTGTTTCCTTAGGGAAAATAGTTCTGCTGGTCTGCAGTAGGATATGTTACCTTGTTTTCCTCACATCTTAATAACTTAGGAAGGCAGAATCCCCTTCTCTTGGCTGTGGAAACTGTCTCAGTGGGAAGACACTTCATCTTAGGAGGGAATTCAGGGAAATGCTTCCTGCTGACAGGTACAGGCGTGGATTTAGACTGCAGACAGGTTGGACCTGGTCATTAGATCATACTTCTGCTAATATACAAGTACAAGGTTTGACTTAGCATTTTTGTTGTGGTTGCTGTAGTTAGAAGCTGTATTGTACTCAGTTTGGGTTTGAGAGATGTACACAATATTGTTAAATTAGATGAGGCTGTCTATGTTTTCACAGATACTAAAAATTTCTCTATTAGAAGTGGTATGATGGGTTATTTCAGCACTTCTGTGCAGTTTTTGTTCTGTGACTTCCTGCTTAGGACAAAGTACCTTTTTTCCATTTTTGGAGCATAGACAATTCCTTTCTTGTGTCCTCACTGAGAAGGAGGCACCCCTGGAGCCAGCATAGCTTGCACTTTTATACCTGGAAATCTCAAAACCAGATTTCCTGTAAAGTGAAATTACTTTGAGTATCAAGAACAAAACATTAAGGTGATATACTAATTTTCGGTATAATTTAATAAATTGCTTCGAAGTATACACTGTCAAGCTTTTAAATATCTTACCTGGGGAGTGCAAAGGCTATTTAGGGTAGTGCACAAAGGTTAGCAGAGCACTACAGACCTTCCAGTATGTTTAAGGGAGGGGAAATGATAAATGTTTATTTAGTGGGAAGTCGATGAAGAAATAGAACAGTGTTAGAGAATAAGAAATCTAATTCTTGTTTTGAACAGACCAAGACTAGTGTCTGTGGGATTAAGTAGGAGAACTAGCTCATGGGATGTGAGGATTGAAGCAATTTAAAGGCCGTGCTGCAGAGTCAGGTTGTATTGTTTCCGTACAGAAACCTCACCAAAATGTAAATAGAAGGTGTTAGGTATCAGACTGGTTGCTAAAGCAGATGACTGACAAGAGAGTAGGAGTCTCCTGGCATGTAAGGCTCTCTGGTTTGTTTTAAGCTTTTAAAAAAATATTGGCAAATATAGTTGTGACATGTCCTGAAATAGACGTTATATCCTCTCTACCCCCAGGGAGAGGGGCTATCTTGGCCTGCTGGTCCTAGCGCAACTCTGGAACAAACAAGGTTAATGGGTTTAAATCAAGGCTTCCCACTTGCTGATTTAAATAATGATTAAAATTGATAATTTAAATGTAGTTAATTCAAGCTTTATTTTGCATTTGGTACTTTCTTTAAAGGAAGGCTTATTCTAACTGTTCAGGCTAATCTGTTACTACTTTCTGCTAAACAGGACGATACAGTGTTTCTTAATACACCCATTTATATCATTATAAGACAGTAAATGTTTACATTAGAAAACAGTCATTTGTGTTGACTAGGTGAATAGTTTCTTTCCTCATGACCTGTTTAAAATTTCTTTTGAATAATAAGGTCAAATTAAATATGCATTTCTTTTTCTAATCAGACTATAATTGTGCACTGGATATACTGGAGTGTGTGCTATTAAAACAGACTTATTGTAACAGGATAGCGTTATCTGTACTTTGCAAAATGAACTGGTTGTTTTTGGTCATCATGTCCTTCCAGACCTTAGAATGAGCATAAGTCATCCTCCCTTGGCTTGTTTTTATTGAGAAACTGGAAAAAAGAAACAGCTCTCCCTCAGTTTATGCTGCCTCCCCCAACTTTGAGTGAACTGAACTAATTTCATAAGTGAATTGAAGAAACAAATCTTTCTTTAAAAGGGCAGAAGGATTAGTTTGGTACTTCAGTGGATTCTGGTTCTGTGGACTCAGTGACTTTCTCAAGTTTAGGAATTATACTCTTTTAACATTCTCTAGGAACCATCTCCTGCTTGGATAGATTGTGCAATTGTTTGTCTAAATGACTGTCTTAGGCTTTATCATAAATTGTCATTAACTTAGGAAATAAATTTAATGAGTATAATCTTGAAAAATGTGTATAAAATCCATCTAGAGGAAAATGTTTGGAATTTAAATAGTCTTATCTGGGGCCTTTATAAAATGAGGGCAAAGAGGTAGGCTCGTGCAACAGCTCTGAAGTGTATCTTGGCTGCCAGGGTCATAAATGCATAAATGTGCCAGCCCCCGCAGGATTCCACATGCTGTGCCAGTGAATTTTCCTAGAGGATTTTACACGCCAGGCTGCCAGGTATGCACATGTAGTGGCTTCTTGCATGGCTACCAGCAGGAACGCATGTGCAAATGTTTGCGGGCACGTGAAGTTGCATGGGAACAGCCCTGGACACTCGCTGTGACGGCTCTTGCCTTTCAATCTATGCACATGTGTACACAGAGTCTCGGGGCCAGCCCTTTTCCCCAGCACCCTCTGGCTGGCAGAGTAGAAGGAGAAGCTGTCACCTTGCCTTCAGATACTGCCTTTGTGATCCTGGTCTTCTGAGTGACTGCTTCCCACCCTCCGCTGTTGCCTGTGCAGAGGAATAATCTTCTGTTTTTTCTGAAAGGGCCAGGAAGAAGTTTGAAAGATGGCTTCTGTGTTTACAACTGGTGAGGGGGACAGATTCTCAGGCATCTGCAGGTCTGGGCAGGAAGCCCTGGGGATTTGATTTAAGGTCCATACAGCCTGCAGACAGGCAAAGTTGCACTGCTAGACCTTTACGGAAGGTGTCAGACTCCCTTCCTTAGCAAAAGAAGGCTGCACTTCTGTTGTGAGAAGTGTTCTAAAATGTAAAGCACTGATAAACATAGATTTTAGCATCTGTTATCTAGGTGTGTTTGAGAAGAGGGAACTTAACTTTCTGGGCTATATGGGACTGAAGAAAAATTTTCCTTTGGTCTCCAGAAAGCTCCCAAGTTGCTGTTTGTTTTCCTAGAAATAGAACTGGAGTGCAGAAAGCAGAAACCTTTGCCTGAAGAAAGCATGAATTTTCTCCGTGTCACCTGTACTTTGAGGGCATTTTCTATCATGCTGCTTCTAAGAAGCAGCCTGGGGTGAAGGCTGAGGAAAAAACAATAAGAGACTGCAGACTTTGTCCTCCCTCATTTCAGCATCATCTCCAACTGCTACTCCCTGATACTTGCTCAGGGTGGTGCCTTTAGCAGTGTCCTAGAATCTGTGGCCATCCCCACCCTTCTCCCTTGATACAAGGATCAAAATAAGACATCCAGACACCTGTTGGCTTAGCCCCATTGTCCGCTCCCACACACTTGTACGCATGCTTGTGTTTTCCAGCACTCATCTTGGGTTTGCAATTATTTCTGAGAAGTCAGGTGATGTGAGCTGTCAGTCTAATGTTTGTTTGCTTGCTTCGCGCAGACGCTGCCATAGTGGCAGTCTTTGCAGAGCTGCTGGCTCCTTGTTTGTCCGTGGGTTGTGTGGTGGCTTCCTTCTCCTTGTGGAAGGTGGTGCTGGAGTTGGGAATGGAGTGGGCTCCTTGCAGCATGTGGCTTGTGACAAACTCTGACAGTTTGGTGGTTACGTTCTTTTGCCATTTCTATTAGAGCCTTTGTGCAGATTTTCAGTCTGTTCTGGGCTTCATTATTTGGGCGAAAGAAAAGCATTTGTCTGTTAGCACCTCCCATCTCTTTGTGCCTTATTAGGGCTCCTTTGGGATGGATGAGGGTGAGGCCTCCTGGGCGATTGGAGATAACCCTCAAGGAGAGGCAGTGGCTCTGGTTTCCCATGTGGTGGGTGTGCTGTGAGCGCAGCCATTTCACTGGCCGGTGTTTGAGCGGTGGACTCTGTCCGGCTCTGGACTGTTTTCCAGCTGAGTATTTGTGGTGATGTCAAGCAGTGTGAGAAGGGAACATATCTTGGCAGGACAAAGTCTGCAGAAAGTTCAGCTCCACGTTTGGCCAAGAGCCTTGGAGGGAATGAGATCTGCGCACACATTCTGCTACACAGCCTGTCACACGCCCTCTCACATGCTCCCTTCCTGTCACACAGATCCTCTTTCTCTCATTTTCAGACCTTTAACACTTCCTTCTGAGCTTCCATCCTGTGCCTTTATTAAAAAAACAAACAAACAAACAAAACAAAAACCAAAACAAAAATCCAAAAATCACCAAACAAAACCCTCCTCCTTATTTTGCTGTTACTGTACCTTGTGTTTAGTTGCAATGATTCCCAAAGCAGAAATAGACCACACAGGCCAGGATCCAGAGTATTAATGTCAAAAGCAGGGCAAATTTACTTTGCAACAGAGCTCTTAATAGTCCCTTATTCTGACCTGTTCCCCCGTGCTGGCCTTCACTGTGTTTCTTGGCAACTCTTGTGATCTCTCTTCTTGCTCTGCTCTGCTCCAGTCTGCTGGCTGATCTCGGTTTGCCTAGGTGCATCTGCTGCAGGGTGGCAAACCCTGCCTCTCTTCTCTCATTCTTATAAGAGCGGTCTTAGCAAAACCTGCCCAAAATAGATCCCTAGTAATGGATGGGTGGGGAATAGACTAACAGTCAAACTTACTTTGAAGCAATTTAAAACTCCATTCCAGTATCCTTCCAATGTGTTCTTTATACGGGTATTCCTGTAGTACTGTTATTTCTTCCTGACCTCTGTGCTACATCTAGGGATGATATTTCTGTGAATGGGAATTGGTACTTTTCCCTTACTGCCCTTGAGTGAATCTTAATGAGCTTCCTGCCTGTTTTGCAATCCAGTACTGTATTTCTGTTTTGCTTGTGAGCGGTAGTATTTGTTTTGATTGATGCTTTTCGGTGGGATGGTGCTTGCATACTAAGTGCTCCATAGATACATTATAAAAAGGCTGCTTCTCAGACATAATCCTGTTTCAGTTATGGTGATCGCAGCATGTTGCTGAAGGTACTCTTGGGGTGGGAGGAAAGGAAGAAATCAGAAAAATGAACAAACAATTGTACCATAAACAACACCCCAGTTCTTTTATTTCCTCTTTTGACTCTTAGTCTTCATATTCTTTTATTTTGTAGCTGCTAGAGGATGCAGAAGCCCAGCTTGAAAGAGAAGGTGGTCTGGACAAGGGTCTAGGAGTTGAGGGCTTTTAAGTTCTCTTCCTGGCTTTGCTAGCATACATCCTACAGCTTTACTTGACCTCGGTCGTCTTGTATTCTTGGTAGAATACTGCAGCTCCTTCTTGCTGCTGTTACCTGTATTCGTAGTGGTTCAGTGCTGATAGTGGACTGGGCTGTGTTCTGCTCAGAGGGAACAACAGCAGTTTGGTATGCTGATGCTGAAGAGATGGGGTGAGACAACCTGGCCAGCTGAGCAGGTTTCCCTTTTGTGATGCCAGCTGATTAAAGGCACTTGGCCAGAATAGGCATAGGTCATGAAATGTTATTCCCTGACTGCATAATTCAGTGGATATGAAATTATTTGTAAAGAAATGGTCAGGTAAACAGTATGTTACAGTGTGTCGTGTGTTCTTGTGGGGTTTTTTTGTTTGGTGGGTTTTTAAAAAAAATTATAATTTTCTGCATACAGAAAGAAGAAGGCCTGCAGTGCTCTTTTCTAGGCATAATCTAGTTGGTTCTCTTATTGCTTACAGATCAAGTTTAAATCTTTTCCCTGACACCTCCACTATCAAGATGTTATTTTGGGTATTCATTCATGTGGTGGTTGTTTTTGTGTGTGGTTTTTTTTTTTTTGGTGGTTTTTTTGTTTGTTTGTTTGTTTGTTTGTTTGGTTTTTTTTTGGTTTTTTAAAATGTTCTGATCTCTTCAGTTTGGAGATGGCATTAGGATGACATCTCAAATCCATCATGTGTCAGACTTGTGTTCCCGGAAGCAGAGCTGTAGCATCTGTGGGACTGAGGGTCATAAAGCAGGAATGTAGGATCCAAGGTAGAGTTTTCTTTTGTTCTATAATGTGGTGCCACCATGGAAGTCCACAGTGATTGAAGAGAGAGGCTTCTCTAAGACTTTTTTTATCTCCCACTTCCGTGCAAGCTCCATTAAAAAAACCCCACCTTTTTGAACCTGGCTGGTTATTGCCATTAGCTCTGATCTGGATGACACTGTGTGCTTACTGTCTCTTTTAAACCCTGTTCTCTGGGAAGACTAAGGAAGCTCTGGGTCTTAACTGTTCCTTTGAAGAATGGCTGGCTGTTACGTTTTAGATAGCTGTGTGTAATTGTGTAGAACAAGGTATTGGTGGCTGAGTAAAGCTAGAGAAGGAATCCAGAAAGTAACAGTCCGTGGGCATGTTTTCTATGCTGCCATGCAGTGGCATTTATAAGGAAACTATGGTGGTGGGGTCAGATCCTACTTTCAGCCTTCAAGTAGGATGTGATGAGCTGTCACTGCACCTAGGATGTGTTAGAGCTGGTCAGCAGCAGCAATAATGAGCTGCAAACATCTCAACTGCAATTTTTCAAAGTGGGGTCTTGCTAGTTAGCAGATTATTTTGTAATAGAAAGTTTTCTAGGTTGCTTGAACACTTTTTACATTTGATTTTATTCTTTGTGCGTGTGTCTGGTATGGTTAGATGTGCAAAAGAATTGCTTCGTTAGCCAATACAAGGGCCCTGAGAAGAAAAACAAACATGCAGACCAAAACCACCTTTGCATAAGTACATTTAGATGTGCAAGCGAAAAAGCAAATAAACTAACTTACTGGTGGGATAGCTTAATTTGCTTGGGGAAATTGTGAGTGATACTGGCAAAAGAATGCTGTTGCCATTTCAAAGTGAGTTTCCATAGGGAGAGTTTGCTGACAAACATATTCTGTAGACAAGGCTCCAGGCCGGATCCCCTCCCTTCCCCTTCTTCCCATGGAGTGGCAGAGAGCTGCCCTTTGCTTCCCTGCTGGCAGGAGAGGGCAGCTATTCTGCTTTGTGTGCTTCATCCTCCTGGGAGGAGCACAGATGGGATTTTTCCTGGTGGAAGCTCCTATCAAAGCTTCAGTTGTACTTCCTGCCATCTGAAGGTCAGTGCTGATAGCAATGTCGAGCTGTCAATGAGCTGGATCTGCAGGCAGAAGTGGGAGATTATTGCAGTTCAGCTCCAAACAGCAAGTTCTGCTTGTGTCTGTCCCCATGGTGCTGCAGAAGCTGGTGTCACTCCAAAGTGGCTGTGCTCAGTCTGCTTCCCATGTCAGGACGCTGGCTTCACAGCTCATCTGGCCAGACAGACCTGAGAAAGCTGTCTGGCAAAACAAAAAGTCATCCTTAGAGGGGAGGGGAAGGTGGGAGGAAGCTGCTACAGTAACATCTACCTTGCTGTAACCCAGTGCATGCCCTAGTTTTTGCTGTTCCTGAGGCGGTTATACACTAGGTTAGCCAGAAGCTTGAAGGCTTGAGGTGGCAGTAGAAAGCCTAGAAGGGGCTGGAGCTTTGTTACCCAGACCTGACTTGTGTGGTTTTAAAGACGTTTCATGGCAGCAAGGTGGCCACATCACTCCTGATATCACTTGTTATTAATTTCCAGTTCATCAACCAGGGAAAAGTCTATCCTCTTTTACCATTGTCTCCTCTCTCTCTGCCTCTTTCCCTCTCCCTTTGTCAGAGGGACTGATACTTCTATGCAAACAGGAAGGGAGGTGAGAGCAGCCTTCTGTGCAGTGTGAATGAACTCCAGTAACCTTGTCTTCTTTCTCCTCCTTCCAGATGCAGGACCACGGGCATCTGGCAGGAGCGGGGGAGGAAACAGAAAGGCACAGCCTGTTTGAGGATCTTACCCACCCTGAAATCAGTCACACATTTACTCTCTTTTCCTCTTGTTCCTTGTGTTGACATGGCACTCTGGTAAGGCAGAAACTGAGGTGAAGACAAGGGCAAACCGAAACCCTCAGCCTCTGACAGGCAAGGAATAATGAGAGGCAGGCAAGGAATAATGAGGGGCAGGTGCGGGGCAAGGGAGCATCTCCCACTGGATGAGGCATGCAAACAGGAGGGCTGACTTGCAGAAAGATTGCTATTGGGCTGAGGAGTTCCTCTGCAGAGCTTGTAGGTTCTTGGTTGGGATGGAGTCGGTGCCTTCTGTCTTCATCTAATGTATCGTTTGGGAAGCCCTGTTCCCAAAATGGGATCCACAGGCTGTGTAGGAAAGAAATCCTATGCTCTGAAGATCATAAACAAGGGGTGAGTTTGGGCTTTTTTTATGTGGAGCGAAGCAAAAGTACTTTGGGCTGATTCTGCCCTGAATTATTGCATTCTAATTCACTTTGCTAACCAGTCTGTTCAATAGAGAGACTGCTTTGTTGTTTCAGTCCTATATTCCTTCTCACTTGAAGTAAGATGGAACTGGTTTGGAATTTCTGTTGCTGCCAATGTTTCTTTATAATAGCATACTCAGTGGGTCAAGAGCATCTAAATTATATTAGTTACAGATTCAGAAATGTCTGCAGACCTCTTTGCATTTCTGTTGTAATGTAAGGTCTAATTTTGGAAGGAAAATTATGGAGACTGCCCTCCAGTTTCCCGGAGCACACCTTTAGGGTGTTTTTCTATAATTGCCTGACTTTCCCTTCCTCAGTTTCCCTCTATTCCTTTTAGGCATACCATCTTTTGGAATAATGCCTTTCATCCTGCTGTGTGCCATTGTTACACCTTCCTGCTTCTCTTCCCAGTACTCTTTCAACCAAGTGAGACACTCAGCAGATGTCACGCTATGTGTTGAGGCCAGACTAAAGCCAAAGGAGATTCTTCACAATGACAGCTGGGTGCTGCAGTGAGAACCTGGTAAAGCTCAGGAATGCACTGGTTCAAAGGGTGAGACGAATGTGGGTGCAAAGGCTGTGCCAGCAGTCAAGAAAGCCATGGGTAATAATGGAGTTGGTCATCAGCAGGAGTAAAAGCCAAAGTAAGAGGTGTGGGGGGTGCTCTTCTAAAACTCAGAGCTAGAGAGGCAGAGGTGAGAATAAGACGTTTAAGTTGGGGGCAGGAGACCAGGATGGAGCTGCCCATCCCTGAGGAACAGGCTGCATGCCCTGGCTTGACTGGTAGGGCTCTTCTGCATAGTTGGTGGAGGTGGCGACAGTTGCAAGGCTCACAGGCCAGGGCTGCACATGTGGGCAGCTGCTGATGGTCAGCTGAACCTTAGCTCAACAGCAAATGAAAAGAGTCAGAATGCTGTAGCATTTTTGGGGCTGACAGTGGCTTGCAAACTCCTTCCAGCAGTTGTCTTTATGCTTCTGAGAGATCAAAATGGATAATGTGATTTCAAATCATGTCCCTGCAGTTCTCTGTAGAGAGAAATTTACAGTGGGTGCACAGACCTGGGCTTCATTCCCTGGGAAATACAAAACAGTTTGTTCAATTCTTTGTACACATACTGTTCAAAATCATTCTTCATGCTTTCCTATTGCATGGCTTTGCACAACTTGCATTTTGGTGGTTTGTCCCTCCCATTGACAATCTGAAGTTGATTATTTTTCCTCACAAGTTTTAACAGTTTCACATGCAATATTATTTCATTTTCAAAGTGTCGGATTTGCATAATGTTCTTTTTCTGCCCTGAAAGGTACAAGTGTCTCTTTCAGTATCTTCCTAATTGGAAGCTGTTATATGTGTACTTCTGCCCTGCTTACAGATGTACTAGCTGCTCTGCATTTCTTGGGAAAGGTGATGGTGCAGAGGGAAGGAAGAGGAATGAACCAGCATGAGCTGGTAATAACCTTTTGTTTCTCTTGAAGCAGCTACAAAGTAGTACCAAGTTCCTTGGGGAGGTTTGAAAATACGCTGGCTGCTACAGCAGAGATGGTGTAGGAGGAGCATTATGTCACAAAATACCGGTTACTCCTTATGAAAGGATTGGAACAGTGGTGTCTCCTGAGGGGCTTAGTTCTGTGCTGGTGTTGTGGGGTCCTGTGAAATGTCAATCTAACAGTGTTTTTTTCTTGGCCACTTAGATCTGCAGCCAGCTTTTGATACCCAAGGTGGCATCACTACTGTGCAAGTTGTGCATTTAGATTTCAGCAGAGACTCTTATGCACGGTTGTGAACCTGGCTTTGAGAGGTAGATTCAGATTGTGTGCTGGCACTTATATTGCATGGCAGAACATGTTTAGAAGCCAAAATGCCAAATTATATCCCTTATTTAGGTACCTCTGAAAGACAGCCCTTCCTGTGTGATCCATTTGTTCACCAACAGCCTGTTAGGCCCATGCGCAGAGGCACAGTCCTGTTGACACACAGCTATGTGATGCATGAGCACAGTCATGCTAACACGTATACAAATGTGAGGTCTCTTCTGCTTGATGCTGACGTGCTGCAGAGTGCATGCTTGTGATTCATTATGGAACTGAAACATAACCATGTATTGTACCCTGGCAGAAGGCTGTAGGATTTTGTAATTTACATGACCAGGACTCTGACCAGTAAATCCTGTTTTGAAAGATCCCAGAGGCTTGCACAAGCTTCCTAAAAAGCTACTGAAGGGGATCTGAACATTCAGTATTTGGAGGTAAAGGACCCATTGTGCTGTCCCTCTGATTATTCGTGCACTCTACAGTACAGGTTTTTTTCAGAGATATACTTGGTCTGGTTCCTGATTCTTAAACTTCTCACAGAAAGCGCCAAACAAGAAATACCAGGGAGAGGACAGATGTGTTTAGCAGAAGTGTCACAGTACCTGCATCTGGCTCATTTGGTTTCTTTATGTGCTGTACTGCCCAATGCCATCTCCTTTACTTGTCCTTGATGAATGTGGGACAGAAATCAGGCATATTCTGTAGCTTTGTGTCATCCTGATGATAGGTGAGCTCAAAGACTCCCAGAAGAGTGCATGAGTGCTTCACCTGGGCTTGGAAGAGGACTCAGCTGAGGTAACAGGGTGAGATGAGACCATTGTTGCTGGAGGAAATGATGAATGTTGCTGGCACTTGGTGTGAGAGCCAGGGCTGCCACCTCTAGTTTCTGTTACCAATACTCTCTCTTGCAAGAGCACTTGGGACCATTGGTATCTGAGTTGTTCCATTGTCTCAGAAACAAAAGGGAAAGGGAAGAAATGGAATAGAGTGAAACTGGTGGTGACACATTTTGGACATGTTTAGTGTCTCCTTTGAGACACAGGTGGCAAGGACTGGCAGAAAATTGTTTCCCTTAGCCTTTCATTTATATCTGCTTCCTCACTGGAGCATGTCTGCTGATCAGGTTCCTCTGTTCTAGATGCTGTGTTAGAGAGAAGTAATTGCTTCATCTTTTGTCACTTGGCCAGTCCTGGTTTCTAAAACTGACATTGAGACAGACGGTGGGAGGCAGCACAGCAGATTATGTCAAGAAGGCAGTGTTCCTTCTTGCAGTTGTAGCTTGCATCACCCTTCTATACTTTTAGTTAAAGTGGTGGTGCAAATAGGAAAACGTGAGCCTCTAATAACATGATTATTAGTATAAAAAGTTGAAGATTTTTAGTAATTTGAAAACAATCCTCATGTATTTCTGTGAAAGCGCATTCCTTGGCCTAGTATACAGCCTCTCACTTGCATGCTTGTGGGGAAAATGCTAGTTTAGATTTCTTAGCACCAGAGTGTTGCTGTTTGGACAGTCTTCCACAGCCTGCAGCTGTTACTGGATCTACAAAAGTAAAAAATGCTCCGTCTTAGGAGCAGAGAAATCAAGCTTTGCCTCTCTGACCCCTTCTGTTTTGGGAAGGCTGGAGGCTGGTGCACAAAGTAGGAACGTGTGGGTTGGTTATACAGCATGAAGAAGAGTGGCCAATAGGCCTTACCACTCACAGTGTCCCTGGTGTGCCCACAGATTTATACCCCCCTCCTTGTTGGTAGCTGCAGACTTCTCAGACATTGCCAGGAAGTCTGTAGTCTCTTAGAAACTCCCCTTTGGGCTCCAGATGTCCTGCTGACAGCAAGTTTCGCTCTTGCCATGTCGGTCATGGTTGTGTGAATGACATAGTTTTGAAATCCCATCAGGCTGTACCCTCCTCTTTCGGTTTTCTGAATACATCGCAGTCATGGCTGGGTTGCAGCAAGACTGGATCACTGAATTGGAGACAGTGGGGCCTGAGGACTGTCACTCAGTCCCTCAACTGGGGGATCAAACTCTTCCTTTGAAAAATTACTGCAGTACTGCTGCTGGTGATTCATTCTGCACAATAATTAATGTTTGAGTGAGTCTTCTGTGTGGTTTAAAGGAATGTGCAGTTGCACTGAGGGAGCACACTTAGCTTTCTTGTTTCGTGCTCAAACACGTTCAGAGACATCTGATACCAACACTGGTGGGGAGCTTATGTGGGACTAGGAATACAAGTCAGGTTTGGGTTTGTTTCAGTGACGTTCCTATCTCTATCTGATCCTCTGTGCCTCTCCACAAGGTTTTCAGTTGCTGCAGGATTTACTGTGGCGACTCTTTAGAGAAGTTGCTTGTGGTAGCCATCTTCCTTTGAGGACTGTGAGTCTCTTTGAATTGGTTGCAAATCACTTCAGCTACATACAGCTAGGTTGTTGTCTCCCACAGTAGCTCTTCTTCCTTTCTCTGGCATTGGGTTTCATATTTGCTGCCGCTGCTTTTGTCCTGGATAGTCTGTTTCTCCGGTGGTTCGGTGGTTGTGTGCACCAGAGGGGAGTGAGCTCCAAATTGCTTATACAATCTGAGGCTGTTTACAAAGATCACATGATGTGCCCTGTGGTTTTGAACACCTGCATCTATTGTCTGTCACAGTGTAATGGGAGATGGCAGGAGCTCAGCAGCCTTGACAATATGACTGCATTTATACTTGATGACTGTTTCAGAGTACTGGGAAGGGGGCTAGTTTCTGGAAGTATTGCTTTCATCTTTGCCTTTGGCATTCTGAGAAAAGTTGCATGATCTGGTCCAAATACCCAGGAGGGAAGAAGAGACTTGGGACTGTGCTCCTCTGCCTCTTCCCAGCCAGCACTGCAATGTGTGAGGCACCTGCGCACTTGAGGCTTTTCTATCTGGGCCGCTGCACAGCTTTCTGTCACCTCCTGGATTTGTCAGGGAGTGGCAGGCTTCCAGCCCTGAACTCAATCACTCAAGTTAAACTGGTACAGACCTTTAACGTAGTTACTTTTTAAATCAGTTAATCCCTTTAGCTTGCATTGGTAAATCACTGAGTTAAGATCAACTGGTCAAATGCACGTCCAATCAGATTAGAGGTGTTTTCATTAGCAGTTTGCATCAATTTCACTAAGTTTGTGCAATCAAACCAGTAAGGCCTTCTTTGTGCAGGTAGGGCTTTTTGGAAAAAGTGATTTGATTTGATTTGATGTCCAGCTTCAGATTCTGTAGTGGCGTTAGTTCTGTATAATAAAGATACTTTTCAGTACGGTTTTGAGGTTCCGGAAGACTGGTGGTGAATCTATTTCCTGAGGGTGGTGTAATGGTCATTTCCCATAAGTATGATGTCAGCTTTCAATTTGTTGCTGTAGGTGAGGATAGGATTTGTCATCCATGTCTTTGGTACATCGCTGATCTTTGGCATAGCTTTTGGCTACTGATATTAACAGAGAAAGCTGATGTTGTATAGTCTTTGCTAAATGGTACCACAATTGTCTTATACGATTTTTTTGTGTACTCTGCAGTACATGCCACAAAATGCAGAGCAGCTGACAGCAATGAGCTGTTTGTTACTGGAAGCTTTAACAAAGGCCACTGGTTGTAAAGTCTGGAATTTCCTTTTTGCACACTTGGAGAGGTCAGGGCTGAAGTCCCCTGGTGGTGTTAGCAGTAATGGAGGCTTGTCCTGCTTGGATAAATATTTTGACAATAAAAAGACAGTTTTGCACCTGCATGGGCTAATCTTATACCTTTAGGCATGGTTTGTTAAAATATTGTGTTTCAAGATAATAAATATTGATAAAACAGTTAATTGTCCCTTTTAATAAGGAAACAATCTTGAAGGTTGCTTATGATGCAGCTTGTTATAGGTTTTGGGAGTGAATAGCTTCAGTAGTTGAACTCTTGCCTCTTTTGCATCTATTCGTTGTTGGTTTTTTTTTTTTTCACAGGTACTTCTTTTCTGACTTTCAGTAGCAGAGAGAAGATAAAGACCTTGAAGAAATACACCCGCAGCCCCTTGCTCGGCAGTAACAATGCTGCAGCGATGACATTATAGCAAGCCTTTCCTGTGTGGCCTCCATGGGTCCCACTCAACTCAGCACACAGGATCATGGGAAGAGGGTGGCAAGTGTATTTGAGATGGAGGAGGAAGGGCTTTCGCTCTTCCCTGGCTCAGAGAACCCCCCTGAGCCTGCAGGTATGGAAAAATTCTTACTAAATCCATGCAAGCTAAAGGCTTTCCATTCTTTCAGCTGCAAGCAGAATTGATACCTGGCAAAATTTTAGGGCGAGTTCTGCTGTGCATGAGGCTCCCAGGGAGAATGCCTAAGAATAGAACCAGTTATTGATAGTTGAAGATGACTGGGTTTATCCAGGTGATAAATGTGTTGAATATTTTGCCTGTTTGACCTTCTGGAGGCTCAGTCTGTGGCAGTAAAGTTGATTTGTTTTTATTAGTCTTATCAAAAGCTGCTGAACAACAAAGCTTTACTACTAGGCAACAATCCAGCAAGGGTTAGTGATGCAAAGAAATGATAGGTTCTTGCAGATTCATATAATGGAAAGACAGTAGAAATTTCTTCTACACATTTCTTTTTCTGGGATGTATATATCCACAATAATGAAGCTTATTGTGCCACAATATTTTGAAGCTACATGACATAAAAGAGAGAGGTAGCAGAATCAAACTTAGAGCAATGTGCCATATATAACTGAGGTTAGAAGAGTATAAAGAAATAGAATTGAGATTTTGCAGTTACAATTGTTGCTGACAGACACAGTTTTCCACTTCCGAACTGTAAGAAGGTAGAGTGTAACATCTCTGGACAGGTAATGGGGGAAAAAAATGGAAGCACAAGTGTGATATCTGGCATAGTGTTAGCAACTTAATGAAAATATGACAAATAAATGTATTTGTTTTAAGAGCTAGGCAATGAGCAATCCCTGATATAAAAAGGAGAGGTGATCTGAACATTGAACTAGGACTCATCAGTGAAATAGAGGCAAAGAGAGTAATTGAATGGTGGAGAGATATTACTCAATAAAAGTCCTTAAAACAGATTAGAGGACAGGAAAATCAACCAGTTGATAAATGCCTTACAGAAATTCAAGAAAAAAAAAATTAAATAGGGGATCTACCAAAAAAGGGAGACCCTGGTGAGAGCTAAAGGTGCACAGATGGCATTCACTCTTGATATGTCTCAAATTATTTATCTTAACTACAGAAAAGGAGCTACATGACTGAAATGGTTAGTCTTCAAAGATGGAAATTAATTTGCATAGATCAAAGAATAAACCTGTCTGTCTCAATAAAACAGTCATAGGAATGGTAATCAGACCTTTATGTAATTATTTAAAGACAGCTAAGAAATCCACAAGATGGGCAGATCCATCTTGTGGAAATCATTGTATTTACTCTGCTGACCCTCAGAACCATAGGAAAACATCATTTGAGGCTTCTGCAAAGTTATTGTAACAGTTAATATATATACAATGGCAGACTAGGTAATTTGAAATAACTGTAGGCATTGCATAATTTCCTCTTGGTAATAGATTATGTGAAGAGAAATATAGCAGAAAAAGAGAGGGGAATTTCAGAGACTTAACCTTTCTGATGACATTTGCCTGCTGTCCCATCTGCGATGAGAAGTGCAGGCCAAAATGAGTGACCTCCAGACCTCTGTAAAGTCAATGGGATTGAAAATCAACACCAAGACACTTAAGACCGTGAAAACCAATATGTAGTGAAGAACACTAATAATAATTTCTGAGACTGACCTAAAACTGTTTGCCATTTCAGGAACTCGAGCAGAATAGTAAGCATAACCGAGAGTACAGATAGCAGTATTAAAACCCTGTGTACAAAAATGAGACATACTGTTGTAACCCTGTAGCTGATCAGGAAATGCCTTGTTCTGCAAACCAATCCCTATGAATTAACTCTGGTGTAAAGGCTTTCCAGGCATATCTAAACATAATCTGGAGATTTCTGAAGACATGCTGTTAGTAATCTTTATGAACAGCTGCTGTAGAAGAATCTATAATATATGACATACAGAAAAATATTTGCACTGTGAGCTGTGCAGAAGGACATGTGAGATGTCAATGTGGCTACAATTAAATGGAATAAAAAGAGATATGGCTAATAGGGAAGGAATGCACAAATAACTTTGGCAAGCATTTGGCTGGAATGCTTGAGGTCAGTTGCACTGGAGTAGACCGAAGATGTTTCAGAATGCACATCCAGGGAAAAGATTAAGATCTGTCAGAATGATACAGGAAGAACTGGGAGCTTTTGCACAAGACCATCTGAAAAGTGAGGCAGTAGTGAAGGCTCTGTGTTTCAGATGGAATAACAAGGTTTAGCAAATGAACTGTCAGTGTGAGAGTGCTTCAGTTTTAGGAGTGGGGCACACTCTTCTTGAAGAAGAAATGATGGTGTCAGAGTTCCAAAGGTCCACAACGCTTGGGCAGTGTGCTGCTTGCATGCTTGTTGCCCCTACCTTCACAAAGTTGCTGTCTTATATTTTGACAGTTTCCCCAGGTGTTACAGGGATCGCCTACTCTGCTTTTTGTAGGATCACAGTTTCAGCACTCGTTTTCTGTCACTATTTGACTGCTGAACCATTTTTCCTTATCCTTGTACATATGGCATAGAAAATAGAAGAGAATCAGAGTTTAATTCTGAAGAAAATTACTTTCTGCACAGTCTTGGATTTCAGCTCAACTTTTTTGCAGCTGTTTTGCACATTGGTAACTTAATTGTCACTCCTGCTGATGGAAAGTGCAGAAGAATATCTGGCCTGAGTGTGTTTTCGCTCTTTCACTCTGTTTTGGAGCGAAACAAGCATGAAGCTATATCTGCTTATATAGTTGTGCTGTAACTGTTTGGATTATGTCAGTAGTTGGTTTGCAAAAATATGCTTGCCCAGAAGGGGAGCCTGTGAAATGGAATACTTGATCTTTTCATCCATATGTTTGGGAGACAGTGGGTTTGAGTGAAGATGTGTTACTGTAAGGAATGGGGCAGTCAGCTGCAAACACCATGCTTCCCTCATATGTGTGGGTTTTCTTTTTTGTTTGTTCCCCCCCTTCCTTTTCCTTGGTACTGTTCATTTCGGTAGAAAATCCCCCCCTGAAGCGGAAGAAGGGCCCGGCCCCTAAGATGCTGGGAAACGAAGTGTGCAGCGTGTGTGGGGACAAGGCCTCGGGCTTCCACTACAACGTGCTGAGCTGTGAAGGCTGCAAGGGCTTCTTCCGACGCAGTGTCATCAAGGGTGCACAGTACGTCTGCAAGAACGGTGGCAAGTGTGAAATGGACATGTACATGCGTCGCAAGTGTCAGGAGTGCCGGCTGCGCAAGTGCCAGGAGGCGGGCATGCGGGAGCAGTGTGAGTGCAGAAATGGTGCTGGCAGGAGCACCATGGCACTGGGACTGGAGGTGTGTGGGTGGGTTGGGGGGACAATGGGCACAAGGAAGAGGGGGTCAGCACGAGTGCTTGGGGGTCACACGTGAGCCACGCAGGCTGCCTGCGGAATGTGTGTGGGAAGTCACTGAGAGCTTAGCAGGGGTCATGTGAGGAGAGGTGAGGCTGTTAGTGTGCACCCGGTGTGCTGAGAGCCCCAGCCCTGCTGTACTCTTTGAACATGCTATTTTGTAAGGTCTTGTGGGATATGACATCAGAGGAAAGACTTGCAACTAAGATTTACACATTATCAGTAAACTCAGGCTTCACTCTGTCTTGTGATCGAGACTGCAAGCTTGGTCACCATGCTCCTTGAACAGGCACTTTCCTTTGCCTCATACAGTGAACTTGTGACAGAGGTAAAGGGCAGTACCACAGTCCTGCAGCTGTGTTTGTACAGACCCAATCTCATTGCTCCCTTTAGTGAACTCTGCTATTTTTCTTACACAAGCCTTAAGGCTGCTTTTTCTGAATATTCAACGATGTTCCTGCTCACATATGAGGAACGGCCCTAATCTGCCAGTGCATTGAGATTTCTTCCCTTTGCTGGGCAAAACTGACTGAATAGATGCTTGCTTAATGTTAAATCTGTGTGAAGTCTCCTTTCCTGACATCCAGCACCCAGAACAGTGAAGAACAGAAGGTATTTTGGAAACATCTCCACTGAGCTGCACCAAGAAAACATGCTGTTCAGTTTTTTCAACATGAAACATGGCACACCTAATATATGTAATCAGTATCTTTGTCATGCTGGTTTGTATCAGCATTATGTGTGCTGTCTTTGCCCCGTTTCACCCTGCTCCTGGGACTACAAAACAGATGTATTTGAAAAGCTGTGTAGCAAGGCTACCTGTCCACATTGCTACTCTTCTGTTGCAGGTAAATACTAGAGAGCCTCATTGTGTTTCTGCATCTACTCATTGTCTTAAGTTGAATACCCACTGCAAATTTGCCTTGTTAATCTTGACAGAAATTGAGACCTTTTTCCTCCAGCTGTTTCACTTGGAAGGTCATTCCATAACTTTCCTCTACTAATTGTTGGAAACATTCTTCTAATTCCCAGACTGAAGTTATTCATAGCCAGTTTGTTGTTCTTAAGCCACTGTGAACCATGAGGTTAAATAAATAATTCCTTCATGGCAAACCGACTTAGATTGCTTTGAATTTAGCATGGAATAGAAGATTGCACATAGGAAGTTTTCAGGATTTGGCAGCATCTGTTAACTTGTTACATTGCTATAAATTCTTTGTGCATCTGTGTTCCAAGAGTAGAGACTGAAATTGCTTGGATCAATTACTTCTCTCCTTAAACTAACACTGTGACTAGCATTCTCTAGTCTTACAGATACCCCTTAATTTAGTAATTATTGAATGTCTTTGCTGTTAAAATTGTAATTTTTGTGTGTGTGCACCTGAGCACGCATCTTCCCTGTTGGAAGTCAGAGATAAAGGTTACCCGCAGCTTCAAAGTCCTGTGTTCTTTGTCGTTCCCTCAAGTCCTGTGGACTGTCCATTTAAGAATGCTTTCACAGTAGTTTTCCATTTCTTGTCTTCTTGTTTAATGTGATTCTTTTGAAAAGAGCAAGTATGTACTTGCTCAGCTGTGGAGCTGCCTTCCCATGCAGCAGCCATATTTCCTTGTTATCCGTGCATAAAACATGGCCAAAGAACATTTCATCACTCTTCAAATCTTGTTTGTGAAGTCAAGGTTTACTTTTTAAATCTTTCTTCCTGAAGATATGGTTTCTTTCCAGTCCCTTTTCTACTGTTTGTTTATTCATCACTAACTCACAGGGTGATTCTCTTGAAGATAATACTTGAATCCAGGTATGTTTGGTGGTTTCCTTTTTTTGAATGCAGCTTGCAGAGAGTTTTGGCAGCTTTGACTTCAAAAAAACAACAAACCTCTACATCGAAATCAGTGAATTCTTCACTTAACATAGTTACAGGCTCTTAACAGGTTTTTATCTGTAAATTAGCTGATAAGCAGTTGGTCCAATCATATTTTTCACAACACAGACCTTTGAGTTGTTTTATTCCATACAACAGTACATCTAAATGACACATTCTGTGATTTCGTGACTGAAGAAGACTTCTAGCCCTACTCCTGAAGGTCTTGTAGTCCTCTGTACATTTTGTACGAAGTTTTTCTTTTGTTACTCACCTTGTGGTATGTTAGTACTCCACAGTCTGCTGCAGATGGGCTGTGTAGAGAATTGTCCTTTCACTCTGTACTGACCTCTCAAGAGGAACATGAAATGACACAAGCTGTTAATTTAGCAACATCAGAAAAAGATACAACAGATATAAAACACAATGGACATGCCATGGCCTGTGAAGAGAGCACCTGTTGGAATGTTATGACATTTTGGGAAATTGCTCAATGGGGAAAGTTGCTGTTGTCTTTCTGAGATCTGCAGTGCATCATGAAGGGAGCATCTGTCCGTTGTGAACAATTTGCATGTCAGTGTGATTAAAAGAAAGGCAATGGAACAACTTAAGTGGGGAAAAGAGGAAGAAACAAATGATAAGTATCACTGTGTGTGTTGGTGTACACTCTGATACACTACATACAGGCAGCTGTGATCTCTGCTTCTCCATCCACAGCATGTTGCCCTGTGTTTAGTTGTGGTTTCCAGTGTGCTCCTGTGCTATGGTTGATCTCTGGCTATTCCTGCTTTAGATGTTTTGTCTGAAGAACAGATCCGACTGAAAAAACTGAAGAAGCAGGAAGATGATCAGGCTCGGACAGTTGTGGTGCGTCCAAACCCTCCAAATCCACCAAGCCCTTCCCATGAACTGACGCCTGAACAGTTGAGCATGATAGAAAAGCTTGTGGCCGCTCAGCAGCAGTGCAACCAGCGCTCATTCACAGACAGGCTCAAAGTGACGGTAAAAACTCTACCAGTGTACCCAAAATAAAAAAAAAAGTGGAGTTTGGGGAGCCAAGGTTGTGGGTAAATTATTTGGGAGAGCGAGAGATACTTTAGGCATTACATCTGTGGGCTGAAGTTATGTAAAGAATAGCAAAAGATGATGTTCCAATGTATCTCATTTTCTTTCTGTTCACTTCATCTTCTCATCTTTCTGCCCTGGCTCCATCTTTCACATATAAATGCTGTCTCATCCCATTCCCACAGCCGTGGCCCCAAGTTCCTGACCCTAATAACCGTGAAGCAAGGCAGCAGCGTTTTGCTCACTTTACAGAACTTGCAATTATTTCTGTGCAAGAGATTGTGGACTTTGCCAAGCAACTGCCTGGCTTCCTGGAGCTCACCAGGGAAGATCAGATTGCTTTACTGAAGACATCTACCATAGAGGTGAGAGTTTTGTTCCACCACAACATGTAGTGGCAGAGATGAAAGCATTTGGAGTACCTACCCAGAGAACAGGTTTTGGGATGGCAGGCTGAAGGACCTTAGCTATGGGACTATTACTGCAGTGCCAGGCTGTACTGGCCAAAGGGTGTGGAGGAGAATGAGGCAAGAGCCTTGGTAGTGGCAAGCAGGTATTTCCGCCTTCCCAGAAGCCAGCACTGCAATGGATGCAGCAGAGTTTACCCTGAAATTTTTAAGTGCTCTGAGAGAAGCTGCTTGGATAGTTTTTGTTTGTTTGGGGTTTTTGGGGTGTGTGGTATGTATGCGTTTTGTTTGGTTTTGTGTTTTCAGAGATGCTCTAACACTCAGCAAATTACAATGTTGTAATGTTCTTTCTTGTTTTCAAATCAAGTATATCTATTTCTGGTTTCAGGTGATGTTATTGGAGACATCTCGGCGCTACAATCCAGAGATTGAGAGCATCACCTTTCTTAAGGACCTGAGCTATAATCGGGATGACTTCGCCAAAGCAGGTGGTGCATTAGACAGGTGTTTCTTCCTTCCCTGTGTCCTTTCATCTTTTTCCTTTTTATTGTGGGCTGCTACACATCGTATGTGGGGCCTTAAAGCTGAAGTCAGCTGAGAAGTTTAGAACAGGACCAGACTGGACCAGACCAATAGCCCTACAAACTCTTTCTTTTTTGTTTTAACATGTGATACTAGCTCAGTTCATTTTTTGGGGGTGGGGAGGGAGGGCTGTGAACTTGCTTTGGAAAATTTGAACTCTTACAGCATGAAAGTCTTGCTGTAAGAGTGCGCTTAGGGCTAGTAGCTGGTGTCAACTTCCTTGCTGGTATCAGATCACAACAAATCAAAGCCCAGTCTTCTCTCCTTTGCAAGTCTATCACTTGCTGATCTAGATGCATGCTCTGAGTGATGGCATTAGTGTGATTACGTTGCAGTTGATACGAAGTCTATACTATGCACTGAAGATCACTGCAGAGTGCTTTAGACGTGTTATCAGCTCAGTATATGATGGTCTGTGGTGAAGTGATTTCTGAAGTCTCTTTTTCCAGGAGCAATGAGTAGCTGTAATCTCAGATGAAGTAACAGGAAGTATGTAGCTTCAGCAGTTCTGAAAATAAGACTTTGGCTGCCCTTTATGTGATTTTTTTTTTTTTTTGAGACTTTTTTTGTTTTTTAATTCCTTGGGTAGCTAGGTAGCTATTTAACCATTTATACTTGAGGTGGCTTTATATATAACTTTTCCCTTTGCTCTTCCTGATAGCCTTTTATTAGGAAGGCAAAAAGCAGGTAGCCAGAAGGATTCCCTCCATCTTGCTCATCCTTCTCTGATGCAGTTGTGCTGTAGAAAATTAGAGACTTGGATGCTATTTTGGGGAAAAGGCCTAGAGTTTTCAACACGATTGTATGACACATAGCACAAAGAGACCTGATTTGACAGTGCTGTGGGGCATTTAAGGCTCTAAGAAAACCCAGAAATAGCATAATTTTACACTTAGAGTCCAACTCCTCAGCCACTGTTGTTGGTGCTCACCAGCAGTGGTGGGATGTAAAAGGGAGGTTTCAGCCACACTTGAAACATAATGTAAGGGGTTTTCCCTGCCTGTCTTCCCTGCTCTCTGGTGTATTGCAGTGGATTTCTGGCAGCTTATTCTGTGAGAGGGAGGGAGAGAGAGGAGACTGTTGTCACTGCCTCACCTTGTTCTCTTCTGTTCATTGCAGGTCTGCAGTTTGAATTCATTAACCCCATCTTTGAATTCTCAAAGGGAATGAATGAGCTACAGCTCAATGATGCTGAATATGCACTTTTAATCGCCATCAACATTTTCTCTGCAGGTAAACATGCAGGGAGATCTAAAGAGCTGCAGCAGTCAGTCAGAGGGCAAAGAAAGTAGAATTAAAGAAGGTCACAAGCTGAAAAGGAGTAATAGAAAGCGTATAGGGTCTAGTGACAAAGTATTACTACTTCTGCTTGAGGCATTCATTATATTCTGAATTTCATAGTGCTGCCTCCAGAGCAAATCAGATTTCCCACTGCTGGAAAGGTATATAGAAAAAATAGCCAATATTTACCTTGCTCATTTAGCAATTGCTATTTTCCCATCCCCTTCATGTACTTAGCGCTTCTCTGGTGTGATGTGGGTCACGCAGCACGCGTGACATCTAGTGGTCAAGTGAAGATCTCTGGAGGTGACATTGGCATGGCTCTGGGCCAGGACAGAGCTTTGCAAAGAAACCACCTCTACTCTCTACTTCCGTTTCTATCTTGTGACCTGAAAGGTTTGTTGTTTTTGTTTTGTTTTGTTTTCTTTGTTCCTGTCTTCTAATTGGCTCAACTGCTGGAGAGACTTTCCTGTTCCCTCCTGAATGGGCAGCTTCTTATCTTCACTGGGACAGGAATGTGAGAGCAAACACATTAGGTAGTGCTGTTTGGTCTCTCTAACCTTCCACGTCTATAGGAGTCTGATCAAACTCCCCATGTGCAGTAGACATGACTGAGAAAGAGCAGTTACAGAAAACTGATGTAGTTGCTGCAGTCACGGGTGACTCCCAGCTGTGCTGAGTGAATGCTAGATGAGGTTTTTGGCAGAGACCATACTGAGGGACTGGGGTGAGGCAGGGATGCCGAGTCCAGTGAAGCTGCCTGTGGCAATGTGCTCACTTCTAACCTGCTTTCTGGCAGACCGACCGAATGTGCAGGACCAGTCCCTGGTGGAAAGGCTGCAGCACACCTATGTGGAAGCTCTTCATTCTTATATTTGCATCAACAGACCAAATGTAAGTGCCCGACCAGAACATCCCCAGCGATGATGCAAACTAATTTTGTGTTTGTGCAGGCACAGTTCCTGCAATGCTGTTTGTAACAGGTCTCTTGCTGCCTATACTGTCATGTTCTTTCCTTCTGTGGCTGTTTGACAGCAGCTGTAAATGGAAGATTTGTGCGCTGTCACAGCCTGCTGTCCTGTTCCATAGTTTAGCCAGCACGGAAAGCCTGGAGTCTTGGACATAGTTTAGTATTTGTGTTCTTCCATGATTCCGGAGAATGCTGGGTTTGAGAGAAATCAGGATTGTGGTTACAGTGCATCATCCGGTGTGGTAAGTTGTTTGGGTTTTTTTAAGTTTTAGCGCAAATTTAGTAACAGCTGTCTGTTTGTCTGACCCTGCAGGACCGCCTGATGTTTCCACGGATGTTAATGAAGCTGGTCAGTCTTCGGACACTAAGTAGTGTCCATTCTGAACAGGTGTTTGCCCTTCGGCTGCAGGACAAGAAACTCCCTCCCCTGCTCTCAGAAATCTGGGATGTGCATGAGTGACCGCATGTTCCCAGGGCACTGACGTCCTGACATAATGCCATCTCCCAGCCTTCGCTAACGAGAAGCCAGCCTCCCCTCTCCAAAGCACTGAACTCTGGGCTAGGCAGTGCAGGGAGTGATGAGCCTGGGGTTTCAGTGTTGTCATGAGATGATGCAGAAGGCAGCTGGGGTAGATCAGATGGGGGGTTGGTTTCGATGTAGTGCTCATACCCCAAAGGAATAACGTGAAACATCAGAAAACAGTAGAAATTAAGACCTTCCCCCCCACCCCTTCCTCTTTCTTCAGAGTCTTTCTTTTCTCTAAGCATGTCCTGAGGGTTTGCCCATTGATCCTCTCCTCTCTTGTTGATTATGAAAATGAATTTGCAGGAACTTGCCAAACCCTCTCTATTGAGAGTAACCCAGCTCAAAAGGTTTCTGCAGGGTCCCCAGTGTACCTGGATCTGAGGAGCTCAGGGAAGTCAATGTGGATGTTCTGGGGATTTCACTGGGTTTCCTATAAATAAAATCTCTTATATCTGCTGCCCTTTACAATGATTCCAAGAGAAGTAGCTGGTATTTCTTCATTATGAGACTTCATCTCTAGAGCTGCCCTTTCATTCTGGCCCTCCTTTGGAGAAAGGATTCCTCTAATGTGTAGTGCCCTTTGTCTAACAGGGAGGCCCCTGGGTAGGGAACATTTGTACATCAGAAAGAGGTCAGGCATAAATTAGTGGATTTTTAAATGTAATACATTGCAATTGTATCTCATGGTGGTTCTCAGCCAGTTCACTTTACCTTTGGTGTGCTAGCAGCTGGAAAACTGTAGTTCAAAATGAATCAGGGCATAGATTTTTATCTTTAGGGGTGGAATAGAAAGATAGGTGGGAAGGACTGTTACCTAGGCTAGGTAGGTGTGGTGGAAGGATCTCAAAAACATCCAAGAATTTGGAGCATGTGGCATGTGTTCCAAGGTGGGTGTGAAGATGTATTGGCCAAGGAGAGGACACACTGCATTTAATGAAATACGTGGGCATTGTGTAAGCTTTGGGCTGCACAACTCTCAGATCATGTGCTGCAGGAATATTGGGTGTAACCAGATCCCCTTGCATCTTCTTCCTTTTGCCAAAGTCTTTCCAAGGTACTTGCTCAAGGTTTTAGTGATGGTCATGGGAGGTCATGGAGGTCCCTCCTGTATGAGGAAGGCCTACTGCTTTAGAAGGACACTTGGGTCTTGTATCCTTTCTTCACTTTGGGCACTGTGAGATCCACACTGGATTTATGCCCCAAGTTCTCAAGTATCCACATCCATAAGTATTCTAGGATTTACAGCAATATTTTGTCTGACAGAATATACTGTTGTAAAACATGTTCCTTATTTTCCAAGAAACAACATCTTATGGCTGATCTTGGAGATGTAACCTTAAGGATCCTGGTAGCTTGGTCTCATGAGTCTTCTCTGTCGTAGGGGTCTATGTTTGCTTGCCCGGTGAGCATCCCAAGAGTCTAGGTTCACATGGCTCTTTTTTTTTTTTTGGCTGTGTATCTGAGCGCTCTGCCCGTGGTGAGGGTATCGTGTCCATTTTGCACTTGAGGTTGGTCCCCTGCCACTGGCCTTCACTCTGCACCTTTGTAAAGCACTTGTAACAATCTGTAAAATAATCTGTTGTTTTTTATAACTCATTGCAATTGCAAAAATTCTTGTTTAAATCTGTATTTTTAACTAATCTGTTTGAGAAATGTTAATGTTTATATAAAAGAATAAAGCCTAATACAGGATTTTTATGTTCTCTGTGCTGTCATTAGACTGGAGGAGGGTGCAGTAAGTCCTTAATGTAACAAGCTCAAAGCTGATACGAAAGTGACTGTATAGGCTGGGGAGAAGCAAGAAGTGGTGAAAAAGAAATAGCAGCGCAAACACAGGCAGTTTCTTTGGGTCTAGTATGAGGTTTTTAGCTTGGTATGCACCTTGCTCTGTGCCAGAGCTGGCAAAGAGGTGAAGCGGATTTAAGTACATGTCATGAAGATCATAAATTATCCATGGATACCTCACCTTGACTTGTGCAACTACATGCAGAATTTAACCCTTTTATTCCATGTGCTCTACTCCATTTTCTGCATATCGTGGCTTGCCAAAATTGAAATGGGAGTCCAGTGCTCCCGTGGCTGTTGAGTGGATTTCAGCAGGATCTCAGCTGCTGATGCATGAATACAGCAGAAATGATCAGCATAGGAGAAGCAGAGAGCTGTGCAGCATCGGCAGCTTCCTCAGCACGGGTAGATCCTCTGCCGCAACGGGAAAGGAAAGCTGGTGTCAGCTCAGCAAGGCTCCGCGCCACATGCTGTTCTGCTGAAGCCTCTGTGTTAGAGTTATAAAATTTAAATTGGAAACTACTAAACCAGAGGAAAAGGGAACAGGAATAGGCTTATAGGGAGCTGCAGCAGGGTATGAGGTGGGAAATAATGAGCAGAGCTTAAGAGTTCAAGCCAGGCCTGGGTGGATTAGAGGGTGGATGGGACCTACTCCAAGGATTTACTAAAGATGAGGCTGTCAACAGGCAGAGGCAATGGTAATGAAGCTGCAGCTTCATTTTTACATTAATTTTCTTCATTATGAGCTGCATCTCATTTTTATTAAGATAAAAACTGCATGTAATTTTGAGTAATTTTCAAGGTACAACCCATGATGCTGCTGTTGATAACAGTGGTGAAAATGGTGATTTTCCTTGCCTCTTGCTTCTCCATCCCTTTTCATTATCATGTAATAAAAGTTCCTTGTTTACATATTCATATTCACTTTTTTTTAAAGTGCAAATCAGTACAGTTTTTAGTTTTATAGCAGCTTCCCAGTTCAGCATAGTGAGCTCAAGTAAGGCAGGTGTGGGGGAATAACTTTTCTTGAGATTAGTGGTCCTTTGTACTTTTGTATTTGCAAAATGCTACCCAGGCTTGAGACTCAGTCCTGCTGTTGGGTCTCTGCACCCACTCTGTCTGGAATTAATTCTCCTAATTTTGCCTCTGCAGAAATCATGGGGTGCTTGAACTACAATCTTGGGCAGTGTTCCCTGCTAGCTGGACCCTTATGCAACAGCTGTATTCATTCACAATACTCACATCAACAGGAGGAGGAAGAAAAGAGGCGTGTATTTCTAAATACCCATTCCTCCACAATGCACAAAAGTATAATGTGGAATATCAAATAAAGTATTTCATCATTTTGCACCTTTACTTTTTTTTAAAGCGTTGGGATACTTGAAGTACTTCTGGTTCAACTTTTGAGTTTTAGTAACTTTGGTTTTGTTAATAAATGGATATGGTTGTGCAGTGTACTAGTTTATAGGAACTTGGAATTAATTTAAAAAGCTGTATCTCAAGCTTTTTATAACCAAATTCTCTTGTAATCTTATGAAGCCAGCAGCAAATCAGTAAGTAAGTAGCTCAGTACGCAGAGGGTGAATGTGCACAGCACTGGATCTCCTCCTTGTAAGGCAGCATTTCCTTACCCTCGCTGCCCTTGGTTGCCTTGAGCCAGGCTTTGCTGTGAGGCCGAGGTTAGAGAGCAGGAATCCGACGCTTTGCGTGGCAGAAATGTTAGAATCGCAGGAGCCAGGGTCTCCGCAGCCTCCTCCGCAGCGCTGCGTGCGCGGCTTTCTCCCCCTCCCGCCCTCAGCCGCCCGGCCGCCCCTCGCCGTGCCCGGTAACCCCTGAGGCGGGGCGGCGGGCACCGTGACGGCGGCAGAGCCCGGGCAGGCCTGCGCTCCGCGCCCTCCTGCGTCTGCGTGCACTGCAGCGCCCCCCCGCGGGAGGCCGGTGGGGTGGTCCCCCCGCCGTCCGTGCGAGTGGTTCGCTCCGCTCCTCCCTCCCTGCGGGCGGCCGTGGCGCGTCCCGCTCCTGGCGCTCGATGCGGAACTGGCCGTGCGGCGCAGAGCGGCGCGGGGGGGCGGTGGCGGCGCGGGGCAGGTGAGCGGGGCGCGTGGCCGTGCGGGGGGCGCGGTGCGTGCGCCCGCGTGTCCGGAGCGGGGAGGCGGCCCCAGCGCCGCTGGGCGCGGGCCGGGCAGGGGGGCGCGGAGCGCGGCCGGCGCTGCCGGAGGTGACCCGCACCCGGACAGCTGGCGGCGGGGCCCCCCCGCCCGCCTCTGGCTCTGCCGCAGCCGCCCGGGCGGGCGCTGAGGTGATGCTCGGTACGGCGAGCCCTTCCGCAAGGTCACTGCGGGAGCGGCAGAGGCGGCGGCCCGCCGCTCCGGGGAGCGGGGCCGGCCGAGCGCTGCTTCATCCTCCCGGGGCTCTGGCTCCGGGGTGCGCGGGGCCGCTCGCCCCCGTGGCCGGTTGTGCGGCGCGGCCGCTCCGGGCTGTCGCCGCGGGGCTCTGCCGGCAGCCCGTCCGTGGCGGGGCGGTCCCCGGGCGGGAGCGGGCAGCTGCCCCTGGGGGGTCGCTTGCGGGTTCGCAGCGGAGCGGGGGCCTGGGGCGCGCCGGGGCTGGCTGGGGGGGGCGGCCCGGGCGGGGAGGGGGCTCGGCCGGCGGCGGGTGCGAGGGCGCGGGGCGGGCGGCGGGCAGGGCCGGGCCCGGCAGCGCAGCGGCTTCGCCCGGGTCCCTGCCCGGAGAGCGGACCGGGCAGCGAGGGCAGGTAACGGGGACCCGCAGGACGGACCGATCCCCTTTGGCGAGGAGAGATGTGCAGCTTGCGAAGGGGTTTTTCTGCTCTAATGTGACTGGAAAGGTGCTTTTTACTCCTGGGTTTGTGAACAGCAGATCCTGTTACTCCCCAAGACAATAGAATAGGAAATCCACTTTATGCTAGGCAATTTCTTAAGAAGTGACCTATAAATCAAGAGCACTTTTTCGTTAGAAATGGATGTCACCACCTTGCCGTGTTGCTCACTTTTATTTTCATGCGGAGGGGGGGAAGAAAGCTTGGTCTGCCTTACTGTTTGTGTGGAGTCACGGTAAAGCATTGCTTCGAGAAACGATAAGCCCTGGAGGAAACTGATTTGCTGTCTGGCTTTCTTCTCTCCCTTTTTTCCCCAGCTCGCTCATGTACCACACTGTTGTCAGACATACACAAAATAACATACATTATAAATTTGCAGCCCCATGGCGATGGCGTGGAACTGTGAGTCTGGCAGTATGTGGTGCTTTCCCTGGGCAAGCCAGCCATTTTCTCTACATTCAGTGCAACTCTGGGTCAGCATTTCTGTTGGTGTGCTCTCAAGTGTCCTTGCCGTGCTCTTTGCAGCATCACTTATCTGCAAAAAGGATGTTACTGGCAGCCAGAAGGAAGGGGAGGGCAGATGTATTGTGGCATCCTGAGGGTCACATAACCGAACCAAAGTCATCTAAATATAGGTTATTTGGGAAGTGTCTTCATATTTTGGACTTTACGCTGCTTGAACATTGGCAGCTGTTTTGGATGGGCACAGGAGGTACTTGCTGTTTTCAGCACTAATGAAAATCTGCGATCCTCACGTATCAAAGAGAGCACCTCAGACATCTAACACAGCCAAAAGGCAGTTTTTGCAGGATCTAATCTGGCCATCCCCTCGTAGTTTGTTATGTAATACAGAACTGATCAGTCATTCCTGCTGTAAAATAGTTCTTTTGCTTTACTGTTGTATTGTTAGAAAATGCATAGCCCTCGGACCCCATTTAATATACCCTGGAATTAATTATACACTCATTAAGCATCTTACTGTGTGTTTAACAAAATGGGAAATCATCAGCAGGTCTCTAGAACACTTTTATTTGGAAGATAATAATAGCCTCTCTGCAATAAAGATGTTGCACATGCCTATCCAGTAGTGCTGCAGTTGTATTGCAAGTCTGGAGTTTGGAGGTTTTTTCCAGATTAACAAATTACTGCTACTGCATTAGTTTCCACATTATTACTACTTTTAAAACAGTTCTAGTTTTACTGGATGGGCTAAAAGGAAAATAACGTCCACACTGAAAGAATGTTCCATACAAAATGCATAATATGGCAAATATATATTTTGATGATGTTTGTGTTATGTGCCAAAGCCATGAATGGTGGTGAACCACAGGCTGTGTAGCAAGTGACAAAAAATAGGTCTTCTATTTCAAAGTTTTCATGGAAAAACATAAATATGCTGGAGGCCAAATATCTTCTTCAACCTTGGTGTAATTCTGTAATTTTTTGAAAGCAAACAAGGCATCCAACCTCAGTCTGTTTCGGAAGGATTTTGCAGACGGAGAAATAAAAGTTTAAAGGATTTTTAGCAGTAAGCTGTGCCCACCTAGCCAAAGTAGCTTTTTAGGCTTTAGAGTATCAGGATCGATGGTTCAGTAGAAATGGTAGAGGCATCAATGCATCTCAGCTTTTACTAAACCACTGGTCGTGTCATCTTCCTAAATTAAATTAATGTTGACTTTGTTGTGTTTGTTTTTTTTTTTTCTCTTGCGTTGAGGGTCACAGAGCCTCATCATTTATAGCCCTTTTCCCCTCTCACCTCAAACCATACCAGATATTCAAGTTATGTATAAACAGAATATACTAGACATATCTCTGGAAAGCTGTTGAACCTGGTCCATTTAATATCTTTTGCAATGAGTCAGTTGAAAAACCAAATACTTCTGAACATTTCTGGTATTAGCAAGTCACAAGTACCACTGATTTCTAAGAGGATAAATCTCTTCACAGTTTTTGATTTACAACACTTGAACGAATAGATTTTCTCTGATACTTCTTCCCCATATGCTTGTTAGAGAGATAATTTTTGGGGGAAAAATACTCTTAGAGATCTAGTGCATGAGAGTGGATAACAAATGATATAAAATTTAGTGACTTGCCTGTCACATCACACTCTGTTTTTTTAACTAGCTGGGTAGTGCTGTCATGCTTACAACGTGGAAATTGATTCTTTTTTTTTGTTGTTAAAATCAAGTACAGGGTTGGATGTTTCACTTTCCATTAGGAAGGAATTGGAGACAGGCAATGCATATGTTACAACCCAGATTAATTCCTGCAAATGTCCTTTGGCTCTGTTGTGCCTGCATTTAAGAAATACTGCATTAAATTTCCGGGCAGCCCCTCAGCAGAAAGGCTTTGACGTAGTTATTCAATGCACTAGTAGAAAATACAGAATGCAACTACTAATAGGGGATTTGCAGCAATGAGGAAAGGATTTAGAAACAACAAGAGCTTGGTATGCAAGATTAATAGCACTTTGCCAGTTTAAACGATCTCCATCTATCTCAGGGTATGAATTTTCATGAAGGAAAAGCATCTTCGGTGACCTAATGAGACACAAAGTGAAATAAGAATGAGCAGCACGAGGCATCAATTAGAAGGGAATGTTTTTAGTGGGATAACCTGTTAATCTGTGGAATAATTGTGATGTTTCTTTTGATGATGGAAGGATTTGCTGCATTTTCTTCTCCACCTCGAGAGCTATGAAGAACTGTTACAACGACCTCCTATTCACTCTCTGTATCTGAGCCCATATAATTCAGCTGGTCTTCGCTCTGTTGTCTGAGCTAGAAAATAATTTTAGAGCGATTAGGTTATCTGTCACTGGAGGCCTTTAAACCTGTCACGACCACATGAAAATTACTGTTGATGATTGAGAAACATGCTCCCTCTCCCTATCATCTTCTTGGAACTAGAACAGCCAACTGAAACCCCAACCCCAGCAAAACGCTGAAGAAATAACCCACGTACTGCCAGGAGAACTCCCTGATGGGGAGGCTGTGTCTTTTGGTGCCCAGAAACCACTGAATTGTGAGAGGCTGTGTTTGCTTTTAATCACCGCTACTAGCAGGACCATTGCAGTGATGAAAAAGAAAGAGATGCTGCTTGCATATGCCTGAATTACCTCTGCTGAGGCGGCTCTCGTGCTGCATTCCTAGGCACTGCTTGCTTTTCTTTGTAACTAGTTTATAAACAGTTGTTCCAAGTGATATTTGTGATAATCAGGCAATTAACCTTGGGTTTTTTACCCAGGGGACGAAGATACATTGCTGTCAGTCTGGGTATCTGATAACCTCCAGGAACTATGTGTTATCTTACAAGCAGAGCAGCATTTTTCTCCTTAATATGTTCCTTTTCCTTGTCTTGTCTGTGAGTTCAGCACCTGGGTTGTGTCCCGCTTCCCTTTGTGTTCTAACTGCATTTCCCACTGTGAGTATCAAATGTGTGTATTGTACCTGCTCTGGAAAGACCCTTGTGGTGGGAGATGGGAACTTCTGCCTCTGCGTCAGACAGCAGGAGGAGAGGAGAAGGCCTTTTTGTGAGAAAGATGGTTAAGAATTGAAATGGGTATTGACCAAAATTGCTTCACCCGAGAGCAGTGAGCTGCTCTGCTGCCGTGTCGGTGTCTGTTTCCGCTTGATAGCGGTTGAACTGTGCTCTGCTGGAGCTGAGAGTTGGACGTGCTTGCTTCTTGCCTCTAGAGCACCTCATTTCTTCCATCTTTCTCTCATTAGACTTCAGACAAATCCAGCAGGTGTTGTGTTTTCCCTCTCTCCTTTGCCGTGGTGACTGCTGTTGTCTAGAAGGCCCTCTCAGGACCCCTTGTTCTGTCGCTCACTGGCCCTAACAGTCGCTTGAGGTGGTTCCTGTCCCTTCTTTGCTCCAATATTTATGTGTGGGTGAGTCTGCCAAACATGTGCTTCCCACGTCCCAGAGCTCTAGCAGGGAAAAAAATGCTTTACTTTCCTTTCAGTTTTGACCAGCTGGTACTATGATTTATCACCAAAATTAATAGTAGGATCAGTTTGAGAGTAGTAATTTCCACAGTTTCGATGATGAGAAGGGGAAGGTGCACAGAGAGAAGGAATAACAAGGCAGACGGCACACATAGGGAGATAGGCTGAGTGTTTCTAAGGTGAGGCAAAACAGATGTGAAGCTCTGAGTACCAGTTCTGTGGTGCTAACAACAGCCAAATAACTGGATTATTTCAAATACTCCTCTTTATTTTCCAGCTCTCGTTATCCTGAGCAATGTTTCAGTGTTTCCACACTGGTTGTGAGTGTCTCCCTTTTTTGCCTTATAAATGGCTGGAATTTATTGTGGGGACCCCAGTGAGCCTGTCATTTCTCTTCAGGAAGGAGAGTTGCGTGTGCCTGTATTTGGGGGAGGTTGTGCCATGAGTGGTGTCACACGTCAAATGAGTAGATGAACAGCTTGAAACCGATGTGAGAGGAGAAACCACTAGTCGTTGGTGCACTCCCGGCTGTTTGCCTGCAGTGTGACTTTGCTACCTGCTGTCCTTTTGTACCAGTCTCTTCTCTGAGCTCCTGGCTCGGAGCTGCTCGCCATGGCGGGGGAGAGCCCTGAATAATTTAGCAGTTGAGCTGCATCCAGCAGTTATCTCAATTTAAGTGTTATGTGCTTTGTTGTTTTGTGTTAATTTTTTATGGCTGTATGTTTGCAGTGTTTGGCTTTTGGAAAAAAAAAAAACCTGCTGGTGCGCATGTTATGGGAACTGTGACCTGCTTCTCAAACGGGAACTGGGCAGAGGGCTGGCAATGGAAACATCTTGCTGATGCTGGGGTCTCGGCTGCGCGCAAAAGCAGCGGGAAAGTTTCTCAGCTCAGAACTTCAGCTGAAAGTGGTTCTGGTTTGGAAAACAATGTAGTGCCATAGTGGTTGCAGAAGGTGAGACTAATTCAGTTTGGGGGTGCTGTGTAGGTTTTGAGGTTTTGGGTTGCCTTCCTGCCCCCCACACCCTTGCAAAATTTATGAGCAGCTGCTGCTGGAGTTTTGAGGTTTGATGAAAAGCTGATGAAGTAGAAACAGATGAGAAGGCTCTTGTATTTTGTGATGGTGGTGTTGCAGCAGGAGGGGAAAAAAAGGACAGACTTGAGTGACGGGCAGGGCGCCCAAGCTACTGTGTTACTGTAGTCTCGTGCAAATCCCTGGAGATTATTTTTAAATAAAGTGTGAATTTAAATTCAAACAGTGTAGAGCATGAGAACTGACCAGAATGACAGAGGGGTTTTATGCCGGAATTTATGTTCTGTGAGAAGATGATGAGTAGTGCTCTGCAAGCCCTGCACTGTGAGGAGCTGCAGGGAGGATGATGAGGGAGGTGTCGCAGGCAGTAAAGGAAGGGAGGAGAATAAGGTCTTTACCCTAAATTGAAGCGTGCAAAATTAACTGAGGCTGAGGTTAAGGCTAAAAATCTGTCATCTCCTTCCTGTTAGCAAGTAGCATACTGTAGAACTGGATGTTTCTCCTGCATTAATTTATTGTTGATGGTTTTCCCCAAGAGTGTAGTAGAATAAAATGAATAACAGTAATAATGTATTGTTCTTTTTCTTATGCTTATCTCTCACAGCTTATTCAGGGCCTTGGTCTTGATTTTTTTCTTATTTATTAAAAAAAAACCCCAAACAATTAGTAGATTAATGTCCCAGCTGTGTGGTTTTCAAATATCTCCTGGAGGGTCCAGCTGTGCTCCTGTGGGGCAGGTCCTGCTGGGACCACTCCTTTGTGTTTTCTGCTGCCCACAAGTTCCAGTTAGGATTGCATGTTTGTGTTAGCATACTTTGCACGTCCTTTTTGCGCAAGACTGGATGTCAGCGAGTGTTGGGAGTATCTGGTGGGTACCTGGGTAAGAGGATTTTGTCAGCTGCCGTTGGTACTCAGCTCTCCATGAGCAATGATGACTTCTGATATTCGTAGTATTCATGGATATGGAAAACCTCACCCACTGGGAGGCATTTAGCGTGTTGCAGATGCTACGCTGTCATCTAGCTCAGGGCCGCAGGTGCCAGGAGGTGCAGGTTTCGGCATAGCCCCAGGCGGCCCTTGTGCCGGGGTGAAGGCTGTTTGTAGCAGGGCTGGGAGCTTTGGCGGGGGAGCAGAGCGGGGGGAGCGCTGCAGCTGCTCTATAAATAGCCCCGACGGGCTAAGATCTGGGGACTAAAGATTGGGTTGCTATGGAGATTGATCTGAATCAGATTACCTGTGGGGCTGTTTTCACAGCATGTGCATGTGTGGCGACTGCATGGCCTTGCAGGTACAGCGGGCTGCCTTAGCCGAGCATTTGGCTGAAGCAGGGGGCAATGAGGATGCACTACTGAAGGGCCAGCATATGACAAGGACAGGGAAAACTGTTCCTATAGCAACCGAGAACCCAAATCACTCCAGCTTCACTCTGTGATGCTGTGGAAAGGCTTCTGTCTGTGTGGCATGGTACTTCTGTTTGTGAACTCATTCTGGTCATGTTTGGTCTATTTGTCAGCATCCCTGTCCTTGATATCTCCATTTTGCTCTGGAAAATGGACATGGAGCTAAAGACGTTTGGCTGTGTTAGTACTGTTTTCGGAAGGCAAAGAGATAATATAATTTAATAGTGGGAAAGGAAGAAATCTTTAAATTATTATTACTCTTCAGAAGGGTTTCCAGTGACGTCTTTTTGTATTGCCAAAAACTGTTTTCACAATTCATTCTCTAGTTTTCCTTAATCAGATGTAGTCTGTCCTTTCCCTTGAGCTTTATGGTTGGATGGATGGATATATAGATAGATAGATGGAAAGTGGAAGCAGTTGGGATGCGTCTGCTGTTTTATCTGTAAGGAACTCTTACTGACTCAAGTGATGCGTGTGCTCCAGGGAGGATGCTTTTAGAAACTGCCTGCAGTCCTGTTCTCTACTGGGTGATTTGTTATGCTTGGAACTATCCCTAGGCATTTAATAGAACCACACCTATATTATAGACAAACCATAGTAGATAAATACTCTATTGTATGTTTTAGGCATGCCTGCAATGCTTTGAAAGTGCCTTTTTTTTTTTTTTTCCCTTTTTTTTTGGTGCCAAAGTGCTAGTATGTAGGAGTCACAGGGTTGGCATGCACTGCTGCCTTGCCAAGGTGGATGGCAACACACAAAGCAGCTGCACCAGTATAGCAAGTCCATCCAGGTCTGACTTCAGAAATTCTTCCGTGTTCTGTTAAGCTCTGGAGAAGGGGGGTATGTTCTCAACTCATCTGCACTGTCATTTCTGTTTCTTGCATTAGTAGAACCACTGTAGTTTCTGGATAATAGGGATAATGGGCTTCCTACAATGTTGCATATTTTAAAGTATAAAACCACTAGCAGTGTTTAATGTTAATACAGCTACTAAGCAGAGAAAGTGTAAAATGGCTGATATGAAATGGGGACTGCTTGTCTGCTTCTTTAAAAGTTTAGTACAAGCAAAAATAGTACGTGCTATACCAGAGATAATGGTTGGAATCACTTGAAACAGACTTGAGGAAGAAGTAGCCCAAATTTCAGTGGTAAAGATTCCATAAAGACTATTAAAATGTCTAAGTACAGGTCAAAGCTACAATTAGTATTTCATATAGTGCTTCACACTGTGTTGATTCCAGTTGTACAGTGAGTTGAGTGGGGTTCCTGGCCACACAGGTGAGATTTGTTGGTCCTGAGGTACTTGCACCTCATATTTCTCATAGCTTAGCAGATAGCTGTCTCAGCATACTCAAGGTGTGTAAAGGGAGAAACGCAAACATAAACTGACCAAAAATTGGGCATTGAAACTCCTGGCTCTATCTTTGTTTGTTTCAGCATTCAGTTTAGTCCCATTGGTATGGATCTTGAGTTCACAGCAAACAGTGCAATAAGGTCAGGCATAGTGGGTATAGATCTGAACTGAGTACAGACTGTCTTGGCTGAGGATAAATAGAAATTCAAGATGTTCCAAGGACATTTTAGAACTGAAAATTCAGTTCCTTTTGGACGTGGCTGCAAATCTGGTGTTTTGCAAGGCGAGAGATTTCAATGAACCAGAATTCATGTGGCTTCTGTCCTGTAATTCTTTCTATCTCCTTCACAACTTCTTCTCTTTCTCTTAGAAATTAATGTCCCATTGCATGCTATTCATTCAATCCATTAGTAAATTGAATTGTGTGACCCTGATTTATGTTATAAAGGTATCCATGCACCGGTGAATTGTGAAGGATGATCCTTGTACCAGATAAAATTTGGAGATAATGAAAGGAGAAGCCTTATTCCTGTACCATCCTAAACTATGGAAGAGTTGCAAGGAAAGCAGAACTTAACATCTGCTTGTTGGAAAATAACCTTCTGCTGTCTTCATGCCATTTTTTCAAGCAATGATTGAAATACCTGCTGACTGTTGTACAGTGGAGTGTAAGGCTGGACTTACAAAACTGGAAGCTTCTGTGTGAGGAAAATGGCTGTGAGCTAATTTGGGTTAACAGTTTATGTTCCAATTATTCTTCAACTAAATGACTTTGTGCCTCTAGCTTTGTGTCTAGAAAGAAAAGATACCTTTAAAAAGACTGGGGACTCCAAGGGGTAGATGTGGCAAGGATGCTGCGCAATTCATGTCTCTGGGGACTATAATGCTGGGTATCAGTCTGACACAGATGGCTCTGAACTGATAAGAAGTCGCTGCAGTTCCTTCACGCTACCATATCCGTTCTGTGGTGTGGTGCTTTTCATGAGTGTGTGTGTATTTATGTAGACTTTTATTTCTGGGAGGACTTTAAATTGCAGAATATCATCCAGAGTGTCCTCTAAGAAATTGTGATACAACCTAAAGTGTGGGTGCTTGGAGAATTTTGAAGTGTAGAGTAGTACCAATAATAGAAGTGTTGTTTTGAACACTTTTTTGACTTGAGTTACTGGTAGGCCGTGGGTTAGTGCTGGCTTTGGTCTTTGTATTTGTGTCTGGGCTACTGTGCCAATTTCTGCTGGTTCGTGAGTATTGCTGGCAGCTGCTACAGTACGTGGGTAGTGCTAGTTCTCACCAGCCTGTTCACCATCCATATGAGTGCTTATTTAAATTATGGCATTCTTTCATATGTGATATGTTTGTGCAGTATGTTTCTATGGTGGCCTTCACTACTTTGTTTTTCTCCTTTTTTTTGTGTTGAAGTTATATAAAGTTTCTTCTCAAGCATTGCTTGAGAATTCAGCCTTCAAAGCGGTGGTCCCGAGGTGTTTGCAAAGAGAAAGCATAATGCAGAAGACCTTTTCAGAAGAAGCCACCTGAAGTTAAAGCAGCTTGAGAGAGAGGAGAGACCATCATTGTCAAACCTGTGCCATCTCAGAGTCAAGATAGTCTCTCAGTTCATGTCCAAATGCCAGTATGGAAGAGAAGTGGAAGTATTTGGTTTGATCTCTTTCAGTTCTAATGTACTGTAAAATCTAGGAGCTAGGTGAAGAATGATAGCAAATCCCTGAGAAGGAACCTGCTTTACCTCTTTATTGCCTGTAGAGCAGCCTGTAGTTCTGTGATCATGTTGTGTTCAATCAAATTTTCCAGATTCCTTAGCTGCTTACTTCTACCTTTTCTTTGGGCCTGCACAAGCATTTGTGTGGCCATTTGATGAACAAAGTCATAGAAATAACCTAGTAAAAACAAAAGTGGCAAGGGAGGAGAGAAGAGGGTGTTAGTTTTAGTCCATATCTATTCCACGATCTGGTTCACCACGTAACTGCACAAGCACTTCTGCCGGTACAGGGGAGGGAATTACTCTGGCCTGAAATCAAGCTTTTGGCAGTCAGGGAGAAGTGGGACTGCAGTGCCTGTTTGTGTTGGTTTATACACATCATCAGCTGTGGTGTCTGATTCCAACCAAGAGTAGGAAGGTCAGTTCCAGCAAATATTGATCTAATGCTCCTTAATTGCCATCGTCAGCCTTTATTACATCTCCAAAGAAGCAAGAGATTGAGTAGGGGATGACAAAAAGCCTAATCTTGGTTCTAATTCTTCTACTTCTTCTTCCAATCCAACAAAACTTCATCTTCCAAAATAAAGCCTTTGTCATCTTATGTCTCACTGTAACTATGGGCCTGTTAAGAGTAAGCAGCTAAGGAAAGGAGGCTCTAGAAGCCCTTGCAGAATATCTGCATCAGTCTCGTATCCCTGTGTTGCAGTAGAAATCAGAAATCTCAGGAAGTGCTCAGGTATTTTTTTTTTAAACTGACAATCTTTTATGTATGGTATCACAGCTTCAGCCGTTCCAGGGTCATTGGAAGCCTTGCATATGTTGCTTGTACTGGTCTGCTGGGATACTCTTTTGAAAATTTAAGGTTTTGATGGAGGTCTTTATGTTGCGTACCTCGCTACCTCCTTTGCAGAACTGTGAGAAAGGTGTGTAATGGATTGCAGTTGTAAGAAATATTCTCCAGGCTAGAGAATAGGAGAAAAACCACAGGGTATGGGCAAGTTACTGAAAGGTAAGCCAAGGTTGTGGACTTGTAGCCTCTCAGGTAGTCTGTAGTCATTGCATATGTTTTTATGCCATTGTAAATGCAATTTACTTTCTCCACCTTCACTGAAGGGTAGAATAGTCTCATAGAGGAAGAACATATGTTTGGTTACCACTGACTAGTGGAACTTCTTCAAAGTAATAATTCTAGGTTACCTTGTGGTAACTTAGCCTGTCGTGCTGTACACATAAGTGAACAGTGAGTTCCTTGAGAGTTCTGGGTAAAGCTATTTGGAAAACCAATCAAACCAAAACAAAAACAAAAAAAAAACCACCAAACCAACAAAAAACCTGAACCAACCAACCAACCAAAAAAGAACCCCACAAAACAAACAAAATAGGTCTTCAAACTGAAGGCAAAAATATAAACTTGATCATCTCAACTTTGTTTAGCTCCTCTCAAGTTTATATACACCAAGATATTTGCAGAATACGTTGGATCAAGAGCTCTTGCAGGACGGATTCTACAATGTTTTCAATAATATCATTAAAATGGAGAAACAGGAGCTTTGCGGTTGTTCACAGAAGATAATTTATTAAAGTATTGCTGCTCAGAGAAGGTAATTTTTAGTGCTGTTACTTAGGAACCTACAGCTACTGTAGCTGAGGATCTTCTAAAACCGTGCCACAAAGTTTTTAAAAATATGGGGTTTTGGATGTGTGAGGGTTAGGGTTTCATTCAGTTAATTATTCCATAATGAGTACTGACTAGTGTGATTTTCCTTTTCTGACAAATCGTATGCGTAGTTGTTTTGTGTGTGTTTGTGTTCTTTCTGGTATTTGGAGGGCTTATTCATAAAATTCCCCAACTCTGTACCTGGAATGTGAAGGGTTGGAAAAAAAGCAATTCAATTGCTAGACTTCGAACATGGTTGTGAGATGCTGACAGTTACAGCACCTTTAAATAGCTTTTGTTTGTGAAGTAATGAGAGAAACATCAAGAAAATTACCTGGTTTTGCTGACACTTTCAAATTGTCAGTAAATCTTTTATACAAATAAAATCTAAACTTTGAGCTCCAGAACAGGAGTTTAGTATAGTAGTAATGATTCTCTGAATTATGTCATGGCCTTAGGATGTAAACATGAACTGAAATAGAAACCTTACTATGAATATGCCCCAAAAGGCAATCAATTCATTTTTTAAATATAAATTAACTTCATTAATGTTTTCGTTGGGATACTCAGTAAACTTGTAGTACAGTTTGAGCGTCTCTGATTCTAGAGTTTCCGAGAACTTTCTGTTTCAGAAAAATTCTGTTTTCAGATTGTTTCCAAATGTAGGCATGGAACATTGTAATACAGAACTGGATTACTTTTAAAGATTTTTTTGTTTTCCTCTCTTTCATTAATTCAATGAAATATGAATGGTAGGATTGGAAGGACTAATTTTACAGTGCTTACTGAATTCTGGATGTCTATTAAGCATAGTTACTGACAAATAGTAATTCTACAGTAAAATAAAAGTTGTGCCAAGAGGATTTTTCTGTTGTAAAATGGGCAGAGAAAGTAGCTGTACGAGGCATGGATGTTGAGCAAATGGTGAAGATAAGCCAGATAAATGGAATTGATTAAAGTAAGTGAAAGACACAGTATGATTTACAAGAAGTACTTTTGTGATTGCAAACTGCAATTCTGTAGAACTGCAGTTCTGTATCTTCACAGAAAAAGTGTTAGAGATCGCAGTCGTTAGGGATTGGGGAGATTGTTCTTGCTGTAGGTCACATCCAAGTTTGGGCAGGTGAGGTGTATTATATCAAATTGGAATTCTTCTGATGTTACCCCTTCTGTAGTTATTCTGCTTATCAGACAGCTAATGTTCAGGTTGTGTTTAACTGTACAGAATTGCCAATTAAAGCTCCTTTCCAAGCACTGTAGGAATCCCAGGGATTTGTCTAAACAATACTTTTGCCTCTAACTGTTTCATGAATAGCTCTTTGCCAGTGATATGCTGCTCTGTCTGTGGTCTTCCTTGAGATCCTCTTGTACTTTTTTGTGTGTTTTTCAGCTCTCTGCTTTTGTGGGCATGTGGTCGTGGTTTTGTACTCATGAAGAGAAAGATCTGTGGATGGCCATGACTGCACAGAACACTGAGGCTTTTTGGGAATGTGATTAAAGTTATAAAGTTGTTTCTGTGTATTTCGTATTTCTGATTGTGCTTTTGACACTCTTGTTTTTCTTGATGGTAGGTTGGACTTGCCAGACGGTTCCAAGCAGATTCTGTTCCCCAAGGCAGTCGACCCCGGCTGGCTGGATAATTGACTGCTGGATTGATGAACAGAAGTTCACTGAGATGACATAGGAAGGGGCCTCAAGGACAATGGTGCAGAAAAAGAAAATCTGCCCTCGGTTACTTGACTATCTTGTGATCATTGGAGCCAGGTAATGTAAAAGAGCCTCAACTCTGCTTTTGCTCGGGGAGTAGAGTGGGAATAAGTAGCCCAACACCCGCTGATGAAGCCTTGTGTGCTGCCAGGAACATGTGCAGAATGCTGTCATCATGGGGGCATCTGCTTGGGCCAGAGCACGTTCTGAAAGATACTAGTGCAGCCAAAGGTTTTTAACTTATGGTCTTTACACTTCATTTCAAGGGTTTGCAAAGAGTGACTAAGAGTGGCCTGTTTATAGGTGACTCCGTGGTAGCCTGTGTATCTGAACTTCTTTTTTTCTACTGGCACCGGGATAGAGGGACTTACAAACTGAAAATACTGAAAGCCACATGCAAGTAAAATACTAGGTTGGGGTTACTTTTCTAGCTTTTGAAGTATAGTCTGTAAACTCAGTTTTCAAAAAATAATCTAGAACTTGCCTTCCTTGGCTGTTTCACCCTCTAATACTCATTTATCCTCATAGGAATGACATGAATGCTTTTTTTTTTTTAAAGTCTTATTAATGATCAATAGATAAAATGTTATGCATATTTACTTAAAGCATATATGAAATGTGGGGTTGATATTTCTTCTGTTTGTCAAATACACATGTACTCAGTAAATGTTATTTTTCTTTATTCTCTTCAAAGTTTATGCAGTAACTTTCTGCCAGTGTATTTAATGGGTGTATTCCAAAGTGTATTTTACTTCCGTTTCTAAATATCAGTGGTTTATGTGCATCAGCCTCTTGCTTTACCTCCCATTTTCTTCTCAGAATACTTTGAGTGTGGTATTTAAGTAGGCTAAGTGGAAGAAATTACATAAACCTAAGTAATAACTATTTTTATTGTTGTATTTTATGGACAGAATAATAGCTTAATTACTTCTTATTGTCTGTAGAAAAATATAACCAAGTTTTCCATATGTTTGTCACTGACCAGGACAAGAAGAGGGAAGAAATGTTAACTACCTCCTCCAGTGATACTTATAATGTCTGTCGTTCTCACTTAATTTGCTAGTAGAACTTCTGGACTCCTGTAGTTGTCTTGCTATTTACTGGACAGCGGTAGCCGCATTGCTGATGCTCAGAGGTCTGTTGTCTCATTAGGGACTTCAACGAATACACGTGATAAGAGATGGAGCTGACTGGAGCAGCTTCTGCTGCCAAGTCCTTAGGAGCTCCATGTGGCCTTTAGCGTTGCATGTATTATGTACCGAGCACAAATAGCAATGCCTTTTGGAAGTATTCCCTTTTATTAAATGCAAATTTTCTAAATGTCTCAGAAGACTCTGCCTTTCTATCTGCAGCTGATAGTACTGCAAAGGGTTGAACCGTTGATGTATTCACTGGTACTTTGATGACATTCTTTTAAACCATTTACTGCCAAATAGACTCTCTAAACAGTACCAGAATTATTTGACATTTCTTCTTCAGTAGATGATGCATTATTTGTGTCCACTAGTACATAAAAGCTTTTTAGGGTTTCTTTTTTATTTTTGTACAGTGTTTCAGTACTTAACTGTACAGGGTACTATAAATTTTGTTACTAATTCATGCTTTATTATGAAAGCATTTTTACTTTTTCTTTAATAACATATTAGTTTAGGAGAATTAGTCAGCAGAGTTATTTACACCAGTGATTTTCTTTTGTCAATGACAAGCATTCTATTAGTACTTGTTTGGGTTTTCTTACCTCTCACATAAGAGAAAAGCGAGTGTCATTTGTGTTTTGAAATGGGCAAATCTAAAGTATCAAGAAGAGAAAGTGTCTTGTATAACATCCCATAGGAGAGTGTTGGTGGAGCCACGTCTCCTGCATCCCATTTAGTAAACATGATACTAAATACTAATTACTTTAGAAAATGATAGGAGATCAGACTTCATAACAAAGGGGTCAAATCAAAGAGAGCTTGTTCTGGGATGTATTTTCTTCCTTCGCTATGTGGATCTCATGCTATTCCTCTGGTAGTTATTTGGTAACTTTCATGAAAAGGAGTGGTAGGAAAATAGTTAATACCTTGAAATAATCTCTTATTCTGGTGGAAAATTAGGGATAAACAGTATTGCCTTTTTGTCTTTGTGTTTTGTTAGTGATTTGTGGTACAAAGGTTGGTGAGCTACGGTGTTAAATATGTCTGCATGTTACTACACAGCTTTTATAGTAACTTACACTTCAAATCCATCTTAATAATCAAACACACAAATAAATATAACTATTGTTGCTATAACTTTTAAATGAAAATTTTACAGGATGAGTTCCATATCATTCCACCATTTATCTGAATTACTTTCCAGGAAATTCCTTGTTTTCCCAGTTAGGAATTGATATGGGATTTTCTCATTTAATTTTTCATCTTGTTCATAAATGGCTGAAATGCGGGGGTTTTTCATCTGACTGTATGTTTGGAAAGGGATGGTGTATTTCTTACCCAAGTGTTGCCCAGAGATCTGTGTGGTTAAATTCATTTTAGAAATCATAGTCAGGGAAACATGACAATAGTTTATTAGGTTCTTCTAGGAAAAACATACTCGTGAAAGTCCTTTTCTCAGTCAGATTTGAACAGGCTCCTGTTGGGCCTTCATAATGATGGTATAGAATTCTTTATTTAGCTTTTCTGCAATTGTGGCTTTGTGCTAGTGATTGAGCATTGTGGCTAGTGACTGAGAAGCTGCACTTCCCTGGATAGTAGGAGAGAGAACAACCAAAGATGATGCTGAGCCCACAGGCTCCTCACACATTATTGGGGAGATACCAAAGATTTTTGTTTTCATTAGTCAACTATGTATGTTTTTTTCATTTGCTTTTTTTGTAGGCAGCCAAGTAGCGATAGTGTTGCTCAGACTCCTGAACTGCTGCGACGTTACCCTCTAGAAGACCATGTGGACTTCCCTCTGCCTCCTGATGTTGTGTTCTTCTGCCAGCCAGAAGGGTGCCTGAGTGTGCGGCAAAAACGTATGAGCTTCCGTGATGACACTTCCTTTGTCTTCACGCTCACAGACAAGGATACAGGTGTCATTCGCTATGGAATCTGTGTCAACTTCTACCGCTCCTTCCAGAAGCGAGTACCCAAGGAGAAGGGAGAAGGCACAGGGGGGCATCGAGCTCGGGAAGGACAGAAAACCTCCAAATCTGGGGATGCATCTGCACCCCAAGAGGAAGTGGGCACCGAGAGTTCGGAGAGCGGTTCTTCGCTGCAGGCTCCAAGTACAGAGTCAACCCCAGATGTGAACCGGTCACCGCGCAGTAAACGCCTGGCCAAAGGCAGCCATCGCTCTCGGAACAGCACTCTGACTTCTCTGTGCATCCTTAGTCATTATCCCTTCTTTTCCACCTTTCGTGAATGTCTGTACACCCTCAAGAGACTTGTGGACTGCTGTAGTGAGAGATTGTTGGGCAAGAAGTTGGGGATTCCTCGTGGGGTGCAGAGGTATGTTGAAGGGAAAGAGAAAACTTTTTTCTCCCATCGTTTGTATCCAGGGCTGCAGTTGTCTGCATGGCAAATTGTGGCTGCAGGTGTGCTTGCAGAAGCAGATAAACACCAATGGTAGATCTTTTTGGTGTTTAAACCCAGGATCACAGTAGGCAAAAAAAAATTGCGGTGATTTCTTTAAAACTTCTCTATCTGATTCTGTAACCTGATTTTCATGTTTTATACACCTAAGGAGGCACTATCCTAGCACCACTGACTGAGCATGATCTTTTCTGAAGCTGAGCACAGATGCTGTTACTGTTCCTTTGGTGGATAAGCTCTATGGCAGTGTACGTCAGGACCGATTCTCTGGCAGATTAGAAACAGCCAAGAAATAACACAGTGTTTCCACTTGGGGCAAGAGGGAGATGATGAAAGTGTGCTTAACAAGCTTATGAAACAATCTGAACTTCAGCGTGGGAGAGAAAAGACTAGAGAAGCAGGAACGGCTGAAAGAGATCAAAGTACAATATTTGAAGGGGAGAGGGAGGAGAGGTAGAAAACAAAGGAGTTGTCTAGGAAGCATATGGGAATGGGGGTTGGTAATAGCAAATTAACAGGAACTTGGTGTATTTTTAATGTAATGTAGTAATCTTACATGTCTACTGTTGTAATGTTGGGTATGTAGCAAAAGCTGTTGCACTGTAGGGTACAGAAAGAACAATGCTTTTATGTATGTATATCGGTCATGGATGTATATCTGTGCTATTATGCCTGACACCTACATTCCAGGATGATATTTTCCTTTCCAATATGCTAACTGAAAAGTGAAAATATAAAGTGAATCTCTGGAGAAGGAGGGAATTATCTCAATAAGAAGCTGGACGGGGCTGTGAGGTAGCTCATAATATGAGTTAAGTAGCTTGGTACACTGCAAATTAAACTTGTCAAAAGCAAAAAATGACAAGATATCTCTAATTTTGATCTTTATAAGCTCGTTACATTTTGCATGAAAGGGCTACTGCCCTGGAATTGTTCTAGGAGAGTATCCTGGGCTTATGACTTGAACCCACTGACTGTTGGGGAAAATATGATTCTGCCAGAACGAAACTTCTCCCTTCCCACCCCATCCACTGGATGTATGTATCAAGGGAGCTTATTTTGCCACTTGGTTTAGTCTGATAATTACTGAGGCAGAAGAAAGCTAAATTTCATGGGTTTTGTCAACTCTGTGAGCTCATCTGTTTTTTGAAAGTGATGCTAAAATATTCCAGTGTTTGAATGGCATGTGGTATTCAAAGAATTTGCTCTTGTTGGACATAATTCTTAAAGAGAAGAACTGAGTGACAGGTGGGGAAGGCAAGAGAAGGAAAGCTGAGCATACATCTCTGGGAGAAGTAAAGCAGCAGGTTTGAATTACCGTGTGATTTGCAAGCTGTGACCTGGAAAACTAGAGTAGTTTTGAAGTGGTGGCAGAATAAAGGTGAAACTGAATCCTTACAGCTTGTAAAAGGTTGAGCCTGCCTGTTAACAATCTAATGCCCTGTGCATTACAAGCGGCTGAAGGAAGAATGGAGGATAAGAAGCACCGTGGTTCCTGACATGTATATCACTCAGCATAATCTCAAATTGCCCCTCTTTTGACCCCTTAAATTTCCTTAATTTTTCTTCCTTTATAAAGCCTCCAGTGTCATCATCGTATTTTCTTTTTCCTCTTCTTTTTCCTCCTTCTTTTTCCTCCTTCTTTTTCCTCCTTCTTTTTCCTCCTTCTTTTTCCTCCTTCTTTTTCCTCCTTCTTTTTCCTCCTTCTTTTTCCTCCTTCTTTTTCCTCCTTCTTTTTCCTCCTTCTTTTTCCTCCTTCTTTTTCCTCCTTCTTTTTCCTCCTTCTTTTTCCTCCTTCTTTTTCCTCCTTCTTTTTCCTCCTTCTTTTTCCTCCTTCTTTTTCCTCCTTCTTTTTCCTCCTTCTTTTTCCTCCTTCTTTTTCCTCCTTCTTTTTCCTCCTTCTTTTTCCTCCTTCTTTTTCCTCCTTCTTTTTCCTCCTTCTTTTTCCTCCTTCTTTCTTTTTTTTTTCTTTTTTTTTTCTAAATTGTGAACCGTGAGGTAAAACCTCTAATCTGAACACATACCATTCTAAGGGATCTATTACAATAACTGAATATATTTATCAGGCTGAAGTTTTTTGCAGAATGGCTACAGCAGGTTTGCAGGCTTCACTGCTAAAGTGAAGAAGCCACTTTACTTCCCTTGTCAGACCGAGTTTCAAGTTTTGCAGCTCCGAAGGCCCTGGGCAATACTGTACATGCATTTTGGCCAGCCTGTCTGTGAGCTACAAGTTTGCATATCGCTAGCTTGGGGCATGGAAAAATTGCGGCTTATTTTGCTAAGGTACCTAAATGCTTTCTAGACAGCTTTCAGGAATTTATATTCTCAGCTGAAATGCATCCATTCTGGGTTATTCAGCTCATAAGAATGATACAGTGCAATTTGAAATAGGATGAAAAAGATTATTTTATCATGCCAAAACATCTGGGAGATCTGGATGTGACATATTTCTATTATCTCGGGTTTAGTTCCTGTTCTTGCAAAGATTTGTAGGACTGCTGGAAGCAGAATCCTACAGTGAATCTGTCTGCCACAATTCTGGTTAAGATATGAGAGCATCCTATGTGCATACTGAATTTCAAGCACCAGGGTGATGAGAGATCTTCGGAGATCTGGACCGAACTAGAACCCTTTAGATGAATGAATGAACTCCGGGATGGAAGTGATGTACTTGTGTTGATTCCTACTAGACACGTACTTGTGGTGATTCCTGCCACAGAAAGGTTTATACTTCCCCACAGCAATTGTTTCAGTGACCTTAAATCCCTGCCTTCCATTCCTCTGTGTGACCAAATGCTTGTTAGCTGCATCCTTGAACTCTCAGTGGATCTGCCCTGTCCCTGCAAGAGCCTTGTGGAATGCTGTGAACTGAAGCTCCTGGAGTATTAACCGTGTTGTTCTCTCTGGGCAGGGATACGATGTGGCGGATTTTCACAGGCTCTCTCCTGGTGGAAGAAAAGTCTAGTGTGTTGCTACACGACCTGCGGGAGATCGAGGCCTGGATCTACCGGCTGCTCCGCTCGCCGATGCCTGTCGCTGGTCAGAAGAGGGTGGATGTGGAAGTCTTGCCACACGAGTTGCAGCCAGCTTTGACCTTTGCTCTTCCCGATCCATCCCGCTTCACCTTGGTGGATTTTCCACTACATCTGCCTTTGGAGTTGTTGGGAGTGGATGCTTGCCTACAGGTGCTGACCTGCATCCTTCTGGAGCACAAGGTATGAAGGGAAGGGTTGATCTTTGACAGGCACGTAGGACGCTCTGCCCTCTTCAGAACCAGGGTAGGCTGGATGCTTAGAACAGCTGTCTCCTGCACTGCCTGGAGTCAGTTTGTCTATGGGGGAGGGAATATCTCCTTCTGAGGTTCCTGTTTGGAACAGTTTTGCTCTCACTCAAGCACCTGAAGCTTGTTTTCAGACAGATTAATGGAGGGTTATCAGTTCACAGCCCTCAAATCAGAGGCCTACAGGCTGTTATCTTTGTGTACCCCTGAGGGGGAGTATTAGAAGTGGATGGTTGCTGCAGTGCTAATGTGATTTTCTTTGGTTGCAGGTTGTATTGCAGTCCCGAGATTATAATGCACTCTCAATGTCTGTGATGGCCTTTGTGGCTATGATCTACCCGCTAGAGTACATGTTCCCAGTGATCCCTCTGCTTCCCACCTGCATGGCCTCTGCAGAACAGGTACAGATTTTTCCTTTATTGGTCTTTTGCAAAGGACGTTCCTGTGATGTCTGAAGCTTATATAGGTGTAGTGCTTGTTTCCTTCCCTGCTGTTTTCTCAGGGATTGTAGCAAAGTCTGCCTTGCAAAAAATGTTCTCTGAGCACCACTAACGATTTAAAGTGTAGGTAACAGCACTTATTTAGGATATCTTCAAAGCATGCTTAGTGAACAGCATGATTCAAAGCAGTAGTTCACAGTAGGTCACAAGCAATGGACTGAAAGGCCATAGATCCACAATTTAACCCTCTTCCCCCCAACCGAGTATTAAGGTTTGTTGAGAAGGGTCCATAGTAATACTTAAGGATGCTTGAGGGCTCTTGATTCAGATTTTAGAAACTGTTTACTGCAATTTATTCTTCCCAGAAAAATAAAGTGTTACGTCAGCTGGGAACCTGGGTTTTACCAATAGTCAGCTCTCTGCAGAAGCTCATTATTTTGCCTGGAACGGTAGAATTTAGGTCATCTTACTATTTCAGTGCTATCCTACAACTGATGCTACAGGTTTGTTCTTGTACTGCCCCTTGGAGGTGACCAACTATTCTAGATTTAAAGAATAAATTAGCTTCCAGAGCCACTGGTCTCAAGCTGCTACATGCCTCACTGATTTAAACCTTCTCACTTTGCTGATGCCCTTATCAGAAACAACCTGAATTTCCCCATAGGTTTTCCACGTAAATTTGAAAAATTGTGTCCATTTCTTCTGCTTCCTGGAGATGTTATTATTTTGAAACCAAATTACCATTACAAGAGTAAAGGTAAAGCCTTTGCAAGGGTAAAGCCATATTTACAACGGCACAGACTCAGTCTGGGCTGAGAGTAACTTGCTGCTTCTCTTGTTAGGCTCTTACTCTGAATATTTTTTTTCTTGGTCCATGATAGATGTGGCAAGCTGTTAGATTAGCTAAGTTTTTTTCCAAAGAGTCATCAGCCATATAAATTACATCCCTGGGGACAGGGAGGGGGGCACAGGAGGTGGAAATTTATTTTCTTCTAGATGAAAATTGAAGCGCTATGAGCAGGAGCTTTTATTCTTCTTCTTCCTTTTTTTTTTTAAATATTCCTACTGTATGGAATTAATTATATATTTATCAATGGCTTCTGTGTTGTCTTCTCTGCTACAAACATACTACATTTAATAAATAAATGTTTGGGAAGAACATGGTGATATCAAATACAGATCTTGTCCTTATTAAAGTCCCTCTTTTTCTCAGTTGCTTCTAGCCCCTACACCTTATATCATTGGTGTTCCAGCAAGTTTCTTCCTTTACAAACTGGATTTTAAAATGCCTGATGATGTATGGCTAATTGACCTGGATACCAATAGGGTAAGTGGTGCCCATAAGGACATTGTGGCTTTGTTTCCAGGGAACTGTGCACTTCCATCAACATACCCACTGAGAATTTAAGAATGCCCAGCCTCAGTCTGTCTTTGCCACTCCTGCCTTCAACTTTAGGATTCTGCTCCTTGTCATGTCTCAAGGTCCCCATTTCTTTTGCTCATAAGGCTTTCTTTTCCAGTTAATCCATCTTGCAATATGGTTGGAAGATAAATCCACAAACAAATGATAAAGCTGTCTTCTTGAGTAATTGTGACCTGTCTCTTATAGCCTAACCTAAGAAACGCTTAGTCTGATAAGAGCCTTCCGGCAGCATTGCTTGTCATGATTCAAATGGGACTGTGTATCCCGCTTCCCGCTGGGGCATGAGCAAGGCTGTTTCAAGGGAAATATGTATAACATCTTCTACTTGATGGAAATTCCAAAGGATGAGTGTGGGTTCACTCATGCTTCTCTTTTTTGTGGTAGATGATAAAGTAACTCCTCTGTTGCTTGTGATATTGTAAACAATAACAACCATAAAGGAGTGAAAATCAAAGTATTGATGCAGATGTCTGTGCCTGGGAGTTGTGGTTTTTGTTGTGGTCGATTTTTTGTTTGTTTTTAATTAATTATTTTACTTTATGGCTTTTATGCTTTGGTCTCTGCAGTTGTGGAGATTCAGGAGTTTTTGTTTTAGAAATGATTACAGCTGGGGATTTTTTAGTCTGTTGCTGTGCTTTAATTCCAGGTGATTGTTCCCACAAATGCAGAATCTTTGCCAGCACTGCCAGAACCAGAAGCTTCAGAGCTGAAAAAGCATCTGAAACAGGTAAGAAGCACTTTGGGGAAAGGACTTGGATTCAGTAGAACTTAGCAGATGCCATCTTGCACAGCTCTTCTGCTGTACTGGACAAGAATGCAAGTCAGCAAATGTAAAGCAAAATGTGTTGTAAGCAGGTGTGTATCCTGACACATCAGATGGATGTGAAAACATATCAGAGTACTAGAATACTCCTGTGCAAGAAAGTGCCCCTTGGTCAGTCATGGAGAGGTCTACTCTGCATGTGTAGGTGGGCTAATCAATAGGATGGCTGATTAAGCAACATTATAGGGGTGTCTTCTTTTGAGCTCCCTGAGCTGTATTACTTTCTAACATTATTTTCTCCTGACTAAGCTAAATTCTGTTTCACATCTCTCCGTAGTTTTCTCCAGAGGACTTCACTGTAATTTTTGTTACCTGTTTAATCTTTTTCTGTCTCTGCTGCTTCCACCTTTGTAATTTGTAGGGGAAGCACAGGACTAGGAATTTTCTGTCAGCCTGTTTAAGATTCCTCTTTCATATAGCTGGCCAGTTAGAACATCCCCCATGTTGTAATGTAACAGCATATTGAGCTTGAAAAGCAGTGTCAGTTGATACAGATGTTAAGTGGTAGGTATCCAGTTGCTGCTTTTCTGTCTTAATGGAGAGAGTTAATTTGGAAAAGTGAGTGGGCACTGAGGTTATAACTGCAGTTAATTTCTTAGCCAGGTGAGGGATAAGTTGAAATGCATTTGGACACAACAGATGGTTTGGTTTTTACTGTTTTTTGGGGCTAAACTTGTTTCCAGTTGGTGCAGAAAGTTCCAGATTCCTCCTTTACATTTGCCATGTGGGCTTTAAACTCTGACTTGATCCATCAAGCTATGATCATCTTTGTTCCCCCTCCATTCAGAGATCTGTGTGTGAGGTCTCAGTCTCTCCTCTCAGGTCCTGCTAAGCCATTAATCAGCTTGGGTCATCCTGGCTGATCGTGTCAAGCAGGTTTTATCTCTTTATTTCTGTTTTCCTTATGCATGCTGCATGCAGTATCTAAAGGTAAAGTGTGTTACTAATGTGATGAGTTCTGCTCTTTCTCTCTCCTTGTAGACCAGGAGAGCAAAGTGTGTAACCTCTATGGTACCCCCGGTACCTGCTGCCAGCACAGATGGAAGCAATGTGTTGCTTGGAGTTCTGTTAGATCCACCTTCCCCCCACTTCTGCCTCACCCCCTTGCAATTTCAGGCACCATTCAGCAAATCTCTCTCACTAGGGCAAAATTGGATATCAGAAGAACAAACTGGAGTTTTCTTGAAGATGTATTTAAAATTCTCAGAGCCTTCACCCAAATTCAGGTTATGGCCCTATGTATTCCTGTAGGCATTAAGAACTGACCGTTGGCAAAGGAGAAGGAGCACTATTGGTTGCTGTACAAAGTAGAGAAGACTAAATTGTGACTCACATCACTAAGACTGTCACTTTTGTGTGCCTTTGGGTCTTAATGTCAATGAATAAAATTCAATATGTCTGCTTTTAAGCTGCAGTAAAAAGTTCTTAGCTGCATCAATAAGGACAGCAGCCTTTCCACTTTCCAAAGTGGCCATATGTGAGTGTTTGGGGGTGGGGCAGTTACACCTCTTTCCCAAGATGTGCCTATTTTCTGGTCCCTTTTATTTCCTCTCATTTGTGATATTTGGTAGTAATAGATATTTTTTTTCCTTCCATCTGTTTCTCTGTGGTCATGTGTTCGTCTTGGCTCTGATGGGCTGCTGATGTTATCATATGATCTTCCATCTTGCCTCCAGTGTCTGGTTAGCATGACTGCAATCACTCAGAAACAGCTGCTCACTCCTGACAACAAGGTTCTTTATTTTATTGTTTTCCCTTCAATTTTCCATTTTACCCTTTTCCTTTGGAATTTTGGTTTTTGTTTTGTTTTGTGTGTTTATTTATTTATTTTTAAAATAAAAAGATGAATATGCAGTGGGCAAATGGGAGAAATGAGGAAGATTTAGGTTAGGGTGTCCAGGACTGATCTACCACTTGTGCTGCTCCAGTGCGTAGCCTGGAAAATGTTATGAGGGTTGAAGGGGATTTTTGCTTTATGGAGAGGTGAAGACCCCATTCGGATTGGAAGTGGAGCTTTGCAGGGTTACAGGCAGATGCCTGAGTAAAGGTGTCTCCACATTGTCCTGGGATATCAAACTCAGTGGTTGAACAGCAAAGTTTCAAGGCCTCTAGATCCCAAGATGTGTCCAAATTGCATATGGGAATAACTCTACAATAAGTTGTACACAATTCCATACTACTTGTGGTCCAGTTTGGACTGTCTGTTTTCATGTCATGAATGATCTAGCGAAGTGGATTTTTGTGCTGCTCCTTGGCTGGCTCCAGGACTGTTTCAGCATTGAGGAGATCATTTTGACAACCCACGTAAAGGAGGGCCTGAAGGTATTTGTTTATTCAGCATAGGAGATGGTTTAAGACAAACTAATGGAGCATGCATAGTTGTTGCGATTGCCTAGAGGGCAGGGTAGCTCTGATCTCTCTTGTTCCTTGAATAACTTGTCTTGCTGAATGTGTGCATCATGTTGTCCTTTGTTAGGCACTGGCCAGCATGAGTCTGAATACTCAGCCCATTCTTAATCTAGAGAAGTTCCAGGAGGGGCAGGAGGTGCCACTGCTGCTGGGAAGACCACAGAATGATTTGCAGTCTACTCCCTCCACAGAATTCAACCCTCTGATCTATGGAAATGATGTGGACTCTGTGGATGTGGCTACAAGGTGAGGCTGAACTGGAAGGTAGTGTTGAGTCTTCATAAAGTTTGTGCTTGAAGGCAGCACAGGTGCTTCTGTGTGTCCTGTGTTGGAAACAGCATCTTCCAGGTTCTACTGCAGATTCCACTTTACATCATGGGAAAAAAGAGCAGAGATGACAGTGTTTATTTGAGATGTATTAACTACATGAACATGTATGCATCTTGAGGGAGTATTTTCTTGCTTGCATTTTCCTGTAGGTCATCTGCTTTACCTGGACTTGTCAGTCTGCTATTGTAACCTCAGCTTAAATCACAAGCCTTGAACTACAAAATAGGCTGGAGACTTGGTTGTCATCTCAACTAGCAGAGATGAGAATGATGTCTCTTATTGGGTTGGTCCTGGTGTTGACATTGTAAATTAAAACAAAGTGATTTCTTGAGTTTTGATTTTATTTTTTTTAAAGACAACTGTTTTCTAAGAAGAGTTAGGTTTTTGTACTGGGTTACCATTCTTCAAAGGTTTGAAACATTGCATATGGCATACCTTTTAAAGACTGTTTTCTATTCTGTTGTGTTCTGTGTTTTTATCTGATATATTGTCCTCTGTTTCTTTTTAGGGTTGCTATGGTGAGATTCTTCAACTCACCAAATGTTTTGCAAGGTTTCCAGATGCATACTCGCACTCTTCGTCTCTTCCCACGACCAGTGGTGGCCTTCCAGGCAAATTCTTTTCTTGCCTCTAGACCGAAGCAAACACCTTTTGCAGATAAGCTTTCCAGGACACAGGCAGTAGAATACTTTGGAGAATGGTCACTCAACCCTACTAACTATGCTTTCCAAAGAATTCATAACAGTAAGTTTTGGCCTTGCCTTTCCTGCAGTTGAGTGTAATGTAGGATCTTAAAAAGCAGAGGGATTCTAGGGAAGGACTTAGTTTTATACCATGTTATTCCTGCTGGGGATGGAAATCCAGTTCAAGGAACATTTTTCTATTTTTATGTATGTCCTTATGTCTCTCTATCAAGCCAACCCTGCTGTTAGCCACTAGCTCCTCCAATTAATTTCAACTCCTGTCTTGTTTGCTTATGGAGAAGAAGTCTTGTAGGCTTCGTGGAGTTGAGACTGTCCCTTCCCTTGTGCCAGACTTAGTAGGGGGTAGGCTGACTCTGAACAAAGCTTTTTACACCAATAAGTGAGTTCAGTTAACTGTGTCCTTGTTTTGTTGTGCAGACATGTTTGACCCAGCCCTGATTGGTGACAAGCCGAAGTGGTATGCTCACCAGCTGCAGCCCATCCACTATCGTGTTTATGATAGCAATTCTCAGCTGGCTGAAGCGCTGAATGTCCCAGTAGAGAAAGAAACAGACTCTGATCCCACTGATGACAGGTTAGTGGGGAGCATAACCCCAGGCACATGATAGTTACTGCAGATTGCTGGGCTTTTCCTACTTCTCATTTGCAGCCTTTTCCTCTAGCTTGCCAGGCTGCTGTTTCATTTCTTCTGTCTGGGCAGAATACTGGCACTGAAGTAAACTGTCTCATTGCTCATCACAGCAACCTCTTAACGCTTTGCTAATGTCTTCTTAAGCCTTCATTTAATGTGATTCTCCATTTTAATTTTCCTGTTTTCTTTTGCTACCTATATGGCACTTGATATTTGCTATTTCTTCCCACCCTAATGCTTTTTTATTCCATACTGTTCTTTCTCTGGTTATTTCTGTTGCAGTACTACAAGTACTCCCACCCATCCTACCACTCTTTCAAATCTCTACTCAGTGCACATAGCTATGCTAAGCTTGTTGGTACTATCCACTGCCTGAGACCTCCTTGTGTATTCAGTAAAATGGCAGTAAACTCTTTTTGTTATAGTAGTTTTGGCTGTATTTCCCAGAGTTTTGGATCTAGTTTTATTATCCTTCATTCTCTGCTAGCCTGTGAGATCTTTCAGGCTTAGACTTTTTTACATTCTACGCAGCACCAGTAGTCCTGACAGAGTGGGACTTATCATTAGTGGGAATGCTTTCACTTGTGGTTTCCGTTCCCTTGAAGTTGTCCTGCACATTCCCACTCACGCTGAGAGTTGATACACTACTCCCTGCTCACTTACGCTTGACCTTATGAACTTTGCTGAGAGCCTTTAAATGTCTTCCCGTATGTCTCTTGACGTACCTCAAAGTTATTTAATTTGCTCTGACCTTTCATGAAGCTGACTTCTGACTTTTGCCAGAAATTCGTTTGTAGAGTCTGTAGTATTATGAGATTTTTAAGAGGCCCATAAAAACAGTGCTGATTCGCAACACTCAAACATCAAGCCGTGCTGTTGCTCATATGCTGCCACTCATCTCTCTCTCTCACCTGTTGTGGCAGTGACAGTGTCGACTATGATGACTCAAGTTCCTCATACTCCTCCCTTGGTGACTTTGTCAGTGAGATGATGAAATGTGACATTAATGGCGATACCCCAAGTAAGTAACTCTGAGCTGTACTTTCACAAGGTCCACATAGGTTCCTCTTCCCTACTCATCTGCACTGTGGAAAAAAAATGTCTCCTCTAAGTCTCTGGATGAGAGTATTGTTCTATCGCACTTTTGCTTTGAGGTAAAAGTGTACCCCATGTCCTTCTTCAATATCCAGGGGTAGGCTGAAAAAAGACTTTTCTTCTGCTTGTAAACAATGCCCTCCAAAGGACACTGCGATGAGGAAGACCAGAAATAGGTGCTGCTGAACAAAACTGGCTCACTAGAGTTGGAAACAACCTGCTGCTCCCAGTAAATACTATACAATATGGGCAGCAGAGCACAAGCTTTCTCCTGCCTCCGCAGATTTGTTCTCAGTGCTGGCTTTAGTGAGTCGCCCTGCCCTGTGGGGACAGGAAAATGCTATCTCTGTAGCTTATGTGGAGGCTGCAGCAATAACATCTCTTGTGAGAGTGGGAAACTCTCACTTTCTTCAGCAAACTAAATGTAGGAATGCCAACACATGTCCTATGTCCCAAGGACAAGAGGTCATAATCATAAGTTTCAACAAAAAAAATTCTGTTTGGACATAAGGAAAAGATCTTCATGGTTAGTTTAGTTAAACAGGTTCCCAGGATCACAGTAGAATGTCAAGCCTTGGAGACTTCCAAACTCAATGGGACAAGGCCCTGGGCAAACTGCTTTAGCTTTGAAATTATCCTACTTGGAGCAGAGAGTTGGAATAAATGGCCTTCAAAAGCCCTTTACAACCTAAATTTTTATGCAAGTTTGTGCTAATGAGTTGTCCTCGTCTGCTGGGGGTCTTTAGTTAGATGGGCAAAAGACTGAGGAAGGCAGTGTTCTTTAATGCAAAATGATGTGTTTGCAGATGTTGACCCCCTGACTCACGCAGCCCTTGGTGATGCTAGTGAAGTGGAATTTGATGATTTTCAAGAATATTCAGGGGATCTGGATGAACAGGCCATGGACAGTGAAAACTCCCAAGAGAACAACCAGCCTCGTTCAAGTTCCAGTACTACAGCCAGTAGCAGCCCCAGCACTGTCATCCATGGAGTGAATCATGTGTGTACTGAGATGAGTTCAGCCCTAAGATCAGCGTGTTAGGATATAAAGAAGGGGAGAATGCACATAGTTCTTTCTGAGAAGGGCGAAAGCTAATAGGACTGTGAAACCATGCGCAGATTAAATTGTATGTTCTTTCTGGACTTTCTGAGCAAGATGGAGATTACTGGTACCCTCTTATGCTGGGATAGAGCATTCTTGTACATAAAATCTGCCATGCATTGAAAAATGCAGCATTAACAGAGACCAGTGGTCCAGGTTGTGACTGCAGGAATTCCTTTTACAGAGTCAGGAAAAACTCGATGTCTTAGAGGAACAGGCAGTGGGGTGGGGAAACTCATGAATCTGTGGTCGTTTAGGAAGAATGGTAGTTGCTTGCATAACCACCAAACAGGGTAATGGAGAGCCATTCTTCTGAGCTAACACTTTCCAGTAAGATCTGTTTTACAGGGGTGAGTCCCTAGAACAGTGCACAAATCCTGTAGCATATATAAAATCCTAGATTAGAGCCACAGATAGTGGGGATGGGGTTGGGACCCAGTAACAAACAGCAAGGACCCTGCAGACTTCTCAGTTTGAAATAATTGTTCTTGTCCTGCCCTTCAGTTGTATGTAACGCAAGTTAGCGAACAGATCAATGATTTGACTGGTCCACAGGAGTCAGCAGATTCAACAGAAATGGAAGAGAAGTTGGTTGCTGGATTTTCAAATCTCCCTTCCTTGTCACTGCAACCAAGCTTTCCCAAGATGAGCTTGGATCGTCGTGAGAGTGACAGCGCAGCTGGCAGCATGAGCTCCTCAGAAGGGGTGGTGAGGAAGCGAGAGTATGACAACCCGTACTTCGAGCCGCAGTATGGCTTTCCTACGGAGGATGAAGATGATGAGCAGGAAGAGAGCTACACCCCAAGGTTTAACCAGAATCTCAACGGAAGCAGGCAAGTCCTCCTTGTCTCCTGCCCTTCTGAACAGCACTGTTGGGGTTTCCAGCTGCCTCCTGTACTTTAATGTTCCTTCATTCAAATGTCTTTTGCACCTGAAATGCATTGTCGATCACTTTCATTTAATATTGCAATTCTGTAAAGCCTTCTGGTTTGAGTAAAAGCATTTGCTCAGCGCCCTCAGTTCCTTGCTTTTATTTAAGCAGTAGGAGCTAACAGAATTATCAGTTCTTCCTTGAAACGTACTGGTGGGGTGTTGGTTGGCTGGGTTTTTTTGTTTGGTTTGTTTGTTTTTACAAAGCTTTCTGTTTTGGGGGAAAGATAATACAGTGATTGATGGCATTGGGTTTTCTTGTTATTGCTGTCAAAGCAGAACCCATTCCCCCCCAAATCCACCAATGCCCTTTTGCAGACAAGTTTTTAACATGCCCTGAAAGGTAGTAAAAGCCTGGATGCAAAGATAGTTCTATTATCTGGTTTTTTGGTTTTTGTTTCTTTGGTTTTTTTGTTTGTCTTTTTTCCTCTTCCTTTTCTTTTTCTTCTTTTCTTCTTTTTCAACTTTTCCACAAGGGTAGGGGTAGCATGATGAAAACTGATGAGGAATGAGACCAGCATCGATCTTCCACAGTCATATAACGTGTCGATTTGGGGCGGGAAGGGGGAAAGGTAATAACAGTTGTAATTAATTTCTTTAAAGGTCTCAGAAGTTACTCCGTCCAAACAGTTTAAAACTGGCCAATGATTCTGATGCAGATTCAGATTCCAGGGCCAGCTCCCCGAACTCTACTGTGTCCAACAACAGCAGTGAAGGTTTTGGGGGCATCATGTCTTTTGCAAGTATGTACTAATGAATTCATTAAACTGGTTTTACTTACTATGTTAGAGTTTTCAGAGCGATGGAGTAGAGGGATGGCTAGTGAAGAGAATGGCTTGGTTGGCAAATAGTTACCAGCTGTCCAGAAGTCATGTTGGGAGCCACAGGACCTATTTAACTTTCAGTGCTGATAACTACTGCTTTGTGTGTTTTTCAGTAAGAAGGACTAAAGTTACGTGGCTAAGCCTTTGAGCTATAAGGCACTTTAGGGCACAGATCAGAAATTCTTCTGTTTCATTTAAACAAAAAAAATGTGCAATTTCACGAGGTTGATACAAAAAAAAATCTCACCGGTGGTATGCCTTCCCTGCTACCATGTTGTGTGTTGAGGTGCTAACTTCAATTTCTTGACTGTGCTCACTTACTTTCGGTTATATTTTAACAATAAAATCTATAGACATGGGAAAGTAATCTCGAGTTTTTTAATGAGAGGGAGAAGATACAGCCAGTTGAGTCTTGCACTACACTGGTAAGCAGTGCATGAAGTTTGCAACAGTAGGGAAAGCATATTGGATGTTTCTGGTAAAGTGATTTTTACTGAAATAAGGCTTCAAAAGAGAGAACCAAAGCAAATTTAAATAGTACACTGACATTTTATATTGACATCTTCAAGTGTTAATCAGCTCATTGATTTACATGAGATGCTTTCAGGCTTTCTACAAGCTTAACCAGATGACAATGTGTTCTTGTGTTCTTAAGATCTGTCTATACTAGGAAGAACTTTTGTTTTCTCCTAATGAAGGGAAAGCTTCTCTTTCAAGACCATACTTCTGTGACAGATTTACAGTGTTTTACAGGCCCACTGCACAATCCTCACTTCAGAATTAAATTTTGTAGAGATCTTCCATCATCCTGTTCTGTTTTGTGGCCCCTACCATTCATTTGCTCCTAAAAAGAGGATCAAACTAGAAGACACAGCTGATGTGAGGTTACCTGTTTAAGTGAAGGAGGACAGGTGGATATTGCTGTTACATTTAAGACTCAAAGATACAACAGCAATGATTGTAACATGAAAGCTAAAAAATATGATTCTGTACAATTTAAAATAATCTGATTAGACATATGGTTGCAATATAAATGGGATGATGTTATGCTTTTGAGACTTTTGGGTAATAAAGAAGAGCTTCATCATTAAGCATCTTGAATAAGAAGGTGAATTACTGGAAGTTTAGGAAGTGTGTGCAGTGAACATTAGGCATTTGTTTTCTTCTTCTGTCATAGGCAGTTTGTACAGAAACCACAGCACAAGCTTCAGTCTGTCCAACTTAGCCCTGCCAACCAAAGTTGGGAGAGACAAGAACACTCCGTTTCCCAGCCTGAAAGGTAACTGTTTTTCCTTTTGTATTCTACAGCCTTTACAATTCTTCTGACTTGAGAGTCTGAAGTCTTACCCCTAACAGGAGTCCTGAGATTGACACAGTTTGGTAGTTTGGGTAGTACCTTTCTTAAGTATCAAGACAGTAAATTCTTTTGATATTTCTTGGTCAGACTTCGTCCCAACAACTGGGCTGTGTTGGGGTGGGAGACTGGTGAGTCTAGCCTGTGTTAATGGATACACTATGAATGTTCGTTTTGTTTTGTACTTTGTTTTATTTTTGAGTACATAGAGTAAAGAATGGGAACCAAGAGGTAGGTCCTACTTTTGTACTGCCACTGTCTTCCTGATTAGCCTTTGGTAACTTGTTAGAGCAGTGATGCTGCATTTGTAAGTGGGGGTAATACCGGCCTCCCATGGAGAGTGCAGTGTACGTGGGTTTCAAAAGTGCTTATAGTCTTCTGAGTTCACTCAATAGAAAATTTCTGATCAAAATCAAATTATAACTGTGCTTCAGCTCAGTCGGAGTGAGGATTGATCCCTAACTTCTGTGCACAATCTTTCCATTGGAACATCTCCTGTTTGTCCGCAGTATCATTAAGTAACATGTCTGAATGGGCACTAGAGAAATGACCCTGTTACTGTGAGGAGTTAGACAGCCTGGTCGTCCTTGTACCAGATGTAATAACAGAGGAGTGAGCACGTGCTGAGACCTTTTCAGTTGCTAAACTGGGGAAAGGTTTTATTTTACCTTTGGAGTTATTCTAGCTGATCAGAACTTACTGCTTTTAATATGTTGATTTTTTTTCATTTATTTTTTCCTCCTCATCATTTTCATCGGTAAAGATTACTTTAATCTGGAAGTGGGAAGGGATGTGGATGAAGGTTGGTATGATGTTTTGCTGACCTTTGACCTTGTAGAAACAAAGGCCAAAAGCTGGTTTTTGTGTTTCTGCTTTGGACTTTGTTTTTGAGACAAGTAATCATTCCCTGTGTGTAAAATGAGGAGGAACAGGACTGGTATGGTGAAAACACTAGCAGAGATTCTGCACAGCTGTTTTTGACAACCTTTTACCAGTTGGTTACATTTTCGTGTCCAGTTCACTGGATAAGAAACATGCTTCATGTCAGGGTTATTTCCATGAATAAACTTAATGACTGATTACATGCATTGGAAGAAAACAGTGATGGGGTTTGCCATTCCACGTTCATGCTTTGCGCCTCATCTTCTGCACTTTGGTGTTCTTTTCTTAACTGTTGTAGGGTCTTTAATGTTTCTATGCTGATATGAGGATGGGATTTCTGTGGAGTAGCTCAGTCTGTTTTATGCATGTGCAAGTGTGTGTGTGTGTATGTGTTCACTTGTGTGTGCATGCTGGCTCACTGGGATTCCCACTGGGCACTTCACTGTTTTTTAAATGTTTTTGTCTCCGTTGTAGAGGTATAAAATTGCTGCATTAACTTGTTCTTACCAAGTGTGTGTGGTACCCTGTATTTCCAACTGTAATGGGAAATGATGCTGGGACTCCATCTCATTGCTGCTGTTCGACCACTTTCCATCTACCTTTTTAATTTTTACTTCATGCACATCCATTGATATTTTTTCCTCAGTGATGCAGATATTTTTGATAGTGCCCTTGAAATATGATATGTACAGTAATGTCCTTGAAGATGCAATACATTGATTAGTTCCACGATGCCAAATTTCAAGTCAAGCACTATCTCTGAGATTAATTACCCTGGCCCTTGATGTCTTGGGCTTTCAAGCATCCTTCCTGCTCTAAGCGTCATTTGGGTTTTGTTTTGAGGGAGGGCTGGGAAGAAGCTGGTAGTTGGATTCTTTTGATGCTGATGGTGGGGAGTGTAGATATTGTAGTATACTACTAATTGTATATTTTGTGTCCCAGTATTTGGGTTTAATACTATAATGGAGATTATTACTGAAGCTGGCCCAGTAAGCAATGAAGGTGGGTTCCCTACAGCATGAGCTGTGCATGATATAACAATTTCCAGCATTCCCTGTGCCTGCCTTTGGGCTACCTTTCTCACTGGGTAACCAGTACCACATGATCTATACTAGTCACCCCCAATGCATTATGCTTTTACATATAGTGACTAATTTGAAGATGGTTCTTGCTGTGGAACTGCATGCAGAGCAGCCAAAATTTTCCTGCCTTTCACCTACTGCTCCCATTACCATCTTCTCTTTTTCTCTCTGCATTACTCCCATTACTGTTTTCTGCCGATGTGTGATGCTAGAATATGATATACGCTGCTGCTTTTTTGGAGTTTCCATTTTGTTTGAAGTCTGTTACCTGTAATCCGAGTAGGTGTGTTAGCCAACCTTAGCATTGCTTGTTAGTGTCCTGGGATTGGACTGTTTTCCTTCCACCCCTTCCTCTCATCCTGCTTCCTCTCCTCTTTAGGAAACAGACGAGCCCTTGTGGATCAAAAGTCATCAGTCATTAAGCACAGCCCAACAGTGAAGAGAGAGTCTCCATCGCCTCAGGGACGAACTAGCAATTCCAGGTAATATTTTTCATTACTTTTTGAGTATAAAGTGTTGTTAGAGTGGCCTCATACTTGGCCGATGTTTCATCGAAAGTCTAGCTGTTGAAGACTAAATAGTACTTCTCTGTGGCCTTAAGCTTGCACATATTATTGTCCAAGAAGATTCAGTATGGATGGTCTTACTGTTAATAGCACAGATAAATATTTTCCTGTGCTCCAAAATGTGTCCTCTTTCGTCTGAGATCCAAAAAAATTCTAGGTCCTTACTTTTACTCGATATTTATTCTTTGTAATTGAGTGTGTTCTGAACAAGGTAGTCTAGCCAGTCAAGTTTTAATGCAGCATGCAGAGAATCAGCTCAGTCACATGAAGCAGTTTGATTTCATGAATTCGTGTGGAATGCTTTTGTCAGCCTTGGGAAGGGACTCAGGGTGGTGCAAGTAAACATTACCTGACCTATGCCTGTGCTTTCTCCTCCCTTTCCTATGGAGCAGTCATGGGTAGTGTGAAACTTCCTTTGAGCTGCTGTAGCTGAGAGACAAGCAAGAACGATAACTGCAGTTCAGACTGGGGAAATGCAGCATGTTGTGCAGGATTTCCCTTCTTCTTACCATTCCCTCCCCTGCGGCAAAACAAACTGAAGCAGTGCACAGGGCAAGGCTGCTGCAGTAGTGCTGTTAGTAGTGCTGTGCTTCCTCTTTTGAGGAAAGACTGCAGGTCGGACAAGGCTGCTGTCAGAGAAGGTTGTGGCATAGAGGATTCCTGTGGATTCTGAGGAGTGCTGTGAAGGTGAGAAGTAGAGCGGTAGCTAGAGGGAACTAGAGGAAAATCTGATTACAGCTTATTATAGGAAAAGAAAATAAAATATTTGATACTGTATCTACAGAACAGAGCTTGGGCTGTGTGTGGTTATGTTAGCAGCAGGCTAGATTTGAGCTTCTTTCCTGTGGTAGGAAATGCATTTCTGCATGTGTCTTGGCCATATCTCTTTTCCTATGCAAGCCAAGGTAAGCAGAGGGCTAACTTTTGCCTGCTTCCTGTTAAATCCATCAGTGAGAACCAGCAATTCCTGAAGGAGGTGGTACACAATGTTCTCGATGGGCAAGGTGTTGGCTGGTTGAACATGAAGAGAGTCCGACGTCTGCTGGAGAGTGAGCAGCTCCGTGTCTTTGTACTAAGCAAGCTGAATCGCACGATCCAGTCAGAAGAAGATGCTCGACAGGATGTCATACAGGATGTGGTCAGTGCTGAACTCAGCAGGGTCCTCACACCTGGTGTCTGCTGAGGGGCTATTTGTAGAAAGTTTTTGTTAAATTGCCTCCTAGGAGCTGATGTTACAGTAGTTTTGGAATTTATGTTCTTGAGTTACTATCTCACTTCTGGCACAGTGACACTGATGAGCTTTTTGTTGCAGGAGATCAGCCGCAAGGTTTATAAAGGTATGCTGGACTTGCTGAAGTGCACCGTGCTGAGCCTGGAGCAATCATATGCGAATGCTGGCCTGGGAGGCATGGCCAGTGTTTTTGGCCTGCTAGAGATAGCACACACTCACTATTACAACAAAGGTAAAGAAGAGCCTTTATGAGGATACAGTGTTTGTGAATCAGACAAGATCCTTACTGTGAAGGTAGCTGTTTTGTGGCTTCTGATATTTCAGGGTTTTATGACACTTTCAAAATAGGTGAGAACTGGACCATTGTTACTGAAATCACTAAGTACTCTTGGAAAGTCTCACAACACTTCTTTATTTTTCAGATTTTTCTTAAAATCTCATTCTTAATGCAAAATAAGAAAATGCATGCATAAGGAAAATGAGCAAAAGATGACAAAAAAGCTGCCTCTCTGCTTCATATCTGACTCAGGTGTAATCTCAAATGATGAAAAGCTATGTATTTCATAGTAGCAGAGGGGTAACATCTGCTAAACACCTTATAGTTGGTGTTCTGGGTGGCTTTTCTTCAGAGGTGTTAGGAGTTGGCTTAGATGCCCTGTGGGTTACAGGTGTTCATTTCCAGTTGTGTTAGAATGCTGTAGAAGGTGAGGAAGGCTGTTGTAGCATAGCAGTCGTGACTGGGGGCAATTAGACCAATCTTGGTAATTGTCAACCTTTTAGTCTGACACTGGTTATAAGCAAAGTTATAGAGCAGCTGCTGTAAAACTCAGTGGTGTCAGAGTGAAGTCTTGCCAACGTAATGCCAGATGCTGTGATTGGATGGTAAATAGAGTTTACCCAGTAAGTTAATTGTGGTCACAGTAGACAAAATTTTACATAAGCTTTTAAAGCCTTGATACATCTTTGAAGGACTTCTCTCACTGTTGCATAACATCTTGATTCATAGTCACATTTTAGCTACTTACTATGTTTTCAAAGAGTTGGTGCAGATATTTCTAGAAATGTTTTATATACAGTATTTCTTTTTCAAAAGCGTTCTGTTTTGTTCAGTTTGCAAATGATGTATACTATTTGAACAGCACATGATGCATATAAGTTATTTGTCTAGAGGAAACTGAATCTTAATAAAGCGTGCTTGTGAACAACTTATTTTAATATGGCCAAACTAAGGACTTACGTTTAGGAACAAGGACAGTTTGCAATAATAGCAGCATTGGGAACTATGTCCTAGGAAGCAGTGTCTCTGAAAATGGCAGCTATGTGTGAACTTCCCGCTGTTTACTGTGTCTCTAAAAGCTGGAGAGGGGGGCACTGTGTAAAGCTGGGAATATAGACTGTGGTGCGGCTATTGTATTGTCTCCAGATATGTCACTAACAAGACCCAGAGCTGAGGTAGTGCTTCCAGTTCTGATCATCACATCTTGAAAATTGAGGAGGTTTCTGAAATGACCTACAAAGAACTGGGAAAACACCTTTGCTCTAAAACATGGAGGTGTTCAGTCTGTTGAATGTTTGCTGTTGATTGTTTTCAACTATTATCCAAATGGAAAGGTTTTGCTTGTAGCAGAATCTTTATTCTACTGGACAGAGATACCACAAGGTCTGCTGGTATGACAAATGTAGATATTAGGATATGAAATTGTGACTATTAGCCTCATCAGCTATTGAAACAGTTTGTGCAGGTTTGCAGAAGGGTCTTTACAGAAAACCTAATTTTAATTATTATGTTCTGAAAGTTTTGCTGTAATTCGAACCGTGGGTTTTGGTACAGTGAAAAATCCAAACTGCCTTTGGGGATATATGGTTATAGGAAGCCTTGGAGAATGATGGAAGAGCTATAGCTGATTTTTTTTTTCTTAACTGAAGTTTAATTTAGTGTTACCCATCAAAGATGATTGTATTTGTCATCTCCGCATTGTGAGAGGGACTTGCTTATATGCTAGAAATAATATTCTTGGTAGTTTAGGCAGAGTTGTTTAATTTTGCACAGCTCAGCAGAGGAGATACTACAGTTACTGTGTCAAAGAAGATTCCTAGGTTTCAAACATACAGGAGGGAGATAATTTGAGTATCCTTGAAACAGCATTCTGGCTTTCTCCTCTACTGTTTCCACCAGTGTGTCAGACTATCTGCAAGCCGTGGTGACCTATGGGAATAAATGTGGGACTGAGCTGTTTCAGTGTCAGGCTTAATTATTTAGGTGCGACCATCTGTCTCATCTTTCTCTTCCTGCTCTTATTTCCTTTTCCTTATGTTTGTTTTTTTTTTTTTCTCTCTTTTTTTTTTTTTTTTTTTTCTTTAAAGAACCAGAGAAAAGAAAACGAAGCCCAACGGATGGATCTGTCACTCCAGTTGGCAAGGATCCTGCATCATCTCCAAGAGTGGAGCCAAAACCTGCGATGCAGCTGCCTGTACCTCAGCTGATGCCAAGGGCACCGAGCCCTGCAGGCAAAGGACCAAGGGAGTTTGACACAAGGAGTCTAAAGGAAGAAAATTTTATTGCTTCCATTGGTGTGTATTGAGGTGCAGCTGAAGTGCAGGAGGGGTTTCTGTTTTAGCATTAGGTTCTATTTGCATTCTCTCCATTTTGACACACAACATTGCTGCTGTAACATGCTTCATTTACACTTTGAATCACAAGGAACAATCATATGTGTTTTCACTCTGCTCTTGGATTACATATCCAGGGCAGTTTTCTCCCAGAAGCTTTCTAAACTAAATTGTTTCTGAACTTCACTACACTTTAGACAACTTTAGTTTTTGTTCTGTGACTCATGTTTACAAGCAACAGGAAATGGCAAAAGGGAAACAGGGCCAGCAGGATTTTGTAAAAGGGCAACTTTGGAAGGGACTGTATGAAACAGAAGTTTTCTAATAATTGCTGACTACCTGTGGATTATCTGCATCCTGTCAGAAGTGGAACCCAGGATCTGCTGATTATTAATAAAAACTGCCCCAAAGATTTTAGCAGTAGTGTTACAGTTTCAGTGAGCAGGACTGATGGATCTTCCTTCTGTGCAATAGCAAATAGAATGCGTGTCCTAAACAGCATCTGCTAGGCTGGTCACTAGAAATTTTCCCAGTCTGATTTCTTAGCTGATACAGCTTTTCTTTATGTCTGTAAAAATGTTAGGGATAGGCTTTATACTGTTTTACCTAAAAAGGGATTTACAGAGGGAGGAGGGGCTGGAGGGAGTAAGAAAATAAAAATTTGGTTGGATCCAACCTGCTGTGGATTGTGAACAAGAGAAGAGTATCATCAGCATATGAGAGAAATTCTTTGTCAACTCTAAAAATATATCGTGTTAAATTTTAGCTGTTGCTTCTTTTAGCCTGTTAAAAATAATTTTTAATGGAATCATCAATCTACTGTGAGGCTGTACCTGCAGTATGGGGCATAAGACAAGGGGATGTGTGTATTGGGCAGTTTTGTGGCAGGAGCGCAGACCTTCTTCTTAAATCCACCTCATAGCTGCAGGCTGAGTGGTGTCAAGTCCTTCTGAACTGACACTGAACCCCTCCGACTTGATTTGCTTTCTTGTTTCCAGAGGTAATTTATGGAGGCAGTTGCTCGGAAACTAATCTTGCACTCTATTTGAAAATCTATCATGGAGCTAAAAGAGATTCAGATTTCCAGCATTTCAGTTTAGTGGTTTGGTTTGCTCTGGGTACTTCATTTATTTTCTTTAGAAAAGAGAAAAAGAAAATATGCTTCAGATAACACTAAGAATAAAACAGATGCTAGGCTAGTGTTCTTCTTAAAAATGAAGAGAGATCTTTGGATTACTGAGACTGCTTCTTTCACTCAGATGGAATTAAAGCCTCACAGAAATGGAAATTGTAGAAATCAGTCCATGTTTGTGAAGCATCATAAGGAGTGCTTTTCCAAAGAAGTGCTACTTAATGTGTTATGTTAACCGCTGTTTCCAGAATATTATCCTTAAACAATCCACAGTGTTCAAGGACAGGCAACAGGTAAATTCTTATTTGTGGTTCCGGTGCTCTAATGATTTCCACTTGTCTTCTATGCAACTAAGTTACAAGAAGGATGTGGTTCCACCAAAACTGATCAAAGTTTGAAGAACTTCAGTGTTTTTTTCTAAAGCCTTTTTATTCTAACTGGTTTTGTCTGTCACCAAGAACCACCAACTAGTATGCAAGTCAGTCTTTAAGAAATTGCTGTAAAAACAGTGTAGTGTCCGTGTTCATCTGATGCTTGAGATGTAGAAGTAAAGGGAATTTCTGTTGTGTTGCAGGAAGATAATTTAAAGCTGCTTGGCTATTATACTTCCTTTATGTTCTGTTATGGAAGCTTCAGTATATGGCAATTCTTTGGATATACAGGACTAGAGTTAGTCATGGCTAGGCTGAAAATCCTTCTGTAGTGTAGTGAAATGCAGACTTTTTCATTCAAAGTAACTTCTTTAGGGAAGAAGCATTTGGTAAACATTTACATGTTGCGAAAATAACAGTATTTATAAGTAATTTCATTTAAACATGAGAGAAAATGTTTTTATGTGAAGATGATCTAACACTGGAACAGGTTGCCTGGAAAGGCTGTGGATTCTCCTTGTGTAGAGGTAGTGAACACATGACTGGACATGGTCCTGCGGCCGCCTGCTCTAGCTGACCCTGCTTTGAGTGGGGAGGTTTGACTAGATGGTCTCCAGAGCTCCTTTCGAACCTCAGCAGATCTTTGATTTTCCGAAGGTTGGAAGGTTCTTACAGCCTTGTGTATAACTGAAGCTGTCAATTAATCTGTTGGTATTGTATGGACAAAATACAAATTGGGCTGCTAACCTTTTGACCTAATTACAAGAGAAAATACTAGAGTAAAAAGTACGTCGTCAGCATGATGGAGTAAAACGATGTGCGACACTGTTTGCAATAGCCATACATAAAGTGTATGTTAGTGTGGCAATTAACTGCGTGTCTGAGATCTAAAGGTATAGTAGCTGAATGTGCACAGATTTCTTGATCTGCAGGAACAACAGCCGGGAGGTTCACAGAATTTTCCAAAGTTCAGAGTGGATGTGTTCCTACTTGACCCCCCTTTTCTTGTTCATTTTTCAGAAAGTTTCTGGTCTCTTGTGTACTGATGAAGTATGTAGGATGCTCCCTTGTAACAGGGAAAGCTGTTAGTATTCAAAATTCTTATTTCTGGGCTGAAGAGTGATGGGGTTTTATCAGTTGAGGATTGATCTTTTCTGTGCTTTAATACCTAATTGCTTAGCTAGGAAAATAATTGTGAAGATTATGCTTCTGCTACTTTGTTTCCTGAAAGATCACCTGTTGTTTGCTTACTTCTGGGGTTCTTGTCTTCCAGGGTCCTTGGTCATTGCCTACAGTGTTGGCCTTTTGTTAGGACACTGGTGGCTTTAAACTTGACAGTTAATAGTTTCCCCATTTATGTTTATGATTAATTCGGTTTTGTTGCATACTTGCCGGAACTGTTACTGAAAATGTCAGTACTTACTGAAGTTACTATTACTACTTTTAAAATACTTGCTTAATGCTGACAGATGACTTTGACAGTTTTTTGAAGCAGATACCTAGTTTGTCTACATTGGATCCTTTCTGGACTTGCTGTCCTGTTTAGTTCAGACTCGTAACAAAGTCACAGGCATAGTATTTTCTGCCCCTTGAGTTTTTTGGAGATTTCCCTTTTATTCTTTGGCAAAGTAGCTGAGAGTAAAATCTAGGGTGTTTTTAATGTGCTAGGATATACTCTACCCTGAATTAGCAAGCAAGTCAGCTAAAAGTAATTTAATGACAGGTATTGTAGCTTTCAGCCTGGTGGTTTTTGATATGAAGCCAGATAGAGCACTTAAGAGGCCAGATGTTTTGAAGGCGCTTTAACAAACAAATTCAATACATCTTAAAGAGACTGTTATTTGTGTCAGTGTGTACTCAGCTAGATAAGCCTATAGGATGCTGTTTGGATCCATGAGCAATTTCATCCTGTCCATATGTGTACTTATGCAAGTTGAAGGAACATCCATCAATCATGAAGCAGATATAGAAATCAATTGACTAGAGCCGTCTTTCTAGCTTTTCCTCCCTTGCTACATTTGCCTTGCTCCTGATACATTTAATGATAGTACTTTGGAGCCTTCCTCCACACTTGTAACACTATCCTTTTTGAATTTTTTTTTTTGGTAGGCATTTTGCTAAATGGAGCTCTTTTAGAGCCTGCCTTGCCCTAATTTCTGCCATTTGCAGGGTGGGATGGGGTTCTGACATACTTCAAGTCACCTTTTAGTTGCTCAGCAAGTTTCCCTGAAAAGCAGGAGAAGAACATTGTACTTCTTTTTCCTTCCCTTTGCCTCTGCTGCTTTTCTGAGAGTATCTTCCTCCGTAGCATTCCCAGCTTTAACCGTGCTAGTGAGAGGGGACAGTGCCCAGCGTTCAGCGTCAGTTCAGCACGTTCGCTTGTCATGTTTCTTTTGGCCAGCAGGCCAGCACCTGGAATGATCTGATGTTTCTGAGCAGAGAAGTTGACTGTGTTTCAAAGGTTTGAGGAATGTGAGAGACAGAAAAGTGCAAGTGCCTTGTCACTGTTATGTCTCAGGGCTGAGCTTCAAATGGAGGAAGTGCACTCAGGCTTCAGACTTCTCCCTTTCTCTGCATTGTATCACCTTCTGGAGTTCCTTGACTTGGAGTGTTGTGACCTAATTTGAATTTTGGATGCAGAGAAGTTCAGCTTTTTCCATGTAGGACTGGCTGATAGGCAGAGCCAAGTGTTCACTGAGAATGCTGTCAGGTCAAAAATAACTTGTTGTACTTATAAACTTTGATAATTTTTAAATAATTGGTTAAATAATGTGTTAAGCTGCTGTGGAATTGCTGCTGCTGTTTTTGTGCCTTTTCCTTTTGATGATATAAACTAGAGGCATTAAAATGTTTCTGTTAGAGCTTCTGTGATGCCTACATTTTGGAGGAATAAATATGTGACAATCTTAAAGGCTTTTCTCAGGGAAGACGATTAATTGCTTTATGTGTGGTCCTAATAGCTGTTTTTCCTTAGTTGGTTCACTGTGTGAAGTCATCTCTAACATTTGAATTCTGTAAATGAGAGATGATGCAGTGCTTTATTCCTGACATTGATTTCTCGTAAAATGGTGTTAATTAACGTTTCACCCAATAGTTGTTTTAAATTTCTGCCTTTTTTTTTCTTTTTTTGAGATGAAAGGGTGGGGTTTTTGTTTCAATTTTTTCCCCCGTTTTCACCTGTCTGACCAGCCGCTGACTCTTTCTCTTTCTCTCCTGCTTTCAATGCATCTTGGGTAGAATTGTGGAACAAGCACCAGGAAGTGAAAAAGCAAAAATCTTTGGAAAAAACGAGTAAGGAAATTAAAAAATGTAGAAACTGACTCCTCCAGCCTCCCCATAACTGCCAACTCCCCAGGGGCAGGGTGAGCTTGCATCTGTGGCACACAGTTTTTATGCCCACAAGAACAAAGGTCTATCAAGAAAACCTGTGTTACAGAGGAGACCAAACAGATCAGTTTACCTTGGGGAAATTGTGTTCAAATATATCTTTTTTTTTTTTTTTTTATTCTTTTTTTCCTCCCCTGAATATTCCTTCTTCAAAGAAGGGGAAGCAGATATTCTGCATCCTCACCATGTCAGATATATATATGGAAGGATTTTAAGATATTCCGTCTCCTTTCTTAGAAGTTAAAGACCAGTTTTGTTCAACAAGTTTTTGACATGGATATATTGATTGACTGAATGTTACTGGAATGAAGAATTCTCTATTCTTTCAAGCTGTGGGATGGCAAATTTTGTTACCTGCCTCAACCATGAACAGCTGATGACCACTGTCAGTCTGCAACAAGAAATACTTTTGAGGGGGAGAGAGAAGGTATATGTGAAGAATTGTATTTAGTGATGGCTGTTAAGAGAACAGCCTCATAGTAAGGAATCAACCTGATTTTAGTTTTTATATCCCATGTTAAAGGAGGAATGAAATAGTCTGAGGCTGTTTGCAGAGTCTAAATAGTAGTCTAAATCTACACAAATCTTAATGTCTATTGAAATATGATATTGAATATATATTATCTGCAGGTGTAGTACAAGGTTTTGCTTTTTTGCTTATCACTGTTGTAAATAGGGACATATGACAGAAGGACAATAGCTAGTTTATAATAATCATGATGTGGCAGGTGTTTCCTAACCGTAAGTGTAGTTTCTACATTACAGAGTTGATTCACCTTTTACAAACTGAAGGTTGGAGAGGATTAATAGCTAAGATGAATGGGTGAAAATTCCTGATATTCTTGACTAGGCCTGCATTTACTACATTAGTTTTAGGCTCCTCAGTCAAGAACTTCAGTTAAGTATAAGGAAGCATCTGGAGTTAGTTCAGAGAGAATGGAGCACCTCTGCAGTACAACTGACTACATTTAAGATCAGAATTGCATTCTGCTGAGGTAGGGATGTGTATGAGACAGACACACAGCACATGCACACACCTGCTCTCCCAAACTGGGCCTTTCAGGTAGGTGCCTACATTAGGAGGGATAAATTGAGGTTTTAGTGGTTTATGTATATTAGACATACAAGTCTGTGAGGAAGAGAAGGGGAGGTTTGCAGATGCGTGTAAACTGATAGTGACAACAAAGTGATTGTGTTTATTGTCCTTCCTGAAACCCAGATACAGATTAGGTAGATTGCCCGCAGCTTTCAAATACCTGAACTGCTTCAGTTACTTTCACTTGCTTTAAAAGTCAAATTGCCAGAATTATATCTGAATATGAGCTGGGACAGGGAACTGCTTAAACACACAGCTGAAGTTCAGTATTCTTGCTGTAGTAATAAGATACAAAACTTCTTGCTGCATCATTATTCAGAACTAGAAATGGTAGTCATTTGAATGAGTGGAAATAGAAAATAAGATTCCAAATTCTTAGGATGTTTTTAGTAATTTTTCTATTTCGTAAGTTTTGTTTATACTTTCTCTTTGTTAGAATATTTGATTATTTGATTTACAGTACCTAAGGCATATGGATTTAGAGCCAGAGTACTACAACAAATGAAGAACACTTTTTGTAAAACACTTCACATGGAGAATTGGTGGTTGTGTAGTAAGCTAGTATGGTCTGCACAGCCCGCTTATGGCTTTGCTATTCATGAGTTTACATACCATCTCAAACTCACTCCCACAAATCTTTGTATATTATCCTTCTCTCTCTCTCCTCCCTTCCTTTTCCTTTTCTCTCTCTTACCCTCTCTAATATTACATAAAATACTAACATGTTCATAATTGCCAGGTTGTTGTGATCAGTGGTTATAAGAGATAAAGGCACTGTTTGCTAGAGGTACTGGATATAGTCATGATTATATAATACAACTATTCCAGCTGCTGATCATGTCTTCCTGTTACTGAATAGTTGGCAGATATGGATATGGCAGAAGTGTTGCATTCAGTCGCTTCCCCTTTCTGAGAGCAGTGACATTCTGTGTACAATCTATAACACATTCTTTTCTTGCCTCGTTATTTACCTCATTCAGTGCTTATCCACATTTCTTTTCAGGCTCTACCTCTCCATCATTCTCTTTTCCTTTTGCCATCCCATCAGAGCACAATAGATGATACGATTCTAGAACTGCATGGGAAATTGAACATAGAATTCTTTATTCCTTTTTTCTCTTTTTTTGTTTTTGGATCAGCGGGTTAATGAATGCATGACTCAAGGCTGGCTGATTCCCTCTCTCACTACTGACCTGTGTGATTGCCAACTCTGGAGAGCCATTTGTTGATGTAATTGGGGAATGTTGTAAAGTACAGCATCATAGAAGCTTCTTCCTTGAAATTCTTACTGATGTAACAGTAATTGTTGCTCTTTATGTTCTTGTCATGTGTTGCCTGATTTTTGTGTAGATAGTTGCTGTGGGCAACCTAACAAACTCAGCCCAAGACTTTGAGCAAATTAACTGTTCAAAAAAGGATTTTCACTTTTAAATAAATAGGTATCCTTTAGTTTACCAAGAATAAAGGAAGTGGCTTCCTGGAGTTGAATGGCAATGGCTCTGCATGTGTTATTGTAACTGGAAGCGACTTGACCTTTGTCTGTCCTCTTTTCTCTCTTGAATGGCTAACAAAGGTTCTGTTTAGTGATAGTCACTCCTGGACTATGACTTTGGAGTATTTGAAATTCAACCCAAAGTTTGAAGAATGGCAGATGCGTCCTGCTGGCATTATTGTTTACAGTACCAAGTAATTAAAAAAATCAAAGGAATGAGAAATTTGTTTTCTTGGTACTGTTCCTGTTTTCAGTCTGTCATCTGCTTTCTGCCACACTGTTTTGGGTTTTTTTGGTACAGTAATGATTTGCTTTTTCCTTTGTTCAGGGCCAGAAGGTGTGAAACACTTTGATTTGGGAGAAACGGATGAGAAAAAATCCCAAATCAGTGCAGACAGTGGCCTCAGTTTGGCCTCAGGTTCTCAGGTCAGTGGCTTCTATGCTTGCTTTATTTATGTGATAAGAGAGAGGATTCTTCTAGTCAGTACTGAATTGTGAGAAGACATCTAGGGTCTGGGCATTCTTGAAAGGCTCATTAAGTAAAATTTATTCCCCCTTTCCTGTAGGGAACTGATCTTAGCAAATCCCTCAATTGTATGATCTCATGATCTTTTTGACATACAGGCAGTAGTTTCTATTTGCTGGCTACGTAAACCAAGTATGCATAAGATGTGTGATTCAAGACCTCAAAGGAATGGGAAATGGTGTTCTCTCCTTATGCTAAGAACTAATATGACTTTTCATCTTGTCCTTTATATGTTTTGATTGCAGAAGAGTGATTTTGACTCTGTTCCCAGTGGAGGACCAGCAGTTATGGTCCGAAGTACAAGCCAGGATTCTGAAGTTAGCACAGTGGTAGGATATGCCCAAAGTGAAATCTTGATGTGATTCACTGCTTGCTAAAATGGGGGAGGGCGTTTCCTGTCTACATTTTGTGTGTTATGGCTGCATTCTGTCATGAATGCATAATGTATGTCTATGACTTTTCTCTCCAGAGCCTCTGAGTGAGTAGCAAGCATGTGTGTCTGATAGAACATACGTAGTGCTTTAATAGCAGATTGCATCCTTCATGTATGATGCTTGTTCCTGTTCCTATATATTGGTGTACTTATGGAACTGGTGGATTGCAATAATTTTATAAATATGCCTTTGTTGTGTATAAACCATCTATAAAGAATAGAAGTTTAAAAATGTAATCTGAGAGCAAAAAAGGCAGGTCATTTGATGCATTAAAAACAAGAACAAATTTTCTCATGCATTACCTCAAAGCACTTGAATAATATCAAAATATGTCTCCTTGCTTTCTGATCAGCTACAGGGCACAGGGGGAAATGGTACCAGGAATGCATTCAGTTAAAAAAAATGAGCCTTCTCCCTACCACATGTTATCTGATATGGCATATTCCAGGGACAAAACCCAATGAACTTTCCTTCTTATTGGTGGTGGTTTTTCTTCTCTCTAAACTGCTGCATACCTGTGAATATCTGGCTTTCCGTGGTCTTTCCCCAGCCTGCAACAAGAATAATACTCTGATTGTCTTTTTCTAATGGAACCATTCTATGGAATGTTGCCCCAGAGGGAAGAGGGATCTACAAGAGCTGGTTGATATTCAAGTATGTCCCCCTCCAAACTCAAGAAAGGTCCATCCCAACAAATAGGAAACCAAGCGGAGGCAGCAGGAGACCTCCACGGATGAGCAAAGTGCTCCTAATTGAACTCATACATTAAAAGGACGTATACAAGCGGAGGAAGTAGGGACAGGTGACCCAGGAAGAGTACACATTTGCTGTCTCATCTTGCAGGGATAGGGTTAGGAAAGCCAATATAGACCTGGAAATGAATCTGGCAAAGAATGTGAGTGGAAACAGGAAAGGATTCTACAAGTAAAGAAGCAGCAAGAGAAAGGACTAGGGAAAATGTGGGCCTGCTGCTGAATGAGGCAGGGGAACTGGTGACAGATGTAAAAGACTGTGGTGCTTGGGGCATTCTTTGCCTCAGTCTTTACCAGTAAAACTGACCTTCAGGAATCGCAAACCCCTGAGGCTGAAGGAAAAGCCTGGAACAAGAAATACTTACCCTTGGTGGAGAATGACCAGGCTAGGGAACACTTCCACTGGATGTAGTTAAATCCATGGTTCCTGGGGGGGGTTACAGCAACAAGTGCTGGGGAGCTCGCTGATGCCATTGCAAGGCTGCTCTTGATTATCTCTGAACAGTCATGGTGATTAGGAGAGGTTTGTGAAGACTGGAAGACAGCAAATGCCACTCATCTTCAACAAGGGCAAGAAAGAAGATCTGGGGAGCTACAGGCAGCCAGCCTCACCTCAGTCCTTGGGAAAGCTGATGGAGAAAATCTTCCTGGAAAATGTTTCCAAACACATGAAGGGCAAGAGGGTGAATGAGACTGGTCACCATGGGTTTACAAAGGCGTAGGCATGCTTAACCAACCTGATAGCCTTCTACAATGAGATGACTGGCTTGGTGAATGAGGCGAGAGCAGCAGATGTTGTTTACCTCAGCTTCTGTAAAGCTTTTGACACTGTCTCCTCTAACATAGACAAGCTGAAAAAGTATGGGTTGGGTATGTGGACAGTGAGGTGGACTGGAAACTGGCAGAACGATTGAGCCCAGCCGGTTGTGATTAATGGCACAGAGTCTGCTGGAGACAGGTCACTAGTGGTGTACCCCTGGGATCAGTACCGGGGCCAGTACTGTTCAACATCTTCACTGATGACCTGGATGATGGTACAGAGCAAGTTTGCAGATACAAAACTGGGAGGAGTTACCAACACAACAGATGGTTATTCCACCATTCAGGAGGACCTCAACAGGCTGGACAACTAGGCAGAGCACTGGTGAGGCTGCGTCTGGTGCATTATGTCCAGTTCTGAGCTCCCCAGTACGAGAAGGATAAGGACTTACTGGAGTGAGTCTGGCTCAGGGCCACAAAGACTATTAAGGGACTGGAGCATTTTTCATGAGAGGAGAGACTGAGAGAGCAGGGACTCTTCAACCTGGAGAAGAGAAGGCTCAGGGGAGCATCTTATCAACGGGTATAAATACATGATGGGAGGCAATGAAGGCAAGGGAGCCAGATTCTTTTCAGTGGTTCCCACTGGCAGGACAAGAGGCAGCCAACAAAAAAAATTAAAACACAGGAAATTCCATCTGAACACAAGAAAACACTTTTTTGGTTTGAGGATGGTCAAACACTGAAGCAGTTTGCCCAGGGAGGCTGAGGATTCTCCATCTGTGGAGATTTTAAAAACCTGGCTGGACATGGTGCTCAGCAATGTACTCTAGCTGACCCTGCTTGAGCAGGGGGGGCTTGTCTGTAGATGATCCAAACAGAGTCTCTTTTAATCTTTTTCTTCAGAGTAGGATTTAATGGAAAGATAATGTTACTGAAGGAGAAAAGGAAAATTTGGCCTTCAGTTGTACTGCTTATATTGTGCCTTAAGGAGAAGCATTTTACAACTTTTTACTCCGCAGTGTCTTTGTCTATTGAAAGTAACTGCTTTATTTTTCTCCACAGGTTAGTAACAGTTCCGGAGAGACACTGGGAGCAGACAGTGACTTGAGTAGCAATGCCGGTGATGGACCAAGTGTGGAAAATGGCGGCAATTTGGCAGGATCCAGAGGCACTGTGTCAGACAGTGAAATTGAGACAAACTCTGCTACTAGCTCTGTCTTTGTAAGGGCATTGCAGACTTGCCTTTATTTATCTATTTATTTAAATTAAATCGTGTACAGTAATCATTTCAATGTGTGCTCATGTGTGGAAGAAGATCGCCAATTCTGTTCTAAGGGTTAATCAGCAATGACTTAAAATATTAAAGATGTAATTTTGTATGGATCCATGTACCTTTCTGCATTTCCTGTACAATATTTAATTGCCCCTCATTCAATATTTCTCTCAACCAGATGGACATTAATTGCTCTTCAGAGGCAAAACAACATTGATGGGCATTGTTTGACCTTACCTAAGAGGAAGAGATTCCCCTGTTTCTTAGAAGCAGCTGTTTGAAACAGGAGGGGGATAACCTATTGTAGGTTTAGCAACTACTCTATTTCTTTAAAACATTAATTCTATTTGAAGTGTCATCATAACTTTAAAATATATTTTTCTTCATTGGAAGACCTGTATGCAGTAAAATTCAGATGATCTGAGAGCACTTCTTGTTCACTTTGTTTTTTAAAGTCCTTGATTATTGGGTATAACCTCTAATATACATCTTACCAAGAAAATAATTTTATACTTGACTTGGCTAAACCAAGCTTTCAACCTAATGTAGGTTGCAGTGCCTTAAGATTGGTCTCACTGTGTTCACTATTTTATAATCCTGATAAGATTATAAAAACTTTTATAGGGCTTCTGCTTGTAGTTTTAAGCAACAAACTTTGCTAACATCGTACTTCATTGGAGATTTCTTCTAAAAGCAGGCAAATGATGTAACCACATCCACTTATTTAGCTGCAAAAGGATGTCTTCTCAATTACTAAAGAGTTAGACTTAAAAAAAAAACCAAACACAACAGTTTTCTCTGTTTTTTCTGCTTGATTAATGAAACTAAATGGAATTTTGTCAGCCCTTGTAACACATTTAGAGCATAGCTGATGGATGTACATGATGAATGTCAATATCGTACCATCATTTACCTGGTGGTAGAGAAATAGATGAGTCAGCTTTATTATCACAGTTCCTGCTGGCTGATAGACCCAGCACACAGTTCTTCAGACCAGATGATATATGATCACTTGCTTAATGTCTTTATGAATGGTAAATGAAAGAAAAACCTGTAAAGCCTGAATGTGAGGTAGAGCTCAGATAATCTTCGATTTCTCTATCTGTCTCTCTTTGGTTTTGCTTTGTCCGAGTTTGGACTTTTAACTGTATTACCTTGCTCTTTGAACAGAGTAATTTTTTTGTTTTCTGAACACTAGTGGGAGAAGCATCTACGAAGTATAGCTTGCAAGCCACATCTGTTCAATACAACAGTGGCCTGCATGACAGCACTGCAGGGCACAGAATTGAATTGTCTGACACCTCTTGTATTATTTTCAGGCGAAGTCCCACAACCTGAAGCAGAATGTGAAGGACAGCAAAGGCGTTACCCTTGGGAGAGGTCCAGAGGATGGGAACCAACGTGTCTATCTCTATGAAGGACTGCTGGGTAAACTGCTTATTTTTGTTTAGGGGATCTTTTAGACTGATATTCAGGTGGAATCATGTCTGGGCCAGACTGCAATTTTTACATTCCCAGAGACTGTTTTTAACCACTTAGTTGTCCATACTGGTAGAACAGGGGGGCACATCAGGCCATTCAGAGTAAAGCCATATTTGCTGAGAAGGTTGAATAAGAGTAAGAGGAGATGGGTGTGAGTGGTGTTGTTTGCATAAAGTGTAGTTTGTCCAAGCCTCTTGCTGTTCTTGAATATAAATTCTTTAAACTGTTGGAAAAAGAAGAGAAGGACCTTACTTAGCTATGTGTGGAAGGCTAAAACATATCACTGATCTTGAAAAAAGATCCTTCAGCTTGAGTCATGGAACAGAGGGCTAGTAAACTGAGAATACTAATGGCCTTTGAGTGTATCCTTGAATTAGGAGTATATTGGCTTTTTTTGAAATGTATTTTATCTGGACTTGCTGTTAATCAAGAGCTCTTTCTTCCTCTGTTTTTCGTTCTTTCCACTTATCGCTCCTACCTGCTTGGAATGATACAGGTAGGGATAAAGGATCTGTCTGGGACCAGTTAGAGGATGCTGCAATGGAAACCTTCTCTATGAGTAATAATCTTACCTTTCCACTTCTCTGTGTGTTTGTCATGATCTGTGCTTGTGTGAGATATTCTTGTCTCTTTCAGGCAGTGTTAACAGTATATGGAAGAAGATATACTCCTTAAAGAATAGAGAGGAGAGATGCTTTTATGTAAGGGTTTGAAAAGATCATGCCGTGAATTAGAAAGAGAGCTGTGTCTTGTCTTTTACACTTTTCCTCAGTTGTGATACCGCTTGTTGTTTAAAAGTAACCTTTTTTTAAAATATATGGATTGTGTGTTGGCTTATGGTATTTTCAAGGAGCGGGAAGGAACAGGAATTGAAGTATTTGACTGGAGTAAATGGAATAAATGCTCAATTTTTGTATACATTGCATAGGCAAAGAGCGTTCAACTTTGTGGGACCAGATGCAGTTCTGGGAAGATGCTTTTTTGGATGCCGTGATGTTAGAGAGAGAAGGGATGGGGATGGACCAGGGACCTCAGGAGATGATTGACAGGTAAAGTTCTTTCCTCCTCATTGTTTCACTTGGGGCTGAAATAGTAAAAAAAAAAAAAAAAAAAAAAAAAATAATTTGGCTGAGCATACTATTGTCACTTTGTAAACCTTGTTACTATACCTGAGAGTTCCAAAGTGAGCTTTGTGAGTCTATGCTGAAATACTGAAATACTATCTCCAGTTGTGACATATATTTTCTTAACTCTTGTAGAGAGGTCTTATTTCCAGAGAAATGGGGAATGTAAGCATAATCACAGTATGAACACATGGAATACACTAGATCAGTAGTAAAGCAAGAGATTTCTGTGGCAAGATGACTATATTCTGGAAGAAAGGAAAGATATCAGTGTGTTGACATAAAGTGAAAGAATTTAGTGTCTTCAGAAACTGCATTTTTAGCCTTCTCAAAATGCAAAGTCACTTACAGGTATTTTTACTTTACAGCTCTAGTTAAAAGAAAGAAACAAACAAACCACAAGGCAACCATTCTCTGGAAATATCTGTGTGGTTGCTTAAAGCTAGACTACTTCTAAGATGTCAGTCTTCGCTACCTGCTTGCCTTTTTATTATCTCCTCAGCTCTGTTAGTATCTAATCATTCTCTGCTCCGTGTGCCACCTACACCCATGCTATCATGTAACAGGGGATCCAGTAGCCAAAATAAGAACCACTTTGTGGGGCGCTGCTTTGAAGATTGTTTCTTTTTCCACAGACTACCTACCTTAGTGGAAAAAAAGTGCCTGTGTGTTTCCTTCATCAGTTTACTTGTGCACGCAGCTGCATTTAAGCTCTAAAAGCAGGTAGCTCTTGTACTGAGTTGTACGTTCCTCTTCTGGCAGTTGTAATTGCCATGGAGCTGCAACTGCAGAAAAGAGGAAATGGATAAGCCCAGTGAACCACTGAGAACTTTCCCACTGAGCAGGTGTTATTTACTTCAACTAAATAATAATTAATGGGAATGTTTAATTAGTGATCACAGTGTTGTACTGGAAGATGCCCATTTGGCTTAGTGTTTTTAGAGGTTTTATTTGCTGTACACTTTACAAATAGTGTGCTGTCCTCTGCCGGTGCTTTAGTGAAGTGGATGAAGAATGCCTGTGACTGCTTCAGGTCTAGCTCTTCTTGCAGGTATCTTTCCCTGGGAGAACATGATCGAAAGCGTTTGGAGGATGATGAGGACCGCTTGTTGGCTACACTGCTGCATAATATGATTGCTTATATGCTTATGATAAAGGTGAGTTTTTTTGCTTTTTAATAGATCACTGTTCAGATTTAAGCAGTATATTTTGTTGATGTTGTCTTGAAACCATACATCTCTGTTTACAGAGCTTAGAACAGTGAAGTAAAAAAGAATGTTATAAAACGTCTCCTGATCTTAGTAAAAAAAAAAAAAAAAAAAAAAGCTTCAGTACCTGGGGATTCTTTGAGATATCTTGTCTGTGTTTACGCAGTTTTGTGCCATGGTTATGCAAATACATTGCCATATAGAATAGAATTTTTTAGTCCTACTAGTACCTTTAGAGGACATTCTCATTATCAAGAGTATGGGTTCTAAATTGAGAGCGTCTTGTGATCTCCTCACAGCAGCAAATTCCAAATCTTCTTAGAGAACTTATAGGTAAGTGGAGAACATGGGCAGATTGTGGATATATAGATCAAAATGAACTGAATATGAAATTGGCTGTTACTAGGAAGCAACCCTTTTTATCTCATTCAGTGGGCTGTGTATATGCATCATAAAGCTGCAGGTGGCTACTAGCAATATCTTTCTTTTGGTCTTAGTAATTACTTAGATAATCCAAATCCTCCCTTGAAGTCACTGAGAAAATCAATCTTCTAAAATTTTTGTCATATTTAGAACTAGCTTAGGTGCATGGTTTTACTTGTAACAGATTTGATGCACTATGCTGTCTGGTGTAACAGCTTGACGGTAAGGGAATAGGGAGAGAGAATGAAGGTATTGATTTTTCCTAATATAAATGAAATGTGAAGGTAAGTTTTAAGATGGAATTTGTGTATATTTGAAATGAGTTTATTTGAGAAGACAACTGTGGGATTTGGCCATTAGGACCTGCATTACTGCAATACTTAAAGGTAATAATAACCAATGCAACTACTTTCATCAAAGGATGCAAAAGAAGAGAGCAAATAATGGTTTCAAAAAGCTTTCTGAGGAGAGATGTTGATAGAGTTAGTCCCAGAGGGGAAAAGTGCCTTTTGGTGTGGTGAAAATAATCGGATCCCCAATAAAACACTTTTCTGGGGCAAAGAGATAAGGAGGCAAGCAGGATATTGTACCTTTTAAAACAATATCACTCTGGACCTCTCTGTTATACATCAAAAGGGAATGCATAGGATCTGAGAGTTGTGATAAAAATATTGGTTTTTTCAGTGCATCTTCAGAGATGCTGAAGAATGAAGATGGGATGAAGAACTGGGCAAAAGAAGTGGGGTTTTTTTGTTTGCTTTGTTTTTGTTATTGTTGCCATTACTTGTTTTCCCTGACTATCAGTTTGGGGATAAAAGGTCATAGATCCAGAATTTGGTATGTATTCTTTGTATATAAGATTTTTTTTCAAGCAGTTAGACAGAAGGCTTTAAGAAGCTAAAGACTGAACCAAGGTATCTCAGGGCAGCTTCTAGTAGAAACTGCAAAGTTGGAAGGCCTTCTGTTACTACAGAGGTGAATTCTTTTGAGCTGTCAAGGGAAATATAATCTTCTAAACCCAACACCTTCTTTTCTTGTTTGAGGATAGCAGACCCTATTAGTTTTTACCTAAAAAATTCTTGAAAAATACAGTGCTGTCTTCCAAGTGCAAAGATTAAAAAGAATGCCTGATCTAGCTTGAAGTTGTTGCTCAAGCATGAGTGTAGTTAGTATCCATGACTGACATTTATAATAACAATAGCCTTTTGAAATGGCACCGAGGCAGAAATGTTTGCTTCTTAGCTTCTCTGCAGCTCATCTTCAGGAGGAACCTGCTGCTGTTCGAGGATTATCTAGAAATGTGTGTTAGAGTCCTGGCCCTAGTGACCAGGAAACACATGATGAAGTAGTGAGAATTCTGAAAGATATTGTGCCTTCGTGTTAATATTTCTTGTGTTGAGGGCTTCTCAGCTGACTAAATCAACTCTTTGCAGAGAAAGAGGTGAAGCTTGCCGGGCAGATAAGACTCATCACCTAAGTGGCCACATGGAGAACTGAGGCTTTTGCTGTCAGTAGTTGGATGTGCAGGGTAGTGAAATTGTTGTTCTTGTGCAAGAGTCAGCAGGAAATCTGTTGTGCACAGTATCGCTTGCCCAGTAGCTAGGAAAAGTGGTGTATGTGCAACTTCTGCTTGTACTAAAGAGGCCCTACCATGACTGAGTTGGAGAACAGTTGTTTTGCTGTCTTAGCAATGGAAACCAAGATATATTGATTTTTGGAAACAGGAGTTGCTGCCCGTGAATAGAGAAGAGTGTGTGACTGCCTTTATATCTGCCTTCTAGGTGAACAAGAATGATATTAGGAAAAAGGTGCGTCGTCTGATGGGAAAATCACATATTGGATTGGTGCACAGCCAGCAAATAAATGATATTCTAGACAAACTTGCCAATCTGGTAAGTAAAACAGTGATGAGTGATGTACCTGCTGCAGCCACCTGGAGGAAAAATATTCGAAAGCTATTCTATACAAACTGCAAAACTATAAAGTTAATTACATTTAATTATTAAATACTGCCTTCACATGTATAGAACAAAGACCGTGATTGTGTGACCGTGTTTATTGTATTATGTTATACAGTTATCAGTTAGAACTTCAATACAACTGTGTATAAATATGACATTTCAGTACCATAGTTCAATACAACCCTGATGTTTTCTTAATAGCACTTGCGTGCGGTGGGAACCTTTACTCTCACTATATCCGTAACAAGTTTTCAGTTTTCCATCGATTTCCAGGTCATTATAAGACTTGTAGGAATCAGTTTCTATACAAAGCTGTTTCCACTATCAGCTGCTGTGCAGAATAAGCCTTATGTCCTGTAATGCTCATTAAGAATATAGGCTAAGACTTAGGTTAATAAAACTAGCCAGCTTTTAGCACAGCCGTCACCAGGGTGGATACAAGTTAGGCCCTATGCTATTTTTTCAAAGCATTTTTACATTTAGAACTTAGATGTATGCACAGAAAGGGCACAGAATTACCTTACAATTAATAGGGAAAAAGCAGACCAGTTTACTGCAGTGTTACTGTAACCCAGACACCTCACTGTCCCACACTGAGTATGATACCAGCATGAATGTCGTGTGCTGTGATTAACTCTCATAATCACACTTGCTGAAAGTAAACTTGTCACATTTGTTGAAGCTAAACTTACTAGGTTGTCTTGCTTAAGGCTTTATCCAAAATTGCCTCCAATCAGCTATGGTAAAAATACTACTTTTTTCTTTCATTTGATGGAAATGCTTCTACTGTCACCTTATAGAATCATGGCATCATTTTGGTTGGAAGAGACCATCAAGATCATCATGTCCAACCATTAACCTAACTCTAATGGACTATTTTTTTCAAGGGATCGGGACAAATTGGTTTCAAAGTTCATTAATGATTGCTTTTTTTTTTTTCCACTAGAATGGACGGGACCTCCCTGTAAGACCCAGTGGCAGTCGCCACATCAAGAAGCAGACTTTTGTGGTACACGCTGGGACAGACACAACAGGAGACATATTTTTCATGGAGGTAGAGACAAGAATAATGTGAATGCAACTAGTAGCATTCAATAATTAAAATTAGAAATGTTATGCAATGTTTTGTGTTCCCAGGTATGTGATGATTGCATTGTGCTGAGAAGCAACATTGGAACTGTGTATGAACGTTGGTGGTATGAGAAACTCATCAACATGACGTACTGTCCCAAAACAAAAGTGCTGTGCCTGTGGCGGAGGAATGGTCAAGAGACACAACTGAACAAATTCTACACAAAGAAGGTACAGATCTTGCTTAAGACACACAATACTGAGGGAAAACGGCACAAAACAAACAAATCCTTGGTGTATCATATTTCATGTTTAATCCAAAACCAGGATTCTCTCTCCAACTGTGGTTACTGAACTGCAGTGGCTGTTTAACAGCACTGACATCTGAATCTCACATTATGCCTTGTAATTTACCTGAAGACAGTAGTATAGCAGGGTGTAATTTAAGAAATTACATGTGTAGCTTTTACTTGGTTTTTTTTTGGTTAGAAGGAGGAAAGCATGAGTATTACTAAATATTGCATTATCTTGCAGGCATATAAAGGTAGTTAGAACATTGTGGTAGATTCCTGGCAAAAAAGCTGAATAAAACTATGTCTTAGCAATTCAGTTAATTCTGTCATTTTTAATGGCAAACCCACCTGACAGATAATTTTTTTCTCCATGGGACCTAGTTTGATTTTTTTGTTTAGTACACGCCTACATTCTCCACGGATATGAAAGCCCTTTTCTTCTTATGATGATTAATTGTAAATGTGAAGAAATAGCTTGAACCTACAAGGAAAACTCCAGTATCTCTTAGAACTCCAGTAGTTCCTACACAATGACCAGCAAACAAAATGTAGAGATTTGTAAATTCAGGTAATATATTGAAAGGTTATTATCTTTGATATATAGAAAGATTAGATTTCCGCTTCAAAAAATTCATTTTACACATAGACCAGGTCATCATAATGTGGGCTTCAGATAGAAAATGTTCTTAAATTTTACTCTAAGGTTATGGCTTAACATTATTTGATATTAGAGAGGGAGGTTGAAGGAAGATGAATAGAAGAAATGGTATAAGGAAATTGTTATGAATAACAAAAAGATAGATTGTATGAGCATGACCACTAACACTGATTGCTGGAAGATGAAAGAAAAGGTAAGATTGTGGTATTGTTGAGGCTTTTTCTACGCTTGGAAACTGAGGAAGCTTGGTTAGATTGCTCATGAGCATGTGCCAAGCTGTAAACTCGTCACTAGGTTGTGCCATGAAATTATATGAAATAGTTTCTCTGTCAACTTGAAAAATAAATACACACATTATCTAGTAATTAGCTGTGGTTGAACTTTTATAGGCTTTTTGTTGTTATATACCACATGGGGTTTGCTCTTTTAGTAAAATCTTAGTATCTTGCTGTACTATTCCTTTAGTAATTTGGAAAAATAACATTGTATTTATTACTCTTCTTTTATATGTTAGTGTCGGGAATTATACTACTGTGTGAAAGACAGTATGGAGCGAGCAGCAGCAAGACAGCAAAGCATTAAACCAGGTACAAGATTTTGCTTGTTGGAACATTTATTGCTTAATCTGCAATCAACAGTTTTTTAAAATTAATAATTTATTTGAAGATAATCTCTTTTTGCATGGAAATTTGGAGGTAGATTTGCACATCCATGTGTACATAGCAGACTTAGTGTTATCATTAGCTTCCCTCCTTATAGCTCGCTCTAAATACAAACTAAAACAAGACAGTGGTATAAAGAAGAGTTACACATCAGGAAGACTAGCTGTCGGTAAAATGATAACTCAGAAAAGACTAGGAGACTTCAATTTCACTTTGTCTTCATGGTTCCTTGTATTCCTGATTGAGACACAGAACTATGCTGACCACTTTGTGTTGACAATGAAGGCTAATTAGTGAGCATGTTTGTCTTAGTGAATCTGCACTGATGAATCAGCAGCTTTCTGCAGATTTTCAATGCACAAACCTTGAAAGTCTCGTGCTGGTGCAAGTAACCCAATGTCCTTATTTCAGTATAACTTCTCCAGTGTAGATGTTCTTAGTTTAGCATAATTATCTGGGCCGGGACAGCATAATTACACTGGTGAAACTTTCCTTGGCAAACACCCCTTTCCTTTTCCCATTGAATCAAAAAACATAGAAAAGTAGACTTGCAGTTTTTGGAGACTGAGTCTTGGGAAGGCAATTTTTCATTTTTCTTAGTCCTCAGAGAGCAGCAGGTGCTGTATATACCTGGGTAACAAACATGAAGGTGGCTTATTTTGTACCTTTATAAAATGGTTGTTTCTCCCTTGCTGGAGTCTGTTTGCAGGTTCAGGGTAACATCACTGTGGTTTCATATTTTCAAGTGTGATTTTTGTTGCAACTTTTTTTTTTTTCCCTCAAGTTGATGCTAGGAGCCATGCTTTGAGGTATAAGACTCTTTTAGATGTGCTTTAATGCCAAAACTATATTCATAACTGGCATCATCATGACTGAGAAAATGATTGTGTTTAAATGTAGCATTGTAAGCATTCAACCCTCAGCTAGCTCTTGGAGCTTGGAAGAGCCACCATTTTCTTCCACCTACCATTAGTCCAATTTAATTTGAGGAGGAGGAGAAAGTACTGGACTTTCACTGAGGGTAGAGGAGTCAAAAGTGTCTTTGAAAGCTGTTTTAAGAATTAGGCAATAACGTAGTATTTAAAATGTGTTTGAAAGGCATTCTCCAGAGTTCAGTGGTTCTGCAGAAATGATAATGTTTAAAAAAATCATTACAAGAGAGCATTTTTTAGCTGAATTGAATAGTGGAAAAGAAACTAAATGCAAATGCCTAGATTGTCATCTGTTAATGCCCTTTGTTAAATTGTCATTGTTATAACCATGTTGACTTCGTCATTGTTGAAAGCATTAAACAATGCCATACAAAACCATCAAACTCACAAATGAAAGCCTAGTTTGTATCTGCTTATGTGTTTCTACTTAAGACTATGCAGTCTATGGTGTTAAGTAATTGTATTGTCTTACCATACAGAAATGAAACATGGCATTTCAAACAAACCAAACCCAAATATGAACTACAAAAAATACAGACTGAACTGATACTGGATGTCCTTTCGTGTAACCAAGATGCAATTTCTTATACGTAGAAGTCTAGTCGTTCTCAGAAGCTGTCATTAGTGAGTGGACTCTACTGAAATGCTATCTCCTGTTCTTAGTAGTGTCCTCTTACTATGTACATCAAATGGAAATTGCATCCGATGAAAATTGTGTTTTTATTGTTTCGTATTTCCCTTCTACATATCACGACTTGGCTGACTACTTTCTGTTCTTTCTCTCTCTCTGGATTTTTTTTTTGTGTTTTTTTGTGTTGTTGTTTTTTGTTTTTGTTTTTGTTTTTTAAATTAACATATCACAGGCCCTGAGTTGGGTGGTGAGTTCCCTGTGCAGGATATGAAAACTGGTGAAGGAGGTCTTCTTCAGGTCACACTGGAAGGAATTAACCTGAAATTTATGCACAGTCAGGTATGAGGGAAATCTGTGAGAAGACTGTGAGCATGAAGCTTTTTGCAGCACGCCTGTATATGTGTTTCCTCTTCCCAGAGTATCAACAAGGATGAGGGATGGCATGATGGGGGTAAAAAAGCATATGTATATTTACACACAAACACATACTCACATTTATATGTATGTAAAAATACACTGAAATTAAATATCCTCAGGAAAACTATAATCAACTCAAGAAAAATGTTGATACAGGTTTCAGCTTCTTGTTTCTGTCAATCTGAATTGCCTAAGCACAAAACAAATGGTAGCCAGTATATTAAGGGACATGTCATGATCTAAACAGCCATAGTGCATCACACTGTGAACATATCCTGCTGTCATAAGCAGTCAACCTTAAATATGTAGTTTTTGAACATTATAGGTAGAGAGGGCGACCCTCTGCATCACATTTAATCTGTTGTGGTTTAGAATTCAAATTCTGTAGAATTTAGTATGAAAATAAAATGGGAAAGTGGCTCTTGCTGTAATTCACAAAAATAAGAAAGAATTACTGATTCTTTTGTCCTTCCAAATAACATATTGTGGGCATAGAGGAAACACAACTAGAATTGTCATCTCTTCCTTTGTCTGGATGTTGTTTCTGTTGCTTCCTTTGATTCTTGTTTTTTATTTTGCTTTGTGTTTTTTTGTTTTGCATATAATATTAAATGCATGCTGTGCTAGACATTAGAATTGATTTTTAGGGGGAGAGTGTGTGTATGTGTGTGAGAGAGAGAGAGAGAGAAAGAAAACCTGTCAGTCCTTTGTGGAGTGTTCTTTCCTTTCTTCCTGACTAGACTTTTCTCCCCACACAAGCTTTGTTCTTCTTTGAGGATACATCAGTGTAGATCCCACTGGAAGCGCACGTGCATCTCAAACATACATGCTCAGAGTGTTTAATACTTCTCGCAAGGTCACAGCAGCACCATGTGCTTCTGTGAGTTATGTGCCAGTATAAGGAGTGGAGAGTTGTGAACTCCTTCAGTTTTCTTCCTGTCTGTTACCTGGGTAGAGCCTTCACCACAGCTGACTTGCTGTAGTATTTCAAACATACTCTGTGATGGAACAGTGTACACCTGTATGACTTAGTTATAGGCTTTAACTTTTTATTGGATATGCCGAAATACGAAGAACAGCAAGAGGAACTCATCAACAGTACAGAATGAATTTTCATAGTTATTGGAAATGGCAGATCTAAAGCCTTTGAAAACTAAACCCTGCCCTCAAAGCAAAAGTTTGATATCACTATAGAAATTGCTTTGTCCAAAGGTAGGATCCACCATAGGGAATGTTCTGTTTGCTTTTCCTTTTTCTTCTGCCAGAAGTCAAAAAATGCTGAGCTTAAACTGCTCATCTCTTGAATAGCCTATGGCAATGACTCTATCTTATCAATGAACACCCAGGCATATATGAATTTGCAGTGCAAAAATATATGTAAGATGGTAACCATATCATCATGGTTTCTTAAGTGTAACAGGCATCTTAACAAGACAAAGACATTAAGTGTTAAGCACATAGTGAGCACACAAGGAAAAACTACAAATCTTAAAACATACCCTTGTCCTTAAATTCAACCCCCCCCCCCCTTTTTTTTTTCCCCAAAAGACTGGAACAACATTCTGAAAGAAAACCTTAGGGAAGCCTAGTACTGAATGTTGTTATATGACTGTTCAGAACATTAGCAGTTGAATTTCGTACCACAGATACTGAGTCCTGTGCTACCACTAGCACTCCTAGAGTTCTAGCTTTATCATATCCTTCCTTACAGAGAATGATGGTCTCATTTGCTGTTCGTGATGAAAATTACTACATCCTTTCTGGAAGATAATCTATGCAGGTCAGACCTAGAAAGTATCCCATCTGTCTCCACCACCTGAAAGATTATTCTTCCTCTTTATCCCATTTCCAGTTAAACTATAGACAGATCAGTTTCTATGATTTAAGATGGATATTGAAACAAGTACAGTTCTGGGAAATATATTTCACATATTCAGTATGTTTAATTCTTGGTCTGTTAGATTTACATTGCCAGCTGGCAAGGGCATTCAGTACCACTTAGTGGACCTAAGGCCTATCCTTATTTTCCTTCTCAAAACAAAGTGTCTGGACAGACACCAAAGTTTGCCATTTGAGGTTCTGTAAAGAATGGGCAACTGTAGCAGTTATGTAAAGGACTCCTACTAGTTGCACTATGCCAAAAAAATCCCCTCCAATTTCATAATCTGTGGAGCTAAAGGATATTTGTGTTCTTAGTCCGACACTCATCAACCAGTCTGCTTTCTTAATAAAAGGTCTGTAGTTCTAGATTGTCTTTCTCAAATTTCATATAAATTATATTAGTTGGTCTGTAAGGCAGTTGATTTCAGAATATGTGCACGAGCATGATTAAAACCAGGATCCTACACCCATTTCTCTGGGGATACTGGGTCGGGATACTGACCAACAAATGTCTACAGGACCTCATCAGGCACAGCTTTCTCTTCATCTGCCTTTCCTTAATCCATATACAGGCCCTCTTCTTGGCCCTCCTTCTGAGTACTCTTTTCAGCAATGCAGCTTACTAAAAGAAAGGATTTCTGTTGCCCTGCTTGGTTGCATATCATGGAATTAATTCATACAGAACGTAGGAAGAAGGGTTTCCACTTGGAAAAAAAAAAAAAAAAGAGAAAAAGAAGAAAAAGATAAATTGAGCCTATTCAGTCCTGAGAAGACTGAACATACTGCTGCAGTGTTATAATGGTGCTTACTTTCATGAAACTGTTTTTGAAGGTTCTTGACTTGCAGTGTGTATGCTTTCTTTACCTCCTTGTGAATTCCTCAGGAAATGTCTTAGGTGCATGGTGGGCCAATCTATTATTGGCATATAGTAGTTGTCTTTAGTGTTCACAAATTGTCTCACCATGCAAGCAGTGCATGCAAGTTTAAGAAGAAAAAAGGTCAGAGGAAGTCCTTTGGAACAGGAAGGAATCAAGAGTACCCGTGGCATTGGCAGACTATTCTGAGTTTACATCCACTAATTATATTATAATATTGGGCCTCAGTAACTCTGTCCCCATTATGAATTAATCTGTGTCAAAAATAGATGGAAGTTTAATAAAATGCAGCAGGCACATGCCCATCTACAGTAGGATCCACACTGAATGCTCTGTCTTGAAGAACCACAGTTTCCCTAGGGTAAGTAACGTATTTGCTTTACACTTGTTTTCGGATTGAGAGGAGAGCATCTCTGCCCTTAACCAATATAACAAGAAGTTGCCCATCAACTCATATGTCTTCTGAAAATTGGTAACTTACTGTAATTGTGACCAACTCGATATATTCTCTTATCACTTACAACTCGTGTGGAAATGTAGCACTCCTTACATTATGCTCAGATCATAAGCATCTGAGGCAATCAAGTCTTTTAGGCTGCTTTACTGTTACCAGATAAAGCAACTAATGTTTCACCTGAGCCTTTTTATTGATTTTCTGAATTTTTACTTCAGACTACTAGCAGAATCTTTTCACATAAAATAGTACAGAAATAGGAAACTAAGGGCAATAAAGTGTTCTTTTATTGACTTGTTTACTCTGTAACTGTTCCTGAAAAAATAAAATGTTTTTGACCAACTAAACTGACATAGAATATGGGCAAAACCAGGCAAACAAAGTTGGGATTATGTCTCCGTTCCCAGAGTGCTTGAATGTAAGCAGAAAGCAAGCTTCAGATTTTCTGATTAATTCAGTGGAAGTTTAGTTTTTTTATATTGAGCAAAAAATATCCTGGGTCTGTTTTTTAGTTCTCTGCTAATAAAAATAATAATAAACCCCCCTTTGCCTTGCAAATCAACCTGACCTCTCAGATCTACAGTGCATTTACTGATATCTTTTGATAGAGATAAGCCTGTTTCTTAAAAAAAAAAAAAACAACACAACAATTTCTGGTGTTGACTTCCTTTGCCTTTCTTGGGTAGCATACCGTCTATGATTACATGGGTGTTGCTGGTATTGGATTCAAAAGGGTTGCAGAGACTTCCTTTCCTTTCTTTCCAAGACCATGAAGTTTATCTAGTAACATGTTTTTAAAAAGGTCCTATCATCATGGTGTCATAAGTGTATAGATAATGAAAGTATCCATCCCACACTTTTGTAATGCAGTCTTGCAAGGGTCTCTCTAAGGTACTGAATGTAGACTTATTCTAAATATTAGGGCAATGTTACTCTTTGTGTTTCTCTTGCCTTGAAAAAGCAACTATATTAGAAACTGGAATATGGAATTGATTCCTTATATCACTTTCTACATCTTATTATGTCTAGGTACTGACTCTGATGTGAGTGTGCCTATAGGAGATGTGCCTATAAGATCGGACTGTTTTGTATCTTGAAATAGATTGGATAATGAACAAACTCATGCTCAGGGAACTTGTTTACGCAATCTTGGCATCTTGGTTCTGGACTGAAAAACCTAGCCATGTAGTTCAACTTTTTTGTCTTTTGGGGTTCATGTGCATAAAACATGGGTTTAAAGCAGGTGTGTTTTCTAAGTGACTGCTCAGCTGGCAGCAGGCATGTATGAAGTGAGTGAACAGTAGAGAAGGGTCCAACTCTCCCATCCTTTTAAAGGAGAAAACCAGTACTGTTAAGTGAGAGTTCTGAGAGTAAGTGTGCAGATTATATATCATGAACTGTAGTAAAATTTTAAATGGCAAGGCTGTCAGGGAGAAGGAAGATTAGTGGTTCTTCATTGGATTAAATTTGGCTACTGGATAGGTTAGGGAGGGTCAGTGTCAGGGTGGGAAGTACAGTGCCTCTTACCTGCCCTCTGTGCTGGAGGAGGATGCATGGAGGGGCAGAAACTAACTGGGATGGATCAGAGGCTACAAATCATGCCAAATTTGGGAGCCAGCTTTTTTTCTCGTCCCCCTCTTCTGTTGTATTTCAGGTGTGTTGGTATTCTTTTTTCAATAACTCATTTGAGTGCCTGAAGGGGTAGCAATGTTGGATATGTCAGAGTTACTAACTCCTTCGTTTCTCTTCCATGCTTTCTCCTCCTGCAAGGAGCGGAAGGTACTTCATCTTCTGCTGTCTTTGCTTCTTAGCGCTTTTAAGTTATTTGTTGATTTCTAGCATTGTGGCAAGTTTGTCTTTTGAATATTTATTTCACCCTTTGTTTATATATTAAACTATAAATGAACTGGTAGTGTATGCTACAACACTTTAGCTTGTATCTTCTGTGATATTTTTATTTTGTTTTTTAGTTAAAAAAAACCCCAAACAACAAGCCTGACTAATTTTATATTACTTTTCCTCCTGTTTTTGTAGGTTTTCATAGAGCTGAATCACATTAAAAAGTGCAATACTGTGAGAGGAGTCTTTGTCCTGGAGGAATTTGGTAATTACATTATTTTGATATTAGGTCTGTACTCACATGGCAGTAACTCAAATTTCCAGTCTCCAGATTGAGAGTTGCACGGTAGTTTCAAAGATGGGAGAGAAATGTAGATTGCACGTGAGAAATCGCCTAACTGAGAGATGGGTGACTTAACATAAAAATTTACACATTTTCATCATATTAAGATTTGTGGCCTAGGTGCTTTTTGTTAATCGACAAATAAGATGTATTTCTGAAGCAAACAAAACAACAATTAAACTAGGATGTGTGTAGGAATTTTCTTTGGTATCTTCTTTTTTCATCTGAGAAACCACATTTTTAAGCAGGACTTTAAGTTGATCTTTCTCAGCATACTATGCTTTCATTATGAAGAATTACTGTTAATTGCAAAGTTTCCTCTTTGCTCTCTGTGGAATTTCATTTTTGTTGCATTAAGCAGATGTTTTGTCAGATTGCACTTTATTTATTCTGTGGTTTTTGTTTCAGAGCATGACTGGTAAAGAGTGGAAATGTAAAGGTTAAGGAGAATAGAGAATTTGTGTAGTTTTGGTCAGTTACTGCTATTACATATAATCTGCCTACAGTCTAGATTGGGGAAAATTCTGGGTTACTCTTCACTGTTAGTGTCAGTCACACTGTACTTAACTATTGTCTGAAAAAAGAGTGACTTCAGATGCAGCTCTCTGGAAGAGTGATCCACATGCTTCTCTTGAAATAGTCCCCAAATGCATATTGGTTTATTCCTCTACTCATCTGTGAGACATATGTCTAGGTCTTAAGTGTTTGTATAAAATATTTAAAAAGAAGATAAAATTTACAACATTCTTTCCATAGTAGATCAGCATTCATACTTTGGCCATTAATCAAAGTCTAAATCAGCAGCTCCCTTTACCAAGATACTCATTGTTCTTTGGCACTGTGAATAGAACGTTCTGGCTGAGGGATTCTCTATTAGAAAATTGAGTTTGCTGAAATTAATGTCTTTGTCCTTAATAATGTGTTGTCTCCTTTCGGTGATACAAAGTTGTAAGATATTCAATGATAAAGCCTTTCTGACTATTGCAGTTTGCTCGTTGTTTGCCATAAAGTAATCTCCCAGAAGACTGGCATTTGAATATGTGAACAATTTTTTCCCATTTTCAAAAAATGTTGTTCATGGTTCATATGAACAGATGAGCGTATGTAAACCCTGAAAAACTTCTAATAGTTTAGATGTTCAGAAGGTGTCTCCATTTTATGGTTGTGTATTCCTTTGATACCATCATTTCACCCTGACAGGCACAGTTCATTTTACTACTTACAGAAATTGCTTAAGATGTAAAAGATTATTGATTAGTTTCACAAAGGTGAGAGTTCAGAAGCCATAAAATTAGCTTAAAGAATGGCTTCAGCTTCTGAAGTCTTTAACTTAAAAGAAATTACTTGGATCAGAAATGAATTTTGGATCATTTTATTTGAGAGGTTTTATCTCAAAGTATTTAATAGTTTGTTTATATTGCACAAGAAAGACAGTGTTTGACTTAGTTGTTTCCAGTCAACTTCTATTGATGACTCTATAATACAGCATTTATCCCCCAAATAATGACTTTAATTACTGTAAGAAAGTAACAAGGGCCTATTGCAAAAGCTAGAATTGTGATATGGAATTTATGAAAGGGTAATTTCAAGAAGTAATTAGAAATAAACCAGGAGTTGGACACCACACGCAAAAACTGAGAAGTTAAACCAATTAAATTAAAAATACCCTCCTCCCAAAATAGAGGTCACAGACAAGAACAAATTTAAATGTACTAAATGAGATTTCCAGTTTGCTTATCTAGCAATAAAGAGAAAGAAGAAGGGAAGAAAGATGTTGCAAGGGAGTTAACCTTTCTTCTTGTGCAGAGATGAGAGGCTACCTCAGGGCTGCTTTTTAAATTGTTATAAATTTTTAAATTGTTATAAAGATGAGAAGATATGCTGGTCTGTGCTGTTCAAAAGAAACTAACATGTTAATTTGTTAAGAGCATTCGTCAAAAACCTACATGGACTTCTTAAGAATGAAGTTATTTAGATGTGTTAAACATTGTGAACCTTGCAGTCAGATTCATTATAGGAGTATACTGAAGTACTCTCCCCTCTTAGAAAGGTAGAGAGTGGTAAGCATGCATACTCCAGTCTGATGGGAAATACATCAGTACAAGGTTTGTTGATTTGATTTTGCCAAGCATGAGTGCTCCAAGTTTAATGATATTATAGCAGGAACTTAAAGGTCTGTTTGTGTTAACACTGGGTTTAGATGGCAGCATGGAAGTTGGAATTGCGATTTCAGAGCAGGATGCAAGCAGAAGTTCAGGAATTGTTGCCCACAAATGGAAGTGGAGATTTAAGTGAGGAAATGTAAGGCTCTTTCCCCTGGAATTTGAGTTACTGCTGTGTACTTGTGCTTTACTTTCTTGTGGCCCCTTCACTGCCGCTGCTATGAAAACCTTCATTCTCCAGCAGGTAAAGTGATGTCCCCTAAACTCATTCTGTGCTAGCACCATATTTTCATTCACAGGACCAAAGGCTGCAGGATGGTGCCTAATAATTTACTCCCTTCATCTGCTTAGTTCAGCAACATCAGGAATAACTTTTAGTGTTAGAAGAAAAGTACTTCTGCTAATCTCTTAATTTGAGTCATGGGTCTTTTATTTTTCTTGATTTATTTTTTTTTTCCTGCTTTTTTCTTTCTATTCTGCAGTGCTAGTGCTTTGACTTCTCTGACGCACTCTTTTTACTCTTCCTAACTCAGTCCTCTAGGAGCATTTTCCCTATTGGAAGGACTGTGAAGGAGTACTTTACTTAAAGACAAGGCATTTTACTGACTGTGAAGTGCAGAGACAGTAGTGCCTTGCCTTATGTGCTCTCCTGTTCCCTCTCTTCCTGTTCTCAGTTATGATACAGGATTTTACAGCTTCCCGTCTCTCCTCCCCTCATGGCACAAGGTCCTTACACCTTTCCCTTCTTGGTTTTTGAAGAGTTTATGAACAGTTGTATGTTATCCAGTGGTCAGTGAGACTTACACAGCTGTAAAAGTCCTACCCTATTTGGCTGTGCCTCACTCCCACCTTTATCCCCTGGTGACACGGAGTTAATTTGGAACATCTGGTGCCAACGGGTAAGGTAGCTTGGATGTGCACCTCCTTATCTCCCCAACTCTAGTCACTGAGGCAGTGCAGCCTGGGTGTGCACTTTCCCTGTCTCTCTGTCCTTAATGTAACTGCCAACTCCAAGAAAAGAGAGAATTGAAAAATGAAACAAAAATATTACATTACCTTTTACAATCATATTTTGTACTTTTCAGTAGCTTTATTCCAAGAATGACAATACCATGACATACAAGAATTAGTAGGCACTGGTTTATATTTAGAGTGCTTTCTCAAACCCAGTCTGCACTGCCTACGTTTGGCGCCTTAGAGTGTGACCTGTATCCCTCTCCAGCGTTTAGCCGTGTCATATCATAGTTGAAAAGATGATATCTGCATGGATAGGTTTTGTTGTGGATTTTTCCTAGCTATTCAAACTGAAACTCATCTGCCTCTGTTTCCTTTCTCGTCACTAGTACTATGTGTAATAAAACATTTACCCTTCCTCTGTGAACCTGGTATGATTTGGTTATGCATAATTTCTGTATTGCTTCTTCTAAATTTTTTTGTTGTGACACAGAAATTCCATGGCAAATTTCAGCTGTTCTTGAAGGGAAGTATTCAAAGTTGATCTTGGTATTCCACTGATGTTAACATTTTAAATTTGCCATTTGTATTTCTTAGTGTGGTCTTTGTTTTCTCCTGGTGATTTCCCATGGTATCTGTTCAGGTGTTTGTAGACCCAAGTGCGGGTCAAAGGCACAGTTCATATCCAGTGCACAGTAATGGGATGGTTACAGCTTGCTTTTCTATGCACAAGAGGACAAAAGGCAAATTTTCTTGGGCTATATTCTGCCTATTTCCTTTCTGTTTGAGGCAGTGCAAGGGAACAAGACGAAATTTTCTGGATAGTAGGTTTTTTTGCTTTGTTTTTGGTGAGTGCCTTAATCTTCTTTATCTATAAAGTCTTCTAGAAATCAACAAGCCTGGCATTTTCGGAATATGTGTAAGTGAAATCAGTACTTTATTTTAAGGCAATTTGTTCAAAAGCAATGAGCATTTTCAGTGAGTATGTCAAGTCAATACCATCAAACACATCCTAGACAGGAGAAAGAATGTCTTGAGATCTTGAAACAGAACTGAGAAACAGTCTTCCACTTCAGAAAATTTTTTCGCTTGGCTCCTTCTTTTGTCTGGATTTCACTTACTACAGTTTCCAACGGTTCTTTTCAGATCTGTTTTTCAGCAGAGAAGGATTCAGACATCCAAAGGATAAAATCTTTGGGAATTACATACTGACAAGTTCCTATGGAATTGTTGGTTTATGTTTTGTGGTAGTAGACATTACATATATTTTGTCATTTAAGCCTACTTTGTCATTAATTTTACTGTCTAGCAGGAATAAGTAGTAAGAGAAAAGACAGTCTCTAAGAACCATCCAATATCTACAAAAAGAGACAGTGAAATATTTTTGTCAAACTGAGTAACTTGTTGTTACAATACCAGTATCTTCAAGGACTTATGTAATGTAAATGAAGAGAAGAAAGAGTATCACTTAGAACTGAGGGATAGTAAGGTGCCCTGTACCTGCGCCTGCTGTCTGTGTGCATCCCTTCCCTTTCCTATGGGAACATTGTGCTATTTCTTTCCCCTTTTCCTCTTGTATTTTGAACTTTTTGTTTTGTCTCTTGCCCGTCCGGTTTTAGTTCCTGAAACTAAAGAAGTGGTGAGCCACAAGTACAAGACACCAATGGTAAGTCAATTGTGATGCCTTCTGGTAGTTCTTTAGAGGATATATCTTTACATCCTCATGTGGCAAAAATAATTACATTGAGAGTGCAGGATTTGTGATGCTAATACTGCAGTGAAACACCAGCTGCTCCTTTATGATAGTTTTTCTTAAGGGGAGACAACAAAACTTGGTGATTGTTGTTTCTGTGAAATTACCGGAACTCACAGGTAGTGCAGAAAGCTTAGTCACTTTTGTTAAGATAAAGATGCAAGGTAGCTGGTTTGAAATGAACTTTAGCACAGCAAGAGCTAGTGCATTTCCTCATGAAAGTGAGCAGTGAGATGAAAGAGAACAGTATAAGTACTGATTCCTGCCATCTGAGTTATTGCTGTGGTTTAGTGTTCAATTTTTTGTAACAGTTTTTGAACACCAGCAATTGATAATGATACTTAGCACTTTTACACGTAATAGTTCAATGATTGGGCTATATGCACTATGAGGAAGAAACAGAAGACAAAGATTATCTTAAGACCTGAAATTTCTTCTGTTATTTTATGTCTGAAGTGCAGTGTGTACACTTGGTGATTGCATGGAAACTCACGGTCCTTCAAGAAGAGGGAAAAATAGCTTGAAGAAACTAGAAATGTTTTAGAAACAAAATGCTTATAATATGTGTAACTTAAGAAGCAGATAGCTGTATCTTTTAATGAGAAAATCCAGTTTAATGAAGATTAATTATATCCTACACAAGTGTTTAAGATTGTACTATAATACAACAAAACACATTATTATGCTTATTACCTTTACAAAGACTATAAATGTCAGTTTACAGGACAAGAACTTTTAAGATCACCAAAATTGCCAGCATTAGAACTAGGATATAGATATAGAAGTCTTACCTTCACTGAATTGTGCTGCTCATTGCATGCTAGAGGGTTTTCTTTTCAACAATAGCACACTGAATCAGTTAAAAGCAATAATTGTAAATCTTGTCAATGGTATGTGAAACCCTCTGCTTTAAGGTAGTGACAAAATTAGTTGGTATTCTTCATATGAAACATGCAATGTTGGGTTGTGGGTTTTTAAAAATTAAATAAAAACTGAAAGAATAAAAAAAGCTTGTGTTATCCATGGACTCACTAGTGTTGATTAAAAATTACGAGGATTACCAGGCCTTGTACTTGTTAGCATAAAAATATAAGTTGTGAATAAGGAAAAATCCCACCTTGTCATAAGCTGAGACACAGTATTGGATGTTTAGTCTTTTTAGGTAGTTCTTTCAACCTCTCCCAGAAAATTTCTTGTTACTTCATACAACAGACCAAAAGCAAGTATGTAGGATGTTTTTTCTGAAGCCAGCTGGCCAACTTTCTAGCTTAGCATACTGTTCTTAAAAATTATTAGAATCATACTAACAAGCAACTAATGTTTTTATCCCAAGGAAGTTTTTTTTAATTTGTTATATGGCTTTTCTTTTTTATCCATTTCAGTTAGAAGGCAGTATGGGACATATTTTCCTGTTATTGTCTGTAGGCAGAGTAGTTGTCCCATGAAGAAAGGCGTGCAGCAAAATACAAAATGCACAGTGGATTTTGTAAAACACTAAATCATATTAATTTCATTATCTCCTTTTCTGAATTCTTGTAGGCTCATGAGATCTGCTACTCTGTGCTGTGTCTCTTCTCCTATGTGGCTGCCATTCGTGGAAAAGAGGCAGAAAACAAAAGCAAACCACCTCGACCAGTTTCCAGTTGATCACAATACCAGGAAATACCTACCCTTTGGCATGTTGACGTGCAAAACTCTCATTTTTACTGAAGTTACTGGAGCTCACTTTACTGTCTTCTATGAGAACTTGATTATTTATGTATGACCCTGCAAATCTTTCCCCACAGAAATACCTAAGACTTCACTGCTCAGTCTCCTTCTGAGTTCATCCTTAGTGGAGTTTTTGTATGAGCTGTTAATCAGACAGTCTTGAGCATCAGCATCCAGCTGTGAGTGATCTACTCTGGCCATTTTTTTGGAATTCCTCTTTTCTTAAGATGACTAACAGCTTGTGTTTGGTTGGGTTTTTTTGTTTCTAATGGTACTTGTTACAGATTAATCACTTAACAAATGCAGGTTTCTGCTTTCAGATTCTCTGGTATGTGCACAGTGGAAGCAGTCTGGTCCTGCATGTTGTTTAAATGTGGTGTTTTTATTGTTTTCCTTCTGTGTTGTTCATTTTTACCCACTAACATTGAGTTCTTGTCACATAGTTCTTCAAACCCTTTGGTATAAATTACCATAGTCTTAAAATATTATATGACAATTGAAGTTTGGCTATTAAATTGGTCCACCTGTGGAGATGACTCCTCCTCAAGCGAGAAAATAAGTGGAGAAACTTTGGATGCAGTATATTGTGAAAAAACCTGACACCTCATGGATGGTGTGGATTTTCAAATGGGAGTTCAGGTAACATTTGTAGATAGCCCAGCAGTAGAGTTAACAGATGCATATAATCAGTACCTCAAGAAGTTAATCACAGGGATTAGAAAATTAATAAGGACAAGTAAAACTTGGAAATATTATTGGCAGAAGCACATGGCAGACCCACGTCTTTTTGGGTTTGTAACTATACACAAGATATTTCTATAGCAATCTGAAGAATGTGTTCAGAAGCCCAAAGGATTATGCTGCCCCCAATTTTTTTAAGCTATTGCTTTTTTCTAATCTCTACCTGTATATCAAGGAATCTTGCAAATACTGTGTTAATATATAATGGAACTCCCACAGTTAAAACTATCCATCACATTCCTTAATTTAAGTAGGCCGAATATTAATGTTTTTTGCATTGTGTTTTTGTTTATGAACTGTAGGACACTTGTCTGGAAAGCTCTTAGGATGCTGCAGGAGAGACTGGAGAAAATAATGTTACATGTCAAATACCTGGAAAGATGCTCTGATACAAACTGATGTATTGTATGTTTTGACATAGAATTCTGAGTAAATGCACCCAGAAATAACCCTGTTTTGACTTGGTCAGGGTGTCTACCATTTTGAATGAAATACACTAGTAATGGCTGAGGAAATGATGTAAATATTATAGTACCACATCTATTTATAGAAACTGTACAGCTGTCTGAATGTGAAAATAAAATGTCATTCAACCAGCAACTGGTTTTCATCCTCCCGTGCCTTTCTCTTGATGCAGCTTATTCTGAAGTTAATGTTAAGTTAATGAAGTTAATGTACAAAATACATTATACATATAAGTGAAATAATGAAAAAGATAAGACTATAAGTGGAAAATCTACATTTCTTTCCACATAAACAGTTGAAACTTGTTTTTGTTCTATCATAGCACCCATGTAATTTGTCTTTAAAAAAAAGTCAGAAAAACATGAATAGGGAAAACAGACACATCTGAAATATATATTTTTTTTGCATACATGCAAATAGAAGCAAAAAGTAAAGGGTTTTTCATCCTTTCCTTAACATAAAGGTAAAACTGAAATTTGCAAGCCCTGAAATTAGCCTGTTTTGCATTTAATTGATTTTATTTTCTCGTCTGAGACTGTAATTTTTCTTATAGCAGTATCTGAATTTTTAGCAATTGTATTATTCTTGATACTACCACATTACAAGTACATTTAAGACTGAAATCAGTTTGGTCTACAACAGACCAAATACATGAAGTGCTGTATGCTCTAAACTGCTGAGAAACTTCAGTCCACAGTAAGACTTTTAAAGGGCCTGATAATAAAAATGGTCCTCTGTCCCTTTTGACAGAATTTTTTAAAGAACAGGTGTGGCTAAATAGTTAAAGTGCTTGATGTTCAACGGCAAGGAAGAATCAGTAATAACTTCAGACACTGCTTCTGCTCTTCAGGTGAGAGCAACTGACTTGGCTTTAAAATTGAAGACATTTTTGAAATTTACAAAATCTTTCTTGTACTTGATGATGGTGACTTGGCAGGTGTTCTGCTAAATGTATGTATGTAGCGTATTCATCTGAGACAAAGGCGTGCTGTGCAGTGTTTCCACTACTAAATACACAGTGCTGTTCTCTGGATGCCAAATGCAGATCTGGAGGTTGGATTTAAAATTGGTCCGAAAGCATAAGCCTTCTCGAATGCAGTCTTCCATCCTTTCCATCTTCACTTCATCACTCCTAAGCATTGAGAGGTACATAAACCTTACTTTTAATGAAAAAAATAATAATGAGTGATTTGCATGTGTTTTGTCACATCCCATTTATTTTGATCTTTAGGTAGGAATTTCTTAGCAGCAATAAGAACTTAGAGGCTTCTAAACCTTCCAGAACCTAATAGAAGACTAAATGAGAATAAGTGGTAATAATAGCGATAGAAGATTCTTTAACAAAATTAATAATCCTTCAGTTTTTACCACTAGGAGGAGCCTGTGTCTTAGTTTTTAGGTATTTCAGGATGACAAGCTTTTGATTCTAACACTTGTTATACTTGTGATACTTCCAAGGCACTTACACAAATACAAGAAAGATTCATGAACTTGCCTTAAAATTTAAGGTTTTGCTTATCCTGAACAAGTTTATTTTTCTGCTACAGTTCCTTGATGAAGTTAGTTTTCAAAATGACTGTTTTCTGCAAACACTGGCGTTTGTGACTCGTCTGCCTGGCATTGTAACCATGGTTACTAATTTAGCTGTGAAAGTCGGGAAGATGTTGCCTCTGAGGTGGGATCTTCTTTCTGCGAGAAAAATGGTTTCTGATCAACTCTGACTTCGGTGGTATTAAGGAACTCTAAGTCACTGCTCTTAAACAAGCCAGGCTTTGGTGAAAAATATCTCCTAGCTCCTAAAGAAGTGGGAGTTACGACCAAGCAGCAGAAGCTTTGTGTTGAGGACCTTGCCAGGCAAAAGGCAGTGCCAAAGAGCCTTTTGCTCTTCCAGAAGTCGCAGTTCAGCCAGAGACCCCCGCTTCTCACAAGGGCAAGACATTTCCAAACAGCTGACTGGAATTACTTTGCTTCTGCTAGAGGGAGTGGCTTCATACACAGCCCTACCCTGTAACACTCTTTTAAGATGTTCAGTGTGAGCAACAGCTTTGAGGTCCTACATCCATTCCCAGTATGGCTCTTTCACTAAAATAGCAGAAATGTGATCATGCTTTATATAACAGTGGGTATGTGACCCCCTCCTTCCAACGCTGTATCTGAGGCTTTAAAAGCTTGATGTTGCTGACAGATAAGGTTTGAGTACAGTTGAGTACAAGCCAGACTTAGAGAGGACCTCTTCAGGCAGATTTTGGGCTCAGATATTATAAGAGCTCAACATTTATACCGATGTTAGGAAATTCGTTAATTTTCTGTTTATATGTGCTTGGTATAATTGTAAGTTAAGTTAATTTTCTGTTTACTTGTGTACAATGTTTTGAAACTTACGCAGCATAGTAGTTCTAGCATTGATTAATTTTGTTTTAAAGCATCAGTCCAATGAAGAATCATATATACAACAGCCACGGGAAAACAGTCCTGCTACTATTTGCAACAGTTACTATAGCAATAAACATGGATCAGAAACCCGCACAGAAATAGAAATCCCCTTCTCCCAAAATAACTATGCATAAAAAGGAACAAATGGTGGCAGGAAAAACACCAGTAAAACTCTTAACAGTTGCTTCCTTCGAGTATATGAAAACTCTAGTTCCGTATTGCCATTCCTTCCACTCTTTTTTACCTTTTCAGTTTCTCTTATTAACTCCAGTGAGTGTCAGTTTATCCATAGTGCTCTGGGTCTCAAAGTGTTTTGTTCTTCCCTTTTTACCACTCTACTTGGATTCCTCACCATTTCCTCACAGTTTCTTGGCCTACACTTTCTGCAGCCAGTCAGGCTCAGTTCTGTACCTCAATTTCTGATCAAATGTCTCCATCTGTTTCCCTTAGTGTTTTTGCATACATTCTTCTCACTTCTCTGATGATTATCTTCCACCCTCTTTGCCCAGTTTGCATCTATGCTCTTCTCTGTTCTCCAGTTCAACCAGTCCCTGCCCCCTTCTAGTCATAGTCATCTTCCTCTCTCCTGTTCTTACCAAGCTCTCTGCTATCTTCTTTCATCCCTCCGCCTCATTCCACTCTTACTCCCTTTGCATTTAAATAAACTTATTTTTGGTGGAGTGGTGATGCATAAGAGAAAATATCATGCTTTTAAAATACATAGCACTGTTAGGCCCCCTTACACCAGTAAAAAAGAACAACTCCTGTTTCCAGGTTGCAATTTTTGAGGACTTTCCAATTATCAAAATCTAGTGGATATATATATATATATATATTTTTTTATATATATATATATTTTTTTTTTTTTTAAGGCAACATATACATGAACTGACCTACAAAGCAGAAGAAAAGCTTGGATTTTGAGCCATTCTTTTTGCTGGGTTTGCTATATGTAAACTAGCAGTAAACAACAAAACTATAATTGAGAGTTATATAGATCTGGATTACTGGATTATTAGCATTACGACAGATATCAAGCAAATGCGACCTTACAGAAGGTTAAATTACATTAATGCAAATCCTGGGTTCATATATTTGTGTCCCACAATTTATAGTTCCAAGCAAAACAACAAAAGCTATGTATGATATTCTTTATGTTTGTTAAATACGCCATAATGAATAGAAGATCAAATTCAGACATTTATCCATGGTGAAGAAGAAAAATGGAGCATGCTTACCACTTATTTTTTCCACCTTATATCAATTTCTATACGTTTTCATATCCACTGATATTTTGTATATATATTGGATGAGTCCTTTTGTTGGATTATTTGTCTTCTGTAAAGCTATCCTAATACAGAATTATGACTGAAACATGTACATAGGTGTAACAGTTATCTGTGGTTCTATGGCTGCTTATTGTCAACCTTTCTGTCTGGCATGGAAAGCAGATGGTAGACTATTTTTTCCATATCAGGACCTAATAAATGCAACTGCTCTTATCTGGTTTTTTTTAAACTTTCACCAGTTCAACCTGTTATAAGATGTGCTGCTTATGCAGGCTGCTGTGTGGACACTGCCCAAAGACAAGTAAAGGGTATCTCACTGACAGCTTTTTTTTCCCTAAAATAGAGCTCTGTGCCTGGGAAGCACTTGAAAGGTATCAGTGGGGATATTTTTAATCTCAGCAGCCTGTTCTTAAAAATTCATTAGTAAGGAGACAGGAATGGCTTGTATTTCTAAACCTACTACAAGATGATATGTTACTGGCAAACCTCTCTCCTAAACATATATAAGGATTTTATTTCAAATAAATTCTGTGATAAAAGCAACAGAAATGACTTTTTCTGACTTCCAGAAACCTGTTTTCCCTTGCTGCTCTCATTTGAATGATAAAATTAAGGAAAAAATGCTATCAGTATTTTTCAGAGTTTTTATTCATTGCACTCAATTATAGATCTCCCTTGGAATAGCTAGCACAATAATTCTTTCTTAAAAGTAATTACACCTACAGGTAAGGTATGCTGAAACTATTTTATAAGTGTCTTGCCCTGCATTGAAAAGCTTTGTTATAATATATGGGAACCTCTTGACCCCTCACTGTGATTTTCAATAAGTAGAATTTAATTTTTATATTTAATTTTATATAATAAACTTGGACAAATCTGAAAAAGTCAATGAAAATAACTGTTCCCTCCTATATATGGACCAGGAAGATAAACTTGTGATAGGTAAGGCACTTTAGACCATTTTAAACGTTCTGTTGAGACAATCTGAGCTCAATTTGTTCAATTAGCATTTCACCCCAGTGCATGATGTAATTATTGTAATTTAAGCAGCAGAGCAGAGGCACATATCATCAGCCCGTGCTAAAATCAGGTCATACATTGACTGAAGTGGTCATCTAAACTGAAACAATCCATCAAGGACAATGTTTAGAGCTTACAAGCTACTTAAGGAAATTGAGATTTTTTGTGAGATTTTTCTAAACATGTTACTGAATCCAGTTAGTTTTCCTTGTGCTACTTTGACTTCTGCCTAACATTAGAACGATCTTCCAAGCAATTATTCATTAACAAACATGTGAATGGTAGACTTCTTCATTTTATAAAATTTGTATCAGCATAATTATGCCAGTGCACCTTCAGTTACGAGTATTAATTGGTGTAATTAATCCTAACTTGAATATCTAAATGAAATACATCAGTACCTAACCTGCAACAACATACGTTGATAGAAATATAACTTGTTATTATAAAGGTTACCTTTCCTTGGTCACAGAAGGTTCCACCTGCATTGGGGATATTATAAATATACATTTAGTAGTTGGCACCCTTTCTACAAGAATAGCTCCAGTACTAGAGCATATACCTGGATCTACCTTGGCTTGAGGATGAAATACTACATGCAATTTTATTAACCAATCAGAAACCTAATGCTCAGGAAAGAAACAGGGAGCATGCTTATTTTGCAGCCATCAGCGCAGATATGCCTGCTAGTTTTAAACTAGTAGTCATGTATTTATGATAGAATACAAAATAGGCTGCCACCCAATAAGCTTCACCCAATGCAGTTACTGTCATGACTTCAGTGTGGACATGTAGTACTCCATTCTTTAGCTCCAGCTGATCACTTCTTATTTGTTAAGAGGAATAATTCATTTTATTCGGGGGGGGGGGGGGGGGGCACCAGTTAATTCACACATAGCTTTTGACAGGTCTTGTATAAGCCCACTGAGTTATAGCTGGAAGAGGAACCCAATGAAATTCAGCACGCTTTACCTCAATCCTCTCTGTTCGCGCCACAATTTGAAGTGATTTCCTTCGGGCTATACGGACCTGCGCAATAACGTCTCGGTCCGAGAGCTCCCGGCGCTGAGGGAGCAGCCGCCGCGGCACGAGCTGGACGGTTGGAAGGCTCTAACGGCCGCCGCGTGCCCCTCGGGCGGAAGGCGCCCTGACGAGGCTGCGCCCGCCAGGATCCGGTCCCGGCGGTAACGGGCTGTGGGGCCGCCCTGTTACACGTTCAGGTGCGGGTCCCTGCGCCCTGACGGAGGCAATACCCGGCAGCGCCGGGAGCGGGAAAGCTGCCTCATGGCCTGGGGAGTTGTGCCCGCTGGCCGGTAGTGCTGAAGTATCCTCATCAGCCCCCAAGAAAAATATGGTTTTCTTAATGCATACTGTGCTTTGGCTCTTGAGTTGTTTTTGTTGTTTGTTTCTTTGTTAGTTTGTTTTTTCTCTTGGGTTTCATACATTGTGCCTTTTTTTTTCTTTTATTGTTATTTTTATGAAGTATCAGTTACCCCTTAACTCATTTTAGTATTATTTTTCACTCATAGAATCATGGTCAGGATTTGAGCTCTAAGGCAGACTCCAGTAATTGAAGGAGATGAGGAGTTATGGTAAGGTTTGCTTGCATTTGACAGTTTTATTCCATCTTGTGGCTTTTATAAAGAGTATTTCGTGAAGCTTCCCATTGCCAGGAGCAAATAAACTTTGTTTACTTATTATTTATGCAACAGTGCTGAAATACAAGGTGAAACAACAAAGAACTGATGCTGTGGTGTGAAACGTGTATTTTCCTGGGCACTGGCAGGCAGTGCGGTGCTGAGAGAACTGAGGTACGAGCAGCACCAGGAGTGTTACTTGTTGTGTTAATGTTTTTGGGTTACTTGATGTTTCTTGTAAGTGGGATCTTAGCTCAAGTGAAGCACTGGGCTAGCCTGATTATTTCTGTGCGGCATGATATTGTGTCTTTAGTAATGCTCCACAACATTCCTGTGCTTCAGCTGAGACTTATGCTTAATTCAGAGCATCTAAATATCTCCATTCCTGGTATACAGTTAGTAGTAATTTATTTGAAGGAAAAGCATGTAGGCTGAACTGGCAGCAAGCAGACTGAAATGATAGGCTTTAAACTGAAGTTGTAGTAGCATTAAAAGTTAAAGTCAGTTTCACATCCAGCTGGATAGAAGTAATAGCCCTGAAGAGGTTATGTTTGAAAAAGTTGCTTATACTTTTCACATGGAAGGATCTTCTACTTGAGCAGTAATAGTTTTTTATCTCAAGAAAACTACTGAAAGGACTCCAGTAGGACTGGTGTTTTGGACAATAGTTTCTGTTAGCTGTGAAAAGCACTTAATATGCTCAAAGAGATGAGTTTCTTAACTTTATGGCCTATGTTAATGGTGTAGGGTTGGTTTTTTTGTTGTTGTTGTTTGTTTTTGTTTTTTGTTTTTTTACTATTGATCTTACCTTGCACGCTTCTTTCTAACAGTGCTTAACAACTGTAAGATAAGAATGCTCACCATGATTTTTGCATGAAAGGAGATCCCACACAGGAAAAGATGGTTAAAATCAGCTTTTGTCAAGTAGTCTTTCAGGCGTGATGGGGAGAAACTGTGAGATACTTCGTTGTTTTCAGCCAGCTAGGTTTGGGAGAAATTGCTCAGTTTATGTAGTTTCAATCAGATTAGGATGAAAGTTATTCATTTATTTATTAACAACATGGAATTATTGGCAATTAGTGAACTATACATTCAGGATTGATATCAGCCATGGAATAGAGAAATGACAATACTATATGCGTGGATATCAATAAATACCTTCAACTTTCTAAAGACCCTTCTAGAACTAATCACAGAAGGTCATCTCTTGCAGGTGCATTTTCCCCCTTTTAATTTTTTCCGTGTGTGAGGAGTTGTTAGCATTTTTAATTTTCAGAATTCACATTTTTAGGAGTAACTTTTAGAAACCTAGCTAGAGTGTCCTACTTTTTTATAACTATTCAGATTTGGATTTGATTCACTCCGTGTCACTTAGAGTTTTGGAGGTCAAAACTGATTTGTTTTTTTTCATGTTGAAGCACAGTATTATCTTAGAAGGTACTGTAGAATTAGATTCTAACTATTTGGTGCTACCCTGCATGAAATACTTACAGAAGCAGTATCTCAGCTAGTTTTTTTCTGAGGAGGCATTTCTTTGTCATTAGTTTGAGTACTTCGAAAAAGTGGAAATTAAAGGTGCAAACACTGGAAATTTATCATATATATATATATAAGGTAGAATTCCATACTTGAAGACCTTTTGAACAATTAAATTTAGTGAAATAATGATAGACTAACATGTAGTGAAAGCATTAGTTTGCAGTACACTGCTTTTCACAGGTGAGAAGTGAAATGAATGTTCGCTTGTGAAAGCGTTGCTCTTCCCAACAACATTGTACTCATGTTGAGTAGCTAAGAATTGAGCAGAAAATGCCATTTTCTTAGTGACTCTTGATTTATTTTTGTACTTTTTCAGTATTGTGGCTTTTACAGCATAAAAGTCTACTCTCTTCATGAAACACCTTTCTGATCATAGAATGTATTTGGTACAGCACCTAACTCTCCTTAGGGTACGCTGTCCTTTGTAATCCAAGCTATTGCAGTTCAGTCTTTGGTTTTCAATAGACATTGTCCCATGGATACTGGGGTGGTCCTCTTAATCCACTGTGTTCTGGGCGTAAGTTCTTTATAACACAGAGCATCTCTGACTTTTATGTGTGGTGTGCGCCTTATATTTTAAATATTAACATTGCTCAGAAAATGAAAGTACAAAACAAAGTAAACTTGTTTGCATATTTTCCATCTTTTTTGTTTATTTGTTGAATAATAATGATGTGCGACAGCCAAAAGTTAACCTTGGATAAGTTGACTTTGGTTTTAGAGGAGTACTCTTCTTTGTTCTTATACCATAATAAAATAATAAAAATACACATCTCATTATCATCAGTGGTTTTATTATGAAGATATATTGTTTAATACAACTAACGTGCTGTGTCAGACATGCTTTCCCATCTCAACTGGTATGTTGGAGGCGGGAGAGTAGTGTTACTTCAGTTCCTTTATGTTGATTCTTCCAAAAAGCAATGCTCCCTGGACTAATTTAATCTTCCAACCTTCTCTTTTACTGTGATCATGAAAAAGTACTTTCCAGCTGGAAACTACTAACAACTACTGCAGGTCTAAACATACCCCACCCCAAATACTATTCGAACTAGTAGGTGAGAAACCAGAAATGCTATTGTGTCATTTGATTAGACAAAATTATCTGCCACAATACAAACATGCCATTCACAAACTTTCAAAAGCCTTCAGTAATGTTTTATGGCAGTAAGTTTATTACATTAATCACAAGCTCTTTTTGTTTATGTGAAAATAATCTTCTTCACTACATCTTTCACTGTTTAATCTGATGTACCAAATTTTCTCTGTAGATTAGTATGATGTCTATGATTGGTTACAGAAAAATCTAATAACTGGAATTCTATGCTGGTGTCTTTTTAAAAGCTAGAAACCCAGTAGTGACTAATTATCAAACAAACTATTTTCTGTATAAAGCAAAACAGTAACTTAAGCCAGAGATTCCCAAATGGTATGTTTTGGATGTGGTTTTGCAAAGATCTGCTCAAGAGCACAGAAGTGGAGATTTCATACACTGACAGTAACAGCAGTAGGAATGAAAGTTACTTTCTATTGTGCAGAGATCAGCATAATGAAAGGTGATTAAGTGTTAACAATAATTTGTTAGTGTTTCATTATTCTGAGCTACTTGTTTCTTATCAAGAATGTCAGAATTCTGAGAAGAGAAAATAGAGACAACTGTAGAAGTGGGGAATTTGTGTTCTTTTCAGACATTAGGAATGGAATGGGTTTGCATGTAATGGTAGGGTTTTTTTCAGACTTATCTAAGGTACGTAATGAAGGGAAGTTCTTGATTTCCCTGAATTTCTTCACATGGAAATGATGGCAATGTAACTAAAATAGATGTATAAAAAGAGGAAGTATTGTCTGAAAACATGCTGAGCAGTCAGGACACTAGAGACACCGTAGCCTCCTAGTATACATATATTAAAGGAATTTTAAGATGAGCATGACTCCTGAATGTAACTGAAATTATCCTTCATTAGTTTCTTCAATTTTCTTCTTTTCAAGTTCCATTCCGATGCTGAGACAGAGAACAGGGAGAAGGATTTATTGTCAAATATATTACTGGATTGTTTATGATAGCTATTTCATTTTTTTAAAAAACCTAAAATATATGTTATGTTTCTAGATTCATTGTAATTTTAATTCTGCTTGCTTCATTAAGGCAATGCATATGGCTTCTTGATAGCAGTTAGGTCTTTATTAATAAATGTCTCCTAGAGGGGAGTGCTTGTGGTCAGTTAAGAAAAGCAGTCAACTAAGTACTCTGTTATTCTTATAGATTTTTACACTGGCACAGCATATTAAAGGTTGAGACCCATGAAATCCTGTCTTTAAAATAAACTAAATCAACTGACTTTCAGGAATGTGATCTTAGTATGATTATTGAAAAATCAAACAGAAATCAAAACAAGCACCTCCCTACCAACATTATAAAAATTGCATAATCTCTAACATGAATATCTAGTGACTGCTTAATCCTGTATCTAACCATACAGTCATCACTCCTTTATCCAGCTGAATTATTTTGATTCATACCTTGACTTGCAGATGAATTGAGGTTCAGTGTTTTACTGAGGTGCTGGAGAAAAAAAAAAAAGATATTATCAGACATTAAAGGATGCTAATTTTAAATTGAGGCTTGGTGCTGAAGGTGAAATATGGAAGCTTTATAGTAGTTGTTTTTATCTGATGATTTGAAGGAGATGTGATGTTCATAAAGCAAGCTTCACAAGATTGTAATATTACGCTTTGAGCCATGGCTACACTGTACAGTGTAGCACTGACCAGAAATGCTTGAGCTAGCCACTGAACTGAGAGTGGCCTAAGAGTCTTAATAAGCTGCTACATGGATTAGTGAGACATTTCAGAGGTCTTAGTCTGAGTTCATCATCATACTAATGCAGATAAATTGCCCGCTGCCAAGACCCCAGTGAGGTGATCGATGTGTGTAGCACTGCAAGGTGTACTGTGTACACATCCCTCATAGCACACAGTAAAATATCTAACTCTGTGCTGTGTGGAAATCCCTTCAGGCTTGCCATGCTGCAGATGACTCTCCATCAATGACTGTCATGCAGGTCACTTTTACAGCTTTTCTGGTTCTGATGAGCATTTAAAGTGCTGCTATATAGGTTCATACTGACAAATAGATACAATAGTAGCAGCGTTACCAAAAATATTTTGTCAATATTTCTTGCTATGTTATAAACATGTGACTTTTATTTTTTAATCTGTTTGATAAATGTTTGTGATATAGCATGCACTATCTTTTACATATGTCTAAAGGCTAATGACTTGATTATAGGTACACAGGATAATAAAGTTTTCCACAATGTGGTATTTGTAGCTAGACTTCCATTCCAGTGCTAAGTATCTTCTCTAGGCTATATATTAAGTCAGAAGCATAATAATTGTCCACCTTCAAACATGTATTACATAGCAAGTAATCTAATTCTATGATAATAGTTTAGAATTAAAAACACAATCTTGCTGGTGCATGTGATTAACAAAGTTTTTATATGCCACCAAAAAAGTCAAGGTTACATAAAGGGGAACTATTTTTTTTTTTTAGCTGTTACTCTTTCTTCATTGCAGTATTAGTGTTACATCCATAAGATTCACCCGATTACCTCTGACATCCAGTCTGCACTCTATTTCAGCTTCACCACACTCATTAACAGCTCTACAGGTGTAACAGCCACCGTCAAATGGAGTGGGTTTCCGGATCTCCAGGGTCAACACGCCCTGTTTACTGAACATGCGGTATTTGGCATCCCCAGAAAGATCCATTTTGTTTTTGTACCAGAATATCTTTGGCTAAAGAACACAAAAGAAGAATTTTAAAATAGAAGGTAGAAAAGTGAAGAATTATGGCTGATCTTACAGCTTTAATTTAGCCATCAAAGGTTTATGCATAATGAGGACTATATATATTATACAGGAGTATTAATTTTTGAAGGAACCTCCCCTTATTCAGTACAAACTCGTGAAACTAATAATTCAAATGTTCAGTATTTTGTTTAAATCTCAAATAGCATGTAGATAATGTAGATCTGCACCCTATTCTATCACAATTTTTAAAAACCCTACAAAATTTATTTATTCAGGAGTTATTTAATTGTACTTATTAAAATATATTTGAATGCTTCAAATGTTTTACAGAAGAGGAGTTAAACTGCACAGATTATTACAGCAGAAGTGTCATAAAGGTCTGCAGATGTTGAGTGGCCAACTTGGAATGCCAAGTTTTGGGCTGGGAAAGGATTTTCCAAACCATTTAGAATATGTTTAGCAACTTCAGGAATTTCAAAATAGAGTTCAGGTTGGGTTCAACTGAGCGATAAAGTGGTTGGCTCTGTACCAGTTCCAGCCATTTTTATAAATGAAATTTTGAAAATTAAAAATCTTATATAAAGCAAACTGCTTTTGTTTATTTCAAACTTGTTATTACATATAGTGAATAAATAGGCTTTAAAGAGTAGAAGAAAAAGCTCTGCAGTCATCTGTTTTACTTCTGGAATTAACATTTTCTGGTTTGTCACCCATAAACCTGTAAAACTACTGCACTTTTATAGAGTGGACTCAAATTTACTGAATCACTCGTGTCTTTGACTTGTGATACACAATTCAGTCCATTCCAGTTGCCATGCCTATTTTTCTTTAAAGATATCAGCTGGACATTTTCATGTCTCGAAATTTTTTGCTTCTTTTTCTATAGCCTCTTCATCTTCCTGCGTAAATGTCTCGTGTTTCAGCACTGCTACCAGGGCATGAATATTGGCTCTGCTTGAAGTGTTAACTTTTTGGTGCCATACAGGTTGTATCTGAGGTATGCTTGATAATCTATAGATATTCAAATTGGAAAGCTCTATCAAAGTAAGTTACTGTCTGTTGCAGACTTATGCAGTAGCTACATAAACTGTTTGTTAAGGTTAATTTGGGCAATGCAAGTACCGAAATGTATCTGGAAAAGCTACTTTGGAGTATTAGGTGTACTGAAGGATGAGACTATTTGTATCCTAATGTGGAAGGCAGAGCGAGCATGCTCACAGTCAGAAGCCTGCAACTACTGTACTTAACAGCTGTAAAATATGATGTTTTTCTTAGAATCTTCTTAAAACCATGGAAACTGAATGAAGTGGATACAGATACACAAAAAGATCAGTTAACCAAGAGAGAATATCATTACTAACACTGTAATTTCATGATGAATCTAAGCTGAGGCAGCTACTGGAGGATGGATTTTGCCTGCAGTTGGTGGTGTGTCTTCTGTGATGTTCTTTTTCAGTTATTTAAGTGGGTGTGCTTCCTTTTTATATTTGAGTGTTGTCTGGAGCTCCTTCATCCAATGAACTGCAGCAAATGATTGCATTAAGACTGTCTCTAACTTTTTTTTTCTTTTGAGTTAAATTGAACTTTGAGCTATAATCTTGCATATTTTGCTATGTAGATATTAGATTCTTGTGCAGGCATGAGGAAGGGAAAGGAGCAGGAAATAAGGAGCCAGGAAAAAGGTTACTACATTTTTTGTAACTTAAATTTGTGACAAGGTTATGTCATAATATGGTAAATTCCTTCACTGCAGACAAAAAGCCTATTTCCCTTTTTTGAGAAACCTAAATTTAGCTTCTAGCTGATACAGTTTTTACTGCTTGTTCCTAACTCTTAACAAAAAAAAGTACTCTTTGTACAGACTTCAACAAATATATTTAGACTGAGAAAATATTCCTGTGAGAAAAAAAAAGCCCCCAAACTTCACACATAACAGCAGTTTTTATTCTAGTTAATTTTGCAAAGTAACTCAGGCTCTCAAAAACTTATGTGGATGTATTGACCTAATAACAGAAAAACTGGTGTCTATGTATCCTTTAGGTGAATGAAACAATATATTATATTAACTGCTGTTTTCTTGAAAGACTGAAGAGAACAAAATCTACATTCCGGGAAGATAAGTGTTTTTTATTTGTTTACCTTTTTTCGTGGGTAGATTTTGTGTACATGTGATACATTTTCAATGGCATGGTGTTATCATAAGCAATGCCTGTCCTTGCCACTGTCTCCTTTACTGTATCGTCCCACTGGTTCTGTGCACAGCCACACAAACACTTGCACCATGCATTCTGGTTAAGCATCAGTTATGAGTGAGATGGGAGATAAATGGATGGATTTTTCTTAATATACTCATGTTACACTCCAGTCATGCTGAACTGGTATGAATTCTAAAGCATCATCTTGGCTTGTTGTGATAGTGACAACACCTGTTGTAATTTGTACCTTGGGGATTCCTCTTACAGCACAGCTGAGCGTGGTGTTGTATCCTGCAATCACAGAACGGTTTACTAAAGGGTGAGTGAATTTAGGAGGTTCGGAGAAGTCGTGTTCTTTGTAACTAGGTGGCTTATAAGTGGTACCTGCAATTCAAAGAAATAAAATAGTAAGAACTGTGTTTTCAATTCTCTTGACTTGTGTACAATCGATTTGTCATTTAATTTGCCTATATGATTTAGAAAATCTTCAAAGCTATGACATTTATCATATAACAAATCTTTAAATTAATTTCACTCTAATACACATCACATGTTTAATACTTCAGTTAAAGGAAAAGGCCCTGTTAACCACGGGGTTTCAGTTTCTGTTAAAAATATGAAAGCCGTGTGCCTGCAGGGGAAGTCTTCACCACAGATATCTTAAACTTTTAACCTTGGAATGTAAAATAATATAGTTTAGGAAGACAGCGTAATTAAATATTTTAGAACAGATTTTTGTGTTAGTACAGGAGATCTGCCCAGGTAAGGGCTCTTGATGCTAAAATATTTTAAAAGTGCTAGTTACTAACTAATGAAAATATCTCCAGTGGTGCACCTAATAGTATTGTATTTTCCATTTACCACTGTATTATTTGTGGTACTTAGTGACTTCTGTGATCTTTGTTTAGAAGAATATGTTACCTGTTTTTTGGATATAGGCAGGATTTTTGGTGGTTGCAGCGGTTTCACTCAATCCACACAAATTTTCACTGAAGACTCGAAAAAAATACTCATTTCCCATAATCAGGTCTGACACTACACAGTTTGTGCGACGATAGTGGTCAAAAACAGTATACCATTCCTGTAACAAGACTATACTATTTAAAAAGATACTATGAAAGGTCAGACATGGTGCTAATTTTGCTACAAGGAAAAGACAAGTAGACATGTATTTAACAATAGCCTGTGAAATAAATATTATGTTCCTTCCTGTGAAGATCAGCTGATACATTTTTCTATTTTTATTTTCTGTCTGGAGTGACAGTTGTATGAATTTTGAGGGGAAAAAAAAAATCATCTCTTTACATTTTAGCCCTACTCATATCTGGCAAACCTGACACAAGATGTGACCTCAGAACATGGCTGCTTGATGGGAACTTCCCTGAGAAGGATGTTTTCCAGATGGACTGGCATTCATACCTCTCCCAGTATATACCCTAGTATACCCCACATCTGAGTTTAACTTCCTCCTTCCCCTTCAGTTTTTCCCTTGTAATTGTGAAAAATATAATTCCAAATGAAAAATACAATTGCACCTTTTGGGTAGAGCTGTTTGTCCAGTCACCACCAGAGACGGGACAGACTGGGTCTCTCTTTTTCATTTTCTACTGGGCATTTTACACAACCCTGCATTTATTCATTTGGTTCCTTTTAGATTTGTTCTTCAATGTTTAACTGCCTCTGATATGCCATAGGACAATTCAGATTAAAAAAAGAGGGTCACAAATTTAGCTGTTTTCCTCAAATCTCTGTGTTCCCAGAACAGGTAGTAGTTTAAACTCCATACAAAGTCACCAACTCAGTGCTGTGTCTTACCATTGTCTTTTTGTCAGTTTTCTGGACTGTGTAGCCCAAGATCTGTGCATTGCCATCATCTTGTGGAGGTGTCCACTCCAGGGCTGCATTAAATCCCCAAACATCTACAAGCTTTATATTCTGAGGGGGACCAGGCTTGTCTGCAGAGGAGACATGAAAAAAACCCTTCGCTTCTGTTTCAAGATCTAAGAGCTTTGTCATTTCCTCCCATGCAGGGAAAAAAATAGAACCTGATAGCAATCTTTAATTGTTCAATATCAATACACTGTAAACAGGAAAGCTGGGAAATTTTCAAATACTGTCTTAATACTTTTTTTGGGAGGCCTAAAACCTACTGAGAAATAGACAACACATTAGAATTAGTAACAAGGGAACCAGAAAAACTCTTCCTTAAAATGGAAGAAGTAGGTTGTGTTGTTTGAGTGGGTGCGATTAACTCTTTTACTACAGTTTTATTATTTGCTTTTTTACTTCAATGCAATTTAGTGGCCATTTAGGTACATTGAGAGCCATATAAACAACAGAGGCAACTGGGTGTATGTTCCTCCGCCCAAGGAAGGCCAGCCATTGGGCACTATACCTGACTCCCGTTGCCTCAGTGCTTCTTAGCTTGCCCACTACTGATATTTCACCGTTATAACTAGAAAAAAAAAAGCAAACTCTCAGGTACAGTAGTCTATATCCACTTTAAGATACCTGGAAATATATAGAAAAATATATATCATAAAATGATAGTTTTATTTTTTCCTTCTTTTAAGGATCATTCGTATTTCTGCTAATGTTGTTTAGTCAAATGCTGTAACATTTAAATTAGACTTATTAAGTAATATTCCTGTCTGGTTTAACTTGAAGACGCTGGTTCTTCTTTTTGATATGGTAGATTGTTGTTCGCTGTTACAGGGCTTATTGGGGATGATGATCATTACACCTGGGGTAGAAGGTCTTGTGAGTAGTTGAAGGGTATTCTGGGAAAATTCTAGATAGCTGAATAGAAACTGTCTCCTTTTTGTAACTAATCTGGAAAAATGAAGAAAATAGAATCTGGTGGATGTAGGTTTGAGATGAGCAAAGCACAAAGAAATGAAACTATAGATTGCTTGTAATTTAATTCCTTAAAGAAAGATAGGCAAACCAGTAATAAACTGGCCTTTGACTGTTATTAAGGTAAATATGACTTTCTGTGTCAAAGCACAATGTGCTAATTCTCTTTTCACTGACATACTTTGGAATGAAAAACTGCTTTATAAGTAACTTTAACCCTTTTTATCCTCCTTCATATTGCTGAACACTGGAGCCAACTAAAACACTACATGAAGTTCAATAAGGAATACAGAAGGCATCACTCTCATTCCATTTAATGTCCTCTTCCTTCTTCTCTTAGACTAACATTTTAGAGAAAAAGCTGCCATCTTATGCATTGCTCAACAGCTACCAACTTCTTCCCTGTTTCTGAAGCTGGGAATAGTAATGTGTTGTCAAATGAACAATATTGCTTACGAAGATGTGGAAATGCATTTGCTGTTATCTGGAATCACAACTTAAGAAAAATCTAGATATATTTCTAGATGTGTATCTTCATTATACAAAAATCAGTTAGTCTATTCTAACTTGAATATAGGAATTTTGCATACTACATATGAATATGTGTGTGGGTATGAAAACTGCAACAGCTTCAGTGGGCAAAGTCCTACAAGTGCTGAATAAGTGTATTACAATCAGTAGAAAACAGTAGAAAGATGTTGTGATGTTTAGCAGTTTGTTAATGATTTTCAAGCCTACCTATTGTTATAACCCCTCACAGTATCTGCCTAATTTTACAAGTATTTTTCCTGCAAACCTACCTACAGATATATCTACACAACAGATGGGGGGGTTTGGTTTGTGTTGTGGTGGTGTTTTTTGTGGTTTTTTTGTTTTGTTTTGTGGTAGTTGGTTTAAATCTTATAGGAAGAGATTGATAAAGGGGAGAAAAATATAGTCTTAGGTGCAATGAAAGGAAAAAGTACACTTTTTGGGGAAGCCTCACTAGACAGATAGATTTTGAAGTTTGGCTCTTATTGCTCCTAGTTACCTAAAAGCAAGTATCAGGGAACCTCCCTTCAAAACTGAAAACAATAGGATGACAGGTCACTCATTAATTCGATGATCTATTGGAAGAGTTATACTTCAAGAATGTGTGTGTGTGTATTTAAGACATTCTTATGTATATGTTTATGTACATAGATGTAGATAATGGCTTTTCGGGAGAACAATTTCGTGGTATGACTTTATTAAGAACAGAAGAACAGTTTAAGCCTTAACCTGCTATTGGATTAATGTGATAACAATTCAATGTTTTATTAAATAATCCCTTTTTAATAAATTATTATACCTACCCATAATGGTATAGATGGAATAAAGAAAAAGTGTACTGAAAGCCTCAGTACTTGTAAGTCTTTGTAAAGGACAATCTTACAAAAGGAAGAGATGAATAAATTTGTTGAATGGATTTTTATATGCTTGATCTTTGTGATTTGATGGGATAATGCAATCCGCAAGAATATCTACTCAAAATTTCTTTGTAGAATTGTAGAATATTCCTTTATCAGTACTAACCAGTACGTCTCTGGCTGGTAGTTTGAACAGAGGGTGGGAAAAGTTAATCCTAGTGATGCATCTGTAGCAAATTTTTTTCCTCTGTAGGACACTGTGTTGGAGTGGGGATTTATATTCTGCTACCCTCAATACAAGCTTATCTGAGGATTTTTGTGTTTTACTGACTTTTATAGAATGAGAAGAAGAGAGAAAGTGGCCATGGTCTTTCAAAGAGAAATGATAATTTGCATTTTCAAATAATAAATAATGGGAACAATAAATAATTCCAGTTAAAAAACCAAAACAAAATACAGAACTGAAGTTTGCTTTATCAGTAGAAGGTGTAATGGAAGGCATCTTTTATTGATTAATGCAGTGGGGTAAAAGCTGAGGGAACGGTATTTTTCAGAGATTGGAAATATTTTCATTATATAAGACCTTTCTATAAGTATTTTAAATATACTGTATTGCCATAGTAAAACTCCACCCTTTGTAGATCTCTAGAGCAGACTGCAGCAATTTTTTTGGCAATAAAAGCAGGTGATGACAGTAATAGAAATGTTTCCTCATGTTTGGAACTGCCTCATTTTGGTTACTGGCATTCTTGCCTTGCTCTCAAAAATATAAGGACTGAAGCTACAAATATTAATCCTTCATCAAGCAGACTCTTGCCAAAGAAAGTTAGTTCATGAACAGAGATCTCAAAAGATCACTAGTTGATTTCTATCTCTGAAAGATGAGTTGGCTTTTCAGCATGCTGTACTTCAGCATCTAAAGCATTACCAGTAGTACAGAAAGAGTGTCTGAATCACCCATATTTCTCTCCTGCCAAAATAATTTAAAATCTTGAGAGCAAAACGTGCTGTTGATGGAACTGAAAAGAAGTAGTTCCGATGGAAGAGTGACAGGATCGAGAATCAGAGCAGATGCCTTGGTTGCAGAAGTACCTGTATATGTTACAAGCCCTTTTTTGGCCAAGAATTAAATGAAATTTATTTATTCCCTTTCATTCAAGCAAGCTGGCCAAGAATTAAGAAGTTCAATACCTGACCTCCAACTGTGACATGTATTAAGCGATGTGATATGATTATTGTTTGGGTTTTTTTTTTTTTTTTAGCCTTTGATTTTCTGTATGAAATAACTCTTGGACAATAGTACATGTATCTATTTGTGTACCTTTCTACATACCAAACAATGGGTGAAAGATACTTGGTACTATGCTGTAAGAGCAATGTGCTAGAACCTGAAGTCACTAATGAGTTTTAGAAAGGAATTTTGGTGTGTAGAGAGCACTATATCCCTTTACCTGTGTCCCTTGGAATTACATTGTTTTAGCTGCCATTTACTTATTTTGCTGTTGCAGAATTGCAGCCATCCTCTTGAGCAGAAGCAGCTGGCGGTATTAAGGCACATTTGCTCAATTTGTTATGCCTTTTTTGTTTGCTCTTGGCACTACTGCATACCCATTCTGCCAACATTCTAAAACTTTAAGCAGAATACAGTCAACATTATATATTTAATTTGAAAGCATAAGGAGTTATGTTTAAATACTCCTTTTTGTGCCAAAATAAATATTCTAAATATGTCTTGATATCTTGAAGGAAATTTGGGATTACGCTGTGAAAGAGTGGGGTGAAAAAAATAAAAACAATTTTAAAGAATGTTACATAGAACTGTAATGGGGAGAAACAGAAGTGAATTTTAATGAAATCTGAGTAGAAAAGATCTCAGAATATACCTCTCAAAATCCCAAGGGAAGTGGCAGTGCATTCCTTTAAAATGACACCAGAAAAGAGACTAGAAATTGTATAATAGAGAATAAGCCTCCACTAAGCCTCAAGCTAACTATACGCTCTTAGCAGAGTAAGACATTAAACATGAATTCTCCATATTCACAGGACTGTGACTTCTTGTCGTTTCTAATTCTCAAAACAGTAGAGGGACATTAGTGCAATCATTTTTATCTTCACTGTCCTTATCTGCTGATGAAACCCAAGAAGAGTATATCTATTCCAGGATTCAGATTTCCTGCCTTGAGGACAATATGGCTATTCCCAAGAACACCAAAACTCTCAAATTACTTTTGTCACTCTCAAAGTGGTAGAAAGGTAGAAGGGTGAGAAACATGATTAAAGACATTTTGGAAATAAACAAGGGGTCTAAAACTTGAGACTGTTAACTGAAGGTAGTGTGACTGAAGGCTGTAAAACCATGAGTAGCATAGAAAATGTGAATAAATTATTCTGATACAAAACTGTATCGACATCAAATGAGATTATCAGGAGAGATACTCAAAACAAACTAAATGGGTAGCTGTACATGCATTTAAACTGAAATTCCTTACAAAGGTTATTTGGATTCTGAAACTAGACCTGAATTAATAAACTGCCTGGATAAAATCATGGAAGAAAAAAATCCCTCAGGAGCTATGGGACACAGATAATCCCTCTACCTCAGAAAGTCTCTAGGATACAGATCATTTCAAGCTGGGAAAATATACTAGGAAAATTAAGTGACATGTTAGCCCTCCTCTGAGCTTTGTCCTGGTCATCTGCTGTTAACCATTGTTAGAGAAGGGATCCTGAGGTAGCTGGACCTTTGGATTACCTCAGTGTGGCAACTATTTTGTTGTGTATGTTATGCTTATTTTTTATGTCAGGTTCTTACCTATGATTTGCATTGTTATTACAACTTTATCAGTCATGTTTTCTATCTGAAGAGTAACTTCATATGCTCCAGAGTGATGAAGCTCTGCCTTTCTGATGAAAAGGATTGTGTCTGTGTTGCTGTTCCGAATTCCCACATCTTTGGAGTCTAGAGTTTGACCATCTTTCATCCAAGTGATTTTGGGTCTTGGTTTACCCTGAAGAGAAAAAAAGAGTTGTTGTTTTTTTTAGGCTACAGTAGATTTCCTTTTTTTTTTTTTTTTCTGGTTTTAAGAGATCTGTAAGTCTAGAAAGCTTAATTTAATATGCAGAGTTAGGATAATAAACTCTACTTTGCAATTTGTTTTTCTTGCAGGAAAACATTTGCTCCTATCTGTGTGGTTATTGGCAGCATTCCCTGAGGATGACATTTCATTATAGTTAAAGACTGAAATTATATTGAGAACAAACCCAGAAAAAATATACTTGTACTGGGATGGTACTCTCAGGCACCCAGGCACCTGTGAAGCCAACAGTTGATCTGTTTTGCTCTATTATTAAGTAGCAGAAGTCTTTAATATTTAAGGAGTTTATTAACTTTTTTCCCACCTTCTCCCTCCATTTCATAAAATATTTGATTCTCTATCCCCAAGTATTTTTAAGATATTTCAAAAAATTGTTATAATCTTGAAATCTTGGATGTGAAACTTACTGTGTAATTCATAACTGTATTTATAGTCAATCTAGCAGAAAATAACTCCGTAGGTTTTTTTGAATTTCTGCCAGATGAACATGGTGGAACAGTGCAGCACAGGGCTGGGGGAACCCCAGGTGTAGCTCAAATGAATGGGGGAGGGAAGGTGAGACTATCCAAGACGGCAGTCAGATCTGCTTAGGCTGCCTTGGAACTGCAGTCTAAGGCACTGAAATTAGGATACCTACTGCTCTCTGCCCCTAGTGAACAGCAGAGAAAGCACCTCTAGAAGGTCCCCACTTCACTGGGTGTCTGAAACATACTCTGTAAGACTGTATCTTTTTCCATAGGCTACAGAGGGAGATTAGGATACCCAGACTCTTGGTTTAGGTGCCAAAAGGTAGGCAGAATAGAAAGAAATCTTTGTGCTCTGCTACACCGTTGTTTCAGGTTTGTCTGGTATTTGCTCAGAAAGTCTGTGTAGCATCATTTTATTTTTCTGTGATATTAGAAAAGCTAGGCCAAGGTCTGTCCAAAATTACACTTAAAGGGGCTCTAAACCACCTAGAAATCTCTATTCTAATATATATTCTAATATCTAAAATAAGATATGTTTTTTTCTCTGGCATCTAAAACCTCAGATACATTGTGATTGATTTTACATCAGGGCTGATGATAAACCTGAATGAGCAATGGTTTGGGATCTTCCATTTTCCATATCTGGTAACTGATTTTCTTACTGATTTCAGGCAAGTCATATAGTCACCTCAGGCCTGTAGCTCTGAAATATTAGATAAAAGATCATTTTGTCCGGTTCTAGTGTATCTTCACCCTGGTATAATTTCATAGAACCCTTACGAAAACCTATTAGAGAAAGACATGGCTTCCCTCCTTTATCTGGTAGGTATAGTAGAAAATTCTTGAACAAGTAAAAGGATATAGTGGGGTTTTTTTTCTGTATCCTGGTTGTTGGTGAACTTGACAAGTAGTTGACTGTATTTTACCTTCTACATATGTGTGTATTTTTAAATGACATGAGGATTCTGATTGAAAGTTTTGTCTAGAGGAATACTTTCAAAATAAAAGCAATCTACTTAAAATGGTATAGTTATATAGAAATTTTCTTTAGATTTCTAATTTGTCAAGACAAATGCTTGGCTAGGTTTTCAGACTTATTACAAAATGTGATAGTTCTTGATGGACTGAGTGATGAGGTGAATTGAGCATCTGGCCTTAAATATCTCAGCAAAAATGGCATGAGAAACCATAGCATTATCTTTATAAGAAGAAATACTTTAATAAAGTATTAGATATTAATTTATTAGAAAATAATTTATTAGAAATAAATTAAGTTTTGCTACTGCTGGTGTTTGAATGTGGTTGATCAGATATGTTCACTCACAGCACCTCCCTTTTTGAGGTGCTACGATTGCCAGTGAAAGATCGCAAGTGTTGAAAGTGTTGGTTTTCATATACTCTTATATTTATAGAGTGTGAAAAGCATAAACAGATAGAAAGAATGTTCCTAATACATATCTCAGAGGATTGGATTTCTGCAATGTGTAATAAGTAATCCGAGAGAGAACAGTGAGTGACAGTGGGTAAACAGCACACCAGAGAAACTTCAGGCAGTTTACTGCAAGGGAAGAAAGAATTTAAATGCTTTTTGGTGTTTATGTTAATGCATATATGGACAAGAAGACTGCTTAGGAATACCGTGAATCTTATCCACGAATAGCACATAATATCCCTTCAATCATGTGCCCACATAGTTAATTTTGAAACAAGAATGTGTTTATTCCTCTCCTTTAGGTAGAATGTCCCACCTGTGTAATGCACTCAACAGAAAAAGGGTTAGTAATAATGTTGTACTTGTTCTTTTCTGTAAATTTGAATCTAAAGATTTTGATAGATTTGAAAATAGCATTTAGCCCAGCATAGCTTGACAAGGTATTTAATAGAATTTCAGTGTTAAATGACATGGTAGTGACCATAGAGGTCACTGGCAGGGTTGCACAGAACCTGTAAATTCTAGAAGACACTGACTTATAGTTCATTTAGATAATATTCTGCTTGCTTTTATTCCCTGGCTCAGGATTCACACTAATTCCAGTATTTATGTATTTACTTTGTTATCCCTTTTGTAATATGAAGTTGCCATCATATCTACTTAGAATCTTTTGCTGCAATAGAAATGGTCAGTGATTTAAACTTTTTCAAAATATAGAATAAAATGTTCATTTTGCTTTAATTTTTTTGAAAGATCCTCAGTTTTGCATATTCTAAATAGCTTTTGCAGTATTAAGAATTGTAGCTATAGTTGCAATTCAGCACTATTACAAATTTAATTCACTCAAAAATTCTCTCTTGATTTAAAATCCTCTAGTTTTGTTCTCAAGCTAAAATTTGGTGTTGATGGATAGATTTTAGCATTGTTTGTCAGCCTTACTTTTTAGGAGATGAGAGTTTATACCATCACATGATTTGTGTGCTACTGAAATTTTGAATTAATTCATTTCAGCTAAATTTGACATGGCACTTGAATTCTCTTAGACTAGCTTAGTACAGTTTTGTGAAAACTGATGACAGGGTGAAATACTGAAACCTTCATTAGTGTCCCTGCTGAGGAAAAGTCAGGGAAGGCTTAGTCTTTATCTGTTTTGTTTGGCAAGAGCTGAATGATCAGGCAGGATAAGTGAAGCTCTGGATTAGTTGCGGCATGTACTTTCTCTGGCCTGGGGAAGTGAGGACATGTCATGTAGGACTACCAGTGGGGGAATAGGGCGAAGAACTGGCAAATTGCTGGGAATATTGCAATGAGACCGCTCTAAGCAAAAGAGGTGGGTTATGCTGGGAAGATAGTGATATAGGGGACATATGACACAAACCTCTAAAACGCCAAACTTTATCATTTCCTCAGCTTATGGGGCAACTTGTCAATTTTGTGCAAATTTTCTTCAACTCAGACATTAAAGCAGCAAAAATATCTTTAATGTAATTTTTTTAAGACTTAAATAAGTAAAAAATATCAGATGTAAAATCTTAAATTTTGCAGAAATCTAGAGCTCAGTAAAGCAGCCATTTTAGCAATTGTGGAGATAAGAAACATGGAAGAAAAAAATAAGCACACAATGTTATCACAGTGGTGCAAGCATGCAATTCAAGGCAGTTTGCAACTGTTTACTGATTAGATATATCTTTGTGAAAAAGCAACTTTTCATGTAATCCAGTAACCACAGGGCAAAAGACGTGTGTAATTTATTGTACATAGATTTTGCTTCTCTGTGGATTTTTTTTTTCCTGCTGGTACTGCCCAAACGAAAGAATGTAGGTAATGTGTGCATATATATCTCCCTGGCTGAAAAATATTTTACATCTCCAGTGTCTTTACATGAGAATTTCAAAACTCTTCACTAACGACAGTGATTACATTTTCATAAATGTCAAAACTGGACAGCAGAGAAATTTTAGGTTCTTCAAATTATAAATGAGGACTAGATTAAATGATATATCCATTATTACTGAGGATATCTCTGTGAGAGTCCAAATCTGCAATTTACATTTTCTTTTCCTGTGTGTCACTTAGAAAACCTTTTCTTTCCCACACTAATTCTTGCGCTATATTGACGTTATAGTCTTGCATCTGAAAAAAGGCATGTGGTGTTTTATGAGTAGTCATTATTGCTTATACAGCTATAGAACATGCAAAGATAGGGGAACTGGTTAGGTCAATCTGTGTCTAGGTATATGCAATTTGGTGCATGCCATAGTGGCATGTGTAGTTCCATGCATGCACTCTTGATAATCCTTGGCATGCTGTGTTTTTTAACCTTGAGCTCATGTACACTAATAACCAAGCTATTATTTGTATACACATGGATTCTATATAGGCCCAATTGTGGTATTCTGTTTATGTACAAACTCTAATTTTTGTAGTCAGCCTTTCAGAAATGAACATACACTCTTTTGGCAAAGAAGTTGCCTAGTAACATCATGTACCTTGGCTCCAGAAGAGTAGTTGGTTGTATTCTTATGCTTTTGTGTACTTCTGTCTTTAAGATGCATCCTATGGACAATAAGCAAGAATGGGCTTGCACTTACTTACAGCACTTAGTTTTTGTTCTTCCCCAAAAGGAAGGATTATGGAAGAAACTGTGAGTGTAAAAAAATGTAACTGAAAGAAGAGTGATTTTATTGTTTTTTGCTTTAACATTTGAGAGGGTTTTTTAAATCATCAGCTATACTTTGTGTAATAGTGCTTAAGCAGTGAAGTGATGGGAACTTGGACAAGGGAAAGTACTTTAGGTAAGTAGTGATAAATAACCACAACAAAATAGGAACAGATGATACATACCTGAAAAGGGATCACAATGTTGATTGTCTCACCCACTTTCTTCACCAGAGTCTGTCTGAGATGGCGTGGCAACCAGATTTTGGGACGCTCTGCAGTTAAGCATTAGTACATTAAATCCAAAGATTTGATACTTTGAAATATTGCTTATAGCATAAATAAGACAAGACACCAAAGAGGAGAGGCTTGGATATTTGTAAGCATAATTGTGCAGACACTGTTTATACAGTTAGGGAGCAGTTAATTCTCAAAGTACTTTCAAATGTATTTGGCTACTGGATACAAATTTAGTAGCAATCTCAGTTATATATTTACAACTGAGCAGGTTTCAATGACAGCAGGATTTGTGAAACTGTCACATTTAAAATGCCAGGTTTGGGTGACTTCCATTGGATGTGAGTCTTCTGTATGGACTTTGGAGAACTTCATCAGTTCAGTAGAGGGAATGAGACAAAGGGTGTATTGGAGTAAAAGAGTGATTATAGACTATGGTTGATCTATTGCTATATTGTTACTGCACCTCTGTGAAAATTGCCATTTGAAGGTGTTTATGGACTTACTCAAAAAGCAGAGCAATCAGTGGATTTCCTTTACCTTTCTACAGTCATTCAGTTATAGTTCTTTCTTTTAGGTGCAAGGAGTGGAGTCTCATTGCAGCTGCTTACTTTTCACTAACAAAAATAGGACGCTAGTGCATGTTTTTTCATCTAGTCTCTGCTCTCCTCCACCTCACTGGAAAGTTTTCTGTTTTCTCCATGTCTTCCTAATTCTTTTCCAAGTCATTTATAGAAAGAATTTCTTAACATACAGTTGGAGTATCTATCTTCATGTCCATTTGGTTTTGAGATACACTACAACTTCATTTCATTTACACAGAGTCATTTTACTGTCAGTGAGACTCTGGCAGACACTTCATGTGAATCAAGGTTGAAGAATCCACTGTTAGCACCTCTTGATATCATTTGGACTCCAGTCAAATTAATTATAATCTACTGCTGTTGGGTGATACATGGGGTGTTAATTAATAACCTACGACAATCAAGTACAGATAACTGCTTTTATTTAAATAGATCTCTAGCCACAGCCAACGCGATCATTTTGCAGTAATACAGCAGCTTTTCCAGCAGAGAGCTAAATATTAAAAAATGTGTCTCTTAAATGCTGACAGTGCCATTAAAAGAAGTGAAATGTCCATAATTTGAAAGTAAGAAGTAGGATTTTGTTTTAAGACCTGTGCTTGAGGAATATAAGACCTGGAGAATACAATAATGTTCTCAGTCTCGGAAGATATTTGGTGGCTAGTCAAAGCAAAAGAGCTGTTCGGGTTTTTATTCACAGAAGAAGGCACGGGCTTGTCAGTCCTGGAATTTTTCTGCATGTGTACATGATTAGAACTTTGACCAGAGGAAACAGATTAATAAGATTTATTCATTCTAAATACTCACGCAAAATCTCTTGAACAGTGACGGGCTCTTTGATTATTGCTGCTCCACTCTCACCAGCCAAGTTTACAGCCTTTATACGGAAATGAAGTTTGTCCCCAGTGACCAGGTCTTTAATCAGAGCAGATGTGCGCTCAGTTAGGCCAGGAAGAGCTGGAATCCATTCTGTAGCTGCAAGTACAGGATTTGTATATTGTAATAATATATTATTTTTCCAAGCTGGTGCTTTGTCTACAATTGAAAGTAAATTTGTATTAAGGTAAAACAAATTTAACATGCAATACCACACTTAAAAGGGAATAAACTAAGTTGAAAAAAGAATTCTCGATCTAGAAGATGTGTTTACACATGGAGTTAAAGAATGTATACATTTTGTTTATTCAAAATAGCTAAGGGCAAGGGAATCATCTTTGAGTAGTTCCTTTGGCATTCTGTTTTATTGAGCTTAGAGTTGTGGATCTTCTCTACATTTATTTTCATTAGCAAGAGGTTAAGGTAGAGAATTTTGAAAGTATTTTTTGCAAGAAAGGGAGATCTTAATTTTATTTTTTCTTGGAATAAGTATATCTCCTCTGGGTGTCCAAACAGATTGGTGAGAGCCACAGATGCTGAAAACAATAATAGAACACATAACTGTTGGAATTTATTATTAACTTCTCAATTGACACAGTAGAACAGAAGTCTTAGAGCTTCCTTAGCTATTGTAATGACAGAGAAGTAGAACTGATAAAATCGTTCTATGACATTGACATAGAGATTCTGGTAGTTCCATTATGATATCTCATTAAAGACTATAATTTATTTCTGGATAAATTACACCCTGTAAAAACCCTAGTTTAGGTTATATGGCAATTGAGCTTAGTGTCAGAGAAAATTTCATGATGGAAGTGATTATAAATTTGTTATTTGATTTTTATGACATAAATGTTGTGTTGTAGTATCACAGTAAATTGAGTGTGGTAGTTGTGATGGAGTTAGACACTTTATTATCAGACCACAAGTATTAAATGAGACAATGTAACAGTTACTTGATAGTTTGTTGTTACAGTCATGTTATTAGATAGGTTTTAAGGAATATGCAATTTGTGAATGCTACAAAAGCATAGTAGTGACTATAGAACAACACTGGTATTTTTCTAGTAGTCTTCTGTATTAAAGTTTATTATGATTGTGAAGATGATGTTACGGTTCATGTCAGTATCTTGGTTTTACAGTCTTGTCATGGTAAGTCTGGTGGTGGTTTGCAAGGGTGTTAGTTGTAGATTAGAGTTCAAATGTAATGATACTGGATATGGCTAATTTATTGGGATATTGCAGTGAAGCTATTGCAATTGTAGGATTTTAACAATGTTCAGTTCCTGCTGTCTGGTACTAGTGCTTACTTACATCCATCTTTGCAGTATTCCACAATATAACCATCTAATCCTCCAGCTCCAATGCGCTCAGGGGGTCTCCACTTCAAGGCAACAGTGCTGTCAGAAACATCTTCCACTGTAAAGTGTGTTGGTTCACTTGGAGGAGCTATAGGGAAATATGTAGAGGTAAATTCTGGGAAACAGCAATATGACTGTGAGAATTTAAAGGCTATAGAAGGAGTGATTAGCAGCTGAATTGCATAGTGCTATCTGTTTAAAAAGTTTTAAAAACAAGTTTATCTGAAGCTCAGTTGTAAAATGTAACACCTAATACTTCATTAATAGAAATGCACCGTAAGTTTCCTGTAATAGGGAAGGGACCAAGTGGTTAGTATAGTAGTTCCTATTCACATATGCTCCCTTGGGAGTAAAAGCCAATGAAAGAAAAAGAAGAGTCACAGAAGGGAGTCAAATTGTCAGCAGAAATCTGCAGAAAATTTAGAAATTAAAATGCCTGCAATTTCTATGCTGTACTTATACTCTGATTGTAATTAGACAAAAGACAGAGACAGTCAGAGGACCAAATTAATCAGTAGCTAAATTTGACTTCATTAATTTTCCTCTAATAGTGGAGAAAACGACCAAAAGTTCTGGCTACATGTTTACAGAAACAATGGTTCGATTTGTGTGTTTGTAATAGACACGTGCCTGAGAAAAATATTTTGGGGCAGAAGAATTTTCACTTCAGTTAGATATAGCTGTTTCATATATTTTCAGAACAGGAGTGCCATGGCTCTTTTCAAATCCATAGTTCAGAAAGACCACTAGCTAAAGTCAGTCTTCTTAAGTATGTCTGTTGTCTACTAATTAAAACCAAAACAAAACAAAGAAAAAAAAAGTCCTTACTGGAGAATCTCAAATACACACAAATGCTGCTGTGAAATACTTGATTCCAAAAAATAAATAGAAGGATAACTTTTTCAAAATAATATTTGGAGTGCTGGAACATAGTATTTAGTATACTTGGCATAAAAGCAGTCATTAAAGAAATATATTTTGGGCATACGCTGTGTACATGCTGAGCATCTTCTGAATATACATAACAGATTTTACATGGTAGAAATATTTCTTATATAAAAAAAGTTAAATACAGGTTTATAAATTGTGCAACTGATTGAAATTGATCTCAGTTCCCAAAGTTATTGTAAAAAAAAAAACCAAAACAACCAACCAGCCAACCAACAAAATCATTCCGTTTCTTTTTGTATCTGTGTCAAAATTTTTCACATTCAAATGGTGGCAAGGACCATGAACAGCACATGGGGAGCAAAGGCAGTTGGGAGCATATACAACCACACAGTACCGAGCAAAACCCCAAACCTCTTCTCTGAAGCAGTAAGTGGGAACTTTATCCTTAATCAAGTAAAACTCTGTCTATCCCATGAAAACTTTGGACCTTTTTTTCCAGTAGCTCCGCTTGATGGTTTTCTTCTGTCCTCTTTTGTTGCAGACCAGCCGTTGTGTGTTTGAAATTCAGAATTAAGACACTCTTCTTGTAGTTCATCCTTTCCTTCTGACCCCTTTGCAGCATCATCTGCTTTTACATTATCTCCTTCAGCAGGCTGTCCCCCTTCACTGATATTTGTAGATTTAGCAACTCTAGTCATTTTTATCTCCAGCTATTTGTATTTTTGTGGGTCTTCTTTCTAAAGCTCTTAGCAGGCAGGCTTCCTGAGGACTCCTTTAGTTTGCTCCTTGCTCAGGGACTGCAGGAGACACTGCCCTGCTGTGTTGGGAAGGATTATTTATAGAAAATCATTCCTCAAATATTTTCTTAATCAGCTATCCTTTTAGCTGTGGAGAGGGCCAGGATTAAGGGAGTGCTGGGTGGGATACTGTGATATTTGCACTCATAAGGCAATGGGGGAAGCTGAGAGGGACAGGGAAATTTCTGTCAATTAGTTCTCCTCCTTTCCAGATCCAGCTTGACTCTCACACTTCTAATAATAACAACTAAAAATTCATCAGCAATTTCATGAAACTGGAACCTCTGTGCTTCTCAGGAAGGGAAATAAGAGATAGAGAAGACAAAGATAACAAAGAAAAGTTGATTATAGAATATAGAGAAGGTTGACAGCCTCTTCCCCAACACATTCTTCTTAGGTACAAGGGCAACTGTAGAGCTGATGTGAAAATTGCCTTACCTTGGTTTTGTCCTATAAATAATATGGAGTGTGGCAAAACTCACCAATTGGCATGAAGGGTTGCGAAGCAGGGCTTGGCCGGGACATGCCAATAGAATTCACAGCATAAACCCGCATCTCATAAATGACTCCTTCAATCATTCGCTTGGCTTCATAGGTTAGCTCTTTCAAAAGGTCAAAGTTCAGTCTCATCCATCGATAGCTTTTCTTTTTCTTTCTCTCTAAAATATAGCCTGTGAAGGATAGCTCTTATGATGTAAAAGAACTGCAAATTGTTATCTCACATGCAGGAATAAAGAAAATAATAACTTCCTTTTTTTTTTTTTTTTTTTTCCTATGGCATAAAAGAGCCAAATGTGATCCAGGATTATTGCATATAACTGAATTCAGTGAAGTTGTGGTATTTTCCTCCAGTTCTCTTTTGTATTACTTTCCTTCTATCCCATATTCTTACCGGAACAAGTATACTATTCAGAGTAGAAGTAAAATTGTCTATGCTTGGTATTAGAATTTAAGCACACTTTGCATGCTATACACTACTATTAAGGTATTTAGATATATGCAAAATAGTGATACTAGCAGAGCTGGTTTAAATGTCAAATCCCTTCTGGTAAGAAAGTGGTCATTCACTCCTAATAGCAGAGAAATGTATGAGACACAGTAACTCAACAGAAAGCCCCTTCGGTGAAGGTGAAATTGTCTTGAAATGTGTAGGATAAAACATAGAGTTAAAAATAAATTTCTTTCATATATTCTGCTGCAATTAGCTAATCTCAACTAACAGCATAAATCCCAATGCAAAATATTAGTTGGAAGAACAGTTTAACACTTCCCTTTGTGTTTTTGTTTTGGTTTTGTTTGTTCATTTACTTTTTAAAATGATTTATCAAAGAACTTATGTTAGATCTCTGTGTCTAATACTAACTGGTGGAATTGCAGAGTGGTTCGCAGACAGTCCAGATCCCACCTCTGCTTCAGTCCTGGCCATGAACCATTTTTCTTGCTCTGATTCCCTTGGGAAGGAAAGTACTGGTATGCAGATGGTATTTCTGGAAGTGATGCATGTAGACTTCTTTTAAATGGATTTTGTTCTGAAAGCTATTCATCTTTGAACTATAGAGTGGATAATCAGAAAATACACTGAATAGTGATTTATACATACCATGTATTTGTGTGTATTGCATGTCTGTTTCTACCCATATTCTACAGAGGGTATGTCTGTAACAGTGTTGTCTACAATAGTAGGCGTTTACAGCAGATACATTGTAAAGACTCATGAACTGAGCGGTGTATGTCAGTGATTTAGTCCCTGCTGCTCACAAAAGTCAAGGCTATCAAACTTGCAGGTGTTTCTTTGAATCATACTTCCCAGGTGCACCACACTTACAGTGTCTAAAGAGTGGTGGAGAACAATGGGCACGTTTGCTGACACATCATAGGCACAGACACCAGGAATCAGCAGCCACTCCTGTCTACATTGGATTGTAAGAAGAGCATGAGAGTCTACAGAACGTTTTGGGAAATGAGTGGTAAAAGTACCTTTGAGCTGACAAGTTGTATCATCACTTCTAATGTATGAAGTTACTCCTTGTAACATGCTTGTTTTCGGTAGCTTTTAAACAGGATTAAATGTTGCGAGCAAAGAACCTATGGTTCCTTTGACGTGTTCCTGCTTTTTTTCTTTGTTCACCAGAGTCTGTGACACTGCTGGTTTAGTTATGCATAGTTTCCTGTCAGAATCGAAACACTTCTTCACTGCGGCATACCAGAATTGCAATTCAAAAAATGGCAAAAAGGAAGTAAAATGACAGTACTAGTACTATTGGTGACATTTGGTAAAACAGATTATTTCCCCAAGTGCACAGAATGTATGATAGCTAAGGATGCTACTTTAGTAACATAAAAAGTACAGCCCATGAAAGATTTGTGTAACAGTGAAGATAGAGTGTGAATTTCTTTTCTATATCTGTCCGATATAGCTAATAAAGACTGCAGCAGACTGCCTACAATGCAATGCCATCTGTAACAATGTGAAGGCAAATAAGAATGCATATGTATTTTTTCTCCTGCCTTTTAAACTTCTTTTAAAGCTTTATGTGAATAGATAGTGCTGCATCTTGGCTTTCACCACCCTCGCCCCTGCCGTGTTTTATTCGAGTTCTCTTAGTAGTACAGTCCTATGCTAACTGAAGAAACCTGCTCCTGTAGTACAAAGGATTGATAGTGGAACATTAACGAAGTCATTCCTTTGACAGTGAAAGCAGAACAAAGAACTTTCCAGAATAGGTGTCTTGAAAACTCTACAAAAACACATCAAGAGAGAGGTTTGGCTGTGGTAAGGCTATTGGTAGACATCTTTGCACCTAATAGTTTGAATTGTTAACTTCTTGCTTGCTTCCTGTCACAACAGATGAAACCAAAAGCTGTGTTGTCTTTATTCCTGCACAGATAACTTCTGATTAGTTAAATAAGGATACTCTATTCTTGTGGAAGTGAATGAAGACTAAATATCCAAAAGCAAATACAAAATCCTCTCTTCCAGATACTATGCAGGGGGTTAAAAGAATTTTAGAACATTTCTAGCCCTGGCATCCCCATGGGAGTCCATATAGCTTGCAGTGTATTTTTTTTAAAAGAAACTCAAACTGCAGTGATATTTATTAAAAAAATTGCTAGATTTGGAGCCCTGAGAAATTTTTCCATAAAATAGGTCAAGACCCTGCATTATTTTATTTTCCTTCTGAGGATCAGAATTTTATCTAAACAAAACCATGCTCTGCAGATGACTTAAAGTGGTATTGTTGATATTCTTGATTGCTTCGGCTCATTTACTGTATTGCGTGATAACTTTGGCGTCTGTTTTTTAGTACAGATTTTAAGGTCATTAAAATGATTGGCAAGTGTTTTGTGACCCCGTCGTGTGGTCGTATATGAAGTAGAATTATGAATTAGTTTCCTAAAAGAAATGTGTTGCTTGAGTGCTTGAGATTGCAGATTACTGGAGTTGATGACTGAGGTGGCCACAGGTCTCTTTTGATATCTGCAGGTAAGTCCAAAGGCCTGTACACTGACCTAAAATTTCAGTGAATATTGAATGAGAACGTTTAGCTTTAACTATTTTTGATATCACTTTCTTGTGCTTTGGTAACTTACTCGCTGAAATATTTCTCTGATCCAAACAGGACAAGTAGGGGGCACTCTCTCCCTAAAATTGAAGGGCCAGAATCTAGACCAGTTTGAAGGTTTAATAGTTAGAGGAACTAGTTTCTGAGGGTCAGCCTTCCTAGAGTAAATAAACATGGAGAACCCTTCTGTGCCATTTTAAAGGAGCAGCAAAAAATATAGGCAAGGCTGCTGGGGACTTTGTATTTCAGAACTTCTTACCAAGTACTGGTTGCCCACCATCATATTTAGGGGGTTGCCACTGCACAGTACAGTAATCTTCTCCAATGTTGCTGATCGTGGGAGCTTCTGGAGGGTCAGGAACATCTGAAGAAAGGGTGAGAATGAATGAGAGTTATTGCTGTTTTGGTTTCTATATACAAGTCAATGAAATATTTTTCCTTAACATATTTTCTGCATGGTATTGATACAGCTTTGTCAGATAGCAATAGTAGTTACAATCGAGAATGTATTATCTTAGCCTAAAGTGAATCCTGCTCTTTGATGCTTCTATGTTAGATCGATTTTCCTTTAAATACCATTGATTATTCAGTTCCTGTGTTTCTCCCAGACATAATAAACTTTTTGCAAAAATTTAAGGTAACAAGGCAATTCTGTTCTGTAACAAGAGACAGAATTTCCTATTTTCTCTCGAACAAACTTTATACAATACAATGACCACATGTCTCTCATATTTTGTTATTTTGCAGATACTTGTAGTAAATAAAGATTTAGAATTTATAAAATATGAAAAGAGACTTAGTATTCACCTAAGCAGTGAATTCTAAATTATGATACTGTAGGTGACAGTAATTTTCCTTTATAACTTCTAAGTTTACTTTTAACCTGACCTTTTGTCATATGTGCGGCAGGGTATAAACAAATTAAATACCATGAAAAATTTTATAAAAATTACTGACTCAAAATTATATTCCCTCTCAGCTCTTCTGTGACTCATGGTGGCAATCTGTTTATCTTATATCAGATACATTATTATTATTTATAAAATGATAAGATCACCTGACACGGGAAATATATACAAAGGAGATACCTGGATTTCTACTGACAGTTGTTCTCCTACCTTTTCACACAGAAGGCAACTACCTGTGAGAAATACTTCTGCCAAGTTCTGTGATTGATAGTATTCCTACCTTTATGATCCTTTTCTGTTTTTTCTTAACCTAAAGTCAGAACTTCCCTCAGTTTTAGAGAAGGGTGAGTTTCAGTGAACTCATGATGCTTCCATGCTCTGTTTTTTTCCTTGCTTCACTTACCAATAACTTTGACTGTGATATCAGCCTTATCTTCTCCCACTGGATTCTTAACTATAACTCTATATACTCCCTCATCCTCCTTTTCTGCTCCCTCAATGGTGAAGACACAGTGGTCTTCATGCATCTCCACACGAACTCTGCCTTCAGATTCAAATAGAAGCTGTGGGCAATGAAAATAACAGATAAAGTCAGTGTAAATTGTGCCAGGGACAGCCTGATGAGCTTGTATGTAAACTGGAGAAAATCTTCAAATCATTGAATATTATAAAAATTATTGAAAAGCTATAAAGTTTTCCAACTTCTATTTATATATAGAATTGAGAAAATATACACTAAGTGGCTCACATAAATAGTATCTGGAAAAATTGATTCTGAAAGTCTGCAGGTTGAGATTCATTGCTGGTTACACATATGCAGTTAAGTTTCAAAGAAGTTACTAAGTACTTCCTCAAAGTTCTACTTGGGATAGCTGCTGCTATCAATGTAGAGATTTTCATGCATAATAGTTGGGTACTATGCAAATTCAAGGTTTGCAAATTCAAATTTCCCTCTAAGAAATTTACCATGTTTCTTGTAACTGTTAATGGCATCACTGTGACTTCTGGCACTCAAGAATGTCATATGGAGTAACTTTCTGCTCTTCTCTGAGCTGAGATCTAAACATAATGACTACAACTCTGCTCTACATTTATAACACTCCTTTCTTCTTTATGTGCCTGTGTATCTTTAGACAGAAGAGAAACCAGTGGAAAGCATATGTGTCTGAATAGTGACTAGTACAGCAGACTCCTAAACCTGGGTAAGGATTATTGTTGCATAATAAATGTAAATTGACTCTATCAAAATAAAAAAGTTATTTATGACAAAAAGGAAACTTGTTGGAAAATGAATCCTCTTTCACTGCTTTGTACATACATAGCCCACTCTCTTGACCCATCATCATGATTCCCTGTGTCTTGTATGATTTTGTCTTAGTTTTTTTTTTTCTTCTAGTTATTATTGAAGTCTCCAGGTTAGTGGGGAAAAAAAAAAAAAAAAGATAAATATTCACAAATATGTTAAAAAAAGTTTTCAAATAACTGCTTTGTAACTCAGCCACCATGTGATGGTGATCAGAAAGAGATTTCCTCAATGAGCATCTTACTCTAGAACTAGTCACCAGACCTCTTGTGCCCATTTGAAGTGTTTGGTAATTACCATTGTGAGGCAGGATGTTGGGTCTGAGCTATTCACTTCGCCAGTTTTAATACCTACTGACTTTAGTTTTATTTCTTTCTGAATATGACCTTTTATCTGGAAAACACTAAGCATATTTATGTGTCTGCATGAATAATAAGGAACTTACCTTACTATCAGTATTTAAATCACTGTTGTTTTCTGAGGGAGTCATGGAATCATCATTGCTTCGAACAAGGTCACTTTTCTAGATAAGCAAAAAAAGCACAGAAAGTCAGCTAAATCTTTCTGAGCAGAGCAATAAAGCTGTTTCTCCGAAACAGAGAAGAGTCAACAGGTTTGTTAGGGGGGGTTGAATATGGAGGTGTGGGAAAAACGAAGAGCAAAGTGAGGTAACAAGCAGACCTGGGAAGGAAATCAACTGATACTAAAGTAAAAAGCAGAAATGGACATAGATGTATCAGGCTGCAGTGAATTAAGAGAAGGATAAGTCAGCAAAGCTGCATCTACAGCTTAACAAACAAAGATCTGTGACATTCTGCAGCAGAATTGTAACTGGTTGTGAATCTGTGTCCTGTGGTACTAGTTACCCATCATGTTTGTTTCCATACTAATTCCACATTGCAGAAGAAAGTCCTAAGTGTTATTCAATATGCTAAACTGAACAAAGAATGCAGCAGAACCATGAAGAAAATAAAATTGGGAAAATTAATATAATTGGCAATATTATTTTGTCTGCATCTCCATGTGTGGTAAATGATGTAATGATGCAAAGTATTTCTGTGTTTTGTGCTAGTTACAGCTCAAGAGCCTGACGATAGCAAGGGGTGGGGATATTCTGAGATAGCCAGAAGGGAAGCTCACTTAACATTTTGTGTTTAGCTTCTAAATTCTTTCTGGATATTTTGTATTGCTTTGATAAGGTGAATGGCAAGTGCCCTCTGTTTTCGTTACAGTAAATACAGTTCTACCCCAGTGGTCTGCTAAGACATTTTCTTCACAGACTATAGAATTCTTGAGAAAGATTTAAAAAGAAGCTGCCATCTCCAGAACGTGTCCATTCTATAAGGTGATGGTGATGATTCCTCATTTACTTTTCTCTGAGGTAGGAAGGAATTTAATGTGTATGGTATTGTACTGTTTGCATGTACACATGTCTACTCAAATATACTCAAGCCCCTTCTTTTGGAACAGAAAAACAGGTGACGGTTCAGAAGAAGAAGAGTTCAACATGATTCACAAAAACAGCTAAATACCAAACAGTTGCATTGCAGATATTTAATTTTTTTTCTTTAGGTTTAAAAGAGAGAAAATTAAAGGGAAGATGGAAATACTTGTAACTAAGAATTGCAAATCAAAGTAAAATTTGAGAAAGAAAATAAATTTTCTGTTGTGACATCCTTGCCTCAGACGTTGTGTCAGGTTATACATTACCTTGTTTACTTTCTGCCAGATGACAGTGGGTGTTGGATCTCCTGATATGGGAACATCCAATCTCAATTTGTTCCCAGCCACCACGATAATAGTGTCAGGGGACTGGCCCAGACAGTCCAGGTGGATTTTGGGAGGTTCTATAGCAAAGGTAGAGAAAATAAGTTTTAAATATAGTTTGAGTATTCTGTATGGAAAAAAAAAAAAAAAAAGTCAATATTCAAACAAAATCAAAATTAAAACCCCACTGCTTCCATTGCTATTGAAAATATGTTTACTTGCATATAAATAATGACTGCTGTTCTTACCTTCTCTTGGTACAAAATCGATCTTGACCTCTGGAGAAAAAAAAGGTGGGGGTAGGGGTGGCAGGAGAAATAGATCAGAAAACATAATTTACATGGCATCTGCACCCAAAAAGTAATTTTAAAACTATTAATCATTAAAACCCCATAAGGCATATGTATCAACAGATTAATGCAATAAATTGGAAAACAAGCTCTGTAAAACAATGTAATAATGATAACACAAAATAACAGGGAAAAGCGATGTGCCTGTACTGATGTATCAGGAAGGAGGTTCTGCGTACTCTTTCCTGGTGTAACCATGATTAATGGCATCATTTTATCCCTCTGGAATTCCCATTACATATTCTACCATAACTTACCCAAAAACTGAAGCTTGGCAGAAAGGTTGTAAGCAAATCCCTGAGGGATGAAGGAATAATCAGCCTCATCATCTGGTGTTACATCCTCAATAGTTAGCTTATGGATTCTGGAAACATGAACAAATACATTCCACTCCCTTACCTTACCTCTCCAGGAGAAACAGGGCTATCTCCAGAAACAAGGTGCAGGCTATAGGATATTAACAGACATTACTATTTCTTCTTCCCTTGCTCTGACATTGAATCAACAACCAACAGGGCTGCAGACTGCTCTACTTTTGGTATTGAAGCAAATCTATGTCAGCATCCATGTCAGTTGTCTATGACTGGATTTTTCCTGTCAAGGTAGATGCATAATCTAGTCTGAATAGAGGAAACAGTTTCTCTGCTTTGGTCCAGTCCTTTACGATTACAAGGGCAGTTGTAACACTGCTGACTGGTTTCCTTTGATCAGATTGTGACTACAATAATTTCTGGAAAAACAAAATAAAAACCGATGCTCCATCCCTATGTTATTGTAAAATCACAACAGGATACAGAAAGGGAGTACCAAGGTAGATTTTACTTAACATGTAATGCTTACGTATCTTCTGAATCTTCTTGGTCTCCATTTCCAGTAGTAGTTAGACTGCTAGGAAACTTAAGCACAGAATTGTACAACTGTGTATGTTAAAATGAACAGTAGTTTTTCTGAAGGCATTTATACATATGTGCTATCTTAATCTATCTAACACTACTGCTAAGGTTAAAGTTATCAACAATGTCTTCTCTAGATTGAATACCAAGAAAACATGAAACTCTAGTGAAAACTGAGAATGAATTCTACTGATACACCACTGATGCCCTACATGCAAAACATATCAACACAGAAATACATATAGCAAAGCAAGTCTGTGACTATATGATTGCATATGAGAAGGTTTTAAACTTCTTTTCCTTTTAGCTGGAGCCAGGACAAAGTCTTGTTTTATATTCTGTCCCTTGAGAAAACAGTTCCTGTGGATTGTAATGCAATACTCAAGACTCTACCTGCTTTCTAAAACAAGACTAACCTGCCGATATGAGAGATCTTTATCCTTTCATCTGGGACCACCTCCTTTCCGTTTTTCAACCAGATTCCTTTCACATTTTCATCAGAAACTTCACACTTGAAGACTGCCTGGTCTCGTGCTTTCACTGTCAGGTCTGCAATGCTCTGATAAACTTCCAGCTTTTTCTCTGATATTGTGAGAATAATTGATACACACATCAACAAATCAGAACAGCTCTGTAAGTAAACAGTGTAGATTTACTGCATAGAAAAGGCTAGGGTTGAGCAAGCAGTTTGTGGAAGAGTGAAATATGAAGGGAAATCCACAGCATGCAGGGCTTTAACAGAGCTGATAGCTGAGCGCCTGTTATTATTAGAGTATCTGTTACATCCGGCACACAGGTCTGGGCTTTCCTTGGGGCCTTTATTATCAAGCCTTATGCCCCTTATTAAGTCATCTTTTTCCCTGGCATGAGCATTATGCTACCCCTGTGGTTACCTTCAGCTTGTTTTCATATTTCAGCATCTCTCGTTCTGTAATATTACCTGTGCCTACCTTGTACAATTAGTTCAGCGACTGATACCCCACCATTGGTTTTCACAGTGTAGTGTCCACTGTCCTCCTTGGTTGACTCATTAATAATGAGATACTGCTTTTTTCCATCTTTCTTGAATCGGTATTTGAATGTTTCTTCCCTTGTCAGCTCAATTCCGTCCTTTTCCCTGCAATCCCAAATAGTGTTGAGTCATTTTGCTATGGTTAGGAGAGTCAAGAATCAGCTCAATGTTGCTAGAGATTGGATTGGATAATCCCATTTTTGTAACATTTCATGTTAGCAATAAAAGAGATCATTGCACAAATAGCAGTAGAACCAAAACCAGAGTGCTTCTAGCTTGGCCATTAATTTTCACTAGATATTTGACTTCTTGTTCAAGAGAGTTCACTCACAAGGAAGTACTTGATTGTTACTATTTATATGCTATAGATAAACACGAAAGTATGCTAAGTACTGTAGAAGACATGGGGATGAAGGCACACTTCACTAGCAAGGAATTTACTATCTTATAAGCCACCATAAGATAAATAGGACTTGCTTGGAAATGACTTAAAAGTCTTAATTTTCCTAATTTGAATTATAATAGTTATACATTAATGATTTGTGGGCATCAGTAAAAGAATAAAATGTTAGGATGGATTTAAATGAAGATGTATTTTGGATTTTGTAGCCCTTTCCATTCAAGGATGCCACAATGTATTTAAGACATTACTGAATTAAGCTTCACCAGCCTGGGAGGAAATTTAATTATTGTAATTTCCAATCGTCATGAAGGGAAACAAGCAGAGAGGATTCATGCTGTTTAGTCAAGGTCACATAAAAATACATAAGGCATTTTAAAGATTTCCTGTTGCTAATCTTAAATAACATAAACAGGCTTCAAGATAAGAACTTGTAATTTCTTCAACTTACTCCTTTTGTGGCATTTCTTTCATTATTATTTGACTGTGTTTATATTATGTTACTTGAATGCTACTGCAGTTTGTGAATGAAAAAGGTTTTCTCTTTGATACTTGCTCATATGGAAAAAGAAATAGAAAAGATGTTATTATTTTAATAGAATAAGAATTTTCTTTATATCTTATTTCCCTTATTTTTTTTCCAGTGACTGTTGAGCTTAACAAATGAGCTTATAGGATAGCAAATTGAAATGTTACTTAAGGGCTCATTAAAATACAATAGCTCTAATTTCAAAAAAACTTTTGCTTCTGTTAGAGTTTGCTGAAGTAAATCACAAGGTCAGAACTTCAAGCAGAGTCAGGAATCCTACAATTTGTGACTTAAAATTCACCTGCTGCAACTGCATTTCAAAATACCTACAGTTTACTCCCTCCTGTGTGTTCTTTACAGCAGAGCTTATTGGAACTTATAGTTGGTTTAGAAAAACACTGGCCTCTCTTCCAGATTCCAGGACCACAACACTAGTAAGGGAGGAAACAGAGGATGCCTGTAACAACCACATGAAACACAGCATTTCATGTTATGCCGGGATAATGTTTCCTCTTCTTACTGACTGGCAAGAGCCTGAGACCACATGCAAAATGCTCTCCTAAGGCTGGTACTCTCATTCATGCAGATTAGTTCTTGAACAAGTGCTCCAATGCAATTCGTAAAGCTTTGGTGAACTGCTGAGAATGGACTGTAATGCAGAAGTTCAACACACCGCTGTGGCAAAACCAGGCATATGGCTAGTGATCCAAAACTGAACTTCTTTATTTTTTGGTAATGTATTCTGACGTGGCTCATGAAAGTTATCTGAACATTCTATTCAGACATTGATAAGAAAGATGTGTCTTGAAATCTTGTCTAAATAATGAAAATAGACTACTTGCAATTACTAGTGTCTTAATTCCCTGAGAAATCTGGGTTGGAAGGGACCTTCAAAGGTCATCGAATCTGACCCCTCTGCAATGAGCAGGGACACCTTCAACTAGGTCAGGTTGCTCAGAGCCCCATCCAGCCTGACCTTGAATGTCTTCAGGGATGTGACATCATACGGATTGGATGGGTAGACTGTTTGGTCAATGAGGAACTGGCTGGATGGTTGCATCCAAAAGGTGGTGGTCAATGGCTCAATGTCTGGATGGACACCAGTGACAAGTGGTGTCCCTCAGGGGTCCATATTGGGACCAGTACTGTTTAATATCTTCATCAATGACACAGACAGTGGGATCAAATGCACCCTTAGCAAATTTGTGGATGACACCAAGCTGAGTGGTGCAGTTGACACACCTGAGGGACAGGTTGCCATCCAGAGGGACCCGGACAAGCTCGAGAATTGAACCTCATGAGGTTCAACTAGGCCAAGTACAAGATCCTGCATGTGAGTTAGGGCAACCCCTGGAATCAATACAGCCTGGGGGATGAAGGGATTGGGAACAGCCCTGTGGTGAAGGACTTGGGAGTACTGGTGGATGAAAGATTGAACATGAGCCAGCAATGTGCACTTGCAGCCCAGAAGGCAAATAGTATGTTGGGCTGCATCAAAAGGAGAGTGACCAACAGGGTTTGTTTTACTGACTTGCACATTGCTGGTGCTGTGTATGAGTAGAATGTTTGCAGAGGGCTGTACTGACAAATAGTGGAGTGATAGAACTGTAAGCATCAAAAAAGTACTCCTGTATATTAGTTGATTTAAAATAACACACTCCTACAGTGAAAAGTGAAAAACCTTATATAAGTAATAATACGGGCCTTCCTTTAGTAACTAGAGCAATGAAGTAGGAGGATCAGTTGATACTAAAGTGTTATTGGAATGTTTTATAGAACCATAGAAGTGTTGGTTTAAAGACAACCATGGGTCAACTGGTGCAGTCTCACACTTGAAGCAGAACTAGTGCAGTAGTACGTAGGCCAGACATGGTTTAGTCTACCCAAGTCCTGAACATCTGCAAGATCAAATGTCTGTTCTCAACTTTGCCACTCAATGCCTCTATTCTGTGTCTGGAAATGCTTTCCTATTTCCTATTTAGATTCTAAGGGTAAATTGGGTAATGTCTTCTGAGATATTGCTGATGTAGGTACTATGTGATAATGGAGACACACAGATTTAGTATTATTATTATTATTATTACATTACTATAGTTTGTTTTCCTTTGGAGCCGACGAGACGATACATCCAACATTCAGAAATGGAAAAATGAGGTCAAAACTGTATATTTGTTTAGATCTTTTTCTTCAAGAATTGTATTATTCACAAGGTCATCTGAAGTTCAGAAATAACTATACCATAGTACTGCTTAACAAGAATGTGAGACTTTTCTGGGTGATCAAGAGAACATTCTTTCCTGATTACTACGAAGAGACCCACATAATGAATTCTCCAAGCCCTAGTCTGATGGCCATCCCTAAGAGGCTGTAAGCCTTATTTCTGTCTTGTGCAAGTCACATAATTGCTTTTGTTCATGTGCTTGTGATTTCATTTTCCAGGTTTAAAGGGTGCAAGGGCTATAACAGGTGCCCTGAGTTAGTGCCTGTTACTTGGCTTAAACTACTTAGCATTTCCCTAATGAGCCATAAACTGAATCTCTTTCTCCTTACTGTATTTCTTGTTTTCCCTAGATACTACTCTTCATTGTCCAAAATGCTCTCTTTCTTGCCAAAGAGCATTGACTGAGTCTTGCATAATAAAAACAGTAAAATACACTGTAAATGTCTAACTGCCCAGTTTTCTGTTGCTATGATTTGAAGGGTTTCTCTGACCACTTGCTGCCTTTCAGGCTGAGACAGCTGCTGGCTTGGCCTTGTCACACCAAATGCTCATCCCACAGATAGCAGCTCTGTAAGATGTATGGGAGTTGTTCAAAGGCACAGGATCAAAGTGTGGCAGCTGCACGGTGCTCTGACAGGGACAGATCTGGTTGTCCCCATCTCTTATGACCAGGCAACTGTAAGCAGTTCCTGAACAATAGCATGTGTGTGCCTGTGCATGTGGCTTTAATAGTGTAATGCACACGCTCTGCTAGCTCTTGGGCTCTATTCAAATTCTCAGTTCCTTCCTTTGGGACAGCAGATGAGTGGTTGGCACTTTCCAGGAATGTAATGGGCATTGTGGGAACAGTTGATAACCATGTGCCTGAAGCTGTTAACAAGCACAAGAGAATTTCATCTGGTAGAGAAATGAAGTGAGAACAGTGTACGTAAGACCTGTTATGTGAGCACTGCGTGCTGTGCCTGCCCAAGCAGCGTGAACCTTCCAGCTTCCGCTCAGTTGGAATGCCCAACAAAATAGACTCTGTGGTCCAAATATTTGTCATCTTAATCCTGCGTGCTGCATATGCGTAATGACTGGCTTTGCAGGATCACCACAGCAGATATGTTAAAATAAGTCCATAACCTTCCCTCTCTGTCTCAAGGGACACTAACTTCTTACCTAAGAAAAAAATGCTTTAAAAAGCCCCCACACCTCACTGCAGTTGAGAAGACCAGTAGATTCCACAAAGTACTGTAAACTCATGACAGTACAGGTCTGATTGGTCTGGACAGTAGCTAGAAATTACTGTCAAGCATTTAGAAAACTTGAAAGCTAACAATGCAGTACATTCAGTAGCATCCTGTAAACACTGTTCTAGAGACACTGTAAAATATCTATACTTAATTTGTTTTCTGCCATATTCTGGCCTCTCAGTTACTCTTCAATGTTTAACATACAGGAGGAGGATTAATCTTTTCCTGAGAACAATTATGTAGAATGCCCTCTTCCTTTTTGTTCCACAACACTTGTCCACAACCACTGGTCCTAGAATGTCCTATGGAGGAATATGGATTCATGGTGGGATTTTTTTTTTGGTTGATTGGTTGTGGTTGTTTTTTTTTGCCTTTTTAAAATTTGTTTGTTTGTTTGTTTTGATTTGGTTTGGGGTTTTTTTGTGGGTTTTTTTGTTTGTTTTTTTTGTTTGTTTGGTTTTTTTTTAGTTTTTTTAGGGTTTTTTTTGTTTTTTTTTGTTTTTTTTTGTTTTGGATTTTGTTTTTTTTTTTTAGTTTGTTTGGTTTTGATTTTTCTCTTTTGTATTCCCTTACCATTTCACAGTGGCTCCTTCCTCAGACACTTCACATTCAAACTCCACTCTCTCTCCAACCATCACCATCTGGTCCTCCAGTGGGTGAGTGATCAGGATCGGAGGTTCTGGAAATGAAGAGATCTTTATTAAAAGAGTATCCTGAAAGAAAGAAGGCCAAAAATAGATTTCACTGCTCTGCACTCAACAGGAATAACCTCTGGTGATGCTCTCTGTGTTGAAACTTAAAATTTACTGTGCCAGATCACATTATCAATTAGCAAATAGCAAAATGTCCTTTTGGGTTTTGCTTCATGGGACAGAATGCAAACATAGGATTGATCAGTTTTAATATACTGAAATTCTAAACTGGAAGCATCAATTTTAAATCACTTTCTAAATGAGAATTAACGGTAATTATTACTGTGCTGTTTTCCTGTGCTTTCTTATTTGCAACTATAGGGAAAATTTTCCTTCATTTAACTGTAAGAAAAATATCTGCTTCAATAGATGTCAGAATTTGCTCATATGTTTGAGACTTTCCTATGAGACTAACTAATCTGAGAGTAGAGAAGGTGACAGTAATTCAATGCTGAATGTTAGGGGAGAGCTCTTTCCTTTTACTGCTGTTGCTCACCTTTTACAAATAATTCTGTGAAGCTCTTCTCCTCCCCTACCACACATTCATATGCTGCATCGTCAGCCAGAGAGCAGTGGTTTATGGTCAAGATTCTCTTATTCCCAACAGCCTCAAAAATATATCTGAAAAGAGAATCTAAATGTAACTATCAGAGAGTAACTCTTTTGGACCCAGTCACTGTCTTCCCTTGCATGGCAGAGAAAAAGGTTCCTACTTTTTTCTGATATCAGTGACAAAGTTTGTTAAGACTCAAGCCCTCTATCCCTGTCCTGGTGCAGTGGATAGCAGTACTTTTTGAAAAACTAGCAAAGGAAATTATGGAGAGATCTTCATACAAGTGTGAGATACAAACTCCTGTGAATGGTGTTGGATGCTTGTCTAACATCCAGCCATGCAACAAACTTGACTGCCATTAAAAATGTTCTGTCACAGCTTCAGAATAAAATCACTTGGAATTGGTTTTACAAACAAGCTACATATCCCATATCACAAGAAAGTAATTTTGAACACTGGATAATACACATAAAGATCAGAATGTAATCTGAGGACTTACTTACTTGCTAAGTAGGTAGATGTAAACATCCAGTTCCACATGTAGATATATAGAACAGAGGGAAGAAAAAGAAAAAGTAATGAGAACAGCAAACTAGCCCTGAGCCAAAGCACTATGTCGATTCTTTCTCAGGTCCTATTTATCCCTATTCTATTCTATTCTTTCTAATAAAGACTAGTTTTTCCACTTTGTCCAAGCTGTAGCTCATTCTTTTTTGGATTTCCTGTATTTCTAGCTTACCTGCCGCTCACTTGGATCTCCTGTCCATTCTTCAGCCATTTCACATCAGCATCTGGATTGGCAACTTCGACCATTAATTTAATCTTTTGCCCTTTGTCCACTTGGTAAGCTGGATCCAGCTTCTTGAGGAATGCTATGATGGAGAATTATTAAAAAAACCCCAAACCAAACACAAAACAAATTTAATAATTTTTATACTTAACTTTTTTTTTTTTAATATATATATTCTCTGTCAAGAAACTAAATCTTTATTCCCTTTCCTGTTGTTTACCATAATCTCAAACCTTCTGCACTTTCTGCATCCCTGTTTGCATTTTTAGCATTTTTGTCTGTTCTTCATCCTGTTCTGTTTTCTGTTTTTGCTTAGCATAGGATGAAAAGCATGTGATAGTAATTAAAGTAAACAAAGTAGAGTATTTTAAATCAGATGTGAATATGTACTTCAACATGTCCTAAATAAAGTTACAGCTACATCTGCCCATGTTGGAATATGATACTGATCCTCTCAGTACTATTGAAGGGTAATTTGCCATCTCTGTTTCAGATTTCTAAAACGGATTAGTTCAAAATAATTAATAATACTTCACAAGACTACAAAAGGCTCAAGAATTCCAAATGTATCATCACAATGGAAATTAGATTCTTTAAATGTATCGCTGATGCCTGACATACTGACCAGTTTTGGGATAGTGAAGGGTGATGTTGTTTTATTACCTGGGGCACAGTAGAAGAAACTCGTCAAATGAGCAGGTTCAGAATATCCAGAGTAGCTCAGAACCTTGGGCACAGCTTTACTCTTTGGTAATCAGCATTTCATGTGTAAAGTCTATGTAATGATTGGAATAGGAAACTCCCATGTCTTGTGCTTTTGTGTCTGGCTGCTGTCCAGCTGATTTTAATATTTGAGAAACTCACAAATAAGAGATGAACACACATATTTGAAATGAATACAGCTCACCAACCTGTACTTTTCTTCTCTTCCTTCTTTATGCGTTTGAGGCGTTTCAGCATCCCTCGCAAATCTGTGATACCATACTGAAAAGCAATTTTCTCGTATTCAGAAGGAGGAGCTTTCCTCAGGATTTCCCAGACATCAACGTCAGATTGTGATTCAGATTTTCCTTCACCTCTGCAGAAAGGGATTAGAGTATCTGAATGCCATAACTGAGGGGATTTAAAAGCAGCTGTAGGCTTGGCAAGCTGCATATTGGCTCAATTAAGCCATTTATTAATAAAAAAGTTAGCAGTCTAACTTTTTACTATATTGTTACCTAAAATAATGAAATAAGACTGGTGACTAGTGTTACTTATATTTATATATACAGTAATTAAAATCCAATCACTATCCTGAACCATTTACTTTCTAATAGTCAAAGCAGATAAATATGAACTTCCCTTTAAAGGTGGGTAATGGAAACACAGGATACTTATTTTCCTGTCATGGTCATACAAAAAACTTGTGGCAAAGCAAGGAACCGATATCCTGAGGATGCCTTAGAAACAAGGCAGTTGGTTTATGTTATTAAGAAACAAGTCCTTTTCTACTCGGGACATGTTTTCTCTTTGCTAAAATGAATCACAGATTATAGAAATGTTTATCCTCTATTGTAAAGACAATTGTTGGATATAGTAATCTATAAAACATAAAGACACAGACTAGTGAGCAGTGGCAAACAAGACAAGGTTTACAATTAACTACTTGCTGTATAGTTTAACCAAAGAACCAGTGGTAATGGAAGAATTAATGTTTGGTTTAGCAAAACCAAGTGAAATTTTGGTTGTCTGGGTTTGAGAAAGGCATTCTTCTTGTGTCTTTTTTTTTTTTTTTTTTAAAAGATCATAAATAGAAAAAGAAATTGCTGTAACCTTACCGATTTACTGAGCGCAAGAAGCTGCTGTACTCCAGAATGATGCAGAGAACCATTTGGGAAAACATGCGGCATCCCGATGGCCAAGAAAGAAAGCATTGTGTGTTCAATAGAAAAGAGCCATGAATGTCATCTTCACCTTTAGCAGACCATGCTTGTGCTTCAGTAGCAGCGAGATAAAGGACCTCATGCAACAGCTCTGCAATAGCCTTGAGAAAAATGCTGTTTCCTATTGAAACCAAACTCACTCCCACGCTTTGTACAGTTCCACTCTCCAATTTGTAATTGAAGTGTAAGCACTTCTGCTTATTCCTAATTATGGTTGATCACCTTAGAGGGAACCAAATAGCTCTGCTTTGCCCTGTCATCATGGAGTTGTTGCCTGTCATAGTTTGCATTTTAGTAAACAGAGAAAGGATGAAAGAGGTAACGTTATCCTAAAAAATTCTTTAAGAAAAGGAACTTCTGTGGCTGTTGTTCCTGATATCACCAGGACCAAGCAGATTTCAGTGCATCAGAACATACCCTTATAATGAAGCCTTGTTCAGTGGTAAACCTCAACAAGCAGACAAGTCGCGCAACAGGTAATGCAGAGAAAAGTGAAGGATTATTGAGTGTATTTTTTTTTTTTTTTTCCAGGAAAAGAACAGTCCCATTAGTCTGTTAGAAATATTATGACTTAAAAAACATGACTGTAGTCTGTCTAGACAGCAAGTATAACCAAACATTTCTGGTACTCCTTTTATTGCCCCCAAAAAAGGCTTGCTTGTAACACAAGGGCTCTGTTTATTAAAGTACTGCTGCCCAGGCTTGGGATTTCTGGTACCCTTCTAGCTCTTGAACAGAAAAGGTGGAAGAAGAGAGGATTTCAGATCAGTGAGTTTGAGCTGAAATATGGCATGCCATATCTTATATCGTTGGAGAGGTTTAGCACACACTAAGCACTAAACCATCACTAGCACTCATTGCACTGATTTGGAGTCCTTGTGATAAGTGCCACCTACTGAGTATTTCCTATGTCATAACAGTGCGCCAACATAACCCACAAATTTAATCAAGATTCCTCTTCTCTATATACCTAACATCTAGCTTGGGGCAGCTACAAATGATTTGCAGTTTTCCCTAGCAGAAGGCAGGAGAATTGAACTGGTTTGCCAAATAAGCCAAGATATTTTATTTTTAATATAAGCAGTTCTTGGACTAGTTGCCCTGATCGTATCAATGAGCAACTTTAAAATATTTCTAAATACAGATAACTTGGAATAGATATATAAGTACATAAACCAGGAATATATAATAGTTCTAATATGTGCTGACTTCTTCGTGCTAGTACAATTAGTATTCTGCGGAGCAAAGTGTATCTAAAAAGGGAATATAAAATCATAGGAAATAACAAAGAAGGACTTAATAGATGCCTTCAGGCATTATATAAATATTGGTGGTCTCTCTGCCTATCTGCCTGTTTGTATGTTCATCTGTATAGACCCCTTTACCTGAAAATTTGCAGGTGGGATTATTCATGGAGTTTTCAAAAGTATTTTGTGTAAGCTATTTTAAACCTGAGCGAAAAATCTTTGAATTTGGAACTAATTCTACAGTCTAGTGTATCTCAGTATTGAGAGGACTTCCTTAATTTTTGCTTTAGCTTTTCCATTACTCAGTGTCATCCGATTGTTATATCCAGCAATACTGTTTCGGTGCATGCAAGCTAAGATACAAGAAAATTGTTCACTAGCAAGAATATTATATCTTGGAATTATACCCTGGAAATACTATTATACCCTGGAAATACTAATATTTTCTAATTACAGGGAAAGGCTTGTAAGCTGCATGTAAAATGGTACTAAAAGCTAAATGTTGTAATTTGTATAGTGTTTAATTGAGTTGTGAAAAAGAAAAAAACCTCTTTTGCTGCCTCTGATCAAAGGTCTCCCCATCCCAGTACTTCCTTTCACTGTTTTGAATTTGTTAGAACATTCTCTTTGATCCCAGAAAGACATTTTCCACAGTTCAGTCGTACTCTTCCATTACCCACAGGAGATAAGCAGCGTACGAGAACTAACAGAGTACTTGGACTCCTGAGATTTCTCCCACCCTTACGTTGCCATCCCCAATGCTGGGAATCCTTATTCAGAGTGATCACCTCATAGGTTAACTATGCACTTGGGGGCATTAAGATGCAGCTTAGTGAACCTGCTGTAAATGGAACATGCAGCTGATACATTTTAAACATATGTGGAGGGGTTAAAAATACTTTTGTACATCCCAGAGATGGTTCCCTCCTATCCCATTACTGTCAACTGATTGGACCTGTCAGCTGTCACCTCCTTCAAGGTCTCTGCTCACTATCCCATTTAATAGTTCTGTGACAGCTGTTCCCTTCCTCTTCCTAATGACCTCTCCTTGGCCCATGACATCTGTATGTCAACACCAGTTAATTAAATTACAGCCACAGGAGATATAGTATTAAATGAAGCTCTCTTTATTAGAGTGGGAATGTTCATTACCTCTGGATTGAGGGGCACTTGTCAATTAGGTGGGACAAAGCAGAAATGGTGAAAGAATAGTTTTCAATTCCGTTTGAATCTGCATAGCTCTTGAGAGTTCCCTAGCATGAGGTCCCTTTTTCTATTTTAATGAATAATTCTTTCATTCCATGGTGAGATTTTATGACTATACGTTCTCCTTAATATAGGAGTGTTCTTAAACCTGTAGTGTGCAAAGCCTGCAAGGATACACAGGTTACTTCTAAAGTGTCTGTGAAAAACAACCAGAAGCAGTGAATTTATCAACATGCTTAAATTCACTAAACAGAGATTTGTAAGTCAAGAAAGGTCAAAGCCACTGATAAAATGCAGTGACATTTATAAGCTTCTTTTAATTAGTTATATTTCTAGTTTAAAAATTAATGAACAGTTAAATCCACAAGTTGAAGATTCCTGGAAATACTGGAGATGTTTACTTTTTATAATTTTTAAAAAGTTTTTTAGAGCTCTGTCAGTGCTGAAAACTAATTATGAAAACCTAAGTGAAAGGCATTAGGAGGGCTCATAGTACTTAGCACTTCATTCCAGCTGGAGTTTCTGTATGAAATTATGCAAATATTTTCATGTTGGTCTCCATTTATTTGACATTTTTAGATGTAGAATAAAAATTCTTTTTTTGCCTTACATTTCCTATAGAAATTAGATTGTGTGTACAACTACTCTGTTTGAGCTCTCAAACCTGTACAATTCTGATTATTCAGAAAGCATTTTCCCTACTTTAGAGTTACAAAACAATTCTAATGCACTTTTTGTTTTGGAGTTCTCTGGGGCTCGTGATCAAACAAGAAACTTTGATATCGATGTCAGCTATAGAAAGTGTGTCCACCACTTTCTGTCTGTCTAGCTGGTGCTCTTGAGAGTTCTGGCTGTGGTGTTACTGCAAAGCCAGAATTCATTTCCAGTTGGAGGCACTGCATATTGTGTCATACAGAGATTGTGTACCTATTTGACCTTCCTTGACCCACTGAAATTTGGGTGAGTTAACCTGAGTGAAATATGAGGCTATTGTGGCTTTATTGTCTTCCGTACCCAAGCTACTTCAAGTGCTGTACTCTTTTTGAAGATAAAATCACTTTTCAGAAATAGTGATACCAACACCTGAGCAGAGACTGAACACGGATTCACAATAACATTTATCCAATTATTTGATTGAGAAAACTTAAATGAGTTTAGATTTGCAAAACATGGCTGTGGTGTCAAGTGTTTATAGTAACTTCAGGAGATGGAAAGACAGAGTGAGTGGCCAGTCATGGAATGGTAATAAGCAATGGAAACTTTCCTTGGAATAAAAGGAAATGTTTTGTAACTGAGAAACCGATAGATTTGTGCAATAAATGACTTCAGTAATATGTTCACTTAAGACGTTTAAGGATGGATGGACCAACACTTTGTTGCATATTTGATAGGCACCAGCAGGCATATTATGCAAATGATTTTTCTGATTTTAATTTCTATGACAATAGGAATTTTAAACAGCAGGTTATCGAAAAAATCTGGAAATTCAAGGACAATTAAAAACTTCTTATAAAAGAAAATGATGGTGAAAACCAAACGACATCCAGAGAAATACATTGATTAGTATTAAATGAGCCACCCTTAACTTCTACTAATAATTTAAAAGGACTTCTGTCTCAGAAATTGGTGGTTGATATTTTTCTTTCATACTATCTCGTTTTTATCATGCTCTACATGTAAGAAAGATAAAGATGCATGCATTATTTCAAAGCAAATGGTTCTTATATTCAGTCTGACCCATGTATTTATAATAAAATGAAATAGAAATCTTACTCTCTGTTGGCAACAGTGGCATCCAAAGCATCCAGATTAAGATGGTGGTAAAAGGAGAAAAACATAAGCAGACAGGTTATGAAAACAAATGTGGTAAGGATGGATGAGAGTGGGAGGGAATTCCACCCAAAAAGTGAAAGTATAATCAAGAAATAAGAACTAGAGTTAGAAGAGTAAAAGATATTTTATACAACATAGAATATCTTCTTGTATACAAGATAACCAGCTATACAATATATAATTGTATAGTGTAATAGTAACATTTAGATATCTAATAAAAGAACTTGACTTCCCAGCTCTCAGATTTGAAGAACTGTGAAAACTTAGGACAGAAAAATATAAATAAGGCATCATTATAGACAAGAAGTGTAAATTTGTTTTTTGTTTCTTTGTTCTAATTGAAAAGTGCTGGTGGAAGCACGTAATTAGCCTAGTCCCAGCGTTTGCCATCTTGCGAAAGAGCAAATTTCTTTTTTTTTTTTTCCCCTCCAGTATAAACCTAGCAAAAATGCAGCAAATGCTGTGTGTTTGGAGAAGTTGCCATAGTTAGCTGTCATCCTTTTTTCCAGTTAGATCTGCTTTGGGAAAACTATAGGGATTCTGAATTTATGAAACTTTCACTTATTCTAGTCTTAGTGTTTTCAGAGTTGTTCAACAGAGACTGGTTACTTTATTTCTCTGAGTCTATGGATTTTTACTCACCTCTTTTTCAGTAGGGCACTAAAATTAAACTCTCCACCTTCTTCATGTCCCTCAGTACTGTACAGTAACAGAAAACCATAATTAGTTTCAGAAGGAAATGGGAATAGCTCGTGAGACTATAACATTATGTAGATTATATCTTTTTTTTTTTTTTTGTAGAGAAGTAGTAGATGTAGTAGTTTAGGATGACTTAGAATGTGCAGTGACATGGATGGTGGCTTAATTAGGCTGTTTGTCCTTATAGGATTAGAAATATATTGAATCAACTTGTATTTTTTTCTGTACCGATTATGGATAATGTTGTACAAGGTATTAATTTGGTAGTCATATTGTTCTGGAATGTATCATGAAGATGTTGCAGAAGCTTTCCTTTAGAATCACTAGTGCTTTTGGAAAGCTGTTGTTTCAGGAACGTGGATATTGTTTACCGTGTGGGGCAGTGTTTAACCAACCTTTTTGTGGGACTTTTTACAATCTAAACCCACTTTTTCTAGCACTATCCCAGCTGTAATTATTTCTTAAGGCTATTCGTGTTTCCAGAATTCTTCATACTGAAAAAGTGTCATACTGTTGATACTTGGGAGAGTTGAAGTAGGAAATCTGTGATCTGACTTTGATTCTGAGATGAGTTTCAATATGCAGTTCTTCAAAAAGCATCATGGCAAGCAATGTTGTGATGAATTCATTTGTGAGAACAAGAAACCACAAGCAGGAGTTTTTTGAATGTGTAATTCTTGTCACATATGGTTAACTCAGATGGAATGCACAGTGTTATTTTGGGTGTCCTGAATCAAATGTGTTTTAGCTGTTAAAATAACTCCTTTTGGGTTTATTTCCTAAAATTCACTGCAGGGATTTTATATCAAAGTATTGGGAGTTACAATGTATTCCATGACTATTGATTATTCAACTTAGGAAAAAAAAAAGTCTTTTTTTTTTTTTTTTTCCATTCAGGTGGGTTTAGAAAGTCAAATGTATTTTCTTCATCTCAGCCTCCCATCATCAATGTTGATCTGCCACTTGCCATCTCTGTTGTCTTGAGTATAAGAATCTGGTGATGCCATCTCACTGCATTCAGATTCTTCCAGCAGCAACACCTTCTATTTCATTATTGTTTATATGCTGGAATTATTCTTTTCACTTGTACTGGTGGCAGTGTTAGGCCATAAAGCTGTCTGTCAATACACAGTGCTAGTTGCTTCAGAAAAAATCAGTCTGCCTGCAAATGTGTAAACTAGAATATCAGAAAAACTTAATAATTAATTAATAATTAAAAAGTAAGAGAACAGCCTCAACAGATAAGCAATGGATATTTTAACAGTACTTTTAATAAAACGGAAGAGAAACAAGTGCTAAACATCTTGTGCTGCTTGAAGATGCAAGGTTAGTGAGGATAAGTGACAATTTTGAATTAGTGTAGTTTTGAATTGTTGTGAGAAAATATCTTTTTGTTAAGAAAGTACTGGTTTTACTGCTGTGTTTACTTTGAAGATAGTACAATACTGGAAAGGACAATTTTCTGGGTATAATGCTCAAACAGAAAAGTGGGTTTTTTGGCCAGTTTGTTCCCCACTTTCCAAAGATTTTCAGTGTTCGCAGGCATAAATGTACATAAAAATCATTAGTATAATCCCAAATTTGAAAAGGACTTCTTGTGATCATATATTCAAGAAATCAGAATCTACAGCTGGGAGAATAACTAGTCACCTTACTGCTTCCTAGGTCACACTTAAATCAGAATTTCAGGAAAGCCCAGCAATCAGTGTTTAGCTTTTCTGAAGAATTAGACCCTAATAGTGGCTTTAACATGCACAGATTTAAGTCTGACCTCAGATTAGACTCTCTAAATAATTAATGCTCCTGTTTCCATTATGGTAGAAAGCATTGGGACCAAAAGAGACAGGGTGGGAAATTTAATGATGGTAGGATAAAGAGTGTGCTGGGAAACAGCAGATTTTCGTATACATGTGTGTCTGTGAGCAGTGGCAATTTTAGTCAGGATGTGCTCAGTAGAGAGAAACACGTGTCAGACAGAGGGAGAAGACATGCATATAATTTGAAGTTACTTTTTTTCTTCTAACTATGGTGAGAAGATGACACTTGCCAAACACATGCGTTTTCTGTAGATGAATCTGCCTCTCACTAAAATATCAAACTACTCTTTTCTTTTATTTATACTTGTATTACATTACTACTTACTTGCATGTATTGAGCTTATAAATACTACATGCTATAGAAGATGGTTTATTTGGAATGTATGCTGCAAGTAGTTCTGGGGTTTGTGTGTTTTTTTTTGTTTGGGTTTTTTTGTTGTTGTTGTGTTTTTTTTTTTTCTTCTTCTTTTTCTTTTCCTATGCAGAGAGAGGCAGTTCATTGTTAGACCTGAATTTGTCTGCTGACACAGACAGTGGCTACCTGAGAAAGGCTGAAGTCATCCGTCTGCCCGCTCCTGCCAGACTCCTGAGTGAGGGTATCAAAGACAAAGCTTCAGATTTAAACAGTTTGGTTCAAAATTTGGTTCCATTCTTACAAAAGAAACAGAAAAGCTGAACAGCCTGAAACTGCTCACACTGCACTCACACTGAATTGATTCTACATTTTTCTACTTGTTTTAGTAAGAAGAGAAACTCTTGAAGCCAAATTTCACTGCAGTGCAATAACACAATGCAGCTATGCAGTGTGTCCTCTATTTAATAGGTACCACAGCGAGGCTGGTCAGCTACACATAGATAGATTTGAGCATAGGTAAATTCTGCAAGCGTTATTTAGTTCTTTGTGATATAATGTTAGAAAAATCTCATAAAAATAGCCCTTATAGGGAAAAACTCAAGGAGTTGCCACAGATTATTTGTGTCCTGTGTTAGAGTAATAGATGTCTGTTGGAATATTCTTGGCTTGGTAACTTTGCAAAAATATCTAAAAACTAAACCAGAAACTGAATTACACAGAAGGAGATGAAATACTCAACAGTGAAAAAGCATGTGTTGTTAATGTCTAAAACCTCAAAACAAAACAAGCAACACAACCAATTTTGCAAATTTTACTAACAGAAGGGAACATTGTTCCATTAAGACATAAATCAATTCAAACAGTTTTATAGATATGGGGCGAACAGCCTTTAATATCTAAGACCTACATATATCTGAGTTTTTATACAGGCACTTTCAGTATCATTGTCTTCATTCAATTAATATATAATTAAAGAACATGAAAACAAATACAATCAAAATGCTTGTATTTATGTTATCAGTGATATGCTGCTTACAGAGCTCACATCAAACTCTGTTTCTCTGTGTAGCAAATGTTTATATTCAAGTACATGTAGTTCCTCAAGCCAGACCCAGTCAAGACTAGGCACTATACAGAATCTTTTTGTTGTCTATTGGTCTATGTCTGAAAAAAAGTGCTGAAGTTCTTGGTAGAATTATACAGATTATCAACTGCATAATTGAAGACAAGCATGATTGTTATGCTAGTACAAAGTCTAATCTGTCTTACATGATTTCTAGGAGTTATATAGAATTTTAATAGCAGAAATATTTTCTTAGTAGACATTACCACTTTTGTGCTTGTTTGTACAACAGCCTTGTTTTTAATTAATTTTGTCTAGGAAAGTAATGAATTCCACATGGACGTATAAACTTATCTACATAAGTTTCTACTGTAGGTACTCACGTGCGTCGGAAAGCAGCACGAATATCCAAGTCTCCAGTCATTGGTGCTTCTGATGTGACAAAAAGTGATGGAAAAGAATGGGAGAGCAAGTCAAAATAATGCAAAAATACAGTACTTTTTCTAAAGTTTTTACTTTGCAGGCATTTTCTTTCTAAAGTTCTTATATTGTAAATTGTGATCAATTACATATTGAAAGATTGAAGCATCATCTTTAAACATGTAGTCTTCACTAACTAGCTTTCAACATTCAGTGTTTCATGTATAACTGAATCCTGTCTCATGCTTCATAATCACCTGCAGCATGATGAACCGTCTTATCTCTTGTTTGTCAGTTCTCCTCCTGGTAAATTTTAGTTTTGATACTGGCTTCACTGGGTATTTAAACTCTAATGAGAAAACCACTGGGTATCAACTGAATATTATTACTAATAATAAATTGTAATCCATCCTCTGAAAGCAAAGGTAAATTCCTGGAAATACTTTGAGATATATAGAAACTCCATATAGGATATTGCACAGAGAGAACTTTTTTACTCTGTTCTAAGCTCCTGTTGTTATGAATAAATGTACTGCTACTACTGGGAGAAAAACTGTTCTCAATCACATCTCTCAAGTCTTAGGAGTCCTACAGCCAACTAGTGAAACTTCAAAAATTAATACTGCTGATAGAGTACCTTTGATAAACTTTTAGCTTTGCACATTAGGCTCATTGGTTGCTGGAGGCAAATTAATGTTGTGGTCCCTTCAACAGAACCACTGAAACAAGGAATGATGCAAACGTTCAACACTTTCAGGTGGTCCATGTTTATACTGCTATATTTTACCTAAACTTTTACACAATAGGGGGAAATTGATGTTAAAATATACTTCCTTTTCAATTGCTGATAAGCTTTTCAGTATAGCAATTGTGAGGGTGGCACCACGGATTATGTAAAATGTAAAAGCAATTCTATAACACAAGGTGCTTCTGCATGACTCAAATTTATGGGTAAGAAAGGAACTGAAAATAATGTCACATGTCTAAATCTTTCCATTTCACACCCCCCTCCCCCCCTTTTTTTTTTTTTTCTTTTCAAGTATCCATTTTTTTATTACTGAGCTTTTGCTAGGCAAGAATGGACCTCTCTTTTAGTCTAGTGGAATTAAATATCATGAAAGAATGGAGCTGAAATCAGAATAAGTACAGAGGAAAGCTGGGATGATTTTTGCCTTTCTGTGTGCTTTCTTTAAGAGCATCATAGTTCTGACTTGAATGACATCTAAGTGTGATTTTAGTGCTCTGTGTCTCTGCCAACCGATTCCAGTCCTCATCTGTGAGCCTCTCTAAGTGTACCTGTAGCTCTTTGGGTCTATACTTCAGATCTCTGCTTGCCTAGTAGCTACTGTGTACCAAAATGAATTGTCAGTGGGCATATCGGGGTGAAAAAAAAAATGAAGAAACAAGGTGGCAGGAATTCATCTTACCATTGACGATCAGATTGAAATTAGAACTATCAAACTTGTCCTTGGTAGACACCTCACATCTGTACCCTCCTGCAAAAGTCATGTTTGCTTCTATGATTTCCATTTCAAAGGTGTACACCTAGAATAGACAGCAGTGATACAATTCATAAGTTAGAAAATGTAACGATGAAAGAGAGAGATAGAATGCAGCATATTAAGGCATGGAGAGAAATAGATGAGGGATGAAACATGCCTCTATGTTGTTCTAGAATTAAGAACTTCCTGAACATGTAACTCATTACTGTTGTAAAAATTACATATATCCCCCAATTCTGTAGGAACAGCTAAAGAGTATTAGTAATGGTCTGACAGATGATACAATGTTATATTAGCAAACTATGCTGGTGTACTGGTGTGTGCAGCCATCATATACAGTAATTCCATGTACATTGGAATCAGGAACAGAGCATTCATTAAACAAGTGCAGTGTTTACGCAGGATGTATACAGGACATTTAAAAAATCAGCAAAAGGAGTGGCTAATGTGAACAAGTCTGTTCTGTTCCATCCAGGAGAGGGTGGTAGCGTTTCACATACCACCCAGGATGAGAAATCCTGGTACAGACTCTCTTGTATTCCTGCTTGTCTATCTTTCAACCCATTTGTGGTAAAAATGGATCTTAGCTATTTAAAGTAGACAGATGCAAGAGAAGAATAGGTTCAAACACTAATAGCTGAATTCTTCGTGTATGAAAACAAAGATAGACCATACTTAAATATCTGTCTGATTTGTTGTTGTTGTTGTTGTTTTGTTTGTTTGTTTGTTTGTTTTTCTTGAATATAGTGAGTATTGGTTACTTGAGAGGAAGATGGTGGGAATGCAGCTGTAGATACTGCAAAATTTCTGCCCTGGTGCTCCAGACATTGTCTCATTTCATCATAGATAAAGTATGCAAGAGTCTGTATCTGGTGCTTATCTCCTGTCTGCATGGTCAAAACAGAGTTCTATGCATAAGTATATAGCATTGTGTGTAGCTTTGTGTACCTTAATATGAAAACATTCCTATGTTATCTTATATTTTCCCCAGATTAGTATCTAGATTAGTATCTAGAAGATTAGTATCTAGAAGACTGAGAACTTTACTCTGCTGATTGTACCTTGTTATTTCGATCATAACTGTCATGTAGCTGGAGATGTTGCCCCACTTTGCTTCCCAGGTCCATCCACTTTCCTTTGAACCATTTCACTGATGGTTTCTTCAGCAGGCTCTCGCCTGCCACTTTGGCAGTGAACGTGATGTTTCCGCCTTGTGAGGGAAGTAGGGTAAAATAAAATTATGAACATTATTTAAGCTCAATAGTTAAGCAACAGGTACAGTTTACAAACACCACTTGACTCACATTTTTTACTCACCAACAGTAACTTCTCCATCCTGAGGTCGTGTCACAAAGAGCCCAATAGGGTCCAGAGGCTCTTCTGGTTGAGTCCCAGGAGATGCAACTGAAATAAACCTCAGAGTTACTAGCTGGAACTTTCTGCATCAGCATCTGTTACAGGCTATATAAAGAATTTGATAAGTCATTTCAAAATATCTCAATGTGTTGCTTCTGCCTCTCAGATTCCTTATTCTTTATTTTCTGTCATTCATCACCAGTGGTCAGCTTTCAGCTATTGTCTCTACCTCACTGACTCCAAGGACTCCCTGTTCCTGTTCTTCACTTTGATTAATGAACCAGACAAGAGAAAGGTGTTAGTTCCCTGTTACCTTCTGTGTTTTGGCTGCTTTCCACTGGTGGAGCCGGCAACTCTGGGGCAGCTGGGGCTGGAGCAGCTTCAGCAGGAGTGACTGTCTCACTCTTTTCTGGAAATGAATGTAAGCCAATATTAGAGAAAGGAATGTTTTTACTTCCTTTCTGAAGAAATTTTACAAAATAACAGCTTTTAATATATGTTAGGAAACACAGACAGATTAGCTGTGGTTTTCTAGAATTAGAGGATGTGCTGGAAGGAAAAGGGGCCAGCTGAAGCTGTATGATGAGGCTTTTTCTTTTGTTGAGCTTCAAAATAACTGATGCCTGAGTTTTTAAATTCTATAGTCTTGATGTGTAGAAACTTGTCAGCTGAATAACACTGTTGTTTGATGTTAACTTCAGTGGTCTACGTAGAAAAGATAATGAAAAATGATGCAATTATTATTTTTGTAAACAATTCGCCTATTCATGAGATTTTGTTTAACACTGCTGTTGGAATATAATTTTCCAAATGCTGTTGCTATGTGCAGCTTGGAAAAAGCTCTAGACACTGATAGTAATCAATATGGAGAAAGTATTTTAAAACTCCATCTATGATTTCTTCCCCTGGCTCATAGAAGTTTATAGCCTCTCAATTAAACCATGACCTCACAGGCAAATTCAGGCAAATGCATTTGGCACAATGGAGAAGTCAGAAGTGTATGAAAAGGGAGTAGGAGTGAGTAACTGGGGCAGATGGAGGGAGGTAGAATTTCTTGAAACATATCAGTTGCAGAGGATTTTTCTTTCCATAGGTAGTGGAGCCACATCCAGAGGGCCTTTCCTACCTCTCGTGCAAGTCTCATGTGCAGTTTCCCAGCTATCTGCAGCGTTTTTTCCACTAAAGATTTCTGGCCACCTGATGAATAACTTGAGTGGGTCCTTTGTCACAAAGGGTGGTGGCTGTGTCTAGGCAGGTTAGGAATCCCATTTTTTAATTACAAAGAGCTGAAATTATTATTGTTTGTGAAAATAATGATGGGAAATCCAGCTACTTTTTAACAATCTAATCTTAGTAAGATCTGAAAAACAAGACAGTATCTGTGAACATATGAACATGAGTCAGCCCCCCTCTCAGGAACTTTATAGTTTTTACCCTAACTGTATTTGTGTCTTGGAAGAAAACAATGTGAATTTAGATCTGTATTATTTAATACTTAATTATCAAATTCTGCCACTTTTGTTGTTCGACGGTATCCCATTGGATCTTGTCTAAATAAATTTTAACTCATTTTTTACGGGAAAGAACTAAACCTTATTCTAACGTAGTGTAGATGCTCCCGTAACTTGGATGTGTAGGTTTAGAAAAGGCTCATTTTGAGGCACCAATATGTAATGTATACAGGAAAATTATCTCTCCATTGGCATCCTGATATCTTCATCCCCACATCAAAGGTGTTTTTAGGTAATTATTACGCTTCCAAATTAGGTAAGTTATTATTAAGTTATTCGTATTATTAAGTTATTTGTAGGCTGTCTGCCTGCAGCAGGCTTTACCTGCAACTAACCTGAAACACCACGAAGAAGATCTAACTAGTATAGTATGTACCTGTCATACTTGTATATGCTTTGGCTGCTGTTAAATTTTCCTAATCCATACTAGGATTTCCCCTTCCTCATAACCTGCCATGCGCTTTCTTTCATCTGGAACAGGATGTCTTGACTCCTGTTAAATATTCACTGGTGTCTTTTCATCTGACCAGATCTCACTACCACCATGTTGCTGGAATAAACAATGATAGCAAAGGTGAGGAGGTGATAAAAGCAGACTGAGTTTAAGATTTTTCAACAAAATAAAAAGGGAAAATTTAAATACCAGAAGTGGTAAATGGGGACCATTTTGGAGGGGAAAAAAAGGATCGAGAAGGTCAAAATGTTTCAAAAAATGAATTATTTCATCTATCCTCAGCATCTTCAGACATTTTTTCATAAGCATATTCTAGAGAATTTGACTCTACAGTTTTTCCCAGGAAAAGCCTGTGGAAGTTTTTCAGTTTCTCATCTAACTGATCCTTTAATGCATACAGAGGCAGTAAAACCAGGTGATATAAAAGTATTACTAAGGTTACTCTTTGTATTCAAGTCTCTCTTGAAATATATATTTTTATTAGCAGGTGATTTAGATACATTTTTTGGAATGTATGAACTCCTAGAAACATTATAGCACAACTTGTAATTTTTTTTGTTGATTGTTTTGATTTTGTGTTTAAATAAAATAATAATTAAAAGAAAAATCAGTCCTAAAATGTAGCCATCATAGTTTAGGTCAGATTATATTACACCAGCTTTGCTTTGGTTTTCAGTAGTTAAGTTGAAAAGCTCGACAGAGGATTCTGAAGATGTATATCGAGATTTCCACTGTGTGGACTTCTGATATCTGGAAATGGGTGTCTTAGCCACAGCAAGGGTAGCTTCCAATAACTGGGCAAAACAGATGTATTGCAGGTGGAGAAATTTTACAGTGTTAAGTTAGGGTGATTTCCTTGGACCTCATTCATGAAGTTTGCGTGGGACTGGAAATACTGATGAAATCAGAATTGCTTAGGAAATGCTGTACCTGGTTCCTTGACCTTGAGTTCAAATTTGACCTTTGAAGTTCCAGCTATTACAGCATAGGTCACATCATCTTCTTTTCCTACATTATTGATTGTCAGTGAGTGCTTGTTTCCTTCTGCCTTGATGATGTATTTCTCACTTTCAGCAATTTCCGTGCCAGCTCGCTGCCACTTCACCTTGATGCCGGCTTTTTCTGTCTCTGCTTCAAACACAGCTGTGCTTCCGGCTGTCACCTCTGTTGTCTTCGGCTTCTTGGTAAATGCAGAAACTAAAAAAAGAGAGAGGGCTCGCTAGAATCTGTTTTGCAATTGTGGCATATCTGGTGTAGTCAGCTGTTGTGGCTGCAACAGCTGTCTCCTTTCTCTCCCATCTGCCCATGCAAGATATAAATTACAACACTTTCCACAGAGAAGTTGTGGAATTGTCTTTGTGTTTATCAAGTTCTAAGATGTCATATCTTCTCCATATTGTCATGAAATAAAATGGAATGGATAACAAATGCATCTCACTGTCCATCTTCCTCTTTCCCCCATAATGAACTCTGATTTTTCATAAGTGAATGTTCTGATATGACAAGATGGTATGATATGTATTCTTACATATCAAGCTACCTACATGAATTTGTCATGCAGTTTTATTTAGACATATTAATTCTGTCCTAACAGTTGCTTAATGCAGTTATTGAACAGGATCAGGATCTGTTTCTCCAACAAAACTGCAGTTTGTGCAGTAACCTGTATCCTAATATACCACAATAAATTAATGGTTCATTTTTATTCCTTCTGTTTTGACTGATGAAGGCTTTAGTGGAAAGGGATGCACATTCCTATGATGGCCCTTGTAATTTCATCCAGCTAAAAGGATATAAATTGCTATTTGCATTCAAATGTTTAGTTCAGCATTAAAAGTTAAAGTACTTGCCTATGTAGCACTCTACAACAACTAGTTTTCTAATTAATTATAACGTGGATCAAAATATTTCCTCTGTGTCAAGAAGCACTTATGATGCACATAATGAAAATAAATTAAATTATCAATATATGGTGTGAACAAGCATAAACCAAATTTTCTGGTTTGTTTCATATATAATCAAAGTAGCACAATAGACAAGAATTTGGAAAGCAAGCAGTTTATTGTGATTTTGGTACATGAGTATCCTAATCTTTTTTAAGATTAGATTTTAATAAGGTAACTTATTTTACTAATTTATTTGCCCTGATTTATTTATTTAGATGTCTTCACCTTTATTTTGAATTAAGTTTTTCATTTTGTGCTCATGTTTTGGTCTTAACGAAATCTGTTATTTCTTTGCTCATTGCCATGAGCTATGTTCTTGGATAAAAATACCAGTAATTAACATTCTGATTCATGCACTGAGTGGTTTTTGTGCATAATTATGTCAATTTTTTAATTGACTTACCCCTACATAATCATGCTTTTATAAAGTATTAGTAATTCCATCACATTTAATTGTATCTGTCACCTCTGTGGCAAATTGTCTATGGCTCTTTTACATTGGTAGCAACAAGAACTATTCTAAACACCACAACAATGCTTATAATTAGCTTTAAACTTTTGATTCTGCTTCATAAAAATGAAGGGAACATGAATTAGAAATATTTTAAAATAACTAGTTTATACTCATGCTCAAACAGGTGCTTTAGTTAGTATAAATGGTATATTACTAATAATACCATCTGTTCATTGCACAAAATCTCTGTTCCTACAGCATATATAAATTAATTTACCTCAGTGGAGTTACCTCTGCAAAGATTTCATCTGATGACCTTTGGGCTTTAGTCATAATACAGGCCACATTTCTTGCATTGTTTTGCAAAGGATTCAAAGCTGCTTAAACATCAATTAAAGTATCAATTACAAACACTTTAAGCATTTAGTATGTATCGTATTTTGCCTCTCTGTTATATATAGAAAAACAACACCACTACTACCAAAATTACATTTTTCTCTTTATTTTTTCCTTCCCTCCCCCCCGCCCTTATATATTTGATGAAAAAACAATTTTGGTTTGTACTGAGCCTATAGGAGCCTTGACTGGCCTTCTCTTGTATTCCTCTTCATGCTTTTCTTCCACTTCCTCTGGGAGTAAAATGTTCCTGTGTGCTTTTATTTAAGGTTTTTCTAACCTCAGGCCTGTAAGTGGTATAATTGTTCTTAAACAGAATGTAGTACTGTGTAGAATATACGGCTCTATATTACAACATAATACTCAAATGCATATTACCAGTTATACATCTTCTGATAGAGTATTGCACTTCAGTAAATAACACAGCAGAGTATACTTTGATGCAATGTACTGTGAATAACTGCAGAAGAGTTATTGTAGACTGCGGGTTAGATGTACATAATTCGAAAGTCATGTAAAGGTGCCCAGGCTACCCCACAGGAGAGAGCCAGGTCAGTTCTGGAACCCACTCCTGAAATACCTGCTATCTGGCTCCCCTCCCTGTGACGCTAGAGATAAAGCAACTAAGAGGCATGTTTTTTGTCTCTGAGTGCTATCATCATCACTCTTCTATTTAAGCACAAAAGAATCTATAAATATATTAATTACTTAACAGCAATGTGGCCTGTAAAGGTTCCAGCCTACAAGTGGCAGGGTTTCAATAGGTGCATACTTGGAAGTAACTCTCTGATCTGCTTCACACCCTGCAAAGTGATTAGGTTTCTTACATTTACTTCAGATGACTCAACAAAAGCAGATCGTTGGCCAGAACTACATGCACAGTGAGAAATCTCCACGACCACATAATATTTCTGACTGTTGGGAAATGTATATAAATATGTAGAAGTTTACAAGTAAGTATCTTTTTTTTTTTTTTTTTTTCCCCTCTCTCTCCCTTTCCTGCCAAAAGACTCATTTCAGCCTCAACATAAAATGATTATGAATAATTCCACTAAAGCATAAAATTGGAAAAGCACATAATCTCCCAAGAGAATAAAGGCCTGCAAGAACAGTTGCTGAGAACCCACTTTTTCACAGGTAAAGGAGATTTTAAGAGTCATTTTACTTCATTTGAGATTCAGTGTCAGTGGGTGGTGGTGGCCAAAGTAGTGTCTCTCTGTATTAAACTGTATTCCCTTTGATCTTTCATTATTCATATTTGCAAAGGAAAAGTAGCGATGTACAGCTGCAGATTTTACAGGAAATTACTTTGATGCAGAAGAGAGATTGCTGAACAAGCATGTGAAGAGAATAATGTCATTTTCCCTTCTGGGGGAAAACGAGCTGCTTAACAGAAGGAAAAGAAGTGAGAGAGCAGCTATTCCTGGTCTCCTTCATTGTGGCTGCTACTTTAAGTAACACATAAAGCCAAATTCACCAGCAGATTTTTTCTTATGCAGCTATACCAATCTAATCCAGCTATTTCCTCATTAAGAATGTTCCTAAACACCACCATCCAGAACTTGTCTCCCCCGAGAGCCTCACTTTTCCCTGCCTTTATCAGAAACACTTTCTCCATCTGGCAATCTCTCTCACTTTAGCATTTGGCTTCTGCCCAGATACGCCCCTCTGAGTTCCATATATCCACTCCATACTCAAAACACTCTTGGATATGACCACCACCATCAGGCTGTGGAAAACCCAATGACTGTGACACCTCTCATGTGATGTTGTGGAATGTCTTACAGCTCTTGTGCCTGTCAGGCACTGACTGATCTCAGGCACCATCACATGCTTATCCAGACTCCCGTGGAACATGCACTTAGGAGCCACTGGGCTGGGGCACCTGACAGCCAAGTAGCCCATGTCCTCTGCCACCCACTTTGTTAACTCTGTGCTTCCCAGTGAATTCTAACCCACCCTGCACAAGAGAAGAGAAAGGTGACATTAGTACTAACATACTGTAGCAGTTCTGGGGAGAGGGCAGAGACGCACGTGAGTTACCAGTGCTGCTGGTGACAGGAATTATTGGAGGAAAGGAGAGCAATAGGTGCTCTGTGTGTGTGTGTGTGTCTGTCTGTCTGTCTGTCTGTCTGTTTTGTGGGGATGGAACTGGAATTGCTGTGGGGAGTTAACATGGGGTGAGAAGAGAGATGTGGAGCTAATGAAAGAAAATGAGGCCAGAGCCACTTTGTACTAACCTTTTATTCAGGACTTCTCATATCTCAGACCTTCTTAATAACTTCTAGCTTCCATAATGCAAAGAACTTCATATAACTTCTGAGTAATGTAAACCAGCAAATTTCTGCACCAGGCAGAAGAGGAAGCAGGCTGCGTGTGGTCTGCAATAGTCTTGCAGAAAACTTTTCGGTGGCTAATGCTGTTGCTACCAGATTGTGCATGCAGTACCCATCCTTTAAAAGTCTTGTAACACCTGAAGATGTACACATCAGCCATACAGTTATGTATGTTACATGAATTACAGCTTCATTAATCAATAATAAAATGCTCTATTAGGAGATCCATGATCACACTGTGTTTTGAAAATAATTTATTAATTAGTCTTTCAATCAGGAAGCTGAAGAAATAGAAAGCTATATGAGAATGAAATCATTTAAGTTCCCAAACCAGCTTCCTTCACTTTTCCCCTAAATAAATAAAGCTAGTGTTCTGCCTTCCTACTGCTGCCATTTATTAAATCTTCATACTAGCACCTTCATGCTTTCTCCCTTACTTTCTGACTTGCTTTGAAACAATCTCCCTCTATCATCCACCATCAACCTAGATTACTACTTTGTTTCAAAACTTGTTCATACTCTCCTATGCAAAAACCTAGAAAATGACTAAGCTAATACCCAGGTTACTATCTGTTGTACTGATCATTGTTTCCTTTGCTCTCTTGTTGAACTATCTATTTACTAGGTTTTTACTTTTTCAGTGTTTTGAGGCAGACTATTTCTCTGTTGTATTTGTACAGCATCATGTTGTTAGCAAATAGATACTAAGGACTGTTATGTCCCTAATAAGAGAAAAGTTTAGTATTAGAAGCTAGAAGAGACATTCCTATTTGATTTTTGTCAGAAAAAATGGAGATGAGACGTATATTTAAAAAACGTGTAGCTAACTGGAATAATTTAAATTCCTAGCCATATTCTCTAAATAGTTTGGCTTGTTAAGAATCACAAACATTAGGTGAAAATCTTTTCCTAAAATCACTGAATTTCAAAGTATGCATGAAGTATTTGAAATTAAAGTGATGAAATATAGATTCCACAAGAGTGATTTTTAACTACATAGAGTGATAGAGGAGAGCTTTTTCTTTTTTTTTCATACTTTTCAAAGTGATCCTCTGACTTCAGCTCTTCATCTTTCATTATTAGTGATATGTACATGGAGGAGAGGGAGATAAGCACTTAGGGAGAATGTGTGTTAGATAAGGCTTTCAAGTGATATTTCTGTCTTTCTGAAAGAAAAACTGTTAAAGGTATAAATGTTTCAGGAGAATCTAGTGTATCCAGTTGAACACACATGCTACAGACTACAGCAGAAATCTATGATGAGTATAATCAGAAAAAACAGAGCCACAGGTTTTCTCCCACAAAGCTGAGTTATCTTACCGCACATTCTCTGCACTTGGTATTAAAATATGTATCTGCCCAATGTATTGAATCAATGTTATGAAAGCAGTATTAGCTCTTGAGATTCCTTAATTTGTTAAGGCTTCTTGTTGAAAATTTATCTTTCCTTTAGTACTTCCACTTGGCATCCAGCTTTCCTTTTATACCATTTGCTCTTCCATTGAGTTAAAAGCCAAACTGGATAAGGAGACTTAGTAATGGAGCTTGTAAATTCCTTGCTGAGGAACTATATAAAGATGCTACGCATTCCTCGGTCAGGACCTAAGTGGCTTCTTGCAATTACAAGCTTAATCATTCCATGATCCAAAAGCTATTGAACTGCTCAATCTTATCATTCCTTGCCTACTTCAGCAGCTGAGATTGTAAATTCTTGTAACATGAGCAATAGACGAGGAATAGTTTCACTAACAGAATCACCTCTCTCTCTCTGCATCCATCATACTTTCTGTAAAATGAGAAAAGTAATGTTCAGCTTGCTTTGAATCTTAACTCACAAAAGAGGAAAATATATCCATATTAATTATTATTATTCATTTTTGTATTACTGTAGAGCACAGAAGTTCACTATCATGGAGCAGTACCTTATTGTGCTAGGTGCTTGCGAATGTAAAATGATGAGTTTATATTCAGACTAAAATTGTACAGCCTACTCTTCATTATGCAACATTGATTATTATTATGCAAATAGCCTCTGTGTACTTACAAGCCAGGTTACTTATAAACCCTCGTTAAAATTTCCTAATCTGAACTGCAAAATCTAGACTCCTCAATCTATAAAACAGGTGAATAAAAATGGACTGGTTTTCAGAGAAGGTGAGTAATACCAGACTTCTCCTTTTCCAGATTTAGTAATGCACACATTTCCCATTAAGTCCCATTTATCTAGTAAATGTGGTGTTTAAAATGTCAGCTGTTTCCTCTTAATGTCACAAAATATTGTTAGGGAAATGGTTGGGTTTTTTTTAACTTTTCTGAATTCTCACAACAAAAAAAAGTCAATCAAAATTTTCCAAAAAGCGAACCTTTGAACAGAGGTTAATTGTGAAATGTTTAAATCAAAGGGAGAAGAACCTAAAGTTTCTGCAACAGAACCATCCAAAAAGTGATGTTTTTCTGTGTTTGATCATTTGCTCTGACACTTAATTGCTATGGGTCATCTAAATCCTCTTGCTGATCATGTAGATTTTCGGGAAAGCTATGACAGTTCTTTTGGTATTCTGTAAATAATTAGGGTAGTACCTTGTCCTGAAGTATTTTAGCTATACATTTTAAAGTAAAAGAATGTCTGTTGGAAAATCTACTTCACTGTTTCAGGTTTTGTGGGTTGTTTGTTTGTTTATTTGTTTTTACATGTTACGAGGTTTGTTAAAACAGCAGATATAGGCAGAATATCTCCGATCATTCTCTGGCATGAAGCATTTTCCTTTATATGAATTGCTAGATGGTTATTCAGCCCTCCTGAGATTATGCTCAACATTATCCCATCTTGAAATGGCTTGAACTATATAAACAACATGAAAGAGAAAACCAAAGGGATTAATGTCTCCTGGGAGAATGAGAAGATCTCCTCTAGAAGTTATGGAGCATGTGACTGGTTCTGTCTCAGAGTAGGTAATAAGAGCTTTTCCTCTCCCTGCTGTGATAATTACAGTGTTTGGGCTGGTTTGTTCATAAGATTTGTGTAGGACTTCTGATGTTAGACACCTATTAGATTTCTCTAGATAAATAATCTGGAACCGAGTTTCACTGTTAGCTAGCAAAGGCTGGCATTTTCACAAACAGAGAAGTCGCCTCTCATCCATGGAGACTGGCAATGTTATAGGCAGTTAAACCATTAGAAATCAAAAGCCACAATGGCTTGGTTATCACACTGTCAAATTTGCAAGTTCCATCATATTTCTTTTTGTAAGCATTGTCAGTCACAAGCATTAGACACTTCAATAAATCTCAAAAATCACATTACTCCAAAAATAGAAAATGATTATGACTGTCTTATATTTTGGGTGATGGCTGAACCTTTACAGCTTATCTTTTTCAAGCATTTATCTACAATTACAAGTTCTGGCACAAACTTTTTTATATATATAATATATAATTCTAATTTATAATTCTATATCTAGCTGATTTCAGTAACTGCAGCTTTAATCACATCAAATGATGGGCCAAAATTGTGCATTGTGATAAAATTGAAGGGTTGGTGACACCACTGTTGCTTTAGAGTTATCATATAGAGGGAACATAAATAATCTTGTTGGAGTTAATCTTGCTTTGGTGCTTTTCAGTTTTTAATGGGAGATGCAGGCTGGATTTGTGCTCTGGCTGATTCCAAATATTTTGGCCAAAATGAAAGTTCTTAAAAACTTATTCTTCTTTTGCTGTGGTGACCACAGGAGATTTTTCCACTGACCAGCCTGACAGGAGACTGATGCCTGTTCAGCCCTTTGCAAAGCACAAAGGCCTACATTAATAAGTGTCAATAGCTATTACTGACCAACTTTGGAAACAGTACATTAATAAAAAAGTGTGCATCTTGTACTGTGCATTCAGATAGTAGTGATTCTGGGCATACATTGGCATCAGTGAAGTAAGAGATTTAAAAGAATTCCAGATTTAGTACCGTACCATGTTCTCCAACCTTGCAGATTGGATGTGTGCGCACTTTTCAAATAATTGGAACTTCAGCTTTTGACAACTTTTTGTCCAAACTTGATTGTGGACACCAAGTGCTTCTGAGATGTCTTCCTCTACCCACACACAGGTGTTCTGAGGCTAAATTCTCCCCACCTCTGCTTCCCAGGCTCTCTTCCTCCTTTTCAGACAGATTCATTGCACCTTTCAGCCCATCCTAGGCCTCCCCTTCTTTCCTATGTGGGCAGCCTCTGAGTGATTGTTTCTCAATTTTAGATTAGAACTTTCCTAAATCTGAAATATTTTCCTGATATTTTTCTAGTGGGGCAGGACTTGCACAAGGCTCTGTGACCTTGGCTTTCTGAAAATGACTAGTTATCTTCTGGCTCAAGGGGAAAGAATGGACGAGGGTGACTAAAAAGAAATATGCATATATTCTTTACAGTACAATGTCTTCTTTTTTGCTAGAGCTCTACTGTCACTGACTGGAAGAACTAGAAAGAATAAGCTCTGAACCAGGTGCTATTCGCTTTCATTTTCACAGAGATTTCACTAGCAACAAATACCATCAAAATTTTCTGCTTACACTTCCTCAAAAGTATCAGCAAAAACCAAACTAAACCAAACCAAACCAAACCAGGAGAGGTTTATATTGCCTAACTGCTCAAGAGAGAGACTGCAAGCTTTTTTCAGAGTCCTAAAGACGATTGGGTAAGGAAGTGAGTAACAAAAAGAATCTGAGAATTAAATGCATTTCACCTTTATTCTTTCCTCATCCAAAATGTCTTGAGAAAATTCTGTGGCTGAGGGTTGCCAAACTAGTTACTGATTTCTCTGCAAGATCACTCAACAGCTCTTACATTTATAACTTCATCAAATATTGTTTATTTTTCCTCTTTTTTTTTTCTTTTTTTTTTTTTTCTTCTTTTCTTTCCTTTTCTCTAGCATGCAAAAGCCACTTACATTTTTCTCTGTCAAGCTGGTTTTAGCTTTTGTCTCTCAGTTATGTTCCTTACCTGTTTTCTTTACAGGCTCTGGCATCTTCACTATGTTTTTGATGAAGCTCCCAGTTGTATCTGGAAAGCAGGGTCCGAGCTAAACAGGAATGAGACTGCAGGGCTTTTGAAACCCCCTAAAGAAATACTTGGTGGAAGCCCCCATCCTGCTCCTCCCCCTTGGTCCTCCACTGTTGTCAACTACGGCACCTTATCGACAGCAGGGCACACTTGACAGGCGACATCAGCTGGGATAAATATAGCCAAGTTCCAGGAGCCAGAGAGCTCAAACCACCCAAGACTGGCTACCACTGATCTGTTGGTACAAACCAGAGCACAATCTGATGTGGCACGTGCATACAGTACATTTTCCAGCTTCACATACGTAATGGTTTAAGAATTCCTACACTGCCATGTTTATGGCACATTCAGCAAACTAGATATGATAGTTACATTTCCTGTATGCTGGTTCTGTACTTATTCTATGTATCTGCTTGCATTCTTGCTACCTATTTCAGTCTTTATTATTGTTATAATTTAGTCAGAACTGAACAGGCCCTCAAACAGCTTTTTTATTGTTTCTTTCTTTCTTTTTTTTTTTTCCTCTTCTATCAAAGATTGTGTTTGTAGAACTAAATGTGGACATTCAGGAAAGAACTTTGTTTTTCAGTGACACTTAGACATTACTGACATTTGCAGTCACAACTAAAAAGCATTACACTACTTAAATAGTATCAGACCTCCCTCCCCATCCACCCACTCAATCCGCAGTACATATTTCTTGAAAACTAGTAAGTCTTTTATTTTTTTTCCTTGAAGTGCCATTTAAAAAATAGTTGCAATGTTCTCTTTGATGCCTCTAGAAGTTTTATTTTTGCTTAATTATATAGAAAAGATCTGAGGGAAATCTCACTAGAAAATTACTCTGGTATTGCCATTTCATGCTTCAGTCATTGCTTCTTATTTATTCATACATTTAGCATATGTCAAAATAGTAACTGTGGACAATCACTCTTTTATTGAAATGGTTGTATATCCATGTCCTGTCACTTTTGTCTGTTGCATTTTGAGTTTTGAGCTTTATCAGAGAAACTCTGTAGGCCAAGCATTGAGCACATTTTAGCTACTACTAGTATTAAAAAAATAATGAAAAAAAAAAAAGTGGCCTTCAGTTTTTCCAGTTTTACAAGCCTGTAAAAACCTCAGTCTAAAGGATTTCTGCTCTTGGCAGGAAGCTCAGAATAGATGAGTGTGCATGCAGCCCATCAGTCATTGTGCTTTGTGTCTTTCACGTCTGACTCTCTGGGTAAACTGGTGGGACAAATGTCAACATGCAAGAACGACTGCTGCTACCTTTCCTGATTTTGGACCAAATACTTCTTCTCCTTTCCCTGAAGGAATTTTTTACATATGAGTGAGGAAGATGGGCAGGATGTGACTTATGTACATTTTCCACTGCCTCTGTTTCTGGTGGAGCACAAGTTAGCATGATATGTATTTGACCTATTATCCTGTGCCTGAGACATTTCACTGGGAGCCAGGAAATCTCAGCTCTTTGCTTTAGCTTGAACTCTTTCAAAGGACTTGGGTCCCAGGGTGTGAAAAATCTGTCACTTAACTACTGAGGATCAATATTCCTCTTAAATGTTTCTCCCTACTAGAGAGCTGCCGTTAACTCCCTCTTCAGAGCTGATCCTCAACACCCTGTTGGAACTGCATCCAGATCCCTTCTGGGAACAGAGTTGTCTCCCTGCAGCCTTAGACAATAGAGATCACAAGAGGCAGAGTTACCACAGACTGATATGGAGAAAGAAAATTAATCTGCAGACTGTGATCAGAGCCATGCTTCTTCTCAACTTAGTTGCCTCTCTAGTACGTGTCCTTGAAATAATGCTTACAACGAAAATTAGCTGACTAGAAGTCACTTCTGCATTATTTTAAAACATGATCCTCTTGTAATTGCCATCAGAATATACTAATCTTCCTCAGGGATCATTTTGCATAAAGAACTTAGTTTTACTACTTCATTCTTTCTCCCCCACCTATTAGCAAATAATTATTTTTACTGAAAGCCAATATGCTATGTTCTGAGGTTCTCGATTTGATAAAATACGTAGTGTACTAACATGTAATGTTTGACTTGGATTCAAAAGATTGTCCAGTTTTGAAGCTGTTTTTACACTTAGCACGATAGGCCTTTACTACCACTAACTAAAACAGTGTAAGCAGAACTAGACCCGTTTGTGTGGGTTTAAAGGAAATATATACTTTTATTAAAAAATCTTGAAAATGCAGACATGTATTTTTCATATTCTCCAAGCCTGTATTTGTTCTCTGTGAGTGTCCAGTAGGAGGTGCTTCAAAACAAGAACTGAGAACTTTACAATACTTAAATGTTGGATAATGCATATCTAACAGATAACTCGTTCTGAATGCCAATAGATATTGACTATTTCTTCTAAGTTATTGGAACTCTCAATATTATTGATTCACCTAAATACTCATTTATCTCTAAAATGACATTAACTCCTTGGACTCAATACTTTCCAATGCACATTGGAAGTACACATTCCAATACACTTTCCAATACACATTTACACATTGTAAAAATTGGAATTGTATTACTGATTCAGAATTTTCCAACTTTTTTGAATATCCTCTTGTTCTGGGAGATCAGAAATTGCCGTTCAGTGTCTGAATGTTGGTTGGTTTTTATACTTGTCACAGCACCTCAAATTATTTAGGACAAAATATACATTAACCTACATTATAACAGTTTTAAACCTGATGTTATATACAAAAGCATTTTCCTTTATTTCCCACTTTTTTATTGTCAGGTAGTTGTCTGTATAACTGTCAGATATATGTCTGATGACGACATGTCTGTAAGAGGTCACTTCCATCACTTTGATGGCAAGGGGGAGTTCATCCTGTCATTACATGTCTTGCAAAATAATTATGTTAATATGTTTCTCTGGAAATTTCTTGGATGATCGAAACCGTGTTGCCATTCAAAGGAGATACAGTCATTCATTAGATTCAATTCTAAAGGTGTGTTGTTTGAGGGTAGTATCCCGATAACTGTCTATGAGCCATAATTTCCTAGGGAATTTGAAAGAAGTTTATGCCAATCTAAAAAATCTAATATGCTAGGATAACAGATTGCTAAAACTATATAAAAATATATAAGATGAGGGATTTGCACTGTGTATTAGAAAGAAAAGCTAGAAAATATACTCTGCATTTGTTTATTAATGGAGAGAGTACAGTTTGCAGGAGTTAATCTCAACAATGCTTGCTGGGATCATGTAAATAATTTTTTTCTGTTTTGCACTCTCTCCTGCTTATTTATCACAGATATTTAGAAACTGTTTTAGACTTAAAGAGTTATCTACTCTCATAAGCATGTGGAAGCCTTTTCCCAATGTATTTCATGTTTCCCAACCTTTTAATCTGTTTGGTTTTTTTTTTTTTCTCTGTTTAAATAAATACTTATTTAGTGTGGTTGCAGCATTTTCCTTTTCATGAATCAATTCTCTATCTATGACATCTTATTTTCTTTGGATCTCTTCTCTTAGGATTTCATTTTATCTAGTCCATATCTTTCTCACTGTAGATTTGATTCTTTCTGTGAACATTTAGTGGTATAGTTTTAATTCAGTAAGCTACTGGAGACGTGAATAACTTTAAACATAGACTTTATTGTGACTACTGTGTGCTCAAAATCAGGCACATTTAATTCAAGTACTGTGGTGAGTCAGTCCCTTAGCTGGTTATTCTCTGTAGATACTTTCCAGGATTTAGAATCAAGTTTAATCTGGAGAGGGTATGAGTTACTTCTTCCCCTCAATGAAACAGAGCCACAAGAATGATTTAATCTGATGCAGGGAAAGAATTCTATTCCAGTTGTAACTTTGCAGCTTTTGTGATTTTAAATGTTATTTAAAATAGTGTCTGCATGTTCAAGGCAGAGCAAAATGAATGTTTTCTCTGCTATTACATTTCTGGTTACCAGGTGGCAGCATTGCAGTAATAGTAAACTTTTTCTAGCATTTTCTTCATTCTATTAATTTATTTATTTATCTAACCACTTTTAATAATAAAACTGCTATGCAAATGAAATATATGATAGAGATGGCAACACTGGCCCAAAATAGATGTGTAGTGGATGTGATAACTACTTACCAGTGCACCACAACACTAGACTATTTTTTAGAAAGTGTATGAAGTTTCATCCTATATTGAAATGAAACTGATATACAAATATAGTGAAGCAACACATAATAAATGTCTCTGGGGCTTTGCTAAAAAAGTAAATGTGAAGGAAAAGGGTGTGCTTCCTTGTCAGAGGAATTAACTTGCAACTCTGAAATTCTTGTTCTGTGTTTCGGACAGTGGCTTTCATCATGTAGTTCAAAGTCAAGTTCAAAACTGACAGTAATAAGTGGCCTGCAGTGACAGGCTGTGTGATGTATCTTCCTGATTTACAATAGTTTTAGTGTAGCTTATGCAGAGAAATCTCAGGGTTTGTTATTTCTAGGCAAAGTTAGCAGCTCCTACATCTAAGAAGAATATCCAACTTCCTATTAAAAGTATATGGTTTTAGATGGCTATGACTTTGCCCAAATGTAGCTATCCAGGTGGAAAATCTGCATATTACTTTTCTATTCAGGACTTTTTTTTGCTTTTAGTTTCTATCATGCCATTTGATTTTTTTGTCTCTGTTCGTTTGTCTCTCTGCCTCTCAGTTTTGTGAAAATATCGTCCCTTCCGTGATTCAGCAGTTTCTGAGGACAAGGTAGTATAATGAAGTCTCAGTTCCAAGAGCTGCAGATTTACTGGTGTGAATGGTGGGAGAACTGAGGAGGCTCAGTGCAGAGCACAGGCCCAGCTAGAGTCATTCACTGAAGCGCTGGCCCCATGAAACGGGGCACACTCTTTCCTTTGTGCTCTTGAAACTCAGAGCTCTGGGGTATGTGGCGCAAAGACACCTGGCCTCACTGACAGAGCTCGAGTTTACAAGGGCTTATGACATCTGGGTAATGTTGATCCTGCTTATTTGAGCTTTCTTCTGCACAACCATTTTGTATCCCTACACTTTACACACAAAAATATGTGACTGAAGGGTGCGGGTAGGAAGAAAATCAAGGCTAGAGGTCGTGAGAGGGGTTTGAAATAGGTGCTCAAAGGACAAGAATATTGAATGGGGAGCTGGGGTACAAATGGGAGTAAGGGAAGAGAACTGGGAGTTAGTAGGTGATAGGACTGAAACTGTAAGAGGACGTGGGATGGGAAAACTATAAATGGCTTAATAAATATATTGGAACTGAAAACCATTCACATAAAGAGAAGCTGACTGGAGGCACATGTGAGAGAAGTTGGGCTGAGAGGAATAAAAAAGACTAGCTGGGCAAAAGTTGAAACCTGACGTTGAGAATAAAGCAATTCAGATCTACTAAATATGAGGCGTCTGGTGTCTGATTCTGGAGATGGAGAAAACCTGAATGCGGACCTGGGAGTGCACAACTGGGACTGGCTGAGAAAGGAACAGTGGGTTGGTGGGTGGTAAAAAGTGGAAGAGGGAGTGCCTAAAGAAGGATTCTAGAATTATGTTTCTAAAAGCATACACTCAAAACTCAGAAGATTAGTTAGTTAAATTGAAAAGAAACCCAAACTCATTTGTATACGCAAATGGCCAGCTCAGCACCCAAACATTGTTCACTTTGCATAAGGCAGAGGCATCAGAGCATTCTGCATAAAGGCATCAGTGGTCAAAGGGCTTCTCATATGAAGAGCACTGCTGCTCTGCTGCTGGGGAGTTAAAAACTCAGAGGGAGCCCTTAAAGCACAGAAACTGCATTCCTTCCTACCACAAAGCCGCTTCCCCAATCCTTTGCATAACCTAGGTCTCCCCAACACCTCCTCCCACCCTTCCTTCTCCTCCACCACCTCCTGCTAAAGCTTATCTGCTCTACCACATCCTCATTCTCCTCCTAGCCATAGACTGCTCTGCTCATTCTCACGTACTGCTTTGGCTCCCCAATAGTGAAAAGTAACACTGTGGGTAACTGAAGGCATGAAGAAGGGGGATGTGGCTGTGAGTGGAGAGAATGGAAAGAAACAGAGAATATAAAGAAAGTTGCCCTGAGAAACCTGATCTAATTGGCCTGCTTTGAGTGGGGCATTAGATGAGGCAACCTCCAGAGGTCCCTTCCAAACCAAGTTACTCTGTGATCCTGTGAGGTGTTGCAAAAGAAATAAATGAGGCTAAAGCAGACACGGGTGAGTTATGAGTGAGAAAACGAGAAAGAGTATCTGCAACCTGCTGCTGTTTGCGTGTTCATTGGAAGTTCACATTCCCCAGCTCTTGGAATAGGCCTCTGATGACTTGGGTTCTGTACAGATCTCCCTAATACCACGGGCTAAACTGAATCAACTGAATTGCAACATGCAAATTTTTTAGAGAGGAAAGGTGAAACTTGGTGAAGTTTTAGCTATGTTACAGTTGCTTCCAAGAGCAAAGCTCTTCGCCTGCTTGAGTGTAGGATGAGAGTCATGGGTTGATTACAGTAGCTTTTGTTTATTCCAAGCTTTACATTGTTAGTGTTTTAGGTATATGGGTATGTGAAATTATGTAAATCTGATTCAAGAATTGCTTAGAACAAAAAAAAGGGGCTGAGATGGCAAGTTAACACACCAAAAAAATTAGAAGTAAATGCAAATTCTTGGAATTGGTACCCACAGAATGCTGTAGTCTGTGTCATATAATGGTCTTTTATACTAGTAATCCATACATTTTAAAAACACAAGAGTGGGATTCCCATGGAGAGGATACTATTCTGAGCTTTGTCAAAGAAAAAATACTTATTGTACTGCCATCAGTGATAAAGTCTCTGCTATGAATTTATAATGTGCAGTTGGAGTATAAGGAAAATTAGAGTAATACTGTAAATAAACTGAATTGAACTGCCATGTAATATATGTACTTGTTATGAAGTTGGCACTATAGTTTGAATTAAGCTTGATGATTATGAAGTGAGGTTTGTTGTACAGAGATTTGAATGCGGGAGACAAAAGCTAGAAAGAAAGGGAAGAAAGGTAGACATGTTAAGGGATACAAAAAGAAAAAAGTAAACTGAGGCAGAAGGTTTACTGAGGAAAAAAATCTAGCAAAGTATAGAGCATAAGCCCTATTGTAATTGAAAATGAAGACAAATACAGATTATAAGACTCTGGCAGTGTATGGATCTCAAAATGATGTTACGGAGATAAAATTTAATGGAGGAGACAAGAGAAAAGTAAATATATTAGGATGTGTATATGTATATTACAGGAAGTTTGAGGAATTCAATAAACGTGGACTGTCAGGCAAAACCAAATGATAGTACCTTTAATTGCAGTTCTGTTTGATGTAGGTGAGTAGCAGCTCAGATTTAGATGTCTCTAAAACTCCCTTTGACTGGGGAGAATTAAAAAATATATGCTATACCTGTAAATTATTATAACCCGATTATCCCTTAGTAGAGCCAGTGCAATTTTCTACCTTCTACACCTCTGATGTGTGGCTGGATGGAGTCTAAAATATAGTAGGAAGTTCAGTATTTTGGATTTAGCTCAGCAGTAGTTTTCCGAATAATATCTTTACTCAATAATTTATTAGGAACTAGTCAGCAGCTAATAAAAGTGGTTGTGTTTTGTTTTGTTTTGTTTTAAAGCAGGCTGCAAAGGTGATCTGTAAGTTGAATATCCAGCTGTAGTATGAATGCCTCCTTTGAAAAAGCATTGATGATCTCTAACAGCAGTGGGACACAAAATGGTCCAATAAATTTGAGCTAATCATGGGTCATCTCTCTAGATAATGACCTGACCTACCTTTTTTCCAGCATGTCTGCCTGTCCGGCACTTGGCCACTTTCACAGAAGATAGAATGCTTGCTTCTCTGTAATTTTTCTGAACCAGTGATGTTGTCACATTCATTTTGATATTTTTCTCTAAAACAGCCAAAGAGCTTCTGTTTGCATGTGCAACTGAGTGGTGATAATTTAGATTAATTAAACAGCCTGCTATCCAGACCAGTTTGATTGGATGAGATACAAATGATACTGTGGCAGAGAAGCATCATCATTTGGTCTCCTTCATAGCTGCAACACATGATTATTCAGGCCTTTTATGCCACAGATGAAAAACCTAACCAGAAACAGATGGGGAGCGAATATTTTTAGAAACAGAATTTCAAAGCATTATGAAGAGGAAGAGAAAAAGATTTCAACTTTGGAGATAAAGAAAATTTTAGACCTGCTTGTTGAATTATTTTAAATAGTATTTTAAAAATATTTTAATTATAAATAATACTGTCCCCAGAAATATTTTTCCTCATATTCCTGCATTTCCATGTCACTTGTGGCCAAAACCAGTGTAAAATGCAAATTATTCAATTCAAGTACATCTAGCTGCTCTAAAATAAGATTTTACAGTAACACACAGTGTTCAAATAACTCATTTAAAGGTTCATGTTGATTCTGTTTGATTTTTTTTTTAATTTTATTTTATTTCTCCAGCATCTAACTGTTTTCTGTGCAAGACTTGCTAGGAAAATTGAAAACTAGGTCTCTGAGATCTAAAAAGACTTTTTGACAAGCTTGAAATGGCTTTTGTGATCTTGTAAACATCTCTGCAATTAGCTCACCAGTCAGCTCTTTTCAGTCATAATAATTTTCCTGCAAGAGGAAATTATCTTCTCTGAATTATAATGTCAGAGAATGATCAATTCTGCTTTTCAAGCTGTGCTTGTGGTAACGATGTTTTTATGAAGAGAGGTGTTAATCCTCTAGTTTTCTTGAATATCAGTTCTGCAAGTCTGATAAGGGCAAATGTCTTTTACCCCTTTCTAGTAGCAAGTCAGTGGTGGAGAGTCATCATCACTACCATGCAGAACAGTCCTGAGTTTCTAGTTCAGCATTGAAGAAACCCTAATTACGTCAGTGCTGAGTGGTGTTCCAGCCTTCTGAGAGCTACCTTCAGTGTCTTCAGCTTCCATCCTATGAGTGCAATGTAGATGCAGGTGGAGTTTATATGAGTCAAATTTAGTGAGTATTACATTGTGTCCTATGGGAAGTAAATTCTTACAGCAGAATTTTAGAAACAAAATCTCTTCTTAAATTGTTTTACAGCTTTGACATATCCTAATACTAGTTGAATAATATACACAGTCCTTAAAGAACAGTAACTAAATGTTGGGTTGCAAGATTTTTTATAAGACTGAAAGATAATTTATAGTTATTATTTATTATTATTGCCTTGGATAGAGAAAGTTCTGAAGCTCTCATCCACTTTTAACTCTCCGTTGAGTTCTGGCATTGACTGATGTATTTACCATGTTCATGAACTGGGAAGAAGAATTGGGAAGTACTGCACCGTGATTTTTTTTTGAGCAGGAGCTTCTTTCTGTTTGGCTCCAAGGAGACACTGTACCCCAGTGATGTCACCAGACTTTTCACTTCCACAATGAGATTGTTAGTGTAGACTAATTGTAGATAGATACAATTTTGAGAACTCAGGTCTGTAAGAAGCTCATCACTTTCAACTATTTGTGGTTTCAGTGAGGAGCCAGCTCTGAAAAGCTTCATGTTAGTTAGTTACATTACTTAGTTGTGACTTCCAAATTGTCATATTTGGCATGATCTACAACATTTTAATATTGTTAAACAAAACCCTTCTATCCTCTCTAGACCTACCTCATTTCACCTCATCTATTTTGGAAGAGTCATGATGATATTTCCCGATTTCTGAGTATTTGAACACAGTTGAGACACATTAAAAGTTAATATGCTAATTTACTTAGTGTTGGATAACTTCGGTTTTCTTTTCTGTGTTTAGATATACTGGGTAAATTTACCATTGTGCCTCAGATGTTAATTTATTTTGCATTTTGAGTGTAATTTATACAATGCAGTTGTTATTAGTTACTATTGTTTTACAGTAGGGACTAAAAGCCACAGTTAAAATCTTGAAACCCTTTTGTACTAGAATTCTGAAAAGACGTGCATGATTAAATGCAACATATTTCCCAGAAAGGTTCACAAGCTAAAATCAAGATACATCTGGGTGGTAAGCAAGCAAGAGGAAAGAACAGGAGCAGGAAAATGAGTGAAACCACAAAAGAACATGGTTAATTGTTATGTTCTAAACTGGATAGAGCTATAAATGCTGTTCTTGGTATAAGTGAATAGAAATTATTAAACTGGCAGGGCTTCACTTGCATAGGAAAAAATGATGACATATATTTATATGTATTTTAAAATTGACTTCAGTACTGTAGTCTCTTTCACAATAATGTTTCTCACCTATTATATTTGTTAGTTTGCCAGCATTTATGATGTTTCTAAATAAACTAAAAAGTACTGATAGATGGATAAGGCCGTACAACTCTGTGTGCTTTTTGTTCAGGTGCCACACATGAGCTGTATCTGCGTAACTGAATGCACATGAGATTTGTTTGTGAAGTAATCATTTATTATGCAAACAACAGAACTTCATTATATCAAATGTTATTAAATATGTACATGTTATTACTATTTAAAAGAACAAGTATCATTCCAAGATCTGCAAACTTCTCTCTAGCTTTGAGAGCTGCGGCAGAGCCTGTATTAATGCTAGTTTGAAAGCTGTAAGCTAATGCAGCGTCACTGTGAATGACACAGCACCACCTTTGAAGGCAAAACTTCATCAGCTGAATTCTTTAGTTACAATACAATCAAAAAAAAATATTTTATGACAATAATATATTTGTACATTGTTTAAATTTCCCAACTCTGTCCGGCTTGTAGGATGGAAGCAAAGAATTCTGTCATGTTTAAGATTCTCAGATGCTGAAGAAGGGAATTCGTACCAGAAACACCTGACGGTAAAGGCCCTTTTAAAGGCAGAGAAGGGGGCACAGGAAGCAAAGAGAAAGATGCGTCCATCTGCTCTGCTGTTATCCAGCCAGGAGGTCTTAATATTTTTCTTGCTTAGGGTCCCATGGCCTCAGTGAGGATAATGCTTCCTATCAGTGACCCCCCTTCCCATCACCTCTCCACTAAACTGGTAGGTCAACTTCTTCTTGACTTTCTTGACCTCTCCTGTCTTGCCGTAGTTTCTCAAAGCCCGTGCCATCTTCTGGTAGGTCATTTTCTTGCGATTGCCTTTCTGGATGCCCCAGCGATGAGCCAGTGCTTCCTTGTGTTTGGAGGAGAACTGGAAAGTACCTTTTTCCTTGTCCACCCACCAGATGCTGTCCTTCATGTCTCCACTGCGAAGAAGGTCCAGAAGGAACTGATACAGACGTATCTTTTTCTTGCTGCCTGTGTAAGAGTCAGAGAAGAAGGGCAATGGAGCAGTAGTATTAGCATGTAGTTGCTGGTGAAACAGCAGAACATATGTAATTCATATAACTGTTCCAACTAGCTTGTCAGTCACATAACTTTTTCTGTTTGCAACATTTATAAATATAGACAGTGCTATACTGTGAGGACATAATGTGGATTGATGTATCGAAAACAAAAATAAGGAATTCCAAAGGCCAAACCCTTATTCTGAAATTAATTTGCTAATTTGAAGCTAAGTGAAAAACATCGCTAACCTGAAACTAATCTGAAGCTAATTTGGGCAGGTTACATAGAACGTGACTTTCAGGTACTAAGCAAACCGGGCTAAGTACTTTTAAAAATCTTTGACCTTCTTGCATTGGTTTTCCCATCTGTTAGGAGAAATTGGAGTAGAAAAGGCAAAAGATGTTTCCATGCAAGAAGCCTGAATAGACAAGACAGAAGGAGGAAGTGGGAGTTCGTGAAGAAATGAGATTTTAGATATAGACACAGTTATGGTTGTAAAAGATTTGGAGGACAGAAGAGTTCAAGGAGTCAGGGAAAGTAAAGCTTTGGCAGTGGAATAAAATACTAGCATGGTACTTCTACAGTTTTATTCCTTATCATCCTGGTAATGTAACAGCTGCTCAGCACATAGCTTGACAAAGTCCTTCTGTCTTCACTGACCTGTTTCTCCATGCATAATTCCAGGCCCAGGGTCCACACCATCGGTCTCCCCATCTGATACCTCCAATGGGGGGCTCTGTCTCTCTATGTCCTCCTCATCAGAACTGGGCTGCGGTGGAGAGGAGTATTGTAGGCACATCCGAGGCAGATAGGACACCTTTGGAAGAAAAGAGCAGTAGAGGAAGGAAGGAGTAATGGAGAGTGGGGGATCGAGATAAAATAATCGAAGTGTCATGGAGACAGTTACAGAGAAAAGAGGGGAGAAAATAAGAGGTATATGTGATTATTTAGGGTAAAACTGACTTAGTTGTTGACTATAATAAATACTATGCAATTAAGAAACACCTCCAGCTAACAATCAACACTTACATGTGTACAAAGATGCATCTTTACAAGAAGGAAGGAGGAATAAGTTTGTAAAGTCAGAACTTTCCCATATGCTTTATCCTATGCAAGTGATGTTGTCCCTCTTCCCCCATACCTCCCCAAAGCTAACATTCTTCATGACGAGTTTCCAATCCCTGTTGCCTATCCTGAGTGAAAAGCTGCTGTTGAGAACAACTTTTTTTCTAACACAGACCTTCTGGAACTACTCTTTTACATTTGAAAGAGCTCAAGAGTTCTACCATAGCATGGCTTCTTTGACTGGCTTTGGCTCTGTTGTCCTTTTCCTTTCTCAGGCATCGTCCCTTCTGACAGCACTACATCCCTCAGGACTTCATCCCACTCTGGAGATGGGGCTACATGGCTCTGTCAGCTTCCTGTCCTGAATTTCCCTCATGAGGAGGGGAACAGCTTTAACACCAAGATGAAGATACATCATATTGGCTTACATTCTCCTTTCCTAAGTGGCTATCTGAAAATTCCACATTAATGGAGATTTCTCATCTGCAAAGCTAACAAGCCAGTTTTTGTGCTAAATTCTCTTGCTTTTACATAGAGGTCTTGTCAGGAGCAGTGTGGAATATACCTCAGCTCTGTAACTTCTCAGTTGCTGTCTGGTTTCTTAGGGATCATGACCAGTTGCCATTAATTATTGCAGCTTTTTATTTAAGAATGAGAAACAGATTGGTCTGAGGGGCAGGGGGTAAGAACCCAATTCCTACATTAAATAAAACCAAGCAACATCCCCAAAACCCAGAAGTGTATAAAATGTGGTTTTCATGAAATGTGCCAGATTGATAGTCCTGGAAGGTGAGCTCCTTTTGAACTGCTCTTCGTCACTGAAGCGGGGAGTGGGTGTTCACTTCATGAGTCACACCACCCACCCCATGTTGTTTTTTTGCCGAGTGGTACTTCTGCGATGAGTTTTGCACCAGCTTAAAATGTCCCAATAAGGCATGTGCCAAGGGTTGGTTTGGGGGTACAGCAGCAGGCGGTTAATGAGTTGGCAGATTGGCTGGCAGGAAGGCCAGGATTGGGCAAGAGTGTGTGTAAAGCTTCCTGCCAGATCCCCAAGAGTAACACTTCAGCCCTCACCACAGAGTCACCTTTAGCTTTTTACAGTTAAGAAAGCTGCAGCCTCAGGGGTAAGAAGGGAGAGACAGTGCCAGGGCGGAGGGGGAATGAGAATGTGGGACAATGTCTTACAGTGGGGGGACAGAGATGGATGTCCCTGCAGAGGAAAAGGTTGTGGAAACCTGGAGTGCGTTAGGAGGTGGTAGGGGAGTGAGGAAACCTCTGGGGCTGGAGGGGGATGTGGGAGAGAGCTGTGAAGGAGGGAGGGGGAATGGTGTCTCACAAGCAGAGGGAGTTGCAGAGGCCAACCTGGGGAGTTGAGCAAGCTTCCTCCACGCCGTCCCCACTTTCCCTATCTGCTGCACTTTTGCTTACACTTTGCACTTGAAACTCAGTGTAGGTCAGTGCACACAGTGTCACACAGTTATGTTACACAGAGTCACAGAAGGTCTGCTAGTGCGTTTGAAAGAGACAGGTTACTAATACAGTTCTGGAGAGAGACAGCTTAAGAAACTGCTAGGTATTTTCCATATTCTGAAGTTGTCTCAGGGTCTTGTGATTTTCCTCTTTCTAAAGCTCTTCACTGTTTTCCAATCTTTTCTTTCGTTCTCCCTTCAGAATGACTATTATTTTCTGAATTTATTGTTTATGAGGCCACCTGTTAGCAGGCTAATAAAACTTTTGAAAGAAATCTTGTCCAAGAACAGCTTGAACCTCAAATTTGATTTGACAAAAAATGCCATATCAACAGAAAATTAGAGAAATATCTTTGCATGTTCTTCCTTTATTTACAAACTGTAACTGATACTGCATGATAAGCATGGGCAAATTCAAAATTCAAAAACTGGCAAATTCAGTGGAGGATTAAATCTTGCTTCCTGCTTCTGTTTCTTTGAAAATGCCCTGAATAATAGCATGTGTTGCCTAGAGCTGTGGCTGAGACACACCAGTCTGAACGTCAGAGCCTGCCAGGGACCACTTGCATGAGCTACTGTAGGTTAAAGTAAAAAGCCAAAGATCCCCAGCCGGTAAGGAAGAGGAGAGCACTGGTGAACTCTACCTACTACTGACTTCTGCAGCTTGGTATGGGGTGGGGCAGAGAGAGCACAGTACTTTTTGTCAAAAGTTGCAACAAAATTAGTAACCTGCCTTTTGTCCTGAAGATGAGAACTGAGTAGAATGAAGTGGGATAAGCAGAAGCACCCTCCCCTGCTTTTTGGTGCCACTTCCAAAGACATTCATAAAGGGGCTAGTTTTTATTCTTTGCCTTTGGTTGGAGGTAATGGTTGGTCATCATGTATTAACAGTTGCGCTGAGCAACTGAAATAACTCAAAGCTTCCCACAGACTGCTTGTTCCATGAAGCATTTTTTATATTTGTAACTTTCTGTTCCTAATTCTTTGTTTGTATCTACATCTTATACTCTATTCCTGATTTTTTTTCTGAGTAGTAGGTGAGAGGTTTGACAGCTTGCAGTCAGTCAGTTTCCTGTTAACAGTGTTAACTTATTAGCTCCATTTTTTTCCTTCTTTGTTTTTGATTAGTACGATATTTATATACAGTTTCAGTTTGCTTTGAACAGAGAAGCCCAAAATGACAAATCCATGCAGGCAGTTCCTCTCACAAAACTTCAGCAATGGCACCATAGTATGCAGCACTGTAATCAGCAGAGACTTTTTTCTCTGATCTCTGTCCTACCCTGTCTTGGATTAAGCACATTTTATGTAGCTTGCCTGCCTCGGCAAAATCTGTAGCACAAGAACACCCACCTTTCTTATCACTCCCAGTAATGATTTTGGTCATATTCTTGTAGGATCAAGAGTTAAAAGTGATCTCCACACTCCCTTTGCTTAGTATCTTTGCAGTATAATTTCAGCTTTAGTGAGAATTCACTGGCACTTTGGTGACTATCTTTACTGCAAAATGGAGTATCTTCTTTTAAAGGGAGATGACTGGCTTCATGCGAAATCTGAGCAGAGACAAGACTATGTTTTGGCTTGTGACTTACTTACTTCCAGGTAAAAACATGTAGCTTGTCCTCTGCCTGTTTCACTGTGGTAAAATTACCAGTAACTTGTCTTTATTGGTATTTCTTGTCCAGGTCATGTAAAATTGTCAGTGTTACTTGGAAATATTTAAAACTTTCCCGCTACTTTGAGGCTCAGAATACTTCCCTGTTGTCATGGCTGCCCTTGCTATGACAATGCATCAGTTCTCGGGTCCTCTGCAGAATTTCAAAACAATTGATTTCAAAACAATTAATTTTCATTCCAAATTAAACAAAATTTTGAAATTTCAAAAACCTCCACAAAATGCAATTATCTTTTGAGGCACAGCTTGAGAAACATGACTTCTGATTATCCAGATAAAAAGAATGCTTAAACCACATTTGTCCCGAGAATGAAGTTTTATATCAAGTGCTTGTGCAGTAAGAACTTGTGTAATTCATTTCATCAATCTCTTTCACATGAGAGTCTGCATTCCCCGATGCATTTTTTTCCTTCCCCTTAACTATCATTCTAAATTCTGAGTAAGGGTTGGTAACCGTACCTGGTGGTTGAGCCCAATGTGTGTGGTTGGGATTGCAGAATCCAAGACATGCATTTGTTCAATCTCCATGTGCCTGTACAGCTGCTGCAGCTGGGGAGGCTGAACACTCTGCAGTTCTGTGAAGTGATTGTCTCCAAAGGTCTCAAACTCATTGTGCACGTGGTGTGGATGATAATCCCAGTAATGATCTAAAGAAAATAAAAATAGATTGTCTGTCATTATGAGATTAAGAAACATGGCATTTACCTGTCTTCATTGGTTCCTACTCTTGTCACTGTCCTTCTGCCCTCTCCACACCATCCCTGTTGACCTGTCTATCTCTGGTGATGATCCATGTAGCTCCCTGTAAAGTTTCTTTTCCTAATCTCATAAATGCCTGTGGCTGGGAAGTAATACTTAGGACACTTTAATTAGGAGAATACTCTTAAATGGAGAGATGGATTTCAATGATAATTTAGCGCAAGACGCAAAAGACATTAAAGCTGGCACCTTTCTCAAGAAGAGACTGTAACAATCTTATATTTTCATTCTGTAGGCAACAAATTCTACTGATTTACATGTTGTCATGTTCTATTACACTCTTCCTCATGGCATGGAAATGGAGATGGAAAAAATTTAGAGATCATTCTACCATTATCTTCAATCTTTGTTTTAATCTGCTAGCAAAATATCAGGAATGCTGCAGAAAAGGCACAGCATTTTCCTAGATATTTCTCGTAATTACGTTTTGGTATGTCACACATTTTTTCAGGACCGATACTGGAGAATAAAAGGATAAACTGTTGCAACAGTCTTGTGTACACTGTTTACAGTGAGGCTAAATTCTGATGCAGACTCTTACTCTACCTTTCATATCTCTTTAGTATGTTTGAAATTTCTGTGATAATTTAGATTTTTTTTCAAAAACATAAAAAGTACTCAGATAACCACAATACTATTTCCTGATTTATTTCATTTACTTTTGAAATAAAATTCTGTATAATTCTCAGTTTTAGATTTTTATTTATTTATTTATTTATTTATTTTTAGTAAATGCCTCCAAAGTTTTAGAATTTCGTATTTGCTGTTCAAAATGTAAAATCTGCTAGAGGAAATGAGAAGCATTGCAAATGCTATTTCTCTTTTACAGACAGTACCTGCATGCATAATGATGCACATATTTGTGTGCACTCTTGTTTTTTAAAATCAAAGTCAACATCAGATCCTCTGCTCTAAATGAGCTGGGGGTTAATCTTCCATAGTTTAACTTTTCATGCATCATTTTATGCATGGCCAAAATTTCCGTATAATATTCAGTGAACAGTTCTAATTTGTATCTTACTGTTCCAAGTTTTATTCTCTTGTATCATTATAAATCATTTCTGTCCTACCCTTCACATGTTTTCCTGTTGCTATCACGTACACTTACAATATACTCGTAATTACCACTTAACCCAGCTGCAGGCTTTTAGCTCTCAGTCTTTCAATGTAAATCAGTATATTCACCCCCCCTCATCACACTTGGACATTTCTGCAAGCTCCCTCCCAGCTGTTGACATCCTTCCAATAATAAGAACCGAATATGTTGTTTCAAGTGCAGTGGTACTGAATTTATAGAGGAGCAATTGTCTCATTGTGAAATATTATGGTTTTGTCAACGCCATTGTCTGGATACTAATGTGCTGTGAATATTTTTTCTTAAATACTAGTTTCATTCTTTCTCTCAGCTTCTGTCGCCTCATCCTTCCCCACTTCGGTTTCAATCAGGTCGTATCTCATTGAGGATTTGAGATCTGGGCTAGTGACTTTGAACGTGACTTCCTTGAGAGGGAACTCAGTGATCTGCTTCTACCAAACATAGCCATACTTGAGAAGTTATAAGTTCTTTTAACTGCTGTTATCACTCAGGCCTGTAGAAATTTATTTGGAGGCTCTATCAGACCATTTACCACACCAGCGCTTACTTTGTGTCCTTCCTGCTTTTCTGATTCACGGATAAATCATGTCACCGCATGTGAAAGAGATGGAAAGGTACTTATAAAAACACCCAGGGAGTTGCTGTATTACCTTGTAATTTCTTTGCTTTGTTTTATAGTGCTTTCTGTGGGCTATGTACAAATTTTATAGTTCAAAGTTGTAATTATAATACACAGTAGCACTTCTTCATATTGCTGTGCTACAGAAAAGTTTTTGTTTCTTTGTTAAAAAAGTGCTTTTTTATGGGTGCAAAGTACTCAAGTACTTTTACATTCACATCTGGTCCAGCCCAGGAAATTACAGTGTTTGCGTATGAATCCACAGGTTATCCAAAGCTGTGTCCTGGTAGGAAGCTTTGGGCAGTTTCAATCTGAAACTTTTTTGCTTAGTTGAAAAACTGAACAACACTAACTCATGATTTTTCTGGGTTAAGTTACTGCAGATTCCTCTAAGTAGAGCCAACCATTGAGGCTCCATGTGCCATGGACAGCCTTGTATAACAAATTGTTGAGAATACATTGAAGGAGTAATGTATACTCTTGTTCTCTAGAATGATCTGGCTCTGCTCCTTGTGCAGAAAGTCCTCTGTCAGATCACAGAATCACAGAATGTTAGGGATAGCAATGGACCTCAAAAGACCATCTAGTCCAATCTCCCTGCCAGAGCAGGAACACCTAGATGAGGCTGCACAGGAATGTGTCCAGGTGGGTTCTGAATGTCTCCAGAGAGGGAGAAGGAGATGTCAATGTATATTCTTGTCTTTGATAATCTACCACACTGAATGACATTGGTGCATAATAGTGAGGATGACAAAGCCCAGGCAAAACTCCTGAGGCTGTCAATAGCAGGTCTGCAGCTGTGGAATGTCTTGCTAGTAGTAGCTATGGAAGTCAAGAGAGAACACAGTACGTTTCCATCATGCATAGCCATGAGTATTTGTGCATGTTCCTAGTGGTCTACTTTTGATTCTTCTTACATATTCTTTTTTATCAGCAGTCATGTTTTTATACTTCAAGATATCTCTTCATTTTTGGAGCTTAGGACAAGACTCCTGCTGCCTCTAGAACTGTAGTTTTAAACTCTTTCTTGGCAAATAAATCAACCTATGGAACACTATTGATGCATACTCGTGTTAATCACTATGTAATATTTACCCTTGTTGTTACTGAATTCCTTTTTTTATGGAATTAGGTGCTGCTGTAAAGTACTATAATAGAATTGTACTAATAGCACAGCATTTAGGAACTTACAGTGACCATGTAATAATAATACATTATAAAATAAATCTGTATCAAAAATTACTTCAACACAAACTGACATCCAAATATTCAAGTTGTGACAGGAGCAAAAGTCCTTATTTCTTTCTAAATTATCTATAATTTCACAATGATAGGAAAAACAATATTGTTTTAGTTATATTAAAAGAGAAATTCTGAATTCTTTCTCCACAAGCCCCTCTGCAGTTAACCATCCTGGCTAAGTTTTTACACATGAAAATATTAAAAAAAAAAATCTAAATAATTGTGTCTGCAGTTATTAGAGTTATCAGCAGCTATTTCTTTTTATATCCTTTGCTATTGCTATGTCAGTAACGCATAGGAATTCTGTTCTTCCCTTAAAATCATAAGGGTGGGAGGAAGAAAAAAGAAAGGAGAGACAAGTTCTAGAAATGGAAAGTGTCTGTTCTTTGGGTAAAGGAAAATATCATTAAAAGCCAAGCTATAGCTACACAATGGAGTCATTATGAGAAATTTCATGTGAAGTGAAAGAGGATGTGAAAAAAAATTCTCTCTTATAGCTACATGGAGATTTTGTTTGTTTTGATCTTGTATGTAGTGAAAGGTTAGAGGAAGGACAATCATGAATTCTGATCTCCCTCCCACAACACAGAGGATGTTAGCCTGTTGGGAAGCAGTAGCGGACCTAAAGGCACTCTGTTAATATTCACCGTGAAGTTAGATTCTCACTCTACCACTGAGAAAACATAACTAGAACTTTCTCAGTTATCTTCTGACTGATGTAAATTGCTTTGCTCCCATTTCAATAGATGAATGATGTTAGAACCAGCAATTAGAATAGGAAATTGGTTTAAGGAAGGTATTTATCCTATAGTGGAGTAACAGGCTAAATCTGCAGAACCATGCAGAAATTCATGAGCCATCTCCTGTCTCAGAGACATGTCAGCTCTGCCAGCCCAGCGCTCCATGTCACACATGGTGACAAGGCTGTGCTGTCCTGGTGGGGTCTGAGCGAGGGACTCTGTGTGGTTCTGATCTGTGCTGTACAGATTTTCCAACTCGTTTTGAACTAGGTGAGGGTTTCTTACACAGTGCCACATTGCACACCTTAGATGTTCCCACAGTGTTTTGCTTGTCTGAAATAAACAAGCCAAGAAAAAACCCATAGAGGAAATGAGAAAAGTATTGAAGGACATTGGAAAATGAATGTCTTGATTCCCTACAGAACCACTCTGTGTTGAGTGAAATGCTGTGCTCCTAGGCAGTGCAGTAATCTTAGCTATAACAACAGTAGCATCTCATTAGCTCCTACTTTACAAATGTCATGATTTTAATAATGCCAAATGTTCAAAAACCTATGAGTCAGGACCCAGCAAATCATGAGAATGCTTTTGAAGTGAGGGGATTTTTTTAATAAAGTTTGGGGTTCTTTCTATTTTTTCCATATAGCATTTAAGACTAAGTTTCACATGTTTGGACTTTCCTCCACTTCTATGTGGGCTAAAATCCTAACAAAATCAAAGCCGAGATTCTTAAGTGATCATATAACTCCAGGAGGTGGGATGAAAATAAAATCCCAAATCACACAATCTAGTGAGTTCCATGAGATTAGCAAAAGTGTCAGCATTCAGCTGCATATAAAAAGTGATTTTTAGTAAACCAATAATGTTTAGTAATAACTTAGAGACAAAGCTGCAGTGTAATTTTGTAATTGCCAAGATTGCGTTAGTGTTACAAAACAAGTTGTATTACATATACAGACTTACTAGCATACAAGCTCAGGGTAAGCTGATGGACTAATACTTCAGTCCTTGAAGTAGTTTCTGTCCTGCATGACTGTTTCTCTGTGTTTATTACGGTATTTACAAAATAGTTAAACTACAGTATGTAAAAACCAAAGTAACAAACAAATAATTCATTATGTGATGGACATATGGGGATTTTTATGGTGGGGTTTTGCTTTTTTAAATTTATTGTTTGCTCATTGGCAACGATCTTCAACATATTAAATTAGTGACACACTATTGTGCGTACTTTACTGCCCACTCACATAAATAGGGAGTAAGGGTTGCCTTCAGCATTATGTTCTAGAAAAGTGACAGTAATGCATGTAAAACATATCCCTGTCACAAATTAATTTGTGAGCTGTAAGAGAGAGGTAGTCTCACACTTAGAATAGAAACATAGAATCATTTTGGTTGGAATAGACCCTCAGTATCATTGAGTCCAACCATAACCCAACTCTAGCACTAAACCATGTCCCTAAGAACCTTGTCTAGAACGCCTTTTAAACACATCCAGGGGTGGTGACTCCACCACTTCCCTGGGCAGCCTGTTCCAATGCCTGACACCACTTTCTGTGAAGACATTTTTCCTAATATCCAATCGAAACCTCCCCTGGTGCAACTTGAGGCCATTTCCTCTTGTCCTATCACTTGCTACTTGGGAGAAGAGACCAACACCCTCCATGCTACAACCTCCTTTCAGGTAGTTGTAGACAGTGATAAGGTCTCCCCTCAGCCTCCTTTTCTCCAGGCTGAACAGCCCCTGTTCCCTCACCTGCTTCTCATAAGACCTGAGCAAGACCTTCTATTTCTTTAACAGTCCCTTATCAGCAAAGTCAGAAGTATTGTTCTGTCTTGTATCTATTTACTTTATGTGGTAGCTTTTCTTTGCGGTCCATAGTGGTATTGAATAGACCTGAACAATTATTTTATGTATTGCCAGTGATCTCACTCTACCCTAAGCTGAACTCCTCTCTCACAATTCTGTTCTATTTATTTCTTTTTTTTTTTCCTATCTATTTGTGTTCTCAGCACTTTCACTTCACTGCTGTCACTACATCACCTTATTTATTCTTTTATATTTATTGTTTAATTGTCACAATTAGCTTTTGAGATAATAAATGTTATCCTCATTTTATGGGTGTGCAAACAGGTGCAGGTTATAATGTAAAAACCCTGAATTTCCATGTGGAATTTGCTGAGTTTGATGAATGTGAATTGACAGATGCCATGAGATAACTTCTAAAAGCTGAATTAATTCTTTGCCTCAGAAATCAAGAATATCATAGATGTTTCTTGAATACAATGTAGAGCACAAATTTATGTAGGGATCTTTTTCAGAAAAATGCTCAGAACAATCCTAGTCTGTAACTTGCTATCCCTTGAGGTAGTTTCTGCTACCACAGATAGAACAGTGCTGTACTGTGAAGTTGTTAGGCATTTTAAACTAAGCATTGTTGGGTCTAGTTGCTATATCAGTGGGAGTCTTTTAGGGAAACTCCAGGATCTGAAGGGACTGCCACAAGTGATACAGTAGAATGGTGCTTTTCCTTCCTGAGTCAATATTTACTCTGATATTTCCAGGGTGGTGTTGCTGGATCATTGTATTGCACAGAAGACAAAATTCACAAAATAAGACTTGCCCCTCTGATCTACAGTGCCCAGACAACATGAAAGTATAAAGACACTAAAGCTTTGAAATCACATACATAAATTGAAACAATAAATATTCATACAGTATTTTTACATTGAACTAGGTTTACATACAAACAGCTACAAGGAAGTTTTACATAGATTTAGAGAGAGGAAGTACTTGGGTGTACTGGAAGAAGAGTGAAAGTTAAAGCTAGGTGTGGCAGCATGCAGAAGAGGTCAAAAGAAACAGAGAAATATATGGAGTTGAAAACAGCCAAATACCGAAGAAATATAATTAAAATGAAGGCACAAATATTGCATCTGGGACCCAAGTCAAACAGGAATTGGAGATGGGGATACAAGAAGAGAAATACAGTATTGCAAAGCCACGTCCTTAAAGAGCTCTGAAACAAGCAGAGTGCTTTTGATCTGCAGAGGAAAGTAAAAACCCAGTGAAGATAATGAAGGACAGAGATCAGGAGATCCCACCCTCCTGGCAATACACTGAATAATGTGGGAGCTCCTCACATCATTTAGTGCCTTCTAAAATTCTCTTTCAGAGAAACTGTGTTGCAGTTGCCAGGTTGGAACAGTACCATTAAGCAGAATAAAACATTGTTGGTTTTTGATTTGAAAGGATGTTCCCATACATTATAGATCACAGCAACATGTTTGTTCTTTTCCTGAATGTACTAAATCTGTTTCCTGTGGTGTCCCATGAGACTATGCTTCAAGAAGACACTTTTTAACTTACCACCATGACTTTCTCCATCACCGTTGAGATATTGGTAATAGTCATGGGGCTGTCGGTAGAGGTCAGAATCATAGGACACCATATCTTCAGAGGGCTGTAAAGAGAAGAGGAATTTTCAGGACTATAAGTTTACACAAATCCCTTCAAATTTATTCATATAGATAGTGAAGGGGAGATGCCAACATATTTTATATTGCCTAGGGAATGAATGGGGAAGCTTCAAGTTCTTATTGAATCAGCAGGAATAAAATGCTTGACACCAAACACTGTTTTGCAAAGCAAAAGAAAAAAAAAAATAATAATCCATCTCCTTAGGCCCAGTCTGTTTAACAGAACTTGTCCTGTGGCATTGCACAATTTCTTGATATCCCACCTTCCAACCTTCAGAGAGCTGTCTTGGACACCAGGCCCAAGCCAAGATACCGTCACACCAGCACAGCAGGGAAACATTTATGACTGTTATTCCTCCTCTACACAAAAGAGAAAGCAGAAACTTTCAGCATGTTATTCTGAATGTTTCTAGGACGTCTCATTAAGTGGTGGGAGCTTGTAGGAGGGTAATGACATTGGCAGAGGGCATAAAACCATTGTATTTCTCCGTTTTTGTCCAAGATGAACTGTAGATGTTTTTTAGTTCAAACCAGCTGCTCAGGGCTGTTAGGTCTGCACAGAGAAGACTTAAGAAGTCCAAATGCAGGGCAGATACTGAGTCATGACCTATTGGCTGCTTAGCTGTAGAATTAAAGTCCTCTCTGTCTTCTTAAAACAGGTGACATAGGGTAACTTTTCCACTTGATTTCCTCCCCACGTCTACTACTCTGACTGTTTAACATCTTATGTTTTTTCAATAAAGGTAGTCTGTTTATTATTAGTTGTGCACAATTCTGTTTCTTTGTTTAACATTTGTTTTTGTCTTTTCCCAGAATAAGGAGTCGGAGCAGAGCAATGTCCTTTACAGGGCTTTGCTAAACTTCTGTCCAGTTAAGTTAGTTAGAATATTTTCTTCCAGTCTGAACAAATTCAAAGTAGAACTCAAACACTTTGCTTTTTGTTCTGAAAGGGAATTATTTCTAGTAGGTACTAATAGAAGTATTTTTTTTTTTTTCTGTTAATGACCTCAGCATAACTAACTTTAAAGAAAAGGACAAATATTTAAAACAACATGGTAACTTACATGATGGGCATATTTTTTATGTTCATATGTTTATATGTTCAAATGTTCATATGCCTACCTGTATGTCCCACATCCTCATCTCCCTCCATAAATCTGTCTCCTTTATGGAACACCAGCATTTTGTAAGATTAGATTATGGCAACAGCATGCCAGTAATGCAGGCAAGGCAAACTTCTCTTTTTCTTCCTTCTCTAGACTACTCAAGAAAATGAAACCTAAGGCCGAAGCTGCCATTAAAATCCAGATGGAGGTGGTAGATAAGCAGCTGGCAAAAGGAAAAGATTTTTTCTGGTGAAAACTACATTAGAGTTACCATTGCTCATTAACTCTACTCTTTAACTCTTCTAGTTAACTCTTTCAATTCTTTCTGTTGGAATTTGGGGATTTAAAGATTGTCCTTTTCTAGGGATGTGATTTCTATGATGAAATTGATGAAATTAGATCAAGAAAAATACTTATTCCCATAGGATCGAGATGTTAGAACACAAAAAAAATAGAAATTACTTTTTAGAAAATACTTCGGACCCTGGTAGATCCTTAGTAGCAGCTGTGTGCTGTATTAGCATATCATGTTAAAATGCACTGGTAGGACTACCTAAAACATCTTGACTTCCAGAATACACACAAACTGGGCATCAGATCCATGGAATATTCAAAGCCTCAGAAGCAAATCCATTGCCTGTCTACCAGCTCCCAATATAATCTGTGGTGGTGCATAGCTGTTTTAGGGAAATATTGAGAAAATTCCTCACCATGAGGGTGGTGAGGCACTGGAACAGGCTGCCCAGAGAAGCTGTGGATGACGCTTCCCTGGCAGTGTTCAAGGCCAGGCTGGATGGGGCTTTGAGCAACCTCATCCAGTGGAAGGTGTCGCTGCCCATGGCAGGGGCTTAGAACTAGATATTTTTAAGGTCCCTTCCAACCCAAACCATTCTGTGATTCTAGGATTTTGTGATTCCATGAAAATGATAACCCACAATAAAGATAAACTAAGGGAAGGACTAAGTAAAATGAGCAAATAATAATTTAATTGTGACCACAGCAGGAATATCAGTAAAGTGACTCCTCTTATTTTTTGTCTCCAGATGATGTAGGTGCAGTTTTCCATTCCAAATGAATATAATTCCAATAGAATTGCCCTTCAACTACAGAGGTTTAATGTGAAGTGTAACCTATTTTCTAGATTTCAGAGGCGTGACCAAAGAAAACAGTACAACGCTGGTTCTCTCTGATGCTTTTGGTTTTCCTCTACGTGATTTCTTTGTGTCCTCTCTAACTGTGACTGATGATATGCATTCACTCAACTGCGTTCCTTAGACCTGTGGTGTACTCTGATCTCTGACAAGAAAAAGACTGTATTTTGCTTTCCTCAGGATAAAGTTCTGAAAGGAATTTCTACTTTTCATTATTTTTGCAAATTAATTCACCCCACCACCCATTTCCTTTCTGTAAATATATGCTTCCTGTTAAATCGTGTCAACCTGAATAACATATTAAGTTTTTGCCTTCATATTCAGAATTGTTATTTGCCATAACTCAAAGGAAAGCATTCATATTTTGTGAAAGGGGAGATCTCAACATCCAAATGGAAAATACACATCATACTAGTTGGGAGAAATGGAAGTTAAAAATGTATATAGATGTATATAGTTTGAAAGAAAAATGTTTCCTTTCAAGTAAAATACTAGAAACTGACTGAAATTATAAAAATGTTCCATATCTAAATGCATCAAAATGTGTACCTCTGATAAATATTTAGCCAAAACTACGCGATTTTCCAAAGAAATGTGTCCTGTCAATCAAGACTTAATTTGATATGTATATAATTTCCACTGCTACAAGAAAAACTTTGTCATTCGTATCTTTACAGAAGTATATCTTGGCAGGAAGGCCAAATATTAGTCCAAAAGTAGATGAACAGTACGTATTTTAGGCATGGGAAAGAACGTTTGACTTTTCCTAGTTGCTGTCTCTTCTTCCCTAAGATTTTCTGAACTCACCCATTTCAGTCTGATATACCGTAAGAGGCAATAGTGTTTAACAGCATAAGAGCTGAGAATGAAGTATTTCTACTGTTCAAAAGCTAGTTTTATGAACTCAGGTGTGTAAAGGAAGGTGTGTTAAATAGTGATATTTACAGATCTGGCTGGCTGCAGAGTGAGTTACAGATATTCGACAGCTAAAAACCAGTCTGCTTTTACATAGAACAGTGTTTTTTTACATACTCTGATTTGAAAGTCTGGGACTTAAAACCTCTTTATTATGCATTGTGGGAATTTCCTTCGTTGAGTTTTTCTGCTCAGCAATCCATTTGATAAAATATGTATGCGTATACCCTTGTTAACTCATGCAACCTGGACCAATTAATTCATCCCCACAAAGGATTTTAATGAGGACCACTTTCCATCTTGCTGTCTGATCTTCAAGGGTACAGTAACTAAGATGAGAAGATGTATATTAAATATTAAAAGTTTATGTATCATAACTTAATCAGATAGTGGTCAAAGGAGACAGTATAGTGTGGATTCTATCTGATTATCTCTATCCTATGGGAAAGAGGGATTTTTTCTTCTATTAATTAGAGAAACTATTTCCAAGAACTTGCTTTTAATTTTTTTTCCCCCTTTTTTTAAGTTTTATTAAAAGCTTTTGCTCTAGTTAGAGAGAATAGGTTTCACCATCTGCTGCTGTTGCCCCTTGTACCAATCTTTAGCCACTTGCCCTGTCCTTTTCTGGAACCTCCCCACCCACACACTCATTTCATCATCTTACTTACTAATAGCACATCCATGACACTGAACTGTTTTGTTTCCCCTTAGAAAATGCAAAGAATGGCTTATGTTACAATTTAATATTTAACTGATGTCAATGGCCATTTGTTCTATCAATTGTTTTAATGTAAAAGAGTGACAGAAAGCTTTGTTAGCACCTCATAGCTGTGGTCTGAAGTTGATACCTCTTTTCCTACGTGTCATGAGATGCAGTACTCTATCTAAAACCATCTTCCAACCTCAACAAACAATACTTTATCTGTCACAGACTTTGATAAATGGACAGCTGTCTTCACCTTCCTTATTTGCCCTGAAAATCAAGGGGAAAACCACAGGACTACTTGGAGAAAGCTTGGGTGGCGTTGGTTGAGATACAGGGAACTCAGCTGAATAGCAGTCTGAAAGTTCTTATTATTTACCCAGACTTTGTCAGATGATACCAAGTGATTGTAAATTCACTAAATGCTGATCTTTTTTTGTTGTCCTGACATAGCTATTCATTGGCATGTGATTCAGAAATACTCCACACAGTTTCCAATGATGTGCTGCTCATACAAGTTTTAAGGGCAAGATTAACCATATTTCCTTGGAAAAAAATACAGGATAACTATTTAGAAAAGATGAGTAAAAATATTAGCACAATCACTTATTGGGCCATGGGCTCTGTGGAACAGAGCACTTCTGTGGGCATTTCGCTCTCATACAAATATACTTCCATTCTAAGCTGTGATTTCTACGAGTGGCTGCTTAGGGATTCACATATAACCAGGGCCCTCTTTAGGCAAAGCTGTTTGATGATAATTTTGTGCCCTGTAGCACAACTGGATTCTATCCTGCACTGGACTCTTCCATACAAAAATCCTAATCTTCAGAGAAAGATGCAGTACTCCTAAACCATTTGAGCAGCGTTTTCCAGATGAGGGATAAGAGTTTCCTAGCACAGGAGGGAGGAAGGCAGTTACTGACCCACCCTCAGCCGAGCTGGGAGGGTCGGAGGAGGGAAGTGTTGCTTCACAGAAACCCCTGTCTAGAAGCAGGCCCATGTCTCCCTTCTGAAAAAGTCCCAGGAGGCACAGACATTTGTGACGATGCCATATGGGGCTCTAACTGACAGTGCTCAAAATGCTCTTAAAACAATTTTGAAAGTACAAACAACAAAATTATTAACTTTTGGACATTTTGTTCACAAAAATAAAAACCAGTTTGCCCTGTCAAGTGCCCCTGTAAGCCATAATTGTATTTTCACTGCCTGTTGTATCATTCATCTGAACAGAGTTCAGCCAGAATATTAACTGCAACACGAATGAGCATATGGGCCAAATTGGGTTAGATTTTCACTCCATTTGTTCAATGTATGCACTGAAATTCAGTACTGAAAGAGTCCAGAAAACTTGGCTATGAGTGAATGAGTGGACAGAAAATTTACAATTTTGGATTTTTTTTTAACGGAGGTGCTGGTTTCTGGGTTGGTCGAGGGCAAACTTTGGGTTTCTTTTTAAGTCCCACAAGTAACATACTGAGAAATCTGTGTGTACATTTTTTATTTTCTCAGTTTCTCTACAGATTTATGTCCTGACATATTTGCAGGAGATCCACCGGGCAACTTGGTGTGTTTAAGAAAAAGAAAAAAGATTTTTAGGGTTTTCTCACCCTTTGGGTAGATGGGGGATTTCAGAGACACTGATGATGAACTGCTAGCGTAAAGGGTCTCACCAAAAGAAGACATATTTTTTCAGTCAAGATGGATACCAAACATGAAAAGAATTCAAAGGGCTATCTTTCTGAGTGGAAGATAAGGAAACATGTCTCTAGCCTTTATTAGATGGGACAAGAGAAAAAGAAAACTTGATACAAGTTTTGTTAAAAGGGCTCCTGGATCTGCATTGTCTCTTTCTGTTTTCTGAACGCGTACAGCAATTACTGTAAGTTATCTATCACATAAAAAGCCAAGTAAAACACCTTATCTGACATTTCTTCAGCTTCTACAAACTTAATGAAATCTAGTTAGAGCTGCTTTTACCCATTCTGTTTAGAGATTTCCCAGTAGGCCTTCTTTTGGAACAACAGGTTAGTGACATTATGTTCTTCATAAATAATAATTCCTGAACTCACCATATGATAAATTCCAGCAGTGTAACAATGCTTCAGAGTTAAAGAAAGGACAGAAACAGCCTCCTAAGTATACAGGAAAATTTGTGTCTTTGAGAAAACATTGAAAGACCCAATTAAGGCCTGTGGGGTTTTTCCTCTCATTCACCAATTGTTTTTTCACAGCAAGTATATTCAAGAGAGTTCAGTTCAAGAGAAGCTGAAGTTAGAAACTAAAATGCCATCATTACGAAGCATACAGAGTCCTAAAATCTGAAATATGTAAAATCAGCATTCAGCAACTCTTCTCTCACAGATTGGTAGATAGTTAAATATATAAACTATGTCAGAGACTGCAGATTATGAAGAATTACAACCTGAAGAAAGACTTGGCCTTATATCACAGAGCCATCACTGAAGAAAAAAAATTACTGACTCGCTATACACGTTCTGTACAAAAATGCTATACATTTAATCTGTGAAAACAAATGGAGATCAAAATCAGATACAAGTTTAGGGAGGAAATGTTAATTTCCCATTCATTGCAATGTTGTCACTAGCTTTATATATTGACCTAAGCCCAACTTCCTGGCATTACAAAGACAGACCAAAACAGAGATATTCTCAAATAACAAAACCTGGTTTACTTTGTCTTTTGCTACTGAGCCCAGTTATCCAATAAACCCCATATACTCACAGGGGGAATGAGGGGAAATCCTTCCATTTTGCAAGCTTGCAACATTCAGCCAACTTCTGAGTGAATTTTTCTTAATTCAGTTTTCAAACATCCAGAATAACTGACATGAAAAAATCACATGAAAAAAAATTAAAAAAAAAAGAAAAAGAAAAAGAAAAAGAAAAAAAAGCGAGATCCTCGGACTCTGGTAAGTCCCTTTGCAGTGATGGATCTCAGGACAGGAGAAGGACCCTAACAAGTTTTCATAGTTTGCCCTAATAGGTTCTGAGGTGAACTTCTTCCCGAGCTGTATGTGAAGTTCCTGATTTTATCGAATGTCTGTAGAAGGGAGATAGCCCTTGGGTCTATCAGTGCGCTGTGACATCACAGCTTTAGCCAGTTTGCATAAATCTCATTTCAGGGAGCCGCGGCTGCAACAGGAAGTCTGCCCGGAGCCAGATCTGCCATGGGCAGGTGCTTGCTTTATAATCAGCAACCGGAGCCTGGGCCTGCTACCAATAAACAAACGTACGCGTGCAGTGCTCGGGGAAAGACTATGTGCTTCCCACTGTAGATGAACCATAACGATGGTGCTGCTCTCTGTTTTAATGATGTAGCATAGAGACACCGTCTTGACCACTTCTGTGAGGGCACAGACTTGCTTTAACAGTAGTCCTGGGTTGGAATTAGGTGGCAATACTTAGCAGAAATGAAAAAAAGAGTATGCAGTTTCAAATATATAGTCTTACCTCTCTACAAAATACTGAAGTTAAGCCCATGAGACTTCCTTCATAAACCTTGCAAAATAATTCAGTGAAAGATACTTAGTCCTCTTATTTGTTTCTTTTGATCTCTTTTCTAGCTCCTGCAAGGAGAAACCAAGTGGGCAAAAGGAGAAAGTATTACATGTCCCATACAGTGACTTGACTTCTCTCACAAAAGTGCCTTTAACAGTGAGTAGAGGACAAGATTTGTAGACTTTTATCTAAAAAGTCAGGTGCTGAAATTTCTTTAGAGATTTGGCTTTAGCTCTTCTCACACGGTGTTCTCCTGTATCTTCATCCCACTTTTTCACTTGCATTTGGCTGCACTGAACATGTGCCCTTCGCAGTGAGGTTCAGGCAGGGGCAGGGTGAGTGGGCCGTGGGGTAGCATGTAGAAGGTGGAGCCTTGCTACAAGGGAAGAGCACTCTTCAATCTTCAAAATGCCTTCTTGCTTTGCAGTTTGTTACTAATGTCTTGGAAAAGTGAAGTTTCTTTGCCTGGGTTGTTCCCCTTCAATCTATGCCCATGTGCCACAGGTTCTGCTTTTAAAAGCAGCCCGTTCACCACTTACCTGGGGCTATGTGTGAGGGGGAATTTCAGCCACGACAGACTTCCTCCCTCATACACTGGTAAAACAGAGGCCACTCACAAGTTCCTCTCATTCCCCACCCTTAGGAACTCAACAATCAAACCATATTAGCAATGGGATAAGATCAAGAACATGATGGGACATTAACTCTTGAAGCCCCAAACTGAATTTCACCAGCATGGACTGATACATAAGCATTTCATTCTTATTTGATTTGTACCATGAAATCTTGACATTAACCTAGAAATAAGCAAGCTGCTAAACAGTCCACTACTGCCTCTGAAATGGTTCTCAAGTCTCCCCTTGGATACTGGCCTGGAAGTGGTCAGAACAACCTTGGGGAAAAGGAGAGGAGCAAAGTACAGTCCCGATGATAAAATTCAGTGCAAACAGAGGAGGAGGGAGTGAACAATAGCATACACAAATCTTCAAGTGGGCAATTGGATAATGGGTGATAAAGTAATTGTGGGAATTGTGTGTTTATTAAAAAGGCTATTCAGAACAAAGAAGATATGATATCTGATTCATCATACACTGAGAGATAGCTTAAGCAGCTACTGGAAGGTTTAAAATTGTAGTGTTTTACACAGAGAGGCTTCTATTACAGCGGAATGCAAGTGTATTTCATACACTGGAGGATATTTCTGCACTGCCTCTTAGGACAGGAAATCACCTAATAAGGACAGATATTTTGCACCAGCCTCACTGCACTCAGGGAATGCCAGATTACCAACACTATCAACCATTTTTAACATATAAGGAATCTCAAATGCACCGAGGTTATTAATATAAATAAAGAAATTGATTCTCTGTATGATGAATTAGAGCCAAATAATATGCTGTAAAACCTGAGGACCAGCAGAAAGTCCAGAAGTTGGATAAACTTGTTAGGAAGAAGAGTATTTCCATAAATGGAAATGCTACAAGCATAAAGCATACAAGAATAAAATGCTTGTTTACATTATCACATTTTTATAGGAGCATCACTAGTAACAATCTTGCTAAAATTCAACACAGATTACTTTCTCACTGATGTATATAACTGCTGTTTTATCCTATGCTTGTAATCACGGAGTCCTCTCACTCCTAAAGGAAGGCCTGTGATGGACAATGCTTTTGGTCCAGATCCTTGCAGTACCTTTAGATGATTTACATGCAGAAAACAGATGAAATTACCAAACAATTGCATAGCAGAGAACCAGTTTCCAGAGGCATATGATGTGAACTGCTACTCACAGAGTGTAACCTGACCTTCAAAAGGCTTTTGAAGTAATGTTGAGATCCTTCTCTACCATGGGAATTCGGTGAACTAGAGAAAAACCTGCTGTGTTGAAAGATTAAATTTCTGAAAATTATTTCTAAAAACATTTAACATTCATATTAATCTGAGAGATTTTCCGTGTAAGCATCACCTCACTGTATGCAGTTTTTCTGAGACAGTTCTTCCCCTACCTCTACCCATTTATTCTTCAATCTATTTCTAACCACAAGTTACGAAAAGCAAAAGGGTTTCAACTCGCAGCCACATCACAGAGAGGTCCCGTTACCTCAAACCTTGTTTGGTGCTTGGAAGGTAATTTTTCTCCCTGCTAAAACCACATACATCATCACTCATCCTGAAATCTTTTAATCAGAAACAAGTGTTTACATAGATTCTGCTACTGAGTTTTCTTGTAACAGCAAGACAAGACCTCTAAGCAAGGGATTCCCTTGTATGTTCCATATCCTTCACAGAGTTGTGTTTTTCATCAAACTTGTTTTATCTAGAAGTAAGTCAGCTTGTGGGTCTTGTACATCATCCTTTAACATTGAACATTCATTCAGATGACATGGAGGAGTCTGCCCTCTTCTCTGAAGAGAGCCTATGGGTCTCTCTGACTGGGGAATCTGTGGGGCCTGAAGCTCTAGAGCAAAATTCTGTGCATTTAACTCTTTGTTACAAATACCACTATTGAGTTGAAGATATGAGTTGAGATATCTTTATTGCATTTTTCCATAATGAGAGAGTAGGAGTCAGAAACTGGCTGCTGCAAGTTACTTGTGGAGAATCAGTTACCACCTTTTCCTCATGTGGAGCTTCATCTTAGGACCTATAACACTTTGAAAGCAGACTGTGCTGAAAGGTGCTTCCGTTTCCACTGTAATGGCTTATCACTCACTGATGTTTCCTTCTGATGCCCACAGCTTTATTACCATGGTACATTTGAACAAAGACTTTTCCCCACTATTCGAGCATCCCCGCCTAGAGCTGATGCAGTTCCTAGTGACCAAAAGGTGCTTTTGACAGTTCAGCTTTCATGAGTTTCTGAGTTTTATGTAACCGCATCTGTACAAGGACTTTTGGCAGTGGGAAATCTCATAAAAATGGCATTAAAATATCACAGTCTTAACTAGCTTCACTATGCCGTAAAGACTTTCAGGTATAGACTAAACTAAATCCATGTCAGAATGAAGATAGCCTTTTTGATTGGGAGAAGGAGTAATTTGAATCAGTACTAACACAGAAAACCTCATGGATTTTTAGGAACCATTATGATATGCAATCACTTACACAAATGAAAAGCACTTCATTTCTCATTTTATTAGTAACTTTTAAAGTGTCCATAAAGCAGAATTCAACAAAGAAGAAATTTCCCCTATGGGTTCAAGATCTGTTTACATCTCAGCTACATTTTATTATTTACTGTATTTGGAAAAAATTGGTCTTGCTTTAAGGCGTGTTCAAAAATCTATAAGATTTGATACCAGTTTTTAATGATCTTCTGTATTCTGCAAGCAAAAGATTTTTAATTTACACATTCCTGCTCATTTATAGACATCTGGTCTCTCAAAACTGTTGTATCATTTCAAGCAATTAATGTAGAAGAGTCCTTTAATATTAAAGCATCTACTTTTGAAGTCTACATCCAGTCTACGTGCTATATACAGTCAGTAGCACCAGTAAAATGCAAGCAGTATTGTCAAACACTCCTTCATAGAGTTGTGCCTTGAACCTACACTCCAGCTGAGGTTCCTCCTCCCACAACCAGACTCTTTAATAGTCATAATTAAACCATAAGGATGAAGTGCATCTGAGATCTGGCTCAATAAGAGCATATCTTTAGAGCAAAAAATTGCTGTTGCTGAAGGCTCAACAACCACCCCTTGGGGGGTATCACTTCAGACCAGTCCTAGCCTGATATCATGAACTGAAGTCCCATTTGCAGATGGAGTCTTGAGACACATCTTCAGTTTCAGGAGAAAAGAATCCAGTTTGTGCACTCTAATACTGCTATGTGGTATAAATTAAAGCACAATAAGTGGGGAGGATCAGGAGATTCATTTTAGAAGTGCACTGATGATATGAACTACATTGCTGATCTACACCCACCAGTAGAAAAGATTCATTCCCTGGATCCGTGGTGACTTCTGCCAAGCTGTGTCAGAAATAACTCTGCTGTATGGAGTTAGATTTAGATATTTAGGCAGCAGTTCTTGCTTGAGAGCACAGCTGTATCTCGGAAGAAGTCTTGCTCTCCTAATGTAAATAATACTTGCCAGACTTGCATCTTATTAGGATTATAGCTCTTAGTAATCTCTCAGAATTCTAAAGAGAAAAACCCTATTCACAAATAATAATTTCTTCAGGTAGCAGGCTGGTTTACAGCCAGTTGGTTCTCTGCCACCACTTTCACAAGGACGTTGTGTCTGGAATTTTGCACAAGCAGAGGAACTGCAGTACTAGAAGCCAGAGCTCTTTATACATCCTCACAGTAGACATTTGGCTGTGTAAGTGGTGAAGCGTGCATGCATGCCTCATGTCACAGCTTTATGTGTATGATTAGGACAGGTGTGTACAACTTGTGTATGACACAGTCTGTAGCAGATTATATATAGAAATCTTTTTCTTACAGTAGTTACTGAGAAGAAAAATTCTGTTTGAATTAATTACACTTCATTCTTTACTAACCTTAGGCCATCTTTACTGTATAAGTCACATACAGTTAGATTCTTTGGTCTTCATTTTTGCTTTCTTTCATTTTTTCAGGTGCCTTGAAATCTGCAGGGTTTGGTACAAAGCTGACATCTTTCACTAATTTACTGGTAGAAGAAATTAACAGTCTAGAGATAAGTAGATCCATCTTAAGCTCTTCAATTTTTTTAGCAGGACAATTTGCTTACTGCTTTGACAAATGCTACATCAGCCATGTAAAGACTGCAGGCCTATTGAAGGAGTTGATAATTTTTTATTTGGTTGCAGTTGTTTTGCTCTATATTTTGGTATTATTTTTTGTAAAGTTGTTCTGGTAACAATATATGGGTTGATACTTTATTTCCTCCCTCCTCTTGTTCTTATAACTGTGGTTATTGGTCTTCTAATTTTGCAATCTTTTTTTTATTAATACAAGCAATTTTCTATACCTACAATCCAGTATTTGACTGTACCGAACTGTATTTAACTCTTCTTGTTGTGCCAGAAGTATTACATCAAACATTAAACAACTACATTAGTGTATTGTATTATACATTAAACAAACAAAAATTAGGGAGTACCAGTTGTGTGAAGGGTGCTAAAAGGACTTCAAAATTTATTTGATGTAGTAACTGACAAGAATTTAGTGGAGAAATACAAAAGAGAGCACTTGAACAGTATTTTGATCCTCCCTTACACTGGAGAGAAAGGGAAAAGAGAGTCTGAAGCTAGGAAGGCCAGAGACAAGGAGGCTGCCATAGGTGGGGCTATTGGTGGGTGAGAGCTTAGGCTATGAAAGGAAAGTGAAAAAGTTTTATCTTACAGGTGTCCTGCAAGAGGAAGCTGCACATCCTTGATAAAGGCTGCTTGTGTAGTTTGGCTTAGTGTCAGAGGCAACACCTGAGTGACAGCAGGAGCCAGAAGAATAGCTTTGCTAAAAGAAGGAGGTAGAAGGGAAGGAAAACAGAGGTTTTGTTTTGACCATGTTATACTAGTGGAAGCAGTGAAACATTTTAAAGAATGTTACAGAAGAGATATATATGTATCTCAGAAAATGAGAAAAATGAAATTATCTTCCTGTTTTAGAAGATACCTCCTCAAATCTGACCCAGTTAACAGTGTGGAGAGCCTAATGTCTCATGACTAAGTAGATTTCACTACTGTGACAGAGGGGTGCAGAGGAGCAGAATGCTTTGGATGCTCAGTGCTTGTATATGGTTGAAAGGGAAAAAGGGAAAGAGGAACGAAACTGGAGGTATCCTAGTGTGTAGGACTGGATCAATTCATTATAATTTCCAGAAGGAGTTAAATGTTTTCTGGGGTTAAAGTGAATCAGAATCTGCACACCATGTTCTGGAAATTCCCTAAATGATTTCAGTGGTCATTAAGAAAAGGGAAATGGTTCTTTTCTGGGTAGGAGATGGGACGAGACAAAGGAGTAGACATCAAAACAGAGCCATGGCAGAGTATTTATAACTCAGCTGACTGTCCCCAAATTACAGGATCCCTGCCAGATGAGAAGGGGACAAACTTTCCCAATGGCTTTGTCTGTTGAGGAGGGTCGTGTTAGTTAACCATTGTGACCCATTGTTACGGATAACACAATGGGCTGAGACAGTTACAGTTCCGTTAGGAATACTACATTCAGTTATGTACAGAATGGGCAAACAGGTGCTGATAAAATGTGCTCTGCTGATAAATGGAGCTGCAACTCTTATACAGTCACCTTATTCCCACTCCTATGCCCCAGGGCTTGCTCAAGTTTTTTGTCACTTCAGTCATAGACCTCACTTACATATAAAGTCTTAACAGTGTGTTTAAAATTTCATTCAAGTACTGGATTGTGTATTTTAAACAGTGACTAAATTTAACATAGTTTACAGTTGCAGCATGCTATTACCAGTGTTGTTGTTTTTGTTTAATTCAGTAATACAGAAATTAGATTTAGTTTAACTAGTCCAAGTACTATGTTTAGACATATATTTTCCAGTCAGGATTTAGTGACTTGTGAACTCATGGTTTGTAGGCCTCTGCAAATCCATGGAGTATTTCTGAGGGATCTGAGAAAAGTAACAAACAGTAACCCTGTTATCAAAGGGCTTAAACTGACCATGTAAATTGCATGTATGTTTGTACCTACATGGAAACATTTTAGAGCTATGCAAGTAAAAAGGTTTTTTTAACTCTGACCTAGAGGAGGAACCTACAAATTTATTTTCTTTGTACAGCTTTTCTTCTGAGTACTGTTTGACTCAAGCCAAGATCTTGCCTTCATCCCCTAGTCCCTAACTGGCTGTGGCATTTCTGCTGTGGTGAGAAGAAATATTAAGTGTCTGTCAAGTTAGTTTCTCCACCAAACCAACAGCAAAGTTTGCCTTTGGAGCAGCAGGCAGAGAACAAGGACTTCACGAGTGCTGGTGCTGTCACTATCTCACTATCCCAACCCACAGTCCTGTTCCTGCTCCTCCCCGTTGTTTCTTCTGCCTGCTTTCTGAGTAATCCTTGATGCTATGGCTAGACAAAGCTTTTTCACTCTTTTATTCCTGATCATTCATGTAATCATAATTTTTCTGGACAGCACTCTACTCACCCATCCACCGTGTCTCTGGTGTTAAAGATGTCTGAGATACTGTAGAAGATTCCTCTACAAATGAAGATCTTCTCAATATTGCTTTTTACTTCACAGCTACCCTGTTTCCCTGAAAATGCGACAGGGTCTTATATTAATTTTTGCTCCAAAATATGCTTACTTTTTTACATGTATAGCTGCCTGGACACTATTTAAATTTATTTTTTTAATGAACTGTAACTAGGGTTTATTTTTGGAGTAAGGTTTATATTTTGAGCATCCTCAAAAATCCTGAAAAATCATGCTAGGGCTTATTTTTGGGTAGTTCTCATTTTCAGGGAAACAGGGTATTATTCTGGTTGTGATACCACTTTGCATGCTCAGTGCAGATTACTGTCAGCCTAGAATAACCCAGCATTACTAACTGCCTTGCCATGGTTTAACCTTCCAGAGGCCAAATGCATTGTGCAGAAATTCTCCACTCCTTATTTATGAGAACACATTTCCACTTTTAGTTTATGCTACATAACTGCATATGTTTAGTGCAAAATTCTGCTTTGTATGGTATATTTTTGAATACGCAGAGCTCTTTGAGTGTTTTGGTATGAAAATTATGGTGGTGGGTACAGAATTGAAAGCAAATCCGGTCTGCAATTAAACACAAACCCACAGCAGTAGCTGCTGGACTGAGCTCACCATGTAGTTTCCAAACAAGCTGACAGCAGTAGGAATCGTGGTTTATAAAAAGCTGCCAGCAGTGCTGAGCTGGTGAAGAGAAAGAGGAAGCTACAACGGGAAAGAGAAAAAAAGCACAACCAAAGGCAACTTCACTTCTCTGCCTTTGCTGTTTTTAAATAGATCTGGCTCTAAGTTGCTGTTGAGGGAGCTGTGAAGAACAGCAATAACCTCACAAACTGAGAGCCCCACGATATTTATCCCTTTCTGAATGCCACCTTCAAATCACCTCCCAATTCTAAGGGTCTTCTTTATGTTTTTGCGCATACATGTGAGAATCTTTGTATGTATGCAAGTATAAGTATGTTACCAAAACTATTGCTCAATAGCATTCCAGTAGTTTACAAGAACAGTTTTTGCCATTTGAATGCCTCCTTTTTTTTGCCTCCTTTCAATGATATGCTGACCTGTTCTCTTGAGCTTATTTCTTGATCTTCCCATCCACTTCAGGTGGTGGATTTCTCTTGATTATTTGTCTTGTCATACAAAAACTGAAGGATTGGTTCTCATCCTCAAACCACCTGTAGCAGGAAATAATCTAAGGCACTATTGACTGCATCATCTTGTACTGGGTGTTAGGGCTACGGGAAGATATTCTTAAAGAGCTCACCTGGGGACTGGGGCATAGACTGACTCACTTTGGGAAGGAAGTTTGGCTGATCAGAGGTTCTCTAGCCAGGAGGCAATCCTCCTAGGGGATTATATCTTGGATCTCATTGCAAGTGATGGAAGATGCGATGCATCAAAGAGAGAGTGTAACTGGAATTCTAAACCCAGAAAGCAGAGGAATAATGTGAGAAAGGATGATAATAAAAATTAGTTGGATTAGAGACTCCTTTATTTTATGTCATTCTGGGAACACAGCTTTGATTCTGTGTATTTTAGTTGAGATGGGATTAACTTTTTTGGAGCTAGTCAGAAGACTTCAGGCAGAAGACAACAAAGACCTTAGGAGCTCTGTAGATTAACTGCATTTTGTGTTACACTGTACAGTTAGATCTCTGACAGAGAAACCTGGCAGAATCCCTCTGCATGTTCGTTGCTCTGAATCTGACCATGAAGAATCAAAATGAAAACCACAGAAGGATGCCATAATCAGTTTCAGTAGCTGTGTCAGTCCTAGGAAGAGGGCTGCTATTGGCATGCCCTAGAAGAAATGGGCATGATCCTTGAAGATAAACTAAGGACATGTTTCATTAATCTATATTGTTGCAGTATGGGTCACACCACCAGCCAACTCTCCTCTGTATGTGGGAGGCAAAAAGCAGTAACAATCCATGAATCCCATGACTTCCCAGCAGCTAGAATGCTGAGCGTAGTTGCAGAGGTTGTTTAAGCACCCAGACTTTATAATAATGATTTATTTCCCTTTATCATTGACATTTTGGCACCAAACCTATTCACACGTTTGCTTGTAGTGCCTGAGATATCAATACATACCAAGGTGTTTCCAGGTCTGGTGCCAGAGCCCTTTATATTAGGAAACAGCTGTGAGCTGGTAGTGGGATTTGCAGTGCTCTTTTCCCCACCCCTCCCTTGCTGAAACAGTAACATCAAACCTTCAAGAGAGACAGTGCTAAAATTCCTTCCATTCACAAGTTACCTCTTGCTGATGAAAGGATGGCCTAATGGATATGTATTCTTCCTCATAATCTCTTTCAGAGAATGTTCCCCATTTCTTTCCATTCCCATTTGGTATGAGGTCAGAAGAGACCAGGCTTTTCTTCATGGCCAGTATGTGTAGGGTTGGAGAGAAACACTGAGTAGCTCCCTTTCCATACAACAAATGCATTTAGTTCTTTTGCAATGTCCACAAACCTGGGATCACTCCCAGATGCATTTCTGCTATCACAGAAGGAAAGTTTCCTAAATCTTTTTCTGTTTATTCTTCTCATCCAGTCAGTTATTAGAAAGATCAAAACTGCATGCAGCTATTGTAGTTACTCATAAAACCATGATTCCTGAAACAAGAATAGTGAACAGATCCTCATCATCTTCATGGCCAGTCATCACCAAATGTTCTAGATATGCTTTCAAAGAAACAAGGACAAATTTTTCACCTTGACTCTGAAAGATTACATCTGGCTTGCTGTTGGGAACATCACTGATGAAAGACACTTAACTGGAATATAAAAAATAACCCAAATGAGGAAGTCATCATTGTGCTGTTTCAACAAAATTACATGTAAACCATTTTTGGGGTTGAGTTTGTTTTTGTTTTCCCAAGTAAAGTCTTAACCCATCCCAGCTTACTTTTAAAAAATCTGTATTTTCTACATTCCTGAAACAAGCAAGATTTAATTTTTGAAACTGGCTATGTTAGCCTGTAATCCTCAGAAGTTTAAAAGGCATTCTATTCTGAAGTCTGATTCATGCTCATTTTCCTATAGAGAACCACCTCCATTTTAGAAACCCAAAGATGTGATTAGTCAAATTTTGTTACATCTGTGATAGTCTGTTTGTTTGTCACCTTTTCATCAAAAAATATGTATTGTTACTATCACTTCAGAAGAGGCGAGCTGTCCAAAAATAAGCTCTCTTGACAGATCCTCCTCACAGGGTGATCTTGTGACAATAGAGCTTTGTACAAGAGTAACTAAAATAGCTGCTAGTTTAAATGTCAGAGAGTTTACAATCTCTCAGGGATTTTTCCCTAAGCTTATTCCTATGTATTATCATGCTCAACACACACCTCAGGCATTGAGGACTTTCTCTTCTCAGAATAACACTAAATAGTTGTAGGGCCACAGCAGGACTATCCACACCCCAGAGTGCAGCACCATCTTCAAGATTCTCCAGGCAGACAGGTATACCTCCATAGTAAGGCACTAAGAAGAAACTTCCGCTCAGCCATGAATCTGGCCATGCCACTGTATGTAAGATACGTCCCCCAGGCATCTGTTTGAAGATCTCTGCACAATAACGTATTTTTCAGGACAGACATACTTTGTGACAGTTTATAGCACACACAAAAAAATCTCCCCCAGAGAATCTGTCTCAATCCTAGGACAATTTTCTCACACATCCTGTCAGCCTGCAGACCTTCCTCTTATTATAGCATTTTCGCACACTCCACTAAGGCTAAAACTGTTTTCTGAGCCTGTCTTAGATGTATTGCATTTGCATTACATTACTCTGTGAGCTGACTGACAGGTTAGTTGTTAGGTTGGGGGAGACCTCTTCTAGAGTCTGTAGTGAGGACTATAGTGGTCATCTTCCTAGCAGTCAGAAATTGCTAACATGTCCTTAGGGAACCCACTTGGAGTATATATGAACAAAACATCTGAAAGTGGTTTTAAAGTGATTGTATAATTCTGCTGTTTCTGGTTCTTCTGTTTTTGTATGGATGAATCCCCACATTCTTCATTTGCATCTGTTGTCTGCCCTTTACCAATGAGATACTTGATTTGTTGTGGAACATGTGGCTGTTGGGACAAGATACTACTTTTCTTTATTATTCTTGCAGCTGTGTAAGGATAAAGGGCACACATCCTGTTCAGTACCAATTATTAGACAAAAAATTGAAGGCCTCTCCTACATACACGTGCACCACAACTATGATCAGTGTTCACCAGCCTTGCACAGGAGAGGAATTTTCTTTCTTTCTTACAATAGAGTGTCTCCTTCTCTGGATACTGATAAATCCATAGATGACTTACCTCTAGACTTTGTGTATATATTTCAGAGGAGCGTGTTTATTGTATTTGACTGGACTGGAAATGCAAGGAATTTCCACAAAGTATTTATTTAGTAATTTTTCCCCTGGGTCCAGTTTCTTCAAATTAGATTAAAACTGTTCATAAAACAGAAAAAAATACCTTAGTACAGTTTGTTGCTGACCTTTGCTACTCCTTTCATATTTTGCAGTGGCTTTGGTTGTATCTGCCTCCAGCATATGCTTATGCTCATATATAGAAACTTATATATAGAAAGGAGTCAAAAGAGATTTAACCCAGGCTAGGAAGGTGTTTGTTTGGGTTTTTTTTTGCTAGTTTCTTCTTACAGTGTTGAGAGCATATCACTTGTTCTGCCAGTTGGATTAGGGGAGGAACCTGAAAAGCGAGAGTGAAAACAAGAGGAAGAAAAGGACTTTTCTTTTTAAATGTAGCAGTACCTTTTTACAGGCCTCTTACATAAGAGCAGAAGCTCTTGTTCTTCTGTATTCTGTACTACTTTATCCAAATTAAAAAACTTATAGGTTTGATACACACACGTGGTCTTTGCTCCTGAGCAGAGCAAAGAGGTTACCTGGAAAATAAGTGGGCCCAGAATTCCTAGCTACTTCTTTTTGAATTGTCATCCAGCCCAGCCCAGCAAATTCTCACAAATATGCTATTTTATTCAGTGATATGAATTTGTTAAATTCTGGGAAATTCTGTTACCGCAACTTTTCCTCTTTAACAGACTTAAGATTTATCTGACTGATAGCTACAAGCTCAAGCTTGTGTGCTCATGCCTGTACTACCTGACCATCTCAAGTGAAAACACCAATGTTATGGGCAGGACAAGACTGCAGAGTGGCAGTGTCTGGAGTGGACTCTGCTGATTACTATCTCGATGGGAAAGAATAAGGTTCCAGATTGCCCAACATTGCATATGCATGATTTCCCTAGAACTCCCACATCCCACACTTTGCTCATGCTGTCCACATTGGTCTTGGTCAGTTTGTCTTTATCAAGCTTTGAAGAAGAGAGGAGTAGCATTGGTTTTGCTTATTCATGGGCTTCTGATGGAGCACAAACCATGGACACAGTGCATCATCTGTTACCTTACTGCAATTTAGAGGCTCTTTCTGTAAAAGCTTGCTGTTATTTCAAGTATGTTCTTGCTGCTGATAATCAGTGGATAAACAACTTTCATAATAACGCTGCAACCCCCCACCCCACCCAGCAACCTGACAGTTGACTTGATGGTTAGCCACGGACTCGTAGCAGCCTTGGGTAGCCAGTTTCCAGATAGCAGCCTGCCTTTCTGGTCAGTATGGTATGTGGTTCCAAAGGACTGGGCAGCTTTATCACACAGGTCTGTGAAGGCCTCCTTCCTCATGTAGAAGTTTTGGAGATGCTGTTGTACATCAGTGACTGCAAAACAATGTGATTTGATCCTCTGTCTTAGTTCAGTTACAGGAAACACTGTTGGACATTTTGGGAAAGTTAGTATCACTCATCATGTCATCCAAAATTATGGATACTGATAAATCCATAGGTGACATATCTCTAGATTTTTTCTTTTTTTTAACCACCATGCACATTCATTTTACTACCCTCCACATATTTTTGCATTGCATTTCCTCTCAAGTTCTAGGACCTGTCTGCACCACTCTACACTGCTTCTCCAGTTTCTGAACACCTCAGTTGAGGTTATCAGGAACTGCCCTGCCAGAGCCATGCTAACTCCATATTGCTGCAAACTGAGCTGCGTATCAGATGGGCAAAGATGCGTGTGACTGGGGACTGCAGTCATTCTGCTTTTAAAGCCGGGAAGGAAAAATAAATAAGTTATCTTATGGGGCCACCACAGAATGATTCTCAGAAGAGCTTTGGTCTGTGGCATGGGAGGGAAACTGGGATGTGCCCTTTCTTATTCTAGTGTTTTATACGCAAACCTCAGTGTAGATACAGCTAAGCAGGCTTGATGAGATTTTCAGAAAAGAATGCAAGTAAAGAAATGGGTGCTTGAAGGGAGAGCCATTGAGGCAGATCATGACAACATCTAATGGCGTGTCTTCATTTCTCACATCCTCCAGCAGTGCCAATGTCTTCATCTTATGAACTGGGAACTCAGGAACCCTACACTTGAGCTCAGAGAGCTTCAGATTAAATCAGTGAGTGAAAAGAGGAGAAAGTGAAACAAATGCAGTGTGGAGAGAGGAACTCGAGCTCTTTCATATTCACTTCTCTGTGAAAACTCAGGGCAGGCCCATGACAAGAATTCAGAAAGCAAAGGGGCATTCATCTATATTGGATACTTATGTAAGACACAGTCTAAGATTATGGGGGACCAGGCAAGCGTAGGAGGATGTGAAGGTTCAGGAAGTGGAAAATGACGTGCACATATTTGGGAGTATTTTAGACAATGTAGCATGTGGCTCAAATCGAAGGTTAAAAGCAAGAGGTGTTAGCATCCAGGTGGTGGAATATAAAAGCATTCTCTGGTACGTATGTTAAATGCATCCAGCACAAGCTAAACATTTGTCAGTCAGTTGGGTTGAACATACAGTCACTCTGTTACTCCTTGATCTTTTTCTCTCATGCCTCAGAGTGATTTGGTTTAAATAGTAGTCTCTGTTCCTCTCTGGGCTGGCTCCAAATGTCAGGGGTGACCACACACATCTCCCCAGGAGGGTCCCACCAATCCTTTACCTCAGCTCCTTTCAGCCTCAGGAGAGATTTTCTAGGCTCTTATTTTCTCACTGTCTCCTTTCCGTTTTGCTTAGGTTTTATTTCCAAAATACAGAGCTAGGCTGCTTTTCGTCATGGGATTGAAGACAACAGCAATGAATTGAGGCTTTAATAGTGAAACAAGCTGAAGCAGGCTGGGAGGCTTGGATCTGGACTGAAACAGTTTAAAAAATTCATGTTAGTTTGCCAAAAACATTGGTGGTTAACTTAAAAAATAGAGAACAACCTAACATTTAATTCAGTGAGCTGGTAAAATGCACACTGCCTTGTCTGTGCAAGATTTCTCAAGCATATTTATTAGCATATGTTCGCTAACAGGTGTTAGCCTCAAATTTCTAGACAATCTAGGGGCCAATGTGAGTCTGGAGGTCAAAGCACAGTATAAATTTAACTACTTGCCTTTTTTTTTAAACTTTTTTTTTTTTTTTCTTGCAAGCAGGTGCGTCAAATGCTCGTTTAGTTCTTGAGAATCTCCTGCTCAGGGAAGCATCCTCTGTAATCCTGCTTATATTGTAGTTATTCGTAAATAGGTCTGGAAAATGTCTCATATTGATACAGGAGTTTTAATGATAATAACTGGATAAAGCTGTAACAGGATAGACTAATTTTGCATCTTTTATCCTACATCAGATGAACTTTTTTCTCAATTTATTTTCCCTTCCTTTCCTGTCTTTTACCAAAAGTTCCCTTCTTTACCAACAAATTGAATTTAGTATATCCTAGAACACTCCAATGGTTTGGATATTTATTGGTCAAAAGGCTGTGTAAAGGTAGTTCTGTGTTTCAGTGACCTTCCTGTCCATCTACTGTTGCTGACTTGTGGTTTTATGAAAGATCTCGTGAGACTTCATGTTTTTCATATTCAAAGAGAAAATATCTCTTGCTTTTATTGCAGAGAATGGGCTGTGCCTCAAAGAATGGAAACTAAGTGAACAGAAAAAATCTTTTCCAAAAGTTGTATGATTTCTGAACGAACCTCATGATCTATTGTGGTCTGGCTCTTGATTTTTGACTGTTTGGTGTTCTGGGCATTCCCCACCTTCTTCTCAATGCATAAGCAGGTAGCCCAACCCCACTGGAGTTAAAGCTCCAACTCTGGGAAGCTTCGGGATTTTTCTATAGGGATGGGATGGTGATTCATTCTGAGCTCTCACAAGACAATCATGCAGCTGCCCCTGTTTCAAAATCAGCAGCCCCGCCAGCTTGTCTCCATCGGCCTTGAGAAAACAGGAAGCACAACGGCCACCACAGGAAGCGGTGCGTTCTTACACCCACCCCAAAAACTGTGCCGCTGAACCTATTGCAAAATGTTAACAGAACACTGCAGGGTACACGGAGAGAGAGACGAGAAATCTGCTGACCTTTGGGTGCATGTGCAATTCCTGGCTTCAGTTTCTCAGGCCTGTAGCTTAGCTCGGTCACCAACAGGTCCTGTGTTTCTCAGTCATGGCAGTTACATCCCCTACAGTAGCACAGTCTCACTCAGAATGTGAAGACTTTTTCTTAATTGTTTTGTTGCATCCCCAAAGTTTGGACAGAAATGCAGTGAGAAGCTCCTGGCCTGGAGGGCTGACAGACTGAGAGATAGAGAAGGTGGAGAGGACTGTGTTTATTTCATCGTGATTAACTATGTACTCATTTCCTTGGCAACGTGGAAGAAATGTATGTTTTTAGGGTGGAGATTTATATGTATATCTTGTAATTTTGATGTTTTTCATATTAAAGAAGAAAAAAATCTTTCTCTCTCTCATGGTTGGGGAGAAAGGACTGTACCATAACATTTCAGAGACTAGAGGTGCCTTCTGCATGTAAAAGTAGGAGCGAAATGAACTGCTCTAAGTAGGAAACACCACTCCTTGGGGGTGCCGTGGGGCACAGAGTAGAGCTAGGAATGGCTGAAAGAGAAGAACATGATGTTCCACAACAAGCAAAAGAGACAAGAGAGATACAATATGCAAAATGTTTGATAAGGCTTTTTGTTGTGCTTGTGTACTAAAAACGATCTTGAAAATTTCCTCTGCAAAGTTAAAGGAGAAAAAATACAAGTTTATATGGTGGATGATGGGCAAGGAAAATTTTAGTAGGGGCTTTTAAATTTAAAAAGCAGTATTTGTGAATTAGATAAGCTGCTGCAAGAGAAGTGCAATAATAAGGCAGGAGAGAATGAGAAATGGAAGACAAAGTTGGCAATTGAGACTAGACCTAGGCATTCTTTTTCTGCTAGATGTTTCATTTGAGATTCTGGTCCTGGAAACCAACCTATTGTAAATTTCTGTTAATTCTCTGAACTGTTTTGGTCAGCAACTGAAGCTTTTGAATGCTGGAATTCTTTTATTGTTTAAAAATGTAACAAATTTTGAAATGATAAAGTATTTAGTTTTAGTTTTTAAAAAAGTTTAGTTCAACTCATAGTTAAATCTTGGGGGATTTCTATTTTTGTAAGAAAATTGTAAAAATTATTTGGGGTAAATGAACTCCCTAGCCACCACCTTTTTTTTTTTCTTCTTCCTTTTATCCTTCCCTCCTTTTATTTAAAATTCAGCCAGTAAAAGCCAATTATTCCCACAACTCCAACCAAACTGAAAAAATGGTCAGTCTCCTGAAATCTGGTCTTCAGCATTACCGGAAAATGGAGAATATAAAGAGCAGTCCTGTGAGCGTGCCCCAAGTCCTACACAGAATGTAAATGTTGATTTGAAGGCAATGTCATCAGAACATTAGACAAATATTCCTAGGAAGCTGGCTTGGTTTTACTGAAGCAGCAAAGTTGTGTGCAGAATCTTCAAGTGATCTTGCCTGGATGTAGATTACAGACAAATAGCTTATTGAGCAGAGTGGACAAACGTGTTATCTCTTTGTCTCTCAGCACTAGCTCCTAAGTGTCATCTTTCTTTGTCACAGTCAAATTAATTTTACTCTATGGTGAATGGAAATGCAGTTCTACCAAAAAGAAATGGAGTATTTTACCTGCTTCTATTACTATGGTGCGTTTTCTATCCAGATTTCTGTTCTCCAGATTGTTTTAGAATGGAGCTTATAAAACTTTCAGCACAACTTACTTTTGAAAATACTTAATCTGGGATGAAAACTTCATAATACTTCCTTTTGAAGTAACTCATTCTATACAGATTGTTTTTGTTCTGCACAGTCACTCAGCAGGCAACTTCGGTTTATCTTGTAACTCCCCTCATTACGTTAACTCTCTTAACAGCACGCGCTTTGGAATTTTTCTAAAGCTCATAACTGTGGGGTTTTTTTTCCTGCCATGAAATATGTTTTCATTTCAAGTATGCACAGGGATTAGCAACATGACTAGTTCTAACATTAATACATGCATATTCTCTTCATTTTGATTTAACATGTCCCTCTTCTTGCTGGTTATTCTGTTGGTTATTTTCAAAGTTCTAAAAATATTTATAAAATGCTGAAGTTTACTGGACAGAATACTGTTGTGCTGTTCATGTCTTTTCTCCCGAAAGCTATGATGCAGTCATCTTTTTCTTTTGGTGGCAGATGAGGCAAAACATGTGGCTGATCCTGTTTGTTTCTAGCAAAATGTCCCAGTTCACACACTTGTCACAGATTTTCCACAGAGGGCTTAATGATTTTTTTTTTGTGGACCATATCCATAAACTCCAAGATAGGTTTTGCTACTCTGCATCCACACACAAAAGAAGTCTCTAACTCACTTAAATTTGAGGTCTGTATCGAATTCTGTCCCTTTGGGAATATTGTGCATGTACTTAAGACTGGACTTCTATGACTCCACCTCCTGGCCATGTAAATGTGAAAATTAGCCTGTCCTGACCAAGGAAAAGATCCTTATCATGCTTATTACTGTGAAAATCTGTTCTGGAAACCAAACATTCAGAAACAAATTATTCCACCAGTTCTTACTAATTTACTTTATTCAACTTTGACCGTAACTCACAGCTTGTTTCCAGATGTTTTCCAGAGGTCTGGTGATTTGTTTCAACCTGTTTCTAGCTTAACATTTATTGACTGATTTTTTTTTCCTTATGACCTATCCAAAGTGAGAATTATTAACTTCTGCTGATAAAAATTTAAGTTCTGAGATGACAAATCACACATTATCATTAATTTTCATTGTACTAAAACACACAGCCAATGAATATGATCAGAGAAGCTGGGGATTTTCAGTCCTTTTAGGCTTTGTGTACTTATTAGACTAGATCATACTCTCTGAAACTTGTACTTTATTAGTGGTCTAATATGCAGTATGAAAATAATGTGTGAAGCAAGAAATAGAAGAAAAGGGGTACATTTGCGTTTTATGCAAATGAACTCAGGAAGTGTTTGGGACTAGTGACTTTTAAGTGCTTAGGAAGCTGAGAGACTCTTGTAGTCAGAAAGACTTTTTCTGTGCCTCTTGGTGAACAAAGCATTGCTTGGTTGGATTTGACATAGCCCTTTGCAAGTCAAGTAGGTACAAAATTGCCCTTAAAAAATGACCCTCTGTTAACAAAGGTATAACTTGCTTTAATCTGTATCCTGTGGGTGCAGATTTGAAAATGGAAAGGACTCTTTAAAATGTGGACAAGATTGGGGTTTTTTTAAGAACCAAATCTGTCCTGCAGGAGGCTAAGTTAGTAACATTTTATCACATTTCAAGCAGTTATTTCTCACTGTTTTTTCAGACAGAACGTTTTCAAAATGCCAAGCTGGTGGCATCCCTCCTGCCAATGGCTCTGCCTGGGCAGTCTCTGGGCTGGCTCCTCTAGTTTTCCTTTCAGCTGTTGTTACCAAGACTGTAAAAAGCCTCAGGTAAGCACCATAAATGTGGAGCTTTATAGCCCTTCACTGAGAGCAAGAGGAAGTATCATTTCTCCAGTAGCCTGTCTATAACATACATTTCTTACTTCAAAATAATGTTTTGATTTTATTTTTTTTTTTATTTGAAAATTATTCTGAACACTTCACTCTGTCCTTTTGTTTGCTCTCTTAAATTCACTGGCAAGGTGATCACTCTGGTTGTTCTGTACCTACACTATATTTTCAGCAGTCAGCAGCTTCTTTTAGCCCCTCATAACCTAATTTTGCCAAGCTAGAGCTCTTTAGAAGTCATTTTGTGAAATATAGTTCAGGATTATTTGGTTATTTTGTTGCTTGGTTGTTTGTACTACTTGACAAAACTCACAGACCAAAAAGGAATTGGAGCAATGGAGAAAGTGAAAAATGAAAGGAAGGCTGAAAGCTCAAAACATAGTTTCTTGATGTCAGACTAACATATATTTTAGTCCATCAATTTCTCAATTCAACCTTAGGTCAAAACATATTTTTATTACATTAATTGAAGCATCATTATTTTTTATTTCAAACTCTGACTCTGTTTACAGTTTCTACAGTGTGAAAGGGAAATTTTGTTCTTCTCTTATACACTTAAGACTTTATTTTTTCATAGGTCCTGACCTCTCTTGATTTCAACTGCAGTTGTTGGAACATTTAAACTACTAGATATTTTACCAGTAAATAATCTAATCCTCTTCAGAACTGCATATAAAGAACTTTATAGGATCAGTACTACTTTTGAATCTAAACTAGTGCAGAAAAATACTTTGTTTTTTCCTGATGTAATCAGAGCTTAAGGGCAAAAGCATCATTAGCTTTATTGCTTAAAGCAAATGTTTTAGTTTTGCTTTAATAAAATCAGTATCTAAAATTGCAAATTGTGTATATTGAAAGGTAGGGGGCTTCTACATGCCAATTCAATTCTGGTTCCACCAAATTTTCTTAGAGGGAGTAACTTCCTTATGTCAGGATTATGTGACAGAACTAGAGCTAGGTTAAGGATAGAGCTGACCAGGATAGAGCTGACCTCAGAGAAAGAGCAGATTTTTGTTTCTCTTTGTGAAAATTTTAGCAGCTTTAGCCTTATTTAACATTATGCTTGTCCCAAGTTTCAATTAGGCAGATGCTCACAGTACTTCTTCCCTTTGAACAGACAGCTGGAGTCTGAATCAGATGACAGAATGGTTGGACAAGGTTGTCTAAGGACAATGTTTGTTCTGCTCTGGACATTGCAAAGGGAGAGACTGCAGCTGCCATAGGCCTGCCTGGTAAATTCACACCTGCCTCTTCTGAAGACCTCAGCAATATAAGAACTTCCCTTACTGCATAAAACTTCAGACGATCAGGCAGAAGATTTTCCACAAGACGGGTTAAGGACCACTTTGAGGAGATCAGCTCAGCTCTTCTCTGGTTTTTCAGTGCTTCTTAACTTATTTTTAATTCTTGTTTTCCCCTAAATAGTTAAAGATTGATTCTGTTGCAGCATCTTCCAGAACCATTAGTTTCAGTCTCTAGCCTTCAAAACCATCAGTCTCAGTCTCTATGATTATGTGCAATGAAGCTGGGCTTCACTTAGGATTTGCACTTCCTAGAAAGAAAAGAAATTAAGGCTTGCATGAAGGCAGAGGGCAGGGGGGAACAAACAACAACAACAACAAGAGATAAAGCAACCAGAATATTTTTATTCTGCACTTTTTCCACTTGGTGATAAGCTTGACTGTATCTCTCGCCCACCCATTCAAACATTGAGCTTTGTTTCTATAGGTCACAAATGGCACGATTTTGCATTTCTGCCTGCTGGTTTAGGTGAAGTAAAGCAGTGGGGCTTTGCAGAGTGGGACAGCTGGGTGAAATCCTTCTTACTCTCTCAAGTCTTTCTCTTTCAAAGTGAGTTGCTCTAGTCCTTGTGAGAAGGAAGGAGAAGATGGTGGTTTTGCACAAGCATTCTCAGTGACTGTTCTTTTCTTTGTCAATCTTGGAATTTCCCCAAACGCTTTTGTTTCTTGCAGCTCCTCTGATAAATTTTTTTCTTCAGTTTCTTTCCTACATCTCTGACCCCCAACAGAACATGGTTACTCTCTTTCAGTAATATAATGAAAAACTAACCTTTGACCCAGACCCTTTGATCCAGACCCTTTGGAACACCAGGGCTGTAATAAACTACAAAAAGATGTGGAGGTATGGCTGCTGCTTGCCTCTGGTAGATGGATTTTATCAGAAAAGGTAGTGCTGATTTGTATCACTCAGCCACACCAAGGTTATACAAAGAGCAGCAAAGCCCCAGGAGCATAACAGTCGGTCTGCTCTTAACCTCAACCTTTATCTCTCACAGCCAGCTTCCTTCCCACACCACAAGTACCACGTGTTATTTTATACTGAAGCAACACTCAGCAACCAGGTTGTGTCTGCTCAAAGAATGGAAAGGGAAAAGGAGGATGACATGAACACAAGATGGGTGAGCAGCATGAGAACAATTATGGAGCAACGCTATTACAAACCAGCATCAATCTACTACCTGCCAGAGTGTGTGCACTTTGGAGTGGTCAGGATAGGCTTTTCATCAGTTATTTCTTTTTGTCTCAAGCTGTTATCTTCACCTTTAGGTGATGAGAAGTGAATTTGACTAATCACTGCTGAATGAAAGCAGAGAAAGCTGAAGGAATCAGAGGGTGATAGCACCTGCTTCAGCCTGCCGGAAGGCACCCATGACTAAAGCCAGTGCCCGCCCCAACCCCACCATGTCCCAGGGGGATATATTCATTGTATCTGGAGGCTGGTGTCCCCTCCCATTAGGTTCCTTCACTAAAAGGTCACATCACTCCACATCTGATTTGAAATTTGCTGAACCCCGTGAATAAGTAGGGAAACCCATTTATGCATTTCCTGTACATCACCTCTACAGGGAGAAGAGTGGTGCTTACTGGAGTTCACAAGGAGTGAGGCCTTCTAAAGCCTTTGGTAGGGGATAAATCCATGAGCATATGTGCCTGGAAAACAAAAAGAAAACAAAGGAAAATCTAAAGCCCAAGGGTAAAATTCTGTCTGAGTAGGAATGTATTGGTATTTACTATTTAGTTACTAACAAATGGGACGGATATTTGGTTGTTGAAGGCTTCGTCATCAATATGTTGCAGAAATCAGAATAGTATTTCTTACTCTTCATCTCCCTGATCTACAACATAAAATAATAAGCCGTTTATAAACATGAGATGGGGTAGGCAAAAAAAACCCAACAAACCAGAGACAGCTGCACAGACCAGCAGCTGTGACACACACAGGAAATTTGGATGGAAAGAACCATTAGTGCATTGAGACCATCTCCTCGCTTGTTAGCAGGGCCAGCCCCTTTTTAGCAGACTTTGAAAAAGCAGCTCTTTCGTGACACATGTGGGTAACTTTAAGATTTTGTGCTTCTTAAATAACCTCTCAGGGAAAAAGCCTTTTCGGATATCAGTGTCTGCCTCACCTTTTCTAACTTGAACATGTGTCCATCCTGCAACAGAGAGAGGCCTATCTGCTGTATTTGAAAGATCTGTCAAACTAGCATTTTGCTCTGTGCTATCCAAATAATGACTGTTCCTTTGTTGTTCTACAGCACGTTCGATTATGTCACAAAGCCCATCCTAGGACAGGCATATGATGAGTAGGAACAGCTATTTTGCCATCAATTTGTTGAGTGATGAATGTGTCTTAAATGTTAGAGAGAATAAATAGCAGGCAAGACTTTACATGCCTCTTGGCCCAAAATGTTCATCTCCCATCAAGCCTCAAATATTATAGTTTTGCTTTGCAGACCATCTGCTTATCCTCTCAGTCCCTTAGGAATGGAGAGTATTAAACAGTTGATAAACACAAGTTCAAATTTTAGAGACTTTGCAAAAAGTCTGTGCTTGGATCACGCTGATTTCCTGCTGATAATCTGACCAATTCCAAATTAATTCTGAGGAAAAAATCCAAAGTAAATGTTCCGTGTGCAACTGGATAAATTTCATGGCTATTCAATGTCCAATAATATTCTATACAAAAATAAAACCTTTATTTTATCCTATTATAACCTACTAAAGATACACAATGGAAGTTTTTTGAAGAGCCACAGCTGGAAAACTACTAATTGCATTGGCAAAATAAGAGCTCTGAAGTCTTGTCTGTCTCTTAAGCCCAACGTATCATCTTCTCCATCTTGCCAAACATAGAAAAGCATGTGTTTTCTGTCAAAGTCCCACAGCAAACCATGTGGAAAACAAAGAACTATAAATAACTCCTCCCCAACATAAAAGGTGACTAATCTGCTGCTTCTAATATTGCCCTTCAAACCCCCCAAATTTTCCTTTGTCTTTACCTGTCTATTAAAGCCACATTGCTGTGCTCTTTTCCTGACTACCTCTTTCTTGAGATCTCATCCTTTATTGTTCTCTTTCAATCCTCAAACAATTCCAAAAAATGTTGTTTTAATTACCTGTAATCTCCAAATTATTTTTGTGGAAAGGTAAATTTCATAAAAGAAAAGTGGAATTGCAAATGCTAACATAGGAGAGTATGATCCACTCTTTGGGGTCTGGCTTGTAGTCTAGAATATTGAGTTAATTTTCTGGCTCATTAGCCATCCACTTGCATTCACTATGCCTTTATTTTCCCTGTTGGCCGTGGGGAGTACATATTCAGTGCCTTGTTTAAAGTAAAATACTGTGTCTAAAGAAGACTAACTGTTTTAAGATCTGTTGATTAAACAAACAAACAAACAAGCTCAAAAAAGCAATATAAGCACTAAATACTACTACCAAAAAGAAAAGTCAGGTGAAATTGTGCTGCAGAGCTTAAAATCCTTACAGGTCTGGCAAAAAAAAAAACCAAAGCAGAGAAGGATTTCCTCCCACTGGCAGTGCTGTCACTCACCTGGTATCAGCTACTGGGCACATTCACCCGTTCAGTCCTGAATCTGCCCTACATTTAATGGAAATATGGTGCCAAAAGTGATGTTGTCTTTACTAAGCATGTGCTAACGATTTCAAAAGGAGAATAGTTCTACATTCTAGCACAGTTCCATAAACCTTCATATAATAGTGGTACAATAGGATATTTTCTCAATAGAATTGGGATGGGTATGTTTGAAACTATGAGATACATAAAGCACATGATAGGGAAGTTTATGCAGAGTTTTAAGGTCTGTTTTTACCCACTGACTATGCAAGTATTTTTAATGTTGTGCTGTGTTTTAATGTGCTATGTGCCAAACAATGATAGTTGAACTGAGCAAGGGAGATGACTTCATTTGTTGTTAAAAAAGAATTTTTTCACATGACCTAAGTCACACGGCTAATCTAAGTTACTAGCTGTATTTTCAAAATTTATCTTCTTTTCTCTACAATAATTTCTTCTATCGGTTCTGACATTAACTTGCTGCATTTGATTTCAAGTTTGGTTACAAGATTTTTCTTGCATGTGTATCATTTTGTCCAAATGTTGCTCTCACCTGCTGCTAAAAGAATAATAGCAACCATAACAATTTTGTAATCTGTTGAAAATCAATGATTCGTGCCGGCTAAAGTATTTCACAATTCCAGAGTAGTTTGTTATTTTTAATTTATTATGTATTTTGCTAATGTTAGGGTGAGTCATAGTTAGTGGGGAAGACTGTCAGTAAATGAAGAACTGAAATCTTTATTGCTTTTCCATATTTTCTTTTTGAGTACAGCTTTGTTTGTTAGCTGGTTGTAAAACAATAATTTGGAAGAGAACAGTAGAGGCACAGTACTCCAGTGAAAGAAATTACAACTTTGTTTTAATTTGTGAATGAAAATAGTTCCTTTCATTTGTGCATTTTCCTAGATTTTTCTAACTGTTGTGACAGTTTTAAATAGAAATTCTGCAAGAGATCTATAGGTATCTTTTCCCAATAAATTTGTTTAGACAGTCGAAGACTGCAAGTTTCCTCTGCACACTTCAGTGAATCTATATGGATTCTATGTATTAAAGTAGGAAAGTTAAATCTCACTGGGCTATGAAAATATGGCTTCAAAAAGCATTTATCTGCGCATAAAAAATTCTAAATGCTTATGACATTATACGTAGAAAATTATGATCATTATGAAGTTTCCTGTGTGACTTGATAGTAATGTCTTCCTTTCTTTGTGTTTTGCCAGGCCTCTCAGACTTCTCTTTGGACATAACTTACCCTCATTCCCTGTATGTTTTTAATATTTCATTTCTCTGTAACTTCTTGGTTTTGGGCATCAGTGTCTCCCTGACTATAACTATTGCTCCCTCTGCCTCTTTGTTCTCTTTTCTGTGTCCTTCTTGTGTCTTTTTATGTTGTCTAATGCTTTCCAAGTCATTCTGTTCCATGCATCCTCTTCCAGGTACCGTGCCATTTTCTTTCCTCAACACTCTGGTTTATTTAGAAATCCACTTACAGTGCATAGCTCAGCTCCATCTACAGGCTTAGGAATAAAGCCTCTTGTAACTAAGCACCCTAACAAAATATTTTTGCAGTGCACATAAGTCCTCTGTGTGGGAGGCCAACTTTTCAAATGTGCAGTGCATCATTTGAAAAATTCCCTTGGGGCTCTAACCTTGTAGGCAAATCTCTTAGAAACTGGTTCCAAATGGCTTTTCATGGTGAGCTGTCCAGACAGTGTCTGCTCAGCAAGACTGCCTTTTAGCAGGCCAGAATCAAATCTTGGTTGTGTCTGTACATGTATTTTATCCCAGCCCAAAGAAGGACAACTTGGCCTGCTTCACCTGAAGTGCCAGTGCAGGAGGAGCCAGGACAAAAATCAGTGACTCCATTTTGACACAGGCAGGAAACAATGAGAGGGAGGGGGCCTTGTTTCTACGGCATAAATAATACTTTTGTGACTCCCGTATCATGATTCAGCAGCTCTGATGTCAATTTACAGTAACAAAGGAGACAGGAGATGGTGTGTGTGGGAAGGGGTGTTGACAAAAGCATCTTGTACAACTTCCTCTGGGCTCCCCAGCTGTGTTATCAAGGGTGGGCAGCTGTGTAGGACAAGCCCAGCATTAGGGGAGCAAAGCCCCAGACTGCTGAGAAGAGATCTGTGGCAACAGCAAGAAATGAGGGTGGTAGATAAGCTTTCAAACTCAGGATCTGAGATCTTTGTGGTGCCACTGGCTCTGCCAACCAGCAGATGCATTTGCTCAGTGTAAGTAAATGCCTGTGCTGGAAAAAATGCACTGTGCACTGTTCAGAGCAAACCCCATACCTGGTGTGCAAAATCGGTGATGCTTAAAAATATAGGATGAAACTAAAAATGTCCTGGTTGTTTAAAACATTTTTAGATCCTTGCAATATTAATTCAGGATTGTTGTGTGCGTGTGTGTGTGTGTGTGTGAAATTTTTCAAGCTGCCTGGCCATGACGATAAAAAACTTCTGAAAGAAAGAGAAACCGAGATTCCACAGGACCTCTCAGTATGCCAAGAGGTTTGGCTTATGAGAACACAAAACAAAAGATAAAATACAAAACATAGTATAAAGTTGTGGGGGAAAAAAGATTTGGTAGTACTGTGTCTCACAACTTTTCTCAACTATCTTTTCTCTACCACTATTATATCTGATACCATCCATATCCAACTACATTAAGATCAGTTTTCTGGAGCCCATCTTTGTGATGCCATGCCTGTATCCCAGTTTTCTCCTGCTAAGACTTCATTTGAGTTGGTCTCTACACAAACTTTCTTGCCCCAGGCTGCTTTGCTACTCCTAATCATTCTTCTGGATGTCTCTGTTAAATTTACTTCTGTTTGCAACTTATCATCACTGCTCATAGTACCAGGAAACCATTGCTTCGTACTGGATTGCTCATCTTGGACATTGTGTGTGAATTGTTCTTTTTAACCAACACTTCAGGTTTCTCAGATGACTGGTAACAGTGAATGTTAGTTGAGCTTCAGTGCCAATTCTGTTCACTATTCTTGTTCTGAATCCTCCTCCATAATAATGTCTGCCACCAAGTTGCACCGTTGCCTGTGGCACTCCCACTATTGCTGCAGTTCTGGGCTTCTTTGCCAACTAGAAAAGAAAAAAAAAAAAAAGGGCTTCCCCCACCTACTTTGAAGAACCTCACATGAACTTTGCTATGAATTGCACTTTTTTCAGTGCCAGCTTTATACAACTTCTGTCACCTTAGACAAACAGAAATGGAAAAACCCTAATCTCATAGTTTTCTTCCGTCTTTGAGAATGTATTTCATAATGCAGCATGTCACATTGAAACATAGCAGGAGATATTCTCCTTGGTCTACTACAAACCTGTTCGTACCAACCTACCGAGTAGTTTTGTATTTCCCCACACGGAGACTGCATAGATTCATCAAGAGTCTGGAAGGAGACTGTAAACCACTGATCTCCACACCACTGTGGCATCCTTGTAAGGTGAAAACCAGACCAGGTTCTAATATCTGGACGTAGAATTTGAGTGGTGAATACTAATAATGGATCCTCCTGCATTTAAGAAGCTGGAGAATTTAATTCTGTCTCTATATTACTACTTTGGAGATCCTTTTGCACACCATTAATGGTTTCATTACAGGGGCCTGATATTTAACCCTTTCTGCACACCATGCCTTAGAGTGTGAACACTAATCTTACAACTCTGCTAAGTGGTGGCTACTCCACTTACAGGATATGCAGCCCTGTACAGTCTGGAGCTTGCAGCACTCAGGGTGACTGACAGCACAGGTCTCACTACTCGCAGTAGCTGAGAGTGTGAACCTTGGCACTAGCATTCAGAATATGGAATTTCTCCTGACTAGGGAGGGATGTAGATCTCACTCTGTGCAGAGAATGAAAGTTTGAATGTTGGTTGTAAAGTATTTGTATGTCTGCAACACTGATATGGAAACATCCATACTGAACTGCAGCCTGTCCTCTGTCAGCTGAGGGGCAGGAGCCGTTGTTTGGGCTGTACCCTGGAGACACGAAAATTATGTGTTAGGTTGCAGAAATCAGGGTTTTCCCTACTGAGCACTGAAATTCTTACATGGTCAGAACCAAGGATTAACTACATTTAGATGTAAGATGAAGACTGTGTATCAAACACATAGCACATAGCACATAGCACATAGCACATAGCACATAGCACATACCCTTGGCAGGGTAATAATGTGGCCTCATTATTTAAGTCTGAAAGCTCAGCAAAGAACAAACCCATACTGGTCTTCTGCTAGAGGTCTAGATTCTGCTAGACCTTCCAGCACTATTAGTTGTTCACAGTCATATAGATTTTCCTTCTTTTTCTCACTTACATTAGTTAAAACTAGGTAGAGCACACTTTCGGGATGAATCTCAGTTCTAATTTCTATAAATCCTCTATGGACCATCTGCCACATTTAACTCAGCTGCCCTGGCCTGTTCTCTGGCCATAGCTTTCCCAGACCAGGCCCATCTTTTTCCTTCTTTCCCCACCATGACACTGAAATCTGCCCTGACTAAATAGCACTCACCAGGCAGTCCATTTATTCCTTACAAACACTAGTAAGGTGCAATGGGTCAGACTGAGCTCCCAGCTGGCAGTTGTGTGTCTGTGCATGGCGGCAGGCATAAGGGAGTCCCTGGGGCCAGCAAACAAACTTGTGGTGCACACAGAGTTAATATGCTGACAGAAACACTGAGGTTTACATCTGAAAAACCAAATATAAAAATAATATGATGAGTAAGACTAAAATTCCCTGTTCTGAGCTTCCATGGGGCCAGATCCCCTCCCCCTCATTCAGGGCTCAGCAGTCACTTCTCCTTTTTTCTGTGCCTTGCAGAAATGTGTCCTGGGATGAGTCAGAGCAGGACTTCCAGGCAGTAGCATTACTGCACTTGGCTCCCACCAAACAGCAGGCAAAAATACCTGCTGCTGGGGCCTCACAGCTCCTTTCATACACTTAGAGGGCTCTCCCTCTGTTTCACTTGTTACCTCTTGATACTGTTTTTTTCTGGAGCATAGCAAAGATTAGGTCAGAAAGGACCTCTGAAGCTCACATAGGCCAGTCTCCTGCTCAAAGCTTCACAATTTGATCAGGTTGCTCAAGGTCAAGGCCAGCTGAACTTCTGAAAATCTCCAAGAGATACCACAGCAACCGTACACATCTCTTCCAGCGCCTGACCACCTTTATTGGGAAGAACTTTTAAAATCTCCCTGCCCTATCTGCAATCATGGTCTGTCCGCGTTTCTCTCTTTTGCCTGGGCCCCATCTATCAGTCCTTAATATCTCATACATCTGGAACCTCCAGAGATGTTTTTATGTACCCTCTCCAGGGATTTTGCTGAGGCTCTTGTACCTTCTCTTGGCAGTTAGTGCACTTTCAGGGCACCATTTATGTCTCACCCTTTTTCAAAAGCGACCTTCTGACTGCACGACAAGAAGAAAACAAAGGATAAGAATGTCCTGAGGACAGAGTGCAGAGAGCACTATTAGGTGTGAGGAAACATGAATTTACTAAGCCACTCTAACCCCTTTATTAGTAAGGTTTTTTTTTGGTGGAAATCAGCTGTCAAAATGTCTTCCTAGAAAAGAACACTCCCATGGTGGCTAGAGACCCAGGCTTCTCTGGAGGGTTCCCTCCTTCAACCAAGGCAGATGCTTGCCAGGCTTGCATGAGACACTCAGGGGCTAACTCCCACTGAGGCTGTGCTTGGCTAAAGGAAAGCCTCTCACAGACTCGGAGTGACTGAGGGAAGGTTTAGTACCATCCTTGGGCTTGGGGGTTCCCCATCCTGCCAGCACACCACCTCAACTTCTTGGGGAGAGGCAACCAGCAGTACAGCCAGACCAGCCTCATTTCCCAACCCAGACTGTGCACAAAGCCCAGGTGCCACGCTGAGCTGCCAGCTGCGATGGCACAACAAGTTGTCACTAAGCTCTCACTGTAAAGTGCCACGTAACTCCCCACAGCATTTGGAGCCTTTTACAAAGGCCACTTATGTAATGTTACCCTTGGGTTTAATTGCTTGTGTCCAGCAGCTGTGGGAAAGACCAGATCTACTCTATCAGGTGCTATGTTCCTCCCTGCCCAGACGCTGGGTGAAATGCCCGATTTCCCCTCAGAAAGCAGCTTTAGCTCCAGCCCGAGTAGGGCAAGGGGACGTTGTTCCGGGCGCACCGGCCTCGTTTCGCGGGCCGGCAGCACCTCCGTGCGGCGCCTCTGCAGAAACACCGCTCGGAGCGGAGCGCGGCTCCCCCGGCACCGCGGCCACCGGCTCCCGCTACTGGGGGCTGCCAACTCCAGAAACCGCAAGAAACAATCAGGTGTGCGAGAATAACTGATTTTCCAGTTTTCCTTTTATATTTATCCCATCATTTACTTCAGTTCGAACCCTGTAAACGGATTTTCAGGTTGGTGACCCAGCCAATAATGTAAGACTTTATCAAAGCAGTACTTAAAAAAAAAAAAAGAAAACATCAAATCAACATTTAACATTTAAAATCAAACTGTTTGCAGCATTTGTCATTAACTAATACTTTTGAGTGACTGAATTTTTCAGTAAACAAATTATTTGTCCAAAATCTGTAGGAAGCTCCACCAGTATCTCTAGGCTTTTGTGGATGCACAACACACCACCTTTTGGGGGCTCTGTACAAGCTGTACCCCATGCCCCTGTCTTCATGGGTGCCAGTGAACTGTAATGGGTTAACATTTTTTTTTCTGGAAAGCTGCTTCAGTTCCATCATTGCCCCATTCTGGCAAGAAAGACACAAGACCATAATGCCTGTAAACAAGGGTAAACTGTGGAGACACACACGTAAAGGTATTAGAAAGGCAAGAACATCAGTTACATGTTAAAGAGCACTGGAAGTACAGTGCCTGGTTTTGTTAGTCTGCCTTTAAAAGTGATCTGTTTTTTTTTTATTATTTTTCTCCTCAGCTGAGGAAATAATTCAATAAAGAAAACAGAAACCTAAATGTCATTTTCAGAGAAAACAAGTTGAAGCAGCTCTGTGACTCAGGAGAGGCAGGAGAAGGTCCCAGCTCCAGTCATCTAGTCACAATTGTGACAAAATACCTGCTTTTGAACCCAGCCTGCTGGACTCTGGTTTTGCCATACTGACCTCTAGACTGTCACTGAAAATTCACTATACAGTCATCAACTGTGAAAAAAAGCTCCATTTGATGCACAGTGTAGTAGTCACTGCCACCTGAAGACACAAGCTACTGAGTGCACATTTTGTCCAGAATTCTTCCTGTGTTGGCTTACGATGGGATACAAATTAAAACTTAATGTCTTGGGGTGAAATCCTACATCAATGAAGCCAAAAGCAAGCTCCCACTTATTTCTCTGAGACCATGATACCACTACAGATTGCAATAATCCAAAATTCTCAGTGTGGCTTGGTTTACCCAAGGAGGTACCTGCCTGTTGTAACCCTGATAATCACAGTTGTGTCTGATCCAGCAGCACAGGAAACTGTGCCACTGGAGTAAGGCTCAGGGAGGCCGATGACAGCTGTTCAGGCAATAGGAAGGCGGCTGTGGAACACAGACATCATAAATCTCACAGCTTCACAAAAAAATGCAAAATACTTTTCCTTTGAAAATTCACTTTCAGAATTCACCTTCCTATATAAACATTCCGCTTGCAAGTGAGAAAAATGTAACTTTTCTTAAACTATATTTTCAGTGCCGTAGCATGATGGATTGCGTTCCCATTACACGAATGCGGAAAGAGCAGCTAAACCAGTGCAGACTGCTGTCTGTGGCTGACTTGATTCCTAACTCCCGCTCCAGGGCATGACATTGGTATGATGTAATGAGGCCAGGGCGAAACTGTAGAAAGAAGCCTGAGCATCAGCAGTGTCTCCTTGGGGGACAGGATTCATTCTGAAAACTGGAGTGAGAAACAAGTTCTCTCTCAGGGAAAATGGTAAGAGATGGAACTAAAGGGTACATAAGTACATTTTGGTAAGTGTATTGGTACCATAGGGTTCCAAACCAGCTCAGTTTGTTGTTTTTTCTTGAGCACATACACATTCCACACATATCTGTAAGACCTGAATATTCTTCACCACCAACAGTCAGGACACTAGTGCTTATGGAACTCTGGGGTTACAAAAATGTCATCATGAAGGTTGTAATGAACCTGTAAGGAGGCGGCAAATATATTTAAAAGTCATTGTATCTTTTAAAAACGTTTGAAGACTAAGTCCTAGGAGGCTGCCATACTTTCTTCTGCTCCAACAACTTCCAGAAATTCTGCTCTAAACCAAGTTTCCACTGTGCTCGCTTTTACCTATCTGTAGCTCAAAGAATCTGTAATCCAATTAGACAGATTAAAAAAAAAAAAAATCAGAATCTCAGTAAGCATATTCTGGAAAGACAGGTCTTCCACAGCACGCGTGCTTCTGTCTCACTGCCCAGAAGCTCGTACGGAGGATATGTAAGAATACCTCACTGTCTGTACGAGACGCGAACTGTAAAGGGCTGTTGCGAAGAGTTTCTTTCCGCTGGCGCAGGACGCGCCGCTCCGGGGCTCCCCGAGGCACCGAGGGCCCCGGCGGCGGAGCTCGGGCCACTCCCCCTCGGCCTGGGCCGTCGGGACGGGGAAGAGCGCAAGGCCCGTCCCGGCCCGTCCCGCTTCCGCCCCGGCTCGGGGCCGCCCGGTGCCGCGGGGACCGTGCGCGGCGGGGAGGCGGCAGGAAGCGCGCCCGGCGCCCGCCCCCCCGCGGCGGCGGCCGGAAGCGCGAGCGGCGGCGGGTCCCCGCCGGGGCGGCGACGCTGGTGCCGAGGAAGCCGGGACCGACGTGGCCGGCCGGGGGAGGCGGGGCTGAGGGGCCGCCGGGCGGGGCAGGCCCGTGCCGAGCTGCGGCTGGATGGCAGCGGCGGCCCGGGGCACGGCGGCGGTGGCGCACGGTAACGACGGCTCGCGGCTCGGGACCGGCGCGGCGGGACGCGAGAGGTGGCCGGGCTACCCCCGCTCCGCTGTTGCGGTGGGCGAGGGGGGACTGTGGGAGCCGGGCGCAGCCGCGCAATTCAGCCCCGGGCGGCGGCGGGACGGGGTGAGCGAGGGCAGCGGCGGGCAGCCCTGCCCGCGGCGGATCCGAATTCTGACACCGGCGGGGCCCGGCCCAGCCCAGCGCGGGGCAAGTTTGGGAAAGACACGGGGGGCAGAGCCCGGCCGGGCCGCTTCTGCCGGCAGCCGTGCCCCGGCCCGGAGAGACCGCAGGCTGCGCGCCGCCCGCTCCCGACTCCCCGCAGGCTCCCCGGGCCGGCGTCCTCCCGGTGCAGCACGCCTTTGCGGCAGCTTGCCGGGGGAGCGGCGCTGTGCGGCTGCCGCTGCGGGCGAGCCCAGAGCTGGGAGCTCAGTCTCCGCGGGACGCAGCGGAGAAAGTTTTAGAAGTCTCTCCTTTGGCCGACGATGCCGTGGGAAGCTCTGGGCGCCGGGAGAGGGGGCGCTCCCTGCCCCCCGCGGGACGCGCGTCGCGGGGACGTGTCCCCGCTGTCCCCCGCCGGCGCCGGCCGGGGTCTGCGCGGCCACAGTGGCACCTGGACCCTGGAGGGCAACTAGGGTACTGGTCCAGTACGGTGTGTGATCAGGGTTAATTACTCTTCCCCCCCTCCCGCCCCGGGCCAATCCGTATCACTTTGCATTGGTCAGCGTTCCTGTGATGGAAAACCCTCGGCGTCTGTCCCATCAGACGCCACCGGGGTGATGTTAGAAACGATGACAAGAGTGGGGCCGCCGTGTTAATCGCCTGTAGATAAGAGCTGTGCCGGAGCCTGCCCAGGGGTGAGGGCTGCGGCACCGGTGACTGCTCTCAGGGACAAGAGGCGGCGGTGTCTGCCCAGCCTCTGCCTCGGGCTGCCGCGCTGAGTGGGGTGGGAGGAGAGAAGTCCCTCCTAGCCCCGAGGGGGTGAACGCCATGGCCCGATCAGCAAACTTTCCTCTTCCATCCTAGGTAGGATGGAGAAGGAGTCGTGGTCTCCCAAACGGCGGTGGGGTTCCATCAGTGTTTAACTGTCTTGCTTGCCAGCTCTTCGGTTTGCCTGGGGTCTATAATCTGTTCTGATCTGCGATACGCCATTGTTCTTAATCCTGGGCATCTCCAGCTTTTAGCTGTGCATGCTGTGGTGTGCGTGATTTCCAGAAATGCGAGTCTCTGTGCAAAGTGCTTTTTTATAAGAGGTATAAGGGAAAGGGGAAGGGTCCCACCAGAGCAGTGCATTCCCTGGAGATAGGCAGGGATGGAGAGAGAGAAGGGAATGCTCTGGGGAAACTGGAGACCTTTTGTGCCTCTGCCAGGGCCAGGGCTTTCAGGAGGAATTAAATGCTCTACACAGGGCTAATGGAGGGAGGCGGCTAGCGGAGAATTTTTTGGCTGAAAATTATGCTTCCTCCCTGGAAAATAACTTTTTTCCATTCCATGCAGTACTCTTTTGCAACTGTAAGACCAGGCAGCAGGCTTCCAGAGAAAACACTTGTAAAGAAGCCTTTTCTTTTTCATTTTTTTCCCCCCAACAACATCTAAAACGTCATTGTGTGGCAATGAGCAATTATGCTGAGACAGAGATGAAGCTGTGTGGTCTGAGAAGGCAAGAGCATCTGGGAGCAGAGGAGACAGGTTGCTGCAGGAATCATCCTTGTGTCAATATTTTATTTTCTCTTTTCCGATAGGTTATTGCCTTGGCATTTTAAGTTTTGTCTGTGTTTTCTCAGGCAGTGCTTGCTACAGAGTGCTTGCTCAGTGAGCACTGTGAGGTGCTGGAGGCCCTGGGAGCCTCCTGGGAACGGGGCAGGAGCTCTTCTCCTGGCTTGGTGTGCAGCCTTCTCCTGCCCCCCACTCAGGGGTCTGTAAATGGCAAATTCTCATCTTCCTGAGTTGGAAAGACCTCACAGTTATGCCAGTCCTGAGGCTGTTGCAGAAGGAGCTGAGCAGACCTGAGTGGGATACGTGGTGCTCTGGAGGATGCTGTCAGTGGTAATGGTGACCAGGTTGTGATCCTGCATGGCTGGGAGCTGTCATTCCAAACAGTGGTGTTGTCAAAACAGATGAGTAAATGAGGCACTGGCTATTTCTCTGCCATGCATTCTTAAATAGGTCATATACCCTTCCTGAGAATATAGGGTTCTCTGTGGCAGTTTTCTCTATGAACCTGGTTCTGCCTTGTAGGGACCACAGACTTCTCTGAGCACCTTCAGGTGCTTTCTCTAAAAGTTTCTCAAAACCTCATCTAGCTGAGTTCCTAAAACAGATGCTGTTGTCCAAAATCAGGAGTAGGTAAAGGCTTCTTCCATCCTCTGAAATTGTACTGGCAGGGTATTATTTTCTCTCTTGAGCTTTTTTTATCCTAGTATTACATCTTGACTGTTCCTTTTCGTCCTCTTAAATATTTGCCTTAGGAGCAGCCAGCTTGAATTTAGAGACTTTACAAATCTTAAGTAAACTTAATATCTCATGAGTAGCATGTGGTAATAAGATAGAGAAGCAAAGGGGCTACATGGATAAAACGTACATTTTTTTGAGCAAGTGATTATGATATGTTAGGAAGAAGCAAATGCTGGGAATATACTCTAAATAATTAGCTGGCCACAAAGATCAGTGCAGGTATGTCCTGGGTGATGCACCAAGTTCCTCGTAGATGTTTTATAAGCATTAGGAATTTATTGCATGAGATAGGGGATGTTCTTGAGCCACAAGGTAATGACAGTCAGGCATCACAGGTGTGAAGAAATGTACAGTTTTTACCTTGTGTGAGAAACAGGAGAAGAAAGACCTGCAGGCCACAGAAAGTTGACTGACACAAATGTGAGTTAGAGGAATCCATTTTCTACCCCTTTATGCCCAGTTATTGTCTACCACCATCCCTTTTTGGAGGAACCTGGTCCCTTTTGCTGCTGGAGAAGGACGTGAAGCCAGGTATGCAGCCTGTTTTCAGAGCCTTGAACATGCCCTTTGTCCTGTGTGCTACTGCCTTTCTCCAGGATTTTGGTCACTTTGTCTCAAAGACCTTTTCAGCTGTCCCTTGAGGCAGATGTGGGCTGTGAGTCTGGAAAACGAGATGGAAGAAATGGACCTGTCGCATCAGTTGCAGTGGTTTCTTTTCCAGACTGATTCTCAAAAGCTGTTAACTTTGTAATGACAGTATTGCAGAAGAGGCCAGTGTGTGCCAATTCCCATCATTTTTCAAGCTGAGGAGAGCAGTTGTTTTGCCGTTTGTGTTTCTTGCCTCTTCGTAGGCACGTGGTGGTTGTATAAATCCTGATTTTTTTGCTCTGCTCACAGTAAGCTGTTCTCAGTCATTTTCTAGGTGTAATCCTGTCACAAAGGAAGAGGGCATCTGTCAGGCCTGCTCCAGGGTTGGTAGGGGTGCCCATCTTTTTGAAAACAGGAAATTCTCTCACTGCAGGTTGTTATGCAGCCCCTAGTAAGCAGAGAGAAGGCTGGGGCTGGTGTAGTCTGCCTGAATAGTCTGGTCACCTCCTTGTGCAGATGCCTCTGTTGCCGACGGCTTCAGCCTGTATGGGTACTTGGGACAGAAGAAACTGTTCAGTTAGGGGACAAGCTATAATACCTTCCTATCTTCCCCCCCTTTTCTGCCCGCAGGAGAAATTTGGGGGACTCTGTGGCATAGTTTTACCATAGTGTCTGTTTGCATAGCTGTGGGGTGAGCCTGAACCTCAGTGAGGGGAGCCAGAGGGGCTGTGAGCATCCCAGCTGCGTTCCGGTGGTGGAGCAGGGCAGAGGGCGGCAGCTCTGCCCCATCAGGCTCTCCTCACAGTTGTTAACTGCACTTTGAGCATCGGCCCAGTGTGTGTTCACTTCAGTGCCTGAGTTGAACTGGTGTGTGGTTGCTGTGGGAGAGGAAAATGTCCCTTGCTGCAACCCCTGTGCCCCTACTCCTTCCCTGTTTTTTTGAAGTGGTTGTGCCAACAGTGATTTGCAGCTGATGACCTGCCCCCCTTTCCTAGTGTCCTGCCAGTAGAACAAGGCTTTCACCAGCTTACATTGAATTACAGGTGTAGGGCTGGAGGGACTTCAAGAAGGAAGGGACTGCAATCAAGTAGCATCTGTATCTGGTGTTTATTCTTTTTCTCAAAAGAAAAACAAACAAACAAAAAACCAATGTGCTGGAGATTCTGCATAATAGATAACCTGTTTCAGTATATCACCACTTTGGCACCGTGTAAATTTGTTTCTTCATCTCCAGGCTGAGTCTTGTTTACCATTTGAGCTGATGCTGCATGTAGAAGAAGAGTTGAGCACTTTCCCCCTTTCTTGTGACTTCTAATGTCTACAGACTGTTCTGTTCCCTTCAGTGTTATCTTTTTAAGACCAAACACACCCAAGTCCTTTAGTTGTTTTTTTCCAGGTTGTGCTTTCTACACTCTGATTTTTATTTCTTTCCACTGGAATGTCTCTGATTTTTGCATCTCTTTTATAAAGAAGAGTATGTGAGGCTGAGTGTAGTTGGCTGGCTAAAGTCTTCGCTTGCATGGAGCAGGAGAGAATCCTTGCTTCTGTGTCACAACTACAGTCTAGCTATTGACATGTCCCTGGATGTCATTTGCCTACTTTGTAACAGGCTAATGTTGCTGATTTGGAATTAATTTCTGAATCAGTGTAATGCATGTATGCATTCTTTTTCCGCCACATTGGAGTTACTGTCATATCCATTTGATTTTTTTTTTTCCCTTAGTATACTGTTTTGTACTGATCTTTACAGAGGTTGTTTTGATAGAATGCCATAAGTAGGTCTAGGGGTTCTGCAGCCAGATCAAAACACTGTAATAAGATGCTACAAAATCCTGAGCTGGTTTGAACTTGCTATGTTGAGGGACCTTTTCTTGTCCAAAAAAAAAAGTGATGGGGTTTGTATGAGTCAATAGAGTTGACACTTGAGCAGACATTATCTTGCCACAAAAAGTTTTAGTAGTTCTTCCACAGCTACCTAAGCCGGTCTCTTCATTGGTTCCTTCCTGCATCTTCCCTGCTCCTGATGTCCATGGTCACCGTGCTTGGAGCTTGGTGTCCCCTTCAGAGGAGCCATGGGACCCTGTCCTTTAATTGTCTTTTTGGTTGCTCACTGCAGCTGGGCCTTCCTCCTGCACTGATCCAGTTCAGGGACTGAAACTGGAAAAGGGTCAAGCCTCTAAAAAAGTAGTTTTTCTGCTAGTTTGTCCTGACCTTGCTCACTCATAGAGTCACGTGTGAGCATGGGGGGGCACAAGGGGCAACACTGCCCTTTTCAGCGGCAGTAAGCGCTTGGATTGATTACAACACCCTGGATTTTGTCTTGATATTTCAGGCCCCTTTCTGTCTGGCTGTTACTTAATGCTTTGCTGTCTTTATCACTTTCTTATCTTATAGGTAACTACAAAATGATCATTTAACTTGATCAAGAGTCTTTCAGAGGATTGAACTTACCGGTCTATTAACTTAAGTCTTCTCCCACCTTTTTTTTTTTTTTTTTAATCTTTTCGTAAAAGTAGGTGAGGCATGATGGTTCTTCAGCCTTCTGTGGCCTTCCTGTATTCCTGTAAATTTTCAAAGGTGGTGACTAGCGCTTCAGAGATTACTTTGGCTGGTTTCTTACATGCTTTCAGGTGAATGCTCTTATTCCCTCTCAATCTACAGCTGTTTTGTGAACATTTGTTAAGCTTTTCTAACCCACTCTTTTCTCCCATTTCCAAATTAATTTTGCTTGTCACATTTCACTTTTTCTTCTAGACACTGAAGAAGCATTTGTACTTCAGCCTCTGCATCATTTGCCTTCTTGTTTGCCAATGAGAATGTAATTATCTTTATTTTCCTCTTCTAATATGCCCACTTTGCTCCAGTTTTCTTGACTGAGGAGTTCTTAGTAACAGCTGTGCTGATTTTGACCAATATACGTCTAGGAAAGAATGAAAATAGGACAAGTATATATGATATTTTCCAACTACGATTCCAGCCCCCAGCTCCTTTCAGATAAGGGGATTTCCTGAGTCCGGTGTGAGCTGTCTAACCATGAACAATTAATGGATATGTCTTTCTAGTACTTCTGTGTCTTTTGTTGAATCTATGTAAAATTTTCCATCCTTTTTGGAGAAGTACTACTACACAAGTTATGTGCTGGTGAAGAGTCACATTTGTTTGTTGTGTTTTGAAGCTGCCACTCACTGGCTTCATATGATGGCTGTTAGCACTTATGTCTGAAGAGATGGTGAATCATCTACCCCTGCTCCCTGTCTTTACACCACTCATGATTTTACAGACCTCTGTTGTGTTGCCTGTCTTGCAACTTAATTTGTTACATGGATGCTGTTCCATGGCAAAGAGAAGACTTACCTGGGCAGCATCTCTGGTCAATACCTTTTCTGAAGCCTTAGGACACTGAAGGGCGAGGACAAGGGTACGGGGAGTCCTTGTCCAGTCCACCTCAGGGGAGATGCTGAAAGCCAGATTTCACAAGGTGTCTCATGTGCAGTTTCGTGCACCCAACAATAAACAGCCTCTCTGTGCTTTTGTACTGTTTTGAAATCAGAAGGAGTTTCAGATGTTCCTTATGGGGATGTGTACATATGCTAAGATGCTGAGGGAGGGGGTGGTATGAGGCCTTTCCTCCAGGATGGTGGGAGGGCATGCTCTCAGAACTGCTCTCCCTTGCTCTTTTCAGAAATTGGCCAGCCTGGCTGAAAGTCCTTAGCGATGACAAAACAAAAGCTTCTGCTTGATTGGATGCTGTCATTGTTTCTGATCGTGGCCTGTGAAGCTCAGCAGCTCCCAAGGCGTCATGTTGCCGCTAGTTCTGGTCCTCTGTGTGAGAAGGAGGCAGAATCCTGGGGAAACCTTTTCAGCAGCGAGCGGCTGGACGCGTGGATCTGTTCCCTCATTGGTTCGTTCATGGTGGGGCTGAGTGGGGTCTTCCCCTTGCTGGTGATCCCGTTTGAGACAGGAGCTGCTCTGCGGTCAGAAGGTAAGCCTGCTACCTGCATTAGCCTTGCTGAAGCCAAAGTCTTGGGTTGTGACTGAACGGCACAGTGATGAACAGGACCTTGTCACAGAAATACTGTCCTTTACAATAGGCCATCCATTCCAGTGCTTTACAGTATCACAGTATCACAGGATGTTTGGGATTGGAAGGGACCTCAAAAGATCATCTAGTCCAATCCCCCTGCTGGAGCAGGAACGCCTAGGTGAGGTCGCACAGAAACATGTCCAGGCGTGTTTTGAATGTCTCCAGAGAAGGAGACTCCACAACCTCCCTGGGCAGCCTGTTCCAGTGCTCTGTTACCCTCACTGAGAAGAAGTTTTTTCTCAAATTTAAGTGGATCCTCTTGTGTTCCAGCTTGATCCCATACCTGGCAATTTGATAGGGAATCCTCAGACAAATGCAAGCCCTGGACAGAGCTTGTGCAAAGAGTATTGTTTGTTTTGTACCCTGCTTAGTCCAGGACCCTCTCACACCCAGCCAAGTGATGCAGGGGCTTTTTCTTGCACTCTAGCTATTTGTTTTGTGCTCTCTCCTTTGAAACCTTGCTTTGCGGATGCTTCCAATTGAGATCTCCTTGTGCAAAATCTCAGCTGGAGATGTTTTGGCTCCTGGCTGAGTTGTGATTGGTTTTTGTTTCTTTTTTTTTTTTTTTTTTAGCTGGATCACACCGTTTGAAGCAGTTGTTGAGTTTTGCAATTGGTGGACTACTGGGGAATGTGTTTCTGCACCTTCTACCTGAAGCCTGGGCCTACACATGCAGTGCAACGACAGGTATGAAAGCCTTATGTGCCTAGAAGCAGCCTGTGCTATGCGTACTGCTACATTTTTTGAGTCTGTTCTGTCTTGAAAACATGAGCCCAGCCAGGCTGGGCCAGCCCCAAAACTGGTCTATGCTGGTATTTTCTTTCAAACAATGTCTACAAGCACATTTCTAGGGAAGGATATAAGAACAATAAAAACACATGTAATACTTCATGTTTGTACTCTGCAGTCCTCCAAAGATTTTGAAATTGGAGGCTTCCTGAGTTGGCCATGGTTTCTTTATGTTTAGTAACTTGCAATAGATTTCTTGTCTATCAACTTTTCCTATCTTGCCTTGAACTCCTGTAAATATCTGTTGATTTTTATTTGTCCTTTCTGTAAGGAAAGGGAACGAATCTTTAACCTGGTGGGAAGGTGTGAATGTGTGTGTTGTCTGGTACATGGAACATGTGCACCATCGCAGATGGGGATTCTGCCCCATCAGATGCATCTTGCCAATAAATCTGTCCTAGAATTGTTTTGGTTGGAAGACCTTTAAGATCATAGAATCCAACCGTTAATCTAGCACTTGCAAGTCCACCACTAAACCACGTCCCTAAGTGCCACAGCTACATGTCTTTTAAATGCTTCCAGGGATGGTGACTCAACCACTTCCCAGGGCAGCCTGTTCCACTGCTTCACAACCCCTTACATGAAGAAATTTTTCCTAATATCTAATCTAAACCTCCCCTGGCACAACTTGAGGCCGTTTCTTCTCATCCTGTCACTTGTTACCTGGGAAAAGAGACTGGCACCCACCTCAGTTCCTTCAGCTGCTCCTCATAAGTCATGTGCTCTAGACCCTTCACAGGTTTTGTTGCCCTTTCTTGGACATGCTCCAACACCTCAATGTCTTTCTTGTAGTTAGGGGCCCAAAACTGAACACAGTATTTGAGGTGCTGAGTACAGAGGGATGATCAGTTCCCTAGTCCTGCTGGCTACAGTATTTCTGATACAAGCCAGGATGCTGTTCGCCTTTTTGGCCACCTGGACACACTGCTGGCTCGTGTTCAGCCAGTTGTCAATCAATACCAGATCCCTCTCTGCCAGGCAGCTTTCCAGCCACTCTTCCCTGAGCCTGTAGTTCTGTCTGGGGTTGTTGTGACCCAAGTGCAGGACCCGGCATTTGGCCTTGTTAAACCTCATACAATTGGCCTCAGCCCAACAATCCAGCTGGTCCAGATCCCTCTGTATGGCCTTCCTACCTTCCAGCAGATCAACACTCACACCCAACTTGGTGGTGTCTGCAAGTTTACTGAGAGTGCACTTGATCACCTCATCCAGATCATTGATAAAGAGATTAAAGAGAACTGGCCCCAATACTGAATCCTGGGCAACACCACTTGTGACTGGCCGCCAACTGGATTTAATTCCATTCACTGCAACCATTTGGGCCTGGCCATCCAACCAGTTTTTTACCCAGCAAAGAGTACACCCATCCAGGCTATGAGCAGCCAGTTTTTTCAGGAGAATACCATGGGAGACAGTGTCAAAGGCTTTACTGAAGCCTAGGGAGACAATATCCACAGCCTTTACCTCATCCGCTCAGCAGGTCACCTTGTCACAGTGTTACTCCTAGAGCCTGTTTCTTGGGACTAACTAGGGACCCTCTGCTGGGTACTTTGACCTCCAGGAGCCCGAATGTGTTACCTTCTCAATCTTTGTTCAAGAAGTCATGGCAAGTTGTCCATAGAGCCATGACAAAGATGGGGCCAGGGGCCAGGGGGACAAAAAGGAAATGCACATGACAGAAACTTGTGTTCACCAGTGAACTTAGCTCTGTTTGGGTTGGGATAGAGCTTGTGGTATCCAGTGTATTTCCTTCACCAGAGTTCTTGAAACCTGTAGTGATTGTATCTCTCTGCTTCAGCAAACGCATAGCTTAGAAGGCAAGTGCTGCTGCATCCCACCCCTTGAGAATTCAAGAAATCATTTCCCTGCTGGAAATGTGAGAGAGAGAAGAGGAAGCCTTGAATATCACAGACTTCATTGCACCTGTGTCTGGGGATTTCAAATCTGCTGGGCCTTTGGTCCTCTTCTTCCTCACAGCTCTGGTGTTGCCAGCAGAACCTGCTGTCCTTTTTCTCTCCTTTCCACAGTGGATCCCAGATGACTCTGTGTTCCTGCTCTAGCTCATTTGCTTCTGCCAGACTGTCCTGAAGCATAAGTGTTTCTTTGACCCATGTAAACCCCATTACAGAGTCATTCTGTTCTTCCACTGCAATGCAATCTCCTTTTCTGCTGCCAGGCTGAATGGTTGATTTTCTCACAAGCGTGGCTGTAATTGAAAAGAACGTTTGTAGCTTTGGGCTTAATAACTTACCCAGGTGTGGCAGAAAGGGGAAGGTGAATCTGCATCTCCACTAATGGCAGATTTCATGTCAGGGCTTGCTGCTCAATAGATACAGCTGCAGGATTTGTGTTGATGTAATCTTCCCTTGCCTCTGGAGCTCAGGGAAATTCCCAGTGTTGTCAGGAAATATTCTGGATTGCACTATTGAAGGAAAAGGAATGGGATCTCTCACTCTGAATTGTTAAGTTAAACTAATTTGCTGTGAGATATGTTTGCTCCTTATTCCTCGCAGGAGATGTTTCCATTGTCATTTCTTGTTTTTTGTCTTGAAACTGTTGTTAAACCGAGCTAAGGTGGATTCACATGTGGGAAACACTGTAGTGACATGAAGATTTCTCTCTTGTCCCTCAGGAGAAGGGCAGAGCTTTCAGCAGCAGAAGCTTCTTGGTCTCTGGGTGATCACTGGTTTCCTGACTTTCCTGGTGCTAGAGAAGATCTTCCTAGAGAACGAAGAGAAGGAGTGCCCTGGTGTGGTAAGTTAGCAGCCAGAGGGGAGGGAGTGCTGCTCTGTTTGGAGCACTGTGCTAAACACCTTATCTGACAGGCTCAGCAGATGATCCTGAAGCTTATCTATGCCTTTGGGAGCTTTTTGCCACCGAACTCTAGAAGAAAGGTGTTTCATCTCCAGGCTTTGGTTTTGTGGTTTTAACTTAGATTTCTCTTCTCTGGGCTGGTTTGGTTCTTGATGTGGTCTATGTAAAACAGAGCTCCCCTTTCATGGGGACTGGGAGCTGGAGTACTCTGCAGATGAGACTCTTGCTCGAGTCAGCTTTGAGGAATGACAGCTTGCTGATGCACGTTCCACTGAGCTGTCGTGGCTCACTCCACTTCTGGGTCCTCAGTCAGGACAAAGACCAACCTTTTCTGGAAGGTGTTTCTCACTGCCCGCTCTTCTTGGGTAGGGCCCGCACTAGGCATTTGTTCAGTTAACTTTATGTGGTGGAAGGGGTTTATGATTGGCCAGGTAATACTAAGTAATGGTTCAGAGGACAGTCACCCAACTGCAAAGGAGCAATGTAGACAGAGGTACCAGAAGGTCATTCCAAGATAGAGGAGAGCAGCTAGTCATCAGACATCTGCACAGCTCCTAGCAGCAGCTCTGATAGACAATTCAATCCTTGCTGTGCCATGACTTTTGAGAGGTGAAACTGCAGGTCAGGCACTGAATAGGAGCAATTAGGTGTTATTTTGACTCAGCTTTGAAGTCTGAAAGGAACTTAATATTCGCATTTACAGAGAAACTGAAGTCTGAGATAAACATTTTGTTGTTTGGACACTGACAATGCCAGCTACAGAATAATTCTCTAGACTTAGTTATTCTGATGCACTGGGAAGAGAAAGACTTTTTCTTTCCCCCATTCCCTTCCCAGATGGAGTTGTATTTCTCGGGGCCGCAGCTGCCAGCAGGAGTGGCAGGCTCAGTCCATTGTCATTCCGGTGGAATGTGGCTCATGCCAAGGGTGTGTGACTACAATTCCTCCTCTCTCTACTTTCCTTCTCTTGGTGATTGAGGAGGTCTTTGTTCTTGTCTCATAATGCTCTCTGAAATCTGTCTCATTTCTGGCAGTTGTTATTAAACTCGGGTACCAAAGTGCTGATTTGCATTGTAAGGACAAAAAGATCAAGATGAAGATTGGATTTCTGACCTTGATTCATGCTCATTCATCACTGACAAAAAAAGCAGTGACAAGTTGTTTTCCCCTACTTTAGGGCTGTGATTCCAAAGCACCAGCTGGAAAGATTCCAAATGGAAGTGGCTACCCCCTGCAGAAGGTGGCAGGCCAATCCCAAAGAGCAGGAACAGGTTCAACTCGGTGTAATGGCTCCTCTCTCCAGTCTTGTCCAAAAGACAACAGAATCAAGGTAAGAGACCCACAAACTGACCTTTGTATCTTATGTTTTCAGGGCGCGTATTTTAAAATTCAGTTAGGAGGATGAGTTGTCTGTAGAAAGAACCATGTCTGAGTGAAAAACTCAGTGTTTGAGTGAGTTGTGCTTGATTTTACTCTGTCAAAGTGTCTGTTAAAGTCACAACAGGGAGGAAATAGAAGATTTAGAGAAAATCCACTCTGCGGCTTATGCAAAAGAGGCAAAGCCACCATTGTGAAGGCATAAGCGTGATGATGTGCATTTTGACTGAATCCTGAGACCAAAGTACAGTACTTTCACGTTTTATTACTCTATATCTTGTAGCCATTATATCTTTATCTGCTTAAATTTTTGTACCTCGATTTCTCTGTTCTCTAGTGCCTGCAGTGTACCAGTTGTGAGCTGCACATTTCCTTTTAAGGCACCTTTTGGGAATCTTCTCATAGTTGAAGCTACCTACTGTAAAACTTAGAAGTTCACTTTCTCAGGTTAGCAGTTTATTTGCTGCCAAAAAGGGCTTCTTGTCCACTTCTGCCTCCAAACCTGTATTTCTCGTCAGTTCCTTTGCACTGGACTTGATCTGAGCCCACAGTGAACCTTTTCAGGGAGCTAAACAGGCAAAGAATTACATCTTTTTTTTTTTCCCCGTAGGTTTAGTTCTCTCCTGCCTTCTTGAATCACCTTGACATGTAGACAGGCAGCCTATAGTGCTGGGATAAGAGAGATCAGGAAGCTCATAGGGACGGGCAGTGGAGAAGGAAAAGGAGTACTGTACCACCGGGCAGTGGTGAACCTTTAGATTGGCTTTGCTTTCAGTTTTACGTTACTATCTTTGCGCTGCGGAAACCCCTGTGTGGGTGAACATTACAAGCAAGAGAGTAAATGATCACTTTGTGAAGGAGAACCTATAATTTGAGTTTGAAGGCTCATAAAAATGTGCAAGACTGTAGGAGAGTAACTATGAACAGGAAGTGCGGTTGTAGGAAGTAACCCAAACCTGGATTATGTGGTCAGTCAGAGACTCTTCAGTCTTTCTATTTCAGATATGGTTTGCTGTAATTTTGTAGCTCTTACTACACAATGTGAAAGATACGCTGAGGTCCTGTGTACTTTCTGTATCTATCACGTTCATGTAACCTATACAGAACACCGCACAAACTGCAAGGTGCTGCATTGGCATTTCTAGAGGTGATAGTGATGAAGAAACCAATATTACTGGGTTATGAAACATTGTGGCATTATTTTAGAAAGGTTTATATAAGGAACTAGGGACTTAGAGGATGGCTAGTCTACCACTGATTGCAAGTAGAAATGAAACACTGACGGGAGACAACTGCTCAGGGCCTGGTCCTAATGTAAAAAATAATAATAATGTAATTAATGCTCTTATAATGTAATTATGATCTTATGAAAGATAAATAATTGTCAATCAGACACTCTTCCCCCGCCTTTTATTCAGTCATAAGATAGTTCGGTAAAGGTAATGACATTGGTAAAAGTATATAAAGCAACTTTCTCCCACGTTTGAATAAAACTAGTACTGCAAGAAATCAACTTTGCTAATATTAACTGTATTAAAAATCAGTTATTATATATTACCAACAGTGACTGGATTAATGCAGCCCCTCTCAAATCTGTTCACTGGTGGCTTATGATTTTTGTAAGTGATTATTTATAAAACCAATATATCTTCACCTTTGCAGATGCTACTATATTACTTAAGTGGCACATTGTGACTGCATGAGGTGAGTGATATCAGCTAAACTGAGTGACTTCATCAAAAGAGCTGAATTTTTAACATGTTTTGATACATGCAAATATTAAGGAATAGATTAAGAGAGAATGCAGATCACATTTACAAGTTAAGGACAGTTTCTAGGAAGTCAATGCCTTGGAAAAAGGTATGACAATCACAATAGGAAATTGTTTGAACACATTCTTCCATTATGATTCTACAGCCGGGAGGATGAGAGAGTAGGAAATAGTATATAAGAGGCAAGTGTTCCTCTTTCTGTATAGCAGTCATGAACCAACTATCTGACTTTTTCCAGTTGTGTTATTCACAATAACCAAAATACTACTGATAATTTGTAAAGGTATTGAAAGAGAGGTGAAATGACTATTTTAGATTTGCAGTATGTAATAAGAGGTGCTTTTCTTTAGCCTTTAGCTCTGCAGATGTGACAGATCTGGGGCGACTTAAAGTATACAAACACCCATGTAAGAGGCATGACTAAATTCAGATAGTTAAAGCTATACCAAACAGTAGCAGACTAGAAATCAAAGACAACTCTGTAACTGAAGGTAACTTGCCAATGGACCACCTTACCTTAGAGACATAGTAGATTCTTTATCACTTGTGGACTTTAAGCTGTGATCTAAGCTACTTTCTACAAAGTACACTATAGCTTAAGAAACAATGGGCTTCGTGCAGAAATTGAATAAGATTCTTTCAGTTGTGTTATGTAGAAGGTCTAGACAAACATGGAGGGCCCTTCTAGCTTTAAAATCCTAACACGTCTGTTCAGTCTTACAGACTGTTGTCAGTATGCATGAAATAGAAACTAATGAGTTAATGTGTGTAGTTTTAAGTTTCTACCTTCTGAGCATATAATCTGAATGTTTTAACAGTCTTTCTGTTAGGGGGAAAATTACCAAAACTACCAAGATATTCCTGTGGTTTTAGCCTGTTTCCTTAGGCAACAACATAAGCGTTCATTCCATCTGTCTGTCCATCTGTTCTGCCCTTCATTTTCAATAACTTTTGAACCCATAATTAATTTTACTTGAGTTCAAAAGAGGATAGAAGTCTTGAGGGTAATCAAATTTCTTCAAGTTCCATAAAAATCAGCATTGCGCTAGAGGAGGAATGCAAACCCTGGCAGAACTTAGATGCTGCCTGCTGCGTGGCAGGTCCGCCTGGCTGGCAGGTCAGCAGGTAAGTCCGACTGCGCCTGCCTGGCGTGGAGCGGCCGTCATGCAGTGCAGAGCGGGGAAGGAACATGCAGGGAAACGGCGTTGCTGGAAGTGAGCAAAGTAGGTGCTTGCAAAGAAAAGAGAGAAAGCTGTAGCAAGCCAGACTTCTTTGGTTCTGCTGTTCACTCAGTAACCTCCTTTTTTTTTCAGAAAACAAAGGGAAAGATGCTATTTAAACAAATGAGGTGACCTTTCCGGGCTTAATGATTAGTAAGCTGTAATCAGTCGTCCTTTGTCTATATATTTCAGAACTTCTGCTCTTGAGCTGCTGCTGTAATAATTTGTCCTAGCTTGAAAACTGCAGATGGGAGGCTACCTTTGCGCCCAAGCATAGATCAGTTCTGTCCTGTATTGCAGCCTTAATTCCCTCAACAAGCAAAAACTTTGTAGAGTACTTCTACCTTGCTTATTCTCTCTTTTTCCCTGTGGCACATGGGGTCCTTGCTGATTTGTAGAAGTATGTTTTATTTTACAGTGACGTTAATTCTGAAGCGTGAACATAAACACTTCATCTGGCTGTGCTCTTTATGAGCAACGAGAACATCCTATTAGGAATTCACAGAATGTAAATGTCAGAGACTCATAACTGTCAAATCAACCCAATTTATTTCTGAGCACTCCAAGGCTTAGCTTCTTTCAGTGACAGCTTTTGGCCAAGCCACTGACAAGAAAGAGTCATAATGTTTTAATCATGAATTCTATTTTTTCCATGTGCAATGATATAGGAAAGCATTTTTGTGTAAAATTTATGTGAATAATTCTTATTAGCCTGTGGAGAAAACACAATCACATAAAATCCCAACATGAAAAGGAGAAATTTTAGACAGTCATATTTGACGGAAAATGAGGAATGAGAAGGAAAACTGCTATATTTATGGGTCTGCCTACATGCGTCCGTTTGTGTTCGTCTTCTCACCAAAACATGCAGGGAACTTCTGCATCTATTGTGGAGATGTTGCTTAGATTGTTACTTAAATGTGACCTGTTGTTAGGCTTTGCTTAATTCTTAATTTTCATATTTAATCATCAATACACTTTTAAAAATTGTCCGGAGGTCCGGAGATTTTGCCATAAAAGGGCCTTGCAGAAAGGTGGTACTTTGGAGAGAGACGCTTGACAGAAATCCCCACCTGAACTGCGGCATCTGGATGGCAGGAAGAAAAGATGCCCCAAGCAGAGTTTGATAGAAACAAGGAAGAGCAGAAGACTAAAAAGAGCCCAGGAAACCCAGACTAGTCTAGACGGTCGCTTGACTTGGCTGGATGCTGCCCTGTGTGTAAAGTTAATGTATGCCAGCTTTATTCTTGCAGTCTAGAGACATCCTGATGTATTGGCTAACCCCTGGTTTGATAATAATTTAAACTGCAGTGCCATGTAGTGAACTGCAGTATCTCAGGACCAACACACAGTAGTTTTTGTTAAATCTAATGGGGAAAACAAACAAACAAACAAACAAAATCAAACTTGTGAGTAAGAGAGCTGGGGTGGTACCCTCATAAGTCCCTTTAGGTCAAATACTCAGAATTTGTCTGCAGATGACCATAATTAGCATGATAGGGAGGTCTAACATGGAGAAGGACTTGTGAGGAAGGAAGCTGCTTTATTCTTATAGTTTTAAGAAATGTGTTTATATGCAAATGTGTATACACGCTACCCATCCTTCTAGCAGGTGGCTTATGGGTGACTGTCATCGCTGTCTTCTCTTTTTATCCTTTGTTAAGGGAAAGCAAACCCACGAGCACAATCTTTTTTAGTACAATGCTTGGAAGATTTGTTTAGTTATAAAAAGCACTTTCAGCAGCATTTGCTCTGTTGCATTGTTCTTGCCAGCTTTTGAAGAAGTGATACTTTACTGTTGGATATTAAAGTACATGCCTAGAAAAACAAGGTCAGGTCATACTTGAAGCCAGTCACCTGCGTAAATTAGTGTTACCTAAAATTGGTTTGATTTAGAGTCAGGTATATTCTTGCATTTTGGCTTTCTTCTTTTTCCTTTCTCTTTTTCTGTTTCTAGAGCTCTTTGTCATTTGCATAAGATCATTATCATGATCTTGGACAATACTTGCCTACCTTAAAACTTCATTTACTCTAAAACTGAATGTAACATTTAATTTGTACTGGAACATTGACATGGTTTATGATCTTCGCCAAAAGTGCTGTGTCCTGATCTTTCCCATCTGATCATGACTCTGTATAACCTGTATCTAAGCCATGTGTTTTCTTCTGTCTTGTTATGTCTCTCCCTTTATCAGGGGCTCTTCCTTCTCTTTGCAGATTAGTGGATACCTCAATCTGCTGGCCAACACCATTGATAACTTCACACACGGCCTGGCAGTAGCAGCCAGCTTCCTAGTTAGCAGAAAGGTAAGGTTTCTGCCACCAGCTGGGTACTGAACTGGAAAGGCCTCTTCTCAAGTGTGATGCAACATGCAAAAAAAAAAAAAACCCAACCCAACAAACAAAACAACACAAATATGAGAGGAGTTCCTTCCTGTTTTCTGGAAGATTCTGAGGAAACAGAGACTACAGTAAAAAGTAACCCTATCCTGACCTTCTGATGCAGAGCTTCTTCAAAACTGGGACATGTTAGACATTAGGAGGAGGGTTAGCTCATCTACCCTTATGTTGAATAGTTCTAAACTCTGAGTAACAAGTCTTAACTTGGAGAAAGGGGTCTTGACATGCTGATGAAAGTGTCATCTCTCAGAGCTGCAGAACTGTTTCCTAATCACCTCTCCTCTGCTACAGGTTGGGTTCCTAACCACAATGGCCATTCTCCTGCATGAAATCCCCCATGAGGTGAGTGAGCTTTGTATCCTGCCATCATGAGGGATCACAAGGGTGCTCCATCTACTAAGAGGAGCGCTGGGTCTGGTAAACATTTTCTTGTCCCTTTGAAAGCTGCTCCCTCTGGGAGACTGTAACATGGAAAACTAGAAACAGTCTTGAAACACCAGTCTTGTTATGGATGGCCTTTGTGACTGAGAATGTTCATATTCATTAACTATCATCTCGTGTTTTTCTTAGGTTGGAGACTTTGCAATCCTACTTCGGGCTGGTTTTGACCGCTGGAGTGCAGCCAAGATGCAGCTCTCCACAGCTCTGGGGGGAATTCTGGGAGCCTCCTTTGCAATATGTGCTCAGTCACCAAAAGGAGCAGGTAAGGCTCCCTGGGACCTCTGTAGGAATGGGAGAGGAGGCCTGTCATTGTCATGTGTGTATCTTCTTTCCCTTCTCTGTTCTCTCCCATGGCTTTGTTTCAGTAATAAGAAAGCTTTCTCTATTTCTGCAGGGGATACAGTAGCCTGGATCCTCCCTTTCACTGCTGGAGGATTTCTGTATATTGCCTTGGTAAATGTTGTGCCTGATCTCCTAGAGGAAAAGAATCCTTGGTAAGTGTTCCCTCCTGTTCTGCCGCAGCAATTGTTTCTGCCAGGGAGCAGGGATACAACCCTTCCCCATGCCTATTCTGGGAGCACATGAATGCCAGCTTTCCAAATCTCATGGGCAAGGCTGGAATCTAGATAGATTGCTGTGCTAACTATTGCATTTATGAGACCACAAAGACCATATAAAACATAAGAACCTTCAACTGGGTCAGTCCCAAAGATCATGCTAGTGCTGTATGTAGCATGACCAGCTAGAGCAGGTTGCTCAGAAACAGGTCCAGTAAGGTGACTTGTTCTCAGTATTGGGGGTTAACCCCAGCCAGCAATCAGGACCCTGCAGCTGCTCGTTCCATGCCCCCCTCCCCACTCATCCCCCAAGTGAGATCATAATACTAATGGTAGGAAATATCTCATTGGCCGGCCTGGATGTCCGTCTAGGTGCTGTCCTTCTGTGTTCTCTCCCAGCTTCTATTTGCACCTGCAACTGGAAAGTTGAAAAAGTCCTTGGTCTCCTTGGCAACATCCAAAACATCGATTCCTCACATTCTTTTCATACCAACTCTAAAACACAGCCTGCCTACTGGAAAGGAAACATTAACTCTGTCCTGGGAAAAGGCATGGGAAGTTCAGTGTGTTACCACATCATTCACATGCTAAATCCAGAACGAAAGACTGTGATAATTACTAAAAAGAAAATATTCCAGCTACTGTGAAGAAAATTAACTCGATCCCAGCAAAATCACCACACCCAGTCTATCTTTCTAACTTCTGGCATGATCTGGTTTAGGGACTGTCTGAACCAGGGGCCCACAGAGGTGTGTGTGTGTGATAACCACACGTGAACCTATCTTTCACGTGTTTCTCATGTCCCTTTTTGATGCTATCCATTACTTTAGGCTTCTGCGGTATCCCTTTGGCAGCCAGTTTGCGTAGTTTGACAGTACTGTGCTAAATGATGTTTATTATTTGGTTTTTAGCCTTTTGATTATTGATTTTTATTAGATGTCACTGTTGTGTGAGTAGAAAATAATAGTTTCTTCTCTTTATCATTCAGCATTTCATAGTTTGTTATCGTATCCCACCTCAATTCTCTCTCTTCTGCACTGGTGTATATATATTCTGGTATATTTGGCCTCCTCTCGTCTGTATTATTCTAGTTTCTTGCAGTCTGATTAAGGCTGTAGCAGGCTCAAACCCAGCTGTACCACAGTAAAGGCCCTCCCAGATCCACTAGCAGAGCTGCCCCTGAATGTTCCCTCCTATTTCAGATGTAATGAGACAGCTAACTTCAGTAGTTGCAATAAGAAGCCCTGCCTCACCTGGTTCATTTTGACTGAGACAGTTAAGGAAGTGCTCAAAAAACAGCTCCACAGTTATATCTGAGGAGGCAGGAACTTCTGGTAGAGAACTGTTAATGACCAGTTGGGAGCTTGCTTTTGGGTTGGTAACCTCTTGTGCTGGCAGAGCTGTTGGCAGGGTATGCAGAGGTGGTAGGTACATCCAGCATAAACCTGAGATGATGCTGAAAGAATGGCAAAATTCAGTAGCTTTTTTTTTTCCTTACCTGTACTTGTTAGCTGGATGAGGTCCCAAACGCATCTGTGAGCATGCTGCAGAACTGCTGGTTCTCTTGTGAAAGGACAGGAATGTATACCTGGGTAGCTGCATGACCGAATCAGCTTAAATAGATTTTGAAACCTGAAGTTGGACCTTGCAGCTGAGTGGAACAGATACTTGTCAGTTTATAGACAACTTCTTTGCTTGGGGTGCTGAGAAAGAGTCTTACAGCTGTTATGTTTTCCTTGTAATAGATTTGGAAGGGCAAAGAACAAACCATTTGTGAACCTCTACACTGCTGCCTATTGGGACTGGTCTGTGGCTCCTCCTAATCCTGTTGTTTCTTTCCCAGGAACTCCCTGCAGCAAATTCTGCTCCTGTGTACAGGCATTACAGTCATGGTGCTACTCTCGCTCACAACTGAGTGACCTCTGCGCAGACCTCATGATGCCTCCCAGAGCCACCACAGTGACTCTGAGATATTACAAAGCAATAAGGAACACTAATGTTACTTTCTATGTGTGTGCGTGCAGATCTGGCTGCTAGTATGAGAAGCAGGTGAGAAAGAGGTCTGGCTGTGCAGGACTTCATTCCCTGGCTCTCCTATTCCTGTTCTGCTAAAATCCACACATCAGGGCTTTTGTTTTTTGTTTTGTTTTAATGGAGCAAAAGATACAGTGAGCAGAAATGAACTGAACAACTGCTCCACAGCTAATGGACAACATTTCATTTGGTTCATTCTGATGGAACTACAACTCCCAAGCTCTTGCGTGAAAACAACGGAGGCAATTCCTGCAGCTGATGAAGAGGAGGGACTTGTCCTACCACTCTAAGGGCTGGAGGCAGAAGAGAGATGGCAAAGTAACAATAAACTAACAGCTTTAGCCAGAAGTCTCTACCCACGAGGAGTTACGGTGCTATGAGGTAGAGGGGAAGGGCAGCTTTCCAACTTGATCTCTGACTTTTCATTGACATCACCTGTTCCTAAGGTAGCGTTAGCCTCAGCAGTCCACCTGTTTGGTCTGTTTTGTGTCTGTTTATGTTGAAATCAAGCCCAGAGCTTGAGGCGCTTTACGATAGGTCACTACAAGTAAATGGCTCAGCCTGGAGATTACTCACCTCAGCCCTAACCACTCCAATAGCCAGCACAGCCTGTTTATTTGAAAAATGGTCAGTAAATGTGTCTTCTGTTGCTGTGCTATCAGCTCATGTAAATCTGTAAGGAAAGCCATGCAGTTGCTGCTACTGACCTCCCTTGCTTTGTAACCATTAGCTGAACATGGCTCTGAGCCTGCTCTCAAGACCTGACTCACCCACCATCTGCCTTATACCATGTTTAGAGCTCTCTGGAGGTGTAGCAGTTAGTCCTGCCTGGTGTGCAACAGCAGCCCTAGGCTGTCAAGGCAGAAGTCTGGGCAGGTTGGGCAATGGCTGAATGCTACAGCCTGCTACAGAGCTTTTCCTCTGTTCTTCTGTTCAGTGGAGACTGAACAGAGCATGCTACAACCAAAAATATAGATAGTAGCCTGTTTCTGGGCTTGTTACTTCACAATGGAGTTAGTCTGTTGGGGATGAATGGGTAAGAAATAATACTGACAGCTCTCAAAGGAAGGGGCACGGAGGGACGGGGAAATGGGAAGGGTGAAACTGCTGGTGAAAAGATTTTTTTTTAAGTGGGTCTGGAAAAGCAGTATGCTAAGTAAGAAGAAAAAGGGATATGAAAAGGTGACAATAAGTATGGTTTAAGAGTTTTCCATTGTGTGATGCTTAGGATAAAATTTTTCACAATTTGAGACCAATAAAAATAAATTACATTTTCAGTGCTTTCCCACATCCCAATGGGGCTGACCAGGCCATCGTTCCAAAGAGATATTTTGTTGTCACAGATGTGTGCAGTGTTACTAGATCATCTGTTCTGTAGAGCTTTATCCTCACTTTGCTTAAATCAATTTAAAAAGAGGTCTAATTGAGCTAGTGGAGCAATTGAATACAAAACAGGTGCCACAATGAGAATTGCACCAACTCAGTTCTGTCTCTAAACAGCTTTTGTAAATCAGTGTATCTCTGGTCTGCACAGGGCTTTATCAAGAGGGCTCATCCCTTGAGAAGGGCGATTTGGGTCAAAGCAGCAAGGCAGGTACACTGCCCACAGCGGAGGCATTTACTTCCCTAAGAGATTCCTGAACTGTTGACACAGTTCTTTTTTTATGACAGCTCCTGTCCTACTTTTCAGGGAGCACTGGAGAGCTCATGCTTGCAGTTTTCTCTGCCCAGGAACTGCTGTCTCGAATTTTTTCAGCTTTCCTTACCCCAGGCTAACATCAGTAACTAGTTTCACTGCAACAATGAGGGAGGCTTGGTGCAATTTTTTGATTCCTCTTTATACGGTTGCCTTCCCTTTCCAACTGCTTCCTCTATCATGCAATTTCTGCAAAATCTGAAGGTAGCGTGTGCTTCCTGCCTCCCTGGAAGGAGGATTAATCTGATAAGCCTGCGAGGACTGGTGGCATATGCAAACCCTCTAGTTCTAGCTTTGGGGTGTTTTTCCTCCTCATCCTCCACCCTTCCTCAGAAACTGAGGCTAAGCAGACCCTGTAGTAGGGCTCTGGAGGAAGCAGGTTTGCACAGAAAGATGTGCCTGCTGTTTCCCAAGATGTCTTTCTCAAAATGCGGCTGATATTTAAGCTGAGGCATTGCCAGGGGAGTGCCCATGAGTTGGTGTTGTTGCATCAGCACTGAGCCTTGCCAAGACTGAAAACCACAGTCAGGATTTTGTGCTCAGCGTTCAGGAATGCAAAGTGGATGACACTGAAGAAAGGATTTCTGAGTTGTTTCTCTTGGCTGCTGCCACAGGCCTGGACAGTCTGCGGTTCTTGGGAAGGTACCCTGGTAGAAGGTAGCACAGGCCTTGCGAGAGGGAGGGGCTTGTTAGTTTTGCACTGCATCAGCCCTGGGGCTGAGGATGCAGAGCCTTGGGAGGGATTGGAGCATCACTCCACCACATTTGTCACTTTTGGAAATGCAGAGAGAATTGTATTTTCTAGCTCTATTTTTTCAGCTGCTCTTATGCATTTTCCCCCTTCATCTGTATTGGTCTGCTCTGCATGGAGACAATAGAGATGAAATAAATGGTTTTCTCTGTGTGTGTGTGTGTGCGTTTTTGTTGAAGCTGCTACTTTTCATTGAATTAAAAATTCAATTCACATTTCATTTGAATTGCATAGCAATATCTCTGAGTTAGTCGAGAGAAGTCTGGGCTCTATCTTGCCCTCAGACTTTGACAATTGAAAGAAAAGGTTCTAATTCTGTTTCCCGTTCCTGCTGCCATGGGACTGTGGGCCAGGGCTGGTGTGGTCTGATCACAATTCTTGGCTGCTGCTCTGAGTTCCCTGAAAAGTATCACCAAGTGAGTTGCTCCTCTGTGAGGGGAGAGCTCGCATGGTTAACTGACTATCCAGAGAGTTTTGCAACCATATTTTGTTGTGATCAGTGTGGGTTTTTTGGCATGCCTTTTTTTTTTTTTATATTTTTTATCTAAAAACCTCAAGGCCTACACTGGTTACCTGCCATGTGGGACAAAGGCACAGTCATCAAACACTGTATGTAGGAATTGCACAGGAAGGACTAAGGGGATTTTCTCTACCCTTCAAAAACATGGGTTTGGAGCATGTGTTATCCCCCTCCTCATTTTAAAGATTTTCAACCTGTGAATGCTGGATGGTAGTAAATGGCCTTCAGTTCTTATCAGGAGTTTTATTTAAGAAGAAGGAAAACTGTAACCCAGGAGCTGGAAGAAAATGAAGGTGGGTAGGTGATCAAGGGCATGACTTAAAGGTCTGGGGGCTTTGCCAGTAATGTAATTTTGGAATCTCTGTCCCTGGATTTCTCTTTGGCTGTGCTGGTATGCCTGCCCCTGGAGCTGCGCTGTGAGGCTTTCTCCCCCATCCCTTTTTCTTTCTCAAAAGCAGTCAACAATAACAAGGATCAACCAGCTGCCTAGTTCACAGGTTCCACAGAGTGGCTCTGGCACAATTGCTGCAGCACAGAAGGGAAAACAATTGGAAGGATTCTCGTACATGTCAACTTTCTAAGGTGGTGGTCTTGCCAAAGCCAAGACCTGTGTTCTGCAACTATAGCCTGAGGAACTGATGTAGAGAGTAGGGTGACATAACAGGATTGCAGATTGAAGAAACATGAAGAATTGGCTCTTTCCAGGAGAGAGGTGCTAAAATTGAAGGATATTTCCATGTTATCTAGAGCAGTGATTGTATTTGAAATTTTATCGTTCTTGATGTGGAAGACTTAATTTAGCTGGTATGTGTATGAAAATTCTTTTGACAGCAGCCCTTTCAATTTGTCTGCCTTGAGGGCACTAATGTGCAGTTGCATGGATGATAATCCCATCTGTCCAGTATGAGCTGCTGAAGAGGATCATGCTGAAATGTGGTTAAAACAAGCTTTATCTGTGGTTGCTGCACATTTCCACCAGGCATAGTGCTGTGGGGAGAGAAGTAGCACCGTGTCCTGGGCAGGGGCCCCGGGAGCAGTCCTGGGGAAGGCATTTGGGTTGTGTTTGTAGCCAAAGGTGCATGAAGTGACAAGTAGGGGTGGGGGAAGGATCTGAATCTCCTACAGTTGAACATCATGGGAGACAATTTAAAGTACTTTTAACAAACCAGACGAAGGATTTAAAAACTGGACATTAAATTTATAATTTAGACTTACCACTAGATCATTTTATCTGGAGGCCAGAATTGAAAACACTGTCCTAACAACTGGCTTTGTGGACTGATCGAGCTGCAGCTGGAGGAACAAGTCCCATGGAACAAACCGGATCAAAAGGGATTTTGTGCCCTGGGAAATGCTGCATTTAACTAATGGCTTGGATTTAGCCAGCTTCTCATTGCATAAAATAGATTGACATTTTTCAGCTCTTCGGGCCTTATTTTCCATTAACTGATGAAGGGTTGAGGAGAAATCGTAATCAAAATGCCAACAAGTGCTGCTGCTAGTGGTGTTTATATTTCATCCACGTTTTACAAAGCGCTTGATCCCCCGAGGTCTGGGTGTTGGCAGGACCGATCTGCGCCCTCCGGCCAGCCCAGCCCGGGCAGCGGCTCCGGCGCCGGGAGGGCGCGCATGGCGAGAGGACGCCGCGGGGCGGTCGGGGACCCTCTCCCAGCCTTTCCCCAGCTCATCCCGTGCAGCTGCCGCCCCCGCCAGCCGGGCCGCGGCTCCACCCGCACGGCCCCGGGCCGACCGAGGGGCCCTCCCCAGGCCGCTCCGCTGCGCTGCGCGGGGCCGTTAGCGGGGCCGTTGGTGCGCGGGCCATGAGGGTCCTCGTGCCGCGGAGCAGGAGCCTGGGCCGAGTCCCCGCGTCGTGCGGGGGGGCGAGCGGCCCCGGGACCCCCTTGAGGCCGGGCCTGGAGCGCCCTGCGGGCTGCTCAGGTGCGGGACCGAGTCCGCACCGGGGGCCGGGCGGCGCCTGCCGCGCACCCGGTGTCGGGGGGCGGGGGACGCCGGCCCCGTTTCCCTTCCGGGGGCGGCGCGGCGGCGGGCGGAGGCCCCCAGCCGGGCTGCAGGGGAAGCGCCCGCCCCTGCCGCCCCCGGCGCGGTAAGATGGCGGCCGCGGCTCAGGCGCTGAGCGGCTCCGGGCTGCTCCTGGCCGCCGCCGCCCTCGCCCTCCTGGCCGTGGCCATCGGCACCGACTCCTGGTACGAGACGGACGCGCGGCGGCACCGAGAGCGCTGCCGCGGCTTCGGTCACAAGCGCAGCGACCCGCCCGGCTCCATGTCGGCGCCCAGCTCGCACCTGCCGCTCCGCGCCCGTCCCCCGCGGGCTCTGCTGCCCGGACGGCCCCCGGCCCCCGCCCCGGCCGCCGCCGCCGCCGCTCTAGACTCGCACTGCGGCCGCCGCTTCAACTCCACCGTCTCGGGGCTCTGGAGGCGCTGCCACCGCGCGGGCTACGAGCCGGACAGCGAGGAGCTCATCCGGAAAGGTGCGGTGCCCGCGGAGGGGCGGGCGGCCCGGGTCCAGGCCCGGCTCGGCGCGGAGGCGCTGGAGCCCTGCCGCTGTCCGTGGTGCTGAGCGCGGCTGCCGGCGCGGCCCGGCCGGGCCCCGGCTCTGCGGGCGGGGCCCCGGCTCCCGCTGCTGCGGCGTGACCAGCGCGGCGGGCGGGCGCGGGTGCAGCCCCGCACGGGCTCCGTGGCTCCGCTGTCCCTGGCGTGCGGGAAGCGGCGAGCGTGGCTCTGACCCGGTGGCGGGGTCTCGTGTGCCTCCCTGCCTGCTTAAAGTGCTGCAGTGCTGGGTGGGACCGCGTCCGCGGAGAGCCCCTTCTGCGGCCAGAGCAGAGCCTGGCGCTCAGAGAAGGGCTCGGTGGGCATTCCCCTGACCCTGACATTGCATTGTTGAGCCCTGAGAAATGTATGGTAGTGTTTATAGCTCTATAATGTTTGCAGAAAGGGGAAGGGGACCTGTTGTTCGTATTCTAGCATGGGGGAGTTCTCATTGCTGCAGTGGATTGCTAGGCCTTCATGGTGGCAGATGTCACTCAGGGCTCCAGGGGTGACAGCAGAGAAAGCTATGGATCTTCTGCTATTGTGGTGCTGGTACAAAGCCAAGGAGTTCACAAAGTATGAATACAATTCCTGGACTGGATGGTAGAAATAATGTAGTGGGCTGACCCACTAAGTCAAAATAAATGACATACAAAACAAGCTTAAGATAAGAAATGCCATGTATGGTTAGTGATAAATAACAGGACTTACTGTTCCAGCAGGTACATATTAGCACAGGGAGAGTAGGAGTTGGGAGAAGTGCTTCCACTGAGGCACAAAATGGAAATGCTATCTTAAGAAAGTGGGAGCAGTTCTTCAGCGTGGCTTCCAACCGTGACGCCAGTCCTGCACAGCAGAGGATGGATAGACTGCTTCTGTGAAGCTCAGCTCATCTTTGTCTGTTCTTCCCAATGCTCAGCAGTGACTTTTAGAAACTCTAGTGCCATGTGATTAGCCTCTTTCTCTATTTAATCTCCTAGGATCCATTTTATGCATTTTCATTTTTACTTCCATGTCGATTTCATTTCACTAAAAGGCAGCTCATTAATTTATTTCTATTAATTGTGCCTGTCATGTAAAATATTTATCTATTTTTTTGCTTCACATCAAGACAAATACTTTCAGCTCCCATTGAGATTAGCAAAGTGTGGGGGAAGGAATGGCAAGAATACTAGTTTAGTCCTTAATAAGGACTTCTGTTTTGGGGCTATTTTCCCAGCACTACAACAGTCAAACAGAGAGGCAAGAGTCTGCATTCTGCATGCACGAGGGCGTTTCAGGGTGGTGAATGATCTTCCTCAGGGTCTGACGTGTAAAACTGGAGGGACTCTGAATCCAAAAGGTTTTCCTTCTATTTTATTTTTTTCATCAGATATTCTAACAACAAACCTTGTCTTTACCTACAAGCCTTGCTTCCCTCGTATTCTTTGCCAATTAGGTCTGCAGTTGCTAATGTAATGATTTACACGTTATAGAGGGAAATTATTAATAATAGTTCTTCTAGAGTCAGTTCTTTAAATAGATACAATTCTCTTCTTATCCCTTCCCCTGACCTGCTTTACTAGCAACCCTTCCTTGTTCCCGCTGTGTCTCTCTTTTCTCTGCCAATGGTGATTAAGCAGCCTTTTCCAGCTGATGGGCAGGTGTGGCTGTTGCTGAGCTTTTCTCTCAAGCACAATACTAGATCTGGGGCTTGCAAAGAGAAAAAAAAATGTTTTCTTTCCTAGTGTGAGCTAGAGATCATTACTGTGCACCTCTGAATGTCCTGCTTGCTCCTCTATTTGCAGTAATTTTCAGCTAGCTCTTTGGTGAAGTGCGATGCCTTCTTATGTTCCTAATATTCCTGAAACTTGAGATTTTTATAGGCTTTTAGTGACAGAGGAGCAAATAGTGTGTTTTTCTCTTTGGGTGTGTGTGTTGTTTGGTGTGTGGTTTGTTGGTTTTTTTTTTTTTTTTGTGAACGTCCAGTAGTAATTTTGATTAGGGTTTATACCTATTCATTTATTCATTTTCTGGTACCTCAGGAATAAGGTTTCTTTCCTTTCTGGGTCTCTTCTGAGTTCCTAAGTCTATAAGTGCCTGTATCCATTTAGATAATTCCATGGATTTCTAATCCAGTATTTATCTACCTCCACTAGTGCAAAGCAAGTTCTGTGGAAACTTTCATACTTGAGCATTTTAGCCAATGGTGTGTATACATGCACACATTTCTATATAATATGTATTTTTAAAAAATATGTAAAATATATTTGCTTTATGTATTTAAAAGGAAAAAAAATGGAGTAAAAAAATGTAGAACAAAACTGAGAGGTGGGAAATGTTTAAATGTAAGAGGGGAATGATGTGTGAGATTTTTCTTAAAATGCAAAATCACTATTTTGGAACTGTGAAAAAAATAGATAGTTTCATTTAAAAATACAATGAAGAAAGCAAAATAAAAAATAATGAGCAAACCTGATGTGGAAAATGGAGATTAGCAATCGGTAAAAGATAGCAGCTGAAGAACTGAAGGGCTTCTTGGGGAAACTAAAAGGACCTCCATGTGTTGAGAGGGACTCTGTGAGTGTAAGAACTTGAGCACTATACATCATCTTACGGAGCCTGTGCTATGTGGGTTACACACTGGATAACTGATGCTGCAACAAAAAAAGACATTTTGTATGTAGAATTCTTAAGCAGTGAGGTCCTGCAGGGATTTATTATATGCTGTTTAGTGGTCTTCTCTATTAATATGAAAAAAGAGTTGCTAACAAAGTGGTGACAGTAGAAAATGATGAATTTGGAAAGATCCGTTATAACAGACTGCTTTGGATAGCTTGGTGAGTTCATTTGAACAACAAGCATTTTAACACCAGTACACTGAAGGAATTCAAAAATGTTTTTGCTTTTCAAGCTTGCTCTGAGAAGGCTCTGGGGTGGGACTGGTAGGTCTCACATATACTGGGCACATATACAACTTCCCTGATCACTGGAAGTGACTTCTTAGTATTACAGTGTAGCTGAGGAAGCGAGAAGAACCACTGAATGCTTCATCAGAGGAACACAACAGTTTGTGGCAGTAATGAGGCCCTTGAGGAAAAACTGCTTGGTCCTGGTGCCTGTACTTCCCATCCTTTCCAACTGATGATAAACTGGAAGAGTTACAGGAGTGACTATGAGGTCTGTAGAGCATCTATTATAGTGACATATTTAATAAACTCAATCTGTTTGGTCAGACCATTGTAAGTATGATGTCTCAGTAAATATGATCTCTGAGAGTTATCATAGTGTTTTAAAGGACAGTTGATTTACCAGATCTAGAGGCTTTTTGGTGATGATGTGGACAGGGTGACCCCATAGCTGTGATGCTCTCCACAGTCCTGGGCAGAGATGGTAGCAACAGGCCATGGAGCTTCAGTGGCCACTTGGTCCTGGGGCAGGAGGGAGAGGAGGGCCAGACCTCCCATGGTAGCTCAGTGTTGACTGCCCATGGCTGCTGCCTGGCCTTGCTCATGGTGGGAAGGAGAGGACTTCTTCCATCAGTGTGAGAGCCAAGCTCCTGCAAGGTAGGACTGGGCCATGTAGCAGAACAGAAAACAAGAACCTCTCTGCTTCCTCCTCATAGCAGTGGCACAGAGGCAGTGTAGAGAAGAAAACCTGCATGTTTCAAAGTCAGAGGAGACGAAAACTAAACCGAGAAAATAATTGGGGTCTGCTGAGCCCAGGGTTGCAAATGGAATGTGTTACAGCGGGCCTGGATCTGGGTTTCCCGGTGTCTGGCAGCCTAGGGACAAGGGGCCTGTGCTCTGCCTGGGTATCTGGAGGCCCTGAAATTCTTTCTAGCCAGCATCCTCTGGTCTTTCCAGGCCTTTGTGTTGAGTCAGGAGAAAGGACTTGTCTAGAGACACTGACAAGGGTTGTGAGAGAATACAGGAGGGGAACCTGTCTGCAGTTACAATCCTGAATGAAAAACAAATAAACCAACAAAACAAACAAAACACATTCAGGACAAGGTGTGAGAAACAGTGTTGGCTGTGGGATGGCACAGGCATGTGGCTTGGCTATGAAAGTGTCAGTGTGACACTGCTGGATGCAGTTCATTGCTTCTTATGTTTACTTTTTAATCAAGAAAATTGTATATGCAGTGCAACTCCCATAGTGTTCTTTTAATGCCCCTAAGAAATGTACATGTGTTTTATGGTGAGCTAATGACATGAGCACTTGCTCCCTTCTGTACTGTGTTCTCAACTTACTCATGTGCCAAAAAAGACTTGTTTTTCACCACATGACTCCAACCTATTCAAGCCCTTTCCTAAAGGCCAAGTTTTTAATTTTGGCAGACTTTCTTATGGTGCTCATCTGAGTGTGTTATAAGCAAAAATGAAATCACTTTGCTAGCAGGTTTCTGAAACGGAGGGCAGGATGCTGCCCCTGTTTTATAGGCTGGGATTTAAGGTGTGTAAAAGGCTTAGGCCAAAGGACTTACTGGACGACCCTTGCGATACTTTTGACTTCATTATAACTTTGAGGCTGCAAACCTGATTTTTTTTTTTCTTCTTTCTTGCGTACTCTGTGAACAAGGTGTTATATCACTCTAAATGCAGCCTTGTGGAATACCTGGCTATATTTGAGTGTGTAATGTCTCCGCAAATTAGACTTAAGAGATTCACTCAGAAAATAGGAAGCATCAACTAGTGACTGCCAGATGCAAAATCTGAGTACTGAGATTTGCGTGGGTGCATGTTATAATTTTCTGGTAGAAGGTGGGTAGATATCCTGCTGAGAGATCACCCTTGCTGCTTCCCTGATCCTCTGACTGTCTTGCCTACCTGTTTCAGCTTTTCTAGCAGATGTACAGGGAGAGGCTGCCCTTGTTGTGCCTTTGGTGGCTCACACCAGAGCAGGTCCAGCCTGTGCTCTCAGAGAAGTAGGAAACTTCTTACTGGAAACTGGCTTGTGATGGTCTAATCAAAGGCTGTCACCCAGCCCATGGATTAGAGGTCAGAGCTGAGCATAAACCCTAAAATTCGCTAACTCCTGAGCTCTTAGTTTTGTAAACTTACTGTAGGTAGCACTGTATGTGCTACCTACATAAAATTAGAACTTTGATTTCTGGGGAAAAAAGGATTAGGAGTAAAGTTTTTAAACCAGGAGCAGAATGAGTTGATGTTTGAAAACTTCTGAATAGCCAGATTTGTATAAGAAGGTGGAGAGGTTTTACTTCTAGTCTATACACATAAACTCTTGTAATAATACAGAGCAAAGATTTTCCCAGTGACATTTTAGCTGAGGAGTCCATAGCTTTGATCATAAGGGATGTACATCCCTAGTCTTTGATTTTTCTTTAATGAGCTATAAAGGTACTAATCCTTGCCCTTATATAAAATGCTGCTTCATATATAGTACCTTTATAATCAGACTATATAAGTGCATAGATCTTACTTTTAATTAATCCAATGCACTGTAATCTAAAATCCGATGTCATTAGTTTATACCATAGACTTATTTCTCAACAACACATGTAAATCATGTCAATATTGAGATTGAATTTAGTCAACAGTTATAGGTGAAATTTAATTAGATATTGTGACGTGCTGTTTATGGCCTAAGTTCTCCATCCAGATGTTTACAGAGCTTTTGCAGATGAACTGGCATCCTCCATTACTGGGTTGTCTTGCTGATCCATTTGGTCTGGCAGCACTAGACTTGTTCTGAAATAACCACGAGGGGAGTGCACCGCTCCACGGGGGGGGCGAACAGCCGAAGGTCAAGGGCAGCGACTCGGCGTGTGGGTGTCTGGGGGTATCGCTGCCAGTGCCCGCTGGTGTCCGGGGAGGCGGTGGGGGATCACAGCAGGGTAAGGGGTGGTGGGAAGCACAGCTGAGGACAGGGATCACCTTGAAATACTTTGCTGCTCAGAGGCTTTTGGAACTCTAGCTTTGAGTTTTCCCCTTTTAGGGCATGTTCTTTACATGTGGCATGTTCCACTTTAGTAATAAATGTTGCTGTTTCATTAATGTGGGGGAATTCAGATCACCTTTCCCTCCCTGGCCTGATGTCTGGAACTGGCTGGGCCTCTTGTGTGCAACTCCTGATCTTGTGGAGCAATGGCTTCGTCTTTGCAGGTCCTTGCAGGAACCAGGTCAGTACAGCCCCAGTGAATGTTGTTAGAGAACAAAATCCTGCTTCCCATTACTGCAGGAGCAGCACAAAGCCCATTTCTTCTCCTGGGTTTTCTAGCGTCTTTTGCAAAGCTGATGACTGAGTCTGCAGTCCCCTACTAGTGATTGTTCTTAATTAGCTCACTGGCCAATAGATTGTTTCTGAAGGGTTCTTCTGCCCCAGCATTCAAATAGCAGTAATGACCCCACAGCCATTGTTTAAGAGGAACTTTTCGTACTGTTTAGCTCTTTTACCTTTTCTGGCTGTTCTCTTCCACCCACCATTCACATTTATTCTCCACCCTGCCCTGGCTATATTTATAACGGGGAGGGCAAGGCAGCTTTCTCTCCCTCTTTATATCTTCCTGAATGACTTAGACATAGGGGTTGAGGGAATACTAAACAAGTTCGCCGGTGACACTAAATTGGAAGTAGCTGTTGACATTCTTGAGGGCAGAGAGGCCCTGCAGAGGGATCTGGACAAATTGCAGAACCGGACAATCGCCAACCGCATGAAGTTCAACAAGAGCAAGTGCTGGATTTTGCACCTGGGACAAGGCAACTCTGGCTGTACATACAGACTGGGGGACGAGATGCCGGAGAGCAGCTCTGCAGAGAGGGATCTGGGGGTCCTGGTCAGCAGCAAGTTGAACATGAGCCGACAGTGTGCCCTGGCAGCCAAGAGGGCCAAACATGTCCTGGGTGCATCCAGCACAGCATTGCCAACCGGGCAGGGAGGGGATTGTCCTGCTCTGCTCTGCACTGGTGCGGCCTCACCTGGAGCACTGTGTGCAGTTCAGGGCGCCATAGGATAAAAAGGATATCAAGCCACTGGAGAGTATCCATAAGGGCTACAAAGTTGGTGAAGGGTTTGGAGGGGAAGCTGTATGAGGAGCAGCTAAAGCCACTTGGTTTGTTCAGCCTGGAGGAGACTGAGAGGAGACCTCATCGTGGTCCACAGCTTCCTCACAAGGGGAGGGGAAGGGGCAGGTGCTGAACACTTCTCTTTAGTGACCAATGACAGAACCCAAGGGAATGTCAGGAAGACGTGCCAGGGGAGGTTGAGGTTGGACATTAGGAAAAGGTTCTTCACCCAGAGGGTGGTGGAGCACTGGAACAGGCTCCGCAGAGAGGTGTCACGGCCCCAAGCCTGGCAGTGTTCAAGAAGAGGCTGGACAACACCCTCAGACACATGGAGTGAACTGTGGGGTTGTCATGTCCAGTGGCAGGAGCTGGACTCAATGATCCTTGTGTGTCCCTTCCAACTCAGGACATTCTACAATTCTGAGATTCCTCTGTCCGTAGTATCTTTGTTGTTATTGGTTGTTTTCTAAACTAAAAATGCCTTTCAAGAAGAGCAAGCATGTAGGTGCACATTTGCATGTAGGGTACACTTTTCTTTAAGCTATAATGGAAACAAGCCTACCTGACTACTATTGTTTATCAAAAGTAATGAACCAGTGACTACTGGAATGAATTAAAACTTTTCTCCTATGCAGTTCACTTCCCAGCATTCATTCAAAATTTTCAAAGTGATTCTGTGTTCTTAGAGACAAAGCAGTGCTGTTGGTTCTTGGCCGTGTTCTTGTCTCAGCCATTCACAAGAGATTGTACCAGTTCGTCTAGGAAGGTTCTGGAGCTGGTTTTAGTGACTGTCTTTACTGTCTGCTTTCAGCAGTGCCTTCCTTGATCCTGCCTGGGTCAGCACCTTGCTCTGTCTTTGCTACTGTTTCTTTGTAGCAAGACTCTTCTCCTAATCCCCATAGGCTTTGAAGTAAATAGCTCTTGTTTTGGTTTCATTTGCTCTGTTACTGATCTAAGGTTTCCCCTGTGTGAGCTCTGCTAGGGCAGCCAATGCAGGAGCAAGTGCAAGGCACAGGGGTTTCATGCCATTTCACACACTGTCTCTTTCACAGGGGTTATTCAGCGCTGCACTGCTGTGAAGTACCACTACACCTCCAGCTCTCTGCCTCGCAACTTACCCATCAACATCACCAACACCATCCGGCAGGATGAGTGGCATGCGCTCCGTAAGTAACCCAAAGCAGCGTACAAGACTGTTTGGATTCCTTAATGCCTGAGTGCAATGCTAAATGAGGGCTCTGAATCAACTGTTGCTGGGCTTTAAGCATAAATATGTATTAGATAGTGATGAAGGGCAAGCAGCTGTCGAGGGGACATGAGATTTGGAGGGGCTTAAGCATCAAATTCAGGAATTCAGGCATGTGAGTAGTGTGTTATAAGGTGTAATCATATTCTGGATCTGGGGACAGACAATTCCTAGCTGGCTTACAGCAAAGGTGCTGCATCACTGTACAGTCTGGAGAGAGCTTGTTGCATTTTTCTGTGCACGCACCAGTGACCTGGTGCAGCTCCCTGGCAACCAGCTCTTATAGGGAATATCTCCATTTGTCTTTGCAACCTGCTGTTACCAGCTCCTGGCCCACAATCTGCCTCATGCCCAAGTCCTTCCCACACAAATTACTGACCTTTAGCCTGTCACTAAGAATGATTTAATTGGTTTTTTTTTTCTGCTCCTGCATCTCTTGATGTTTGTTTTTTGGTTCTGTTGCCTCCCATGGTTCTGCCTAGCCCCTGTCATGGGAGCCTCAGTGCTGAGGAAAAGCAGCTAGAGACTGAACTAGGAAGAGACAAGAATAGCACTTGTATTAAGGATGACAGAGTGCTGTTCATATCACTGGTGCCCAGGCATTTTTTTCGAGCTTGTTACTGGAGTTGCTCCCATCATACTGTATTGATCTGCTGGCTGTTTCTGTCCTCCCACTATTCCTCTTTTCAGTTTATTTTATCTGCCTTCCATGTGCTGGTCCTTTTCTTCAGTATCCCCTCTCCTTTTATTTCTCTTTTCAGCAGACACTCACCCAACAAACTCCATCCCAAAGAAACACACCACACACAGACACACAGACACACACACACACAAAAAAAAAAAAAGAAGAAAAAGAAAAAGAAAAAAAGCCTTTGTAGTACTAACATTCCTCTTGATCAGGACAGAAATGCTCTCCAGTTGTACAGAGCCCAGCAAAAGGGAATCATGTTAGCCGAATTCTTTTAGTTTCAGTGTGATGGCCAAAGTAGCTACCTCAAAGAAGCTACAAGAGGACTCCATAGGTCAAGTATAAGCTTTAGAACCAGCAAATCTAAGTCTGTCTGGACTCTCCCCTGGTTGTCCTGTCTGGGTGCCATGCCATGTTGATGTCTTCTTTCTTGCCTTTCTCCTTTCTCTTTTCTCAGATCTGCGGAGGATGACCGCTGGCTTCATTGGCATGGCAGTCTCCATCATCCTGTTTGGGTGGATCATTGGTGTGCTGGGCTGCTGCAAACAGCAGGAGCTCATGCAGTATGTTGCTGGGCTGCTCTTCCTAATGGGAGGTGAGAGCCTTTCGCTTCTACCCCTGAAGTCAGCACAGTCAGCATCGCTGGCTGGAGAGGTGCTCTTAAAAGTAAAAATAGTGCTTGCCTGGGGTGATACACCTGTTCCTCTTGGCTGGGAGCAGACTTTCTGCATGACCAATGGTTTTTCTGAGCTTTGATCGTTCAGCTCAAAACCAGGGAGTGTCTTTATTTGAAAGAGGCATAGTAGCAACAAAGGCAGCAAAAAGGTGAGCTCTTGAGATGCTGCAAGGATGGGAACTCTTAAATTGCAAGCAGTAAACAGGCAACTTTCAAGTAGGAAAAAATGGGGCTCTACCTTAGAGCCAGGGCTGCTATCCTAAAGGCCCATTGTCAGCATCTGTAGTGGCTACAAGCAAGGAACTTGGTGATAAAACAGCATCTATATAAATGAAACAAGTAGGTGTGACACTGCTTTGGTACCTTTTTTTTTCTTTTTCTTTTGGCGGGGGGCAGGGTGTTACAGATCTTCCCTTGCCATCAGCGGGTCTTCTTAAGGAGAAGTTTGGGGAGCTGCACAGAAAACCACTGTGCTGACACAGCATGATGCTAGAAGGCCAGGAAGTAGGCTTGTGCCGTCCTTGGTTATCTTATGTGCTGCTTAACTGCAGTTTGCTTACAGAACATCTGCATTTCTTTAGTGCACAGCATTGAGAGAATTAAGTATTTTAAGTGGAACAGGTAGACTGGGTCCCCTTCATTAGTATTTAGACACAGAGCCAGAGCTGGAAAGAATGAAATGTTCACCTCGCCCCTGAATCTAGTGTACTAGTGTGTACTAGACACAGTAAAGTGCCTTCCACTACAAATTTCTTTGGCTTATTTGCTCCTCTATCTAGGTGCTTAGTGAATATGTAGCAGATGACAAAAACCTGGGCACTTTCCGTGGGCCTAGGCTACAGCTGGCAGAAGTCTGAATGTTCCTAGTAAAAACCAAGCAGTACTGCACTTGGCAGCCCGGCCTTAATTTATTTACCTCACACAGGAGATACTGCCAAAGTCCTGTCTGGAACCTGGTGACTTTAGTCATTGGAAATAAATAAAGTCTCAGGAGAATTGTGACTGAGTTCAAAACAGCAACAGAGGCAAGGCAATATTGGTTCTTTGGGAAGTGAGGTAGCCTCTAGTCTTACATAGCTTGCCTTCTTTTTTTTCCCTGCCCTGTAAGAAGAGTGACTGGTAGGACTACAGGAAATTAAAAAAAAAAAAAAAAAAAAAAAGGTAAAACCTTATTTTGAAAATACTTAGGGAAAAAAACCAACACAGCATAATTAACCTGTCTGAGGGCAGCGTAGAACCCTCTTGCTTTTCTCCTGCAGGTACGTGCTGTATCATCTCACTCTGCACATGTGTAGCTGGGATCAATTTTGAGTTATCCCGCTATCCTCGCTACGTCTATGGGCTGCCAGAGGACATCAGTCATGGCTATGGCTGGTCCATGTTCTGTGCCTGGGGAGGCCTGGGCCTCACCCTGCTGGCTGGGTTCCTCTGCACATTGGCCCCGTCACTCAACACTTCGCGGGCATCCGTACAAAAACCCAGACAGGAAAATGGGGCCGTGTGACCTCGGAGGGAGCGCGGAGAGACTCTGGGAAGCGCAGCCTGGGCGGAGCTGTGGGTCAACACCAGAAGAGGTGGCATGTCAGTGTGTGCAGAGCAGTGCCATAGCTGTGCAAGCAGCAGCCCGGGGGATGCTGCTACAGCCTCCAGTCGCGGACACAGACATTGCAAGTAACTCCAGGTTTGAATTATTGCTGATTTGCTCATTGATGGTTTAAGGGGGACAGTTCTTTTGTTTTTGTTCTGTTTACAAGAGATTAAGTCAAAGGCTGTGTCTTTTTTTGTGCTGTTTTTTGAACTGTACCTCCATGGTCCTGTTATTGTCCAGTTGTAAGGGATGTTTACGCACCAACTCTATTGCTGCAGGTCTGAGTAATTCAGACCCAAATTAGGGCAAGGAACTATGTGAAGTTGGCTTGAACACTTTTGCAACAGGCGTGTCTAGTGTTGGCTCAGGCCATCCTTTCCCAAAATAACCTTGATCTAAGCCGAGGTTTAGGCCAAAGAATTAGCCCATTCTTAGTATTTATTTAAATCAGAAATCTGTGCTATGCCATGCTGTAGTATCAGCTATTTACTCATGACTAAAGCTGTTTGCAAAAGGAGCTGGCTGAGCAGCAACACTCTAAAAAAACAAAACAAAACAAAAAACCAAACCAAACTAAAAAACACAGGTGAGGTTACTCATTTGGCTAACAACACACCCTTGTTTTAATGGGGAGATGACTGCAACATGCAGCTTGGAACTATTCCACTAGAGGCCAGGGTCTGTTCCTGAAGTATGTCAGTTTGAGCTGCTGGGATCAACTTCTACCTTCCAACTAACTTGTGGGTGTAACTCTTGTTCTGTGGAAGGAGATGAGTAATTCTCTCAAAATTCAAATAGCAGCACTGCTAAAATAGCAGAAGATGTACAGCCCCCTCTAATACTAATGTCCAAAGGAACCACAATGTATTTTCCTCAGGAACGTGTGGCTTCTGCTCACTTCACCACTCACCCCTTTCTAATGTCCAGTGCCCCTGAGCATAGCATGTCAAGAACACGCATGCTCTGCTGGAACAAGCTCCCTCTCCAAAATGAGCAGTAAGGACCTTGGAACCAGTGCAGGTACTAGGGCTAACTCAGGAACATCAGCCAAAGTACTCTGGGGTACATTTTTCTTTCTTTCATCTTTCCTCCCTCACATCCCTGCCCCTCTCCCAAGCGTCCAAAAACTGCACAGGTAAAGATGAGATGGCCAGCATTTGGAGATGTTTACATTGTATTTAAAATACAATACAGTGGCATGTAAGATACTTAATGCTAAAGTCAGTGTATTTATGAAAAGTGTAATTTTTAAATGGAAATTGTAATTCTCAACTGGCATTAAAAGTACTGAAAGACTTGCTCAGTGGATTAAACCTTGAATTCTTTCTGACTGATTACCAGACTGATTCACCACACAGCTCAAATACATAACAGCAATGGTACTAAAACTTCCAGAGTTAAGTTTAAATGACAAAGTTAAAAAAATCATTCATGTGTGAATCATGTTCACTTCTCTCTTGCCAAATGAGTGTTAGTTCAAAAGTTTCAAATACTCTAACAAAGCTGTACAGTCTGTTCACTGGCTGCACAGGTAAAAACAGGGGATCCTGTCTGAGCTGCAGATCATCAATTTCAAAGTACACTTTCTGCGGTATAATCTGCTGGTCCTCATCCAGAAGTAGCAGAGCAAGATTTAATCCAGTTCCAGCAGGAGTAGGCTCCAAAGGCAGCATGATGGGCACCGTGGACAGGAGGTTCTCACCTTCCCTTTTGCACATGTAGAACCCCTGAGGAAGGGCAACAGCCCCAACACATCATGGATTTGTTTTTAGAGGGAAAAAACGCTTTATTTTTTCCAGACAGAAAGTGGTACAGTCCAGTCTAGTCCTGTCCTCTGCCAAGGCCACAACCTTGCCTGGGCAGAGATCAGGCGTAGTACTGCAGATTGGCTTTTTTCTTTGCTTGAACCTCCAGGATTCCTTCCATGTAGTCCTCATGGGTGAGCTCCGTAGCTCCACGGCGGAGGGCAATCATACCCTGCCCAATGAGACAGGATTTAGAAACGGCATGTGAGCACCACATCAGTTCAAAGTAATTACTCCCTGCTAGCTTTCACACCTCTCTCCTATCAGTGCTGGCTGCTGTAGAGGGATACTTACCGCTTCAACGCACACAGCCTTGCATTGGGCTCCATTGAAATCATCTGTGCAGCGAGCCAGTTCCTCATAGTTCACATCAGGGCTGACATGAGCAGGAGGGGGGAAAAAATAGTCTGAGAACATGTATCAAATAGAAAAAGCAAGGTGTGGAGCTTCCCTAAAACCCAACAGTGAGCATTCAACAGAAGAGAGCGCCAACCGCTCCACAGCCCATGAGTGACAACCACAGCCCCAGAAGGTCATGCCTTGTCCATACCTGACGTTCATTTTGCGTGAATGGATCTGCATAATTCTGGCTCTGGCCTCCTCATTAGGCATTGGGAACTCAATCTTACGATCTAATCGTCCAGAGCGGAGCAAAGCTGGGTCCAATATATCAACCCGGTTGGTTGCAGCAATCACCTAAGCAGAAGTAGGGTCATCAGTCTGAGGAACCTGGAGGACAGGCCTCTCCTCTCCAAGGCTCCACCAACCTTCTTCCCCATACACTGTTCTCCATCCCCTACTAGAGAGCCCTGGACCTCAGCGGCACGCCCCACTAGATCCCAACCTTGACTTGTGTGTTGGGCTGGAAACCATCAAGTTGATTAAGCAGCTCCAGCATGGTCCTCTGCACCTCCCGATCGCCAGCCTTCTCACTATCAAACCTGAGGAGGAAACAAGGGGAAAACTATCAGCATGAACCTGACCACCCTGCCCCTATGTTTTTAATCACATAAAAAGATAGAATGACCACAGTTCACACTCTTTAGCTAAGGTCTTCCAAATTCCTCCTTGAAGATACAGGAAGTCCTGCCTTGATGAAGATGACAACTACAGTAACTGTCAGCAGCATCTAAGCCTTATTATGCCCTTAGAGCTGAACAAGACAAATGTTGTCCAGGCCCAAGTAGTAAATCAGGGTAAACGTCTCCTCGCACCCGAGGCAGTTACGAGAAAACAGTTCTGTACAGCAGGAGACCATCAGATAGATCCTGAGTCTCATGTACTTCACTCATAAGGCAAATGATTGTGGCAAGTGCTGTCTGTGATGGATTCTCCACTCTGTTTCTGAAAAAGCCATGCTTTAAAGCTAGGATTCCCTCACATACACAGGCAAAGAGGGCTGCTAGAGAGCTCTCAAGAGCTTTACAACATGGCATACACCTCACCTTTTTGTACCAATGGCATCCAGTTCATCAATAAAGATGATGGAAGGAGCTTTCTCCTTGGCTAGAGCGAAAGCATCGCGTACCAGCTTTGCTCCATCACCAATGAACATCTGCACAAGCTGTGGACCCGCAAGCTTCAGGAATGTAGCCTGGGGAGAGAAAGAGAATCAGTCCTATGTCTTGTTTCTCAATAGGGTCAGTTCTGAGAACTACAAGAAGCCCTTAATTAGAACAAGCAAGCAGACAAGAAAACCCCAGTCTCTGTAACACCAGTTTCTATGTATGTCCCCTCTCCCCTTGGAGATGTTCTTATTCTTTTTCAGTGCTATTCTACAGCAGCACACACTTTCAAAGGTTCCTTTTACCTTGGTCTGGGCAGCACATGCTCGAGCTAAAAGTGTCTTCCCTGTTCCTGGAGGCCCATACATAAGGACTCCTTTGGGCGGCTGTATACCCAAATTTTCAAATTTCTCCTTATGATTCATTGGCAGGACAATGGCTTCCACGAGCTACAGCAAAAGAAAAATACTAATACATAAACACATTCTCCTCCACAGACCCAGTCTGTCTGCTTTGAGCTGAAGTTCTGAGCTGAGGTTCAAAGACTGTTGTCCTCAATCCCACCAGAACCTAAACATGAAGTATCACCTCTTGGATTTGCTTATCCAGCCCCCCGATGTCACTGTACTGCTCTGTGGGTCTCTCATCCACCTCCATGGCTTTCACTCGTGAATCATATTCAGTAGGTAGAGTCTCCAGGATCAAGTAAGAGTCTTTGTTCACTCCCTGTAAACACAAGTCCTTTGTTTTTAACAAGCCCTTCAGATAGCAATTATTAAACAAACAAAGATGATTCACTAGACCTCAAGGATGCAGAAATAACCAGCTTTGACAATGGCACTCCTCAAATCACCACAGCTTGGCACAGTGCACAATGCCACAGCTAACCTAGCATGTTTTAAAAAGAATGGGCCCAATTTACTTGCGATACAAGAGATTGTTTTTAGAAAACTTACTATGTGGTAAGCTTACTTTGGGGCGGAGTCTAGTTGGAGGCCTGTATCTAGTAGAGTACCTCAGGGGTCAGTACTGGGGCCTGTATTATTCAATATATTCATCAACGATTTGGACGAGGGAATAGAGTGCACTATCAGCAAGTTTGCTGATGACACCAAGCTGGGAGGAGTGGCTGACACGCCAGAAGGCTGTGCTGCCATCCAGTGAGACCTGGACAGGATGGAGAGTTGGGTGGGGAAAAATTCAACTAAATAAAACAAGGGCAAGTGTAGAGTCTTGCATCTGGGCAAGTACAACCCCAGGTTCCAGTATAAGTTGGGGAATGACCCGTTAGAGAGCAGCGTAGGGGAAAGGGACCTGGGGGTCCTGGTGGACGGCAGGATGACCATGAGCCAGCACTGTGCCCTAGTGGCCAAGAAGGCAAATGGCATCCTGGGGTGTATTAGAAGGGGGGTGGTTAGTAGATCGAGAGAGGTTCTCCTCCCCCTCTGCTCTGCCCTGGTGAGACTTCATCTGGAATATTGTGTCCAGTTCTGGGCCCCTCAGTTCCAGAAGGACAGGGAACTGCTGGAGAGAGTACAGTGCAGAGCAACGAAGATGATGAAGGGAGTGGAGCATCTCCCTTACGAGGAAAGGCTGAGGGAACTGGGTCTCTTTAGCTTGGAGAAGAGGAAACTGAAGGGTGACCTCATTAATGTTTATAAATATATAAAGGCTGAGTGTCAGGAGGATGGAGCCAGGCTCTTCTCAGTGACAACCAATGATAGGACAAAGGGTAATGGGTTCAAACTGGAACACAGGAGGTTCCACTTAAATATGAGAAGAAACTTCTTCGCACTGAGGGTGACAGAACACTGGAACAGGCTGCCCAGGGAGGTTGTGGAGTCTCCTTCTCTGGAGACATTCAAAACTTGCCCAGACACCTTCCTGTGTAACCTCATCTAGGTGTTCCTGCTCTGGCAGGGGGATTGGACTGGATGATCTTTCCAGGTCCCTTCCAATCCCCAACATTCTGTGATTCTGTATCTAAATTTTTAGCATCTACCTGTATGTATAAGGACCCCCATCCAACTACTTTTCTATACTACAAATATGACTGAATCCATAGTATCTTTTTATTAAAATTTTAGTATAGAAATGGTCTTGGAGAAATCTCGACAGATTTGTCTCCTTTCTAAAGGGCAAGCCATATGCAATTTTCTGGCCAACATCGTATCTAACAGTCACAACAGCATCACTCACCACTAGGTCTCCAGGCTTCAACTTCTCAGCATCAACCAACCCAATAACAGGCAGGAAATATGTCTGTAGGAAAGGACTCAAAGTAAGCAAAACAGCTGAGCAAAACAAGGTCCTTTTCAGCACTTCTCACATGCGGCTGGGCACATGGGTCTTACCTGGCGTGTAGAGGTCTTGATCACAGCACACTTGCCCTTTCTCTGGGAATCCAGGTCAATGTTTGCTCCATCCTCCTCCTGGTCGTTGGGGTCAACATCCAGCAGCTGAAAAACAATGTGAGAGATTTCACGATAATGTAACCGGGCTAGCAAGATGACCCCAGAATTAATGCTTCTAAATTATATACAGTAGGAGAAATAAAACTTCCTGTCATCCATCAGCAGTAGAATCTGAAAGCATTAAAGCCCTCCTATAAAAACGCATTTCTTCCTGTCCTCATAAAGCAGCACACAATAGCACATAGATGCTATAAAGTCCAGAACAAAGCAGTAGCTAATGGCACTGATTTCTCCTTCTAAAACACTAGAACAAATGAACCCCTTTGTTAAAAATAGAAAACTGTCTGTATTTTTTAGCAGATTATCAAAATTACTGAATTACAAAAAGAACATGAAGTAGTCACAGAGCCACCACTTTTCATTCACTGTCTCACAAGTGTCAGGATGCGTGCACCAAGTTGCACATTTCCAAGTCTACACTACACGAGGCTGTGTCACCCCCTGATGGTTGTGTCACGTGCAGACGAACAACAGCCAACACCTAAGGAACAATCCAGACAAGAAGTGTGCAAGTGATGCGCACTTCTGGGTCACAAATAAAACCAGCTAAAAAACTTCGAAGTCGTGGCTGCAGGAACATCAGCGGTTTCAGAATATGCCACATCTCAGATCACTGATGAGTTCCCCTACCTTCCTCCCTCCTGATATATATTGTGCGTGCCTCCCATGTTGCTGCAGAAGAGCACAGCGCTCACCTCAATAACGTTAGAGACAAGGTATGGCAGGGTTTTGTTCACTTTGATTTTCTCACTGTTCTCTTTGATCTTGTCTTTCATGGCCTGAAGCTCATGGGTCACTCTCAGTACTTCACTCTTCATGATCTGGAATCAGGATGCAGAAGAGATAGGAATAGTATTAGAAGACTAAGGCAAGATAAAATTCATACCTTAGTCTAAAAGTAAAACAGTTATAAAAAAAATAAGTCTGGGGAAACATTAGCTATAAAGGGAAACATCATATAAAAGGAGGAAAAGCCAGCAAATTAGCTGAAATTGGTTAGTCCAGCCCATTCTGGCCTCCAGCTAATCAATATCCCTAAGTAATTTCTTCCCAGTATCACTGGATAACCTTAGCCTGATCAACACATCAGCTTACAGGGTTGCAATATGACCTAGGTAAGGATATAATCTAGATAAGGCAATTTTGTGGTTTTCCTTTTTAATATGTATGGGTATGCAGGTAACTAGATATACAAACACAGATGTATCTATACGCATCCATATACACAGACCCATTTTAAAGCTGTTTTTTGCTGCGTTTAAAGAAAAATCGCATGCTGGAACTCTGAAGTGATGATATGCAATAGCGTAGGAACAAACACCCAGAAAGACCTTAAGCTGAAAATATCACAGTACAGAATCCAAGTAAACTGAAAGTATGAACAGGGAATGGCAGAACTGAGGCTCGTGTCCACTGAGAGCAGGGGGACTTGCAGCACCTCTGCAAAGAGATGTACCATCACTGCTTCTAGTAGCACAAAGACAAACAGAAAAGCCGTTTTTATAAAGCTGTTCTGTTCTGCAAGACCACACATATGAGAAACTAACAGATCTGCAGGGCAAAAATACTTTTTATTCTCCTTAAAACATTCAACACCAGAGTAATATCCAGTACTTGCTCCTCACAAAGCCAGGTCCTTTACAAAACAGTGGAACGTTTTGGATGTAGGACAAGCCAGGTTGAGAGGCACCTCGGGGGTTCTCCACTTCAATCTCCTGCTCAAAGCAGGGGCAGCCATGGGCTCTCACTAGGTTGCTCAGGGCTTGGCCCAACTGAATCTTGAAAATTTCCATGGACAGAGACTAAACAACTTCTCTGGAACAACCTGTTCCACTGCCTGACTGCCCTCAGAGTGACGAGGTCTTCATACCCCTGTGGAACCTCCTACTTTTTAAATTTATGACCAGTAATTTATGTTTTGAATTAACCTTGGCCTATGCTTCAATGAGATACAAAACCTTCCTATAAGAAAAAAAGAAACAAAGCATATATTAGTAGCATAATAGAAAGCTCAAATTCCTACATCTTCATTATAATTTTTACTTTTCTGAAGCTTTTACTACTACTTTTTAAAACTCTTGATGCCGAAGCATAATACTGTGCTGTAACACACACTTATTTACAGGACAGAACTATTAAGGAGACAATATAGAATTTGTTGCATAAAAATGCAAAAAATTTAGAAATTTGATTTAATAAACACGGTCTGGGAAACAGTCACGGAAACAGCATGAAAGGAGGATGCCAATAAATATTTTTGCCACCTCAGTTATGATGTTTTTACTAAAAAAGAGAGAAAGCTGATTTTATTCCTTACTGTATTCTGCAATTAAAAAATAAGACACACATTTATCTTTGCTGTTTTCAAAGAATAAGAAAGTAAACAAGTCAGAACTACTTGTGGAGCCTGAAGCATTAGAATGAAGTTACTCTGCAGAATTTAACAAAATAATTTGTCTCCATATTGCTAACACCAGGCAGTAGAGACAAACTTATTCTAAAGCTGTAAGTGAGCTTTTATGTGAACCAGGTCTACCCAGGTCTGTCCTACTTAACATCTTCATGAACGACCTAGACAAGTGGATGGAGTGCACTCTCATTGTGTTTGCAGGCAACACCAAATTGGGGGTCACAGTCTCTGTGCTCAAGAGCAAGGCTGCCACTCTGAGGGACCTTAAGAGACTGCAAGAATAGGCACAGAGAACCCTTACAATAATAAAAGACAAAGGCAAAGCCCGACATGTGAGGCAGAAGAGCACCTCATCCTTACACAGGCTGGCAGCAGGCTGGATGGGGAGCAGCTCTGTGGAAAGGGAGCTGGGGTTCTCTGTGGACAATGAGCTGCACACAGACCAGCAATGTGCCCTGACTGCAAGGGTGGCAAACAGCATCCTGCACTGTGCTAACAGAAATGTAGCTGGTAGATGAAGAAAAGTGATCATCCTTCTCTGCTCAACACTTATTAGAACCTATCTAGAGCAGTCTGTCTGATTTGGGCCCCCCATACAGCAAAGACATTGATAAACCAGACTGAGGTCAGTAAAGGGCCACCAAAATGGCCAGGGGACCGGAGCACAGGCCCTGTGAGAAGTAGCTGAGAGAATTGGGATTGTTCAGCTGAAGAAGAGAACTACTGGGCAAGGTGTCAAGAAGACAGAATCAGACACTTCACAACCCTGCACAGTGGGTGGATGAGACAACACACAAAGACCAAAACGAGAAAGGTTCATACTGTACACAAAGCAAATCTTTAACCGCCCGAGGGCAGCCAAGCAGTGAGACAGAATACCCTGAGAAGTGGTGCAATCTCTGTCACCAGATGGCTTTCACCATCCAACTGGACAAAGCCCTCAGCAGCCTGGGTTATGGCTGACCCTGCTTTGAGCTGGGGGTCGGAACAGAGACCTTCTCGAGTCCCTTCCAACCTGAATCACCTGATGATCCCACCTCACCCAGGCCAAGGAACAGGCTCCCTGTCCCCTGTGCCTACGAGAGCTGGAAGGCCTGGGGTGCCCTTAGCGGAAGCATCGAGGCTTCAGAGGCTCCGTGGAACAGCCATCCCCTCAGCTTCCCGGGTCCCAGCTCTTTTACTTTGCATTTCTTCCCTGCCTTCCTGGCTTACTGTTCCTTAGCCTACTCAGTCCCGATCTAGTCAACTGCATCGTATTTTCCATTGCTCTCGGCTGTCCCCGAGCCCCCCCGAGCACCAGCAGCCCCGGGCTCCCGAGGGCGGCCTCAGCGCCTCCCGGCCCGGCCCGGCGGCGGCCCCCGGCCGCTACCTTGATCTCGCTGTCGAGGAGGCGGGTGCGCTGTACGATCTCCTCCGTGGACATCTTCAGCACCTCCTCGCCGACGCCATCCTGCGGGGGCACAACGGCAGCGTCAGCCCCGGCCCGGCCCGGCCCGCGCCCCAGCCCCGCCGCTCCAGCCCCGCCGCCGCTGCCCCTCACCTCGGACTCGTCCCACACCGACGCCATCTTTCCCGCAGCCAGCGAGCGAGCGCACAGCGCGGCGGATTCCGGGCGGCAGATTCCGCACTGCTCGCCCCGGCCGCAGCACGACAGACAGCGGGACAGGCGGCTCGGGGGCCCCGAACCCGCTCTTTTTCCACGGCGCCCCGCCGCGGGCACGTTCCCTCCGCCCCCGCCGGCCGGACAGCGGCCCAAAGAATGTGCCGAATCTGCTGGCGGGGGTGGGGAAGGGGAACCGTCGCACAGGTCACGTGCCACCGGCCAAATCTGCTGAGTGATGGCCCCGCCGCCATCTTGGTGCGGGGCAGGGGCGGGGCCGAGCGCTGCTGCCCCCAGAGCCCCGCCCGCGAGGCGCCGCGGGGGCGGGGCGCGGAAGTCGGCGCGCGCTCCAGCGGAACCGTTTATTACAGTGAATCCCGTACAGACGAGCCGGGGGGAAAAGGGAGCGAGGCGGGGCCGGGCCGGGCCGGACCGAACCGACCCGACCCGACCCGACCCCGCCACGCGGGGGGAGACCGAGGACGTCCCGCCGCCCACCGGGGGCTGCCAGGCCCAGCCTGAAGGGCCCAGGGAGGCGCGGGGGCCCCGCGGGCGGTCAGACGTAGCCGGGCTTCACCGACAAGCGACGGCAGTTGGGGCAGCCCCGGGTCCCGTTGGTCTGGAGGCACCTGCAACAGGAGAAGGTCGTTTCGGGGGGCGCTCCGTGTCCCGCGGCCGGAGGCTCCCCCGGGCAGCTTCCAGCGCTGTTCGTGTATTAACCGCATTGCTCCGCAGACGCTCCCTCCCGCCCGGGCTAAGACTTGATCCCTTTCCCACCGCTCCCCGAGGGGCACTTCAGCAAGTGCCTCTGCAAAAGGAGGTTCCTGTCCTGCTGGACACAGGCACAGGGCTTTGATCCTAATTTTGGTGTCATTGTGAGGTTGTGTTTTTAAGTGCTTAATTTGCAGAACTAAGTGTTTGGTCACACTCATGTTTCTTCTAGAAATAAAATGATGGTATAGCTAACTTAGTTCACAGCAGTAGCCCAATAACTGACAACACCTTTTTCACCTCAGTGCAGCTGTAGGCAAGAGAGAAAGTGAGGGGAGTCATGGGAAAAATCCAAACTGCCCCTGGGAGTGAAGAACTGATTTCCCAAGAGGCATTAAGTGAGAATCTGTAAACCGGGCTAAGCATGAAGTGAGGGCAGCGGCAAACAATCACTTAAGAGGAGGGGAGTGGGATGGATATGATGGCTACGTCTCACCCTTCAAGGTCGTGAGATTCTCAGCACTGCAATGGGATCCTGCAGGGCACAGGTAAGTAGGATGAAGACCTGGGGAACAGCATGCATAGGACAGTCCTGCTCTGGCCATCAACAGCTCTTTCCTATGACTAGTGTAATGACAAGGATCTTTAGTACTTCCAGCTCATTACTTTAAGTGGAAGAAGTGGGAGCAAGGCAGCGCCTGGAGCTGGTTGTTCTTCTCCCCGATGGACTCTCCACACATGCCACAGTACAGCTCCATCTCCTCCACGCATTCATGGAACTTCACAACATGGTCACGCAATTCTTGCTGCTGCCCCTTTGTGCGATAGATCCTTTCACACAGGCAGTGGAGCTTCAGCAGGCCAAGCTGCATGTGAGGGGAAGAAACATAAGAAAAAGTAATAACAAGGTGAAGAAAGACCCGTAACAGAAGGAGTGGAAACCACTACAGCCCCATCAGCCAGCTGGAGAAACATCAGGACAGAAATCTGCCCGAGAGACAGGATCAGTCAAAAGGACATTGGGTCTTTCAGCCCTTCCTGCCGTTAACCTGCTTCTCTGTATCACAAAAGAGGACACATGCAGATTTGAGGCACTCTGCAGCTCTTTCATCATGATGGTTTTCCTGAGCTATCCATGACATGTGCTGCATTTCACTGCCCTTTGCCTCCAAACAGCACACAGTTCAGCTGCTGCTCAGGGCAATAATATTTTTCAAGATGAGACCCCTAATCCTCCAGCTCTCCACTTGTTTCACATCCCATTTTTACTGCTTCCCGTTTCCATTTGTTTATCCCTCTGTGACTCTTCCCTCACTTTTCAGACTTGCACACTGATGATCATCTGTGCAACTGCCCACAACTAAACTCTTCATAACAAAGCCAGTCCCAAGCATTTGACTGGTTAATAAGCAATAACCAGTCTGGACACTTTAAAGCTTTGCTTAAGTTGCTTGACAGAAGACTATGGACAGTGCTGAAGAGAAGCTGTAGGATCCTACCTTGTTCCCTAGTCCCTCTGCCAGCTCCTGTGCCTTTTCAATGCTTTCCAGAGCCTGTGAACAGAGAGCATGTATCATCAGTTCTCAGCCTGATATATCAAAACCAGACTCATATGAATGTTCTACGGGAATTATTAGACATAAAGAGGTGCAGAGTAGAATCTGGATAAACAAGCATCCCTGTGATTCTGGAGATGCAAGACAGCTGTCTGGCAGACTTCCCTCCCAAAAGTTCATCCATAAGAAAAGCTTGGTTTCTGAAAGGCTACAAACAATCCAAGAGCTACATTTCTGTTCCAGCCACACCGTGCAAAGCAGAGGTATGATGTTGGCAGAGGCTGGTGTTCCCAAGTGTAGAGAATACAGGCTTATTTAAACTCAGTCACACATGGTCATCAGGTTGGTATGAAGCACACGCAAACCAAGCCTTTTCTCCATCCTACCCTACAGGCTCCACAATCATTGGACAACTCCAATTTCACTTGTGCAAGAGGGGAGGAAAGAGATTAGCACCACCAACACACCATGCTCTTCCATTTTTTCCCTACTGTTCATATATCCACTTTGTCCTACTTACACATGGTGTGATGTGGGAGTGTACTGCTATCCATCTTTTTCAATCTGAAGGAAAGTATTTTGCATAGCAGCTGTTATACCAAGTGAGTCCCTGCTTTACCCTAGATGCCACAGAGTTCCTCATGGTTCTGATCATCAGTTTCTGTTTTCCAGAACTATTGAGATCTGCTTCAGGTTTGTCCAAGGGGAAGAAGAGGTCTCCCTTGTGATGCAGTATTTTTCAGGAGGACCATTGTAAAATTTCTACCCTATAATTTGGCATTATTGCTATTCTAGAAGAGGGCCAGATGAGACAAAATAATGCACTTTGAATGCAGATGGTATTAGACCTGTGGTGGCAGCAATAGCCTAGGATAAGGAACTTGGAGAAGAGGGAAGCAGGTAGAACATAACTGAGGTGTTCCTAGGAAGAGTGACTGTGTACTGAAAACCCCTGATTCTTAATCCTGGTCATTAATTTCAAAGTGAAGCATGTGAGGTGGGAGAAGGAATGCTGAGAAGTCCAGAGGACAGTTTCTTTTGGAAAGGAATATGGGACTCCACAAGAGTTTGGGCAAGTAGGCTGTGACAGCTGCCTGGGAGGGTCTCCAATAGCATTGACTACATGCAAATGAAAGGAAATGGACTAACTGGCCAAGGAGACTGGAAAGATGCAGGAAGCTAGGACAAGAATAGGGAACCTGCAAGTGGAAAGTTAGCAAATTGCTTCATTAGGTAATTGATATTGGCATTAGCAGCAAGAGAAATGGCAACTGGGCCTGGCAAGTTGAGGAGAGGGCTTGGGTGAGCATCCAGGGCTGTGACATTTGAGGACGTCAGTTTTGGGGCAATGGGCATAAGGTCCCTGACCACCAGGGCAGACTTCCCTCTAATGCCTAGAACAGAATACAAGATACATCTATTAATTCTCTTATTTTGTGGGTTTTGGTGAGATTAGGACACTGCGCAAAGCCCTCACCAGGTTCTCACAGGTGAGAACTGCTTGTGATATCAGAGGGTGGCAATGGCTGGAGGGAGGGCCAGCAGATGTAGAGGTTTGATGACCACCCTGAATATTCTCTTCTGTAGAGGCCTACCTGCTGTGTTGTGTCTCATTCTTTTGAATATGAGATATGAGGCTGGGAAGGAATTGCCCTCAGCAAAGTTTTTAAGTCCACAGTTTCTTCTTCCATTGCAAAAGCAGCATTTACTTACTGAGATTGCAAGGTGTATCTCACTCAACCAATTCCCTGCTGTAGGCAACTCAGATGCTGACAGGAGCTTGAATTTGTCTTTTCTAACAGGTACTTGATTTCCTAATATCTGGGATGCTACATTTGAGTTAAAATTCTTTGTGTCTCATATGAGGGATTAAGAGTAAATCTTCATTGTATCTACAGCATCCTGATGTAACAACATGCAGGCCTTCCAGGTTGTTCAGCACTAGTTCAAGGCTGTCCTTTGAGCATCTCATTCTGCAGCCCAGTAATGTTCCTGCAGTGCAATCTGCTGTATCTAGTTCTATCTGGATTTTAACACACATACACTGCCTAAACATTTTCAAAGTAAGTAACTTCACCTCCTTGTACTATATTGACCAGTTGGCTATTCCCAAATGATCTTCTGCTCTCATTTCTCTGTTTCACATCACAGTTTATACACCTTCTAGGAAACTGATGCCATGTTTGTCTGCAAAGCACATGGTGGAGCTGTAGAGCTGTCTAAACATGATCACCATCACAACAAGCTTAGTCATATAGCTAAGTAGTAGGCAGTGGAATCTATTTCAGAGCATAAGCTGATTGCCTCCAATGGCAGAATTTAGGCTTCCTTCTCTCAGTGCTGGTTTCTCAGTGTAGTGTTTAAAGTCATCAGGAGTGACTAATGAGACAATTCTGTAAGTTAGCAGTCTGACGGTTAGTAACAAATTCCTGGGTGAGTGGACCATTCAGAGAAATTTAACAGATCCTGTTGGTAGGACCAAAGGGTCCAAGTCTCTACTGCACTTTGATGTGCCTGCGGTTCAGAAAAAGACTGTATGGTCTAATCTTGTCTAAGAAACTTCTGTAGAAACAAGTTTGTAACTGACCTTGTCCAGCTCCTTCCGCATCATCCAGCACTTAGTCATTCCTAGCAGCACCTGGATCAGGCCCAGGCGGTTTCCAATCTCTGTCATGATGCTCATGGAGGAATCATACCGAGGAAAGGCTGTCTGCAGGGGCAGGGAGGAAAACACATGTTTTGCTACAGCCTGCTTTTCACACCCTCTGGCTATCTATCCCCTTTGTCCCTCCTGGCAGGAAAGAGCTGTACCTGCACGTCTTTGCGACTCCGATGGATATCTGCAAAGCACAGCAAACACAGCGCTTGCAGAGGCCGGTCACCGTGCTGCAGTGCAATCTTCATGGACTCCTGAAAGAAATCGTCTTTGGTCAGTAAAAGAGCTTGTTCCTGGTTCAGAACAGCAGGGCTGGGACTGCGCACTCCAGCCACTGAAGGGTGAGCTCCAAAGAAATATCAGAGTCTTTTTAAGGCAAGTAAAGTCTTGTTCACATGTTCCCAACCAAGGGCCATTCATAGACCCAAACTTTTGAGGGCCCATGGGCTACTGAGACCACAGCCCTAAGAGTGGGAGGCAGCAGGAACATCTGGAGTCAAGGGTGAGTGCCCTGGTATCTCTCTTCCTCTCATTTCTGCAGGTAAGATCCCCTTGCAGAGATTTCTGAGAGCTCTGCATCTGCCTGCATCCATACCTCACAGCAGTCCATGGCATCTGCCAAGCGCCCCAGCTTCCGATAGGCCACTGCCATGTGATACTGGCTCATTGCACGGTACTTCAAGCTCCAGCCCTTTCCGTAATCGTTCACCAGCTCAGCTGCTTTACATGGGAAGAATAAGGCTTTCTCGTAGTCCTGTAAGGCAGACAAGCAGACAGACAGCACTTACAGCAAAAATAAAGCAAAAAGAAAAGATAAAGCCCAACTATTTTTTATTTACTAACACTGCAGCAGCCAGCAGATTTCTGTACACCCTTCAACTCCGGCTGCTCATTTTCCACATGGCCTATTTCACTAGATATTTTCACTGGATGTCAAACTGCGGAAGGTGGAATTGCCATACGCTGAATTCATGTTACTCTCTGTGCTCAGGACACTAGGGCAATGACATCGGCAGCTTTATGCTGCAGGAGCGATTTACCCTCCTCTAAATCAAAAGCTGAAAACTTTCTCTGCTCTTACATAATCTCTGCTTTCAACATCCACATGGAGCCCTCATGTTCTCCACATAGTGAGTCAGGATCTCTGAGAGCCTGGTTATCCATCATTGCAGGAAACAGAAACTAAAAAATCATGGCCTCACCCAATCCACAATAAGTAATCACACAATATATTTTCATTTTTAAGCATCTTTCTGCATTAAAAGCATTTTAGAAAGAAATCTTATTTTACAACAAGTACATAAAACTTCTATTTAAGTATCTAAACCTATTCACAAGTATGTTACATGAGACTACAGAAATGAAAGAGTCCTCATATTTTTTAGTTCTCCAAGATGCATGAAGAAAACAACAATTTTTAAAAATTTCCTTTCTCCATTCTTATTTCATACCTTAGAGGTATCCAACACAACATTCTGTTCTTTATTTTTGGTACTATGAGGGAAATTTACCGAGGGTTTTCAACACTCCAGTTGGCGAGTCTTCCATTATTGACAAAAATCAAGACTTGGAGAGGAAAAAGTATTTGTTGCTGTCTGCAATAGAAGTTTGAACTGGCAGATCACCCCCTCCTCAGTTCCTGCCTGATTTTGCTTATATAAATAGCTATTTCCCTGAGATAGTGGTAGTAACAGATAGAGAATCCATGAGTTCTGGCTGCCAGCCCTGTGTGCTAACAGAACCTCCTCTGATGTGATCTTTGAAGCTAAGTTTGATCTTTTCAACACATAGGAATATTCACAGCTGTTTCTGCTGTGCTACACAAACGTTACACTAAATCCTCCCATCCTTACTGTGAAAAGAGTGCTCAACGATGATCTTACAGAGAAGAGATTTTAGTTTACAATGCTCTCTCAGTACTTTGCTTCCCATAGTAAAGAAATAGGCTGAAATTCACACCACTTCCAATTCTTTCCTGAATCCACGATGAAACAATCACCCTTCTGTCCCTCAGGTTACTGCACCTTTATCTGGGCGTAGAAGTTCCCGAGGCTGCAGCAGACTCGACACTCCAGCATCTTGTCATCGTTGTTGTGTGCGTAGCGTAAAGCTTTCTCAAAGCACTCCAAAGCCTTCTGGAAAATGCTGAGGCCCAGGAAGGCATTGCCCATGCTGAGGCTCACCTGGCCGTTCAGCTGCAGGCTCACAGTCGTACCCTGCATGTTCAGGCACGTCTTACAGTACGAGATTGTTTTCTGGAATTCACAAAGTTTCTCATTGCTGCGAGCCAGGTTTAGGTAGCTCTCTGTAAGGTAATCTGGGTCTTCCAGCTCCCGTGCTGTGTCAATCTGTACTACTGCAAACTTTAAGCAAAAAAGGCAGTGTTTATAAAGTGTGTAGTTTGTTTAAATACAGCTCAAACACCCACAGTGTAGCACCCTGTACTGGAGAAGTGGCTCATCTCTGAGCAGGGAAGAGAAGACCGGCAGCGCAGACTGACAAGCATCATATACATTGAGCAGCTATCAGCGCAGACTGAGAAGCATTGTATACACTAAGCAGTTATCTGGTGGTTTAAAAGGCCTATGAGCAGTCTGAAGAAACCTCTCCCTTTCTCCTCAGTCTCTGGGGCAAGGAAGACCAACTAGGCTGGCAGTTAGTGGGAAAAAGCTGTTAAATAGCCCTAAAGAGAAGCAGGTGAAGAAGGAGACATCTGACAATGCAGCTCAGTTTTCTTTCACTCAGTTTAATTTACTGCACTTTCTCTGGAACTCTTATGCTATTAAAGTAGTCTATTAATAAAAGAAAGTAAGCAAGGTGCTTTGTTCATCAATTTTATACTAACAAATTGCAGTCTTGATGGTTTTTGTTCTACAACCTTCAAGGTTCATTGCATACAGTTCTCTTAAATTATTTGAAGTCTTTTTCTTTTAGACTGCAAACTCTTAGGAGCAGGGACTCTCTTCTGTGTTTTGTGATGATAAATATATATTTAGCAATTTTCTCAGAATGTGTTTTCATTAGCAATTAGCAGTTAGGTTTATGGATAACAGTTCCCAAGGGCACCAATTGCTTCTTTTTGTATAATGGCAACACATAATAATTTAAGCTACTAGAACATTTTATGTTCTCCACAAAATAAAAAAAACCCCAAAACCAACAAACCCACAACCATAAATTGTGTATGTTTGGGTATATATATTCTCAGTTTCCTTAGCACTTCAGGAAAGCTGCTGTGTGGGCCCAGTAATGTGCATTAGCTCATGCTTCCCCATATTCCCTTATCTTTGTACAAGTTCTTCATTATTTCCTGATTGCCACAGCCTTTTTCCTTGGTGTGAAGTTATTTTTCTCTCCAAAAGAGGATGAGCATCATAACCCTTCTTAAATCACAGTTAATTACATGCCCTTAATTCTGACCCCTTTTCTCCTGTTATTTCCTCTCTCAATGGTTTATTGCTGAAGTTCTCCTTCTGCTATCTTTGATCACTTGTGGTGTAAAATCTCATTTGACTGAAGCAATTTTTCCTTCCTAATATTGGGAAGGACTAAAATCCTCCTACTCCTGCTTTCTATTGTCTTCTCAGGTAACAAATTAAGGTTAAGGTGTATTAAGCCCACTCCTTTGCCTGTTTCTTGTTTTCTGTGAAGCCTTCAGCATTTTTTCAGGTAGCCACATCTTACCTTTTTTGCTTATTTCTTCCCTAATTAGTTGGTTGTTTCTGCCACCACCCAATTCCACACCACTTAGCAGAATTCTTTTTCTTCAAATGATTTCCAAGTGTATCAGTATCCTTCTTTTCTTCTTCATCCTAAGTACTTGGTTTTAAGACGGGGCTTTGACATACACGTGCATGGGTTTACTAGCGAGATGCAGCCCACCCCCCATTCTAAACAGAGCAACCAAGTTTTCCAGTGAGATGTGGGTGCTCCCCCTTCACATTTTGTGCTAAATGCTGAATGATTACCAGTCTGGTATAAGGCAACCAAAAACATCAGGACAAGAATATGAAGGCCCTTTAGCAAGACCCTATTTCAGGCTGAGATAGTTTCTTAAGACTATTACAACATCCTCTTGCCTTGTCTTCCAGATTCCTGAGTCACCCTCCCAAATGCTGCCTGCTGTTCTCTATATACATCCTATTACTACTTCTCAAATCTACACATCAGCTTTTCTTTTTTTTTTTTCATTTAATCAAACATGCTCTTGAAATATAACTTCAGCTTCTTTTTACCACTCTTCCATCAAGCCCCATATCCTTCTTTCTTCTGTGCTGTCCCGACAACTGGGAGCCCCTCTTTGACTTCAACTGTCAGACCCTTTCTGGAACCTGTCTCAATCCCCTGGCCAAAAAAAGCATCCTTTTTCCCTTGTTCCCTTCTTAATCAGCCCCCTTTCAAACACATTATTGTAATAAAAAACACTGTAAGATCTATATTAAATATCAAACAGCAGTTGAACAAGATAACACACATCTCCACAAGACTGCTGCTTATTCTACAGAATCCATTTGGAGATTTCTTTTTACAATGACATACACGCTGTACACAGCTTTAAGTGGAGCAAACGTTCTGTTTTCATATCTTTTTCTGAGCCTGATAACATGGTGTGCCTGTATGTGGGCAATAAATCAGGAAAGGTTCCCATGATTAACTGGAAAATCTCAATAACCTGGGAATCCCAAGGGACCAGACCGAAGGAAAAGTAGTATTCTGTGTATCTTGTGGGATGGAGCTATTGGTCACCACAGTGATTATGGCAGTCCACAATATGCACTCAATAGCTGGTATGTTCTACTATATACAAAATATAACCCCCATTTCCCATTCTAATCTCCAGCCACTCTCCATAGTGAGTATGAAACAATGGCATGCATTCATCTCCAGTTCACCTTACCTTCAGCATATCTTTGTATCTGCCCATCTCTGCATGAGCAGTGATGAGGCAACCCAAAACCCGAAACCTGCCAGCAGGATCCGCAGACTTCTCCAAAACCCTCATCCAGACTCGCAGGGCCTTTTCGGTCTGATTAGACTGGTAAAGATGGAGTCCTTTCTCTATCTGTTGCTTTGTCTGGTCCTGACCCATCTCCCATGCATTAAAAAGCCTCATACACTAACCTCTAAGGGCAGCAAAAAAGAAGTGCACCGAAGAGAACACAGCATAAAATGCCCATTAATAGAGGAAGGCGGGTTGTGTGCTCAGAAGGCTTGGAGCCATACAAAGCCCAGCTGTGTCAGGGGCTGGAGTTGTGGCAATGGCAAGAAGGGGTTGCTCAGCACTGAAGGTAGAATCCCAAAATCTGCTAGGCAAACGTCTTGCTCGCTAGGACTCCATCCGTGCATTCGCTTGTCCAATCCCATAAACAAAGAGGAAAAGCACAACAGGGAGAGAAAGAGAAAAATCTCAAGCAACAGGAGTGAAACTCAATCTGAGCAGCCAGTGCTGGTCTCCCCATTGGCTGCAGCTGCGCCTGCCAGTCTGGCTCACGTGGCCCCCAGGAATGCTCGTCAGGCTGCCCAGCTCCCAAGGTCACGGCGAGCCAACTGGCACCCCTGACCGCCAGCAGCTTAGAAATACCCCAGGGAGAGACAATGGCTGCAGCCACAGGGATGTCTCGGTTGTCTCTTTCCTCTTTCTGACCATCCCCTTCTACAAGTACTGGGGGTGGTGGGCTAGCCTGGGAGGTGGCAGCCTCAGCTACGATAGTAGCTTTAGGAACAACAGCATGCCTTAAAACATGTACTCATGTGCAGTATGATACTTGCAACAATGTGCCTGATACTTCGCCTGGCACAAAATTCAGCATCCCTTTTCACAGAGTTTGCAGCACCTCCTGGATCACGCTGTTTCTGCAAAGAAAAGATTTTAAGAGGACGGTACCCCCACTTCCATTTTCCAGCTTGTGTCTTTCTCACCCCAGAACTACTTCAAAGTAACTACTATAATATCAGCGACTTTGTATAATTTCTTAAACTACCTAATTATATTTCAGTAGTGGTTGCACACACTCCACTTAGTAAAAAGTGTAGGATTTGAGTGGAAAATCTTATGAAAAGACAGCAGAAGACAGGAAAATATAAAGGTGGCCACTCTTTCCAGTGTTGTCTCACTTTTGAGGACCTCAGCTGGCGATACGGACTGTTTCTGTGGACAAAAGGTCAGCTCTGTCACACATTTGCTGCAAATATGGCACCAACTTCTTAATTTCAGGGACAGAAAGCTTACCATCCTGAAATCTTTGTTCACGACTGACTATTGCTCACTGCCATCAGATACCTGTGAAAGTCCTCCAAGAGTTTTCAACAGAGATTGTCAAAGGCACTGCTGCATCCAGAACTTGATCTTTTATGACAAATTATAGTAATGACCCAAAGCAACAGATTTCTGCACCTTCTGGTTGCGTAAGAGGGTTCTTAGCCCAATTACAAGATAGCTTGAACTCTCCTACACACCTTTGAAAAAGTTAGACTGGTTCCTTTAGGACACAAGTTTCATACCCCCATTGATGTGCTGCATTTTTAATTGTCCCAGTCTTGGTTATCTATACATTTACTCTGTCCTTCACAAAAAGAGATACCAAAGTCGGGAAGTGGGGAATGCCTCAGGGAAGTCCATTGCTTTTCAGATACAGAAGCCCCAGACATCTGTTTTGGGATCCTTTTACAGGCCAAAGAGAATAAATGGTGATTCAGTTTTAACATCAGACCCACACCCAGAAGCCGGCATGTCTCCAGCTGCCTCCCTACTTCTGTGTGAACTTGGTGGCAGCTCTTCTCCGAGGAAAGGAAAATACCAACAGAATCATCTCATAGGCCACCAGTGGGACCATCCTGGCCTGGGTCATGGCTGCCTAAGGTAACACAAACCCAAGGGAGCCTTCCTGACACAGTATCTCTGAGGAAAGCAGGATACAAAAGAATAATGACCCACAGTCTACCCAGAGGCTTTATATCGTAGCAGTGATGAATCTTAAAAGATATTCCAACCATACCTTTATCTAAAATTTCCTCAGAAAAGTATTTTTAAAAGAAAAGCATTTTAAATGGTAGAAAAGTCTTGCTACAACCAGCCAGATTTTCTTTTGGGAGTTTATGTGGTCTATAATATTTAGTTTAGCATTGTTTTCCAGAGTGGTACTGTGACAAGTGATTTATCAGCATAGACTCTGTGTCCTCTCAAACTCTGGAAGTAGAAACTGTAGAAAAATCTACAGAAGGCTGAAAAAAAGCAAAGCTCATACACAGTTGGTAATGTGCAAAAATCACTTCAGCAGCACTGTGAAAATTATTATCTATAGATTTTAGGGTTTCCATGAAAGTCTGGTTCGGAATTTAAAAAGTCCCTCTCTGCAGTAATTCTTACATGTCTCTCTGGAGGTGGGTGGTGGGATGGATAAAAGGTACAGGAGACTGATCCCCATGGAAAACACTGATAATGGTGAGGCCACTGGATTTCTGGACTTGGAGGAGAGGCCAGGAACAGCAATCATTGGGGTCTGCTACATAAAAGAATCAAGCCAGGACCCAAGAAGGGGGAAAGCAAAAATCACCTAATTATTTGCTGGAGGAGACTATTTTGCAGAATTAACTTTCTACAAGTAACCTGCCTGTAACTCATCCTCATGCTTTTGGACCACTGCTCCTCTCAATATGTACTCTCATACCCCAAAAGAATAGGCAAAGCGAGAAGAGGATGCTCTGCAGTCTGACAACACCCATATAACAGGAGGGAAATGATGTGGCCTGCATTTTGTTGATCACACTGTACTTCCTTGCTTTTGAGTTCTCCTATTAATGCTCATTAGCCTCTTAAGAATCAACTCACAACTCACCTACTGAGATTAAAACTTATCCTAGTAAAATAAGGGCTAGACCAATCAAGCTCAAATTGGTAATTTTCAAAACACAGAAACATACTCTGATATGGAACATACCACTCTGAGCCCAACATGGCTGCCTGGATAAAGCAGGGTAAATGGGTAGAATCACCAAGACACTGACTACCTGTGCTGCTTCGAGAAAGTATTGACAGTCATCATCAGCCTGGGGCTCAGGATGGCTCTAGTTTATACAAGATTCAGGTATGGCTTCTACAGTCCCTGATCCACAGTTTCTTCTCAGAACTGCAAATAAGTAAGCCTGCAAGGTGCATGGGAACTCCAAATCAGGGACTCTCACCTGTCATGCCGTGGAGCTATACACATAGTGTAGCTAATCACGCAGTCACTTCTTCAGAGTGACCACTCTGAGCTGCTTGTCCTCCTCCCATCACTCTTCATAATGCATCCCGTGATTCCTGGCCATATGAAGACAGCAGAACATGGCTTGTGAAGTCACGAAGATGGGAGACTGCAGTCAAAACAAGTAGTGAAAGGCGGAGGCGGATGTGATAGGAAAAAAATTTCTCCTAACACATTCAACATCAGGACTTAATCTACAGGTTTGTGTATTTCCTGTTGATGTTGATAAATGTAACAACTCATGTGAGATGCTGATTATTTTCAGAGATTGACTGGCTCTTATTTGTAGTTTAATTGTCTACTAATTGGTGGTGGCCTTTGCAATTAAAGAAAAAAAACCTTCAAAAAATAAAAAAGCCACCTATCCAGCAGGATCTAGTTCTGTAAGAAGCAAATGACATAAGCTTTAATTGCCTAAGATAAGGCTAGTCAACTTTGTGCACAAGCAGGAACCTTCCACCCCACCTAAACAACCCCTTTTTTGGTGTTGTTTCTCTCCATCCTTCACCTCAGACATATCTGAACTGAAATCTCTCCAGTTCCCTTCTCAACAGCTGCAAATTAACTGCAGGGATCCCACCACACTCTGCAACAGGTGGCTCAGCGCCTCCCTCGGCCATTGGTGCGCTGCAGGGCAAGGAATGCAGCCCTGAATCCTCACGCTTGTGAGTGCTCTCAGATTCACAGTCATGTAGGAAGCAATGGGGTGAAACAGAGTATGCCAGATAACAGAGGAAAAGGACGAGGAGGAGAAACACAGCTGCCCTGAAAATCCTTGCAGTCTCTGGGATGCAAGACAGCAGAAGGAAGGAGTAACATTACTGAATTTTAGGAGCTTTCAGAAACGTAGCAAAGTCATGGCCATTGTGGTAGTTTCCTTCTGAGAGAAGCAGTCAGGCTTGTGGCAAGTTTCTAAATAAATTATACTTTGCCTTTACCCAATGTGTATATTTTTTTACAACTCATTTTATTTCAAATGATTAACATCTCTTAGTTCTAAAAGCAAAGCAGGTAACTTTCACTTGTCACAAAACCTGAGCTAGTAAGTAATCCCAACCCATTTGAGGTTTTCCTGTGCAGTATTTCCAGGACCAGGAGCACTGGGGACTGCAGATACCTTCAAGTTGCAGATCCAGGGCAGGCTCAGCAAGCTTGGCCGTGTTCCTGGATGGGGGAAGGAGGCAGTGGCGGGTATGGGGCTCGTAGGAGCAGTATGAACTGGGGCTTAACTAATCCTACACGCCAGCAGGCAGACGTGCCGTTCCTGTGTACCTCAACTCTGGTCTTACGCCTTGAAACACCACAAAGTGCAGTGCATGGACAGGCAAGTGGCTACACAGCACCAGTTCTGTGAGGCTGGATGTGCCAATACCTTCCCCCTCCCTCAGTGTATCTCATACTTGCATAATCTAGAATTCTCAGTTTTTCTGTATCTAATGTCTAAAGAGGACTTGACTGCTCAGTGATGCAAACTGGCGGCTAAACAACCAACAAACCTTTTCCATTTCTACTCGAAGTAGCTCATCTACAGAGAGGTAAAAATCCAGGGCTATAGTGTACACCCAGAACAAGTGGTATTGGGCCATGGAAACTTTTGTGGCTCACAGCTAAGAAACTGTGCTCTCATCTCCCCACACTTGGACGCCAAACGAACCTGAAGTTTAAGACACAAATACAACACACAAGGACTCTTCTCAAACAGTTTAATAGCAAATAAACAAAGGAAGGTACCACACTTGGCATATACAAAATGACTTGTTGTTGGTGTGTCTGTGCAATTAAAACAGCTTTAAGTTGCCCTTTGGGACAAAAAGAAAAAAACACACACACAAAAGGAAGAAAATTCCTTTAACACATACTCGCTTGTTCCAAACTTGTAACAAATCTTTTCATTTTTCAATCCACTACACAAACTCTGCGATCAGATCAGAAAAGCAACACGTGCTTCTCTGCTTTTTAAACCATTAAAGTAAAATCCGTAATTCTCTACAGAGTACAACACAATTTCACACAAAAAGACATTTTGTTTTGCAAATCAAAACAAGAAAAAAAGGAACAGCTCAAACAAGGTAAAGAAAAGCATTTCTACGACTGAACCACGACTTCGAGTTGATTAAATCCCATTACTGCAGAACAGACTCTACATTTGGTCATAGTGGCAATTTGTTTTCTCATCACATTGTGAATCACTTTACATTGTTTTCTAGTAGAAAAGGCAAAAAACTGTACAAAACCCCTAGTGTTAAATACAATGTTTGTACCAATAAAAAAGCCCACAGGTTTGTCTCCAAAATGTAAATTTTCTTTTTAAATTATTCACAAAAAGCAGCCAAAAATCAGAAAGGCAGCTGCTGCTCCACTGTCTCAAATCCATTAAAACCACCACAGAACAATTAAAACAACCAAAGGAAGAAAAGGAAAGAAGAAAGGAAAGAAACATCCAACGTTTGGCATTTTGGTTTTCTTCAGATATTTGTCCACAGGTTTCCCCAGAGTTCCGTATGGAACCAAATGCACATGTACAGAAACGTATTGGCAGTTACTCAATACACTGCAGGGTATCGGTGCTCCCACTGACACACAGCCCTGTGCATTCAGACTGTGGGACTAACAGCAGCCAGCCCACAACCCTATCTCCCAAAAAACCCGTCTCTGTCCTCCTTTCATCCAGCCTCATGCTTCACTCCCAGGTATATGTACCATTTCCAAACATGGTCTGTCTTATAAGCAGATTAAGGACTGTCTACACGAGTCTACCAATATTTATCGAGAATATAGTATCCTCAGCTAGCTCCAAAGTAGGATAGAAAAAAAATCCTTTTGCATCTTTGCATTACCCCAAACACTGGAGAAAAGTAAGATTTCTGGATCAAACACGATTTGCTTTCTCAGCAAAACCCCTTCTGGGATTTAATTCCACATTATTTGTTACGGTTAAGATACCTACACTAGCTTGCTTCTCCTTCTGACTGAAACTTCATCACAGCACACACTCTTCAGGTGCCTTCATCTAGAGCAGGGTTGTCAAACTCATTTTCATCAGGGGCCACGTCAGCCTGGTGGTTGCCTTCAAAGGGCCGAATGTAATTTTAGGACTGTATAAATGTAGGAGGAGTTATATTTATACGGTCCTAAAATTACCTTCAGCCCTTTGCAGGCAACCGCCAGGCTGATGCAGCTTCCAGTGAAAATGAGTTTGACACCCCTGATCTAGAAGCTACATCCCAGTTTCTACCTGTGCAGATGGTACATAGGGTAGGGGGAAGCCTGCCACCCAGAAAGCAGTAACCTGTTCGAGTTCATTCTGCAAACTAGAAAAACTGCTTAGCTCATTACCCAATTAAAAACTAAACAAAAACTAAAAAATCTCCGTAGAGATTCCCCAGCTAAGGCCCTTGAGAAGAGAGCTGGGGATGGTACCCTGTTCAGGTAACAGCTTCACAGGCTGTTGTATTGTGCTTGTCACTTGGGAAAAGAGCCAGCAGTTGTAGGATCAGGGTTACAAATGCTTTCTCTGGGATATTTCAAACACTTTATTTCAAGAGCTAACCTCGATCCTTCAGGATCCTGCCACCAAGGTCTGACTGATGGTATTAAACTGGGGCTGGACTTCACAAACGTTTACCCTGAATCACACAAAATGCTCATAAAGAGCGTTTCAAAGGAGCCCTAGCTTCACATAACTTTGGAAAGAGAAATAACTGTGAAGTTCCCCCACCTTCCTGCTCCCCAGCTATCCCTTTCCACCGAAACTTCCAGTACAGGAACAGTGCAACCGAGCCCCCTGGGAGCCTCTGACAGCACTGGAGATGGAACAAGGTCCAGGTGCTCTGTCAGGCAGACAGTCTAAGTGCACAGGTAGATGCCCTCAGGTGGCTTCTGATCAGATATTTGTCACACCAAAACCACCAATTTAAAAGATACCTTTGAAACCCATTAAATTGCTCAGTTTTTGCACAAACTATAGAAAACAGAGAGGTGAAGGTGATATATACGAGGGTGTGAAGAAAACAGCAGGGAACATGCAAAACATTTCTGGGCACTATCTTAGTCTGAAAGATTAAAACAAAAACATCACATTTTGCTGAGGAGATTGTAGTTACAAAAAAACCAAACATGCTAGGGCTTAACAAAATACAACATCAACTATGATCAAATTTTCACTGCAGACTGATAATCACACAGGGAAGCAGGGCAAAAAATAAAAATAATAATAATTAAAAAAAAAAAAAAAAAATCAATAAATGCCAGGGCAAAAAATGTAGCTACAATCAGAAGAAAATGTATTCAAGTGTTTTCTGCTGATGCCACTCAAGTCACAAGTTTGAACTCATAAAAACATATGCTGTCTCCTCAAGCATAGAAACCAGATCAGCAAAATGTGACTAGGAAGTCTCCTGAAAGATTGAGTCACACCACATAATTGACTTTTTCTTCAAAACTGTGTTTTTGAAACTAAGCACACAGAAAAAACTAAGCCTAGAAAGTGATTGGCTGTATGTTCACAGAAATACAAATACTCCACAAGGTATGCTAGCAAGGCTGCTCTGAAGACAATTACAAAGAACCAGATTCACAAAATCAAGTGGTTATCTTACGAAGGTCTAGAAAAATAGAAATTCTTTTATATTCAAATGCAAGTTTAAATATTCCCCTTCAGCAGTCTTTCTAGCAAAACCAATTTGGCAGCACAGGAAAAAAAAAAAGAAAAAAAAAAGAAAGAAACAAACGTAATAAAAATACACATCAGCATCAAAGGTCAACACAAGGTCAAAGGTGAGAGTTCAAGCATCAGAGAAGCTGAAGAGACAAGGATTTGGACGATGTACTTGAACGCCACATCGACATGCTTTAGGCACAACGATGAACAAACGGCAGGAATCTAGAAAAAAAAACAAACCAGAAAGAGGGAGACCCACTGAGTTACACAGAGCAGTACATCCAAACACGGAGAGAGAGAACAAGAATGGGCACTGTACAATGAGATCTCCTGGGGACGGGAGTTGACAGGGAAGGGCAGCACATGCCAACGATGGACAAGTAAAAGTCAAAGTACATGAAGGACACCAAGTAAACATCAGACTGCCAGAAACCAAATGGAAGCAGAGGCCTGGATTTCCCTCTCACCACCCAGTCCATGGAACACTCCACAGGCCAGTGACACATTGGTTAGCATGCATTCACCTCACCCTGTGCCCGTGTCTTCACTGGCTCTGTTGAGGAGAAGAACTGAGCAAGCTCCCTCCCCAGGAGACCAACTCCAAACAATAGGGTTCCCAGGCGGCCACTCTCCCACAGAGACTGAGACCATGAGACAAGACAGAGGGCACAAGTGATTCACAGGTGGTTTGACAGCTGAGACTTTTCTTGCATTCTAACATGGGAAGTTCTTAGGCACTGGTAGCCCAGGAAATCCATGTTCTTTCCTTCAGCTACAGTCCCTTCTCATTCCCTAGGAGCCCATGAAACTGGGGGTGGGTGATTTGGAACAGGGGGGGAAAAAAAAAAAAAAAAAAAGAGATTATACAAGACAAATAAGTGGAACCAAAAACTCCACACATTAGAGAAGAATTCCTTAAGACTTGACTTCAAGTTAAGACTTGTCCTAGCTGAGCACTTTTCATACCATTAGACCTGCACAGGGACTTTCCCAGCCTTCTATATAGACAACCCCAGCTCCCTGACTTCATGAGGAGGGGATTCTGGGCTCTGAGAAGCTCTACAGTCACTGTTGCCAGTTTGATGAGTAGAAAAAATATGTTTCCAGAAGCTTTCTTGGAAGAGTTTATAAATAAAATAATTCTTATATTAAGTGATACGAATACCTTTGTTTCCTCCCCTCAGCTTGTAAGCTGCAAGAGACAATATTTTGGGAGGAACATGGGAGGTAGGGGAGAGAGGAAACAAGTTTTTTCTTTTTCTTCCTCCCTCCCTGTCTCCCCAACTCCCGCTTATCTCCTGTTTGTGGCCTATTCTTCAGCACATCTCAAAGCTGCTGGTTAGAGAATAGAGCAAGGTGAGACTTGCATATTATCTTACAGCATGTATAGCACATCTGAGAATAGCAAGTGTTGCATTCTAGTTCCAAAGCAACAAGCAGCATGTTGTTCACTAAACCTGCAACACTCCACTTACTAAAACTGCTGAGATTAATTTGCTCTTCATACTTCCCAAATTCAGGGAAAGGACACAGTAGGGAGTTTAAACCAACTCCAGCAAACAGAGAACAATGGAACTCTTGCAGTTATTTCTGTAGTTCTAGAAATACTCTAGATAGTTTGTGAATAGCTGTACGGTTTCAGTCCTAAACCAGAAAGGCAAATTCATCATGAACTAAGGCATGAGAAACAAGAGGCATGAAATGAAGTGACATCTAAGTATGCACCACAGAATTCTGTGTGATTTTTTTTTTCTTTAGAAATGTTTCAAATATTTCACTCAGAAATTTTGAGGGGAAAGACTCAGTTTCATTAAAGCCCTGAGGAATGACTGGCCTACAAAAGCAGAGCCATGAGATGCTGGACAAGAACTTAATGACTGGGGGAAAGTTATTCCAGTTTATCCTTGTTTTATTCTCACAACTGTGATAATGCTGTCTTTTGTGTTTTATATTTTGTGGGAGGTATGCTCAGGGACATATAACATCCTTATGTTTAAATGTCTGCAACCAGAAGCTCTCAAAGCATTTTACATGTTCATAGTTGCATGCTTCATTTGCAATTTGCTTTATCCAAGTTGCTTCTAGACATTTCCAAATGAAATAGGTACAATTTCATTCTGTTTGGCTGTTCTTCCCTAACTCACAACCATTAACAAGAAGAAACACTTCAGCTAATTCTATCATGCAAGCAGAATCTATCGTGCTATGTTAACTACAGTACTCAGATGAAAAGCTTTTTCCTCATAGATGCATTTGCCGGTGAGGAATTTTCTGAGGTGCCTATTTTTCAGACAGTAGTGCCCACAGCAAGTAAACTGCCTCACCATTAAAGTATAAACAGATATTCACCATCATTGTCTCAGACAATTTTGAAAAATTCCAATTCTCATTCTGTTTAGGGTAATAATTTAATTGCTATATATCAAAGGCATTTTCTAATAATGCAAGCTTTGTAGTACTGCAAGAAAAAATATAAACTACGAGGAGATATCCTCTTTTGGACTGCTGATTGTCTAGGGGACTGAAGAATCCATTATTTCATTTACCACTGTACTTAATAATAAGCAGCATCATACCAAGCCTTCAACTGTTCATAATACTTTCATATTATGGCACATCTAGTAAAACCAAATATCTTCTGAGAAAAAAAACCAAAAAAACAAAAAAACAAACTATCAAGTAGACCACTTCAATCTTGGTTCTAAAAATAGGTAAGTAATTCCTGGTGGCACATGTAACATGGAATTCCATTTCATTGGAAATCGTACTAACTTTTGTTGTAGAAAATGTAGATTCTTTGGTTTATGAGGATACAGAATACTTTATCCATGTGGCTACTTAATCTAATCTTTCTGCTGTTTATTTGAACTCACACATCTCCTATCCTAATATCTAGGAAATAAAGCATTTGACACTGATTTGATTTGCTTGAATAGGAGCATGACAGGAATTAAAAATTAATTTTAAAAGCCCCAAGTCCCCAAAACCCCAGACTTTCCTACCAGTAAGGAAGAAAATTGGCTTCAGACTGGAAGGCAAGAAGAGCCTAAATCTTTAGAGCCCACAGCAGCCACCAGAAACAGAAATGTTGACTTTATCTGATCAGTTCTGTTATCAGAAAAAAAATCTGCCCAAGTCACAAACCTGATACATTTATTAACTTTGGCAACATATACATTGATACACCAAGAAAGGGAAATGTGAAACAAATACACAAAAAGGGCAACATCTTCAGCTGGTGAAAATTGATGCAGCTCTACTGAAGAGAGCAGAACTGCATTGATTCAAACCACCTGAGGATCACATCTTTTAAAATTTAACCTGCATAGATTTTAAAATTTCTTTTTCTTTTTTTTTTTGGCAATACTTATAGTTACGCCAGTAAGGCACATGAGCTAGCCCAAGTTAGGTGTCTTCAGGTGATTATGTCTGGCAGGAGTCACTGATCAAACTAAGCCACAGTGTAAGCTGGTGAATCTCCCTCCTAAAGTCAATAGAGGAGTTGCACCTATTTGCAACAATGGCAAGCTTGATCCATAAGTTACAGTACTGAGGACACACTATGGGATGCAGAAGCTAAAATATCTAATTTGGGGCAACTGAAATGACTAATAGAGAGGTCAGAGCATCATCAGGTTACAAGAAAAACAGGACAAAGGTCTCAGATAGTACAGTGGGTAGGGTGCAAAGAAGGTAAGAGTGACTGTAGAGACCCCAGAGCACAGTGCTCTCCTCCACTGGTTCACAGCATTCGTCTTCCCCATTTAGCAGTTGTTGGGCTGCAAACAGGCCACTGAAAATCAGTAGTTTCAATCATGCACATCATTATGTGTGTAAAACAATCACATTCAGGATTCTACAAAACCCTGGCCTTTTTTTCCAGTGAAATAATTTAGGTAATAAATATTCTCCACCCTGGAGCGGTATAAAACTTCTATAAAAATAGAAACAACATTCTTGGTTACAGCAGGTTGCACTTGGAGCAGTTGCTCCTGTGTGATTTTCTTATTTTTTTTTTCTTTTTTCTTTTTTTAAAATTTTTTTGAAAAGTATAGTATTTATATATATATAAAAAATCCCATTATCACCCTGGAGGCCTTCACACTCCAATACTCTTTTTCTCAGAAAACCAGGACACATCTTTCCCATCGTGCAGAATTCAAGTGTACATGGTTCACTTAAGTGTACGTTTAAGTTTCTAGAGAGATTGAAATAATTAACACAGAAGGGTACCACATGCCGGCATAACTGGGAAGTTTGGCAATCTGGCCTTTGAACCTTTGCCACCACAGAATTGTTTGAATAATACTGATAGATTTACCTGTCTGCCATTAATATAGACATACTGGCATGAACGGTTTGATTTTCAGTTTAAGAATGGAAAGGGCTCTTGAGTGCTACGGGTCAGGTCTTGCACTTCTGAGGTTTGAGATCCCAGGGGACCCAGTCCCTGGGAATGCCCGACATTCCCAACAGATCACTGCACCCATACTCTGAACATGATCTCAGTTCGATGGGTTCAGTGCTCCTCCTGCTGGAGCAGAATAGGAAGTCCCAACCCTATGTCTGACCCACACACCCATTATTTAGCAGCTGGGACCCAAATTGCCGTGTCAGCTGGTGCCTTGGAAAACAGCATCACGAACCAGGAATACAAAAGAAAAACAAAAGCAAACAAGGAGAAAATATGAGGTAAATGGAACTTCTGTTAAAGATGCACAGAAATTGTAAACTTCCTCTTGTGACAGAGGTGGATTTTGGTGGTTATTAAAAATGGGACTCCGATTTCTTAAAACAACTCAGGCCAGAGTGTCAAAAATCCCTTGAGCCCCCTAAAACCAGTGTATAACAAAGGCCCTTAGCAACGCACTAGCAATTTCACAAGTGTGCAGAAAAAGTGTGTGTTCATTGAAGGGGTGTGTTCCATTTTCCTTCAATATAGAAGATAACAGCTAGTACCAAAAGGCAGAATAAGACTGAATGGCTCAATGTTCTGCTCTGGTTCCACAGCTCCTGTGTTAGCCTGTTTTGCACTGGTACACACCTCCCTAAAGGAAAACTGCAGTATAAAGGAATACCTAATCAAATCACTACACAAATTGTTTTGTGTTTTGTTTTTTCTTTAAATCCCCCCAGGAAGTTATTGCAACAGAGTTAAGACTGAGAAATCAAATGCTCTGAGAACATGTATGAAACAGGAGCCCCAAGAGCTGTGTGTTAGAGTAACTCTGGGCTTTGTATCTCAGTTTAACAGCCATTTTAATAGAGAAACAAACAGTGTTTACATTATGCTTATCAGAATGAATTCAAACTAATACTCTGCAAAAAGGACATTATTCCACAGAAATGGGGAATGTGATGAACTGTTAAGAAAAATAGTCAAAAAATTCTGCAGGCATGAAAAGTTTCTTGTTTCCAGCCCCAGATGCATTCATTAGACTAAGCTGTCTTGCTCTATACCCTTCTATAAAACCTAGAAAAAATACATGGGATAAGTCTTCTTAAATATGGAGAAACTCACTGCATCTCATTAATATTCAACTGTAAATGGACAGTGAAATTTTCTGGGCAGGGACATTATTTAATAATTTCATAAAGTGCTGTGTACATTCACAGTGCTATATAAACACCACTTTATATACAGCAAAAAAAAATCACTGCAGTTTTCCTTTGGCTTGTTAATGTGTTCACCCTTCTAGCCTGTCTCCTGCTTTAGAGATGATTTACTAAATCCCCACCATGGCATACAGCTAAATAAATTTCAAAGAGTGGACAGGGCATGGCAAAGGCTACATGGAGTTGGTTCTTCGCTCGCCCAAACTTGGATGGACTCAGTTCTCATTCCCCATCTCTGTTTTCATCAGTTGTTCTGTGTTATTTCTGCTTTCCTTTCTCCTCTCCCCCATGGCGGTGTGGTGTCAGTTCTGCTTCCCCTTCTCCTCTCTACCCGAAGGCAGTGTGGTGTCAGTTCCTGCTGCTCCCTTTAACCTTCCCTCCCCACCCCCAAGGAGCTGGCATTGGTCCTTCTCAACACACACTGGTTACAAACACAGCAAACTTCAAATAAGGGAAAAAAAAAAAAAAAAAAGAGAACCTCAGCGATATGGCACCTAAATTCCAAAGTAAAACACTGGAAACAAAAGCACAAACTTGTCCTCCATCCAAAGCGGGATTCTCAGCAGAGGCTGCAGCCAAATCTTCAGGGGAAGATGTGCCAGATAGAAGGCATGGATCAGCTTCCAGGACTGTAAAAACACAGCCTTAGGGCTTCGAATCACTAAGTGCGCTCCTCTCCAACTTACCAGAAGATCCTTCTCACTCCAGTCCTGGAGGGGAGGGGCGCTCAGTATGGCTTGCTGTCATTCTTAGAGCGCTTGAGCTGTACTTTCAGACGCTTCATGCCAATCTGAAAGCCGTTCATTGACTGAATGGCAGCCTGTGCAGAGACAGGATTGTCGTAACTTACAAAACCTGAAGAAAAGGAAAATACATAATTACGCCATGCCGAAGCCATCCAGAACAGCTACCCGCAATTGGAAATGCAGGTGCTCACAAGGTAAGAGAGCCTTGCATGAAATGTCATTTTCAGAAGCTCACAACTCTTTTAGATGCTTCACTAAAACTTCTTACTAATAGCCCTCAGACAAAAGCATTGCTTTCTGACATATGGAACTTTGGCCAACAGACACACAAAGCTCAGGCAATTAAAATAACATTTTCTATTATTCCAACAAAAATGACTACTGCTGTTTGTTTTATAAGAACTCATACCTGGGAGAAAACAAAACCTGGAAGGTGTTAATTGCTATATGGAAACTCATGAAACACACAAGACTGGAATCACCCTCTTGGCATTATGGGTGCAGATTTGTTTGGAGAGAAGTAGCTGTCAAGGCAGCGTGGCACTTGTACCACTTTAGGTTTCTCTCTGATTAAAAGTTGTCTATCATTCCAGAGAAAGAGCATCCTCAAAATAAACTTCTCCAAGGTTTTGATGGAACCTATTTTAAATAACTCCAGTCAACGACTGCTATCGCTACCTGGGGAGATCATTCCATGTGCAGATGTTACAGCCTGATGCTGAGCATATTTTTATGTTCACACAAAGCATCAGATTGTTCATATCTTTTGGCTAAAATACTAAAAAATATAGGGTATCATATAGGCACAAAGCTATCACAAGCACAGAGAAAGGCTCACCTCTCGTACTCCATCACCAGAAATCCTCATCTATCAAAACAGTCACAAGAGCTTACAGCACTACAAAAACGCTACAACTGCTTGCACTGGGGTTTCAAGTGAGGAAAATAAAACCACTAATCTTGCGCAGTCTCCTACTACACAAGCTAAGGAAGAATACGTTCTTTGCTATTTTTGCCTCACAGACTATAGCAGTTAACTGAAAATAATCTGATAGCATAGCAACAGTAGCATGACAGGTTGATTTACAGTTTTAGGATACACTTCCCAGCCTGATATGCCTCCCATCTAAACACACAATAAGCAGAACAAAATTAGCATAACAAATGCAACCAAAGTTAAGTAGTAAATAACAGCTGAAATGGTTTTAGGTTTTACTATTACAGAGTTTTCAAGAATTACGATGAAGCTTTAAAACTGCCTTTACAGCATTTACAGAACAGCAGAGTCAAATGCCCCTGTACTATACGGTAGCCATAATAATTATGAAAATATTCACAGAAATAATAATGACAATGTAGTAAGTAGTATATACAGCAATGCAAACAATTAGTGAAAAGACAGAAAGGAGGAAGAGAAGGAACTATACCATGAGTACAGTCTACAAATACAAACCACAATGAATTATCCAGGGCTGTAACAGTAAAATTAGGCATAACAGTACAAAATCAGGAAAGGCAAAAAGTCACAATGAAAATTAGGAAAACAGAGTTCATTGCTGGAAGAGATTCCATTTATTTATTTATTTTTAGGGATAGAAAGAAGGAGTCACTAGCATATATTTATTAATTTTTAGGGACACAGAGAAAGAGTCACTGCTTGACTTAAATGCTAGACCAGACAATATGCTGGAAAACAGATTACCATAAAGAAGCCACCTTTCTACAGGTAATGATTAGACCCAACGTACCAAAACACTTGCTTAGATTGGTCTGCTTGTCAATGAAAACCTTAGCAGAGACAACATTTCCAAATGGCATGAACATCTGCAGCAGATCCTGATCCCCAAACTCCTGGGGGAGATGGTAGATAAACAGATTGGCTCCCTCTGGACCTTCAAACAACAAGTAGGAATATAAATTCAGAAAGAGCATGGATAACGTAGGCCCACACTTCACAAAAAACATGAAAGAGCCATTCAAACCTAATTTTCTAGATAAAACAATGAAACTGCTGTTTGCACTTCTGCAGAGTACTTGATTCCAGAAAAAAATCAGCATGACTGTTTGCTGGGACTGATCATTCAAATAATTCTAGCTCTTTCTCACCATTTTTTGCTTGCCATTTCCACATTATGCAAAAACTGGTTCACAGATCTTTGCTGCAATGAAAGCTGAATAGTGAGCTTGAGCCCCAGATGCTCACCAAAACAAAAATGGCTATGTAAAGCTTGCAGCCCAAATAAACTAAGTAAATCTCAAAACAAAATACAAGCAATTGCATAACTTGTAATCTGGCAGATTCTTTGCTAAGTATCTTCCTACATTCTGCTGAAAATTTACTCCTACATTCTTCATACTTTACACTGCACATTAAATTGATTCTGAATCTGAGTGAAGAGATTGGCATTACGTATCTGTGGGAAGAGGTGAAGGACCAAGAAAACAAAATTAACAAAACCACAACTGATTCTCCAGCTGTCGGATGTATTGGGCTGCAGACTCATACTCCCTGTCCTCTGAGAAAAGAGAGGAGTGTGATTACTAAGCATTTAAGACTAGACAAATCCTGAGAGAAACCTCCTCTATAAAAACTACTTTGGACAGCCCTTAAGAGGGACACCTCACAGGTTTCTCCTTATCTTCAGTAGATTTAGGATTCTAAAAAATGCTGCCAAATAAAAGTTCTGCAGATAAGGTAGCTGCAAAGGCTGAGGTTGCCATTTTGAAAACCCCTTTCTCAAGTTCTTCCTACAACTTTCTGCCTACCTTCTTTTTGACTTCCCGCTGCACCAATACTCTGCTGTGTTAAGAGACTCTGGTTATAGAGTGTGGGCAATGCAGCAGCAGCATATTGCTGGATTCCAGAATAAGCCTGTGTGAGGGCTTCCATTGTGCTACCTGTCCCATTTGAGAGACCACCACTGCCAAGTCCTCCATTTAAGGCTGCCATTCCTGTGTAAGAAAGAGGAAATAAACATGAGTGAGTACTTCCACTGAGCTACACCAATTATCTTTCAAATACTCTGCACTGTTACAAAAAGCAGGGAGCAGGCTGCCCCACCACTTGTCACAAACTCGCACAGCCTGAGAAACGATGGTCAGCTACTCCCCAACCCACCAGACCACATCACTTACCTGCTAAAGAGCTAACGTTGAGGCCTGCCGTAGCCCCTGCCAGTGTCTGCAGTGCTCCAAGAGAAGCCATTGGATTAACAGAGGAGCTGCTACTGGAGCTAGGTGAGGAACCTGCTATTAAAATAAGATAATTAACTTCGAGCAATATTTTTTTTGGTCCTGATAATTCAACTTCTTCATTAAGTTATTTCTGTAGAAAAGGCTAGTAAGGAACAGATCAAGACAACACAGTCTACTTAAAAATAAAAAATTCCAAACCCACACAACTTGATTGCTCATACTGCTTCGACCTTCTAATCCCCTCCTACATTTTTGAGAATTTTCTAGTTCATCGTAATGTCTACTCTTTGTAGCAGTAAAATTTTCATTAAGTGTAAGATACCTAAGACTTGGGACATATACAAATGTTCGCTAAAATTTGTAACTCAGCATGAGGTGACCAGCAGTGATGCCTGTTTCCTGCTGACTAAAGTGAGTAAGAATTGCTTCATATTAATATCTACCCTTGAAACATCACACAAGGTGAGAGACCTGAAACACAGACACTAGCGACATCCAAGAAAGCTCCAGTCAAGCTGAACATCTGGTTTTCCTATACTGCCAGAAGAGGAACAGCAGATGCCCAGATTATTCTGACACACGAAATAATTTTCCATTAAAAATCCCACTGCAGCAACCGGGGCGTGGGCCAAGAAAAGTGTTGGAATGTACATCCAGAATATGTAGTCTATCCTCTGTTGACTGTGCCACTAACATCTTCAACCATGTTTGCTCAGTAAGAGAAGTCTGCAGATACAGTTCCTAGCAGACTAACAGCTTATGTAGCTGCCAAAGTCTATAACAGGTGGAGTTCTACAGAAACATACCTCAAAATGACAGGAAAAAAAGTTTACCAAGCTGGTATATCAAAAGAAACAGAAGTTCAAATTTAGGTCATCTACAAAGATTATGGACATGAAAAATTAAGAAAAAAAATAGCATTTTTAATGATTATTCAGCAGTGGTTTTCCTAACAGGTTTGTGGACTACTCAGAAATCTGAAGAAGGTAAATAAGAATAGCTATGCATATTGCTGTTGACCCAGAAGCCTAAATTTACTGCTCAAGATGCACTGGAAAATACTTATGGCTTCTACAAATCAAAAGATACCAAAGACTGGTGCTGTAGAGGCACCTTCTTGTCTGCTTTTAAGAGGAATTTATCTGTCAGATCAAATGTGTAACATTAGAACTGGAGTTCGGGCATTTTCAGTTTCCCTGATGTTTTTGTGTTTCTGACTTAGGCTGTGTACGTCCAGTAAAACTTTCAAAAGAATTGTTAGCATCTTTTGAGCAGATTGACACATGCTACATCTTCACCACTTCAAATATGTGGGACAAAGTGTCTCCTGCAGTGGAATATGGTAACTATTAAAATGGAGTACAGCAAACTTGCCTAACAAGCCCGAGCAGAGGCTGTACCCAACAGAAGTAGCTGTACCTAACAAAAACTGCATGAGAACCCAGGGAGCTGCACTTCACATGACTGATTAGTTTTTGTACTGACATAGGAAATGACAAACCTCCTCTGGAAAAAGTTATAGACAAACTCTCTTAAATAAGAAGTTGAAAGACAATGTCTCAAACTATATTTTAAGGTGCTTACTTGGAAGAAAAGGAGATAACTCCCATCTTACTATTAGTAGCATATTACATGTTGAAAAACAGAGAGAACGAGTTGCAATATAACCTCAAGCTGGTAGAAAAAAATAGCACACTTGGCTGAATAAAAGACAGTGTTCAGAAATGATACAGCTGCCTTAATTTTAGAATATTGCTTGTTTCTGTGACACTTCATTGCTAATCTGCATAATTCAAAAAGACACTACATTTGACAGATAAGAACGCCACTGTAAAAAAAAAAAAAAAAAAAAGTAGAACTCCAATCAAATAGTTAGTGGTATGGGGGCGGGGAAAGAATGAAGCCAAGGCTAAAGAGCAAAAGAGGGAACAGATGTCTTCCCTACATTGAAAAGGTTGTGATTTTTAATAAATTCATTTAAACCAGTATAAAAAGCTGAACACACAGTTACTTCAGCTTAGCTGACTTTATCAGAAATCTCTTTAAGCAAACCAAGAAATGCTTTAGTATTGAAAATGCCAAGAAAATTCAACGGTTTTATTTTCTTCATCATATGTACATAGGAATTGCTGCACTGAGTCAGTACCCTATTTCTGATGATGACTAGAGGCAGACAAATAACAGTAGAGCAGAAATACAGGGCAATTACAAAGGAATACTACATAGGTACAGTCTAGATACCAATGCAGCAACCTGCTAATCTAGCACTTCTTTCCACCAAGTGCAATGTCTTTATATTAAAGTTATTATTTCAGTGTGTTTTGAACACCAAACTGTTTGACCCTCTAAGGTTCTAAGGCACGACTTCTGCAATTTAACCGTGCCCTATGCAAAGAAACAACTCTTTTAATTTCTGAGCTGCCTGCTGACAACTTCACCTGATATCCTGTAATTCTTGTCTTGAAATATCTAACTGGTCTTTCCCTATTTGTCTTCATCACACCACTTGAAGCCTACTTGTAGGCTTCAATCATATTGTCCTCACGTCAGTCTTCTGGTTTTCAGGCTCCCTTGTTGCTCCTAATAGGGAAGCTGTTCCACAGTTCTAGCCACCCTTTTAATTCTTCTGGTTTTTGTGTATTATTTTAGATCGGAAAACAGCACACAGTAATGGGGATGGAAAACCAATACAGCTTTATACATGTTCTTTACTCCATCCCTAACACTTAACATTGTTTCTGTGCAGCTTTTGGTGGGTCATTGGGTTTTCTTGCTTGCTACTCAGGTCATGTTTTCTTAGATCTATCTACTGAGTCAAAAAGGCTAACTCTTACAGAACTAGCTGAAAATACTTGAAAACTTTTTCAGAAAATTTGAATATGTAGTAAAGAATACCTAGAAAAGATAATGCAACTTGGACAAGAGCGTCAAATCCTGAAATGCGTCTACAATACTTTCTTGAATGTCCCTTCCACAAGCTAGCAGTTTAAATGAATTTATCTAAGGCCACAGTCTCTGTGACATGGATTACTTAATAGGTGGATGCGGCAGTGGTCTGTTCAGTTTCAGAGAGTAGATGCTTTATTGCAAGGTTGAAGGTTTTGCTCCATCCTATTCTACATCAAAATACACAATACTGCTTGAAAATATCTAAACAAAATCACCTGAAATGAGTAGGAAGACACCACAACAACAATACTTAAGGCCTCTGAGTTCAACCATTCTGACATGTAACCATGCATAGTCCACAGACTCTACACTGTGTAGACTTCCAAGTTCCCCAAACACAGAAGGTATCAGTGCACGTGAAAGACAATCAAAAAGGTAGCTACACATAATGATTGTCTGGCTCTTTCCACCAGTTACGCAATTTGAGGACATTCTGTGATAGATGTCCAAATAAGCATCAGGTGAACATTTGGACGACAGATGGACAGAAGTCAAGCCGGTAGTCATCATGTGCAGTTAGGTTTAAGGGGTTATAACAGTAGAAGTCGCCATATGTCCCACAGACAAGGAAGGCATTTACTAAAACACTGTACTGAACAGCTACACACAGTTTTTTCAAGGTCTAGATATGGATGAGGAGGGATGTTCTGAATGTGTGGAGCCTAACAGCCTTCTAGGTTAATACAGACAGTGTGAATGCACATATAAACATTAATTAAAAGAAAATGTTGAAATTGCTTTTGTAAGAGATAACATCCAGGTCAGAGTAAAGAGCTGAAAAACTGTATAATTACAGGAAGTATTATGAGACTTATTGCTGTCTGTGTACACTGAGGTTTCCTCTTCCCCCAACTTAAGTACAGTTTTAAAAGGTGAAGTATATTCATAACTCTAATGAAAAGCTCTGAAACTGTTTCAGAGTTTGATGTCTGTGACTACATACAGACCACATATCCTCCAGAACTTTTTATTTCTTTTGAACAAAGCTAAGCTCTACTCTTTAAAATTATACTTGAAATTAAGTCATAATAGTGACTGTTTCATGTTACAAGCCTGTGAAGAGTGAACTGACTGATACATCTGTATAGGATATTAATTCAAATAACCTATCATGATTATTATACTTGATTGTTGACATACAATAATTTATCGCTATGACTGGTGATCAGAAAGTTGTCTGGATTCAGCACATGAGGTGCCTAAAAGCAGACTGCTCCCCAGCCCTAGGCCTTCCAGCAGCACGATGGAAAGTGGAATGGAGTCCTGAGATATGTCTCTCATCAAGGGATAAGAAACCTTCAGAATGCTGTGGAACAGCCAAAATTCACAGATGAGAAATCAATCCCAAAGAATCACAGAACACTGGCATAACTTCAGCTGAAAGAAACCTTTGTGGGTCATCTAGTCTAACAGTCTGCTCAGAGCTGGTCTAACCTCTGGGTTAGGTTAGCCTGGTCAGAGTCCTTTCCAATTGCATTCTGAATCTCTGAAATGATGAAGATTCCACAGCCCCTCTGCTAGCTGCTTCCTGGGCTTAATCACTCTCACCATTCATTTTTTTTTCTTTTATTTCCAGAAAGAATTCTCTCTGTTGCAACTTGTGTCCATTGTCCTTGTCCTTTCACTGTACACTTTTGAGTAGAGGCTGTCTCTGCCTTTTCTAGCAGATCTGGCATTTGAACTTCACAACCTGCCAGTGCCATTCCCCACCCTTAACAAATCAAGAGAACAAACTTGCTCCAGTCAGTAGATGAGAGAGCTAATAAGGAAATCTTAGTTCTAAATGCCAATCACAGCAAATTGTAACCTGACAATGCCAGCTCTGGTACGGCAAGAGGAAACATGAGAGAAATTATCAGATATCTTCACCTTTAAGCTTTCTCTATGATAAAGCAGCATTAGTGGGTTATAAATGCAGCTCTTCTATAGCCTCAACTCCTTTTTTAAAAATTATGGGGTATTATAGCTGGGAGTAAAGATGAATTTTGAAATTTCAGTAAGGATTGCAGTCTGCAAAGTTTTTGTTTAAAAAAAAACACAACAACCCTGTCCAGCAACAGAACACACGTAGAACTGAATTCTTTCTCGGGGATTTCCTTAAGTAGAAAATTGTACAAAGCCCCCACGGTTTAACTCCTGATCGTGTGACGTAAGGTTTTCTGAACAGCTTTTTCTTGTAATCTCTTTATAATCTCTTGGTCTGGCTCCTTGGTCCCACGCAATACAAAAAGCTCCCTGTGGAAATTTAAAACACCTCTCAACCTCCTTTTGTCTCTCACAATCACAGGCAAGGACGTCAGCTCTGTAGGCTGGATTTCAAAACTGGATGAACAATTTGGCTTTTTATGAAAAATAAACAAACAAACTAACCAAAACCAAACCCACATATCATGCCATAGATGCTGGGAAACTGTCACCCTGAAAATACAGGGTCTCCCTTTCCATGTCCAGATTTAGAAATAACTGAAAATAGTATAGAAATAGCTTGAGTAGGATACTGATCCTCATTTGTGGTGAAAACTGTGCATGTCTGATGTAAGCACAATTTAATTTTTGTTTTCTTATTGTTAAATGCAATCATTAAATGCAACAAACAAGGCAGCAAAAGAACACTACTTGGATATTCTAACCTCTCTGGATAGTGTACATGACCTGAAGCAGGAAAAAAAAACCCAAAAAACAACCACCACAAACCAAAACCCCACAAAAATACTGAACCCCCCAAAACCACCAAACTACAAAAAAACCCAGTAGAGCAAGATACTGAGTTTTACGTGCGACTTATACACTCAGTTATAGACGTTTTCCCGTAAATGTGCTAGGGGTCTGTTTATTCTACTTCTATGAGGCAGTTATAGTATCCTTGTCTTAATTAATGCCAGAAAAATATAAACCGTACTGTTCCAGGGCACAAAGTTCATTATTTCATGCTTAAGGCATCTTCTATCTCCACGTCCAGAGGAACAGTGTACATCTGCCACAGTACCTGCTTAAAATCACAGATAAAATGAGTATGTGATGAGACTGTAATAATGTGACTGGAAAAAGGTCACTTACCTTTCTGCTTCATGATGACCTCAAAAACTCTTTTTACTTTAAACTGATAGGACATCTATCCTGAAATGACTTCTAATGCAATCCGTGTCATAACACACTGCAGCACGGGCAGTCTCTTACCTGAGCTGGTGAGCACACTCAGGGGACTGCTGGAGGAGGTAAGTGCAGCAGTACCGCTCGGTGTATTCTGAGCTGCAGTGGCCGCAGCTGCTAATGCAGCCAGGTTCTGTAGTTGCATCGCATTCAGTCCTGCAACACATTGAAGAATGCACAGTTTCTCCTACAATAGTCATCATCATCCAAGCTTAACAGATCCAGCAACCTCAGCACATCACAAGCGAGTAACAGGAAGGAGCTTAAAAACAACAGGCTTAATACTAGTTACTGATCTTTTCTACATTGCGATTCCTTCTTATAACTAAAAAAAGAAGAGTTTCTGTAAAAGAACAAGTAGTCATTATCCCAGAGGTAGACTCCACAGTATAGAATGTTTCAAGCAGTATTCTCTCCAGTCACAAAAGCATAACAGCTTTAACTGAGAGTTAAGCCAGGTCTGACAGCTCCTCTGCAAACTGGAGATCTTGTCTAGACACCAGACTAATAATCTCATCTTATGTCCCTCCACTGTAAGAGAACAGCAATAACTGCAGAATTATTTCAAGAAAGCCTATACATCACAGTGTTCACAAAGTCACACCTTTAACCCACGATCAGTTGAGTATTAGCAGGTTTTGTTTGGTCCCTTTGGCAGCCAAGAAGCAACAGCCAATTGTGAGACAATGTTAACTGGCAACTCCTGATCACAAGATCAGACAATGTATGTGTAGGCCAGTCAGCTGGTCAAACAAACGTGGTAAGGAAAATGGGAACCAACAGGCATGATGTGGGTAAGCAGCCAGGAACACTGGAGAGTGAGGAAGGTATCCTTGTGCTGATGGACTTTTACTGGTCAATTTCCTCATCTGACTTGCCTTAATTTTGAGTCATAAGTGTTGAATGAAACCATTCAGTCAGTATTGACCCTGTAGTTTGCCCTCTTTTCCTGCCATGGGATTATCACTGATATTGATCTTCTGAATTCTGTATTTTAGCCATTCTTTGGGTTAGGCTAGCTCCATTCTTCCAATTCTTCCTCTCTTCCCTTATTTCCCCTTCTTGTTTCCACTTTTGCTTACTCTAACAATTTCTCCCCTTTTAATCTGAATTCAGACAATCTCTAGTAATTTTTCCCTACAAAGTTAAAACCAAAATTAAATTAATCACCATTCATATAACACTATCAAAACGTCCTAGGCAGATGTGGCACCTCATCTTTTGGATGCTTAGTAAATACTTGGTGACAAACACACATCTCAAATAATTAAAATCTTTGTTTTGTAGTTTATGTATGTAAACAGACAACATAAGAATGTGTCAGTATAAACTATTTATTTTCTAAAAAAATTCTACTACCTTTAGCATAGCTGGTGGGTTTTTTTGTTAATATTTTCAATTGTTTTCTCTTTGTGACTGTCTGTTTCCCCAACTACATTTAGTGTCTCAAACAAGAGGATTCTGCCTTTATTTAGACTCTGAAGGTGTCATTTTAACATAAAAGCATGAAGTTATACCAATTTTTTAATTTTTTTTTTTTTTTAGTGTGCTACAGAGGGTTAAAGTGCAAGTGTTAGAGCTTGTGAAGAACAAAGCAGCTTGCTTCCTTTCTGAAGCAGTCTGGCATGGGCACACTGCACCTGTCCTCTTGTCATCACATTGTTTCCCCATCTGCTTTCAAACAGGGTCAAGATTAAATTTTGTCTACAAAGACTGATATAGTTTGGGATCTAATCACCTACTTACTTTTTCTTTCTATAAATGTCAAGAAAGGAGATCAGCTGAGATACTAACAGGATTTTGAAACAAAAACTTTCTGTGAAGAATTGCAGACGTGAAATAATTCTTTGAAAACACCATGCAATATACTATTTATATGCCTGAGTTCTCAATTTTAAGGTGTTTATTTAAATAGTAAAGACATAATTACCCTGGAAACTTCATAGGCAGCATCAGCTAGTTAGCCTCTTCCGCCTGCCCCAATCCTTACTGTAGTAACAATTAACATGAGCTGTGGTGCTGTTTTTCTGCTTTATTACAACTTGCTTTTAAACAGACATAAGACGAGGGGGAAACAATATTATGCACATAACAAAATCTATTATAGATCACCACCACACAGGCTACTAGCGAAACTGATTTTTTTAAAATTGGTTTTGCCAAGAGTCTTAGATCTAAGAGCTTGGAAGAGGTCTATCATGAAAAAGTAAACATAAGAAGCTAAGGTTAGAATCAACCTCAAGTATAAATCAAAGTTTCGCAAAAGCTTGTAATTGTTACTGATGGGTGTACCAACACAAGTCAGATATACAAACACACTTTAATCTCTTAACACTTTTAGATCAACCTCTGCGCAGACATGACATGTAATATTGTGGACTACCATACAACTCTAGGAGGCAATTTTAAAAGGCTTAAAATGTTCAGTATTAAAACCAAACCTAGTTTTTCTGCTAGCAAAATAATTTAGAGAATGTGGTGAAGAGAGTTACTAACACGTGCTTTGTTATTCTCCACGCTGTGAAGACAGAGGGAATAATCAGTTTGCAGCCCCAGTACTGCTCTACTTCGTGAATACTCTGAGTAGCATTCTGCAGCAAGAAATCAGCTCATACCCGTTAAGCTGATATTTCCCTAACGGCAATGCTGTAATCAATCGTAATTCAAATGAAGGAACTAAAGAACCTGAATGAAGAACTAGTTCACATTCCTACTAATATTGCATTTTCAACTTTGATGTATTTAAGAACAAAGAATTTTAAATGGGAAACTTAAGAAAGAATCCATTATTGCTGAAACACATGCATTAGCGCTTATTTCAAAACACAATGCTTCAAATAGGCACCTGTTTGCATGAAAATAAACATACAGAGCCATCTTTTTGTACCCATGAGATAATTTTAAATGCCAGAGGTATGGCAGATTACCAGCATACCACGACTTACCTGGGTGACAATGGTTAACTAAGATTAAGAAGGAACATCCACACTTGTAGCAGAGCACTCCTGTCATTCCAAAGGAGTGGTTAACTCAGGACTACTCATTTCAAATGGTGTTAATGTGTCTATGGCCTTTTGGCTACTTTGTCTACCCTTCTCCTCTTTTCTTTGGCACTGAACTTGTCTTCTGATGGAAAAACTCACCTCCCATCGGGTGGAGGCTGCTCAATGTGTTCAGGTTCCCAGATGACGCAGCTGCTGTCTGCTGAAGGAGCTGCAAATAAAGCTAGACATTACACCAAAAAACAAAACAAGAGTGAGAGTGAGGGCTGGCTCTGCTTCTGGGAGAAACTGCACCACACCACAGCCAGAGCGCCGTCACAAAGGGAATTCCCACTGCCCATGCACCACATCGTAGCAAAGCGTGAAGAGAATTCCGCTCACGCAATACAGCCAGAGCACCGTAGTGAAAATCCACATTGCTCATGCACCTCGATGCAGCCAAAGCAAGAACACAATGCTTTCCCCACTCAACATAACCAATGCCGAATGAAATTTATAGCTAACACACCAAGACAAAACCAGTAGAATCAGCAGCAAGAGAGAATCCTATTCAAAGCACCTCAGGCAGCACTGCCACCCCATATGATATACTACCTCAAGCCAGACTTTACAGCTGACACCGCCAGCATAGAACAAATGGCAAATGCCATACCAAAACCAATGAGCCACTGCAGCCATGAGAGAAATTTCAAGCCTCAGCTCAGAAGCTATTTAAAGTGATCTCTTATTCCTTTCTGCATTAACTAGGTGTTGTCATAAGAAATCCTTATCTACCAAACCTAGAGCAGTAGTAAAAGACATAATGTCCCCACTTCAGCAGTGCACCATACCAAGAATGAGACGAAATTTTCCTCTTCTGTTCCCAAGATACTATATTGCATGATTATACTTCTCATAGCTACTCTGGCAACCCATGTGAGCCACAGCATATCAGTTCATGAAAAGTTCACCCTTTAGAAACCCAGTAAAATCAACTAAAAATCAGTGATGAACAGCAGACTACCCTCTGTTGTGTCATTTTTTGCTAGACAGTAGCTTCTATATTTTGTAGTTTGTCTGTTTTGTGGGGGTTTTTTTGTGTGGTTTTTTTTTTTTACTGTGCACTGTCAGCTGCTTGGTGCTTCTAACCTGATCATCTTTTCTACTTGGACAGCAGAAAGCCATTCTACAGAAGATGGGAAAAAAGTTTCAGTAGTTAGGGCTACAGTGACTAAGGCCGAAATCCTCACTTAAATGTATCCTAACTGCTAGCACATAACTTAATTTCAGCCTACTCACCCAAAAAATGCGATTAAGAACCCTGCTCCTATCTACCAAGAGCCTTCTAAAAATGAACACATTAAACACTACAAGACAGCCACTGTAATTCCTGAAGAGATGAACCCAAATCAGAAACTCACTGCTAAGTATTGGGGTCCAAGTGTGTTGAGACCAGCCAGGTTTCCCCATACTGAGGCAGCACTGATCTGTTGCATTTGTTGCTGGAGTTGCTGAGCAATTCGTTTCTGCTCTTTGTCCTTCTGCGTGTCTGCAAATTTTACCACAATGGGAGAAGAGCAACCCTGCAAAGAGCAATTCAAACAATTACATACTTGCTATCCCCAGCAGTCACAAACATACTACTCAGTCACTGGAAGCACCCTTTTTTTTTTTCCTCCAAACGGCACATTTCATTAAAGGTTCAAAATCTAATTTGTTTTTAATTCAAATGTGTATTTTGCTATTTTCTCTGCAGAGAGCAGGAGCAGAACAAACACAAAGGTCCAGGGATAGTATTTGCAAAGAAACACACACTGCACTTATCCTTCTCTCTGCTTTCCACAGTTACTGACTGACAAATTAAATCTTCTGACACCCACTAACTTCTTTTACCTCCATGGTTTGTGCTTGGTGCATTGCTTTGATTGCTGTTTGTGCCATGGCTCTTGTTGTAAAAGTCACAAATGCACAACCTGGGGAAAGAAAAAAAAGGAACCAAGTCATTCCACAATTACTGGGATGAATAAAGAAATGAAAATGCCTAGAGGGGCAGAGGGAATCACGGAAAGAGCTGAAATGCCACCTTAAGCTGCAAAAGGCCCCATCCAGCAAAGAATCTTGAACTGTCCGCAAAGCTTCCTGCTTACCTCGGCTCAGGCCATCTGGGCCCCGTAATATCCTGCATTCTTCAATCTGCCCAAAGGGGGAGAACATCACTCGGATATCATTTTCATTGCACTTCTTGGATATCATTCCAATAAACAACTTCCTATCTTCTACTGCTAAGAAATCAAAGGATAACAGTATTACCAGCAAATATGTGTTTACTAGGTATTATTTTGTTAAGTCTCCTCCAGCGACTGCAGTTACTTCCCTTTTATTTAGAGGAGAGGCTTGTTAAAATCAGATTCCCAATAATTGAATCTCTTTGATTTAAGAGGATGTATATGAGATACCTCAATGGACCTGAAGGATGCCTATTTTACAATGTTTTGTGTTTACATTTTGCTGACTATTTCTCCCTTGCAAGCCTGTGAACTGCAAGAATGCAAGAAAAGGAAAAAATATGTCAGATTCAGCACTTTTATCTCCTACATTCAGTTCCTGGTGAATAAGAGAAGACTTGTATGTATTTTATTGGACTATTTTAATCCTCTCTCCTCTGTCTCTTCTATCTTTAGATTACCAACATACCTAACTGTATCTAAACAAGGAAGTGAGCTGCTGGAAGCTTCTTTCTAGCCTCTTTATCATGCCAATCACTTAAATTTAGATCTGCCAATTTCCTCATGCTTCTGTCTCAACACTGGAAGCAAAAGCTGTTGCTAAAACAGAACAGTTTTAGTTCTGTTTCAGATTCATCCATTCTGATCTGTACCAAAAGCATGAAAATAACACTTCAAATCAGAACAATGGACTGTGTGCTACTGTATCTTGCCTCTAAATGTTGATGTTACCAGATACATTAGAGTTGTAGAATACCTTTGTGTGCAGACTATTTTTAAAAAAATGGTCCAGAAAGACTTTTTTTTAAGCTTTTCAGTTACTGATTACTAATGTCAGTTTAACGTCACCTGAGTGGGGTGAATCTGAATCCAGAGTACAACTCTGTATCTCTCATTTTGTTTATTTAAGGATGCTAGTCACGTCTGAAATATTGTTTTAAAAGGGTGAATCAAATTATGCAGAATACCATTTCAAAATATATACCAGTTTGCAAATACAGCATTCAGCATGATATAACATGTATTATGATGAAGGCTGTAGCACAGTTTAAAGCTTCAACAGAGAAAGTAATTTCTTATTTAGTGCCATGATGAGGGGAAATCAACTTATTTGCTGAGTCTTCTATGGTGTTGAAGAGGAATATTCCAAACTATTCCATCTGACATGATTTTAATTGACTATTCAATCTTAATGTTGTAGCCAGTTCACTTCCAAGCTCTTTCAAATGCTTTTTGCAGTCCATTTTAGATCAAGAGATCCAGAATCCCTTTTATTGATAGCAAATAAAAGTTCTTTATTAACTGATACTTTATTATTTACATTTTCACCTGTATCTTTTACTAAAACTCATATAATTATGTAATAGCCTCTGAAGAGTCACCCTAAAATCCCATTAAATACTTTTTTTTCCTCTTTCTATTATTTTTCCAGGATATTCATGTGTGTATAATGCAAGATCAATTTTTGTTTAGAGAACGTACTATGTTCTCTCAACAATACTTCAGAAGAATTACTCGTTTCTAGATATATTGACACAGAAAGATATCCTGTATACACACAGAGGAGTTTGCAGATGGAATTACTCCTACTATGTTACCCATATATCTCATCTTCTGTTTCCAATTAATTCAACATATGCTTTCTGGAACCAGGATTGTCATCTTCATGTAGCAACACTAATAGTAACTATGGAAAATGAAGAAAAAAAAATTCAGCCAAGCCTAGAAAGGCTGAAACTACATGATGCTAAACACTATCTTTGCTTACCTTGCAGCAATATATATATGGACATACACACATTTAAGCATGTAGGTATGTATGTACATAACCTTGTTGTGGAAATACATGGATAAATAATCATTAACCCAATGGTAGATGCTAAATGTCTTAATCCATCCAAAATGGCCAATGTGCAGAAATAGCAACAGTTTTTTCTCTACTGAGCTGTTGTGAATTCTCAGTGTCCCTTGTATATTAGGAGAAGCTTTGACTCCCACCCTAGATGCAACAGCCTTTATTTCAAATTGGTCAAGCACTTGAAAAAGCATTTCCAGATTTCAGGGAATCATAGAAGGTTTGGATTGGAAAGGATCTTAAAGATCATCCATCTAGTTCCAACCCCCCCTGCCATGGGCAAGGACACCTTCTACCACATCAGGTTGCTCAAAGCCTCATCCAATCTGGTCTTGAACACTTCCAGGGAGGGGACATTCACAACCTCTCTGGGAAACCCCTGTGTCTTACCACCCTCACCATACTGTACAAAACCAATTTATTCTAAATAGCTAATGTAAATCTATCTTCTGCCGGTTTGAAACCATTACCCCATATCCTGTCACTGCACTCCCTCATGAAGAATCCCTCCCCATCTTTCCTGTAGGTCCCCTTTAGGTACTGGCAGGCTGCTATAAGGTTTCCCTGAAGCCTTCTTTTCTCTAGGCTAAAGAACCTCAACTCTCTCAGCCTGATCTCACAGAAGAGGTGCTCCAGCCCTCTCATCAGCTTCATGGCCCTGCTTTGGACTCGCTTGCCCATGTCCATATCCCTGTTATGCTGGGGGCCCCAGAGCTGAACACAGTACCCCAGGTGAGGTCTCACCAGAGTGGAGTAGAGGAGGCAAATCACCCCCCTTGACCTGCTAGCCTTTCCTATGATGCAGCCCAGGATATGACTGGCTTTCTGGGCTGCAAGTGCACGTTGACAGCTTATATTTGGCTTTTCATCCATTAATACCCTCATGTCCTTCTCCATAGGGCTGCTCTCAACCCACTCATTGCTCAGCCTGTATCCATGTTTAGGATTGTCCTGACCCAGGTGCCAGACCTTGCACTTGGCCTTGTTGAACTTCATGAGGTTCACATGGGCCCACCTCTCTAGCCAGTCCAGGTCCCTCTGGATGGCATCCCTTCCCTCTAGAGCATCAACCACAGCACTCAGCTTGGTGTCATACACAAAGTTGCTGAGGGAGCACTCAATCCCACTGTTCATGTCCTCAACAAAGATTTAAACCATCTTAGTACAAAGAAGAACTCACTGGATGTTTCCCTAACTGTTAACATGGTTCTACCACAAGCAGCAGCAGTGGGGGATATTGAGTCATGGAACACCACTCACTATACTGAAAATACACTTTCTTTTTTTCCTTTTTAAAAAAAATCAGGTTTCCAATTCAAGATTACTTCATCAGAAACTGTTCAACAAAAGGAAGCTCTCTAAGCTTCCCTATTAGTGTGATGCCAAACTCAGGCCTTAGTACGGCTTACCATTACTCTTTTCACTGTCAGCTGGTTTCATCTGGATAGGATGGTGCATCTGAAATGTAAAAAGATTATTTAATCCTAGACACATTCAATTCATACTATATTAAATATATCCCATAAGAATTGTGGAAGAAAAAAATGGTAGCCTAAATTTCCTCTACAGAAATACATAGGTAACAATACCTAAATTTCTAGAAGAAAAAACAGCTTTCCTAATGATATGCCATCATTCTTCCTCAGAGTGCATTATAGAAGCCATGTCCACCCACTTCACCACCATATTATTCCCCCAAATGCTCCAAAATTCCCTTAAGATCTGTTATAGAAATCTCATGACACTGCTCTTTTGAATAGTTATTTTACAACATGATTTGAGGGCAAGAAAGCATACGTTTGTACACCAGTGGTAGCAGGGCTCAGAAAAACAAGATAGAGTTGCGAAGAAAGCATGGCTCTTCTCTTACCCCTGGGAGGATCTTCATGTTGTGAAGAGCATTCTGTGCTTCTAGTGCAGCTTTACGGGTATAAAATGTAACAAAACAGCACCCTGCAATTGAAACACAATTCTAGCCAAGAAAGAACAATACGAATCTTGATGTGCCCTACAGAAACTGCAAGTCCTGCTTCTAACCTTCCAAAGCAAAACATATGACAAACAGAAGAGGTTAGACATGTAAATAGGTAGGTACTACTGATTGTGTCAGCTTAGGAAAGACTTCTATGGGTGTTAAAATAGGATATATTCAGAACCGACCCCACATCACCAAAACACTGTTAACAAACATTTAGATACATCTGCCAAATAATTGTTGGCTACTTCCATTTTCAAACTCAACAATTATTTACTAGTACCAAAATATTACCTAGTTTCAAAGGAAGATATTGCATATAACTCAAGTGCAAATCCAGGTAAGGCATTTAGCTAAGATCTGACATACACAAGTACTCAAAATACACAAATGACTAAGACCTCAATTTTACATTTTATATGAAACTGTGACACTTTCAGCAACATTTCAGTCACACTGTAGCATCACAATGATGCTCTGGAGCAACACAGTATCAGCTTGATGTTCTGCTTTACAATTATAATCTATACTCTTCAAGCATCTCCATTACTTCTGAGCTCTAAAAAACTTGCGATTTTCCTCAGCTCAGCTAATGACTGGATCACAGTCCAAGTATAATCTGACACACAAAGACTATACGTCCCGGGTGTGCATGTACACTTGGCCACACAGAGCTCCAACACACACGTAAGTTTGAATAAGCAAACAACTAAGACTGTAACTATGTGAAAGCACCTGAAGTCTCACATGAGAAGTACAAAAGTTCTCACCTTTGCTCTGAGGAGGGTTTTGGCTCCTGTCCCTCAAGACATTGATTTCATAGACAGCACCATACTGTTCAAAAAGTTCTCTTAGATCCTTCTCACACCAGCTCCGTGGGACCTGACCCACAAACATCTTGATGGCATCTAGATCAGGTTGGTCTGGGTGATCCAGTGTTCCATTCATTTTCTTTGAGCTACGAAAAACAAGAAGGAATTTCTGGTTTATATCTTTTCACAGATTCTAGGTGCTATTGCAACTAGAAGCAGCATGCTTCCAGTGAGATTAAAAAAATATATTTCTACACACATAAACGTATATGATTAAAATACACATCTAAAGAGAGACTCTTGCAAATTCTTAGTCCCGAGAATATTCAAAAACATCATCCACATTCACTGACAAGTTGTGTATTTGGAAACCAAACACTCTACACAGCTGCTTAGAACTTCTGTTATAATAACATCTGTTCCTATAAATGTAGTCAACACTTGGGTTTCACAATATAAATCTGTTGAGATAACTGAAAAATATCACTAGTTCAACCATGTACAATTTCACAGAAAAAGAAACCAGAATAGGAAGGAACCAAAACTCAGCCTACCCACAAACTACTGAAGTTACCAGTAACCAGTGAAAATGAAAGGATAACATTTTTTTCATTGTTTTTAAATGTGACTATCTGTAACTGTTTCCCAGGGTGAAGATCCATCTTAAAACAGAGAAACAGGTAAAAGTGAAGAGATAAGAAGTTTCATTAAAATTTTGCAAGGCAAGAGCTCTTAGTAAAACTAGGGAGCTTCCAACAATATCTGGAAGAAATAAAACAGGCTTAGGTTGCACATGAAGAGGTTGGGATTGGACAATCTAGTTAGTCACAGACTGAATCAAGTTAAATAATGATAGGGTGTTAATACAGGAAAAAAGTCGCTTCCTAGACTACAACACAGAAGTTACGAGTATGGGAATCTTCACTAGGCTTCAGGGCATTACATCTAGCCAGACGAACAGTTTATAGCCTATTAATATAACCATGTTATACTCCACCCAGCTAATTAACAGTCATATACTACTTTCTGTATTCACTCCCCATAGTCTGCAAAGTGCAACGTGAGGTCACAACCTGCTATATATGTATCTATATATATATCACAGGACTGATCTCTGTGGAAGACTGACTGTAACGACACCCTATTGTAGCTATAGTGATCAGTAGGTTAAAATTGCTGACCAACCCCTGCATAATCTAGAAAGGACATGGGGAGTGAAATAGCAACTATACAATGATTCCCCCTGCCCCCAAACTCTTTGTTGAAGAATACAGGTGGCCTTCTTCCAGAGGAGTCAGCTCTCTTCATCTCTGCGTTTTTCCTTTAAAGACAGTTTTTGAACGGCTTATTAACTGCACATTACAGTAACTCTGTCCATCTGCAATCATATTTCCCCCAAACAGCATATTAAAAAAAATTCCAAACCAGATAACATTTAGTTATTTTTTTTTCCCCTTAATAGGGTGCTGTTCAGAGCCTAAGGAAAAACTGATGCTGGGAAAGCTTCTAATTTTACAACTGTATGAACAGACCTCAGAAACAAAGCTTCTTACTAGGAGGGAAGGAATCATAATGAATTCTTTCACTCCTCTCTACCTTTCCACACAGAAAGCGTCAACACCTCTCCAATATCCAAGGCAAACAATGCATTTTACAAAGAGGTAAACTACCTCTCTTAACTCAACACATTTTAATTCCAGTTGAGAAATCATTTACTGCCTTCCAATAATAATTTTCAGTGCTGCCTTTTATGCCACAGGCATTGCTCCTGTTACTTGGGCAACTCTTAACATGACCTCAACAGTATTCAAGGAATTTTTCATTCCTAATTAAAATGTTTAGCCTCAAGTAATTAATAGGGAAGAATAGAAACTGCTCTCCCAACAACTGATTTAAATAACTGATTTTATAATAATCAGCACCTGTAGCACACTATAAACAACACTGCTAAACAGCTGTATTCCTCCTTAGTCCTCATCCCCAAATTATCAGATTATTTTTCTGCCCTAACCAGAATCCAACATCAATTGTCAATGTCCACTAGGATTTCTTCAGGAAAACAAACTGCAGTCTCTGCTCTCCCTCCTGCCCTCCATCCCAAAGGGAGTTGATCAGACAGCAGAGGCTTCAGAGACAGCAACTCTAATGATCACTTTAGTCATAAACTTAGACATGAAGACAAAATACTTACACAGTGCTAGCATTCAAGGAGCAATGATCCACCATCATCTCTGGGAGGAAATCCAACTTGAACGCAGCCATCACCTCAGTCTGTGACAAACTACTAACACTAAATCAGTGTATTGCCTAACCCCCAAACAACGCCACTTCCAAAAGTCCTGCAGGTCTTAACACTCAGCCACACAAAAAACCACTCAAACCACAGAAACAGAAGCTCAGGGAGACCAGCAATAGACATCACAGAAACAGGCTGGACTGGGAAAGGGACATGGAATCCCAGATTAAAAAGGGGATGTGACCATGTGAAGGGAGGCTCAGCTTAATACACAATGAAAATGCTGATGCACTGGGCTTGTTTTGTGCAATTTTCCCTGGCGAAGCAGTACTGAGTGCTCTGTCAGATAAACAGAGTGTCAGATCCATGAAGATAGCAATGGGTAACAGAGCAGAAAGAATACCAACTCCAGTCTTTCCATCCCCAACTCCTTGCTTTCCAAAATGGCAGTTCAAGGCCTTGAGGTTCAGACAGACACTTCCCATATCACCAATACTAAGGTGTGAAGTCAAGAGGTTCCTTCACCATAAACGTTTTCAGTGGCTGATCTCACTCTTTTTACCTTGTGCACTATTTTTGACATTTTCCTAACTTCTAGGGAGAAAAATGCCAGCTAAATTTTTTCTCTGAACCTGCCAACAAAATCAAAGCTAAGCAGATTTGATTACTCAAAAATTCCTTAACTACCACAGAACATCGAAACATACTTCTTTTATAGGAGAAAAAACATACTTTGCTCACCATGCATCTATAAATCCAGAGACATGCAAAGCTTATAGATGATAAAGAAAGGGAAATCCACAGTGATTTGTTGAAAACTGTTTATAATCTTTGAAAACACTCATCAGAACACCTCAGCTGCTCCATCACTAAAGCAGGAATAACACCTTGCTCAAGGGTTTTATACACACAGTATTTATATTTATACACACAATACAGACCTCTTGATAAATCGCCAAAACCCAAACTAATGGGGAGATAATCTGGGTAATACTGGATGCACTGACAGATGCAAAAATATGAGACTGCAGAGAGTAAGTGCTGCAGAGAGTAAGTGCTGCAGAGAGTAAGTGCTGCAGAGAGTAAGTGCTGCAGAGAGTAAGTGCTGCAGAGAGTAAGTGCTGCAGAGAGTAAGTGCTGCAGAGAGTAAGTGCTGCAGAGAGTAAGTGCTGCAGAGAGTAAGTGCTGCAGAGAGTAAGTGCTGCAGAGAGTAAGTGCTGCAGAGGCAGCAAGGTGTGTCCAAGCACTCCAGGAGGGATGACTTAATTAAAAGCCAAACATGAATCCAGATAAGCCTTACATATACAGTCAATATAACTGCAAAATAAACTCTTAGAGCATCAAGGAATAAATGCTTGGGCAGCTGCGATTGCTTCTTTCTTGTCTGTCAATGACTGAAACATGTACTTGCACTTATTTAGACTGGCCAGAATATACAGCTTTCTTCACGCTTGCACAGTCACAGAATGCCAATTATTTTTTTCATAAATAACCACTCCAGCCTCTGAAAGAAAGAACATTTCCCATCTTGTGCCTACAGCAAGGTTAATTAAAAGGCTATTAAAAGGAGTTAGGCCTCGTAATACAAAGAGATATGTGTGTTACTGCAAAATAAGAGAGGACGTGAATTTAGCAGACATCAGATATTTAACAGTAACTACTTCATGCATGCTCTTACTATGTGGTAAATGCAAGAAAGCTTATTCTTTAATCAAAAAGGTGTAAGGTGTCTTCTAACACCACTGTTAAGAGCATAAAAATAGGCACTAGGGAGCACAGGTCAACTTATTAGCTTTCAGTAAATTATTCATATCTACCCTTCAGACTCATCAACACTGAAAAACACCATGTTGTGTAAGATCCATCATATTGAAATGTTAAGTTGAGCCTGGAGCCCACTTTATCTATTTCTCTAAAATAAGCCCTCAGAAACACTTCAGATTTAGATGATTAGAACAGCACAAGAGACAGTGGGGTTCTTGCCACTGTTCACATAAACATACAGACAACACTGTAAGTTCTGCTCTTACCTATGAAGATCAGAATTCATTCCTTCTGGTCTTCCAGTAGTCTTGAGATTTTTTTAAGCAGCCAGTAAAATACCCCAACAGCCACATTCACTGTAGGTTTGATCAAAGATGATACTGGCTACAGACACTCTAGAAAATGGGTCTTAAAGAAGGTTACTGAGATTTATTAGTTTACTGAAGAAAATCACTAAGTCATCAAGATTATATCCTACAGACACCCTTCCCCTCATCTCTGTGCTCCCCAAAATGGAAGTCATACCTGCTTGTTCCCTTAAGACAAAACTACAACAAATTACAGCATTGTCACACTGCTACATTCCATGTCAAATTCAGCCTACTTGCTTCGATAGTTAAAACATTAGTTTTGTGCAATTATCCTGGTACATATTAATTTTTATTTCTTGTTATATTTGCACTAATTTCTCCTGTGATGTGCTCACTTCATTTAATGAAGTGTGCCAAAAATATTTCACATGCTGTTACGTACAATTTGGGAGAAAGAAAGAAAGAATCAATACTAGAATGGTGAATAAATATCTGAAGGCATGTTAGCCAAGACTCAGTGCCTCAGGGTAGCATACTTCGGCAGTAGTGATGGAAATTTCAGTGACAAAACACTAGGGTACACACAGATTAGTAGTATGTAGTGAAATGAAAAGATTTATGGACTGCACTTGTGAAAATATCAGAAAGAGTTGAAAAAAAATGGTATTTCACTACTGCACAGAAATAAGAATTGAATGAGGAAGCAGTGTTTCTGTGGAATAAAAAAAAAAACCATAAAAGTCATCCTAGCCATTGCTCACAAAGAAAGAAAAACAGGAGAGCTAAACACACTTATTTTTTGCTCAGATGTCAAATCCCTGCTGGCTTCCAGATCCATTCTTTGACTGTTTCTATTCAAAGGAGAATAGAAACAATGTCTGAAATTCCAAGCCCTATGGACTGTAGCTACACATTTAATTGCAGTGCTAATAGGACAATACGAACATTAAAAACTTCTACATACTACAGACAAAAGTTTTTGGGTTTTTTTTTTTGGTTTTTTTTTTGTTTTTTTTTTACACTTCTGAAGCCCTAGATGATGCTGCAGAATATTTCACTATATATGCTCCTCAGAGATTGCAGAGTATAAATGCTAAAAGTTTTCCTTTTATTTTTGAGTTTACAGAATTACATCACATCCTGGGGCACAAAACCTAAACCAACAACAACAAAACATAACAAAACTAAAAAACTGTGTGGTGTTTTCTTTCCTAAGAAAGCTTTGTTCATTTAAATGAGCAATTAACTCTGAAAGCTAAAGATAATACCATCTTTCATTTTATAGGCTGAATCTCAGACAACATATACAAATCTGAGACTGAGGGACTACTGGGATGATGAGAGCAAACTATGGGAAAGGATGCAGGCAACGGGGAAATCAGATGCTATGAAGCTTTGAAGGAGACAGATCCTAGAATAAACTTCCCCTTGTATTATCTGTGCATATCCAGATCCCTGCAGTGTTGCTGAATTGCAGTTTTGTTTTTAAACAGATAACCCCTAGGTTATGTGCATCAAAATACAGTAACTACTTGTCAATATTTTGTTGTTTCATTGTTGATCATGTAAGCATGTGGTGAGAATGTTTTCTGCCTATGCTGAAATCCAAACTCTCTCCCCATGCCTCGCTGGGTACAAAAAGCCCCTTACCTAGTTGCCAGAACTGCAGTTTCTTCCTCTGCCAAGCTCTATGGCAGTCACACACCGTGAGTATAGGAATTGGACACAATCAGCAAGTTGAATTTAACATCAGAATACATTAAGTTTAGGGCTGCCTACAATTCAGGTTATCTGAAAAACATTTTTATTTAAATGAAATTTCTGTAGAAGTTTCCAGGTGGAGAAAAAGGACAGTAGGGGAGGGAAGACAACTGGTTTTATCTCAGAAACAGCAAAGTTTCACAGTGCTCTCTCATGTCTTTGTCTGAGAGCACTTAATTCCTCCATACTCTCCAAATCTAGATGATTTTCACAAATTAGGCAAGTAAATTTAATTCTAAAAATAATCTAATGTTTTTTTTTTTTCTCCTCTTCCTCAAAATATTTTGGGGAAAAAAATTGAGGTAAATCAATACATTCTTGACCTACTTCTCTGGCTTGTGAATGAAGCCCTGTTTACCTGTAGCTTATGCTCCAATTAATTCTGTGCAAGCTCAAAAGGAATTAATTCTGAACTTTTGTCTAACTGAAGAATCCCCAGGACTTCCAGCTTTCTTCCAGCAGACGAATCAGCAAGTCACCTATCCCTCTGGCTTACAGGATGTTTTCTCTGCCTAATGCTCTTAGAAAGGGAAAAATAAAATGGTAGCTAAACTTACCCTTTTATTTGACAGTAAAGACAAATTATTCAAAATAAATTACACAAAACCTATTTTCTAATTTTTTTTTCTAAAATTTTTTTAACAGGTAACCCATGGGCTATGTGCAGCAAAATACTGCATGTAAGAACTACCATTAGGAATGAACAACTAAGTAACCTCATTTTTAAATACAGACTGATCAATAATTATTAAGATTTTAGACCCCTCTGTCTAATGCACATAGTCCTAGTCATTATCAGAAGGAAAACACAAACTAGACTGTGTCCAGTGTGGCAGTTCTTAAGTTCCTTAGTCACAACTTTTCACCTTTCTAAATAAGTGCAAAATCTTCACATGAAAATAGGTACAGAAGACACTGGATTAAATCCACAGAAGTCACTGCTTCTCTGTGGTAACTGAGATGACAATTATGAGGTGGCAAAACAGTATATAAAGTCCTATACCTGTGTAAGTCTGTTGTACAAAGTGGTTTTGAACTATATTGGTCAGAAAAGAGCTATTGGTTCAACATGCTGTTTCAAAGAGGCACCAAGGGATTACAAACTGCAGAAGAAAGGCAGCTCTATTCCCAGCTCTGTACCAACTTGATCCAAAAATCCAAACAACTTCCCTTAGCTCCTCAATTTCCATATGTCACACAGGCAAACCAGGATGCAGCAATGCTTTCTTGGGATACAACTGAGAATACTGTTTGCTATACAATAAACCAATATGCTGGAGAGGTAACCCTTTACACAAGTATGCCAATACATACCAAAAGCAGATCTAAAAAAAGCTGTTCCTACAGAGATGTCTTACCTCCTTATAATAAACCCATTGAGTCCTGAGATCTTTCAGTAACTTCTACCTGTTTAGTTGTGCAGACCATAGCCAAGAGCCAGACTAGTTCAGAGCTACTTGCACACTGATGGGCAAAGGGCAAGAGCTGAATGTTCTGTTTTGATCTGCCTCTCACTTAATGCTATATCATTAGGAACTTAATGCCTTGAGACATTTACTGCTCTGACAAATTTATTTGAATATGAACAGTGGCTTCAAAAGTTTCCAAGAAGGAATCACAGTGTATGGCTTGTGCATTGTTTCCTTTAAAAACAAGCCAATAAAAATCCAACTGAGGTCTCTGTAGCAGGTATCTATTAATCAAAGTACTTCTAGATTAGAGCACAGACTGCATAGACATTCAGTTCTTCCTGTTTGTTCCCCATCCTGCATGCATTAGCGCAAAAGCACTTTAAAGGACACCGGCAAAGTAGCACGCCAGTGACATCAAGCCATCATTTTGCTAGAAGTACAATAAAGTCCAGGAATCAACTTATGATCCAATAGAAAAATCTTTGACCTTAATGTAACAGCAAAAACAAGTAAGCAAGACTTGTATCCACAGTATTATCCATATACCAATGTGATTCTAAACAGTTCTGCTTTGACTGCCACACATTTATTTGCCTGACCAGTCTAGATGTCCCTCTTTCTTTTATTTCAAACATCAAGCAATGAAGTGAATGCACATATCAATTGTAATAGGTCATGTGTGGCTATTACCTTCTTAAGCAGCTGGTATCTGTAAACTAAATTTTCAAGTGACAGCTAAGAACACAAAATCTTAATAACTGATACAAAAAGGAGATGATACTTCATGCAATTTTTGGAACTCCTTGTTGAAAGGTAGCGCAGATGCAACAAACTTATGTGAGTGCAAGAACAGACTGGACAAGTACTTGGAAGAGACCTATCAGAAGCTACCAGACAAACCGCAATAGGTTTTCCTGAGCTAGAAACAGAGAGGCCGAGAGGCCACTAAGTCAGTTTTGTGATGAAAACAAACACTACAGATTATTAGCCTTTGTGAATAGTTAAGACAGGTCTGGAACACGCCAAAGAGCAGGAGTATGCCTATGCATTTGTGTTGGGACAAGACAAAAAGCACTATAGAAAAAAAGTAATAGTTGTTCTGTTAAAATTAAAAAAGAATGGAAGCCTCCAAACTTTGACAATTTTCCTCTCACCTCTCTCTGACACACAGCCTCTTTATCTGTTTGTCTGAGAGGGGACACATGAGCATGCTGTGAATACACTGTCATGGTTGTGGGTATCAGAATTCTTAAATGTGAGCAACCCACAGCTCTGCAGACAATGATCTGCTTCTCTAGGGCAGAACAGCTGCATGATGCTTCCCTGAGCTTTACTTTCTCAGCATACAGCTGTCAGCTAACACAGCAGCATGAGGCCACCAAGTCAGTGCATGACCTGCTGCAGCTGTGTCGGCTGCTTCAGTGATGACACTACAAAGGTCTACATAGGCAGTACCAAAAGAGAAAAAATATGGAATTGACCAGCCATGAAACTGCCTCCTGACGATGACCTCAAACACCCATCTTTGACCATAACATTTCTTACTCCCTTATGGCAATGAGGCCTAAGCAAACCAATAGCCTCTCCAAAGCTCCCTGGTTTGAGACTAGGTAAATAAGCTTGCATTATTTTGAGGTATATCACAGCTGTCATTTCCAGAACCTGTATCTATTTAGTTATTATTTTTTTACACAAAGGCAGAAATTCCAAAAAACCTCAAATATCACAGTTTGCAATAGTGCCATTTACAGACTGACAGTCAACTTCAGTTAGTATTTACGTTCTTTCCCAAAGGTAGCCAGTACCTACCCACCCTGTTTTCAATGATAGTACCTGTGCAGCATTAGGGTAAGAGTCTACTAACTTATCAGAGAAATAAAAAAGATGTCCATGTAAGTATAATGTTTAAATTAAAATATTCTCCTAGAAACTGTATTTTCTCTTGAGCATTTAATTATCTTCTTCTTATGCCTGTTCCTCAAGGATACATTAAACACTTCCATTAATCTTCATAAAAATATAACAAGAGATACCTGAATTGTTGTCTTTCCTTTACAGAATAAGGCATTTTCTTTTACTAGCTTTAAGCTTCTATTTTGTAATTAAAGTTAGCAATTGTGACCTTCAGATTAGTGATCTGAAGTATATATTCAACTTGTGTCCTTCCCAGCTAAATTTTGTTTCTTCATCTTGCATATTTCCTCATTTTTTCAGACTGAGGGAACAGAAATGGAGACCAAAACCAGCATTACCAGCTAGTTCTTGGTAGTAGTAGTGATTTTTAAAAAATAAAACCCAGAAAACTATAATACAGTAAAACTTACTGTGATGCAAAGAAAGACAGCAAAGGCCTGGCTGAGAAAACACTGTGTGAAAGATACTACATACAATCCAAATGAGCAGATGAACAATGTGCCAAAAGACCAAATAATGAATTTGGAGCAGTTAATGCATGACAACCTATTAGAGCATCTGTACTTGTAGAACAGATAACAACAAGCATTAATGCAGGCTCCCTAGGATAATGAATTTTGGCAAATTATAGACAAGAAGTAATCATCACACGTTTATCCCTCTTTGCAAGACATTTTCCAATTAATAATTGATACGAGGAAGAAGCACTGATCTATGATTCTCAGGGTAATTTCTTTTAAAGCAGAAGTGTATAGTTTTCTTCCTCGCATTAAATGAAGGCATATACATGTTAAAAACAACATTTTTTTAAATAGATGTGAAATGTGTATTTCAGCTTAGCTTAGCTCTATAAGAAGGTATGCAAAACAAAATTTCAGTTAAAAATTATTTTTTTAAACGTCTGCCAACATTTCATGGATGGCGTGGAAAGCATTTTGTGGTTTTTAGCATCACAGTGCTAGAACACAATATTAGTGCTGATATTTTGCAAGAGACAAACTATGGAAATCTTAAGTACTTAAGAGAGATCTGAAAGACCTGTAGACACTTTGGCACTGTAGACAGGAAAAAATTCTTGAGAAAGTAGGAAAAGTGGCTTGGTCACAACAATAGTAAGAGGAAATAAAGGAAGCAGAATGACACAGACCAGGAGACAAGGCAGGAAATGAGAGTATAAGAAGCGAGGACACACATTTCTATCCTGTGTAAGGACAGAGAACTATTAAAAGAAGACAGGATGTAATATTTAAGGCAGCAGCAAGGTTTGAAGGGGTTCCTATCCCCCTTTCTTTTTGTTTATTCAGATCATGAGACACACAAAGTATGGATGACAAATCACACTTGCACTTCAATGCTTAGATCTTCAGTAGAAGAGAAGAATACTAATGTTGGCAAGCTATCATGCCATGAAAGCAGAAGTACAGATCCACTCACACTGACTTTCCCCTCTTTCTCTCCCTGAATGTTATCTCTGAGCTTACAAAAATGATTTTTTTTAAAAGACTGGCCAGAAGTTTAACTCCAGATATTTCAGTTTTTGTGTAAGAATCAACACTGCAAGCAGTTCTGTGGAACAGAATGTTTAATATCTCTTTCAACTTTTCTTACTTTGCAAATACAAACACAAGACCTAGAAATCTGTTTTCAAATAGGCCTGTATTTTGCTGTCTTCTCCTATATTATACAATTCTGCATTTCTGTACTTAGTCAAAAAGATGCACTGGAAAGAAACACCATCTCTGCAATATTTGCTAGAGACATTTTTTCAACAACCAACTACACATTTTAGGTTAGTTTTCTGCCACTGCAACAAAGCCAGAAGTTGATATTCTGCAAAGAAACTTGAAATCCACTGGGTCCTGGAAAGCTCTGATCATGGTGCTTGTCTTCAAGCCAAACATGCCACAAAACACTACAATGGGCAAAGCAACTACATCTGCACAGACAATTGCTGTGTGGTTGCATATTGGACCCAGGGGAGACTACAGAACCAGCCATATAGTTTCAGGACAATACCACATATTGCCCTACATGAGAATCAAAAATGCCTTTAACCAACATTTATTGCAAGCAACATACCTTGTGCATGTGTAAAGTAAAATATTAAAGTAAGAACTGGTCAGTTACATTTTTACTTAAGAAACATACTGTGTAATCTTAATTCAAAGGAACTAACTTCATATTATTCAATTATTTTTAAATGTCTCCTTTCTGAAATGTCTTAGAATAGTAGTCAGTACTGTTTAAAAATCTTTGAGAAGTACGACAGAGGCTTTCCTTTTATTTCCCTTTTTATTCCCAGTTTCAGGAGACCTTTTGGACTACACAAAGGAACAACTCTCAAGTTTCATTGTTCTTTGCAGTCATCATATCAGCCATGCAAGCCATTTTGAGGAGTTCTTTAAAATAAAATTGTTTCTACTAATAGTAGCAGACACAAATGTGAACCAGTTAACATTATACAACACCAAAAAAATCAATCACTATTTCTCATTTCATTTTGTTCAAATGAAAGCTTTTTGTTGCATGTTACCTGAAGAGAGTTCAAATGCAGTCCAGGCAGCTCCAGGAGATCACACACTAAGCAGTTAAAATAGTAATTGCTGTAATAATAATGTCTACATAGTGCATTAACTTAGAACACAGTAAGGCATGATATCCCCTGGCTCTTGGCACAAGGCTGCAAAGGCAGCAGTGCAGCTCCAGTACCGTCTGTGAGCAGAGTGGAGATGGGGATGGGATGTGGTATTCCCGAAAAGGCAAACAATTCAAGCTCCCACATACATTGTGGGTAGAAAAGACTAACAGATGAAATAAGGGAAGCTCCAGCATCACTCCTGGCACAGAAGAAATGCAATCAATTTAGGAAGTTATTATTTTGTTATCTTGTCTCCTAATCAAAGTTGAGACTTCTGCTGCATATTTTGGACAAGCAGCCACCTACAAAACTTCACTAGCTATTAAGCTACACATGCAGGACGATAACAAAAATGTCAGAGAGTGTATTTCTGAAAAATATCTAAACTTTCCAAGCCTCTTGGAAAGGCCAAAGGAGAAACAGTATGATATATATGTGCCATAGTCTTCCTAATCAGCTAAGAAAATACAGCCATGACCATCTAGAATTTCCTTATTAGCAAGGTCTAAATAATCTTTAGATGCTATAGTAGGCTTCAACTTCAGGAAGAGCTAAGCCCAGAAAGAATGAAAAAGAATACTCTGATCCAGAACACTCCCTACCTCCAAACAAACAAATTTATAACCAAACAAAATTTACATGTACTTTCCTACACTATAAATGGCTTTAGAAGTATTGAGGAAGAATTAAATTCTGTTATGGTAAAAGAACCAAAGCTCCTTCTAAGTGGACAAATCTACAATCTCTTACTGCTTATTTTCATCTCTACACCAAAGACTTCCATTTTGGAAGAGGCTCAGTTCTGCAGAAATTCTATTTGAACACAGACATGTTTCAGGTAAAACCAGATAAACTGTTGTTCTTCATCACACACCATGCCTACAGATCTGTCCCAATGGAGCTTTCATGAGAGCTTATTTTCAGAACAACAGGATCACCCTAAAGGAGGAGCAGGGCAGTAAGAACAACACAAGCACTACAATTGCAAGCCTCAGAGTAAACTCTTTATTCAAAAACCTGTCTGGTTATAGACAGCAGCTACCAGAAAAATGCCTAACAAAACCAAGTGCTATTTCAAAGGCTGGTTGATTCCTTAACTCAAAGCAAAGCTGACTCCTGCTCAGAGGTACCAGACTCGAAGTGCAATGCCATCAGTTTTATTCTGATATGTCTCTCTGGAGTCAATTTATGGAGTTAATCATCATAAGAGGCATTTCATACTGGAATGCATACAGACAATATTATATATCATCATCAGATATTCAAGAAAAGACTTGATTCTCTTTCATTTGGACACCTTTCTACATCCGTATTAGGACAGATGATTCAACTTTATGTTGCTCTTAAGATAAGAAACCACGGACCCCACACCAAATGGATGTGTTCAGTTTTGTGACTTAGTTTCAGCAACCATAAACTTGATGATTATTTCATTATTATTTAAATAACCTGATTATTTTGTTATTTAAATAATCCCAAACTACTGATTCTGGACCTGTGTTTTGTAATTGGTAAAATCCCATGAGTTTGAAAAACTAGGTCTAAGCACAGATTAGTCTGTCTCAAAAGATACAGACTCTTCAGACTAAACTACAAGTATTATATAACGACCAGTACTATCTCTTTCTTATCTTCTGTGTGGTCCCAGTGGAGAAACAAATGGCTAGGAAGAGCAAAGTACAGAGCACCAGTAATTTAGGAAATAAGTTGTGTGTTTTACAACACCCACAATGCCTGGAGACCAATGCCCTCTAACTGGTACTCCCATACACAGAAGTCAATCACCAATTATATAAAAATAACTTGAAAATGTTCCTGGATTTCTTAATCCAACTTTAGCTCTTTGTGTCCTGATGAATAACATATGGAGAGACAGGATATCCTGCACTTCAAAGACAAATTTGATTTTCTTTCTGATACAGACATAACTAAATCCTTTCCAATATATCTATGAAAACTGTAGCAAATGTCTGACCACAGCAGAAAAAAAGCATTTTCTCTAGACAGTATCAAAACTCATCTCTCCCTCGTTGCCTACAGCCTAAAGCACACCTTAACTATTTCTGCCATAGCAAAGGTGGTTCATCAGAACAGCAACAATTGCTACACTTTGAGCATGACAGTGTTGCTTAACACAGCAGTTACAGGTCAACTGTCCTCACAAATGAACTGAAACTCTTAAGACACACAGTTCCAGAAAGTCCAATCTATTCGTTTTGTCTTCCTCTGACCACACACCAAATCACTTCAACTTGCTAAATCAGGGAAAGAACTAATTGATCACAAAAGAGCTTTTTTGTTGGGTTGTCAAGCTGACTTTGCATACCATGCAGTCAAACTATCACGAGAAGCAAGCAAAACCAAAGGACACAGGACTACTCAACTGGAGTCTGAATAAGGGGGAATTGTCTCAGCTGCCTCATGAAACTGCCCACTTCCTGGACTTCAGAGGCATTAAAAAACCTGCAATGTAAAATCCTTGCATTTGGCTCCAAGCATTTTCATACTAGACTGTTCCCGTTCTGCTGCACATAAGCAAATTTGTCTCAGCCCACAGAGAGCTGTTCCACTAATATGCACCTTTAAGGTTTCATGTACTACAGAGTACTTGAGATTTGTTCTGGTCAAGAAATTACTATGAAGACACGCATTTCTACTTTGTAGTTTGTCATGTTTCTAAAATCATTAAACCACAGATGGAGCTAAAGAAGCCTATTGACTTCATACTCACAGTCCTAAATTGTTAATGCTCCCAACCCCCCTTAGCAGTAAAAAGGCAGGAAGAATTTAAGGTTCAAGGAACAGTGCTCACTGCAGTGGAAAATTACTACCTTCATAATTGAAAGTAAAACCAGCTTCTCTCTAAACCTTTGAAAGGAATCTCCAATAGGCAATTGAGGGATACCAACTGTAGCTGGTTCATACCTGCAGCTATGCAACTTCCTCTAGTCGTTCCAGTCTTCACTCTAAAAGGAAAAAGAAAAACAAACAGACACTGAGTATCCCAGAGATAAAATCAGATAATAATCATTACAACATGAACTCCATCTTGTAAAACACTGAGGAATGTGAAAGTGAAGCATATTTCTAATAACAGAGGTCATAATGAGGTGGTAACAATCCTCATCAGACTCAAAAATGAAGATGCACATTTCAAAAATACAGAGAATAAATGAAAGGTGCAAAAGAAAGGACTGCAAACACAACATGGCTGACAACAGAAGTCTTGTGGCTTCCTAAAAACATTCAGTGGACTTATCCTACCTGTCTGGCTTTTTGGCTCTCATGACAGAAGCAGAGTTACCAACAGCAGTACCCACAATCCTAGCTCCTATATTACTTTATTTTGACAGCTGCAGCACCAACAGATGACAATGAACCTGCAGATGGGAACTCTGACATACGATAGCACAAATGGAAATGTATGAAAAGGCTCTGAATTAGGAAATGCAAAGAAAAACACAAGGAAAAATGTTATTTTGCATTTGCATGATGATACACGAATCAACCAGGAACCATCCAGACTTTCTGTACTATCAGTTCATAAGTAGGGGACGCAACTCTGTGATTCAGGATTCTCTTTCTGCAGATTCAATAACCGACCCATGACAGAAGCTAGCATATATTTAAATACAAACATTGGATTTTTTATTTATTTTATTTTTTTATAATTTCTTCTCTGCTTCCTCCTAGGCTATTTTTCAGAACTACATTCACGGTTGTCCAGCAGCATTTTACAGAAAATCCAAATCCATTTACTTATCTGTAGGTAACAAACTAAAAACTGTATCCATCTGCAAGAAGAGTTACACAAAGCTATTGGAGTTCCCACATTTTCAGTGGTTTGAAGGCTCCTTCATAACCTTCGTTCTATATTCCTTGAGAAGTGTGGATAAGTGACCCATATCCTCTTCTAACTTGTCTTGTAATATACTTGTAAATTTATCACCTGTACTTATATCCTCTTTTCCAGAGGAAAATCTCTTGAGAATTTTTTATCCCTATTTTATAGCAATTTTCAATTGTTCTAATTTCTTCCTAATTTGTTCAATTAATAAATTATACCCTCTAAAGGAACACAAAATCCTAAACATAAAAAAATCCCCCTTTCCTTATAATACTAGCTAAGAACAGCAAAAATCAATCCATAAATCCTGAGAAACATAACTCAGTTATCTGAAACATAATTTTTAAATTTTCAAAATTACGAATTTATATTTTCTAGAATATTACTAAAACTTGACTACCAGTCAGGGAATGCTTTACATACTGATTTTGTTCCGTTTCACAATAACATTCTGGATTACGAAGCTCCTACTGGTGATTCAGGCAAATATATTACCTGAGGACACTTTCTTCTACCTCACCTACATTCCTTTCCCTTTTTGAAGTTTAATTAAAGAATATTTGTTTATGGCCAAAAAATGGTCCCAGATTCCTGCTAACATGTCTGGCTTCAAAATTTTTGTTTTCTTCCTTTTAAACCCAATCTTTGCCAGATATTTAAGCCCTATAGAAGTTGTCATAAATGCCAAGTTATATTTTCGTGATAATCAGCTTTCTGAAAAAAATGAAATACACAGCTCATTGATCTTGTAAATGATTAAGAATATACTTGTAAACAACTTTTTAATGTTAAAAAGAAAGTCTTCCCTTCCCACATGTAACTATGTAACACTCTAAAGAATTAATTTAAAAACTTCAAAGGAACCGAAAGTACAGCTAACATAGCCAGAGGAACCCATAACTCTTAGATACCTTTGGGAAAAAAATACACCTCAAGGAATCAAAGGCAAAATCCAAACCCATAAACACTTTGAAAAGCAAGCAGCAAATCTGACAACCACCTGTAGAAAGCCTGGGAGAATGCTCTTAAATCACAAATGTTTCTCAAAACAAAATTGGTTTAGTATGGTTCATTTAATTGCATGCAGAACATAAATACACCAAATACTTTATCCAAGTTTATACATCAGACAAACCTAGCCCGAAGGCTAAGGAATCTGACAACTGTATTTCTTCTAAGAAGAAATCAGGACTTGGATACTTCAGACCAAGTTATATACAGCCAGCATTCTGCCAGCAATCTGTGTAGCATAGCAATTTCTGTAACTAACTGACATGGCAGAGAGATCCTGTGCAAACTGCAGATTCACCCCAGCCCAGCATTACACACTGATAATGGACTGTTTTACATAGTTGCCTGAGTGTAGGTTCTTACTGGGGACAGCAAAATAATTCACCAGTGTAAACTGGGATAGCTCATCACAGCTTTTGCAAAGAAGATTTTTCCTGAAATTGCCCCCATGACTGAAGTGCTGCATCCAAGTGCAGATGTCACTTCCAACCCCTGTACAAAGCTGGGAAGAACTATGACACCACCTGACAATTCCATGTAGAAAAATGAAGGTTTAACACGTAGATTTAACACTTAACCCTGCCAGATCTAAGAGTGACAAAATACACTCTCACTGATGAACAAACAGTTGTAACTTCTGGTATGCAATACAATATAAATAGACCTGCAGCTGGTAATGAAAACAAGTGGCTCCAGCCACTAAGTACTAGGCAACGGATATGAGCCAAATAAATCTAGTGATATTGCCTTGATACTTAATGGCAAAACTTCAGTCTCACCAGTATCCAGGACCATCTGTAAGAAATACTGGATCATTTAATGGATTCTGATCAATGCAATTACTGTCACAGTCAGCACTTGCCTAGACCAGTTAGTTCTGATTTCTCATTGCAGTTTCCAGGAATTAATGTTTGTGAGATGTCAAGATTACTATTGACAATTAAAGAGGCTAAGAGATAAAATACACCACGTAGCTCAACCTCAGATATATCCTGGCGTCAACAGTCTGTCACATAAATCAACGTTCAGTCTGGATTCACTGTTGATTTACATACTTTTATGTACCAATATGGCCAATAATAAAAACTTGGAGATACAAAAATAACTATTTCTCTGGAGGTAGTGCAGGAGGGAGATAATGATGCAGAGAGTGAAGGAGCAAGTGCACTAGATAAATCAGATTACAAATAGAGAGGCCTATACAAATCAGATGAAGTTTCAATTACTGTACAGCTTAGGCCACAACCCACAGAAAGTGTGTCACTTTCTAGTAAATGTTACTTACAAGACAACAAGACAGAGATAGTGACCAGAAACTCCTATAGTGCCAAAACCTTACCAAGGAAGCTGCCATAATTTCTTATCTGAGAAATGCCCACTTTCTACTGCAATCTTTACACCACCCAAACCTCTCAGCACCAGAAGCTACTTGCTCAATGCAAGGCAGCAGCCCCAAGTCACTGTGCCTGCTCACTTCATTTTTGCAGATGTCATCAAACACCATTTTCCTCAAGTGTTGTCACGTCAAGTACTAACACACACACAGGTTAGCAGACGATCTGTACAGTAAGCAGAGCAGTTGAATTACTGATGACAGTATGTTTGACTATCAGAATGTTTGTTCAGTTGAAGATATAATAGGAAGAACAGAATGAAAAACAGAAGAGGTACACATTTTAGGACCACTGCAGATTAAGATAAAAAAAAATAAAACATTTTAAATGCCATGCTTCAAGTTACTGTAACCAGAACATCATAAAATATTTAAGATTTGGGATGTAGACCAATCTACAATGTCTGTTCCATGCCCTGTCAGCAATTACAGCTTAAACATTCCCAAGATCAACTATGAGCCTTACAACCCATAACGAAAGTGTCAAGAGACACTTTGAGAATGCAAAACAATTCTATGGTCTATTGGGACTGGGGCCTAGAAGACATGAACTCTTTTTACTAATTATGGGATTGAATAGCATTGGGCAAGTCACTTTATGGTCCTCAGAGTTTCCATTTGTACAGTATTATCACCTTATTTGTTTTCTTTGTGAAAAGATATTTTAGGAACTGGTGACAGAATGTATTACATAGGAGTCAGACAGTACCATCACATTGTTACAACTGCACCTCAGCTGAAAACCTAGTAAACAACTTTATAAAAGAAGTTTCCACAAAACATTTGTCTGCTAATAAAAAAGAATCTCACCAACAAAAGATTTAAGCTTGCTATATCCTTCCAGATTATGGCATTAAGGAACTCTCAAAATATCTTCAGAGTTGCAAATATAGATGGAACACAGCAATGTAAGCTTTTATTTACTTTCTGAATGAGGACACAAAATATTCAGAAAACACACATTCACGTTTTGTTTTATGGATACAGTACATGCCAGAGGAAGACTTACCAAATGTAGCACAGAGTTTTATGTCTTTTGGGTAAAAGATTGTTTCTGTTTCCTATACCCTCAATATTCCCAGTTTAACCATTAAGACTACTTCTAGCAGGAACACCACTAACTGAACTTTAATCATCTCACCCATCTAAGCCAAAAGATTCAAATACTACCACTGTCACCTATCATTAAAGGCAAGATAAAAAATCTCAGTGGGAAAATCAACCCTGTGCAGTGTTTAGACAGACACCGCTTGCATAGCTCTGCATTAAAGTAAGTCTTTTATAATGGTATCAAGGTACTTACATACTTCTTTCTTTTAATTGCACAAAAGGAAATAGTTCAAATCCAAACAAGGAAGATGTATTGCAGGTCTTCCCACACAGATTCTCAAATGCAATCACTGTTCTGTACTATTACACCTAAATTATTAAAAGACGACAGAGTGCATATGACCATTACCAGCATTTACTGCCAGCTTCAGAGGGAAAATAATTCTGAGGTGTCCCAATTTTGAAATGTTAGAGTCAAACTGGATAGAAAATTCTGAAGACGTGAAATTCTGCATCTGCAAATGTTTAAGTATAAACATTTATATTTTATTTCAAAGAAGCACAACTAAGAAAGACTGATTTACCTTAAGCTTGTATGTGTCTCTTGCTTGGCTTATGTTAGACAAATAGCTGCCATGAACTCTACTGTACAGAATCTGCCATTGCCACACCTGCAAACCAAAGAGCAAAAATATGCACACTTTTTATTTCTTTTTGTTGTTTTTGTTTTGTTTTTTCCTCTGGTAATAGGCAGATGGTCAAATCCTTTGCAGAAGTAAATGGATACAAGCCTCAAATTACACTAGTTTACATTTGCAAAGAACTGGAGTCAATACTCTTTTAAAGAAATGAATATTGATTCAAATAACTTTCAACAGCAAATAATTTTCATTAACACTTCAAGAGATATAATATTGGGTGTGTAGAGCTGAAGCTTTAAAAAAATATTTTGTACTATTTCTTTTTATTCACCAGAGGCAAACACTGGCGTTGCTGTAGGAACATTAACTTAGGAATGTCCTGACTTTTGATCAAAAACACAACTGAAATCTAACAATTTCACCGCAAGCGGGTCTTCCTAAGCTTCTGCTCGAGCTCTCCGAAGGTTTCTCATTTGTCATCATTTGCAGCATTTTTTTTTCAACATTTACCCCCCTCTTCAATATCTTTATATAGTATCTGAAGCATACAACCCCCTGTAAATTTATAACTTAATACCTACTGGAAACACCAATGCATAAACACATGCAGCACTTTGAAGCATTATTTTTGTCTGAATACCATTTAGAAATGTAATGCCACAGTTAAGATGAACTTTCCTCCATCTGAAGAAGCTTAACTTCCATTCTTAGTTACAAATATCTAAGGATGACTAACAGAATGTCTTTCCTACTGATATCAGCAGCCTTTTACTCCACAAACTACTCTCATGGCTCATTTTGTGACCCTGAAACACCCCCTCCAAGCTGCTTGCCTGTGGTGATTCATGCTCACTGCCTCTCGTGCCAGCACAGCTTCGCTTGCTTCTCTCTCTTTCCAAGGCCTCCAAAATAAGGCTGGATCGGTCACCTGATCTTAGATTTTAGCTGGGTGGGGGGAGAAAGGAGTGGTAAGGATCAAGAGTGTCAACGCACTTTGCCAAGAACTAGAGACTCAGTACTTGCTCGTAGTTTTATGCACGTATTTTCAGTCACTCTTCACTTACATACTTCTCCATCAATTCTTCACATTCACTTTTCCTGGAAGGCACAGTATGACATCAGCTGGTTTCCACTGCTAGCCAGAGGAGACTCCAGAAATTTCATGACAAAAACAAGTGCTATAAATACAGTTTTGGCTGCATGAGGATTCAGATATAAAATCCTCCTATACATCTTGCTGCATTCTCAGGGTTTCTATACCTCAGACCTAGATTCTGGAGGTACCTTATACTTCCTGAATCAAAACCTCACATGTAACAGTCTACATGGCACATTATCTTCTCTCTGTTCTCACATCAGGAAAGCTCACCAGTTTCTTCACAAAGAAACAGCAGGCTTCTCTGCACAGCAGCAAATGCCGCATATATGGTTTGTTCAGCCTCAAGAAGAGGAGACTGAGGGGAGACCTCATCACAGTCTACAGTTTCCTCACAAAGGGAGCAGGAGGGGCAGGCGCTGAACTCTTCTCTTTAGCAACCAATGACAGAACGCAACGGGAATGGCAGGAAGATGTGCCAGGGGAGGTTTAAGTTGGATATTAGGAAAAGGTTCTTCACCCAGAGGGTGGTGGAGCACTGGAACAGGCTCTGAAGGGAGGCAGTCACGGCCCCAAACCTGACAGTGTTCAAGAAGAGACTGGACAACACCCTCAGACACACGGAGTGAACTGTGGGTTTGTCATATGCAGGGACAGGAGTTGGACTCTATGATCCTTGTGTGTCCCTTCCAACTCAGGACATTCTAGGACTCGATGATATAAAAGATTCCATTCATAAAGAAATATGGTATGACAACATTTAGTATCTCTCAGTCTAGAACCAAATGGTATGTGCCACAGCATCTAACACAAACAAACAAACAATTCTTACTTCACTTTCTTGGGTTACATTACTAGAGATGACTGGATATAAGCTCTCCATAAAGATTAGATAGAAACGGGGCAGAAATACATAGGCATAGAGCAAGATATTCCTACTGTAGATCTAGTTTAAGCCAATGCTCTTGCGAAAAGAATAGAGCACAACTCTTTCCTCACCAGCTATCCATCTGTATCTCTGTATAACAAGCCTGAGGAAGGAAATGATCCAGATGTGATCTAGCCTACCAACAACAGGAAAACAATAGTTTTAACTCAGAAATGTTCCCTGATTCAACTCACTGTATAACGACACAGATGCTCTTGGCAGCACAAATGAAAGGGGAAACGCATGAAAGATGGAACAAGCCCCTTTCAGAGCAATACTGGCATATGCTTATTCAAATCAATCATGAAACTACATCATCAGATTTAGATGCTGAATTTCACATAATTAGTTCTCTACTGATTACTTGTTTTTAGAGGTCCCTGGCGATATATCCACTACTTCTGTTATGAAAACACTGTACTTCTAAGAATCGTGTGCATTTTCTTCTATACATTCACTTTTATTGTACCGATTTTTTTGTCAATGGACTGCCTCCAATATTTAAAGACATGTCACTCCCAACCCTTGATCAAATTATATGTTTCAGCTTTTTAAAACAGTAAGTAAATCCTTTTCAACTTTCACTTTTCACTTACTCTTCCCTCTACCTGTAATTGTTTTTCAAAAGCAGTTTTAAGTTTAACTAACTTCAGATGAACAACTGGACTTGATTTCAAATTCCTGTAATCTTCCCACATATCCATCCTTAACCTAACTGTATTATTCAACTGCATGACTATGACTTTAAAAAAGAAGAGGAATTGTTTTCTTAAAGAATAAAAGCAATAAAGTAGGAAGAAATTTTTTTAAAAATACACTTTCCTGTGGAATTTCAGGACCTTCAAAGGATGTCAGACAAAAGTTAATTTCTCACTTGTCTCCAACCTCGATGAAAGCTTTTCTGCTAACAGGTTACTAATGCAGGCAATCCAGAATGGATTACTGGGTGTTCTCCCTTAAAGTATACATGGTAAATATGACTTCCTGTCCTTATGCATCTAAAACATTATATTTTGCTCCATGAATTACTTAAACTCCTGGAAAGAGGCAGAACACGAAGTTACTCTTTTTGCACTAGTGGGCAACAGGGCAAGACCAATTTACTACCTATATAGCTCAAAGAATCTGCCTTCCAAGAAACAAAACTGACAGCTTAGCTTACGTCTGAACAATCTTACCTCTTACATATTGCTTTTAAGAAGATTCTTATAAAATAAAAGACTTAAAGCTCCTCGTGCCATTCTATAACTTGGCTTTATCTTTCATCTGCTCAATGCACTTGGTGAACAAATATTTCTTCAGTGTTCTACTGATGCATCATTACATCTTTCACAGAACAGACAAACAATATTTTTTAAACATGCAATAGTTCACTTTCAAGAGGCCTTTGAAACTGTCTAACCATATTCCTGCTATAAGACTACAAGCAAAATTTAAGTATGCGACCAGAAAACACTTTAAAGTAGCGGAATTGTATAACCCTGGTCACTGGCATTAAGCGATACCAAGCTTTGCTTTTAATTGGCATTGTAAACTCAGAAACAATTTAGATTATGTTTTTGCCAGTTTGCTCTGGCTAGTATAAATGAAAGGATTTCAACTGGGGAATCAGGAAGTGGAAAACTGGGAAGGAAGAAAGGCAGAGGGCTTTAAGAGGATGTGAGAACTGGGAAATGTATCAGGGCACTTCAGACAACAAGACTGATGTCCCAGAAGCTGCGTATTTACAATTAATTCCATAGGTTTTCCACATGAAGATGGAACAACTACTGCAGTGTGTGCTCATTAAACAAAGAATGATCAGAAAACAGTTAGACAACAAAGCTGAGTTCAAGTAGTTCAAGAATGAAACGACCTTCTGTCACACATCAATCACAGTTCCCTGACTGCACACACAGTGTGACTCAGAAATTGCCAGGCAGCTGAGATCCCCCAATTTGCCTCCACAATTCACTTCTTCCAAATTCAAGATACACATAGCCTTCTCTGGAGGAAATACATTGAAGACATTGCAGTGGTAGGAAAGAAAAATAATTCATGCTGAGTTTATGGAACATGGTCCTCAAGAATGATTGTAGCAACATGCTGCCTTCTGTTTCACAAGTAAAACAGTTTCCCTTGCTCAGATTCAAGAAACCAAAGATCTGGACCCTATTTGCATAGATATTAAAAAGGCAGCAAAATTCGTAAGTGGACAGCATCCCCTAAAAGACAGAAAAAATACCCTACAACCTATTTCCTTCTCTCTCAAAAAAATTATTGCCCATGTTAATGGTGGATCCAGTTGCTGTGACTATTTTAAGCATCTTTCTGCTATTCAAAGAAAATTGTAACAGTTCACTACAGCCTCAGAAGCCAGACTTCCTGCACTATTTGTTCGCCTGATCTACTACTAAAGCAAAGCAATTGTGAACATTCATCCCAATGTGTGCAGGGCCTTAAAAAAAAGTCTGTGCAAACACACAGCCAGGGAAGTCCTCATTACAAGTTTCCAGTTCTTCCTAACAAGGTATTTCCTACAACGCCATCCTTCATCACCAACTGCTTATTCCAAACAAGGCTGGCCAGGGTCTAGCTCCTCATTAATCCCTGTTGCCCATAACAAGTAAAGACAGCACTCAGTTCTCCCAGGACAGGATCTAGCTTTCATTAATCTTCACAGTAGACAGCGACAACCAACTTTTCAAGGAAAGATATAGGCCCTGGCTAATCATTCCCGAAAGCAGGCAAGGACATTAAAATCCTCATCCCAGAAGACAGCAGCTCTTTCGCAGGTTAAAACTGCATCTTTCTGATGCCGCTGCTGCCCACTACATACTGTCCCTGCAAGATAACTGCCTTTCCTTCTCTACTCCTGCTCCCTTGATTCCCAACTTGGATGAACTGCATTTTACAGAAAAAGAAAACATCCACAAACAGATCACCTTTCACTTGGAATGCCAGTCCTCCCCAGAGACGCAGAGACAGACAGACAGACGGACGGAACAACAGAGACTGTAAGCCCTGGCTCTCAATTCTGTTCAGCAAATGCCGAACGCACACAGGGCCGGCCACACCGCCTAGTGAGCTTGCATGCTGCTGCTGTACAAATATAGAAAGCAGAAAGTGGAACAACCGTTTCAGCAGAAGAGATTCTGCTCAGCTACCCAAGAGGGAGGAGCAGGGAGCTGAACCAGCCGAACTTCTTTATCCATACATGGTCTCTTGAAAGAGACCATTGCTAAGACAAGTTCCTTTACACACACACACCCTCACTCACTGACACACTGTGCAGAGGAAGAAAAGAATTAAAGTTAACAAACTTAAAGGAGTTACTGTTTTGAAATGAGTTCCAAGTCCATTTTGATTGAGCCCACCTTAATAATGCAGAAACATCCACCACAATTCATTCAACAGAATCTGGGAAGCAACTCAGACACAAGACAAAAAAATCTACCTTTCAGGGAATGCCCACATCCACCAGCATTTCAAGAACTACTGAACTGGTCAGGTCATCCTTGTTGCTTCTGGACACACACATCCACACACTAAACTCTTGGTTTAACCTTCCCTCCACACCCCAAATTAAATTATAACAATATTTTTAAACCTCTCTCCCTTTTTACGTATTTCCCTACATCAGCAAGTGTGACCTTTCCCATTGGTTGATACAAACTACTATGGTGACCTGCCATACTATGTCTGCTTTCCCAGCAGTCCTTTAACACCAAACACACCTGAACTTTTTTCTATGCATTCTTCTTAAAAACAGAAGAAATATACATCCATGCAGCATCTCCTCCCCACTTCCTCCTGCCTCTCTTCTCATGTACTGGCATAGGAAGAGAGTAAAATCAGTGTAACTGAAAACCTGAATCCCTAGGTATTCAAAACAAAAAAAAAAGTGGTATGGTCCCTGATTTTTTAGCACACATGTATGACAGTCTGCAAACTTGAAAACAGTTTCATTTATATACAAATCTATCATAAGATAGATTTATTATCCTATGCTGCTGCCTATTTCTTATACTTAGTGAATCCCACATTTATGTGGTGATACATACCTATCTTACAGAAGTTACCAGAAATGTTCTGTCACAAAAATAAGGGTAAGTTGCAACTTTCAGCTATACCAGGAAAGCGGTAACCAGTTCAGAATTAGAAGAGGTGCACTAGTTGCATAGTTCTGTTAATATGACTTGCAAGTACATATAAAAGTACTAGTGTTCAAACCAACAATTTCAATATTTTTCAAATTTCTTGTGACTGATATAATGGTTTAGGTTCCCTGAAAATTCTGGAAGACATTGGTTTACCCAGAATTAGTTCTATGCCTAAGAATATCCTGAATTATCTTCCTCACAAAAATGATCAAGAATATGTGTCCTAATACTGCTTCCCTGAAAGCAGCCATGAAATGTCTATTAAACTTAGTCTTGAATGAAGTGAAAAATACCTTAAAATCCAAAGAAATTCTAAAGCAAATTCTGCAGCAGAGAATTAGTGCCACACTGTGAAATACAGACAGTACCACCTACTGCTAGTCTTTGATAGTGATCAAATTCTGGCACTGAATGTACAATCCAAAATGTAATATGGGTGGCCTTACTTCATAAATATCAAAATATTCTCACTTATCTTTTCCTAAGTCATCAAGCATATGATTACAGGTTTCTGAGCAGTCAAAACTATGCTTTAGAGAATATACAACACCTTTTTTCCCTCCAAAGACTTTGCGTATCAGTCATTTTCAATGGTAAATTCCAATATCACTTACAACTGTGCAAGGACACTGCGTCACTCGTGAATTGTGTGACATGCTGTACAGTCATAACACAATGATAGGCAAGGCAAAAAACCCAGAAGCTGACCAGTCATCAAGGTGTATGTTTTTTAATTTGGAAGTTTAAAAGGAAAACAGGAATTTTTGGAAGGGAAATCGCAAGGAGGCACAGGTGAATTGGCAAAAAGATTTTGAGACAGTGCTCTGCTTAGCAATCTCATCCTATAAATGAGAGATGAACTACTTTTACACTGTGTTGCAGGAAATGCAATACTAGACATGATATTCAAAATATATTCTATCTTCCTGGAAGAGCAATATTTCACTGTCTTCTGAAGAATCATTTGTCAAAACTCTATTTTGTAAAATTGTGCTGATATTAAGATGCATAGTATCCATCCTGCAAATCTCTACATATAATAAAGAAAATGCTATCATTTTTGTATGTGGACTTGGACGTTGCCTGCTAAATACTTCCTTTGATTTAAAGACTTCATAAGTAACCATCTCCTCTGCCTTGGAAAAAAAGATACAAATGTTCCCTTTCCAACAAATACTGAAGGATTTGTGGACAGCATACACATGTTGGAATATCTTTTGAACTGCATAGTTCAAGGCAAAAATAGCACAGAATACTCATGGATTCAGTGAACACCTGAATTTTAAATGATAATACATTTGAAGAACGATATTTTTACTTTGACACGTGAAATACTGAAATCTAGTGGATAAGAACTACATTATTTTTTTGTGAAAGGTGCAGTATAAAACAGCCTGCAGAGAGAAGTAAAAGGTAACGAGTTGAAAAAAAGACAAGGTCCTGAAAAGCTCAAAGTAATTTCAAGTAAAAACATTGTAAGACATCACAGAACTTCACCCAAGAACTCAAAGTGAATTTGGTTCTAAGAGAACACATAACATACAAACATAAAAAACCCCCAAAACATTTGTCTGCAAAGGAAAGCCTGCTAGAATATCATACCGACACTGAATACTCAACAAGGACTCATCCTCTTATCCACATGCTCATTTAAGAGGTGTGCAGCTGAAAAGGCCAAGGAACTGGATGTGCCTGTTCATCTGCATGAATTTCAGCAATATCTAAACCAGTTATTCCAAGTTCAGTGTGAAAATCCCTGATAGATATAATTTTAAGCCCAGTTAATATAATCTTTGTCTACCTGGAAGTTGACCACTGCAAGCCAAGCCATTAAATCAGTTCTAAATCTACTCTTAAATCAGTTCAGACTCATTACCAGAACTTGCAGTTGGTGAGTTTGCCACTAGTGCTCTGCTTCTAACAGAGTAGCCAGTAAACCAACACATCTTTTATAAAAACAAACAAAAAAAACCCCAGATCATGATATACTGAGAATACTGAAGACAGACAGATAATGTGGATACATGGTACAGAGAAGACAGCTTATGGATGATGATTCCACTTCTGGCAAAAAGCTTTCACATACACATACCTGTGCCACAAAGTGTATCACAGAATTACAGATTATTAGGGACTGGAAGGGACCTTGAAAGATCATCTAGTCCAATCCCCCTGCTGGAGGAGGAACACCCACATGAGGTTACACAGGAAGGCGTCCAGGCGGGTTTTGAATGTCTCCAGAGAAGGAGACTCCACAACCTCCCTGGGCAGCCTGTTCCAGTGCTCTGTCACCCTCACTGTGAAGAAGTTTCTTCTCAAATTTAAATGGAACCTCCTGTGTTCCAGTTTGAACCGATTGCCCCTTGTCCTATCATTGGTTGTCACTGAGAAGAGCCTGGCTCCATCCTCATGACACTCACCCTTTACATATTTACAACAATTAATGAGGTCTCCCCTCAGTCTCCTCCAAGCTAAAGAGACCTGGCTCCCTCAGCCTTTCCTCATAAGGGAGGTGCTCCACTCCCTTAATCATCTTCGTTGCCCTGCGCTGGACTCTCTCCAGCAGTACCCTGTCCTTCTTGAACTGAGGGTCCCAGAACTTCTCTTGACCTACTAACCACCCCCCTTCTAATACACCCCAGGATGCCATTGGCCTTCCTGGCCACAAGGGAACAATGCTGGCTCATGGTCATCCTGCTGTCCACCAGGACCCCCAGGTCCCTTAAACTAAAACTCTTCACTAAGAGTTGAAAACTACTGAAGACTTCTGTTCAGCTATCTAGTTGCTCACTGTTCATCCTGAATTCAGTTAGCAACAATGCCTTTTATTTTAAAATGTACAGGGCTAAGATGGCTGAATACTTCCTTTACCTGGGAACACAACTGTGCTCTACTACACTGCTGTCAAACAAGCCTGCTCTGTCAAAAGCAGTTCAGATTCATAAGCTATTAATCCCTACAGCAAAGTATCCGCAGACTAATTTGCATGGGAGCTTTAAAGCAGTTTATGTTTTCTCCCTTGCTCTATCCAAATTTCCTGTTTTAACCTAATGTATATTTTGGCTTTACACACTTGAATCTTGCATCAGGTGCAAACAAGATGATGTTCAGCTGATGTTTGGGAAATCTCCTCTTTAAAATGTGAATGCCAAAGCTTTCTCTTTTCACTGTTATGCCCCAAATATGGTGTCTTGGCATGACAATCTAAAATAGGTGTAGACAATAACAGCAGAAAAGTGGTATCTTGCTTTTTTTTTTTTGTATAACACAAGCATCTCTAATGACAGGAGGAAGGGCAATAAAACTACTGGTTACTCTTTTCCGATCAAGCTAACCTCTCTTGCCTCAAGAAATCTTGCAACAGGATCACAACACAAGATACTGTGTTGTAATACTTTAAAAGAAATACTCATTAGAGGGCCTAGATAACTTTTCTCAATTTACAACTCCCATTCTAATAAACCCTGAAGTATTTTACTCTGCTTTGATTTATACTGTTTTTCTACCCTGCCAAATAACTGATCAATGGATAAAAATGATGCTCTTCTTGCCTGAAGGCCGTTACCAAGGCAGTGAATAACTCTGCACATTGTCTTGGGGAATGGTAAACTAAAGAACAAGAAACAATAGTGAACATGCCTAGACTGAAATACAACATTTAAGACATTCATGGCAAGACTGACAAATAAGAATTCAGAAATATAAATCTGAGCCTGTTTGACTATTGCTGCTGTTTCAGTAGCAAAACTCACATTATGACTTGGAAAACTGGACTGTCTCATGGACATACTGCTGAAAAACAATCTCTATTTTAACATCCGGAAGAGTGGGCTCTTCTTGGATACCAGAGCTGGAGACTAATAAATCAGGAAATCTCAAAACAAGGAGAATTTGTATCACTTCCCACCTAGCCCAAAGAAAGCATTAAATAAAACGTAAGAGCAGGCCCTCTGAATAGATGTGCAGCAGAAGACCCAGAAGGCAAAGACATGAAACGAAGAAACATAGTAACTGATAATCAATAACCACATCTCAGAAAAAGCTGCAAGGAATAGTTAAGGAACAACCTGCTCATAATAAAGTTTCTTACTAAATTCAGTTAAGAAATGGATTAGAGACAGTATTTTACTTAACTCAATGAGAATCCAAATATTGAAGACCCACACAAACATCTATCTTTTATGAAATTCAACTAGTTCAGCATAACATTGTTTGCAGTAATTTCAAAAGAAAGTTATGCAACATTATAAATATTTATCTTATGTCAGAGCACCATAATTTGTTTCATCTAATGATTCTTCAATTGATGTAAAAGTTACTTGCAGGGAACCTTGCAAATTATGGATTTATTATTGATGAGATATACAATTATTGCATATCTGTGATACAGTCACCTTTCTTGCTTTTCCCTTTAGAGGAGTAGCTCCATGCAGCATGTCTTCAGAATCCCTACTCAGAAGAAACAGAAATTAAAGACACCTTCCCCCAACCATGTAACAATAGTCTTACAAATGCATGTAGTTTTGAAGGACTAGCAGAAAGGTGGATACACTAATAAGCACACAGTACTACTGTGGAGTTCTTTACCATATTTCGCACTGTGAAAGACAGATAAACCATATACTTTCAAAACAAAACTAACTAACGCGAAAAACTTTGTGTTTTAGTGATCATTATTTTAGGGCAGTCACTTTTCAAATGTCTACTTTTCTACAGGTTCTGTGCTCCTGCTTTTTTTTTTGTGTGTAAACACTATTTCCTAAGCCTGCACCTATTACTTTTTTTCATATATAAAAACCAAGCAGATACATAACAGCAAGCACATAACTAAGGAGGTAGGATCTGAGACTGATTTTTCTCTAATGTAACACTAGAAACTTTGACAGGGAAAGGAAAAACACAGCCATCCAAGAACAATCAATCAGAAAGGTTGAACCCACTTCACAAAACAGCATAGACTTTCTCAGAATAAATATCAGCAATAATTTGAAAGTGAGCACAGGCTGAAAGAGAACAGTAAGCACTTAAAAAAAACCCCACAAACCTTTTATATTATCATACTTTAAAATCCCTACTTAGGGATTTTACTGGTATATACATCTGCATCCGTGCCTCTGAGCAGATAAAAATTGTGCTCCTGCCCTGGGGACTCTTCCATCAGCAGGAATGCAACTGAACATATTAAATTGCAGGATGCAAGCTGCACCCACCTTGGCATTTCCTATCTCAGTGTAAAGATGTAGGTAGTATTTTTAAACATCTGCCACAGCAGTAGTATTTCCAACAAAACTGCCTCTTAAAGGCTTAGATCAAGACACAACTCTAGGAAGCTCAATATCTCACATTATGCAGAGCTCCCAAGAATATAGCTGAGGGGAAGAAAAACATGTGATGGGTTTATTACAGATGTGCAATGCCAAGTCAGTGCAGTGTATATTTTCTATCTGATGAATTAATCTATAGAAAGAATGCAAAAGGCAGCAGGAGGTAATTTAGCAATTATTGTTATCAGTAGTACAAAGAATAAGGACAGGGAAGGACAGATAGATGCACTAAAAAAAAAAAAAAAAAAAGAGGTGCAAGATACTCAGAAAGTCCAAGCTCTTGTAAACCAGAAGCAAAGAGTGCTTCAAGATGTAAACCCTCACCAAATATTTCTCTAAATCAAGTGAGCTCCCAGAGAAACACACCCAACGATCACACTCACACACTGCATATAAAAACGCTGCAACACTTGAAAAACCCTCCTCAAAAACTTCTGGCAGAAGAGAATGCCTGTGCCTTAAAGGTGAAAACGTCTGGGTCACAATTCCTCAAGAATTTAAAGGAGTGAAGCTTCCACACTTTATTATAATGCTGCCTCTCAACTTCCTACTTGTAAACAATCTTATAAAAGTCTCATGCTGTTACCAACCTTTATTGCTTTTTCGTGTATTTAACATTGATTTTACATTTGGTCTGTTCTAGTTTTTGTATTTCTATTCCTACTTCATTCCAGTAGTGTCCATCATGCCTTTTTACACTTGAGACTGCACATCCCCACGCTGTGTTGAACTCCAATTCCCCTGCCTGTGCTTCTTGTACACTCGACTTGCCTCTACCTCCTCCCACACCAGCACACGTTTCACTAGTCCAAACGACAGATCCCTACCGTGCCCCTGAGGACATGCAGCCGCATCCCAGGTCCACAGGATAAGCCCCCGGGCCACTCCACGGCGATCCGGCAGACCAGCCCTTCCCGGGAGGCTGACTGTGGCCACGGCCTGCGGCCGCCGCTCCTCCGTCGCAAGGGCCGCCCCGGGCCCGCCGCAGCCCCCTTGCCCCCAAATGGCGACGGCACCTCGGGCCGCGCTCGCACCTGCAGCGCCCCCCGGCGCCGCCCCCCGGCCCAGCGCCGCTCGAGGCGCTGTCAGCACTCGATCAAGATACGACAACCGGCGGCCTCCGGTTCCGGGCCCCGGAGGGGCGGCCGCCGCCCCCAGCGCGGCGCACACAGGGCGGCGGCGGAGCGGCCGCCCCGCGGGCCCCTGCCCCTCCGCGCCGCGCCGGGGAGAAGCGGGCGGGAGCGAGCGAGGCTCCCGCCGCAGAGGCTGCCGCCGCGGCCCGGCACGAGTGGCCTTACGGCGGGAGCCCCGGGGAACAAGAGAAAGAGAAGAGCCGTTACCTGCGTGAGGCGGATCGCGCTCTCCGCGGGCTCGGATCCGCGACCGTCTCTGCCCGGCCCGAGCTCCTCCTGGCGGCCGCCGCCCTCACCTGCCCCCGGGGATCCACCCGCGCCCCGCTCGGCTCGGCTCCCTGCGCCGCCTCAGGCCGGCTCCGCAAGATGGCGGCGCTTCCGGGAAAGACCAAGGCGGGCCCGAGGTGGAGGGGCCGGCCGGGGAGGGCGGGAGCGTGGCCCCGGCCCCTCCGCGCACCGCCCGACACTGCCCCGCTCCGGCCGCCCAGGCGGTGGTGGGCCAGTCCGGCATCCCCGCTCCCGCCACGAGCTCGGCCGCAGGCTCCCCCGTCTGCTCACGTTCAGTGCGCTCGTCCGCGGCGCTCCCCCGCCTCTCGGCCGGCCCGCGATGGGGGTGGCGGCGGCGCTGGGCGCCGGGGCGGCGCGGCTGCTCTTCTACCCGACGCTGCTCTACACGGCCGTGCGGGCGCAGCTGCCCGGGTCCCGCCGGCCCTGGTTCCACCGCATTGACGGCGCCGTGCTGCTGGGGGCGCTGCCGCTGCGGGGCCGCAGCCGTAGGGTAAGGCAGGCGCGGCGGGGCGGGCCGGGCCGGGCGGGCAGCCGGTGCCTGACGGTGCCTGACGGTGGCTGTGCCCGCAGCTCGTGGCCGAGGAGAACGTGCGCGCCGTGGTGACCCTGAACGAGGAGTACGAGACCCGGTTTCTCTGCTGCTCCGCACAGGTGAGCCGGCGGTGCCCGCGGGAAGGGCCGCTTGTCCCGGCTCGCCTGAGCCTTGGGCCGCCTCCTGCCGGGATCTGACAGCAAGGACGCGGCTTCTTCCTGTCTCTTAAAACTACGCGACAAAGCAGTGAAACGTGAGGACACGAGTGAAGTGTTACAGCCCCAGTGGCAGATGGTGACGAGGAGTGTTAAATCCGCGTATGCCAATAGAAGAATGCCTTTTGTTTCACGACATCCCAGCTCCCCTCCTTTCCTTTAGCTGAACCACATCTTTCCACTTCTTTAACTAGTGCTAAAGTTTCCATACATTTGATCTAAAGGATTTACATTCAAAGTCTGATTACAACCTCACTGAATTTCCCAACTGCCTCAACAGTTATGGGTTTTCTTTCTGGAAAAACAAACAAACAAACCAAAACAGGAAAAGTTAAATGACGGGATCTGTTATGCCCATTTCAGGAATGGGAGGCCATGGGTGTGGAACAACTGCGTCTCAGCACTGTGGATCTTACCGGAGTCCCAACCCTGGAAAACCTCCATGAGGGTGTTGAATTCATACTGAAACACCGAGCACGTGGGAACAGTGTATATGTGCACTGCAAGGCAGGACGCTCCCGCAGTGCCACCATGGTGGCAGCGTATTTGATTCAAGTAAGAAGGGTTCTGTACTAAATGGGGTTTATTTTCATACAGTCTGGGCAAGTACAGCCAACCGTTACAATTTCCTTTTGCTCAAGAGGCCTGAGCATGTACAGGTACATTAATATTCCATGATTTTACAGAGTTTGGATGGGAGACCCATTTCAAGAGAGGTAGATAGCTAGGCCCCAAATTTACATTGCTGTCTTGTAGAACTTGGGAAATGCAAGGTAATGAACAAGTGAAACAATGTTTGCTGAACTGTGGTCTAAGCTTTGATAATCTAGTTTATCTTTGCACACATTGTTGATCTGTGCTTGTGATACTGTCAAGATAATGCTTCCTGGCAATGAGAGTGATGAAGCTGCAACAAGCTGCCATCATAAGTAGTGTTTTCATTCATCTGTAGTCTGCCTCTGCCAGCTCAGTTATTAGCACAGGCACTGGCAAAGATGTTCTGATCTTATGGGAAACTGTTGTTGCAACAAGGCTTTGAAACACATGGTCTGACAGTATCTGTTGCTGGTTCTGGCAGATCAGTCAGCCTTCAGGAAGCTGCTCAGTTTTCTGGGCCATTAATATTGTTAAGTTCTCAAAAGGTTTTGAATTACTCTGCCATTCTGAATTCTCTCCATGGAGGAACAGATTGAGATGGGAATAACATGTCACTTGTGAGGGTAGGTCACCGAGCAGACAAACATCCATTTTTGTTGTTCAGATTTTCTCCTTGGTTAACTGAAACGGTGAGCCTTTCTAAGGTTTTCAATAAATACAATTTAGGATCAAGAGAAGTGACTTTGGTTTTCTGAGTTCCTCTACAGACCCAACTGGGTAAAGCAGCACTAAGAGCAAAATCCCACCTGTGGCTTGTTATGTTGGTGCCATTAGGTGCTCCCTGGAAAGTCTTCCCTTAGTGCTGAAGTGCAATGGGAGTAGTCAAGTTAAAAGAAAAACAAAACAAAACAAGCAAGCTGCCCTTTTCCTCTGGTCTAGTGTGAGGTGTGACTAGGACAGGAAACTATTCACAACATGCTGGAAGCATGAGTGAGACACAAAATGGAGGTCTGAGGCAGCTGCCATCCCTCTTGAACTGAGGGACTCATTTAATGAACTTGCATTGACATTCAGGCCCCTCTGAGAGGAACATGAAGGGGCAAAGCTGCAAGTTTTCTAACAGCTCTAATGTTGTCTGTAGCCTCCAGGAAGTCTTCATTAGCTGGTGCAGGGATGGAATGGATTTTAACTCACAGGGTTTCTGCATTTTCAGCTGCATCACTGGAGCCCTCAAGAAGCAATAGAGGCTATTGCCAAGATCCGTCCCCACATCCTCATTCGGCACAAACAAGTCCAGGTCCTGGAGACATTTCACAGGAACATAATCACTGGGACAACTGCAGAGTGTCAGTAAGAATTATAAAAATCTGTGCTGGCTGCTTTAAAAAAGCCTTATGTTTTAATGAAGGCATAACTGTTGTACTTTTTGACCATAAATAAATAACTTTTTACATAAATTACAGTAAAGGGCTGTTTCTTTAAAGCTTTCTTGCCTTATGGCTAATATCTTAGTTCTCTTGAAGCCCCATAGTTCTTCTCTCCCACACACAGTATCAGTGCTGAGCCAAACTGAAGTTCTATAGTATTTGCAGCAAAGGAAAAGAAAACTTTGTCTCAGCAGAGACTTTATTCAGATTCTTACCCAAAGGGTTACAGTGCCAACAGAAAGGGGTAGGAGGAAGTGGTCTTAATTCCATCTTTCACCAACACTACGTTATGATTACAGGTAGGGATTCCCTGTACAGTAAAGGAAGCCAATGCCCATAAAAACAATCTCCCTTTATGGTAGGTGATGACAGAGCAGTATGCAAGTTCCCAGTCTGTTTCCACTTCTCTGGGAGAAGTACTGAATAATGCAACTTACTAAAGGTCCTGGGGTCAGCTGTGGAATCTGTTTGCTGTAAATATTTCTGCCAGTCTCTCCTTCTGCAATAGGAACACAGGAATGTTTAAATGGGGACATCCCTGAAGGACACAGTGCACATCTAACTCTGTGACTGACATGGCAGCAACTCACAGTGTTCTATGAAGTTAAAACTAGCAATGTAAGCCAAAGAGGACATTGTCCATACGTTATAGGATTTGTTATTGGTGGCTTGGTTCCAGGCTAAAAAAAAAAACATTTGCTGCAGTTTGGGCCTCCAATGCAAGCAGCTTATGATCAAGGGATCAAAGTAATAGCATTTAGTCCATCTGAAATCTAAGATGCAGCAGTTCAACTTTAATAGTGCTATATAAAATAGACCCACAGCCAGCAAGTCTGTACTTCCTCTGCACAGGTATAGAGGATGGGGTCTTTACTGGATGTTGTGAGCTCGCAGTAATTGGGACTGGTGCTGAGGGTGGTGGGAGACTCTGAGCTGCACAGCAGAACACCGGTGCTGCCTTTTCTATCACTAGGCCTTCTTTACCCACTTAGGCCAGGACAAACTGCAAGTTAGTGAGCAGCACTTTGATGCCGCTTGTGACTGTTACAACAGAGGTGGCTGGGTTAAGTTTAAAAGTATTCGCATCACCCTTTTTATAGCGATCACGAAATACATAGATACTGCCGTTGCAGCTAGCAATTTTCCAGGGGGACGGTACTGAGCTCCAGGCATCTGGCAGGCACAGCCGGGTGAAGCTATCCAGAAGGGGGTTATAGCATAGCAGTGAATCCCCCTCAGCTACAATGAACACCACATCCTTGTGTACAGCAGCATGCATGCGCCCTGCGAAAGGCAGTACGTATGGCTTCACATGGCATTTCTCCGTGTTGGTATCATAGCACTGAATTAGCCGAGAGGGCTTGGTGAAGAAGTCCAAGTCATTTTCTTCCCCACCCAGCAGGTAAATGACACCATTAAGGTTTACACCTGCAGCTCCAGAGACTGCCACTTCCAACTGGCTGGTCTCTGTCCAGACATTGTCTCGTACTCTGTAATATATGACGGCATTAGAGAGAGTGTCCTGTAGAGTTTTGCCCCCCAGTGAATATATTGCATCCTTGCTTGGCACAGAAACAAGGGTGTGTTGGAGCCGGTCACGGGGTAGAGGGGCACACCATTCCCAGTCTATAGTCGCGTTGTTGCATTTCCACATGCGTCGTGGAATGGAGCCACCAACGACATATAGGTCGCTACCATGCTTGCAGGCTGCGGTGATCTGGTGACACAGGCTGTTCTGGCCACTCACACTTATGGAGTCATCATCAGCACAATGCAGAGAGACAGCGAGCGAATGTGTACGTGATGACTCCTTTCCAATCAGGTAGATGTGAACATTTTCTCCAATCACCTGAGAGAAAAGAGAGCATGTCAGCAGAATTAGGCCTGTTTACACGAACACCAGCGATGCCTAAGACCGAATTATTCAGCATTTTAGGACCCACCTGTGATCCAAAAGTGTGTGACCTGCTTCCTAAGTCCTGCCACCCTACAGCATTTAGGATTTGGAGCCTCAAAGCCTTTTCAAGACACCAGTGATATCTGACATAGCAGTATAGCAACAGACTTCACTGGAACACCAGTGACTGTGGTTTAGGTAACGGCTGGTGACATCACTGATGGAGTAGACTTTTAATAAGGGGAATGCCAAACTCAGATTTCTGAATGGTCTCTCTGGTAACTGAGCACCTGGTGAAAAAATTTATTTGTGGCATTGCTCAAATCACTACTGAAAGCAGCTTCAGGTTATATTAGAAAAGCTGTCAGTGGGGTTGCTATTTATGACAATAAAAGTATTCCTCACACAAGCACAGTGAATTTCAATGATATTTGTATTTTATGACTTTCAAGTCACACCTGTGAGCACAATACCCTGCCTTGGGAAGTGCAAAACCAGCAAGTGCTACACCAACCCCAGAACAGAAGGTCTTTTTATACCTTCAGACTTGATCGCAGTGTCTCTGAAAACCCTGCTCGCTCCTCCTTGTTGAAGTTGATCCAGGTTTCTATAGCAACTGTTGGATTCTGAGAACATGGAACGCCATCTACGGTTTGGGGACAGAAAGGCATTTATGATACCTAGACAAAGATGTGTGTACTCAAGAACATCCTTTTCCTGTGACTCCCTCCCCCCACTCCCACCACAAACCTTACTTTCTAGAGAGGAAAAAAAGACATAGAGATTTATAAATTTTGTCAGGCATGATGAGCACTGCCAGCCAGGAATCTACATTAAATTAGTTTGAATAAACAGAAGACAGAGCTGCCACGTCTTAAGCACTTTGGATGATTAGAAGTTTTGGTTCTGCTACAAACTATTGATTGCATCACTGTCATCAGTACATTACCTAGAAGATTTTGGATATTTACTTCTAGTTAGAAAGCCAGCAATTATGCCTGTATTCATTGAGAGATTTCCTGGTGAAGGCCCTCTGATTTTGTAGTCTGGTCTCATGAAAAACCCTGAATTTAATTCTGCTGAAGGCATCAGACAAATTCCAACACTGTTCTCAATGGAAGGGAGGAGGAAAAGTGTAGAACAAGTATTTCAACTCTGTTTATTAGTAAAAGAGATTTCCATAAGCTATCCGCACATGTAGTGGTTAAATGGAAATACTTTGATTTTGAAATGGGCCCTAGAGTGCAACAAAAGGTAAGCTTAATAAATTACTATTTCATGAAATTAATTTTTATCCTTGACACTAATAGCTTCCTCTATTTAAATCTCCATGAACTAAACAAAGATGCAGGAATTGCAAAAGAAAAACGTTTTCCCTGCCAGCAGTAGGAGTATATTTCAGATTCTAATCCATTTTATGAGCTAGGTTTTGGCATAAATACTGAGTAATGTGATTCTATATATGGAAATACATGAAGCATGGAAAAAAAATTAAGCCAGTAATTTACTTTAAGAACACAAACACTAAAGATCATAGTCCTAAAACTATGGTCACTACATGGAATCCCTAGGAAGTTAAGGGTGATTGACCTCTATAGCTTTATTTCATTATTTAAGGATTTTTTTAAATGAAGTCACAACTTAAATTAAAAACTTTAGCTACATAATTATCAAAATTACTCTAATTTTACCATAGAGCTTTTTTGAGCTATCAGTACATACTCTCAATAGGTTTTTGACTGCAAATTTCTTTAGATGAAAAAGAGGTAATACAATGCAATATCTGTAAAGACTCTCATATGCACAGCATCAACTTCAAAGGCTATTTTAAGTCTTAGAGACAGATTTGCCAGTATTCCTAAGAAGCCAGTCATGGTAGTTTTATTTTAACAGCATTTAAAATGCACAACACATAAAGTACAATTATTTACTCATTTACAAAGTTATTTAACTAAAGCAAGAAAGTGGTACTCTCTGGTCCCAAGTCCAGTACATCTGAATGTATGAGCTGCTTCTCCATCCTTCCTTCCTCTAGCAAGGGCCAAAAAATAATGTACATTAATGGACAAAAATGGAGTTGTGACTGCAGCATCATTGAGGGGTTTTCATGTACTGCCTGTACTAACTAGGGCAGAGGAGAATCTTTAAGGATCAGTGGCAGTTGGACTAAGTTGTTGAAGTGTTGAAATCCTTCAGAACCCTGAGTCATTGCATCCATTACAGTGGAAGGCTATTACCTTCACAAGAAGGGCAATTATTACCTAAGGTGTTATAATGCCTCTATTTCAGTCAGCTGAGTGCCTAGCCTAAATAATCCTAACAATTATATGTAATTGTTGATAACACTGACATAGTATAAAATAAGGCTTGTGCTCGAACATTCTTAAAAATGTTCAGCTGTTGCATTACTATATTAAAGGATAAAGAACTAAAGAAAAAGTTTCATAAGGCATTCATTTATGGTAACGCTTCTTTGTTATACTTTTAATGCAAACAAAATACAGCAAGTTGCTGAAAGTTAAAATTACGTTTATAAAAAAATCTGTAATACTTCTGACCTGTTGACTCAGGAACTGCTGGGAATTACCAACATACTCTGTCCCTTTTCTATAGCTTAGATGTTGCACGTCTGGTAAAAATTAAGTTTTTTTCTGATTATCTAGAATGTTTTGCTTTGCTTAGCTAAGCCTCTGAATAAACAGTGATTATGAAAGCTTGCATCTTTCCACCTATTTTGTTCAACCCCTGATAAACTCTCTGAAAGTCTCTTTCTGCATCCACATCCTGGCTGGTCTCAGGAACTCCTTACCTGTCAGGATGTCTGTCAGCAGGCGGACAGGCAGGTGTAGGAACTCCTCTGTGTCTTGCAGCTGAGACAAATGTGACTTTGCACAGTGTTTGGCAGCTGTGTAGAGCTCCATGTCACTGTGTTGATCTGCCAACCACATGACCTGCAGACAGTTCCTAACCTGCACCGTACGGGCCAGAAAACGGGAGCACTCTTCAAAAAGGGCAGTCAGCTGGTACATGTCTGCCACTTCATACGTTTCCTGCAGCTCCTCTGCCCTCAGCTTTACGGTCCCATGGTAAATATAGTCCACAAGGAGCTGAAAGACACTCTCGCTAACGTCCTGCAGCTCAATCACCCGGTTGTGGGCCTCCTTTAGGTTGGAAGTGAACATAGAACGAAAAAAGCAGCTCTGAGCTGAAAGGACCAAACGGTGCAGCTGGAATTCTTTGCCTTCCACTGATATTGTAACATCAGCAAAGAGCTCATCCTCCAAGCATAATTTCATAATGCCCTGGGCCACGCGGCCTGAGTGGGAGCGGTCGGTGAAGGTGTAGTTCACAAAGTAGTTTTCTTCTGCAGAGGAGCCCCCAGTCTCTTCTGATGCGTCCATGGTGCTGCACAGACCAGACCTCCAGCAATCTGTAAAAATCACAATAATTATATGGCTTTCTCTCTCCACTACCAAGATTATGCAGTACTTCGGGGCACAGGGAAAAACATCAAACATCTTGGTAAGGGGCCAGCATATTTTAGACTGAATATAAAATAGCACAGCCAGAAACTTCTGCTTGAGCTTCAGAATCTCAAACAACAAATGAGAAGTTGGCATAATTAAAATTATAATATATACCAAACTTCCAGTACAGTGAGCATCACATCCCAGCAGAACTGGGAGACGTGCAAATCTTTTCACCGCTCATTTCACCGACACAAAGAAATGCAGGAACAGTTATTCAAGTGGAAAGTCCAGCAACCGCCCTAGGAAACTTGCAAAGCCAAAAGAATGTGGCAGCACCATAGCTGGGCTAGATGGAAAAAGGATTACAGTGTCATACTAACAAAGAGCACAGACAGCAGTTCATATCATCAGGAGAAGTTAATTACCATCCAAAACCAACATGATGAATCTGTGCAGTGGTATCAAGTAAGGTGAAGTTGATTTTTTCCAAAAAGATGCATGAGAAGTCTGCCAAATCTAACCACCAGTCCTTCAAGTCAAACAAATGAGATAACTGATGGTTATGCTCAGTTTGTTAATGCACCAGACACATTCAACATGCAAAATAACCTATTAGATGTTGTTAGCCACTGTTTCCCAAGTGGCAAAGAGAATCCGGTTTAAAAGATAATACCTCTTAGTAGCTACCAGAGATTGAAGAGCTCCAAGCAGTTAGTGGGTCAGAAAGCTTCTGAACCAGAGGAGGAGTGCTGCAGAAAAGAGGCCTTTTTTAACATAGTCCTTGACAGCACTAGTAGTAAACAGATGCCCACCTGAATTCACTTTACATTTATTTTTACACCTCATCTATCAGCCATGGTAACTGACATCACAAATTTCTTCAGTTAATGCCAAACATTATTTCCAGTACAATGTTTTCCAATGACAGGATTTTTCTCCAGTAGATTCATAGTTACTCTTCCGTGTTTTACTTTGTCAAACATGCATTTTCTTACAATAGCTCTGCTTGATACAAGAGGGCTCATAAGTTCTTTGCTCAAGTTCTGTCACACGAAGTAGTGTCTACATCCCTAATTGGCTGGGCAAGTCCATCCCATTCCTGATGATGGCCTGCCTTAACTATACCTTTACTGTGATTTTACAATAGTTCTGATCTGTCTGAAAACTACCTATACATTAGTCTGTAAGAGACTGAGGGACTGTAATCAGCACAGAACACATCAGTACTGTTTCTCCAGCTTTACCAAGCACAAGCCTATCCTGCAAACTGGCTCCCACTTCAGTGAAAGCTCTTGATCCTTACAGTCAAGATGCACAAAGCTGCAGCCCAGAACGCCAAAGTGAACACCAAGACATGGATGGATCAACTACTCTGCCCCCCTGGCACAGCAGAACCAGCTGCCCCCACTGTCCTGCACAATTTCCAGAGGACTGGTGCCAAGTCATGAAAGAGTTTGTAACAGCAGCTAAAGATTGCTGTAAACCACACATCCTTCTTGTAAACACAAAGTTCTCCTTTCATCCACGGCATCGCCACTATAAAGAAAGAAAAGGGCAGGAAGACTGAAGTGTCCCATGAAGCAAAATTTTATATTTAACACATTATTTTCATTACCAAAGTAATGGCCCCATATGCTGGGCTTTAGATAGTGAGGTGGTTAACCAGCACCTGGCACACCCCGCACCTCACTGGCTCCTGACACGGTCGCGGGTGCCGTGACAGTGCCTGGGATCCCACGCACACAGCTGAGTGGCTTCACACTCGGGGGGGCGCGAAGGAAAGCTACAGGCCGCCATCAGGCCCGCACCAACGCGGCGAAAACCGCCAGTTCCCGCCGCGCCGCGCTGCCTCCGCCCGCACCCGACAGCGGCCGCGTTTCCGCAGAGCTCGCCGCGCCCGGGCCCGGGCTGCTCCTGCCCGGCCCCGGCACGGCCCCGCGGCCTCTCGCCGGCCCCCGAGCTCCCGGCCCGCCCCGGGGCAGCAGTGGCTCCTCCAGCCCCGTCCCCGGGCTCCGCCCCGCCGCAGCACGGCACCCACCTGCGGCACCTCCCTTCATGCCGCCGCCCCGGAGCCTCCCGCCGCCCCGGGCTGCCCCAGCAGCGGCTCCGCGCCCCTCACCCTGCGCCAGGCTCCGCCGGGCACCCGCCGCTTCCGGACACCCACCCGGAAGCGCCCTCGGGAAGCCGCGCGCGTTTCCGCCCCCCGGGGGAAGCGCGACGGCGGCGTCGCTTTCCGCTTCCGGTCCGTGCCCTTGCCCGTCCGTGTCGCGGCGGGGATGTTGTCGGCGGCGCGGGGGCTGCTGCGGGCCGCGCTGCGAGGTGAGCGCCCCGGGCCCAGGGCTGGCGGCAGCGGGGCCGGGCCGGGCCGGGCCGGGCGGCTGGCGGTGGTTGGGACTGATGACATGTCCGTTTCTCTCCGCAGGCCCGGCGGCGGCGCAGGCCCGGCTGGCGGGGAGCTCGGCGGGGGAGACTCGCCGTAAGTGAGCGGGACCGGCAGCGGGCGGCGGCCCGGCGGGGTCTCAGGGCCGGGGCCTTGGTTCGGTTTGGTTTGGTTTGGTTTGGGGGAGGGGGCAGCGTCAGAGACCGGGTCGAGCCCTTGTGTCCCTGTCCGGTCCCGGCCCGGCCTTGGGGCCCTTGGGGAGGTTCTGTGCCGTAGAACCGTTGTGGTGGGTGCATCAGAAGATGGTTGACGCCTGTCGCACATAAACCTGCATTTTGTCCAGAAAAGCGGTTGTTTTGATAACGGTACTTGCACTGTGGTCACATCTGCATCCTTCCCCAGGGACCTGCCTGATGGTCTGTGCAATGTTGTGCCTGGGCAGCAGCTCCATAGCCCCTCATTGCCCTGGATCTTGAGGAGTGTTGGTAATCATAACAAACAAACAAAAAGGCAGCATAAGATCCTAGGATGTTTTGATTATGAGGGAGTTGCTTAGATGCTGGTACATGAAACAAAACCAGGATTACTTTGTCTAGAAAAAAGGATCCTTTTAGGTGGAGGCTAAATGTGAAGAGCAGCATCTGTGTTCAGATTGTTCTGTCATCTCTGCCTCTCTCTTGTTATTTGCTTCTCCGTCATCTTGTTGGGCTGTTCTTCCTTGTGACAAAGTAGCCAAGTGGTTAAGGCAATGGACTTCTAATCCATTGTGCTGTGCACGTGTGGGTTTGAATCCCGTCCTTGTCAAAAAGTTATAGTTTTTGTGCTTGGACTCGATGATCCTGGGGGTCTTTTCCAACTGAAATGATTCTATGATTCTATGCTGTATTTACAATGCACAAAAAAAAATGCTGTCAAACACTGTCACAAACTTCTTTCCTTATCAAAGTCTCTAGTTCTGTGTTGTGTACCACATGTATGTTGCTATAGTCTAGTCTCTATTACAGCATCCTATGTGTTCTATTTTACGTATAAGTTACATTGAGCTTCGCATTTACCATAAACTTTGCAGGTCACCTGAACCTGCTTGGCTTCTGCCAGAGCTACTGAGAGTCATCTACACTGGTTAAAGGGATATTTAAGTCAGGGATGGGATTTACTCCCGTTCTTTCTGTAGCTTTCTGTATTCCCTGCCATAATCTTAGGAACTTTATTTTTCTCTTTAGCTACTGTCAGACCAAAAAATGAAGTAGAACAGAAGCAGCTGTGTGCCTTTGGGGAATATGTGGCTGAGATTCTGCCCAAGTATATCCAGCAAGTACAGGTAGGTGGTATTCAAGAAATTGTTCTTGTGGGAGGGACAGGACTCAGTGAACACGCTGCTTGTTCATTAGATGTTTTCAGAAGTTGTGCTGGGTAAGAAATATTGTCAGAAGTACATGAAAGTCACTGCTATTATTAAGCCCTTTCATGTCATGTCATTATGTGTCTGCTGGACGATATATGCTCTTTGTTTAGGTGTCCTGCTGGATTCAGTGTAATGTTCAGTCCTGTTGGTGTTTGTACTCATGCTCTTTCTGCTATTTCCATCAGGTGACCTGTTTCAATGAGCTGGAACTTTTGATCCACCCAGATGGGATCATTCCAGTTCTGACCTTCCTACGGGATCACACTAATGCCCAGTTCAAATGCTTGGCTGACTTGACTGCTGTTGATGTCCCATCTCGGCAGTACCGCTTTGAGGTAAGAACTGCTCGTAGGTGCGGGACTTGGAGAGTTTTCACAAGTCCTGATGGCTGTGGATGCTGGTTTTTTTCTGTTTTGCTTTCTGACAGTTAAAAGAAAATCTGCTCTGAAATACTGAGGTTTTTAATCAGTTGATCATGGAAGCACTAGCAGAACTAATACTGCATGTGTTCCTAGCCTGGCTTTTCTTTTACACGCTGCTGAAAGTCTTTTTTTTTTTTTTTTTTTTTTTTTTTTGCGGGGGGTTGTTTGTTTTGTTTTGGGTTTTACAAAAGTGTCTCGAGACTACTTTCTGGCCCGATGTGAACTGGTACTTTTCCTTCTTAGACTTACGCCCATCAGCTACTGTTGACACAACTGATCATGTTTTTCTTTAAATCCCATCAACTTTCTTAATAATTTTCCTATTTTTAAAAACAAAACAAAAAAAACTGTTTAGTTGTTTTAAAAACATTCCCTGAAAGTCAGGACCAAATAGGAGGTGACACAGATTTTCAGAAAGCTCTCAGAAGACCTGGGGCACTGAACTTCCACTGACTTCCAGTGGCTATTTGAGATTTGGTCCCTGCAGATGCTTTTGAAAATCTCACTGTATAGCTTTTCAGCTGCAGAAAAATTCTTCTTAGCTTTCTCCCACTGGATTCTGAGAACAATTGGTAGCCATTTTCTTTGTGACAGACTGTTGAAATAATATTGTCAAGTGACTCCATTCCTTCAGTATTCTCATTTTTAAGACTTAGTATCCCTCTTTACTTCAGTTCTGCTTCATCAGTCATGGTTTCTGCATCTCACATTGGGTTTTTTTACACTTGTAAGGATCAAAGTGCTAAGCTATTGGAACCTCAGTTGTAATAGTGTCTTTGTGCCCAGCTCTTAAGTGCTGAATGTGGTTCTGCTGATAAAGAATATTTGCAATAATCTTCCTGTGCCTTTGCTTAGTCAGTACTGTACTGCAGAGAGATCCACAAATGTTATACAAGACCAATGCAGCTTTTATTCTGCTTCAGATTGTGTACAATCTCCTGTCTCTGCGGTTCAACAGTCGGATCCGTGTGAAGACGTACACTGATGAGCTGACGCCTGTTGACTCAGCAGTGTCTGTGCACAAGGCAGCAAACTGGTATGAAAGAGAGGTGAGTGCCAGTGTACTTGGGAGCAGAGTCTTTTTTGAGAGAGACTGAGTTTTCCTGATTAAACTGATTCCCAGGACCCTGAGGAAGAAGAATGGCAGCCCTGGCTGCCATTTCAGAATAGGAGATAAAAGGTTGTTTGATTGCTTTTGAATGGGTTCCTGCATCAGTTTCACTGGCACTACACACAGCCAGGCGTGGAACTGAAATTTTATGGACATAATATATCAAGAGTTGGCTTTTTTTAAAATCAAATTCAACTTACTTGGCTCCCTTTCATTTAGGTTTGGGACATGTACGGTGTTTTCTTTGCCAACCACCCTGATCTAAGGCGAATCCTCACAGACTATGGGTTTGAGGGCCATCCCTTCCGGAAGGACTTTCCACTCTCTGGTTATGTGGAGGTAGGAGATACGCTTATGTCAAAAGTTATCAAATCTCTCCAATATCTTATGTCGTAATGACTCAGTGTCCAGATGGAGACCAGTGACAAGTGGTGTCCCTCCGGGGTCCATATGGGGACCAGTACTGTTTAACTTCTTTATCAGTGATATAGGTGGTGGGATCAAGTGCACCCTCAGCAGGTTTGTGGATGACACCAAGCTGAGTGGTGCAGTTGACACACCTGAGGGACAGGACACCATTCAGAGGGACTTGGACAAACTCGAGAAGTGGTCCCATGCGAACCTCATGAGGGTCAGCAAGGCCAAGTGCAAGGTCCTGCACCTGAGTTGGGGCAATTCCTGGAATCAATAAAGCCTGGGGGATGAAGGGATTGAGAGCAGCCCTGTGGAGAAGGACTTGGACGTACTGGTGTATGAAAGATTGGACATGAGCCGACAATGTGAACTTGCAGCCCAGAAGGCAAATAGTATCTTGGGCTGCATCAAAAGGAGCCTCACCAGCAGGTCGAGGGAGGTGATTCTGCCCCTCTGCTCTGGTGAGACCCCACCTGGAGTACTGCATCCAGCTCTGGAGCCCTCAGTACAGGAAAGACATGGACCTGTTGGAGAGGGGCCAGAGGAGGCCACAAAAACAATCAGAGGGCTGGAACAGCTATGCTGTGAGGACAGGCTGAGAGAGTTGGGGTTGTTCAGCCTGGAGAACAGAAGGCATTGGGGAGACTTAAGAGGACTTGTAAGAAAGATGGGGACAGACTTTTTAGTGGGGCTTGTTGCCATACGACTAGGGGTAATGGTTTTAAATTAAAAGGGGAGATTGAGACAAGAAATGGAAGTTTTTACAGTGAAGGTAGTAAAACTCTGGAATGGTTGCCCAGAGAGGTGGTAGATGCCCCATCCCTGGAAACATCCAAGGCCAGTCTGGGTGGGGCTCTGAGCAACCTGGTCTAGTTGAAGATGTCTCTGCTCATTGCAGGGGGTTGGACTAGGTGACCTTTCAAGGTCCCTTCCAACCCAAACTATTCTATGATTCTGCGATCTGAGTTTTGGTACAGAAGTGTGACTGCTTTACAGTCCTTTGTCTGAAAGGCGCTAAGGATCTTTCACGTGTCTGTATTCCAGAGGAATTGTATAGATCTCCTGCATGGAAATTTGAAGTCATCACAAAGTATTATCTGTAATAAGGCAGCTGAAGGCCAGAGACACTGAGCAAATTCCATGTGCTGTGTATCAAAGAAATTTGTCAGGCAGAGGAAGTGCTTCTGCTTTTGGCATGTCTTCTGGAAGATTAAATTTTCCACTGCAATACTGGAGATTCCCAAAGGAACAAAGGATTGAACTGATCTTAATGTAGTTGGAACTCCACTTTGTTGAGTTTTTGTAGATGCAGATTATAAAACTGTAGTTGAACTGACTCTTGGCATTTATCAAATATTTACCTCTTTATGTCAAACCACAAGTGAAATGAGTGTGCTTGGTATCTGTCTACTTTCAAATGACTGCCTTGCAGAAGCAGTCATATTTGCCACAGTTCTAAGACTGAGCTGAGTCTCAGGAGAAAACAGTGAGGTTCTGCAGGCAGGGAGGTTCTGTTTTAAGAAAAACAGAAGTAACAGCAAATCCTGTGAGTGAGGACCAGGCGGGTTCCCCTGAGCTGTGGTTTGGAGATCTGGACTTGCACAGTGAGGGTAAATCAAGCCAATCAGAAGCCGGTCACCTGCATGTCACCCTGGTTGTCTTTTTGTGCCATGTTCTAAGTGTTAACGCTAAGAAGCACAATGAAAACCAAAGAAACTTCCGTATTACAGTGATTCATGAGACTAGTCCCCAGCTATGCCAGCTGGATGGGCCACCTTATTTCAGCGAGAAATTCCAGGAGAAATTCCATTGTCATATGACAAACTAAATGTGTTATTCCACATGGACTTCATATGGATTGTAGGCTGGTCACTCCTAATTCAGGGTGGTTAGTCAGGACACCTGAGGTAAGTGGCAGCAAAGAAGAGGTTTTTCTTGGAGAGTCCAGAGTTCTTGGTGGCATCTGGAGGGCTCTTGTTTAGTAGTGAGAAGAACTGAAGCTGTAGCCTATCCATGGCATAAGAAGCAGGATTGCCTGCACCAGGGGGTGGCCTGGGTCATTACCGTGTGCAGCCAACAGCAGAGGTGCTATGGGGACTGTTTGAAAATGACTGGCCTGTGTCCTTTGCTCTGTTCTAGGTGCGGTATGACGATGAGGTGAAACGGGTAGTGGCAGAGCCTGTGGAGCTATCTCAGGAATTTCGCAAGTTTGATCTGAATAGTCCTTGGGAGGCATTTCCTGCATATCGTGCAGCTCCAGAACCCCTAAAAATAGAAGCAGGAGCCAAGAAAGAAGATGCAAAATAGTAGCAGAATGGAGCAGATGCACAGCACTGTCATTTCTGTTCTGACATAGTATTTATAATATTAAAAATTGATACAATATTCTTGCCTGTTGTGGTCATGTGAATAATACTGTTTTCAAACTGGGTGAAAAGCACACAATGAGGGATGCTAATTTACAATCCTGATAATCCAACTGATAGATGCTTATCTGCTACTTTGAGTTGTAAGACACTGGATTTTGTCTTTTTGGTTTGCAAATTGAATGGAGTACTGGCATTCCCTGCGGCTAAGATGCTTTATATGCACCGCTTCTGCTCGCTGTCCCTGCAGGCATAAATCACACCCTCGGCACTCCCCAGGAGACTCTGCTGAAGCAGCTGCATAGCTTAAGCAATGGGACAGCAGTGTCTCAGCTCCAAGACGGGTGTTGAGAGGACGTGAAAAATACAGTGAACAGGCAAAGTGGTTGTAGATGGTTATAATATGGTTATCAGGGCAACACAAGATATACCTGGTTCCAGGCCAAAACAATTGTGGAAATGTGCATTGTTTCCTTGGGAATTAGGTCAGTGCCTCTTCTGGTAGAAGAAGTTGCAGGTAACTTCTCAAGAGCCAGTGCCTCATGCTGGCTTTTTCTTCACAATCAAGCAGTCTTTACTTTCTCCAGCATCTTCAAATTGTACTTTTTCCTGCAGTCAAAAATATCTCTCTTCCCTTGTCAGAGAGTCTATGCCTTTTTGTCACTATTCCAATGATTTAGAGTTGTATTATATAATAGCATTACAACTATCTGCGTGCTATTGTGGAAAATTTCATCTCTCTCCCAAAAGCTGGAAAAATACTGTAGTTTCAGTCCACCCACCACCTGTTTGAATGTGATGACATTACAGCAGTCATCAATTAATATCCCTTGTCCGTAGTCCAGAAAATGTGTAATGCAGTTCTGCAGCAGAAAGCTGACTGACCTCATTAAGATCTGAAAACTATTGTGTAAGAGATTTCATAAAATAGTTCATAAACTGTTTGTAGAGATCCCCGAATCAGTGCTTAAACCTTTAGATTGTAAGAGCACTAATTAAAAAGGGGAGTTGGGTGAGGTTACTGTATAGAATGGAGGACGGGATAGGACAATAATAAATTCAATTCAGAAGTAAAAGGGATAAGCACTCATTGTGACTAGAATTTGATCTGCTTGCAAGAATCAAGAGCTTAACTCTATAGTAAGAATGAGGTTTCACGTTTGGTTTTACCCCAGCCTTGTAATCATGGGCTTATTTATTTATGCATGTATTTATTTATTTATTTATTTATTTAAATCTGTTACAGGCTGCTGTGGCTGGCAGTGTTTGAGATGTGACTCAGAAGAGTGTTCTCTAGTTAAAATTAATAGCATTTGCCACTCACCTTAAAAGTTACAGCTCTTTGTGGGAAAGAGGAAAGAGAAGGGAACACAAAGCAGCAGAAGTTTAGGGATTTATACAATTCTTAGCTCCGCTTTGGGTCTGCCATCAATTGAGCGGATTAAATAGGAAATGTACTTTTAGTCCTTCTTACAGCATGTTCCACAGCTGGTTCTGTTTTCTGTTGCAGTGGCTCTTTTTGCGTGCTGACGCCTATTGCACAAGACAGAAAAGTTCCTGGCACCACTTCTGTTACTGTGAAAAGTCTTTATAAAGTACATTTCCCTGCCACGTTCTCCCTCCCCCATCTCAGGTTGGTTGAAGCACCATGCCAAGACTCATGGTCTTTGTATCATAAAAAATATGTATTTCCCAGTACGGTAAGTCGGAAGACTGATGGTAGCAGGCACAGAAGGAAAACTGCTGTTTAAACATAATGTTTGTGCAGAGGGAGAATTTGATTGACGTAACATCAAGAAATGTTAGACACAGTGCTCTGTCAAGTTAGACAAAACGCGAGGTTTGCTGGAGAATGTGTGTACTGGACTCAAAGTAGCCAGCCCTGTGGGGACAGGCACTGGCTCCAGCAGGTCTTTAATATGTGGGATAGTTGCTAATGGACCCAAATCTCATTAGAGAGTGCAATTTACTCACCCAGATGCATTATCCCAGGGCACAAGAGGTTACACAGCCTCACAAAGTACTGCTGGTGTTGGCACACTGCCTCCTGCACTGCTCCTGAGGCCATCCTTGCCCTCAGAACTGCTTGATGTGGGTTCCATGTGGCTGGTGGGCACTTGCTTTGTGCTGGGTGAGGCTATGGTCAGCTTGGCCAAGAATACAACTGCCCGCCAAATCCTCTGTCCCTGCCTGGTCCATACTGCCAGCCTCCGTGAGGCTCGTTTCCTGGGCTGGTTTTCCCAGCCGTAGGAGGACGTTGGATGAGATGTAAGTCAGATGTAGCTGACTTACAGACGCACTACTTAGAGGAGAGATTTTCTGGTAGTGCAGGGACAAATAGACTTTAGGTGGTGACTCACAGTCACCATGTTGAGCTTCCTCAGCTGAGTAAGTTTTGCTGGTGTTTTCCAAAACTCTGGCATTTCTTCCTACAGCCTGGCGACCAGACTCCCTGAGGATGTGGCTATTGATGGTGTCAGGGTATCCACCTGCATCACAGCCACACCATCTGTACAGGCCCTTGTGATTGATCTCCAGCCAAAATCCAGATAGGGATTTCTGCTGGGCTTGGCACTCCTGCAAAACAGAGATTATGGGGTATCGAGGGGTAGGCTGGATGACAGCATGCCCCATATCACACATCCAGTGTATCCTGTTAAATCTCCAAGTTGTGTGAGGCCTCATGGGGGTCCTTTTGTGCAGTAGGTGCAGTGGGATGAGTCTGTCCCTGTCACTTCTTACACAGTCCCTTACTCCTTCAAGCAGGGGATGCAGCTCACAAACTTGGACAAGACAAGGAAACATTTGCATGAGGATCAGCAGCACCGTACCTGGAAAATATCAGTATAACAGTGGAGGTCCCGTCTGGTAACATACAGTGCATCACTTGCACTTCCTTCAAGGTTTTCTTCCTCCTTCTCCTGTGACTCAAACCTCACCTTCCCTGGGTTCCTCCCTCCCTCCCTTCCTTCCTTCCTCCCTCCCTCCCTCCCTCCCTCCCTTCCTTCCCTCCTTACCTCCCTCCCTCTCTCCCTCCCTCCTTCTCTCCTTCCTTCCCTCTTTCCTTCCTTCCTTTCTTCCCTCCTTCCCCTCTTTCCTTAACCTTCCTCTTCTCCTTATCCTCCTCCCCTGAGCACCTGCCAGACAGGCCCAGGCTGGGGACTGTGGTCTCCCCAAATTTTTGGTGAGATGTTTGAAGCAAGAGATTTTTCCAATTCTTTAAGCAGAATTTCCCTTTCACGAAGATGCTACCAAACTCCCTTCAGTCCCATCTTAAAGAAACCTCCCTCGCAAAGCTCTTTTGGTGTTGTGTTAACCACACCTTGTGCCTTCTACCACTGCCCTGGACCACAAGTGTCTCTGAGCACAGTCTGTGTGTGTCCCTGTGCCAAGATGCCTGTCGCAGTGTACAGATATAATCTGCAATGGGACAAAGAAGCAGCACAAATGTACTGTGTCAAGAGGAAAGGTAGCTCCAGCTGTACAAACTCAGCTATGCATATGTTTACAATTGAAAAATCTAAGACCCAAACAAGGCGGAAAAATAAAGGTCTGTACAAAATATGTAATGGTGGATGAAGGCACTAAATAAACCAATAGACACTAGGATTTAGGCCCTGCAGGAGTCTGTGATGTGAGAACCAGAGGAAGTCTTCCCAGCAGACGATGCCACTTGTGACTGTGGCAAACTGAGGTTACTCACTACTCTCTTCCCTTAATAATTTCTCACTCCACTGCCCAGCTCCTCTGTGACAGGCAAAGCTTCAGCCACCTGGAACAAATTTTGCATGAGCATCCAAACAGTTCCTGCAGTTTTTGATCCCTCATGTCTTGTTCCCCTTTCCCATCTTCTTGCAGGTCACCTTCAGCAGGTCATGGTGGAAAGCATGAAACCAGTCAAGGTGATCCTGCAAAAAGCCTGGCTTGATGTGACGCTTTGAAACTGCTGCTACAACAGACGGTGTGACTGGGGGAGTGTGGAGGGGCAGGGCTGTCCATACCCAGCTGTGAATACCTGGCAAGGACAAAACCCCTCGGGAGAAGCAGGTGCGCTGCCTAACATTGCAACTGTACTTGTGGGGACTATGTGGAGCTGTCAGAAACTCAGGCATCATACAACTGCTGCTGCTTTACAAACAACTGAGGCATATATTTATTATTCTGCAATTACTTTTCAGTGTGGAATTGTGAGACAATTCTACAAGATTCCCTCAGGTCAAAGCAGCATCTACCACTGATGCTCATCTGCCACCTGCCACTGTATCAGTCACTTAAGCACAGCCTCTGGGCCTCCTCTCTTCTCCCTCCCACCAAAATGGTATCCTCCTGTAGGGACTTCAGCTGCAAGCTGTTCCTAGGAGATTCTCCTGTTGACAAAGTCATATATGGCCTTTGCTGGCCAAAATCCTGGACTCCTCCTTGTGTCACATGCTGCATGCTAGAGGGAGGTTGTTTCATGGCCCAGGAGATGCAGTGCTTTTTTGCATAGTGACTTCTAGACAAACTCATGCATACATTGTGGATGGTAAGGGACTCTGGCACAAAACAGAAGGCACATCAATCTCACTGCACAGACGGGTCATCAGCGTCTGCCTCTTGGGTAGCATGTGATTCACAGTTTAATAAAAGATATCTCATGCCAGAAGAAGTAGAAGCAGCAGAAAATAATGAAAACTGAAATAGGAGTAGCCTGACTTGAAGTTAGCCAAGGCTATGACAGAAACACAGTTGTTATTTTGATCCCAGCTGAGGGTAAGAATGCCTCCAGATATTGAGGGCCCTTCCTCCTGGGACAAATCTGGGACTCCTCCATTATGTTCAGCTTTTCTTCAGAGCTAGTGTGAGTCCAAATATTGCAAGGTACAGCTACAGATCCAGGAAGTTTCAGCAGACATGCTACTTTGCACATTGACAACTTGCCAACTGGGACGTCATCCCTACTCTCAGTAAACTATCTGGTGACAGTAGTCACTACAAACTGACATCCTGTAACTTGCTGAGAAAGGCATGTGTTTCAGCTCTACCTCTTTTCTGGTCAGACTTTTTTCCCCTTTAATCTGAGGGAGACAGTACTATTACTTATTCATACACACTATTATATGTTTGCATAACCCTAGCATCTCAGAACCTGTCAGAGAACTGGGGACCATACTCTGCCACAGAGAGTAGAAATACAGAACATCTTGACTGGGGATTGGGCACTAATAGAAGTGCAAAAATGTGTAGAGAACAGATATCTGCTGCAAACAAAATCAGATGAAGTTTTGTCTATGTAATTCACGACATCTAAAGCAGACCATGCTCATCATAATCCAAAAGGCTTGTCACAGGAGAGGACGATGAGATGCTAAAGGCTGGCAGGCTCTGACCCTTGCTGTTTCTTAAGTCGGTATGTTGAGTTCTCCCTCTGGGAGGTTTGATACAGATACAGAACTGAACAAGTGATATTTCTTCTTCCTGCTTGTATATTTTGGCTTCTATTGCCCTTCCATGAATCTGCACAGACTGCTGGCCTTATCTCTTTGTAACATTTCAGGATTGTTGGCAGACTTTTAAACTCAGAAGAAAATGGAAAGCTGAAAACGAAGCCAAGGAGCTGAGCAGAAGTGTCACGGGGATGTGACAGAGGCACTGTGCCGAGGCAGAAGGGACCAGAAGGTCCCCCTTTATTCAGAGGCAATCACATGTAGTAATATTTCTTCCAGCTATTAGCTTCCTATAATAAATTACAGTGGAAAATCAGCTCTTGGAAAACAATCTTAAAAAATTCTGCCAAAAACTTCACAACAAAGTCTTGCAAGTTTCCAAAATATGATGGAAAATATCCTTTGGGGTCAGCAAGCTGAACTGCAAGCCCTTCCCAGGACTGCAAACAGAAACACAGAGAGATGGACCCATTCCAACAGAGGCTGCTGGGACCAGAAGCAGCAAGGGAAGAGGCCACAGCAAACTGCTCTCGCTTCAGGCACGGCACTGTCTGCGGGGAGGGCGGCAGCCGCTCCCGAGCAGGGCTGCTATGGCCCAGGTGCCGTTCAACACCTGGCTGATCCTCTGCGTCTTTGCTGGATCCCAGAGGCTGACAGGTAGGAAGGGCACCTGCTAGTGATGTGGCTTCTTGGCTTGGCAAACGTGTGCAATGCCAGTGGCACTTTGCCTGCTGCTTCAGAGATGGCCATATGCTTCAGCTATCTGTGCTGACATGGGAGAGAGGGTGGTAGCTCAAGTCCCAGCTGGGCTGTTCACTGTGGGAGACATTCGTACTTACTTGCAGGATGAAGACCTGTTGCTATTTTTGGTGGTAGGAGGAGAGTTTTCTTGGGTCTCTGCTGAAAAAGTTTGTTCCTGCAATAATGTTTGTGGATTTTCTAGATGCTTTTCAGAAAAAAAAAACAAAAACAGCTGTTGAACGATAAAATAAGCAAGGGATATTTTCCCATCTCCAAAGGATATTTATGTTATTATTTCAATACATTATTTGTTATGTTTTAATTTTTGTTTTACTCTACTCAAAAATCTAACATTGTATATATTCATAAGACAGGACAGACAGTTAATAATAGCAGCAATTTGGTGGCTATTCAGCAGATTCACTGACTTTGCAGCCAATCAGACATCTCTCAGTAGAGAGATCTGCGGAATTAGCAGATCAGTTAGCAGAGAGAAGCAAAGAAATTTTCACATGATGTAGTACCTTCACCTGAGCTAAAAGCTTTGCTGGCACATCCATGGAGGAGTGGGAAAGGGTAGCTACATCCCTGCTCACATTCCAAAGCCACAGCTGGCTTGGATCAGGAAGCCTGCAGCTGTGCAGAGAAACAAACCTCCGCGGCCTGAGAGGTGGCAGGGCACTTCTTCAGGCAACTCCTTCATCTCCCTGAAAAGCTTTAATCAAGAATGGAAAGTTGGAGGGGTGGTTTGGTAGTACTCATCACACACAGAGAGTATTAAATCTTTATTATGCTTTTTACAAGCACCTGCTGACCTTAACTCTGGAGTATTCAACATAAATTCTCTCTTTTTTTATATAAAAAAGCCTTCATCCATACAAAAATGAAAAAAAAAAAAAAGTGTCAGAGATCTTACTATTTTATACAAGCTTTTTCCATTTCATCTTTCCTGACCTGCAGGACGAGTATGTAAGAAGTAGAAGAGGGTCTTGATCAACAGAGAGAAGGGAGGGAATGCAGCCTGCCTATCACAGTTCTGGGCAGAGGCTACTTTTTCTCCTTTTTTTCATGAAGAAAGAAGTAATAAAGGCAAAACAAATACAGAAAGTTGAAACATTAGAAAAATTAGTAAGTGAACATGGAAGATTTTTTTAGGATTAATGTGACCCTTGGTATTAATAAACTCGCATCCCTCTGGCTTCATATCCACTTTTCCCATTTTAAATAATGTCAGGTGTCCCAGCTGTAATGGATCCAGCCAGGTTATTTTGCCCTCACACTCTGACCCTGCCAGCAGCAGATGCTCGGGGAAGAAGTATGAAAGCAGGAGAAGCATCAGGTTATGTTTCCACCAGCAGGCTGAGGAGCATCCCAGCACGCTCCTTCCATTGGGCAGCACTACTTTCTTCAGCAACAACTGCCAAGCAACCAAACCCCATCAGTTCAAAACCCACCCTTGGGCTTTCGTGCTGCCTGTCAAAGCAAGTGCCTTTGCTGCTGTACGCTTTAGCTTTGCTGGCAGGACTAAGGGCCATCACATCCAGAACTTACACTTGTCTCCCTTAACCACTTCTGCTTTTCTTAAAAAGCTTGTTTTGCTTATCAAAATGCCGTGGTCAGCATTTGTCATGCTTGGCAAGCCTTGAGGGACAGCTCAGAAATGTTAAAGATGTTATTGACATCCAAATGACAAAAATAAACAGGAAGGGCCATGGTCTTTCTCTATCAAAATCTGCCTTATATCTTCTAGATGAACATCTTCACAGCAGGGACGTTACTGGTGCCAACACACCCCATCGTAGCCCGGAGGACGCCAACGTCATGTTAGAGGTCTCCTGGGCACTGGTGGCCCGTGGGCCGAGTCACTGTTAGTGCCCATGCTCCCACTGCCCTGCATGTAAAAACTCACATGTTCTGCTTGTTCTCATCCCCGCTGGTTTTTGGGAGTGCCTGGAAAATGCATTGGCAATGCCCTAATTGCATTTGTACTCCCTCCCATCATGGGGGGCTCTGACCCCCTCCACAGCATCTCACAGCTCCGGGGTGGGACAGGGGACTCCCCCACCCAAGGTGGCTACTCCAGGGAGCTGCTGTGGGCGGGACTGCAGTGGGACATGCAGGGCGGAAGGCGAGAGCTGGATGGCTCCCACAGGGAAACCAAGGCGTGGGGCTGGTCAGAGAAGGGGTGTGGGGCTGACAGAGGAGGACATGGAGTGGGACTGGGCGGGCTGTGGGCAGTGAGTCAGGGAGGGGCTGCTTCTCGGTCCAGCCAGAGATTTGGCAGCATTGCAGGTGGCTTTACAGCTCAGTTATAACTGGAGAAGGGTTTGCGCTGGGCTTCCTGTGTGCATGTTGATCTTCTCTTTCAGATGCTCTGGGGAGGGCTGGATATTCAGGCCAATGGGACAATTCGGCTGCAGGATGAAGAGCTGGCGTCCCTGCGTCCAGTACGGAGGTTCATGCAGATTTTAGAGGATGAAGTTCCCAAAACACCATCAGAGATTGAGCATTATCTAGGATATTACTCACTGACTGATAGCCCCTTGCCTCTAACAGAGTTTGACCGTCTCCTTTTCACCAGCCTTTACTGTGCCTATCAGGTTCGCTCCATACAGGGTCTGGATAAAAATCTCTGGATTAGCTTTTTCTCTCAGCTGGTTGATGAAATATTTCGTGACCTGTGCAAGGGGCTCTGCCCTGCAAATACCACCCTCCTCTTGGCTTCCTGGCCCTGGAAGGAGAAGCCTTCGCATTTAGCATCCCTGAAACATTTCTATCATTCTAACTTGGGAAGGGCCAAGAGAGACACTTAATAGGGGAAGGGCCAAGAGGGACACTTAATAGGGAAACCACCATAGGAAAGGACACACCTGACTTCAGTATTTTGAATGCTTTCCACATTGTTCAGGACCTTGTACAAATATGCCACACCTTTTTGTCCTGCTTTTGGCGTTGCACTGGCAAGCTTATAAGGCTTTATACACAATATTTTATTTTTAAATCAAATAGAACAAAATTAAAATGCATGTCAGCCTTTCCTGTTTTTTGGTTTTTTGTTTTGTTTTGTTTTGTTTTTTGTTTGTTTTTGTTTTTAGTGGGCTGTGCTGAAGGAGGCAGTGCTATTTAGATGTTTGAGTAATATATATCTTGATCACTGATGCTTACTGAGGAGATGCTCTGGCAGTTTTTTTCCAAGATTTTACACTGGTGTCCCAGCTGACTTAAGTTCAAATAATTAAGTTCAGTGTCCTCATATTCCCTATGTGGTTTCAGCTGAATACAGTATCTTTTTTCCTCGACAGTAACCAGCTAAGCATATGCTGTTGTGTTTCATGATATAGGTCACATATTTAATTTCAGCTTTCTGCTCATGTGGCATCAAATTTTATGTGTCCACAGTAATTTCCCATCTGATGTATTCATTTTTCTTTAAAAAGCAACCTGAAAATGTATGTATTCCATGAAGCTTTCTAGCATTTGCATATCATATTTACACACATACATTGCTTTGTGTCAGTTATCAGTTTGGAATATACTTCCTTAAATCTCATTTAAATTCCTAAGGATTGTGACCTAGTTATTTCTTCAGCAGATTTTACCTCCTCTATGAAGTTTTCTGTACAGCTATGACACTTTACAAGACAAATATAATAAATGTACAATCTCTATCCTCAAAATCAGAAATACAACTATTTTATGGAAAGAGATTATTAACTTTTCTCTGTCTTACATATTGCAGTGTGGAATTAAATAAATTACCTACTTGGGTAGGGTTTTGATTTTATTGTTGTTGTTGTTTATTTCTACTAGCTTTCCCGCTGCCATTACAGGTACGTTAATTCTGAACATTCATTTCATGTGTTTAGATGATGGGATCCATAATTCCCTTTCTATCTTAATTTCCACGCTCAGCAAAGGAGACAAGTGTGACATTCAAAGTGGGAACTGCTAGCTTCTGACCTAGTTAATTTTTTCCAAGCTGTTGTTCCCCAACAGATGGAAAGGAGAAATGGTGAGGCAGAAATAAGAATCCTGGAGGCAAGATGCTACAGAGAATGGTTTTAGAGGTCAGGTTAGGGCTGTGACAGGATAAGACAGATTTATACCGTTCATAAAGCAGGTTGTTTGTTGCTTGGTGGTGTTCTTTTCTGGGGGGTGTGTGTGGTTTTTTGTTTGTTTGTTTGGTGTTGTTTTGTTTTGTTTTTCCAAAGGATGTAGGAATTAAGATTAGCATTTTATTTGAAGTATAACTGCTAGTAAACTAGTGTCCCACGCAATGTTTTTCTATTCTTACACTCTTTTTTTACACACCTCCAACCTCTACCATTCATCCTTTTCCCAAGTATGCCCGCAGTCTTTAATGTTTTGGATATGTACAGAGTGATGGAGGTGGGGAGTGGCTGCAGACAAGTCCAATTTGAGCAGAGGACTTCATCAAAAGATTAAGCTGGGATGGCACTAGTGCATGAAGTTATCGTCTTGCTGGAGAACATATTGTCGAAGCTATATGAATGTCTGGCTAAAGGTTGAGGGGGTTGACTTGGTGATTCAGATGCAAATACAGTGTTTTGAATCCAGGATTTTGTTTAAAAGCATTGCTATCTGTTGAGCAGATTACAAATTAGACTCAAGTGATGTCACAAAGTTTTGTGCATGCTCAGGATGATGCACATTTGCAGTTTATGCAGTTTGGGAGACAAACCAGAGTTTAGCTCAACTGAAACAGCACCAATCACACTACAATGAAGCCTCCAGCCCTCTAGTTTCTTACTACTCACCTCGGTGAATCCTGCTGTCCGTTGTGACTGCCCTGTAGGAACACACCAGTGCCCTTGACAGCCATACCAGTCTCTCTACAGCAGCACTATGGCTTGGTGGAACACAGTGTATGAGAAACCACTGGAACACAGATTCTGAATATATCACTTAATGGTACCTTTTTCCCCATTTTTCACTATGTTACCAATATAGCATATGGCAGGTTAACCATATCCTTGTATTCAAGGAGCTAATTTCTGGAGAATGTAATGCCCCTGAAGTCAACAATGCCATTGCATGGCATGAACCTACTCACACATGATGAGCCTGCTCCTTATCCAAACATTAAGAGATTTCAAAATACATTTTTTATTCTTATGTACCTTATTTCTGAGCTTTCAGAGGATGGTCTGTTCATAGATTTGAGCCCTCATCCTTTATTACAAGACCTAGATGCCTGCTTTTTCGTTTGTTTCTAAATGTATTATTTTGCATTAAATGGAAGTTGAGATTCTCAAAACACAGGTTCTTGATTTCAGCAACTTCAGGTTAAGAAAAGCACCAAATTTCATGAAACTTGCAATAAAATCGTAAGAGGTAAAAACACTTCACACACATGAATGATAAAAAAAGTGTACACCGATGCAGAGTGTCTCAGTGACACATAATGCAGCTCATATGATCACCATGCTTCTTTCTCTCCTGAACTGGTACCTCGGGCAGTGACAAGCACATCAGTCTTAAAAGTAACAACAAATTCCAGTCTGAGAAAATGTTACATATTTTGTATTTTATTACACTCATTTTCATTACATTTATTCCCTCCCCAGATGTGCAAGGAAAGTCACCACATCCTTTGACTTCTGGATGCTGGGGTTCTGCAGTAACATTACTGCAGTGGTTCTCTGATCCTCAGCATCTCACTACACTGCCCCAACCCTGCCCCAAAACTACCTCATGCTTTATGCTTAAATCAAACACCAACACAGGAAACACACATACAACCTGTAGAGACCTTTCTACGGATGAATGGCAGACCTAGCAGTGGCCCTGCAGACGGCACAAGCGTGCAGCATAAGGAAAACACTGGACAGATGATAGCATGCTCAAAGTAGAGGATGATTCTAAAGAGGAGCTACACCCAAGTTCATGACACCTTGGCTTTTCTTGTGCTCCTTTCACATTGCATTTCATTATTTGACCCTTAGGGTGAACTGGCACCTGGAAGCCACTTTGGCTGAGCCTCTGAATAGATCAGGAAGCCCGTGAAAGTGATGTACTTGCCATGGTTGCTGTAGGCACCGTAGCCATCGTGCTGATGGCTGTAGAGCCAGACAGTGTCCCCATATTGCAGAGGCAGCATGATACTCTGGCTCTGCATCTCCCGCCTCTTGGAGTGGTTGTCATCATAGATCATGGCCTGCACCTCATTGTGATTCTTCATAAGTTTCACTGACATAGTCTTAAAGGGCATTTTGCCAATGGTGAAGGAGAAATAGTATGCACCTGGTATACGGCATGTGAAGATGCCAGTGGAGGAATTGAAATCTTTTCCAATGTTCACAAACTCTGTGTCAAATGTGATTGGCTCATGCTGAGTTTGCTTGTCATCTGTCCCCAGGACACTTTGTGAGCGGGCAACAGAAAATGCAGACCGAGGGTCTTGTTCCCTGCTTGGTTGATCAGATAACACATGTTGCTGTGAAGCTTCATTCTGCTCTCTGGGAAGTTGCTGAATAGTGTTATGGTGTGGCCTCAGCTCTTGAGAGCTAAGAGCATTCTGGAAGAAGGCAGAAGTGTCTGGATAGATTAGGTAGCCGTTGAAAGTTGTGTAGGGACCCACGTTGCTGTAAAGAGCGTACTTGGGGTCTCCATGTAAACGCAGCCACACTGTGTCACCATAGTCAAGCTGCAGCATGGCACTTTGGCTGGCTACTTTCCGTTCCTTGCGGTGATGTTCATCATACACAATCACTTGCACCTCATTCTTGTTTCTCATCAGCATGACTGACAAATTTTTCTTTGGATATTTCCCAACAGTGAAGGAGAAGTAGTAGGCTCCAGGGATTCGACAGCGGAACAATCCAGTCTTGGGATCAAAGTCATTGCCAATGTTCACATACACTTTGTCAAAGGTAATGACCATCTCAGAGCTCCCTTCCATGCTGCTGGTTCTGGCCACAGAGAAAGCAGAGCGAAATTCAGTACTAGTGTCTGCTGGAAAGCCATTTGTAGGCAGAAAAATCATGCAGCAAAGGAAGCCAAACAGGATCTGAACCTTCAGTGTCATCATTGTATCTGAAAGGAAAAATAAGCATATTTTAGCAGGATTCCTATTAATTTCCAGCTCATGCTCCAGTTGAAACTCAGACCCAGATCTTGCTAAATAGACATGAAGGTCTATGTCCAAATATTGAGAAGTTTCTAGTGCATTCTCTGATCAGTGTTAGGCACCATACCCTAGTTCAGATGCCAGCATAATTTTTATGTTTTCCTAGCATGAACTGGACCTCTTTTCCCTCTACTTGTAGGAAGAAAAAAGATCTTCTCCCTTGAAAGCCTGGCTGTCCTACAGTTTGTCTGCAAAACATTGTGCTGCTCACACTGCAGAAGGATCTCAGAGCTTGCTGAGGTTTTGCCAGAGCTCCCTTTTGTAGTGCTTTTATTTATAAGATCAAGGACGAAACAAAGCCCTACACAGACCCTGTATTATACAACTGAGATACAGAAGGGCAGGGAGAAGAGGACATATGCTCTAGAGATTGCCATGCAGACGCCATTCCTCTGCACTGCACGAGCTGTTTCACAGGATGATACGGAAGCTGGAAGCCAAGTGAGTGGGTAGACCCCATTATTCAGACAAATTTCACCATCGATCTGTGAAGAGTGTAAAGAAACCAAAAGAGGAGGGATTGCTTAGAGAAGGAAGAAAGACAATCGAGAAAATGAAAGAAATGAGGAAAAAAAAAGGAAAACAAAAGATAAATAAAATGCGAGTCTCCCAAAGTCTAGAATCCCTGAGAGAGAACTGAAATGCAAAAAACAAGGAAACAATTCCCTATCTGTATAGAAGACCAGAGAGAAAAAGCTTCTTGTACTAATAAAAAAAGTGAGGTAAGTTAGGAGCTAATGAGATTTTCTGCTTCGAGTTTCTCTGAATTTTTTTTTGGACTAAGGCCAAAAATCATCTATTAGGGCTTTCAGGATGAAAACAAAACTGCCAGTCATTCCAGTGAGAAGCTTCTCTCTCTGTCACCTCTCTGTGCTTATTAAAATATCATTCAGGCTGGGAGGCAACTGCCTGGTTTGCAGTCTCCCCCATCTGTCACCTCAGAACTGGTGTCTTGCCAGCCTGCAAACAATGAATTCACAGACCAGCAGAACAGGAGCAAAACATGCTACTCATTGGGGGGAGGGGTGAAGACAAATCCTGAATTAAAAAGCATAAAGAGGTAAATGTTTGAATCAACTGGGATGGCCTAGTAATAGAAGTAAAGCAAAAAATACAAGTAAAGCAAATGGAAATAGACTGCAAATAGACTGTGAAGCAGCAATGGGATCCTGTTTTGGCAAGATGTGATACCTGAATTACTCACCATCAGAAATTTAGCGTGACCTACAGTCCATGCTCTTTCACACTTGAGAATAAAACTGAAATCTGAAATGCAGCTCTAATATATATGAACCCAAGAATGAATTAGATTCTTAATTACATGAAAGTGACACACTAGAAAAGACAAAAAGAAACCTCCATCCATGTCCTAATTTTGCATTAGATCACTTGTCTCACAAACATCTCAGTATTTTCCTCCATGCCCCTGAATTCAGAATGTTTTTTTGACTTAGTCTGCTTTTCCTGAATATATAGATGAGACCCCATGGGCTGCACTGAAGGGTGTTGAGAGAGCTGACTGATGTAATATTGAGGCCACTCTCTATTATCTTTTAAAGGTCATGGAGATCAAAGGAGGTCCCTGGTGACTGGAGAAAGGCAAATGTTGCACCTGTCTTCAGAAAGGACAACTGAGACAACCTGATGAACTACAGGCCAGTCAACCCATTAGTCCATCACTTTGGTCCCTGGGAAACTCATGGAGTGTCCTTCTTGGAACACTTTTCTAGCAAAAGGACATGATGTTTAGCATGTGTTGATCAACTAAGGGTAGATCACATCTAACCAAACTGATTGCCTTCTTGTGAGAGAAACCAGTGGATATCAGCTATCTTTTAGCAAGAGCATTCCCATACCCAAGTTGTGATGTTACAGTCTAGATGAGTGGACTACTATATAGGTGAAAAACTGTCCAAGTTGTTAGGCTCAAGGGCTAGTGTTCAATATTTAATTTCAAATGTCCTCTTTAATATTTTTTGTCAATGACGTGGAGAAGAAGACAGAATGCCCATACATCAAGGTTGCAGATGACACCAAACCAGGGGCTTTGTCAATACACTTGGAGCCACAGAGGCACCTGGATGGGCTGCAGAAATGGACGAGAAAGGAAATTCAGCAAGAATGAATGCAAATTCTGGTATGCGAGATGGACAAACCCTGTGTATTGGTGCAGGCTGGTGATGAACTGGCTGGGAAGCAATGCTACTGAAAATGATCTAGGAGTCCTGGAGAACAACAGCTTATACCTGAGTTAGTGCTGTGCCCTGCAAGTAATGAAGGCTAACAGCCTACTGGGGTGCATCAACAAAATGTAGCCAGTAACCACAGGTAGTCATTATTCCCTGTTAGTTGGTACTTCAGTGACTCCAAAAGAGGGCAGCCAAGACAATTGGGGTCTGGAGCTCTTGCCCTGTGAGGAGAGGCTGAGGGAACTGGGCTTGTTTAGCCTGGAGAAGAGAAAGCTTTGGGGAGAACTAGGAGTAGCCTTCCAGTACCTATGAAGAGGTTACTGAGATAACAGGAAACAAGTGAAAATTCACTTGCTACTAACACAATCCATGACACTTACATGGAACTGACGAGCTAATGGCATGGCTGACAGACAATCTTTCATCCAGTAAATGAATTTAAGAAAGCATGTTCAATGGAACTGTTAGCCATAGATAATTACCATGCATCTGCTTCCATGCTGTCTTTATTTTTCCTCACTTCGCCATTTAGTTTGTGAGCTCCTCAGGGCAAAGACTCTTCCCATGTCTGTACAGCATTTGGCCATTGCTGCCATTTAAACAATACTAATAAGCCCTAACATCCCACCGAGAACTAAATCCCAAACAGTCCTACTGCGAGCTCATCCACTGGTTCAGCAGTATTATTTTTGCAGAGCGCAGAGTGCTACATCTAGCGTGGCAGCCTCACTTCATCTTCCAGCTTAGAAAGCCATGCCCCGAAGGCAAACTTATAAGGGCTATTAGATATTTCTGATTCATACCCGTCCATTGCTATCCCAATGATCATCATGGTGTGGTCACATGGAGAACCAGGATGACTGTGATACAGCTGCACACTCTTGAGAGAAGAAATTACAGGAAAGGATTTGGCATTTGCATTTTTAGCTACACTAACCAGTCTGGTTCTACAGCACTGCCTGTTCTCCAGAGCTTGCTGAGCATATACAGGAGTTAGGGAATATACTGCAACCACGTCACTGCTGACAAAAAAAAAACAACCAACAAACCAAAAAAACCCACAAAAAGACAAAACAGTTTAATAAACTCTGTAGCAAATCTGACCCTATGTTCCTTCAGATGACCACTATCCTTGTTTCTGTCTCCAAGCTAATTTCTCTGTAATAAGGTCACTTTGAAAAAGGTTGGATCACTCAGTTGCAAAGACTCTCTGCTGCTGCAGTCCTTTATCATCTCTACCCAATAGCTTACTGGCGTGTCATTTAAATAAGGCAGTTAATTATGCCGTGTTTCCATTAGCAAGTTGTTTCCTTGACAGCTCCCACTCACCACTCTCAGGACTATTCAGGTTCTTCAGCTATTTAAAATTATTTAGAAAGTATCTAATAACTGCCTCTCACATTAATCTAGTCTAAGAATAATTTGCCAGTCATTAAGAAGACTCAGCTAACTACAGAGCTGCCATAAACAGAGGCAACTCACAGCAACTCTTGGACTTGAGTATTAGCATAGTAACTCTGAAAGATAAAGCTTCCAAAATGCTCTGTTGCTCCCTCAGCAAATGTGTCTGGTCCCCAAGTCTTTCACTAGGATAGCTTTCTTCCAGCATGGAAAAGGCTATGAACACTGTGGTATCCGCCTTAAGTTCATGCTATGGCATCAGTTTTAAAACTGCAGAGTGAGGTGAAAGACTCAGGCCAGAGGTGCAAAGTGGGTCTTCAGCATGGGTCATGCACATGTCAAATATAGCAGCTGTTTTATTCTCATTACATGTACATACAAATCAGGGCCCTTTGTCCCCTACTCTACCATTCCTTATTATGGTAACACTACAGAAGTATGCAATAAACCTAAGCAGACTCAAAGGATAAGCAGGGTATAATACTGCTTTTACATTAGGTAGTACCAACAGGGACATCAGCCCACAGGGAAGTCGAGAAACTAATTTTGGAGTAGGAAGCACAAAATGTGATGGAGCTAAACAGTTCTCAAAGGCACTGACATTAAATTAATGACCTGAAAAGAAGAGGCTAAAATGGTAGTGACTCACATAGCAGAACAGGAGTTGCAAATCTTTTTTTGAAAAGCAAGAGACAGAATTCACCATTTGCATGATCCAGGAAATTTTAATAGCTTTGTTCTTGCTGGAGGTGATTTTTCTGTCCTGGAACAGAATCAATCCACCAGTGGAAAGACAATTAGCTTCACTCTTTGACTGAAATACACGGATTTAGGAAAGGACTTTCAATAATAGAAAGGTCACCCATTTCTAGATTTGTAGGCCAGATATTCTTGTAAAACTCACAGGGCTTTTACTTTTATTCTAAAATATTGAGCAAGCTTCCCTAGTCGTATCTTAGGCAAGAGTTCTTGAATTTCAGAGGGTGTTTTACCCATAAGATTACTGAAGAATGACATGTAAACCAAAAGTGAAGTAGTGTAGTTGGATTAACTGTTAGTAAAATTTCTTAAAATCCTGTAAGCTGCAAGAGCAAAGCCCTGTTCTTCCTAGATCTCACTCTCATATTTAAGGACAGCTGCAAATGTTTCAATTATCTGAATCACTGAAAGCCTGTGTAATGAACAGCCTTCTTGGACTATGGTTAGCAAGATTTTTTTTTTCCCCAGATACCACATACTGTCTGTTCCACTCATTGGATACAGACTAAGAGCATCAGATAATAATGCAAATGTATCACTTCTTCCAATGTCAGGGAGAAATTAATTGTAGTAGATCCTCAAAAGCAAAATCTGCATAAAGAGTACTGTACGACAGAACCAGGGAATCACTTATGGCTTTAGCCTTTCTCTGCTTTTGATTAATGTCTTTTTTTAACTTTTGGACAATCCTGAGAGGTGAAACATTGCCTGAAGCATTCAAGATGTTTTTTTGGAAACTATGAGCCACACTTTGAAAGACAGATCTGTATGGTATTACTATAGAAAGTACTTCATTTAAAATGTCTCTTTGAGTCAAGGGAGACCTTTAACATAATAAACCAGCTTCTGTGTACACAAAGCTGTGGAGAGACAAAAATTCTTTTGAAGTGCTTCCACTCTAGCCATACTCAGGAAAAGGAAATGAAGAGACTGTGTTTTGGCAGAAGCCTCTAATGTTATGCTGCACTTCCCAATATTAATTAAACCTGCTATATTTCAACCAAAGCCCTAACAAATCTATTTAAGCTATAATGATGATATGTAAGATGGTAGATATTCATGGATGAAAATGGAAATAAAATAGTTCTGATATTAAGATTTTTCTTCCTATAATGGCATTCAGATAAATTTGTTACACACATTTGAAGTGCCAGAGTGACACACTGTGTCTTCTGGTTTGGCTACTATGTATATTTTAAAATATATTCATTTAGATAAAGTGATGTTTTAGTAGAGAGGATAGCTGAATAAATCCTAGGTGGGAGCAAGGAGTTATTCTAATAGACTAATGCTTTAAAGTGTAATATAATTATTTTTTTACATCCTTTTCTAAATGAACAAATTACACAAATCCAACTCTATATCACATGCACACTCCTCAAACAAACAATAAAAACTGTAAAGCAAAGAAACATACACTAACACTGATCAGAAGTGGAAGAACAGAAAACATTGTTAGAACACTTGAGTTTAAACTGTAGTTCATAAAATGTCTTGAATACCATAAAGTTGTTCTGCACATGCAGCTAAACAAACTGTTGATAAGCCATCATTGAAATGACACCAGCAGTAAGCAGTGAAAAAAGCTAGCCATTGAGGGAATGAGTTTAGTGATACATGTTTTCTGTGAAAGTACAGGCTAGAGAAGATTGGAAACCACAGCTTAAGAAAGCCAAAAGTCTGTTGCTATACAGTATTTACTTAACACTGAGACACCTAGACAAAAACCACCAAGACCATTTCAACAGCAGGAATTTTTACATGGATCTGTTTACATGGTCACAGTTACAGTAATGCCAAAGTAAAACCATCTCTTTTCCCACCCCCAAACCTTTGGTTTTTTTCCTGGTTTATGTGTGCATTTCTTTCTCCTGGTGTGCCCAAGAGATGCTGAGCCTGTGGAACAAGGCTTTATTGAAGCATCCCATCTCTCCAGGAGGAACTGATTGCTGTGCCAGAAGGCAGATCACACTGGCATAAAGGATTAACAGAGACAGTCTGGCCTGAAATACCAGGTATTATTTCAATAGACAAAATAAAGTAACTGACACTTTGGCATCATATTCCATAAAGATCTCAGTTAAGACAGAAAGACAGGAAGGCTCCCAAAGACAGAGTGGCCAGTGCAAAAGCTACCTCTAAAGAGACAGAAAGGCACAGAGACCTCAGAGAATGGAGTAGAGGGCAATTTCATTGCTCCAGGTGGCTGGGCTGGAAGTTATGTAGCAAGAGGACCTTTTACCCGAGTCCTTTTTTTTTTTTTTGCTTTGGCTGAGGAAGTAAAACCATATGAAGCACAAGGACACTGCCAGACAGACTGCCCTGGCAACAGACCTACTTCTTATTTAAAAATGAACAAGACTTAGTTACAGGAATAGTTTTATTTTAAACTTCTGACCTGGCTTCAGATAATCAGTTACGGTACTTTGCAAAGAAACTGGTAGCCTGCTGAACAGCCCATTGCTGGATTCTGCAGAAGAGCTTTTAAAAGATGCTGACAGTCTAGAAGTCATAGGATAGGGGACATGGCTAATAACAAGCAAATGTATCATAGGATTTCTTACTTTTGCTATCTTATTATAAACTCTGAAGAAACAACAGCACCCCTCCCCCCCACCCCCAAACCTAAAACCAAACCCAAAACCAAACCCTGCAGGATTAAAGGTGCTAAAAATGAAAGAATCAGAAAACAGGATGGTTCCATTTTATCATACAACCAGCTGGAATCAACAGGCAAGATCCAGTCAGTACCATAGTAGTGCTAAAGGAGAATGTGAAGAAGGTAAAAGCTACATAAACCATGAAAGGCGCTCATGAAGCAGTGAGAGAGAAAGTTTAGAAGTGTTTGCAGAAGACATTTCTGGGTCAGTGACAAAAAATGGTAACATAAGGAAGGCACAGATGGGTTCAACATCACAGTCTACTCTTTTAATATTTCTTTTAGTAAGAGTTTGAGCAGGAAGAATATGAACAGTTTTTCCAAGAACTAAAGAAGCATGGGGACTTTAGAGGGTTGATAAAGAATGAAAAAGCTTTTCAGACAGCCGTGCTGAACACAAGCTGGTTCTTAAGTTTTCCTGAAGTGGTGGTGCAGCTAACATCCTTAGGGACACTTTTTTTTAAAAAAAACATCTCTACATTATAATCAATAGGGTAAACTGAACCATGAGTGACAGAGAGTCATTTAATCATAGAATAATTTGGGAAAAATCTTGAAGTGATTATTTCATGTTTTCCTCTTGTGCCCTCATTAAGAATGAAAACAACTGTTAATAGCAGGTTTATTTGTCTAGGAGCTAATAGGAACCTGTGGAACCTGCACCCATGAAGGTGAACTAAACAGAAAAGACATTTTGACTGTTTATACATTACAGGAATCACAACTTCTGTGTTACACCTTCCTCTTGAAGGTTGTTGTACACGTGATTGTGGAGGTCTTATAAGAGATACTGGAACCTATGGTGTATTCTCAAGGTGTGTTCATTGTCCTCGCTGTAATGGTTTTATGTCCTCAATTTTCTTTCTGTGATTCTGTGCTCCTGCACTTTCATCAGCCAATACATGATTTTCACTTAACTGCTACGTAAGGTCCTAATTAAGAAAAAGGAACATGTTCTAGATTTTTCTTGTGTGTTTCCTTCTCTAGCTGCATAGCCACACCTTCTCTTTCTTTCTCTCCCTTGAGTGGGCATGTAATTTTAACTTTTCCTGGAACTCTGTGCCTGCAATAGTCGCTTCCAACTCATTCCCCCACTCACTGGAATGCTGCCCTCCAGTCATTGCTCCAAGACCTGCCACATCACCCACCTGGGTGAGAGCTAGAGGGAATATGCTGATTCTTGCTGGTTGATCACCAAATTGCAAGTTAGGATGAGCCTGTGGAGCCCAGTAATCGGACCCTAAGGGAATTAATGGATTGCTGAGTGCCAGCTGGGATTACATGCGACAAAAACAAAAAGCATTTTTGTTTCTTAGTCATGTCTGAGCTCACTAACTGCAAAGAGCTGACTTAGTAATGCAACCAAAGATGTTCACAAATTGGGTAGCTCTGGCCCCCGTCTCGATTACCTGCAGTTAACAGGAAACTTTCAGAAGGGATGAGATTCAGTTCCCTTTGCATGATATATCAACTTGTAACACTGTTTCATGAAGGGAAACATAATTGCTCTGATCTTTTTAACCATCAAATGCTGCACTATAACATTGAGAAAATGTCACATGCTATTGACTGGTATTTTCTGACAGTAGGCTTTGCAAATCTATCTGAAAAAACTTTGACTGCACTGGGTCATTTGCCTACAGGAATGCTGCTTTCCTCGGGACTTTTTTTCTTGTTTTGACAGGTAAGGCAGGAAAGCATGCGGTCTTTTAACATCTGCCATCTCACTCAGCTAAGGATCACCTTCATTTCTTTTCATGCCCTGCTGTTTCATTACTGTGAAGGTACTTAGAGAACACTGTTAATTGCACTGCAGTGCTGCTTTTCACTGCCAACATGCTGCAACATTTCAATTTGGAAATTCACTGAGCTCCAGTTTAGTGAAGAAGGTGATCAAAGGCATTAAGATCTGTGTATCTTCCATCTTTGCTCTGGCATCTTCCTTTCTGCTCCTGGTCTCCTTTCAGATGTGGAGCTGGAGACCTGAGAAGAAACAACCACCACGTGCTTAGCACCAAAGCAGAGGCCAATATTATTCCAGAATGAAAAATCTGCTCTGTCAGACTCTGGGGAAAGGGAGGTGTCAGTCAAAGTTCACATACACAAAGGAGTTCTGTTTTCTGGTCCTGTTCTCTAATTGTCTGACATGACAAGCCTGTTGCTTTAATTTCCAGTGAATTGCTAGACAGATCAAGAAGCAACCATTTGAAGACTAATCATTGCAGATGACTACACCCATTTTTGTCACCAAAACTTGTCCCGAGTGGTACAGAAGTTCTTGACTAACAATGAAATTCTACAAAGTGCTCTTTAGTATCTATTTTTTTTAATGAATCAGGTTTATTAAGTTACAGGCCCAGTAGCATTCTTTCTTTTATGTCTACAGTTACACAGTTAAAAGTAGTAAAATAAGTTAGCAAAGTTAGTCATTGTCACATTTGTTGGTGCTGACCCTTCACAATCAGCAATGTGCAGCTCCCCATTTCCAGTGACTTTTCCTGTCTAATCTCTTGTCATAAGACCTCTCTGAGGAGTGCCTATAGATAGCTGGAACTTGGGCCTTTTCAGTTTTTCAGCCATTTTACTAACAACAGTTTCTCAGAAGGCTATAGCTGCTGCAAATGACACATCCCAAAGCTGTGAATTCATAACTGAACTCTTCAGGAAAACCCCAGTTTCTGTTTCCACTTTTAAAACTCTGAGTATATTTTGGTCCATGGATTTAATCAGCTTGTCATCTTCTTCAACAGGGAGCTGTGAAGTTCCTCCCTTAAACCCTGTACATGTCAAGTTTTCACAGTTGTGCTTTGAAACTTGTATTTTTCTGTGACAATCTGACACAGGGGTGCTGCTGCCCACAAAGCAGAGTCTGCTACCCTGGCTGGAGGGACAGAGAGAAGCATTTGTTGAACAATCTCCTCAGTACACATAAGGTTTTACAAAGTTTTCCCATATCTCCTTTCTGGCTTTATGTTGTGTCCATTATTTAAAAAATGCCAGTATCCTCATAATGGCAGTAGAAATCTTTGTGTGACTATATCTGTAAATCTACCATCTGCACTGAGAAGCTGCTGGTAAAAGGCTTTGGCATTACCATCAAAAAGCGCTGCTGGACACTGCTGTTCACTCATCAGTTCCTCATTCACAGTGAGAAAGTGCTCAGAGCCTGTCAAGTGTTCACAGATTCCAGGCTCATCAGCGTGACCAGTCAGTTTCCTCCTAGGCAAAATCGCTTTTGACAGCTTGAAGCTGCTGCCTCTGATTTTTGCTTATAGGAAAAGAATTTTGCTAAAATATGGAAATAAAGACTGCAGTAACCCACTGGCAGGTTTTATGTAACTTTTAGTCCTTAACTAGGCATAACATAAAAGAAAAAAAAAAATAACAAGAAGGATATAGCTGTTCTGAACACTGTTATTGCAGATGCTTTATTTAAAGCAGGCTTGGATATTGTTACATTGCATTAAATATGCAGCTCATACTGACAGAAGTGCCATTTGCAATAGCCTACACACTTTCCTCACAACCACACTGAGAAATTTCAAGCATGCACCCGAAACCCAAATATTCATATTCAGTTCATATTTCAAACCAGTGCTCCCTCTTTTCAAATTCTTTCAGTCCCCTACCTTCCTTCTAGGTACTTCTGTCTAACTCCCCCAACAAGAGATTACCATTTGAGGAACGCCCTCCAGCATGCTCAGTAGTTTTCTGCCCAGCGTGTCTCAGATTTCCTCACAAGTTTCACAGAGAGCAACCTCTCCACCTACTAGTAAAAAGGAGACTTTTTACTTTAGCTATGGTTTGCTTTATCTCTTTCCAGAGCCACCTATTTCCAAAGCTGAACTTCCTTTGGGTCATGGCAAGTCTGCTTTTGGACACCTTTTCTCTCTCCCAAATAAAGACTGTGTTTCACATACTCATAGGAGTAAAGAAAGCAAAGGGAAGGATGGGATAAGGAGTGATGAAATAAACTCAGGAAAAGCAATACAAGCTAATGTGAAGCAATGATCAGTCCTTGGGTGGAAGGAACGTGAATTTACTTTGAAATATCTGGGGCATCAAGTGACTGGCTTTCTAAGCACATCATTATTTTTCCCAAAAGTGTCCAAGCAGCAAGGGAAGATGAGGGCAGGGAAAAAAGCAATCAGAACTTACATAGTGTCACAGTTTGTTCGCACATGTCCAGAGTAAATAAAAATATGAAGATTTCCATCAATATATGGATAATTCCAGTCTAATAGTGTTTGAATGACAGCAGATTATAATGCTAATATGCTCCAGTTCACTGAGCAACAGCTCCGTGAAAACAGCCTTGTAAAAAGCACAGCCTAATTCTTCATTTTCTGCTTGTCTTGTTCATTCAACACAGATTCTTTCCAGCAGTTGCTTTGCAGCCTTTCAGTCCCAGAGAGTACCTGTTTTCTTAGAAAAAAATCTCTATTGCCTGGCTGGTCTAAAAAAGACTTGCACTCCTCCTAGTATGTCTTCAACTTTATCTAAGAGCTTTTCTTTTTGTCTGAGTGGAGAGGTCTAAAGCCTGGGGAGAAAGAAAAATCCTTCTCCCTTTAGGGGATTAAAAAAATGTTTGGTTGGACTCAATGTGTTCTATTTAGGATCTTATATGCAGCTCACCACTACAGCATCCAAAAGAAATGATCATTGCTCTCTTATTTCTCTCTACCTGCCTCCTCACAGAGATCCAGCAGTTTTTCATCATGCACAGGGGACCATCTGTTCTACTTATATTAAACAATATATGTTAAACTATGAATACGATAGGTCCTAGATTTTTTCTCCCTGGAGAAATTGCTAAACACATCACTCGTAGAACTATGCTTTATTTTACTTCTATTCTGAATTCCATTATTTTATTTCATTTTATCTCTACAAAAGTTTTTTGTAGGATGGTCTTTAACTCAAGGAGTAAAATACTAGAAGAGTTTGTCCTTTCAGTTCAGATAATTTTACTTACTGCTAATCCTTATTCATTTTTTCTTCTTCCATATCAATGTTTTCAGCATTCATAGACTCAGTCAAACATCTGTTCCAGAGAAATCAGAATGTCCCATTAGCTATGTCTTCCCCAAAAATAAAGACGTCTTTTAACCACTTTCTAGTAAGCTCCTACTTTTCTTTTGGGGTCTTTTTAGAAAGAGCTGCACTGTGTTCTTGATGCTGTGCTTACCCTTGGATATCAGACAAACATCAGGACAGGGCCAGCAGACAGCTTTTATTTCATTTACATGAAATAAGCACGTTGCCTTAATAAACTGATAGAAGAATGGTCTAGAAGAGAACTTAAGGTGTCAAATAGTCCAAGGTGCATTCCCATAGTAGGATGAGTAGCCTAATTTCATTCTTCGCAGACAATTGTCTATCTTGTTCTTAAAATAAGAGTCTTCACAACTTCCCCAGATCAAATATTCAGCAGTTTTTATTATCCTAGGTCTTAGAAAATTATTCTTGTAGTCTAAAAAAAAAATAAACCTTCCTTTCTGCTCCTTCCACCATGAGCCCCCCAAAAAGACATTCCCTCCTCAATTTTGTCTGAAGACTGTAATATTACCCTGACTGCCTCCTCGTCTTTGGGCTAAATAATTTTAGTTCTTTCAAATTATCTTGTGGGTCACGTTTTTCAGACCTCTGATAAGTCCTTGTCCTAGTTTCAGCTGGGATAATTTTCTTTCTAGTAGCTGGTATAGTGTATAGTGCTGTGTTTTGGATTTAGTATGAGAAAAATGCTGATAATACATTGGTGTTTTGGTTGTTGCCAGGTAGTCAAGAATTTTTCAACTTCCCATGCTCTGCCAGGTTCACAAAAGGCTGGGAGGGAGCAAAACCAGGGCAACTGACCCAAACTGGCCAAAGGGGTGTTCCTTACCATATGATGTCATGCTCAGTATACAAAGTGGAGTTGGCTGCAGGGCAAATACTGCTGCTCAGGACCGAATGGGCCACTGGGTCATGAGTAGTGAGCAATTGCATCATGCACCCCTTGTTTTGTACATTCTATTATTATTATCATTATTATCTCCTCCTTTGCCACCCTATTAAACTGTACTTATCTCAACCCATGAGGTATTTTTACCTTTCCAATTATCTCCCCCATTTCACTTGGAGGGGGCAGAGCGAGTGGCTGCATGGTCTCAGTTGCTGGCTGGGGTAAAACCACAACAGTCCTGCTGCCCTTCTCTGAATGCTCTCCAATTGAATTGCACCTGTCTGAAAGTGTAATAATCAAAATTCCACACAGCATCCAAACTGAGGCTTTAGCAACACTGAACAGAGCAGGAGGATTGCTTCACATGTCTTTCAGGCTATATGTCTCTTATATATCCTAGCAAGATGTTTGCCTTCATTTGCAACAGCATGACATTGACTCATGTTCAGCTTGTGATCTATCATAACAGTCAGATTCTTTTCTGCAGAGTTGCAACCTACTCATTTGCTTCTCTTGTGCTTATGCAGTTGATTATTCTTGCCTTATTGTGGTACCTTGCATTTATCCCTACCACATTTAATCAATTTTTTTTTCCTGGCAGTTCTTCAAATTTGCTGGAATAATTTTTAATTCCAATATTTTCCTCCAGCATATTTCAAGTCTCACAGTTTTATGTCTCTGGCAAATATGATAAACTCAGTCTTTATATTACCACCCAGGTCATCTAAGAAAACACTGAACAAAAGCAGATCCAGGACACACCAACACAGCTATCATATCAGTTTTAAGCAGCTTGTGGCCTCTCTGAAGGACTGGCACAGACTAAAAGCATACAGATTATGAGCTCCGAATCTTCTGGTACTATTTAAAGAAGATCTTTCTGTTTAGAAAATCATGTTTACCCAGTTTATAGTCTCCTTCACCTGCTATGCCCTGTGCCTCACCAAAGCAAATATATACAATTAATGTACAACCATGATCAAGAATCTCAACTTTTACTTAAAAATCCCCTCAAATCTCTGACCCTTATGCCACAAAAAATCTTTCAATATGTAAAATTAACAAAAGCCAATTCTGTTAGAATCTACTGGAATACCAAAACAATGAATGAGAAAGACATGACCAGCTCATTTCACAGATTTAGAGATATACTAGAAATGTGAACATTTATTACATTCACAGTAGTTACACCAGCAGCACACACTAGAAGGGATGCACTGAGGCAGCTAGTTGATTTCAATGGACTAAACATTTTTTTGCATCTGCCCTTGACCAAAGGACTGCAGGTTCCTTTCCTCAGGGCTCATGTGCCAGCTGTGGTGGTCACAACCAGGCACTAACAGACACTAAGCCTTTGTGTACACATGAATAAAGATGATCTGGTATTCCTCCTGACAACAGCAACTTGTCTTTCTCATTTGGCTCTGGCTCTCATTCTAGTAACTACTTCCATAGTCCCCCAGATTCCTTAGCCCAAAATAGACGGTTTTCCTGGCACTGTGACTGAGGCACTAGCACAGCAGAAAACATGCATGCGACAAATTAACCAGCTGGAGGGTGAAGAGGGAGAAATAGGACTTTATGAATTTGTACTGTTTTCCAGTGGGACCCTAGTAAACAATTATTAGCCTGTGGAGTAGCCACTTACTGCTTGCTCTATGATCATCTCCTGATTCTGTCTGTGTTATCTCTGCAGGAAACCTCAGACCTTTGATTAGAGGCAGCAGGAATTCTTCCTTTGCTCTCTAACCTGTCTGGAGGAAGTATGTGACTAGAAAGAGGCTTTTCAGAGACAAGAAAGCACTCGAGAAGGCAATGGATTGACAAGAGAGCTAGCAGCACAGCAGTTGTGTATCATGGTTTTCCCTCATTTGAGCATCAGCAAATTTCCTTATAGAATTAGAGAATCATAGAATCATTTTAGTTGGAAGAGACCTTCAACATTATGGAGTCCAACCATTAACCTCACTCATGCACTAAAACATGTCCCTAAGAACCTCATTTACACGTTTTTTATACACGTCCAGGGATGTTGACTCAAACACTTCCCTGGGCAGCCTGTTCTACTGCTTGACAACCCTTTCTGTGAACAAATTTTTCCTAATATCCCATCTAAACCTCCCCTAGTGCAACTTGAGGCTGTTTCCTCTCAACATCCTCCATGCTACGACTTCCTTTCAGGTAGTTGTAGACAGCAATAAGGTCTCCCCTCAGCCTCCTTTTTTCCAGGCTAAACAGCCCCAGTTCCCTCAGCCACCCCTCACAGGACTTGTTCTCCAGTTCCCTCACCAGCTTCGTTGCCCTTCTCTGAACTCTCTCCAGCACCTCAATGTCTTGTAGTGAGGGGCCCAAAACCAAACACAGTATTTAAGGTGGGGCCTTAGCAACACTGAGTACAGGGAGATGATCACTTCCCTAGACCTGCTGGCTACACTATTTCTGATACAAGCCAGGATATTATTGGCCACCTGGGCACACTGCTGGCTCATGTTCAGCCAGTTGTTGACCAGTATCCCCAGATCCTTTTCTTCTAGGCAGCTTTCCAGCCACTCTTCCCTGAGCCTCCAGCGCTGCCTGGGGTTGTTGTGACCCAAGTGCAGGACCCGGCACTTGGCCTTGTTGAACCTCATACAACTGGCCTCAGCCCTTTGATCCAGCCATTTCAGATCCCTCTGTATGGCCTTCCTAACCTCCAGCAGTTCAACACTTCCACCCAATTTGGTGTCATCTGCAAACTTACTGAGGGTGCACTCAATCCACTTGTCCATATAAATGACAAAGAGATTAAAGAGAACTGGGCCCAGCACTGAGCCCTGGGGAACACCACTCATGACCAGCCACCAACTACATTTAACGCCATTCACTACAACAATTTGGACCTGGCCATCCAGCCAGTTCTTTACCCAGTGAAGCGCATGGTCACCCAGGCCATGAGCTGCCAGCTTCTCCAGGAGAATACTGTGGGAAACAGTGTCAAAAGCTTTACTGAAGTCTAAGTACACAACAGCCACAGCCTTTCCCTCATCCACTAAGCAGGTCACCTTGCGATAGAAGGAGATCAGGTTGGTCAAGCAGGACCCGCCTTTCATAAACCCATATTGACTGGTCCTGATCGCTTGGTTGTCTTGTATATGCCACGTGATGGCACTCAGGATGATCTGTTCTATGACCTTCTCTGGCACCGAGGTCAGACTGACACACCTGCAATTGCCTGGACTCTCCTTCCAGCCCTTCTTGTAGATGAGCATCACATTTGCAAACTTCCAATCAACTGGGACCTCCCTAGTTAGCCAGGACTGCTGATAAATAATTAAAAGTGGCTTGGTGAGCACCTCTGCCAGCTCTCTCAGTTCCCTTGGGTGCATCCCATCTGGCCTCATAGACTTGTGCATTTCTAAGTGGTATAGCAGGTCACTAATCATTTCCTCTTGGATTATCTGGGCTTCATTTTTCTCTCCATCCCTGTCTTCCAGCTCAGAGGTCTCTGTAACTGGACTGCAACTGATCTTACTGTTAAAGACTGAGGCAAAAAAGGCGTTTAGTATCTCAGCCTTTTCCTTGTCCTTTGTCGCTATGTTTCCTTCTGCATCCACTAGAGGCTGGAGATTCTCCTCAGCCCTCCTTTTATTGTTAATGTATTTATAGAGGCATTTTTTGTTCCCTTTTACAGCAGCAGACAGGCTCAGCTCCAGCTGGGCTTGACCCTTCTCATTTTCTCCCTGCATAACTTCACAATATCCTTGTAGTCCTCTTGAGTAGCCTGCCCCTTCTTCCAAAAGTTATAAATTCTCCTTTTATTCCTAAGTTCCAGCTGCAGCTCTCTATTCAGTCAGGTCTTCTCTCTACCGGCTTGTCTTTGGCACATGGGGACAGCCTGCTCATGTGCCTCTAAGATTTCCTTCCTGAAGAGCAACCAGCCTTCCTGGGCTCCTTTGCCCTTCAGGACTGCCTCCCAAGGGACTCTATCAACCAACCTCCTAAACAGATCAAAGTCTGCCCTTCAGAAGTCCAAGGCAGCAGTTCTGCAGACTGCCCTCCTTACTTTTCCAAGAACAGAAAAATGGATCATTTCATGATTGCTGTGCCCAAGGCAAGCTCCGACCATCACATCACCCATGAGTCCTTTTCTGTTCACAAACAACATCAACAACACTCATCCTGGTTGGGTGGTCTTTAACAGTCTCCCATCAGGATATCTGGATTGTTGATCTTCCCCTTGATTCTTACCCATTACTCAACCCTATTGTCATCCTCATCAAGCTCTAGAGAATCAAAACTCTCCCTAACATACAGGGCTACCCCACCTCCTCTCCTTCCTTGCCTATCCCTTCTGAGGAGTTTATAGCCATCCAATGCAGCACTCCAGTTGTGGGAGTCATTCCACCATGTTTCTGTGATGATAACTACATCATGGCTTTTCTGCTGCACAACGGCTTCCAGCTCCTCCTGTTTAATGCCCATGTTGTGTGCACTGGTGCAGATGGACTTTAGCTGGGCTATTGATCCTGCCACATTTCTGGGGAGAGAAGCCTTAATTCCTTTGTGACCATTCTCAGGCACATCTGTGGTTCCTAACACATCTATAACCCTTGTGTCTTTGCTACTGCATGGCTCTCCATCCCCTACCTCTGCTGAGATGGCAGACTGAAGAGCCTCACTAGCACCCAAACTGAAAGGAAAAATGAAGTCCTGGATTTACTTCAGCTTGGATCTGATGGGCAATGGGATCTATATTAAATTTCCAGGTGTCAGTCAAGAAGAGCTGAAGCTTTTAACATTTACTGGTTGAAAATCAGAGTCAGGTAGATTCTTTCAAATAATGTGTGACAAAGTATCAAGTTGCCCAGCCTTAATGTTTCTCACCCTTACAGACCAGTCAGTAAGATGTAATTCTATGGCAGGTGGATCATTATTTTTCTTAACTGTGCACCTTGGATTAGTAGGTACGCTTCATAGTTTGGGCAGTTAACAGCACAGGTAAATGGAATAGTTCAGGAGCAAATCCCACCAAATCCTAACATCTGACCTCAGATGCTGGTAATAAAGTTTTAGACATCAGCATTTTTAAGACTCTAGCATTTTAAGCTCTATTTTTTGTGCTATTCTCATGTCCTAGAGTCAATGTAGAGATGAGCACATCTTGGAGGATGACATTTCTCAGCTGAGACTATAATATTCTCAGAGGTATTCTTCACCTTGGAAATCTACTGTCACTATCAGATTAGTTCATTTCAATGCTCTCTGCCTACAACTAACAATAAGAAAGTGGAAATTTTGGCAGAATGACAGTGATCACTTGGAGGATTGTTGCATGTTCACTTTCCACTAGCACTGGTCTCTTTCTTTGGTCTTTGTATTGGGTGCTGTGCACAAAAGGTCCAAACTATCTTGGATCTATACCCCTTAGACACACAGTATTTTTCTGTGTGGCTGTGTTCAGCTTGATTACTATTTTAGACAATAGTGAGTATTCCAAGAACTTGGGAGCCTTGGTGCTGTTTGGAAGTATATCTATTATTCAAATGGAGAATTTAAAAGCTATCATACACCCACTTGACTACATGTCACAGTATAGTTATCTTATATTTCCATAAGTACAGCTGCTGCCATTGTAGGTCCACTCAGCCTTCTGTACTTGGAAAATATTAATGGTTCTCAGTTTATCAATGAACATTCTCTACAGAGCACAGCACAATGATAGATGATCACACTAGTAAAACAAAAACAACAACAAACGGGATTCCAAGTTTTGCCGACAAATCTCTGGTTCTACTGTATTTCATTTCTGCACCTGTTTCTTTGTCTACAAAACAGCAAATACCTACCACACTGACAAATTATCAGATGAAAATCCATTCCATGTCAAAGCGATAGGTTCTCCATTACGGAGATCAAATGTACTTTAGAAGGCTTTCTTTCTTCCAGGTGGAAAATACAAAACTCATTGGTCCAGTAACCATTCAGTACTCTGGTCTCAGCTTTTTAGAGGGGAACAGAGGAACTGAAGAGGGTAATGCTGCCCTATTGGGAATCCTTTTTCTTCCTTGACTTACTTACCTTTTACTGCCATAAATTAACCCTTAAGAATGGCTAGACAAGCAAACAGCTGCCATATGCCTAGATAGGATTGCAGCCTCATTGGCAAAGTATTTCAAAGTCTTGTTACACATCATGTCCCTGGAGAAGAGAAACTGCAGAAGGTTGCAATAGCATCAGAATGAATAATTGAAGCACACCTCATTCAGTATGTGCATAAGCTGAAGGGTCAAAATGCTGCCTTCTAGTCAGCCAGCAGTGCAGAAACTCACCGAGTGTCTGACAGAACCATCATCTGGAAATGCTGACCCACTTCCCTGGGAGCTTTTAGGGAGTGGGCTGAGGAGATGACAATGGGATTGCCAAGTACACAGGGAAGAATTAAGACAGATTATTTGACAGAAAATTGTACATGACAATCAGTCGTGTATGCCAGTCTCAGGAAAACCCTTGGGAGTCAGTTCCCCGAGGAAACTAAAGTACTGGTCCACGCTTAATGCTATTTCCCACCTGAGAAACTGCTCCTGTAGGAATTTTCCAGGATGCCCTTTTCCATGGTCGGCCCCTGGGTGGTTCTCCAACCTCGGCTCCATGCTAAGCGGGGCCAAAATTTCATATCCTTTCCCACATAAACTCTACCCATTTAATACTGGAAATAAAAGGGTGTGTGTGTCCGGATAACTCGGGCATTTCCCGCTATTGTCCAGACTCTCAGCGGGGTCGGCGAAGGTGCGCAGCCAGCCCCAGCTCCCGCCCGCGCCCTGCCCCCCGCCCCGAGGGCCACGGGCTCCAGCTCCGCAGCGTGTCCCGAGCGCCCGCCTTCGCATGAGCGGTGGGAGCCCCGACGGCCTCTCTGCAGCCGCCCAGGCACCGGTCCGTACCGACTGCCTCCTCACAGGCGCCGCCGCGGGGCAGGCCGGCCCTCGCCCCCCTCCTACAGCCGCTGTCCGGACAGGGATCCCAATCCCCATACCTTCCCCTCCAGGTGCAGCCCGGCCCCGCCAGCAGCGGCTCCCCCGGCACGGTACCTGCTGCCGCCCCGCGGTGGCGGCTCCGTGGCGGCGGTTGGCGGCCGGTGCGGCGGTTGGCGGCTCGGGCTGTGCGCGGGGCTGTGCGCGAGGCTGTGCGCGGGGCCGCAGCGCTGCCTGCGCACTGACAGCTCGGGGGCCGCGGCGGCGGCGGGGGCCAGGGCTGGGGAGGGGGGCTCAGGCACCCGGGGCCCCGGCGCCGAATCAGTGACAGGAGGAGGGCCCAGGGGCGGGCGGGAGAGGGGAAGGGGAGGGGGCGGCGGGGCGAAGGGGCTCGGAGCCCCTGTCACAGCGGGTCGGCCTCCGGGAGGCGGGGGAGGAGTGTGAGCACCGGCACGGGAAGGGGCCGTGGGGAGATGCGGCGGTGTGAGAAAGCCGGGCCGGGCGCCCCGCTGCCTTCCCGGGAGGAGAGGGTGCTGGCAACCGGCACCGTGGGATTATGCAGCAGCCATTCACCACGGCAGCGTCTGCGGCGGCAGAGGGAGGCGGGGGGAGCGCCCTGCGCCGCTCCTCTCCCGGCGCAGGCGGCCGGCGGGAGCACCGGCGGGGTTACCGGGCGGTGAGGCGGCGGCGGCAACGCTATGGGACCGGCCGTGCCGCGGTGGGGTGGTGGGGAGAAAGGGCAGCGCCCTCCGGTCCCGAGCGAAGCCACCCGCGGGCAGTACTGCCACGCCGGCGTGCCCGGGCGGGTTGGTGAAGGAGCGGTAATAGCGTCAGTCAGATAAACGATGTAACTGGGGAAAACGACTTGCTTTTGGCTACCTAAGACCATGTTCGTGTCTGACCTTCTCTTGCTCTGGAGATTTGTGAGTCCAAAAGCTGTTTTATTTGGTCCAACGAAATCTCGTATCTCTCTCTAGAAAGCTTGGCTTTCTTTAGATCATCACCTAAATAACAAAGCTACTACTTGTTCCTTTGAAGGTCGGCATTGATTTTTGCTGACAGCAAAATAGCAGGCTTTTCATATTACTGTTCAATGTTGAAGAGCAAATTTGGGGTTTTGTAAAGTATGTTTATTGTTAGCACTGTAAAATCCAATGTTGACTTCCAAAAAGAAGATGTAAAGATCTGAATGTTTAAAAAAAGTCCTAGCTCTCCAATACCATAGGACTTTTATTCTCCCATGCCCACCTGCTATGGGAGAAATTTAGATGCTAGTGTACTCATCTCAGAGTACAGATGGGGCAGCTAGTAATACTTCTGCTAAAGGATGGTCCAGCCTTTGTTGCCCTGTGTTGGCACGCTATGCTTTCCAGCCTCTACAGAATCACAGAATCAACTGGGTTGGAAAAGACCTCAGAGATCATAAAGTCCAACCCTTGATCCAACTTCAGTCCATTTACTAGATCATGGCACTAAGTGCCATGTCCAATCTCAGTTTAAAAACCTCCAGGGACGATGAGTCCACCACCTCCCTGGGCAGCCATTCCAATGCCTGATCACTCTCTCTGTAAAGAATTTCTTTCTAATATCCAGCCTAAATTTCCCCTGGCAGAGTTTAAGCCCATGCCCCCTTGTCCTATTGCTAACTGCCTGGGAGAAGAGACCAATCCCCATCTGGCCATAACTTCCCTTCAGGTAGTTATAGAGAGTGATGAGGTCACTTCTAAGCCTCCTCTTCTCCAGACTAAACAAGCCCAGCTCCCTCAGCCTCTCCCCATAGGTCTTGTGTTCAAGTCCCTTCAACAGTCTTGTTGCTCTTCTCTGGACCCGCTCCAGCACTTCAATGTCTTTCCTGAACTGAGGGGCCCAGAACTGAACACAATACTCCAGGTGTGGCCTCACCAATGCAGAGTACAGGGGAAGGATCACTTCCCTTGTCCTGCTGACCACGCTATTTTTGATACAGGACAGGATACCATTGGCCTTCTTGGCCACCTGGGCACACTGTTGGCTCATGTAAATTAGCACCCCCAGGTCCCTTTCTGCCTGACTGCTCTCCAGCCACTCTGTACCCAGCCTGGAGCGCTGCAGGGGGTTGTTGTGGCCAAAGTGCAGGACCCGGCACTTGGCCTTGTTGAACTTCATCCCGTTGGAATCAGCCCATTTTTTCAGTCTATCCAGATCCCTTTGCAGAGCCCTCCTGCCTTGCATGAGGTCGACACTCCCTCCCAACTTGGTGTCATCAGCAAATTTGCTGATGATGGTCTCAATCCCCTCATTTAAATCATCATCTCTATCTCCTCTTACCCCTCTTGTGGCAGGCACCAGGACTTTCCCATCTGGACTTGTGCACTGATGCATTTGAATCAGTTCTCACATCACTCCTTTCCACTCTCCTCCCTTCCTCACAAGGTGTCAGAGCTCAGGTATACCCATATACCAGTCACGAGGCCGATCCCCACAAAAGACAGTAAGGGAAAAAAAAAAAAGGAATAGCTTTCCTCAAAGAAGATTGACAGATGGAATAGCCAGTAAGTAATTTCCTTTTTAGTGCAAGGACACAGTTTATGGCATAACAAGAACTCTCTTCCACTCTTTCCCTCAATATCATGTCTAGCATGGTGTGCATGTCATATTGAATAACTGCCACCATACAAATCATCCCTACCTTTCTATCCACCAGCAGCTGCATCTGTCCCTGTGTTATATCTTTCTCCTCCTCTCCTATAGAGCAAAACAAAGAGCACAATGACAAGCAGAATGAGACACAAGAGAGAGACTAACCCTCATGTGGTTCTGGTAACAGCTGTCAACTGAACAGAGTATCCTGATGGGCTCATGTCTAGCTGGTACTGCTGGCTAAACATATTTTGTGCTCTCTTAACAGCATTTTTACACATTGCAAAGGACAGATTAGTCAAGACCCAATTTACTGCTCCTGGAAGAATGAATGAACCACTGACTCCCAGGAGATGAGAATGTTCATCTTGAACATAGCCCAGACAAATGCATTCCTTTTAATCATCTAGCAACGACACTAGAGATGAGTAATTTATCAAGAGTATGACAGAACTGCCGTTCTCAGTACGTATGTTGCCACTGGGGTCAAAGTTATTGACTACAAAGATACTACAGTGTTATAAACTGGGCATATATTTTGCATCGTCCTTTGTAATCCAGATGAGCTGTACCCTGCTCTGCCTCTGCTAATGGTGCCTATGCCTCCAGCAGTTTTTCTTTCTCACTGAGGCAATACTGCTACGTGCCTTCTCGGCCCCAGCTGAGGGGAGGCAGAGGGCTGAGAAATGGACTGTACTTCTACCCAGTAGCAGCCAGTGGATTTATTATTTTTTCCTGGAAAAGTATTGGAACAGAGTAGAGCTGCCTTACCTGTGTGTCCCTAGGAAGTAGGTAGGAGAAGGCGGAGGGTTTTTGAAGAGAAAGGAACACAGTCCCCCAAAATGGAGAAGGAAAAGTGCTAGACCTCCTGGTGTCATACTGTCGCCTTGACTGCAGGTGAGAGTCTTCTCCACAAGGATGTGTCCCTTGATGCCCCACGGGTGTATTGGAAAGCTGTTTTGGTGTCAGCATCATGAAAACTCTCATGGCATAACTTATTAATAAATGGCAGCCTTAGAAGTGTAAGAATCAGTGCCACAAAACTCAGTTCAAGACTCTGTGGAAGGTGATGCTCATATTTATTTTAAATAAGACTGATTTCAGTCACTTGTACACATTGACTCCTATTTCATTCACTCATGCGCTCACACCAAGAGGTATGTTTAAGTGGTCTGCTCAGGACCATATGTGTGTGTGTGTGACACAAAGGACAGGGGACAATAACTATTGAGTCCTTGATATGTCTCTTAGGTTTGTCTTGAACAGTCACATCAAACTATAATTTGGACAAGTTCTTTATATCCTCTGGGAGTCAAGCAGTCATTATGACATGATTATGGCTTTGGTTTTGCATTCTTCATCCTCCCTAATTCTTAGGCAAGGCTGCCACCCATCATCTTTGTTTTCTCATTCTGGATATCTTTGCAGCTGCCTTCCTGTTGAGAGAACAGGAATGGCCCATGTTACTTATTGAAACCTTGTTCCCATTCTCCTGTTATCAGACCCAAAGCTTTCTGCTGCTAAGTCATCTTTCATGTGACCTTATTGAAGTGCAGACCTCCTGGTCTTGATGTATGCACATTCCTTATTACCAGTTTTATTGTTGCTGATTGTACCCTTAGTAATCAATATGTGTCAAATTTTTAATCCTTGATCTGTATTGTATTACTATAAAAATGAGAAATGTCAAAATAAGAAGTAATTCCAACAAGCCTAAGGATTAAAAAGAATGCCTCAAGAATATATAGAGACTCACTAACAGATGAATCAGCTTATAGTGGGACACTGTAAGGCCAAAAGAAATAAACCTATGCAGTCCATTTTTGGTGTGGTAACAGTTAACAGCAAGGTACCTGAAATTCTGTATGAGACTGATGCTGGTTTTTATATTTATTACTAACCTGGAAATGTAATGAACATCTGTTAGCAGATGGCATCACTTGGCTTACAATGAAATCTCAACAGCAAGGATATCATCAATGACTGCCATGGGTGATTAATTAACTGGATTTTTTGAGAGCTCACCTATGAATCCTGTTCTTGGAAATGAAGGGATTTGGTGAGCTTCTGTTTGGTTTGTTTCTTTTCATGGTCTGTGGCTCTGTGATTCTAAATAGTCTACCTAAGAGAGATATTAATATTTCCTTTAGAAGAGTTCAAAGCCTGAGCCTCGGGGTCATCAATCATATCAAGAAACTGGAGTGTGTTGTAATGGCAGAAATCCAAGAGGGGAGATACTCAGAATTTGTTGAAGTCTGGAGTAGGTCCATCTAGAAAGGTAGGTCAGAGGGCAATTATGATTCTTTCTGTAGACGAGTAGCTCTATGCCATGTGCATGAATGAGGAGGGAACAACGGTTGTGACCAGTGTTGGATGTATTTTGTTTTCCTTCTTTGCTAGTTGAAAGAGATTTTGGGTGCATGTGGTGCAAGCAGCAGAAATGCAGCATAAGCTATGTTCATGTGACTGAAGTGTAGTCCTGGGCACAGCAGGACAAAATTAATATTCCTTGAATGACTAGATTGGGAATCATTGACAGAGGTCATAGAGAAAATGGTCATCAGCAGGAAACCACAGAAAAGCAGAAACTCATGTAGCTGACTGGCAACTTGTGACATGAGATGAAAAAGCACCTGGAAAATACTCAGCTTAACAAACAGGTGTTAGACTCTCAGCAAGTCACCTACTGAGGAATTTATCTGGCAAAATGCAACAGAAAATTGCAGGAGGTATCTGATGGGAGCTCTTGTTAGGAGGTGAGCAATAGCTGCTGGTGACTTCATGACAGAAAAGGCAGATGAAGCCAACAGCACAGTGATAGCAGGGCAGCACGCTGCAATTTTGCTGTACTTGATAGACACAAATGCTGATCGTTTTCATTGGAGAAACAGCCAAGAAGACAAAATTGACAACAGAAGAAGAAGAAGGTAGAAAAAACATTGTTTGAAGTCAGTGTATGGCACACGTAAGGTGGCAAATAATTTAAAGAAAATAAATATTTCACCTGTTTCTCTCCTAAAGCTAGAGTCTGAGAAACAAAGATGAAAAAAAAATGGCAATTCCTGATGACAAAAGAAATTTGATAAAACTGACAACACTGAAATATCAGAACAATTCTCATGACTGGAGTGTTGACTGTGTAGGAAGGGAAGGTGTGGAATAATTCCACAAAAGTTCTGCCAAGCATTTCACTATGACCAAACAGGAAAAGAAGGTCAAAAATCCTCCTGAAAGAAACTAAGTATTTTCCCTTATATTTGAAGAGGTTGTCTTATGTTAGAAAGTTGTACAGCTCTGAATTTCACTGGGATACCCACAGACAAGTACACAGGTCTTGCATATAGTTGACAACAGATTAACTGACACCACAGACAAATCTCTCTAATACAGGAGAAAGAAGTGAGCAAGCAAAAAAGCCAACAATTGCTTTAAAAGAGTTTGCTTAACACCTAATTCTTATGCATCTACCAAAGAAGAAAACAACACCTTTCCAGGTATTGGCTTTCCCCTTTCTCTTTCAGTCTTTGTCTCTTTTCCGGATAAATATTCTGGAAAATTTAATCCTTTCACATATCAATAGGATACAAGTAAATATCATAACTAAGTCTGGTTATATTCTGTAATATTGTCCCAGTATCAGCTTCTAAAGATGAAGATCAGTTTGCATATGCAGGCAGGAAAGATTAACAATACCATTGTACTTGTACCCATTCAGAAGTCCAAACAACCCCTCCCAATTTGTAGATGGTAACTATATAAATGCAGAGGCAATTATTTCCTTAATGCATAAATATCTTAACTAAAATGGTATCCACTGACAGCTAAGTTCAGAGTTTTTCTATGTTAATAAAATTTGCCTGAAGTTAATAAGATCTTATGGATCTTTTTACAAAATGATCTTTTATATAAATTCTCCTTTAGACATCCCTGGGATTCAAGATCTCTCCTTATTGTAAAACTAACATCCTGCCAAGCTGTTTTTACTGATAACAATGCACTCGGTAATATCAGAAAAAAAGGTGAGCAGCACCGGTCTAAGCAGTAACCTCTATCTTTTTGCAATTTTTCTTGTCCCTCAAATGTGTTCTTAAATGTTTCAGGAGGAGTATTTAAGCTGTCATGTGGTAACCCACATTAGGAAACATATTTGTCTGGAAAACAGTCCAAGGGAAAAAAAAATACAATTCAACACCTGGATGAGTTCCCTGGTCCTGTTCATTATGCATTTCCACAAACTGTTGTCCTGACATCTGTCAGAAATCAGTCAGGGGCAAGGACAGCCTCAGGCACCATTGCCAATAGCAGAAATGTTTGTCAACTGGCATCCTCAAACACAAACACAGCCTCCTGCAAATACCATGTTATGTCTCTTTGTAAGGCTTCTGTAAACCTTCTGGATGTGCTTAGGCAGTTCCTTCAACTGTCTTAACATAGTTGTAAATCTTCCCTTTCTCTACATCTGATCCCAGGTCAATGATCATATTGTGCATGTGCTCCAGCTCTTTAAGATAGCCGTTTTTGCTTCCCCACTTCTCAATTTAGCACTTAACTGTGTCTGTTGAAAAAAGCCACCAGTCTGCATGTGTTATAAGTCACATTATTTTGAGTGAATAATGACACAACAGAAGTGTCTGCAAGAAATCACCCCTCTATGCTACTCTGCCCACTCAACAGAAGACAGCCATAAAATCTCATTTCTTGAGTGATGATTTCTTCACTATTTTTTATTTCAAACAGTGCTGTGAAATAGGAGACTCCTCTTTCCCATCCCTGTTAAAGCTAACTTTGATTGAACCCCAGATCTCCACAACAAAGTCCAAGGCACTCACTACATGTATGCTTCTAAAAATAGTTGGCAATCAGAGGACAGCACCATTTTTAAAAATGAACAGTGTTTTTTTTTTTGAAGACATCTCCTACATTTGGAAACCACCTTTTCTGTCATTCTTGAGATTTTGGTGCTACAGAAGATGGATCCAAGTCAGTTTTATCATTCAAAAAATAGTTTTTCTTCCAAAAATTTCCCACGTAACTGGTATCTGTGGTAAGTTATATGTATTTAACTCAAGAGGCAAAAGAAGTTACTTTTGTCTTTCCACCTGTGCAAGCTCCTTTGTCTGCAAACAAAGAGCTTCACTATTTGAATAAAAATATTTTCCTGATATTCAGATATATACTTGAAATCGTAGGATGAACTTAACACACATTCCATTTATTATAATTATGAATAACTTTATTTTCTTGTTACTCATTGAAGCAAAAATATTGAAGTACAAGTTTTATTCCATTTTCTTCTAAATACTCTACATAACTGGACAAAAACTGTGTTCATGCTCTACTTAATTTGCAATTCTGCCCCTGCTCCTCCCAAAAGACTACAATGTTTTTGATTTGAAAAGCAAGCTTGATCAAATTTCTTCTATTTGATAGTTTCTAATGCTGTACATAATATTTCTTGCATTAAGCTGTTTAGAACCTTTACAGTTCTTCTAAAAATCCCAAACCTTAACAATCAGATGTTTAATTCCTTACCCAGTATGTTCCAATCCCCCTGAAATCTCACATGTGAATCATGCAGTCTCAGATTGCTAGCTCTACAATTTTCTAAGCAATTTAGACATGCAGAAATTGCATAGAAGAAGTGATTGAAATTACAGTGTGTGTACTTTTACTGTGCACTGCTTAAAAAGACAAATACCTGGTATTCCTTCAGAATGCTAAGTGCTTAATATTGCATGAACTGCGTATTTATTGTAAACATTTTTCTCAGTAAAAATTCACTTTCTCTTAAAGAAATAACTAATACCTTGACAGAATGTCTTTGCCATTATGGCCATTGAAGATGACATCTCTTAGACATCTGCACTCCTGTTAACTGTTTGGAAATTAATTTCATTTCCCACAATCTGCCTTCTTTGGATCGATCTTTCTTATACATAAAGTTTTCTCCAAACCTGAGCTTTCAGCCCACAATTTTATGTTGTATACCCGAAGGCAAAATCATTTTAAGACATATCTATTCTACTAAACTAAAAACTACCCACCTCACTGTATACAAGGAAGCTCACATGCTAATATGCATACCACTCAAACAAAAGCCTCACACAGGCTGACTTCAGTATTTATTTCTGATTATCAACATCCTCTAAACATAACTTCCATTCTAATACTTCGAACTATTTTTCCAAATTACTTAAATACAATGGCCCATAAACTGAGCCTCCCATCCTAAATGTCTCCAACAAATTAAAGCCAGCCTGCACAGTAGCAACCAAACATCTCCTGTGCCCACTCATTGCAGGAAGCAAGGTCATTCTTGATTAATTCTATCAAGTTAAGCTACAGCAACCAGCAGCTTCTTTCTCACCATCCAGCTGTATTTCTGTGTTAAAATTCCTGTCAATTACATTAAAAGTCTGCCCCTCTCCAGAGTGTATCAAAGTTCAAAATAAAACACATCAATTTCTTCAATATTTGTCTGTCCAGCTCTTTTCTTGCCAGGGCTGAAAGCAACCACTCTAAGGTCTGTGTTTTCTCAATTATTTCCCTTTCTTTTAGATTTCTGTGAAATGTTTTTCCCTCTCTTGCTTCACAGAGACAATCGCCGAAGGGAGGAATCCAGGTACTTCTGTGATGCCCTCCAGCTCTCTATATAACAGGACATTGTTGAGAAAAGCAGGTATTTCATGCAGTAGAACCTTAATTGGATTGTTAGCGGTAAGTGTTCAACACTTATTGATACAAACTATTCAGTGTTTTATCTCTGCCATTAATATAGTGTCTTCTGATGCACTTACATGAAGTTCACGTCCAAAGGGACTCACACATCACAGAACCAGATCAGAGGCAGACTTCTGGTCAGGCAAGCGGTTCCTGTTCAAGAGAAAGAACATGTGTTGTTGGTTGAAGTGTTACGTTTTCTCTTTCCCTGCCTTACTCTCTCTTCCTTGCACATGGTGACAAAGGTGTGTTTGTTGGTGACTGATGCCAAGAAAGCAGAAAAGGATCAGGTGACTCCTCTGTGTTCTCTGTTAAAACAATTTGCCCACCCACTGACTTCTTGTTTTTCTTTGCTTTAATGACTACACAACAACTAACCACACACCTGTGCCTGCATGACTTACATGACAAAATGTGCTTCTGCTGAAGTGTTTTGTGCTGATTTACTTGTAAAATCTGGAACTTTTTCCCCAGCTATTAGCTTCAAGCACAGAAACCTCTAGGCCTATACCTTGAATCTTGCATGTCCTGTCTACTTCATGTCCCAGCTGCCAGTTGGGCAGCCTATTCTTAGATCTCCTTTACAGTGCCAACTCTTGCAATGCAATTACCAGTAATGGGGTTAGCCTGTCCTTGAGCCTGCTGCACAGTGACATGAGAAGCTTCAGATTTCTCATATAACTCAGCCCTCCTGGGGGAAAATAATGTATCAGAAAAGCCAAATGGTCTAATTAGCCTCAGCCTCATGGTCTGGAAAAGATAGACATCCAACCTGCTTGCTGCCAGTAACAAGAAGGTTCTTTCTACATCTCCTCAGAGGCCCATACATTTCCCAAGGGAGAAGAGTTTAAAAAAAAGAGACAGAGAAAGAAATAAAGGACAAAGAAAGGCAGCTCAGTTCCCTGTTCTGTACTTTTTCTTTCCTCAGAAGCTGGGATTTGTTCCTCTTGGCTTGTATTCTTGTAGTGGTGCAGCAATTCAGCAAGCAGGTAACAGCTGCAACAGGATCCTATGGCTAGAAGGACTGCAAGCGCTAGACTGCTAGCACAGGAGAAATAGTCCCTAGCTGCCTAGCTTCTGGAGAGGGCTGGCTACGATCCCACCGCATCAGAGAACGAGATCAAGACAGAGGCAATCAGAGAAAACTCACAGTTTTTTTCTGCATCCATCTTGGAAAACCAGTTCTTCATACCCTATTTTCCTTTCACCAGCAAAATATAAATCACACCTATAAAAGCCATGCAGGCACTGTCACTCATTTTGAAAAATCCTAGACTCTGATATATATGATTAGCAGCATGCTCATTCCGCGAGTAAATCCAAAGGCCTGTGAAGAGGCTTCTTGTGAAATTAGGAGCAAGTCTCCCTGAGTAAGAAAATCAGAAGCCATTGCAAAGTAGATGTGATTATAAAGTTTCCTTTCATAGTCTATAATTAAGGTATGCTTACACTAGAGAAAGGATTAGGAATCTAAGGATTCTGGAAGATTCACGCAAACTCAGTTCTGCCTTTTTCTTTATGTACATGAATAGTGTGTTTTATTTCCCCTTCTAGCTTTTTTGTTTTTAGTGCAAGGATATCACTGCATGTATTTACTGGAGACTGGCAACAGCAACAAATGCTTGACACAGCATAAAACCTAATGCTGGATGCCCCAAAATACAAGTAAGTAGGTGGTAAATATAGCCAAGAAACTTCTGAAAATAGTCCAACTTATATGTCGAACTCACAGGAATTTCAGAGGGTTATGAAAGATTGGTAGGTAGGTACTTTGATTAAAACTGAACAGAGAATAGTTTGTAATACATTAGCATCATCTGCTGGATAGTACAGGGAATACAGTTTGGAAACAGTAATACTAAATATGATATATTGCATTATTGTATTTGGCAAGTCATCCAGAATAGGCAGAACAGCTCAAACTCCTTTTTTGGTAACATCTCACATTTGCTTTTCTTTCTGGAACTTTTTCTCTGGTAAAACACGGGGATTAAATATGGTTTTTCTGCCTAAAAAGTCCTAGCTTCAAGTAGCAGAAAGTGCTGTGTGATAACTGTAGGAAGAGTGACATTCTGAAATTATGATATTGGCATTTAATTACAAATGTAACCTTTACTAAAAGGGGCTTAATTACTTTAGCTGTAGAACAATTTGAGCATCTTTACAAAGAAACCCAGAAAAATAATTCACAGTCACACCTTAGAGAGTAAGCAGGAAATTGGGTTGTGCCAGAAAAAACATAAAGAGCGGTAGGAAATGTTAGTCTTGACTGTCTTGGCTGTAAGGGATGTCAGACATTAATTTGGCAGATTGAAAGAGGGATGCACTTCATGTGAATGGAAAAGACTGTTTAAAACATCAGTAGAACTCTACAGGGAATGTTCTAAATCTCCCCCAAACTGAACAGGTGTTGAGAATCATGAACAGCTACAATAGACGCAGATCAGTTACCATTTTATTACTGGATGTGTTTTTTTTGCAAGGACACTGCTGCGTTTTCAGCAGAAGGCCCCGCACTCGCAGAAGGGCAGTGGAGCTGCGAACTGAAATGGCCAGCCCGCGGTGCCGCCTGCCACACCAGAGCACTGCAGACCCTTCACAGCCTCAGCCTGCTGCAACATGAGGGCCTTCTACATGGTTCCCCTTCTACAGGGGAACCAGGGGAGCCCCAGTACTGCTGGTTCTTGTGAAAGGAACTCTCGTTCTTTGAGTTTTGCATTAATCATCTGCCTAAAATTGGGTAATTCTGAGGGATGGGGCATTTTCTTCATCCTCATGCACAAAGAGTCACACAGAACAGGGAAGCTTTTCCTTTGACTTTCCCTTGTGCCCCTATTGCCAGAGCTCATGGGGGTTCAGAGAGAAGAAAAATGTAATTTCAGGAACATAGGGATGTTACTGCAGAACAGATGAGGATGTCTTTATTCTACTATCCTCCATGACAGAAGACAATGAGTATTGTTATATTTTATACTGTGATTGAATCTGGTATGTCCTACATGGTGTAAAATAAACATAAACTGAGTATTAGTTTGAAATACTTTATTTTCCAAACACAGAAAAAACCAAACCCATAAATGCTGGAGAAGAAAATGACATCTTATAAAGTCATAAACTTGCATTATGTAACACTGCACCACAGCCCCAGCTACTGATCAGCCATGTCTGAGATGAAGCACTGTGGTCCTTTTAAATGCTCATGAATATACATAAACACATGGCCTTTTTGTGTACCTTGCAGCAGGAGGTTTGACTATGTAAATGTATTATGCTTTAATAAAATGATTTTTCTGTATGTTTTAAACTTTTAATTTCTAGGAATGTTTTCTTATTTCTTATGTGTTTATTTGTGTTTATGTATGCTGGTATTAACAGCTAAGACTAAAATGTGTAGGAGTTGAGAATGGTGGGTATCCAAGTTCTGGTCCTTTATTAAGTCCCCCAGAGATCCCTATAAGCCTTCCCAGCCTTGACTGGCTTGGATAATTGGTCTTTTTCAGCATTTTTCCTACTCGTTCAATTTATGCCTTTTTTCCAAAGTTCATAGAAGCTTCACAGACCCTCATTTCTTCTGAGCTGTTTATATACAGCAATATAGCAGGCAAACAGTCCCAGCCTTAAAACACTTAGAGCCCTATCGACAATACAGAAGTGAACTCAGCAAACAAATGGTTAGAGATGAAGAGTAAGGAAGGTCCAGTAATAATAGCATGAGCATGTTCTGGTGACTGCCTGTAATCCCATGTAGTTTTCCAGTTGCCTAAACATACTTAGATGCTGCTGTTTCATATAAGGTGGCAGAGATGAATTGCAAAAAGGGAGCTAAAGGAGATATTCTTACTTTTTCCGTGACCCATCCACCACGTATCAAGCTCAATGTAACATAGCACTGAGATACCAGTACAAGCTGTGGAAGAAAATGATAGAAGTTTCAGACAACAGTAAAGTGAAGGGGTTTCATCAGTGATGGTGTGTGATAAAAGCACCATTATAGAGAGGGGCACTTAGTTATGAGTTCATGCAGCTGAGGAATGGAGGAAGAAACTGGCACGGCAGAAGAAAAACAGCACAAAGGAGATTAGTGGTTGAAGAAGCAAACAGGGAAGATCATGAGGTCATCAACATTTTAAATGACTCTGAGCATGTGTGGCCCAAGAGCAGGACAACTCGTATGACAAGTTTTGAGATTTGGCCAAAGAATAGGAGGCCAGGTCCTAGAGATACTATGAGGGTAAACAGAGCATGACAGCTTGCATATCAGAGCAATATAAAAATCATGGCTTATATATAAAATCATTACTGTATATCTAAATGGCTAGAAAAGTGACTGAATCAGTGTGACTGATAACAAAGAAACGTTTGAGTGAACTGGCTGAAGGAAAGAAGCCAGAGAGTCATGGTCAATAGGACAGAGTCCAGTTGGAGGCCTGTATCTAGTGGAGTGCCTCAAGTGTCAGTACTGGGACCAGTACTATTCAATATATTCATCAATGACTTGGATGAGGGAATAGAGTGCACTGTGGGGTCCTGATGGACAGCAGGATGACCATGAGCCAGCACTGTGCCCTTGTGGCCAAGAAGGCCAATGGCATCCTGGGGTGTATTAGAAGGGGGGTGGTTAGTAGGTCCAGAGAGGTTCTCCTTCCCCACTACTCTGCCCTGGTCAGACTGCACCTGGAATATTGTGTCCAGTTCTGGGCCCCTCAGTTCAAGAAGGACAGGGAACTGCTGGAGAGAGTCCAGCACAGAGCCACAGAGATGATGAAGGGAGTAGAGCATCTCCCTTATGAGGAAAGGTTGATGGAACTGGGGCTCTTTAGCTTGGAGGAGACTGAGGGGTTACCTCATTAATGTTTATGAATATATAAAGGGTGAGTGTCATGAGGATGGAGCCAGGCTCTTCTTGGTGACAACCGATATTAAGACAAGGGGTAATGGGTTCAAACTGGAAGAAACTTCTTCTCAGTGAGGGTTTCAGAACATGGGAACAGGGAGGTTGTGGAGTCTCCTACTCTGGAAACATTTAAAATCTGCCTGGACACATTCCTGTGTAACCCCATCTAGGTGTTCCTGCTCTGGCAGGAGGATTGGACTAGATGATCTTTTGAGGTCCTTTCCAATCTCTAACATTCTGTGATTCTGTGATTCTGTGATCAGTTCAGGTTATGAGCAAGCTACAGAGATGCCAAAGAGAGGACTGCGCAGAGGGAGGGCGGCAAGGAGATGGGAGCTAGATTTTTGAGTCCCTGAGTTGAAACCGTGTCACAAAGAAAAGAGATAGTGTCACAGAAAAGAATCACATTGGATAATAGCTGAAAAAGAAAGAAAGGAGAAAATTTATTCATATGGTTCAGACTCTGAACTAGCGGGGAGAAGCATAAGAGAAGGAAATTAAGGTGAACAAGGGATGGAAGGATTTCAAGAAGCAGCTAACAGTGGTCTTAAAGGCTCAAGACAAGATGAATAGGGTAGGAGTTGAGACCCTAAGATTTCCTTAGGATGGCTGATTATCTGAGGCTAGAACACAAAAGGTCCCCTTAAGCATCAACTGACACCTCTCTGTCTTTTCTAAGGGCATGACCTAACCATGCAGTCCTTCCTTTTCTTCAGAAAGGCAATTAGTATGAGAGAACAAAAAGAAAAATGGCTAAAAATATACAGTGAATCATGGAAAATTATATCTACTAAATTTCACAGTGTACTGCTATTGCCATAGTAACCCTAGTTGCTAGATTACTGCAAGCTGTTTCTTTGCTAAATTTTCCTGGAAGCTTTGCCAATTTTCAGTTTGGTTTCAACATGAAGTTTAATAAAGACTAACTCTGAGAATTCACATTGCCTCCTTCTATTTTTTTTTTTTTTTGCCACCTCCCCTTTTTATTCCCCTTTCTAAGAGATAAGTCCTTTAGGGAAGAGTTTTCAAAGGCATCTTTTGCCGAAGGCAAAAATGGACTTATAGTATGATTTGCACAATCTGTTAAGTTTCTGACTCTTGATTTCCAATTCAGTGAAATGTAATCCTCTATTGGAAAACAAGGTATGACTTTCTTTCGTTGTTTTTCTTATTTAATCTATTAGAAAAGTCTGGCTCATCAGTGACACAGAACCCTATACCACAAAACAAGAAAGCAAAAAATAGCATGAAAGGGAACATGAAAAGAGACTTTACCTCTTTGTCCTTCACTATTTTTCAAAAACTAATAGCTTCCAACCCTGATAACAATCCCCAATCTGAGAAAGGTAGGAACTATAATTTAAAGAAGGGGACTCAACCAATGGACTTGGTGACAGCTTCTTTCTCAGACATTGTAGAGCAGCATTTCATGTGTGCTTTGAGTTATACATACCTCCAGGTATGTATACCTCCAGGTCCCCTTTTTTTTCCTCTTATCTTGTGGAAAAATCAGAAAACTAGCATAGGTAATGTCTAGTGGCACAAGAGAAAATGATCTGACCAAAAAAGTTGGGAAAACTTTGTGAGTTAAGTTTGGTGTTTATGCCTGCTTTGTAATGCACAATGCAAGAAAAAAAAATTCAGGGGAGAACTTTTGTGACAATTGAAATACCAGATGGTTAGATATGAGGGGAAAAAAAAACCTGGGTGTAAAACCAGGAAGTTATTATTTGGCTTGATTCTCGAGCATCTCAAGCCATAGGCTGACCAGTCAAAGAAGAAACTTTATGAGTCATCAAATGCATAAAGAAACTTTCATGCTTGCCATCAGCACATACAGAAATGCAAAAAGGATGTACAATGGATATGTAATCTCCGTTGCTTTGAGAGAAAAAAATAACAAGTTAAAAATAGAGCTGAAGGCAGTGCCTCTGGTACAAACAGCTTTCGGAGTCAAAGCTCTTAACCTCTTAAAATATGACTCAGTCATCTACATAAACTTATCTTGGGTAATACAAATATAATTCTTGCTGCGACATCATGCTTTTGAAGAGCCTATGGTTAAATCATAAACTACTGTGTTTCATCTACAAAACAGGTCAGCAATTTCCTTTTGTTACTGCTCCCTCCTTCTATATGGTAAAGAGGAAGTCAGTAAGTTCTCTGAAAGTGAAGATGTGTTTTCTTCTTAGTAAACAAACACACAAACATGTACCAGAAATGAGTATCAGGGAGGACCTGGTAGGAATCAAAGAGCGTGCAATAAAACAGGAAAAGAGCAGCTGTACAAAATATATGCATAGTGTCCTTTGAAAGATTGTCTATACAAGTGCTTCTTTTGGTGAGGGAATTTGGCATCACCATCATACCAGCTACAGACAGCTATAGACTAAGAAAAACTATGGAGAGTAGGAGTGTGATCAGAGACTGACAAAGTTCTGAAATAGGTTACAAATTTCATAAAACACTGAAAAGGTTTAAAAAAGATCTCAAAATTTGTAAGCAAGAAGCATATTCAAATGTGAGCTCCTTCAGAGGAAACTTATGGTATACACCCACAAGTAGGTCAGCTCTGAATCACTAAATTAATTTTTAGGATTGGGCTAGGAAAAATGTTTCATATATTTTATATTTACAAATCTCTCTCTAATCATATTTACACAAGTCAGTTTGGGGTAAACTATCTCAAATTTCCTCTTCATCTGCTCTCAAAGAAAGGTCAGTTATCTTTGAGCAGCTGATACACAAGAGCTTATTGTTCCAGTGCCTACCCACATGCTGTTACCTAGGAATAAAGTCTGAGAAATGTCTCTTTAACATCAAAATCTAAAATAAGCATTGGATTCAAATTCCTAAAAGGTGAGGAAAAGGTCATCTTGCATTTAAATTAATCTTTCCAACTCCCCTGCACAGTAAGCATCCATTAATGCTGCAGGATGATGAGCTGTCAGGCAAAATAAAAAAATCCCCCATTCCCTCCCAGGCTTATAGAACATGATGCAAGATCTGTCCAGGACTCCCAGGAAGGGATCCTGGGATTAAATGTCAAGTCATGGCCATGTTTTTATGATGAAACGTATAAGGAAATTGAAGAAACATGTCAGATACTGATATTTTAAAGTGTATTAGAAGTGAAAGGCTAAGGTTGTCAAAAATTTTGATAGCCTGGGCCGCCTTCTTGCTCTGTGCAGCCACATAAAATTGTTGCAATCCCTCCCTCCCACGTATTGTTTCCTTCAATTAATATTTCTTGTCAAACTATGTAGCCAGATGACACACAATGTGTTGTAAAAGAAAAGGAGGGTTTCCAAGAGAATTATTAAGCCGATAGATTGGCGCTCCTCCTTTGTCTTTTAGAATTGTGGTGACTTTGCAGGGGAAATCTTATTTATGCAAATCCTTGTCAGTGTAATAACATTTCTCAGGTCACACATTGTGAATTTTATGAAGGACAGAAAAGATGGTTTGCCTTACTGGAATTTTCCCCAATACACCTCAAATCTAAAACTGTGTGGTGACTTTCCCTGCAAGTTACTGGAAAGGGAGGACCAGTAAGGTTTCTCCATTTGACCCAACAGGGCCAAATTCCAGGCAGGGGTAATCCAGAGAGAGGTGTCTGAATTAGGGACTGCTCTTGTTTTTTTCAATCTAGTTTTCTTATACAACAAAGATCATGTGATTGTGAGGAGAGAGACACCCACTTAAGAGGCATTAGCTGGCTAGGGAGACAGTCTGGAAATCCTGAACAGAGCGTTGGCTCAAATATAATTGCAAACTACTAACCCAGTGAACTGCTCTGCCCTTTGTCCAGCTAAGCAAGTAGAAACTGGAGGGGCAATCTATCTGCTGGTACGGAGGGAGTGGAAGAATTAGGAAAATGTGAGGACAGAGTTTGTAGGTCACTAGGCCTCATTCTTTCTGCTACTGATAAAACAACTTCTTTGTTAAAAAGATAGAAAGCCGAGGGCTTTTCTTGATGCTCCTCTCACATTTTAGAGTTCTTTGTTGCAGAGGAGTGAGTAGAAATGCAAAGCATGTTCTGTGCTTAATGGATGGCCCTTACTGACATCCAAAAACATGCAGAAAACTCAAAGCAACCAGATTACCTCTTGAACTGCAGGACAATTACTGTCAACTACCTTTGACATTGCAACATGTGTTTTGTTCTTTTCAGTCTTCTAGTTCCTTGGGTAAATAGGTTGCAAATATATGAGATTTGACCTGATCCAAAATGCTCCTATCATTAGAGAACAGCAATACATAAATGCAGGCAGATCTGCACTCTTGCAGAACTAATACATACATATTGTTTTGAATTTGTTCTTGTTTGAATTTCATATACCAAATCAAAGCAGTAAACTTCTGAGTTATATTGCATTTTTTTTATCATGATGATGGATTTTAAACTGATTTTCCTACCAGTGACCAGTTCCTCATGATATAAAGTTAGTCAACAGGTCTTAAGACAAGCTCCAACAATGCTTCTTGAATTGCTATTAATTTTAAGCAGTCACAGGATTTACAAGGTTTATAGTCTGATTAAATATGTGAACTGTCTATTAGTGCAGCAGGCATAATAGAGCATTGACCCTGACAGACTAAAACTAACATCGTCAACACAACAGACACCTGATTCATATAGTGTATTTCCCTGGAAACAAATGTCCTTTTATCAGCACTTCACATACAGGCAACAGAGGTTCTGTTGCATTCTTCTGAGTGTTTGCATGGTGATTTTCAGTCTACCGACCCTGGAAACTATCTTCTGTCTTTCACAATTGCTATCAGTTAAAGCTGGTTGAAAGTGAGTGGACATTATGTAAGGACAGTTATGGAAAAACTGCTCTCAAGAATATGAAAATCTGCTGAGGGATATGATATTAGGCTGGATCACCATTAACTAGATTACAAAAAAATTATTACAGTGAATCCTGGATGCCTAAATCAAACACCTTTTGTTTTGATAGTGTGCGTGTAAACAGCACACAGATGTTGCCTTCTTCCCTAAAACCAGAATTCACTGAGGGCAATGATTTCCTGAACAAAAAAACATTAACTGATCTTACAGGTGCTTCCTTTAATAGTTGCTGCATTTCTGAGACAGATAACGTGCAGAATGAGAGCTTGCTTAGAGCAAGATTTCTGACTTCATCAGCTTGCCGAACAGCTGAACAGCTTGCTGAACAGAAGTGGACTCTTTCTTCCCTACATGCTCTGTCTCCAGTGCCAAAAAGAAGAGATGTGGCTCTAAGTGGCCTCGCTACACCGAAGGCTCTCTACATTCTGCCTTCAAGACAGCTTTGTCCAGGCTACACTGCTAATTCACAGTGGGAAGCAGATCAGGTATGGTCAGTCTGACAAGCTTTGAACCACAGGCATAATCTGAGAATACTGCTGTTCTCCACAGGACTTGTGCAGCCTTAGAGACTGCGGATAATTTCTCACTCTTCCTCAGCCTTCACATGGTTTCACTGAGCTGCAGGTTGTATCACAGTTCCAGAGTGACTCTGATGCACTGAATGGACGAGACACTGGAAAACTATTTTCTGAATACACAGAGGTGGAGGAAGCATGCCATGCAGGGTATTTAAGCTTTGAAAGTGTAAGAAAATAGGGACTATTTATGTTATGCAGAACTGTCAGCAAATACACTTTGCATAGTTTTTCCCATTTCTGTGATGTATTTCCTACAACATGCAGTAGATGGCAGGAGCCAATCAAATAATTTCACTGCAATTTTTGTAGGAGGAAATAAGTTGGTCAGACTTACCTGTGTTAGATTCTCATGTTTAATTTAAAATAATTTTACAGCAGCCTTTTTCTGGTTTTGGATATTCTTAATGTGGATAATATTTCTCCGGTTGTAAGGTTTATTTCTTTTTTAATGTCACTTGTATTATTAAAAGATTAGTCTTCCAAAATTGTGTTGATATTTCAGATATTTTAATGAGCTCTGAGATTTACTAGACAAGTTTCATAAATTTCTTAACTTAAACTACACTTAAGGTTTTGGTTCTAAGACGTGAAATATTTACTTCCATGTTATTTGTATCTGATTGCATTAGTCATTCTACAAACAACAGAAGAGAAACATGCTTCAGGCATTAAAAACAAAGACAAAGAACATATCAGAATTATAGAGATCATAAGTCCAAATATCCAGTTGCAAAGGATAAACCCCCTTAAATTAACCCCTCCAACTTTAATAAAAAAGGAACTGTTTTGCTTTCTGACTATCAATCCAGATTGCTAAGGAAATACTTAATTTTTTTTTTAAGTGATGAGCAAGCTTGTAACTATGGGGAGTGTAACGGTCGATTCTCAGAATTATTACATCTTGCAATTCAAAGGGATCCAACAGAGAAACATAAACAATGATTATGAGAATTTCTTCTCTGAATTTGGCCTGGTCCAGCTGGCAGCCCAGGGACTGTGTGATACACTGAGCCCATCCCAGCTTCCTGGCAGGAGACAAGTGTGTGTTTGATAGAGTGTGCTCTTTGCCCAACCAGCCGAATGTATTGGCTTGTGCTTGCACAGGTCGGGGGCTTTAAGACTGAATTTTCATGGGAGAAGAGAGCGAGGCTGCAGCCCTGCCTGCCTCCTCTCACACAGGAGCACAGTGCTGCGCCTGCAACCCATGTGTGGCATGTGAAGCCGCCATCTGTCCTGTGCTGCTGGAAGAACTGAACTGTGTTGCCTTAAGATATCAGAGAATGGGTAGTTCATTGTGCAAGTGTGGAACCAGGCAGCAATTAAAATTAGTGTTACTTTAACTGAACCTGGAAGTCCCGTAATGCCATTATTTCCAGTTATCACTGTCTGGATTATCAGTTATCTCAGGTGTGACTCACGTAAACATCTGGCTAAAAGGAAGAGCTACCACCAGCCCTTTTTCAGTGAATAAACAAACGTTCTCATTGATGTGGATTACCTGGGGATTGACTGTTACTGTATATTTGTCAATGTAAGCTTAACTGATAAATCTAGTTTAACATGAAGGAGGAGTTATAAAGAAACAATTTCCACTTCAAAGTACAGCATTTTAAAACATACTTTCTGTTAAATGTACTTGTACCCTTGTAGATAAGCAAGACCACTCCATCAGCCTTCCTGGGCTTTGGCTGTCAGGGACTCAGACAGAGACTTTGCCTGTGCCCGTGTCCAGCTCTGACCCGTGCAGCTGCAGCCTGGGCTGAGGCTGCTGTGCAGGAGCTCTGTGAGGCAGAGCTGCGAGGAGCCTCACTGGGGGCATCTGCTTAGGCTCAGGCCCTTCCTCAGTCCCGGCCTGAGCCATGTTGTTGCTGTGTAGCCTGGCCATGTATCTTCCTGAGCCAGATTCACTTGAGGGTCTTTCCTAGTGAGACAGTGAAACGCAAATATAATTCTAATTACTGAAAGGATAGTTTCTTGTATCTAAAACTGACATAGTATCAGCAATTAAGCTGCTAGAAGTGCTTATCTTAGACTGGGTCTGCTAAATCTCCATGATAAACTGAGTAATCCTGGATTGCACTGTTTTCTCAACAGGATCCCAATACTGGTTTTGTTATTTTACTGGTCAACTGCTGAAGGCAGAAATGTATTTCATTTACATCGTCTCTGGTCAAAGAAGACACCTGTTTGCATTCACGTGCTATAAAGAAGTTATAATATACCTCATCAAAAGATGAATGCTTACTCCTCCTCTAGCTTTATCTGGGGAAGGGAGGAAAGAGGCATTTTGTTTAAACCCCATATTATAAACTTAATAGAGCTGCAATGTATTATTAGCATTAATAGCTTTAGCAAGAGAATGTAGAAGTTTTTGAAAGAGGAGAGAATGATTTATGGAACAGTTGATAACAACATGATACAGTGGAGTAGAACTGAGGCAGACCTCAAAAACCTCAGATACATAGCGATGGTATTTCTTCTGGGATGTGTAATCAGTGACAGTCACATTTATTATACTACTGAATTTCTGTTCATTTTTGAATGACGTATAAGCTCAGGAAGCCACTGGCCACTGCCTGGTACACTGAGTCATACAGGCAGGCATTGCACTGCTTAAAATATACTTCTCTCAGCTCTGCAGCTCCTCTGTTCTAATGAAGCTGTACAGGTCTCTGGCCATAGTACTCCAAAGCTTGTCCCTCAAAATCAAGTAAATGTATGCAGATTCCCTTGCAGTCTGTTCAAACATGGGAGCCATCTCCCCCTAAACCTCACGATTCCTCACAACGGATCTGTTGCAACTGTAAAAGTGGAATTTGGACCGTTATGATGGGACCACCTGTGAGACTGAGACACCATGAAGACTCAAAGCACCAAGTAGGCTTTTTGTTAACAACTAAAGTTCAAGCACTTACCAAACCTATTGGATAGATCTTCAGAATCCGATACTGTGAACCTGATGCCATTTTGGCTTGGAGGGCACTGTCTTGGTTCATATTTTCCAAGATTAAGATCACCTGGATTCAGAGCCTTTTGATGAAGAAGGCTGGAAATGAAGTGCACATCTTGTCCTGACCTCTAGCCCCTGGTGTATCACTGCTGTTTGTAGGCCTTTCAGCACAGACCAGGAGGAGTGTGGTCTAAAGCGTTACTTCTTCTTCTTCTTATAGGTGTAAGCCAGCTCATTTTGGCCCGACCAGATGGATGTTACCTATTTGCAGACTTGGTGCCAGTTACTTGCTTCCTTCTAATAATTGCAGACTTGGAACCGTTATCTCAGTTTTACAATTTTTATGCAACTATATAAAGCAACCAGATATTACAAAATCTTTTGTTTCCTGAGCTAAATGAAACAGTCTTGTGGCATGACTGGGTGTGAGGCAAAAATAACATGTCCCACAAATAGACCTCCATGTTACATATCCTCCCCAAAACACTTACACACGTATTTAATTTCCTTCCTTTGGCACTCTGTGAAATACCCTCTACTCCACAGTTTCTTCTGCCACCGCTTTCTCAAAACTACAGCTTGTCTGGATACAAGAGTTATTTTTAAAAAGCTTTTTCAAAGCACTTAGCTTCATAAAGCTCTAGTGGAAGTGGTGAGAATTTTTTAATGAGTCCTGAAGGCAGCCTAGACCCTGCACTGACCCAAACACCACATTTTTAACTGAACTTACATCCTTAGTCGAGCTGTGACCTCTCTCTCCACCCTGGACCTTCCTCACCTATACTCAGGCTCTCTCCATCTCTCCACTTTGATCTACCTACATAGTTACATCAATTTCAATTGCAAAACAATACTTACTAATTTAGCCAGATAGCTGCATTTTTTAATTGAACAACCTATAGTAACAGCATTGTGTCAGACTGACAGCATTTCTAACCTTACATTGTGAGATCTACAAGACAATCTTAACAATTTAGAAAGACGTTATTTTGGGGGTTTATGAATCATTAGGTAGGGCTCAGATTGTGTGAACTTGGGGGAAGAAAACAGAAGAAAGAAGGGCCATGTGCAATCTATTTGTATCACTGGTTATAGACAGATCTTTGTAGAAGTGAAACTAAAACTCACTACATTATTTTAAGATAAAAATTATTGCTGATTTAAAACAGTTCCTTAAATCTATGTCTACAAAACTGAAAGGCTAGTGGTCTGCTATTCACACAGAAAGAGGAGGAATAGAAGACTGACTATCTTCACTTTAGATATTTTTGTATTTCTAAACTATCATTAAAATGTCACAATCCCACTGCAGTCCTGTTCACTTCAGGATTTTCTCTCTTATCACAGCAGTCGGTAGGCTTGGGATCTTTGCTTTTCTTGCCATTGTGCACAATTTAACACCACCATCAGAGGAGGATAATGATTGCACATTACAGAAGGTTTTTGTGTTTTCAGCTTCACATGCCTGAGTGTAACTGAATCTGTTAGTGATTTAAATTATTCCCTTAACTTTTCAAGGTTTCAAAGAGCTTTCTGCTCTTCCTCCAGTAATAATTACAGACTGTGGTAAATGAGCTCACTTTCTCTGGGGGGACCGGAAAGGCCATATTTACAGACAAATGCAGGAGAGAAAGGACTGATAAATTTACGTTAAATTTTCATACCTCAGTGTTTTGACAGGTCACTGTCCAATTTCTAAATTGAAATCTATCATCGAATTGGTGCTAATTGGTCATATACAAGCCCCTAGCAGAGGCCAGAAGCTTAACAGGTTTGGAGAACAAACTTCTTTCATGCTCTTAAAGGTGATCTCTTCAGATCAGCGCAAAGGCTGAAGAAGACAGCATGTGGGGCCCTGCCATCCCAAGGGCCAACCAAATAACCTGGGGGAGAGCTGGGCAGACATATTCAGTGAAACTACATGCACCAATCTGAGATTCAAGCTAGCTTCCTTGGGAGCAGCTGGAAGAGGAGCCAGAATACTCGTAAGGAACCAGTAGGTATTTGCTTAAATGTTCCTCATGCCATTATCTCAGAAGACATTAGACACCCTTCTCAAACCCGAGGTGGCAGGGAGGGTCCAGAACACATCAGTACTCCTTCCTACAAGAATCATAGGTGTTGTCTTGATACATGAGACAGAAAACTCCTGGTTGCTTCTCTGCCCTTCAGAAGAAAATAATAAGTCCTCCCTACATCACAGGAATATGGCAGGGAAGCAGCAGCTCAAAAATCCTATTGTCTATTTCTGTGGCAGGGAAAGCCTGAGACTTTCCTGGTGGGGCATCCTGCAGATGCCAGAGCCTCTTCTGTCCTTTTCAAAGACTTGAAACACTTCCATCTTTGTCCGTGGCAGACGAGCACAGGAGAGCAGCAGAATATGAACAGTTTGCAGGAGGGTACTGTCCTGCAACTTGCTATCATAGCTGTATGAAGGCAGCAAAGTGCACCAGAGACCAGAGATACATGTATATTAGGGCAAAAGAATGCCACAGTGCATTTGAGAGCTTTCAGACCAGCAAAGGGATGTTTTGTGTCTGTGCACAAAAGGCTTTCTAGATGCAACAACTTAATTCTAAATGAGATAGTCTTGAAATTATCAGGAATTATTTTTAAAAGTTTAATATGAATGAGAACATGACCTCTGTACCTCTGTACCTTAGTTTGGACAGAGGCTCCTGATTCTGGACTCAGCTGTGGCCCAGTTTGGATCCATGAGCTCATGATGTTTTCTAACTCTGTGTTTGCTGGTAATTTTATGTGTGGTTTTTTTTTTTTTTTTTTTTTTTTTTTTTGGTGACTGTAAGACTGACTGCTTAGCTAGTGCTCAAAAGGCTTGTTCCCTGTGTTGTTAGGTTATCTTCCCTCCAAAACTGCCCCACCTACTTGCTTCCCAGGATTTCTTCTCATGTAAGCCTCTTTCTCTGTTCTCTCATTAGACAGGTCATTTCTGTAGCCGAACTCACCGTTGTCAAAAGACCTTTCCAGAGCTCATCTCCAGTTGTGGTATGATTAATTTATGGTGCAGGTTTACTTTCATTTATGTTTTATTTCCAATTCCAAACCCTAAGCAATCTCACACAAAACCTTTTAGCTGCCTAGTTTTATGCAAACCACCTCTGTTTGATTGCTGATTCAAAGTCATCCATTATCACTTAGATTATTCTTGGGGTGCCGGTTAATGGATGGAACCCTCCATTCCTTTGCAGCATTCACTGTCCACAGCTTAGACTGGGACTCCTCCACAATGAGTGCCTGACATATGGAGGTGAAGTGACCTCTAGTAAGTTGACATTTGTTTCCTGTAAGTTTAAACCCTGATTACTCAAAAAGCCCTTGCATTCTTTCCATCCTCATCAAACATTCCTCTCACATCAGATGAGTTAATTTGTTTCCATTAAAGATGAAAGCCCCAGCTATATGAGGATCTGGTTCAACAAACCCTTTTACTAGCATTTTTATATTAAATGGTTTTGATATAAATGCACTACAATAGATGCTCTCCTCTTTCTGCTGCCTCCACCTTATAGCAGCTTATCAAAATGGTACAGACCAACCTCTTGCTGTATATTTTTTTTCTCCCTGCTTCCTACTCACACAGAAATATGGGGCCATTTATTTTTTATGCATATATTTATGGAAACATATACTTTCTTAATTAGCTATTATTTTATTTTAAGAGGATGCCATCACTATAAAAATCATACTAAAATGTTAAAGTTGCCAGCTAGTATTGAAAGAATGAAAATTATTTATATCTCATCATTAGCAGTGTTTTGTTTTTCACTCATCTTGGGGTATGCATGCTGAAAATAGACCAGTAAGTTTCACTTCTGCTTAAGACTTTTTTATTCTTTTGCACTAGAACAAGGCCACTTTGAATAGGCTGCAAACACAGGAAATTATATTTGCAGTATATTTACTATGGAATTATGGAGTAAGAGCTGGTTCTGAAAGACTGTTCTGTATATTTTGAGTTTTACAAAACCAAAGACTTGGTATTCTATCAGAACACAGAGTTTTAAACCATCATCCAAAAGGCGTGGCTGGCTGCCTGTAGCTATTTTATTTCATCGTACCAGAGGAAGGAAAACAAAGGTAAAGTGAAATATATTTTAAAATTCTCTCTGACTTCTGGTATGTGTCTGTGTTGTGAGATTGAGTAACAACATGAGAAGTTCTACTACCTTTGGATGCTACTGAGTACAAACTTGTACTTCATTCAGAATAATCTATGCTTCAGTCCAAGTTGGTATTAATTATATCTTCAATTTTGCTTGCAAATGCTAAACCTTAGTGTATTGCGTTTGCATGGGGTGGCTTCTGTGGGAAGCTGCTAGAAGCTTACCCTGTGTCCGATAGAGACAACAGCAGCTGGCTCCAAGACAGACCCACCGCTGGCCAAGGCCAAGGTCATCAGCAATGGTGGTAATGCCTTTGTGATAGCATATTTAAGAAAAGGAATAAAAATACTGCTCAACATGGTAGTATTCAGAAGAGAGGAATGAGAAGATGTGAGCAAAACAACTCTGCAGGCAGCAGTGTCAGTGCAGAAGGAAGGGGAGCAGCTGCTCCAGGTACCAGAGCAGAGATTTCTCTGTGATGCAGACCCTGGTGAGGCTGCTGTTTGCCTGCAGCCCACGGGGGGTCCATGGTGGAGCAGAGATCCACCTGTAGCCCATGGAGGACCCTACACCGCAGCAGGTGGATGCCCAATGGAGGCTGTGACCCCATGGAGACCCCATGCTAGAGCAGGCACCCGGCAGGACCTGTGGACCCATGGAGAGAGGAGCCCAGGGTGAAGCAGGTTTGCTGGCAGGACTTGTGACCCATGCTGGAACAGTGTCTTCCTGAAGGACTTTGCCCCGTAGAAAGGACCCACACTTGAACAGTTCGTGAAGAACTGCACCCTGTGGGAAGTGTCATGCTGGAGAAGTTCATGGTGAACTGTCTGCTGTGGGAGGGACTCCACCCTGGAGCAGGGGAGGAGTGTGAGAAGTCCTCCCCTGAGGACGAAGTAGCAGCAGAGACAGTGTGTGATGAACTGACCACAACCTCTGTTCCATGTCCCCCTGTGCTGCTGCAGGCGACGAGGTAGAGAATTCAGGAGTAAAGTTAAGCCTGGGAAGAAGGGAGGGGTGGGGGAATGTGTCTTAAGATTTAGTTTTTATTTTCTCATTACGCTACTCCGATTTGATTGGTAATAAATTAAATTAATTTTCCCCAGTCAAGTCTGTTTTGCCTGTGACGGGAAGTGGTGAAGTGATTTATCTTTGTCCTTATCTTGACCCACGAGACTTTCGTTATATTTTCTCTCCCCTGTCCAGCTTCAGAGGAGGAGAAATAGAGTGGTTGTGGTGCATACCTGGCATCCAGCCAGGGTCAATCCACCACATTTTACTGTGTAATAGGGACTTATCCAGCCAAGTAAACCAAAATGGCAAAAATGGCTGCAAATTTTGGGCTATTGCAAATGGTTCATCAAATCTGTTTGTGTTGAAATGCATTTTTGACCTTAAGAAAAAGATGGGACATAGGCTGGTGTTGCAGATATAGATTTGATCTAAAACTAACTATGTAAGGGCCTCCTGGAGCAGCATCTCTTAGGTCTGCTGGCTGCTCTCTGTATGCTGTGAAGGGAAAATAATAGAGATCTGCAGGTAAGTGAGGGTGACTACTCTTGAAGTATTTTCCTGTGATTTGTTAATTTACTACATCATCTCACTTTTTCCCCTGCCTGTCCTGCAGCTGGCCTATTTTGAACCATCTCCATTCAATGATAGTCACCCTGCCCATGGAATCCAAGGAGCCAAACTAGCTTTAGAAGCTTCTTTGTAGTCGAAAAACTAAACCCTCTGGTGCTCTGAAACTTTAGCTTGGGCATATAAAAATAACAAAGAAGAGTAATACTGAAACAGATTTGTCCATGCACGAGCGGCCTTAATTCTTAGCAAGAGTGACAATCTTGCACAGCCTGTAAACCAGGGTTGGAAGTGCCTGAACACTTTTTCTATTAAAAAAAAAAAAAAAAAAAGTATATTTGCCTTTCCATATAAGGCTACCAGAATTGCAAGTTTCATTTATGCATCTTATGAACTATATGTTCATAAGCATATTTAATAAATTAGTTCTTAATAACCTTGCATAGAATGGAGGCATCACATGTCATATTAGGAGCTTTGTTGACATCGTGAAAGCAGACCAAAGAGATACTTAACACACCAGCAAACAGCAATGCAAAGGATCTGCCCCTGTTTGGTGTACTTTCAGCAAAGGCATCTTCCAGAAATACAGATCTGAGTGTTCTCAAGAACAGTCAGTTTTATATTCCCTGATATCTATTTTGCTGTGGAAGAAACTATTTCAAGTTTGAAAAGGAATTAGTAAGAACTGGTTCCAGTTGGTTGTTTGAAGCACACCTACCAAGACTGCAAGAATTCCAGATTTGCTCACATTGAAGAAACTTTCCTGTTTACAACCAGCTAAAGTTGTACATATGATGCTGAAGCTACAGTGACATGATTTTTCTGTAGAATACAAATAAGGGAGGAAATATGGATTTCTTTAGTAGGGTGATAAACAGATCAATACTACATGAAAGAGATATCGATGGGTATGAAATTTATGTAGTGAAGCATGCTCCTTTTATAATTTTGAAATTAACAGAATTTCACACTGTAACTTACATAGAGAGATTTTATTTAGAATAAACTGAAATTTTACAAGGATGGTCAGAAGAAAGCAGAGATTTAAAGCACAAACTGGTATGATACCAGCACTTCAAGGGAGAAATTATTAAGCTGGACATTTCACTAACAGAAGAGTGAGTGCTTATCCTAGTAGCACAGAGAAAATAAGTAACTGCTGACATACAAACTAGCCATCTGAGAAAATAAAAATGTAATCAAATGAGAAGTAGTACTTCATTCCACTTCGAAGGAGCATTCAGATAAGATATGCAACATGATATCCATAATTGCTTCTGAAAATAATACATAAAAAACTGATCTATAGTAATGCATACCTGCACAATCGTAGCAAAATCTGGATAGTGGGGCTTATTTTGAGTATGACAGAGAAATGTATTTATGGCTAATTGAATTATATTGTAAAATCGTGGAACTGACGGAACTATTGAATGCTGATTTCTGAGATAAAAATCAGAGTTTGCAAGGCAGGAAAAATGTAAGGTTCTGAGGACTGACAGGGAGCACCAACTCTCATGCAGAGTTTCAGACATCCAGTAAGATCTGCCAGTTCCAGCACAGCCTTTCCTTGTCAAGGTGTCCTCAGAATAATGAGGAAGCTGAGAGAAACTTCACTGAAAAAACTCAGCATGGCAGTACAAAATTCAGATTTACTACTATGTAGATCAGCAGAATAAATATGGATTTAACTTAGCAGGAGACCTCCAAATACTACAGGGTGCTTCAAAAAGATGGACCCAACATGTTACAGTTACACAAAAATTTGCAAACAGTTTAACGACTTACCAAGTTTTAGTAACCTTTTTAAAATTGCTCAGTGTTCCCTCCACCTGCTGCACGGTCTATGAGACTTTCACTCATGGGCAGTTTGTGGTTGCAGAGATACAGTAATTTCAAATTGGGTCCATCTTTTTGAAACTCCCTGTAGATGTGCACACGAAAATGTAGGAAAAAGAAGACACTGAAATCTTATCCTGGCAGATACACCAAACCTTTTAGTAAACACAGAACAAATACAAGTTTTTTTTCCAGGAGCTGCAGAATAAATACAGCCTGACTTCTCATGGATCTATATAGTTTGAATGTCTAAGTACTACCTCTTCTTCCCAGCAACAACCCTAGCTGCCCCCAAGCTCCAGAGACTGTCCAGCTTTAAGCCATTTGCTGACAAACAGAATGTGTAACAGTTCAGTTCTTCCTGCATGTCCCTCGATTTTCTCCTGCCTAGCACAAGACATGTAGAAACCTAATTATCCTTGGTACTTCCACCATTCTTTTGAATTTAGATATCAAACCTGGGTCCCAGCTTATATAATAATCAGTAGGAGATGAGTTAAAATGCAAAACAACAGCTTAGGGAAGGAGTTGAAAAAAGCCTTGGATCATCCTAGATACTGTAACATCAGCTGTTGTTCCAGTTGTTAATTGAAAACGTCAAGGATTACTGGGAACACAAGGAATAAGAATTGATTCCTCAGATTCCTGATGGTAGGAAAAGAAACAGCAGCCTACTTTGCAAATTTCTGAGATTCTTGGAACAGATTTAGGAACAGCAGTGAAAATGCTTACTATATAGCTGCATAACTATATGAAAAGCTATAATAAGTGGCAACGGTTTTTGTTTGCCTTTTTGCATTCTTGCCAAAGATCATTTTTCACTCCAAGGACATTACTGAGAAAGCTGACTATGAATGCTAAGGCCCTACAGCTACTGCTCAGAGGAAGAGGCAGAGTAGGGAAGAAAGAGTTTAACATAGTCAGTCGATGCCTTGGCTGTTACTCCTACAGAAATGTAAAGAATTTTGTAGTGGGATGCATACATCATCATATCACCCTTTTATAATGTTGCTTGATTGCCCAAGAACTTGTTCCAGTAAGTAGTTTTTATGTTGCTTACCTTCTAGTTATATTGAGGACTGTTACAACTCACATGAACTTTGCAAATGTCAAATACTATGTTAATAAATTATTATTCTACTGCCCATAGGTCAGTACTTGTGAATTTTTACAGCTGATTCAGTTTCTTACTTTTAACAACATTTAACTGAAGAAGTCTTTTATATTAGTCCTGAATTCCCAGAAAAGAAAAACATTCAGGATTTACCAGATGAGTCACCAGTGAACATGAAGGAAGTTCATGACTGATTAACATTATACAATAGAGAGTAACCTGTATTTAAAACTTCAGCTACTAGTAGATTGTGTTAATGAAGGACTCTGATACCTGAGTTGATAAAGGACTGGTACCAGGCAGATTTTGTAGAGGTGATATATGTACTTTCAGATGTCTTGGCATGTATCACAGAGCTAAGTTTTGTATTTCAAGAGCTGGAATTTGACATTGCAATTGTACAGGTGTTAGTAAATCATTGGTGTCATCTTCAGAGAGAAGTAAAGATGACAGCCACCATTGGATGAGAAACAGCTTACTTTACATTATATACAGTGAATGCAAACTGCATTGGAAACTGATTAAGTGGTGCAGGTGGTACTTCTCACTCTCCTTTTTTGCAAAGAATGGTAAATCTATTGGGGAAATGCCATGAGATATTCAACTCTATAATATCAGCAACTAGAGCAGGCTAATCATGTACCCTGTATAACAAAGCTAAAAAGCTGTTTGGAACATCCTGAGTCTCACTTCCCATCAGATCTGAAACCACCCTTTTCCTTCATAAATATCACAGAGAAAGACAAGGACAGATGTAATTAAAGCCACAGGTGAAGTTTCATTGCTGTTCCTCCCCACTTCGTAGCAGTCCTGGAGCGGGTTTCTCTGAGGAAAGCCTGAAACAAGATATGCCTGGCTGGCCTCTTGCCTTTCCAAGTGGCTTGCGGATTGCTTCTGTGCACTAGGATTTTCATTTCACAAATTCTGAGGATGTGTCTTTCCATTGCTAACCCTGTGACAACGTGACTGAAGTAGTGCCACTGCTCCTGCTGCCCTGGTAGCAGGCTAGTGGCGTCTGATTGAAACAGGTCACCCTCTCCTGGCTGCTACTGAGCGCGCTGGGCCAGCATTGAAGAAGCTCTGTTGATTTCAAGTGGCAGGCACCTTTCCCCAGGTATGAGGGAAACAGGAGTATATTTTGAGAGACACTACAGAAGCGTGCTATAATAATTTGTGCTAAAAAGGAAATGCTTTGAATGGCCAAGAGTGGGTAGATATTTTGAAATGGACTTGGTTAAGCTATTGCAAATCTGCAAATAAAACTGGGCCCAGAAAGAGAGTAGTTCAAAATAATGTCAGATTAGGAGAGGTAGCTGCTTTTTACTAAATGAGTTTCTATTAAAAAAGTAATTGTTGTCTGTTTTTTGTTGCTTTCCTGCAGAGAAGAAAACATGGCAGTGTATGGCACAAAGCAAAAAACATTTCTAGACTGAGCTGAAGGTTTGATTGCAAGCTTTGTGCAGCTGATTGGCACAGACAAGCAAAACATGCTCAGTGCTGTTTGGATAAAAAACATGCAATTGATGATTTACAATCCAGATTCAGTGTCTCAGCACAATTTACTTGGCTTGCAACCTCATCCCGAACATTTCCTCCCTGAAGACCCTTTGGATGTGGGCATATGCCCCACTTTATGCTATAGAGAGGGGCACTCACTTGGCAAAACTACACAAGAACACGGATGTGAAGGCTGGTCATATGAATATGGTATATCTGTACTATGTTTAGTCTCCTGGAGATGTCCATGCCATGGACAGACTGGCTTTTAGCCAGTGATGGGAGAGCTTTGCATTGATTTTCATTGGTAGAGGCTAATAATTTCTCTGTTTCACTGTCTGGATGTATAGTGTGAGTTTACATTTGGTTTTGGGTTTCAGCTCTCCTGGCAGCCCAACTGCAGGCATGTATTTAGTTATTTGTGGGGGGAAAAGGAGAAATCAAAGCTGGCTGGACAAGCTGGTAGCTAAAATGGTCCCTTCTGTGCTGCTGGCTGTAAGAACTAGTGTGTCTCGACTATTGCACTGCTTGGGCATAAGATGTGCCTCTGAAGAACAGGAACAATGACTGAATTTGAGCCTCCTCAGCTGATGGACATTCATGTCTTACACATACGATGATTTAGTCTGATTTTTGGAATGATCTCAAAAAATGCCAAATCTTTGGGGCACCGTGGAGAGTGAATTGCTGTCTTGCCTCTGAAGCTAGTTATGTCAAATGACAGGTGAGGTTCTCTGTGGGGGGCAAAGTTAGACTCCTGTAATTCCTGCTGTGTCTAGAAGCCTACAATCTCAATTATTTTATTTCTGTGTTGTTGATGGCTATGAGGGTGCTCTGTGTGGGTGCAGGAAGATTTCAGTTGCCTTTACGTCCATAGATATAAATAAGCACTGCTTTGGGGATGCTGTCACCCACTCTGAGTTTCCCACAGACCTGCAGGAACAGGGAATTGCTGTAATACTGTCTTGTCTCACTTTACTCACTTTGCTGGTGAAGATTTAGCAGGCCAGGCTTACACAGGTTGTGGAGACCTTTTACACAGAAAACATTGTTGTGCGTTCCTTTTCCATCCATCATTGTGGTTCCACCAAAGATGAGCTGCAGCTGTCAGCAGGTCCCAAAGCTGTAAGAGTAACCATTTCCACCCATTCCAAGTCTCAGCATGGAAAAGTTTAGAGCAGCAGTGTGGTCTCCTAGACTTACAGTGATGTCTGAGAGACATGGATTGATTTTCCAGCTTTGTTTTCAATTGGGGCAAAATCTGTCTGTGAGATTTTGAACCTACTCCATGTGTCAAATACTTTTCTTACAACACTTGAAAACCTGGCACTAGCATAATGGGATGTCTGCCTGATAAAGAACTGTATTTCTGTCCTGCTTTTTGTATTTTTAGGCATATATGACATCTTATCTAATTTGTATGAAGGCCCCCGCATGCTCAGCTGAAGTAAGACATGAGCACACATTTACCTGGTGATTCCCACTCAGCAGGAGGAAATTCATATTCCTCCACTGGGCACCACTGTGTCACCCACCTGCCCATGCTCAGTGTGTCACTCAGAGGTGTGTTGCATCTGACACTGGTGACTGGTGGCCAGGGAACTAGCATGTACAGCAAAAAGATGGCTCTTGGTACCCTGCTGACACTGTGATTTAGTGTACTGGAGATACAGGGTGTAATTTTGCTATATTTGCTTTCTATATGGTGAATGTGGCAATAGGATTGTAATGATTGTTCTATGCCTAACTAATTCTCATCTCCACATGTCAGCAGCCTATCTTTTGCCATTCTGACAAAACCCAGAATCATTATTTCCAGAACTTTGTCAAATGTGTTTCTTAAGGGTGAATAACTTGCTGTCATTCACCCTTCCAATTTGTGCCTGTTTGCACAATTAAAAAAAATGTATCCAGACATTTGTGCTAGAAAATAATATGCTGAACAAATCGAAGATTGCCTGGACTGACATATATTGCTTGAGAAATCTCTGCTGACAGAGTTTTCTGTGTATGTATCAGGAATCTTGGCTCTCTGTTGTAGTACTGTCTGCCTCATCCCAGTCCCTTGCTCCAACTTTTTCAAGTTAAAGGCCTCAGAAATGCTAAAACTGAGCAGTCTACAAGATATTAGAGGCAGAACAGTCTAGAAATGCTAGCCAAGTAATTGTAAAAAAATCTTTGTGTATTTTATTGAAAATCCACATCAAATTCATATCCCTTGTCCTTGCCTTCAAGGCTGTAAACAACTCTGCCCACACGTTTCTGCCCACAAGTCCACTTGCTGTTTTTGCCAATCTTGTCTCTCAACAGCTCCTTTTTTGTCTCTCTCACACAGGACTTTGTGCTGGGATTCCTCCCTGCCCCAGGGCTTCCAACATCTGTGATGTCTGTGTGTATATATACATAATTTACATACTGTTATATTGTATATATTTATGTATTATCATATGCATATATAAAATGTGATCTCCCTTTCAACCTTTCCTTAAAACTGACATCTTTCCCCAAAGGCAAAAGCTCCATTGCTCCCTTCACTTCCTTTGTGATACAAGAATTTATCCCTGAATGAGAACTTTGTGTGTGTGTTTTGTGACTCTGGAGAAAGGATTGCATCTATATTTTCTAAACTATCATATTTGCCTAAAGTGTCATGTATACGATAAGGTGTAATAACAGATGCACAGTACCTGAACTTGGAAGGGCAACTAGTAGTAGCCTGAAGCTAAAAACCAAACTGCTTAGGCTACCTGTAAGGGAAAGTCCTTAACTGATGTTTCAAAGCCATATGTAACATTTTGGCAGCACAGAGAACATGCTGGCAAGTACTCCAGGAGGAACTGATAGAATAAGAAACTTGAGTGCAAGACTCCGTGGCATGCTTTTCCAGTGACAGGCTGATGATGCCAATCCTGACGGTGTGTACTGGAAAGGAGACTACCAAGAGGTCATCTACATGGTATCAGCATTTCCCCACATACACTTCTGGTATGAGACTGGAAGAACTGCTGAGTGGCAATTAGTTATTCCTCCGTTGTGTGGGGTTTCCCATTGCAAGAACCTTTGTTTATAAAGTTCTTCCTGAGTGCTTTTACCTGATGCTAAAAGTAACACACAAACTGACCAAGAGATTATTTCTTAGGAAGTACTTCCTCTCACTAATCTTTCCTCTTCCAGTTTGGTAACACTTGAAATATAATTATCCTCACTTTTTGAACTATACAGTCCTTTGTCTTTAGGACTTGAAAAAGCCATTGCTTTTTCATTTGTATAAGCCTCTTAAAGGCAGTGATAAAAATGACAGTAAAGACAGAAGTTAGACAGGAGACTGAAGAACCAGTGAAATAGCTGACATGTATCTGATCTTGCAACATGAAGTACAAGGGGGTCAGGATGACAGTCTCCCTTTAAGGGCCTTGATAAGTGCTCCAAACACTGTGTTAGAGAGGATATTGTGGTTTGAGCTTTTCTAGAACTGTAATCAGTTTTATTTTTTTTGTGAAATTAAAACCATGTGGAAATTTGGAGCTGAGGTTCTTTGCATCAGTGTCCTGAAAATTTTTGGTAGGCTATCTTAAAATTACAGCTTGGGTTTGGTCCCTTTAATTTATGTTTCTCCCCTGCCATTGTGCTTTACTACAGTTTCATGAGGAGATCTGTGCATATGCAATCTTCGTTATAATGTCAATTTTCCATGCAAAACAATTTTAGACTTGCAAAGCGAAGCATCTTTGAAAATATAAGATTAAATCAACACATTCTTCTTCTAGAATATGTCTCCTTCTGCTGTCCCTATTGACTCTGAAGATCTCTTGCTTTTAAATTATGTGTGAAGTATGCTCTGACCCCGTGGGGAAAGATGTACATCCCTGTGGAGCTTCAGTGAGTCATTGTCAAGAAAAACTGTGCAGAGGTCTCCCGAAAACTTGACATCTGTTTTTGTACAAGGTAGAGAAATTAGGATGAACTGAAAATGTTAGTGTGAGAAAACACATCATTAAAGTTGTTTCCTTCTTTTGGGGAAGTTAGAAGGAATTCTGGGATAGGTAAAATGATCTTCTGCAGTGTCTGCAGAGGACATTATGCAGCAGTGAATGCTGCATTTCTGGCACAGGGTGGTTTCTGCAGCGATGTAATGCTCTGCAGCTTGGCCCAGTCCAGCCACTCTCGTGCACATTGCAGTAGTTGTGTTATGTAGCAAGGAAAGGGCTCAGATTTGTACCTGTTGGTTCTCTGCCCCTTGCATTCAAATGGGATGTTTCCTCTTCCACTGTGGCTTAAGAACAGTTTAACTTAAATAAGCTGTCACGTGTACCAAAAGGCAGTAAAGTAGGAAGTGTAAAGAATTGTTATCTAACAACAAGCAAGCTGCTGAACTGGCACATTGGGAAGGTTGATTCCCTTACATGTGCCAAGAAGGAGAATGAATAATCCTTCAAAGTACTAAACAATAGTATTAAATTATTTGAAAGGATTTCATTTTCTGCAAAACCAGACAACCCACACCCCACTTGATCCGAGACATCAGGTGTATCAGTTTCTGCAAGGGTAGTCAGGAAAAATTGAAATTTGACAGGGGCAGTGTCTCTTTCCTGGAGATTTACACTACCTCTTAAGGTGTAAATTTGCCTCCAGTTGGTGGGTGGAAACAAACTAGTGGAGCTGAGCATAAGTACTCTCACCAAGAGGTGTTCACAGTCTGAAAAGGTGATACCTAGGAGCAGATACTAATGTATGTATTTCACCATGGTCCAAAGCAGAAAGCAGCCTGCCAAAGGATGCATGGCTTGTTGTATTGTTCTGGAAATAGTAATGGAAAAATATACAGATTCTCATAGGAACATTAGATTTCTTTTTGTCTTATTCCCTGAGCTAATCAGCAATTTCCTGGAAGGCTCCATGTTTCAGTGACATTTCTGTGCCTAACCGAATATCTCCTTAGGGCCCGCCTTTGGGGAAAGGATAAACATTGGATTGTAAAGTTCCTTTGTATACTTCATAGATGGTGTTTCCTTGCCAGCATTTGACAAGTTAGACAGAGGTGGCAGATGGAGTGAGCCATTTCAGAGTGGCACAGAGTCTGTCCACTCAAAAACTGCAAGACTCAGTGGTGGTAGATTTTACATTTTGATATAGACAGATGGATAACCCACATGATTCTACTCTTTTACTATGTGGTTACAGACAGTAATGCACTATACCTCTGTTTTCCAGCTGTGCAGTGGACTCTTTTGTACTTTATCAGCTGGTTGTGAACTGTATTATAATTAATTCTTTGTGTGAAGAACTTTGAGGATCTCTTGGAACAACTGAAGTATTAGAAGTATTAGAAGTACTTATGTGAGTTACTCGAGCACACCATTGAACTGCCAGTTTGGTCATTAGCTGTGGTCTATGCCTAATGTTTTTGAGAACAAGATATAATCATAGAATCATTTTTGTTGGAAGATACCCTCAGGATTATTGAGTCCAACCATAACCTAACTGTGGCACTAATCCACATCCCTAAGAACCTCATCCATGTGTCTTTTAAACATCTCCAGGGATGGTGACTCGACCACTTCCCTGGGCAGCCTGTTCCAATGCTGACAACCCTTTCTGTCACAGATTTTTTCCCTAATATCCGATCTGAACCTTCCCTGGTGCAACTTGAGGCCATTTCCTCTCATCCTATCTCTTGGTACATGGGAGAAGAGATCAACACCAACCTCACTACAACATCCTTTGAAGTTGTTGTAGAGAGTGGTAAGGTCTCCCCTCAGCCTCCTTTTCTCCAGGCTAAACAGCTCCAGTTCCCTCAGCTCCTCCTCATCAGACTTGTGCTCCAGACCCCTCACTAGCTTTGTCACCTTTCTCTGAATTCTCTCCAGCACCTCAACGTTTTTCCTGTAATGAGGGGCCCAAAACTGAACACAGGATTCGAGGTGAGGCCTCACCAGCACCGCGTACAAGGGGATGATAACTTCCCTAGTCCTGCTGGTCACACTATTCTTGATGTGCACCAGGATGCTGTTGGCCTTTTTGGCCACCTGAGTACATCACTGGCTCATGTTCAGCCAGCTGTCAACCAACACCTCCAGGTCCTTTTCTGCCAAGCATCTTTGCAGCCACTCTTCTCCAAACCTGTAGCATTGCATGGGATCCCTGTTAAAGGAGAGTGGAGAATGATGTGAGAACTGCACAATTCTCTTGCTCAAAAGATGACTGGAAATTATTTAGTGAGTTGATGAATGGTATTGTCAGCTTGCCTTTATGCTGATGTGCCTTAAAGCATTCACTTTCACTACTCCTTTCTCTCTTTCATCAGTTTTTTCTATAATCAACACTGTCTTCAATATATTTCCTGTTTCTTACTTCAAATGTCAGTCCATTTGCCTATTAATTCCTGACTCTGAGGTGAACGGGAGGTGTTTCAGTTATGAAGTCAAGATGCTCTGGTGTAGTGGGTTTGCTGACTTGGTCAGAAAGCCTGGATTTTTGTGACTTAAGAGCTGTGGCTATGCAGTCAGTTCAACCTAGCACAGACCCATGCTTATCACAGAGAGTGGTAATCCCCCATCTTCTCTGCTTCTGTAAGTATTCCTCTGTTCCCCCTGGTAAGGCACTAGCATTTGTGTGGCCAGATAAACTAAATTAGGAAAGTCATCCAGTTAAATTATCTTCCCTCTTCCCCTTCTTCCACCCTCCCCTCACTCTTCTGTTCGTTTTCCCTCTTCCCTCATTTTTCTTTGCCATGACTTTCTTTGTTCTTTCTTTTTCTGCCAGACCCGTTAACTGATCTAGCTCACCGTGTACCTGAATGGGCTCTTATACCTAGACAAGGTACGTAGTGGGAGTATTTAGTGTTATGGAGGTGGGCAGAATCACCCCATTCACCATTGTCATGGATTTAGCTTACATTAATGTGACTATGTAATCACAGACAGAATGGCTATGGGACTTTTCCATCCCTGATATCTACAGAAGAAGCAGGAAGCTCTAGGAAGTGCTGTCACTGGGGACAGGAATCAAGAGGCTCTTGCTTTTGAAACCTGGGAGATCCAGGACTTTCCAGGATGCTGTGGAATATACTTATTGATTTAGCTCTGATTTTTGTCAAACTGCAAAGGCAAGCCTGAAAGGAGCATCCCTAGACACAGCTGGGATGATTGTGATGGTATGAGGGTGAGTAGTCATTTTGAAACCTGACAATTTAATGTATCCTGTGTGCATTGACAGGCTTCTTCAGATTTTCAACTGGAAACGTAAAGTTGCTACCTTCTAGGACAAAATAATGACAAAGGCACATGCTGCACAGCAGAACATTAAATGGTGCCTATAAGACTGGGTTGGAGCCTAATCATAGCTTTGAAGGATGACACTGAGGATCTTAGCCTTCTCACTGCCTTTTTTTGCTTTAGGATTATTTATTAAATTTTTAGTGCAGTGTGGGTAGGTGTGCCTATGTTGTCAAAGGAGTAATCAAGGACTGAGGAAAAATGAGGGGACTACCACAACAGTCATTAAGGAAAACTGTGAATAATAACAGATCTTCTTGCCATCGAAATGCTGAAACCTTTCATGACTGTAAACTGTAGCACCCAGGGGAGAAACTGATGAAATAATTAAGAGCTAAGCATGTTGAAGGTTTTTACATACCAGAATGATATGTATATACTGCTCAAAAGACTAGAACAATTTCCAGAGTAGGAAAGACATAGAGGAGAAGCTAGACTCAATTAAGAAGAGTAATACTTGGGCTGGCTGTCTTTCCTGATGAGCTCTGCTGTGTTGTAAGCAGCCTTTGAATGGAAGCATTGTTCCTTATACATGGGACTTTGAAAGCTTCAGTGGTCTGGAGGGATCAATTTGAAATGTACAAGAGAGAACAATCCCACAGTAGCAGGAAGCTAAAACACATCGGGAAATGACGGTTTTCTCATTTTCTGAAATAACAAGCTGCCCACAAATTTTGGAACAGATTGTTAAATGATCCCTAATAAAGTAGTTGCTTCTATAGCTAGTCATTTTACTCACCTATTCGTGATAGAGGCATGCAGAAATCAAATTCTCAGTTATACGTCTTAATTTTTCTCAGCTAGCACACAGAAACTTAGGTTTTCGCCTCAGAACTACTGTTGCTACAAGAACTGTAATGACAGGGAGAAGTCTAACATTTGGGGTATTAATCTCCAAATATTTAAGTGGATTTTTTTTTAAAGACATACATCTAACCTTCCCCACTTCCTCTTGTTCCCCAGCCATAGCATTTATATTCTGTAATTGGAAACAAATACTTGAAATTCTACATAATGCTTCAAGAACTAATTGACCTGACACTCTGGACTTCCCGTGTGCTTTGCCGAGCTATGCTTTTGAATAATTTACCAAAAGAATGGTAATAAACCATAAAATATTAATCAGGCTTTCTACAGAACATAAGTTGGAGGGTTTTATTTAAGTTGCAAGTGTGTTAATTTCTCAGACAATCAGCGTAACTCTGTCAACATGATCGAATCTGGTTTGTGAGTCTGCTGTCTTTCATCTCAAAGAGGCTTTTGGCTGATGGAGTATATTACAGCATTTCAGTATTAACATTCCTTCTGCTCCACTGGGATGGATCCTGTCATGTCTGAATATAAATTGTTGAGTCTACTAATGTAAATATAAGAACATAAAACCAGTCATACCTGGTCAGATCAATAGTCCATGTAATTCAATATCCTGTCTTCAACAGTGGTCACAAATAAGTCCTCTTTGGGCCCAAAGACAAGGCCAGTGAGCTTGGAGGCAGTAGGTGGCTGAGCAGCATAAATGTTTTACAGCAGTAAATTTAAAAAATTCTTTGTTCTATTTAGAGAACTATTTTTGGTAGGGGAGTTTGGCATATTTTAATGTGTTTTCTTATTCAGGAAAAAAATGTTTTAATTGTATTCCCAAATGAACGGATCATTGAAAACCTGTACAAATGGTAGTTTACTGGAATGTCCACCTTTAATTCTTCAATACACAAACTGCTCCCAATTTTTAGAGAGATAGTAGCCAACTTAAGTGTTTTGAAATAGAGACTGGGTGCTAAGAGCATTTTTGGACAAATCAGTGAATATCGGCTATCAGAAAAAAGTGCCTTGCAATCCCAGCCCCTGAGCAGTCTAGTTTTGTTCAAAAGTATTAAAGATAGATTGTCTTTCTGAATTAACTTTTTGTATGAATTCCTAAGAACAACTATGGTAAGCAGATTGCTTGTATACGTTCAGTTAAAAGATATTAAAATCAAAAAAGTCTGACCAACCCTTTGTCTTCCACTTATCTTGTGAAATTTTGAGAATGGCACCTGTTTATTCTCTTTCACAGCAAGATAACTGATTCTATGGGTGGCAGGCATCACAACCTCAAAAATTACTACTTTGTTTAGGAGGCTGAATCAACAATCCTTAGTAGGCATCTCCTAGGACTCTTAAAATCAAATTATTCTGAAGAATGTTGAAAGTAATTCTGGTTCTATTTACTTAATCCATGTCCTTTCTGCATGTTCGCTTTCACCTTTTGTTTTTGGACAGGCAGATACATTTCTTGTGTTCTGTTCCCTGCCTATTCTTTCTCAGATCCAATAGGAACAGAGCTATAGCAGCAACATTACACTGATTCTGAGCATAAAACTTATAATCAATCAAATTTTTATGTATTTTCATACAAGTAGTCTGAAAGCTCATCTTCTCTAACAGTATGTGTATGGGTACATCAGGAGAGGTGGTGAGAGTTTGAAGTCCCAGTATTCTGTGTGTGATGCCCTATTCTAGGCTGCTTAATATTAGCTGAAATCATCATGATCTCACAGCTTTCAGTTGCCCTGAAGAGATGAGCAGGTGACTCTGGCTGAAGTTAGATAAGACAGTAATGAAGCTACAGAGAAGGAGTGCTCAGATGAAAATGCTCTTCTCCAATAACAATCACTCCCATTGAATGCAAGCCTTAGGGTCCTCTTAGCCTGTGCTGCACAATCAATAGCTGCAGAGGTGAAAAATGTTAATTATCATCTGTGGCTGGCAAGGAGATTGTGCTGGATCCTAATAATGCAAAACTGGCCAGTGTGACTGATGTCGTTCTAAGGTACAGACTGGAACCATTCTAAGTGTTCATATATAGGAGTAATTCATCATGGTATGAAATGGAAAGACTAAAAAGGGCACAAATCTCTGAATATGCAAAAATTTGCAAGAGGGAAAGACTGATTAATTGGACTGTATATCCATTACAATTGGGATAAAAAATAATTATGATGGAAGAACCAGCTTAGAGGGATCTTAGTGATGTAGCTTCTGAAGGATCAGTTCTGAGACCAGTCCAATTTACAGTTTTCTTTATGATACTGACACAAAACCAAAATTATGGTCATGAAACTTACTGGTGGCCCAAAGCAGGCAGATACCATCAGATGACAAACTGGGATATGCTACAGAAAGAACCAAAAGATCTTAAGGATCTGAGCCTGTGGAACACACTGGTTTTTAATATTTCAAAATATTAAGATCATGTATAAAATTAATAAACAGAAATTTTGTGACACGGTTGGAGTTCATCAGTTGGAAATGACAAAGGCAGAGAAAGACACAGGGTATCTGTGAGCTATCAGTGTAACAGAATCATAAAGAAAGTGCAGTCTTAGGACTTGTATCAAGCAAGTGAAGGAAGAAATAAAGTACTAGTAGTAAGGTACAAGGCATGACTATGGACTTAAGAGCAAGCATGTTCAAGAGACAAGAATTAAAGTAGGACAGATGATGATGAGAATGGAGAGTCTGCCTGGTTTAGCCTTGGAAAGCCAAGCGTGAGAGGGCAGAAGTTCTGAAAACCCACAGTAGAGTCTGAGGAAGGCAGAAACGAAAGAAGGAGAGGTCTTCCAGTTAAAGGGCAATTTTGGCTTTAGAGTAGATCATACAAACTTGCCAAGAAAAACTGATGTTCCTTCTAATTTCCAGACTTCTGACAATCAGAGCACTGACATTCTGAGACAGGCTTTCAAATGGACTTGTAGGACAAGGAACACAAATGATTTGACAATGGACTTCAAGCTGTTTAGGAGAAGGCTGTATTCTATGATTCTTGCAATAACAGCAATCATTAACAGACTCTTTATCCCCTAGCTGACATTAAAAGATCAAATGAGTATTTTCAGCAGCAGTAGAACTGATGAAACCTGGTTTCCCATAGGTTTTTGTCTTGGGGTAGGACTCTCCTGTAGACCCTTTGATGTCTGAAAAGAGGCTACTTGCTGCCTCTCTCCAGTAGGGGCATTCCTGCATTTCTCCACCTGGCTGCCTAGTTTCACAACACAAGTAAGCACACTATATCCTCTGATGAATAGGGATAAAACTGGCTAGCAGTGTTTTGGAAGAGATGTGTAATAGTATGAAGACATTGACTCATTTCCTTTGAAAAACAGGCCAAAAAACCAAAGCTGTTAGGGGAATAGATTTCTTATGTTAGGGATGGTTCAGCTGGAAGGCTTAAGCATCACCAGATTCAGTTTGCTTTCCAGTAGAATAAACACCTCACTGCTCTGACAGACTCTCTGGTAATGGGAAATTGTGTAAGCAGCCTACTGCTCCTCACTGGAGTCCTTGGTCTGTCAACTTGGTTTGCTCTTCAGATTCATAGGACTTCATTTACAAGCAAAGGCTCATGAATGAAGCTGCCCAGAAGCTGGCTGCATGTTTATTCTGAAGAGCTCCTTAAAAAACCTGATTTTGGGGTTTATCTTCTCTTAGTTCCCTTTAATTTACAAATGACTGGCTGCAATTTATGTTCACGTGGTCCTAGATTAAATCCCAGAAAAAGGCTGGTTGTGATTTTTTGTGCTTTTAAATGAAGCCTGTTATTTTTCAGATTTCCTGGACTTTACACCAAGCAAAGCAGATGGAGAAAACATTATCTGAAAAGCACTGACATCCAGCACAGACTCTGAAATGTTGAATCCTGAAGACATTTGCATTTGTGCCTTTTCAGTTTGCTGCCTAACCTGTCTTCCTGCCTCCTTATTCCTATGGTGAGCACTCTCAACTGGAGACTCCTGAATGTATGACTGTTATGGGAGAGAGAGAACGAGGAAGCAAGGAGAGGTTAAAGGAAGTGTTTGAAGGGACCTAAATTTATTCTTTTGTTGGTGTAACTGTGGAATGTAGGAGTGGTCTATGAGAGTCAAATTATAACCGAATGAACGTAGCTGGAAAAAAAATGGGTTTAGTAGGAATCGTTGTGAATACAGGCTATATGTTCCTGGTTTGGAGATTACAGTGACCTCATTGCTGTAACAGCTTAGTTCTGAGGACAATAAGAAATACTATTTAATATGCACTCAAACCAATATAACCAGTTTCAATTCAACCAATATTAATGTTTATTATTGCATGTTCTGTTTACACAGTAGTCCAAACAATTTTTAGATGCTAAGCAGCAACAACAAGCCTTTTAATTATTATTTTCTGTCATTCACTGAGAATTATGTTCACTGAGAATTATGTTCACTGAGAATCATGCTGGAATGCAGAAGTCTAGTTGTAGAAAACCTTCTAGGAAATACTGAAAAATACTTTACAGACATGACAGACTACACTGGTTCCAGTTGTCGGAGTCTGATGCTCTTTGAATGTCTCTAGCTAAGGCCTCCTCAAGCTCCTTATTTCTAGTACCTTTAATAACAGCTCCAGCTCTTGAATCAGCTTGTATCCACATTCCATCCTTGCATATCAGCTCCCCCAGAAATGTGTTTTAATCAAAGCCTCTTCTCAGAAAGAAAAAAAAAAAATTGGTCATTTTTCTTTCAAAGATAATTGCCTACATGTGGGCTGTAAAATGTCACATTACCATACAAAGACCCTTTAAAAAAACACTGAGCCCTGTTGGAAGCACATTCTGTTAGGGTATTCAACTGTCTTCTGTATTTAATAACATTTAAACCTAATTCTGGGAGTCTGAAAATGCTTTAGCAGTGTCCAACTTATAAGCCCTGTCTTGAGGTGGAAACAGAACACCCTTGTCAGGAGTACTTTGTCCCTGCCTTGCAGCTGAGAAGCCTGAGATATGTCGAAACTAAATGGCTTGGTCAAAGTGCTGTGACAGCGCTGGGCAGACAGATTTGGGATATTGCCTGCAAATTCTGTGGTTTTATTGAAAAGACATTCCTTTCTGCTGATTTCTAAGCATTTCTCTGGCTTTCTAGAAGGACTGTGTATGGAAATAAACTATTCTTTTCAAGTTCATTCCTGCCACTGGGCATTACCCACTGCCAGAACCTTCCTGGTCACATAATTATTCCCACAACTGCCATCAGCGTGTTGCAGAGGATTATGCAGCAGGAGCAGATGAACTGCTAAACAGACCCTGTTTTCCTTATAAATAGTATCAGTAAGGAAGAAGGACAAGGAGTAAAACAGAGGAGTATCATGGAAAGAGGCACAGCTGCTCCTGAGCTCAAATGTCTTTTGCTGGTTTTGAGTTCATGGCTACAATGCTGTAAATGGAGTTCAGAATTGGAATTAACTCTCCAGAGCCGTAAAAGAACATTAATTAGAGCTCCTTTGTAATAAAATGGGTTCTCCTCATCCATTTTAAAACTGAATGAGTGAAACTCCAGAAAAAGGAATGAAGAAAATAATCCCTTCTTTGGCAGACATATAGGCAGGATTCTAATTAATAGGGCTTGTAATTTTTATGATTCCTTGACAGTGGCCTTCAAACCCCTGTAGGATTAATCAGTAAAAGGACTGTAGTCCTACTACTTGGGAGCCTTACAGAATACTTTTACAAGGTATGCAGTAGCCAGGAGAAAATGTCCAGATGGGAATACTTCATCAGCAAGACGTGAATATTACGCTCTTGGTTTTGATTCTGCCTCTGAGTTTTTAATCTGAGGCCGATATTTTTCAACTCAGAAACTAACCTTAAGAAATCTACATTCATATTTTGAGAAGTCTGCTGCATGGAAATCTTGCTACTTTTATGTAGAAGCCCTTCACATAGATTTAAAGACCAACAATAGGCATCTCCGTTTTGTTATCATTTTTTCCCCACAGTCCACTCAGATTAATGATGACATTAACAATTGACATTTGGTCAGATTTAGGGTTGGAGAAATAACCTGCTATCCTGGCTCAGACAACTCAAGGGCATTAGGGCTTCCAAGCACTAGGGACTTCCCCTCTTGCAGATGACTCTTCTTGAAAGAATAAACAATCCGCCAGGAACATTAGTACCCCATGTGCTGCGTGAGGTCTCCTTTAATAAGCTGTACATACTCCTCAACTGACTGTGATGCAGAGATCCTCAGTTCATAACAACAACTGTACTAACCCTGGAACAGCTCTGTGCCACGCCTAATAAATACTGCTATGGTAAAATAATGTGCAAGGCTCTCCAGTCCCAGAGAGAACTCTGCAAACTTACGAGGAAAACTTAATTTTCCAGACGTACTTGTGCCAGAGCTCTGCTTTGTGGGGCAAGTGGTGTGGAGTGATCCAGGAGGAGCTGTGGAAGGAAGACGGAAATTTCTCAAATCACATGTGCATCTGTGTGTGATAGGGGAAAGAAATGAAGCCTCTTTGTCCATTGGGTGTACCTCAGCCAGGGTATGGCTATATCACACTCAAACTAGTGACATGTTACAGGTGCATCCCAGCTAGGTTTAAACTGCCTCATTTTGTTATTGGTCCAGTGCAGCACAGAGCCCAGCATAAGCTCATTTTCTTCAGCTCCTTAGCTGCGTTTCATTCCCATTTTGACCTTCACTCTGTGAGATGAGTATGGCATGCTATAGCCTGAGTAGCTAATTTTAAACCTGGACATATCTCCGTGCTATACGGTAGTCAGTGTGATGGCTATATACCCAGCGTGGCGAGAATACCTTCCTCTTGCCATTCATCATGCTCAAATCTCTCCATGAGAACAGAATCTGCCACAATTGGGAGGCAACCTGAGCTCTGTTGTGGTTCATTAGGAACAACGAGCCTTGCCGTGCCCACATCCCGTCTGATGCGTTGCTGTTGTATTCTTGTTTCCTGTCTTATTTCCTCCCCACTGCTTCCCGCCCCTCTGCTCTACCTGGAGTGGTGTACAGCTGAAGCCTCTGGTGCACAGGCTCAATACTGTGAGATATGCAGCACAGTTTGGGGCATGATCAGATACTGTGCCTGAGCTAAGCCCTTCTTAAGATAAGAAGCTTTTCTTCTGATCCGTGTTTGTTTGATCCCAGCAGTGTGAAGGTTGATCTAGGTAAGAAATCTGTCCACTGGGAAATACCATATTTCAAAAATGAATTACATCTGAAAATGAAGGGCCAGATTTTCAGTCCCCAACAAGATCCCTTTGAAGAAGAGTACTGACATGGAAGTGCTCTCCATACCAACCTCACAGCCAGCAGTGGTTCCTGTGCCATCATTCCTTGAATAAGCACAATAGCCTTTATTTCTGATTGCTGCCTTTGGCTTGAGGAATATATTGAAGATAGTGGTAGTGGGAACTGGGACACAATGCAGTCTAGCAACCAAGGTTACAAGAATGGTTTGAAAGGAATCTGTGGACAGAGTGCTCCGAAACTTTTCAAACAGGAGCTGACCCCTGCTTGCTCCAGGGTTAAAAGCTAGAAAGGACATCATCTGCCTTTGATTCCCCTGCCTAACTGAAAGCTCATGCACTCGACCACAGCTTTTAATTTCAGAACCAGATCTTATTTTGCACAGAACAGCACCTGCAGCGTCAATAGTTCAGCTAAAATGGCAAACACTCTCATTGCCTGTATTTGGCTATAAATACATCAACCAGGTTATTTCCCAAATGGTATTTTCCTATTACAGGAATTAAAGGGCCCAGTGGGTGGAAGTGATTGTTTAAAAAATTCTTCTGATACGGGATAGCTTGTTGGTTTATATTCCTTAAAAACCTCAGGTTGAATGAAAACTGGCATCTGCTTTAAATGAAAAAAACATACAAACTTCTTCAGATCTCTTTCTCTCTAATAAAAGCCAGTGTATTCTTTTGTGTACAGCATTTCTGCAGTGAGATAATTCCTAGTTGTTTTCCTTTGTTTGGATCTGGACTGAAAGCTGAGATGAAGGTGTCTGACTATATATTGAAAGAGAGGGAAAATCCCTCAAAGGTGATGGTAAAGATGAAGGAGATAGAATATGTCTTTGCTCATAAAGGACTGCATTTATTTTCAAAATGTTGTGCTAGTGTCTTCTACAAACCACATTCAACAATGAATGGGAAAAGCATCCCGAAGAGAACAGTACTTTCATAAACAGTGTATCTGTTACATTGCTATCAGGGAGCTGCAAAAGAATTTGGATTTTTTGTTATAGTAAATGCTGGAGTTGGATCTGCCTTGACATACAGTTCAAATAACTATGGAAATCTTGGTCTCACTTTACAGGTGGAGATCATTCAGATGTACATGAAGATGAATACAGATATAATAACTCTTTGCATGATTGTACCAGCCATTTAAAGACTTCAAAAATATGATGGTGTGGGAAGCTATTGTCTGAGAACTTTCCTCTTCTCTACCTTTTCACAGACTGGAGGACAGCATATACACCAGTATTTTATTTTGCAAGAATTAGGGCTTTTAAAAAATAAAGCGGATGGGAACATCCACTGTGTTTATGAAGCACAGTTTGCAAAGACTACAGTTCCCAGTCTGTGGTATCACATACATGTTCAAGTGGAGGATACTGAGAGTATAGCTGAGCAGAAGCAGCCACATGCACCACACATTAAGTACAGAAGCACTTTTCCAACAACCCTGATGGAAGTTTACAAGTTAGTTTCCAAACTACTATGTGAGATCTAAATATTCAGTGTGCCAATATCTTGATATACTGATAAAGCAGAACTCCCCTCTGTACTGGCCTGCCCTGTCCTATCCTGCCCTGTCTCCCAGCTGTTCTGACAGCTTAGCAGTTAAGGCCCATATCTAAATAGAGTTTATATAATACAAGCTAGAAATAACAAACTTAATTTTGCTAGAAATAACAAAATAAATCAAGGACTCCAACATGAAGTCTTAAGGAAGGAGATTTTCGGACAAACAAATTTGCTAAGAGTTTCTTTTGGCAGACAGGTTTCATTGAGGAGAAAAAAAAAGCAACTGAACATTTTTTAAACATTTTTTCAAGTAATAAAATGTATTAGAAGTTATTTTAAGTCCCTGGATTTGTCTGTCAAACTTGATGGTACCTGCACTACAGAAAAGAGCAAGAAGGGAGGTCACCATGCCTCACAGAAGGTGTAGGCTGGTGGAGGGCTCAGTCTCCAGGGGAGGTGTGAGCATGAAGTATGTGCTAGTTTAGAGAGCTGCGGTTTGATACTGTGCTGAGACAAAGCAAAATACTCTGCTTTCAGCTTTGTGTTTTGAACCTAAGATTTCACTTTGGTTATCCAAAGAGGAAACAGCATTCTGTCCAGCCTTTATTCCAATCAGGGGCTGCTATCTTAGCTAGTGTTCAAGTGAGTAAGAGATGAGTTAAAGGTCTTTGAACCTTCAGAAAGTGTTTCTGCAACTTGGACAAAAGCACTGTGGGGGAACCTTTGGGACTAATAGGCGTGTCTTAGAAAAAAGTCTGGCAACTTTGCATCCCATTGCCTGTCCATCCCTCCAAAAAAAAAAAAAACAAACAAAAAAACCCAAAAAAGAAGGAAAAGAAAAGAAAAAAACAAAAGTAAAAGGGAAAAGGAGGCCTGTATTCAGGTTTTGTCTGCATGGCATGAAAACTTGTAGGCACTGATGGAGTGCCAGCATAGTAACCCAAACCCAGTGGGGCTATATTTCTCGGAACAAAGCTTCTTTCAGAGAGCTGTTATTTCTGTTTGAGAATATTGTGCCCTGGCAATGAAATCTTCATGTGTTTTATGCGTTCTGCTGTTTGTCAGTGAAAGTGCTTTATCATTTGTTTGTCACCCGGCAGGACTCAGGCCCAGATCTCCTCTAAGTGGCTGATGCGATCACCTTTCAGTCTGCGACTGACAAACTCACAATCCCTTATTACTGTCAGCATTGTGGGTATGCTGAAGTATTAAAAGCTCTTTCTTGTTCCATCAAAGGAAGAATTAACCTTTTGATCTACTTTGCAGCATTCTGAACCCTGGGTTGTTTGTTTCATGTTAATGAAATTCAATCTTTGTGCAACAGCAGAGGCTTCTTAAATCTTACAATTCTTCAGCAGAGGCTGGGAATGGAAACCTGATCTCACAAGTGTGGTCTGGAGCCTTATTGTCAAGGTCATTCAGCCTTTCTTGAACAGAAAGAAACGGTAGTAAAAATAATATAAACTGTTTTCTGTTTCATTTTTGACCATTTATTGGATAGCAGGGATTTTTTTCCCCCTCATCTTTACTATTAGGTCCATAGAAGTCCTATAAACAGTATCTTGTCAAAATATTGTCTCGAAGCAGTCCTGTGAAAAGGTCTTCTATTCTTAACTCTGCATTGAAGAATAGCTGGGAGGTCTGTGCCAAATTAATTATATTAGAGATTATTCTAGATATTTCTAAGCTGTGTATGAATTTGCTTCAACTCTGTATATCAAGAATGTGTGTAGAACAGGATTACCGATCACTTTCTCGAAGACTACTGATGGTCTTTACTCCAAGAGTTGAGGAGGGCATGGTAGGAGAGTTATAATAACACTAGATTCCTTCATTGATCATTAAAACAGTAGAGCTGGGCAGGAAAGATGCCAGTACATTCCAGCTGTTAGCACAGGGTTGTTTTACAAAGCACAGTTTGCAGTGCCATGTAGCATGAGGAAAAGACACTGGATTGCTGTTCGCAGCAGTTTTCCACAGCCATTTTACTTGTTGCAATCCCTTGCCTGGGTGGTATGCAATTTCCATAACGTCAGAGCATTTGTCTCATGGGTTGAAGCAGATCAGTTCTGTGCTTAGGTGGGGAATGCACTACACTTGCAGGATGGTGATCTTACGAACCTTTTTGATTCCTTTTTTATTTTTGATAGGCTGTACAGTACGTGACTTGCAGTTTATGCACTCATAAATCCTTGTGCTTGTAATAAAACTGCTGAAGCGAAGCTTTCACAAAGTATGGTTCAGATAATCCCAGAAGAATTTGGAAGCTTTTTTGGAACTTCTTTTGGCTGTCAGACTGGTGTGGACAGGTGGCTTAGGGTGCCTGCATGTGAGAGGGAGAAAGAGAGGGACAGAGGTTTTAATATGATTTTAGGTATCACCTAGTTCTAGACAGGCTGGCAATGCTGAGAGATTAGCTTTCATCCTGGTATATTGGCACTTGCGGTTCAGGCTCCAAGCGCAAATACAGCACAATAGACAACAAAATTCTTCGAATAGCAGCAAGACAAAAATAGGATTGTTTTTGTATCTACATGAAAAAGCAGCAAGACTCAGGCTCTGCCTTACAATTTAAAATGCAATAAATTGTACCAAGTTGGCTATGACTGTCATATTACCCCTTATGTACAGACGGAAATTGAGGCCACAAAGAGGGAGAGTGACTTCCTCAGGATGATACAGCAGCTCTTCAGCAGAAGCTGGAAACAGAAACCCAGTCTCACAAATATGTTTTGGAGTCTTAATGTCAAGGTCATTTGGCCTCATCAGAACAGAAAGAAATTGTAGAACAGAGAAGACAAACAATTTCTCATTTAATTTTGAACTATTTATTGGACAGAAGTTAATCTTTTGCCTTACTATTAATGCTGCTCCTTCAGCAATGCTTTGAAACACAAAATACTCAGGACATGGAAACTGTCTGAAACTGATAAATATTTTGCTGTTTAGTCCCACGCTACATCATTGTTCTTCTCCTCTCGGTTTCTTTCAGTGTGAAAAGACACATTTAAAAGCTGGTATCGATGCTTAATATGTAGACTGAAAAGCACGAGATATTTGGAACAATACATCAATATTGTGTGGGATTGTGTTATTCTTAGCACAGGAATTTTCTATTCTCATATAGAAAACTAAACTCCAAGTGTGCAGAGGAGACCAACTCCACATTTCACTGATTACAAGATTTTGCAGTCATACTAACAGCACAGCATTCAGCCTGCATGGACCAGAGCTGCAGAGCAGAGGTGCTTCACCTGTTTTAATTCCTCTTCATGCCTCTGGGAAGCAAATTCACAGGTAGAGAGGCTGGATGTGGTACAAAGGGCTTCCATTCATCTCTGCTCTCATTCCAACCCAAGACTCCACGTCTGCCTCTCTTGGCTCAAACAAGGCAAGATCACAGCTGGGAAAGGTCAGTTCTAACATGAGAATTTCAACAAAACTTAGCACAATGTGCTTTCTAATGAAAGAAATTAGAGTCCTCTTTCTCCTGGCAGGTGTCTAGCTTTTTGGCCAGATTGTGTTTGCTTCCTTATTTTCACCTTACATCTCCATTTCTTAAATAATTACGGAACTTTTATTGACTTGCCTTGTACTACTTTGAAAGCAAATATACAGCTGCAAATTTGCACCTGCAAACGTCAGAATAAATAAGGATGTTGTGCCTCTGAACAGTTTCACCCATATGAAAACATAGTCCTAAATTAATCTGAGTAGCTAAGGTGTTGAAGGAAGGAAATTGGTTATGATTTGCCAGGCTAAACTCATTTTTCTTTGCATCTTTTCACATATTAACTGTCTATGGGTTCTCTGGAAACTGAAGCACTTGAGTAGGAAAAAGAGAAACCAAGAAAAGAATGCTTTAGTTAAGAAATTAAAAGAAAATATTTTCAAAATAAAAAGTAAATATTTTTAGCTATTTACAATAAAACATTTCCATTGTAATTCCTGTGGCAGGCCTTAAGACAACTTGCTACATGATTAAGAATACATGACTGCATATTGAGTGTAACTGTCCTCTGCTTTCATATTATTATATATTAATACTACCATAACTTGATCTGAATATTTAACATTTCTATTAGCTTTCTGAGACATTTTTTTGGAGCTGACTATTTGCTAGCATGGAGGAGACGAAAATGCTTTTGAAGAGAGGCAGAAGATTAGAGAAGTAGGAGTATCCAATTCAATTATTTTCCCCTTGAAATGTTCTTCGCTTCATTTCACAAGATCATACTCTCTGTATCAAAGCTTCTCCATAAGCTTAGTATTTCTGCTGTGCCATCTTTTCTTTGCAAGGTATGCCACCACTTTTGTCCATTTTAGAGAGTTTACTTGGCACTGTTCTCACAGAATATGTCGAGCCTTCCATATTAGATACTGTACTAACAGTTTTTTCCAGCAATATATAGTGGGAGCTGCTGCCTGGGTCTATGGTTTTAAGATTGCTCTTTTCTTCCTACAAAGAGCAATAACAACAGTAGCTTCCCCTTGCCCATCTTAAATCTTCTGAATGGACCAAATCCCAATACACACGTCTATAAACCCCGTTCAAGTTCTGTCTCTAGCAACTTTTTACTGCTTTCAACATGGATTTTCAAAATATTTTAACCACCTACTATTCCCATTTTGTATGTACAAAGAAAAACAGACTGTTTTGCATTTCATATAGACATCTGGGGCAACATTATGTATTTTGTGAGACAGCAATGGAGAAATATGCATTCTGTAAACTAGATAATACGGAATCCTGTGTGACGGTTAGTTTGGGACCGAGTATTTATCATCTGCATGATCTCATCTCAGTCTTTTGCTGTTATTTCATATTTACAGTCTAGACTAAATAACTTAATAGTTTTTATGCAGTTTGTCTTTTAAAACCAGCTATGAATCATATATTCTAGACATAATCTTGATCATGGAAACTTCAGCCTTTGAATTATACTTTCTAATGAAGCTAGCCTACTTTGTTGCTTGTCTGGAAATATTATAAATAATCTAAGCAAATAGTATACATTTATATTGTACATCCCTCTTTCTCCTTCCATTGCCTTTTCCCTTCCTCCTGGTAAGAAATCTTCTATTTACTACAGTTTCTTTCAATGAAGATATGAAAGTATTTTATTTTCCTTCTGATTAAAATACATTTCTGGGATATTATTATTATTATTATTATTATTATTATTATTACTCAATAACTTGTCTCTTCTGTGACCAATTAGTAGATACAATTTTAATTACCAAGTGATATTTCATGGGTACCAGAATATTGGAGGAAAAGTCTTATAATTGCTATAATGAGAATTAGTTTGCCATTTTATGATCCAGTCATAATTGCCTCTTAATGCCTCACCCCTCAGAGGATCTGATACACATGACCCTAACATATTGTTTGAAATATGCTACCACTGCGTTTTCCGTTCTCTCCCCTCTCCTTTTACGTGTTCTTCATTACTGTGTTTTATTCTTGGCCATTGGAACATTTCTGAAAAATTTCTTTTTAGTTTTTGGTTTGATTTGTTTGTTTTGATCAGAGAGGGACAAGAAGTTAATTTTAGAGTTTCTGGTTTTTACCAGAGAGTTCCACCTTCTACTGCACAGGGTTCTAATGAATGGCTTAATATTAAATTTAATTATTCTTCACTATAAACAGTGAACTGCTGCTTAAATATTTCATTTTATTATCAACTACATTCCACAAGTGTTCACTCTTCTTTTAGGTGTTTCATGGACCATAGATTAAAGTACTATAATATACATCTGCTGAGCACTTTTTTTTCAACTATTACTTAAAACTTTTAAAGAATTTTTTCTGTGCTCATGGTACTTATTTCATAATTTGGTATCTTTGAATTTTAATATAATGGTTTGGTAACCAAATGGAACCATGAAGATAATAAGAGTCATGTTTATCTTGTTCTTCCATAATATGATTTTTGTTTAGTTTGTCAGTTTTTTTCCCCTCCAGGAGAAGTCAGAAGATTTTTATGGATAATTTTGATGCTCACTTGAAAATGTTTCCCAATGTAGTTTCTCCAAAACATGAAGCAGTTAGCATTGATAGCTACACAGTTACAGTTTTCCTCTTCATACTCTAGGTGTGTGATTCCATATGGAGAAATCCTCTTTTACATTAACCGAAGAACTTCTTTCTTTACAAAGCCTTTCCAGGGCTGTTTCACTTGTGGAAGTATTATTATGTACAATCCTCAATAGCAGCATTTTAGACTCTCTCGTTTACATTAAAGGAGATCTATGGGACTCTGTATTTCTAAAAAATCCATATTTGGTTTAAGTTTTAAAATTGGATTTTTGTGACAAGTTGATGATTGGCAAACTGTCTGTCACTAGTGAAGTGTTTTTACAATCTGGGAGCTGATGGTATCTCAAACATTTTATAGCATTTACTAGCACATCCATTTGTTCAAGAGTCTCTGTTTTTAACAATTTCATTGTCTTGCTGAGGCCACCTGGTACCTCTTTCATTATATTAGAATCAAGACATTTTGATACCTGTTTCATACCGGCTCTTGCAGCATAAAAAACTTATTGATTTGCTTCTTTGCAAGAGTTTATTTCCTAAAATGCTCTAGAGATGTGAACAGGCTTGCTTTCTTAATATGGCATTTTTGTCTTTAAAGGATAGTGTTGTTGGATGGAGGCATTTGTTTGAAATCACTCAAACTCACAACCTCTGTGACTTCTTCCCCACTTGCAGAGTCTGTCTTTGCCAAATAGGTGAGCTGTCTGGGATTTTCCTGATACCCATGTTCTTGATGCTATCTTCACATTCTTAATTTCTTGGAATAAGTTTGTCTCGTTCTGTAATCATTTTGCATTTTTATGCAACCCATAGTGAGGTACTGGAGGTCCTCAGACACTACTCTTCCCCCAACTAGGGAAACAAAATGGGACAAGATCAAGAACAGTAATACAAAATACTAGTATATCTGAGCTTAAAATTAAGCCTTACTGTTTACCTGAGAAATTACTGAGCTTTCTTGCCTACAGACAATGAAATAATTTCTGTGAATCATTATGTATGATATAGCAGTGAAGCTTTATTTAAGTAGAATTCGTGAGCACCCACAGGGAAAAAAGTGTTTATGAAAAGGAAGCACTCAGGTTCATTGGTATCTAGTATTTTGGAACAAATATCTGGTTAATCTGACAAAGACCATCAGAAGTACCCAGAAGTCTGAAGTGAAAATATTTAGCATTAATCAGTAATCACTGTAGTGGTAATTAAACATGATTCTGTCTTCAGTTAAATGGATATGTGGCAAAATCTATCCATGATTGTCTTTGCATTAGCTTGTGTATGCCTCTTTGGGATAGCTCATATGAATGAAGAATTTGGTTTTCTCAACCAAATATGATTTCAAATGAAAAGGGCAAGCTGTTTTGTTATGCAGCTGTGGGCTTGTCAGTCAGTAAACGTCAAATTTCTTTGGAAAGTTCTAACATGAAGTACATTAAGCTTCTAGTAAAGACAAAATCTGGGTAATCGATTTGGGTAAATCAGCAGAGCTTACTTGACTTCAGTTAAAAATCTTGCTGTTTAGGTCTGATTAGAGATGCCCTTGTATTTACATGTTTAAAAACTGGGAGCTGCAGAATCCTACCTTATCATGATAGTAGCATTTTTTCCCTGTTCAATGCAAAGCAGCAGGGAATTAGGTCCCAGCTTCCAGTCAAATTCGGAAAACAGCAGTGAGAGACAGCTTTTAAATATATTACAAAGTCAAATAACCATAATGCAGTCTCCATTTATTTTTCATCACCTTCCTTATATGTGTGAATAGTGACACTGAAGTGCAACTATATTTAATCCTTGTTTAAATCAGCTTCCGTCAACATAAGCTGTACAGCAAGGCCAAGACAGTAAAACCTTACCCAGGAGTGGAAGTAATCGTAGCATGAATTACATCAACTCTCCACCTTTCAGGGCACAAAACCAAGACCCGTGCTGCAGTACCTGGGACCTGACCAGGGCCAGGACAACAACGGAGGGCATTCTTCAGTGGGCTTTTGGTTCAGAAGGCAATGTCCTCTCCCAGCAGAAAGTCAGGTAACAAAGCAGCCTCTCACTCCTGTGAGGGCAAAACCCTGTCGACGACCAAGGGTACTGTTGACAGAAGGAAGTATGACTCATATTTTGGCTTCAGTAAACTGGAATACTATCAGAGTGACTCTGGAGTTGTATTACTGCTGTTCCTACCACAGCAATGACTCAAAATATCATGAGCTGTTGGTCCATGTATGTCTTAGCAATGTTTTCATCTCTGTATCCTGGTAAATATAATAGAGATGTTATGAACTGAAAGTCAGTGAATTCTTGGCCCAAATAAGTAAATGATAAATTATGTTTGTATGGAAGCAGCGTAATAGATTCCTAATCTGATGTATAGTTATTATGAGATAAAGAATAATTGTCTTAAGTTTGTGAATTTGCTCTTCAAGTTCTCCTACATGAAAGAGCATGGCAAACAATTATCTTGTGAATGAGAAAATAGCTAAAGGAAAATTTCATTGGTCTGAGACAGACGTTTGAATTGCTGGTCTAATGCTGCTGCATTTATACAGAGCCTCTCACAAATCCTGACTGATGTCATGTCACAGAGGCACCCCGAGGTTAGTTTAAGGGATAACAGGGTCCAAAACAACTTTTATTAAACCGGTGAGAAACAGGGTTTTAGCACTCCAAAAGTGACTTAAATACAGGTTCAGATATCAGTTGAGGAAAATTATTAAGGGGCAGCAATTAATACAACAGGCGGTCCACAGAGTGCATGCACATGGCTTCACCCAAAACAATGCTGGAGCTGTCCCTGAGTCCTGGAGGAGTACACACTTGCCTGAACATGGTGTGGGATTATTTTAAAGAGATACACATACTCGTAGTGAGTACGAAAAGTGTACACTCACGATTCTGAGAGGGTAAATTTACAATACACTCGCAGTCCTGCGAGGGTTAATTTACTTACACGTGCAAATGTGCACGGAATACTACACGTGCTTATGTGGAAGCACGGGAGGAAAATACACTCGCGATTGTGCGAGGAAATAATTTATATATGTGCTCGCATTGAGCACAGAAAGTTACGCGTGCAAATGTGCACAGAAAGTACACGTGCTTGTATTAAGCACAGAAAGTACGTGTGCAAATGTGCACGGAAAGTTACACGTGCAAATGTGCACGGAAGGAAAATACACCTGCGATTATGTGAGGATTAATTTTACACGTGCTCATATTGAGCACGGAAAGTTACATGTGCATATGTCCACAGAAAGTATAAATATACTCGCAATCCTGCGAGAAGTTTTACTCACACTCGTGGCGGCAAGGCAAGTGGAGTCTCCATCCCGGGGGGGCGGCTCTCGGCGGCAGCATCTTGCTCGTGCTCCGAGAGACCTGTGACAATGGGCAGAGTCTCGACAAGAGTCCTGTTTTTATATTGGCTGATCAGATCTGACTGTAGGCATTTCAGAAGCTTCTCTGCACCCCCACACTGGCTGTGGGTGCCCCTGAAGCCTCCAAACATCCCCCACACTGGCTGCAGGTGCCCAGCGGCTCACTGGCGCCTCGGCACTCCCTTCTCCTAGTGGCCCTGGCCAGGGTGCTCTGGGGCCAAACAAAAGAAACTGTTAGCCTCAAGTAGCAGAGAGGGAGGGAGATGTGCCTATTCCTTCCATACTGAAGGAGGGAGGAGGAGAGAAGGTGGGTTTGCATTCTGCCACATGTCAATAAGTGACACCATAATAGAACATCATAGAGTGGTATTTTAGATGTTGTAAAGCCCCAAACTAGTAGTGCGCTAGCAGAGAATGAAGCCTCAGGATATTCAGGACATCCAGTCATTTTTTTTTCCACAAGAAATCTGTGGAAAAGTTCTTTTCAGCTATGTTTGTGACTCTCTTTCTAGACCTGTCTTCCAATAACGTTTTCCCTGGCCTACCATGAGTGGGTGAAAACACTACTTAGTGTATTAAAATAGTTCAGAGGACACCGAATGGGGAATGTTGACTTTGCATCCTCTGACTCTTATTTTTTCAGATTGTTGAGTTTGTCTATTGCAAGATTGTCTTAAAATGGTTAAAGGCACAAATGCCTCTGTGACTTCATGCAATTCCACCATTGTTTTCTGTAAAGGTCACTCCACTGAAGAGAAGCTGCAGTGATCTTTACGAAGGCAAGAGAACTTGCCTGAAAATGATAAAAGAGCAGCCACACACAGAGCCTTTGGTAACTCTGTCATCCAGAGAATGAGTTCCTTGATCTCCTGGGATTAGTATACTTTTGCCTTGGAGTGAGGCTTGGTTTAAGCCATAAACTATTTTTTGTCAGTATAGTTATTCAAAATGTAGAAAATTCGGAAAGACATATGCCAGTTGAAGAAGCAGGAGTACTGAAAACCTTCATAGTGGTACATTTCTCCATAAGGACAAGGATGTCATTTCTACTCAGCTGCTGCTAAGGTTGCTGAGATTGTGGTTGTCTTACCTGAAAATATCCCAAGGCTTAATATGGTTTATATGGCTCTTCAGACAGACCAGGAGCCTGCAGGACTGGGTATCTCTGGTGTGCCCTGTGAGACTGCTGTTGAAACCCAGGGCCCCAACCCACGGCTTCAGGCTTTTCAGGTTACGCCAAGCTCTGGCACAGCTCGCTGCTTCCACACCTATGAATCTAGGAGCACTGAGGCCACTTGATGACCTCCAGGAGTTCAGACATTGGTTTGTGCACATCTGTAGAGCCTAAAATGTTTACAAGCAAATATTTGTGGATCAATGAATGATAATTTTTCAATTTCAATGTTGTTTTTTAAATGTTGTAAATAAAATTCTGCCCTGCTCAAGGGACAATCAGTCAGACTGCCAGTGTTTGGAGCCTGAGCTGTCACATGCTGACAGTGCCTAGAGCTCAGATATGTCTGGAGCTCATTTGCTTCCCTGACCTCCCACATCAACCAGGTATTAAGGGGCAGGAAGATAGATACAGGTAGGCAGGAGTAGGTGTCCTGAATCTCATCTTGTCTGCCACATGTCCTGATATTTAGACTCTTAGTTACTGTTTGGTAAGCTTGTGTGCACCTTTTAGAGAAGATCTGAAGACTGCACCTCTGTTCCAGCTGTAAGCGATGCCAAATTTGGAAATATTCTTCCAAAGAGAACACTAATATTGTTAGACTTCTGGGATTCCAGAATGTTGTTTATCCCCTCAGAAGGATAACTACTCCATGCCTCAGTTTACCTCCAGTACAGGCCATCTACCTCTAACATGGGTGCTAATGGGAGTATGGAAGCATACTTCAAATGGTACAGAGAAGATCTGCTACAGAACCACGTGCTGGAGCTTCACCATCTTTAGAGAAGTGTCTGTAGGAAGTAGATTCTCCACAGTATCTGGGTCTTAACTTGGCCTGAGGCAAGAGCTCCTACTGACTATATGCCTTTAAGAAGCAAAACTGCTGTTGAGCTTCTGGTGACTTGCCTAACCTCTAAGTTTGAAACAGCTGATTTCAATACAACTAGAAAGCTGAATGGGGGTTTCTCCACTTCCATCCAGGATGTAACACTTCACATAAGGATCTGTGGAGTAAACTACCAGAGAAGTCTATAGAAGTATAGAATTGGCCAGAAAATGTAATTAAAACAGCTTGAAAGAAGAATGTTTCGAAAGAACATTCTTGGTGAACTTACAAATTTCAGTAAATATTCCTCAGGAAAATTGAATAAAATTAAAACTGGGTTTGAATAATTTAATTTCAGAATTTTGACATTTCACTTAGCATAGGATGTTTTTACTTTAATTCTTTTATTGTTTCCTAAAATTTAACTAGTAGTGAATTTTTTCTGTTACTACTGCCATGTGCCATAATCTGATAAAAGAGCTGTATTTATTTCAAAAATAATGAATTGAGGTTGCTACTTTGTAATGGTTGAAATATTTTATCTGTTTTCCAGATCAGAGTATCTTCTCTTTGCATCATAATGAAAGTAGTAATAAAAACAGACAGCACTTTGATCTAGAAAAAGTACTTGTTCTAACGAGTAAGAACTTACTGTTCTTATAGATTTTGAAAATGAAGGCATCTGTGCTTCTTCAGGAAACTTTTCCTGACTTGCTTTAGCATTAAACTGTAAAATAAATACTGTATTCTTCTAGCACAGCATAATGTCAGCGAGACAAAGGTTAAAAAGCATTTTGCACCGGTACAAACGTTGCATTCGCAGCTCATCCAAACATTTCTGTGTCATGCAGATAGCCGGGAGATGGAGCACCAGTGTCTTTGCCTGATCAGATGCATGGGTTACCAAAGCCCAGGCATTCAGTTCTTTGACAATCTACCTGCTGCTCTGAGAGACCAAGTGTGCTACACATCTGACTTGGTCTGTACTGCCCAGCTTTCCTCAGCTGGGTTGTGGAGGGGTGGGAGTTGCTTCCATTTATGAACACGCACAACCTGGCTGACCACTGCGTTGGGTAAAAAGGGCTTTCTTCTATGGCTGCTGCAGAGTGCAGCAGGCCAAGAGCTGCTTGATCCATACTGCTGAACTCTGAACGGAGCCTGCTGAAATAACTGGAAAGAGATCAAGACAACTGAACAGGGTATGAAGGAGAAAGGGAGTATGGATTTCTGAATTGCCCCAAATTGAGGTAAAATGTTACTGTTGTTTGGACAAAGAAGAAAGACATTCTTCAAGCTAGTTGAAATGCCAACTAAGCCTCTTGAATGATTCTGGGAAAGAGAATAATATTGCCAAGGACAAACTTAGCCTTAAAGAGGTTCATGGCTTTCAACAATGATGGCTATCAGATAATGATTAGGGCATCTTGTGTGGAGCTGAATATGAGACCCAACTAAGCAGAAGAATCACAGAAAGTGCTGATAGAGAAGATATGTGCAAGGATAAAAGTAAATACTGCCTTTTTTTTTTTTTTTTTTTTTTCTGAGCAGTTTTTGCCGGCTTCTAGGAGTGGCTCTCTATCCCTGCTGAAAAATATTTCAGTATGTTCTCAAGTGCTTCATTCTCTTCCAGCAGGTTAGATTACTTGAGGGCATATATTTGCATTGGTATATGATTATGCAATGTATTCTATGTATTCTCTAGTGGCTAAAAACTAGAAAGAATCTCAAGATCACATTTGGAAGAAGATGGCAAGTTTTATACATATGTCTCTCATCTGTAGAATTATCTCATGCAGATCAACGTAGAAGAACAATAATGGCAAGTCAAAGAGAAGGTTGTACTGTTGCTGTCACAGGTCTGTGGCTATGTGGAAGATTTCAGCCTCAGCAACCACCAACTGTCACCACCATCCTCTCCACCATTACACAATGCATCTTTTGTTCAGACCAGCATGAGCACAGTGCTTTTTGGAGAATTCCGTGTGCTCTTTGTAGGTAAAGGACTTCTACAGTTTAATCTAGTTACAGACAACATAGTTAATGTAATCTCAAAAACAAAGAGAAAAGCAATGTAGATAGTAGCAGGTGTGACACTAACATATTATATTTATCAATCATGTCCTCTTCTAACATGCTGTCTATTAAATGTCATGGTTGTACACATTTACTCACTTTTTTCCTACTGGCTTGTGCAGTCATCTATTCCCTGTTTAATTTTGCAGACTTGTTAATACGCCCTTGTGACTTTCTTCAGGGAGCTTAACCCAGTTTATCCAAATGTCCATAGCCCTAGCTGTATTTAGTTAGGGTTTTTATATTGCTCCACCTCTGTTTCCTGCACAGCTGTGTGTGCTTCTTGCAGATGAAAGATCTGTACAGTCCTAGTTATTTATTGATTACTAGATTCACACTACTTGGGAACAGGAAGAAAAACAGCAGAGTCAGTGGCAGGTGGAACGATTTTGTCCAATTACAGTTGAAAAGTCTTTGTCATGAGTCCAGTTACATTCCTCACGTGTCTCTCTTAGAGCATTCTGGACTGACCTGCCAGTATGGCTTCCTCAGAAAGTTATCCCATCCACGGCTGCGTACTGGACAAGATTGTCAAGACTGTATCCAGCATTGTGTGTTTCTCTGAGCTATCTAGCTGCTGGTAAATATTGGGGTTTTTTTCTATGTTAAACACCTGTGTCCTGTATCTGTGAAGTCCAGAGCTGCAGACTGATCTCTAGAATTGACTGTGAGACCCATGAGAGAAACCACAAGTGGTTATTTCAGCGAACTCATATCTTTCAGATGGCCCTTTCTGCTCAGGAGATGGTATGTTTGGTCATTATTTCTGTTTCGTCATAGAGCAGAAACTTGATATAAAACCCTTGTCCCAAAGCTCATCTATATATAACATTACACACATAATTAATATAGGGAAAAAAAAATATATCTAGAAGGATGATTATATGTTATAGATACCTGAAATGTGAGATAATCATGATAGGCATGAGATGGTAGTAGCAAAGATAAGCTTCTGGCTACATAGTACTGACAGTTAAGGGTTGAATATTTTTTCCATATTTTCCATTTTGTGCTTACATCCCAAAAAGAGATAAAGAGGAGAATTTTTTCTTGTAATAGAAATATTTATTTCTCAACTGCAATGTGTGACATGATAAGATGACATTTTAGACTTGGTCTATGTCAGAAAGATACTGAAAGAACTGTTAAGACAACAGCAAGGAAAGATTGTGTTAAAAGCAGCTACCTTCTTTCCGGTAAGTAACAAGGAGAGGAGCTCCTGCCAGCTTGTCACTATAAGAAACAAGCTCTATGATCTTAAACAGTTTTCAATATCTGTGTTTCTGCAGTGGCTGACAGAGAAGCAAATCTGGTTTTTATCGTTGCAGTGCAGGCTGCTGTGACGTCACTGTGGCTAACCTCTGATTGTGTCAAGGACAGGACATTCCAGTAACCTCAGGGCAGGGAAACATGACAGAAAAAGTCGAGCAACAGGATACTACAAATAGGGAGAGAGAAGGAAAAATGAGCTGAAGAAAGCTTTCAGAAGAAAAGTAACTCTTCTTCATTTTATGTTGTCTTTTGCACGTTCAGAAAGTTTCATTTTTAGTGAAGCTGTGTCCAAAGAAAGATTATTATGTGGCAAGCAAAGCCGGCCAAATATTAGAAATACAGATGCATTTTTTTCAGTCTGGAAAAGACAACATTTTCTGATGTTTTGTGTAAGCTGGAATTTCCATTGCAAATACCAACACATAGGATTTCTGAAATGCAGTATGATCCCTGGCAGCTGCTGGCTGGAATCAGTATGGTGCTCATTGGGCTTGGTGCTGCCCGCCTCCTGAGCACCAGCTGTGACTTTCACAATCATGCTAATTTTGCTCAGTGTCTGCTTCCTTCCCTGGTCTGGATCACTGGGATGGGTCTGTCCTCTGGGTTGCCTTGTGATTTCAGAGTTTCTAGGCCTCTGAGCCAGCTGGCTCCCTTGCTTGCAGAGTCTGAATTCCTGGTGATCCCCTGGAATCCCACCCCATTATTCATCAAAGATGCTGATCCTGGTGCTGAGGCCAGCCTGCTCTGATGAATCCATGTCATGTTGGAGAGCTCACAATCAGCTTTGACTGGGACACTGATTAATTGATGCTCCCAGAGACACTGATGCACAGGCACATCATTATCTTTAGTTCCCTTGCTGTATAATTACCAGACATAATTCAATATTTCTCTCATGAACAAAGCATTTACCAGTTATGCTCCACCTGCCCCTTTGGCAGCGTCCACAACATAGAATAGCTGAGCAGGCCTGCCAGCCCCTTCCAGCCTTCCTCCTCAAGCCCTGGCACACAGTTGCAAGGCAGAAGTGATCTAATGCCCATTACTCAATTTTCTTCACACAGTTCATCCTTATGTCAGCTTATTCTTTCCCCATATCCGCATCTCTGTACTTGGCCACCTGTGCCTGTTGCCTTCTGTCCCTTCGGTCAGATGGTACTACTGTATTTCCCACTGCTGCATATGCTCACTTTTCTTCTCGTCTCATTATCTCCTCCTTCAGTTTGCTGAGCTGTCTCCTGCCCTCCAACCTCTTTTTCCTTATTGCCTGTCACTGGGGAGCCACAGCTTCCTCTTCTCTTTCCTTCTGCAGAACCTGCTGGCCACACTATTTTCAGTATCCTTTCCTCTCCTCCTTTTCAATAAATTGCTCTCTTCTGCCTTCTTCCCAGTTCTCTTTCTATTAAATGCTGTCTCAATATATCTTACCTCCTCTTTCAACAATTGTCCTGAAGCCATGACAAAGTCAGCTTCCTTTTTGTCTTGCCTCATTCATCTCCTTTCCACTCAATAACCACAGCTCTTCTTCCTATGGGATTTGTTCCACCCAGTTTGTCTTATTTCTTAAGGCTTATTTGATCCAGCTATGTGTACGTTTATATGAGCATCTATATCTAATGACCCATTTTTAAACCCACTGGTAAGCTGAAACCTCAGTGATAACAGAGTGAAGGTCTTAAAAATACCAACTTCCTGCAGTTTTCATGGAGATTGATGACCGAGTGAAGAAGGAGGATCTGCACTTGCCTTTACTGCTGGAAAGGCTGCAGCATGTACTCGCTCCAGTGAATGCACAATTATTAATTATTATTGATGCTCGACACCAGGAAAACCTTTGGTCAGAGTTCATATTTCCCAGGACAACAGAAAATGAAATCACAAGACATAAATTTGTAAGAAACCAGACATCACAAAATCTGTTGCTCATAGAACTGCACATTTTTCAGTCTTTCATGTGACCTAATACTCAGTGTTTCATTATTTAAATTTGTGTTCTGTCTTTCTTTTTTTATTTCGAATTTACTTTTATCTTGGTTGACTTCCTTAATCAAAATGTCTCATACAAATTTTTAGTCTCTCAGGTTTCTGGTTTGACCTCAATTTATGAACCCATTCTTTCTGCATCTTGACTTCATCTTCTTCAAGATATCACTCTTCATATCTCCAAATTCTCCTTTGTACAATATCTTCTCTCTTAATGTTTCTTCCTTTTCCCCTGTTTTCTTTCTTCTTCATTTTCTCTGATATTCTTTCTTCTTTTTATCTTGTTTTGTATCTAAGCACTCTTCTCACGGATGTCAGTTCTTTAGTTTTGTAGCTGTTGGTGACTGCCATTGTCTCTGAGCACTCTCCTTATCATCTGGTGCTCTGTAATTGAGAAAACAGCTTTTTAAATGCAGAACTAAAAACCAAAACAAAACACAAAAACCCACAACAAGAACACCAAAACCCACACGCACGCATGCACTCACACACAAACAAAAAGAAAAATACCTTAATTTTTCTACCAGGGAATACTACAGTATCTTTCTGAAACTTCATAAAACTAATTCATAGCCACAGTAAAAATTCAGCTGCCCTTTTATCAGCCTTGATAACTTTTTGTATAAATGTTCTAATTTTGTCACATACACAAGGAATCTTTCCCTTGTTACAGGTTGAGACAAAAATTCGTTTCTGAGCCATGCAAAGTTATTCTGCACAAGAGTTCATGCAATGAAAAGGCTGTGTGGCTTACAAGTCATACAAATCTTATTTTGCCTATTTTATTCTCAATGACTTTTCATTAGTAGCTCATGCTTTAAACAATAGTGGACAATGATGTTGGGACCTTCTGAACAGAAAAATATCAACACTTGCCATGGAAATACTTCTAGTAAAAACCAACAAGAACAGAAATGAAAAAAAGCAGGATAAATGGTTCTTTCACCCTAGACTTTCAGCTGAATTGTTTCAGAAATACCAACAATTAATTAAAATCAGCATTTCTGAAGATCCTAAATCACATACTTGCAGAGAGAATTTCTTACATCCCTAAATAAAAATACAACCGATGCAAGAAATCAAATATAGAAGTCTTCTATAATTGAGTGACAGATAATGAGAGGCAACAGAGAAGAAAAGTGCTCTCTAGTGGGCCTGATTATGAGGGATGCTTCTCATTTTCAATTTAAGAACATGTAGAGGCATCTCTGCAGCAGAGTTTTCAATCACTGTATTTCATAATTTCCAGAGACCACACACAACTGCCTGGATAGGAGTGAAATTAAGATCTTGTACTAAGTGAGAATTTGATTTTGCCCTGGGCAATTTCTGCAGAAAATTTTGTTAGTATAATAATTTTCAGCCTGCGAAGTATTACAGGTATAGCAGTACAACAGACAGCTTCATCTCCACAACCAGTAACAGCTTTGAGCGACAGTAGGTACAGCTCCCACTTTCAGACCTATATTGAGCAAAAAGAAATTAAGCAAATAGGAGTAAGGAAATTGCAGCTTACTTGTGTACTATCAGATCAGATCATGACTCTTAAACTAACACGAGATAAATGGGCACATCTCACATGACAGGCAATAACTTCAGTTCTGACCAATAGGTAGAGAGTTTTGAAATATCATTTTCATTATTTGGTCTTTATGTCATGCCTAAGCTAGAACAAGAAAGCTTCTAAAAAATATTATTTAACATATGTGTCAAAACCTACTGTGCAGATAGCAGTTTATGCTTTAAATTTGTAATAGCTGGCTGCCTTGTAGTGTACTACTGCTCATGTAATTGCCATCAAACTTTAGTGTTTTGGTCAAATAGTTATTTGCTGTTGAGTACAATCTGCTTCTTACGTGTTGCCTGTAGAGACCTATGAAATTATCAGCCTATGATGAAATAGCTTATGGAAGTGGATTGAAGTTGAGGCTAATAGTAATGGTTATATATTTGCAGTGAAGTCTAGAGAGCTTCCTTAGGTCACTATTTTTCTAGAGACTATACAGACAAATAGTTTAAAAGTGCCTACTTCGGTTACAAGAAACATTAACTGTATGAAATATGCAGGAGAAAGGGAAAGCAATTACGTGTACATAGTTGGTTGTGTGCGGCTTTTTTGTTGTTTGTTTGTCTTTTTTTTTTTTTTTACATAGGGTTTAAAAAAACACCAAATCTGCCTATTTTATCAATGAGAATCTCCCCAAAACAAACATCTCAAGTGAAATCCACCAGCCACAGCAGACAGACTGAATCAACTACTGGTAGAAAAGTGTAAATTGCTTCATATCATCTCAATAGCATTGATTTTTTACTTCAGTTACCACAATGTTCACTCTTTCCTCCTGATCATTTTAGTGAAAACACTTTAAAAGCACACTTGCCCTATTACCGTAATTTCTTAGGTCTCCTCAAAACATTCCTTGCCCCTGGACTAACTGCTAAACCTTCCCTCTCTTGGTTTATTTAGTTTTTCTTCACTTATCTGTTTGTTGTTGATTCCAATTTGCTAAAATTTCTTGTTAAATACATGGGATTTAAGCCAATGAAAGACCTCCAGGAAATCAAGTGAAATGTGATCACTTAGGTGGAATATTTTACCCCAGATCTTCAGTAGCAGAAATAAAAGCAGTGTAAAAGTCAGCCATTATCTCATTAAAATCTGTTTCTGCTTTCAGCTCATAACTTCACTAAATTAGCATTAGAAGAACAGACCTTTATGTTAAATTCATTGCAGAGTTGTGCCAACAAGACTAGTTGCTTTTTAGTGGTCCCTCATTGCCTGTTTGCACAAAATTATAGCAAAACCCTGAACAGTAAATTAAAATGGAACACAACCTTTTTATGTTGAGCTTAGAGTGGTTGAAAGCTTAAGCTTCTGTAGAACTCCATAATTATTGCATAAAGCTTGTTTTCCAGATTTAAAATTCTGAATGATTGATTAATTAAAAACACTTGCAATAATTAATGTGCATGCTAGAGGAAGCCAGAAATTATTTACATATAATTGCTTATGGTTCATTTTATTGTACATACAAAAAAACCTGATATACTGTCTCTCTCCCAGGACTTAGGACTCCACAGATTAACACTGTCTGGGTGCCTGATTTTAAGTTATTCCCTGCAGTAGGTTTTTCTCTTATTTTGTTCTATTTGTGACCGTGCAGTTTCTGACCATGTTCTCCTCTTTCTTAGCACCTTTATGTTTTTGTGGCAATGAGCTCCTCATTGTCTTTATGCATATTAATGCACTAACGTAATTTAATACTTTTAGACACTGTAGGAAACATTATCTCTGTTTAATAACTATTGCTATGAAGTACAGAGTAAGCCAGGTTGTTAGCAGATGTTTGCAAATGTGGTGAATTCAATGGCACTTAACAGTATTTTGTCCTTGTCTCTTTGCGTGCCATGTACTTCTTTCACAACAAGGGTTCTCTAAGCCATAATCCTACAAAGGGACATAACGTGAGAAAATGTCTGTATGTAATGTAGAACTACAAATTGCCAAAAGGATATAAAAAGCCCAAACAAACAAACATCTCTGTCAGCTCCTGTTCTACCTGACAGTCTGAGCAAGAAGGGTTACCCAAGCCCATTTAAATAGTGAAGATATAATGCTGGTTTGCAGAGTCATTTATCAAAATCTGATCTGTGAAACTGCAAATGGACAGAGACTAGAAGGTAAAATGACTAAAAGGGCTTTAGTTTTTATAGTGTATATATAATTACAAATGAGATTATGGTCCATATCAGCTTGTACTGGAAGAAAAGCAAAGATTTGAATTCAGTTTGTTTTGTTCTTCCTTGTGCCTAGGCTGTTCAGGAATATATTATGGAATGGGGACCAGGCAGGCTACTGGATCTGCTTCAGTATTATCATAACATCTTTTTAATGTAATCTCCATTTTGAGCTGATCAGTTGATTTTGATGATACCTGCAAGAGACACTGTCTGTGGGAGACCTGCTTATTCAGAGGGCATGTGTTTGAGTACAGATGCTGAACGGAAATTGTTCACCTCATAAAATGGGCAGAAGGCAGATCCTGAGTCTGCAGCTCCCCTGAAAACTCACCCAGAGCTGTAGAGGCAAGTTCACCCACAAAGACTTCATGGATCTTGTCATTCTACTTGTTCCTAGTGATGCAAATTCAGTGTGGTGCTGTTGCTAGACGTTCTTGTCATTCTTCTCCTCCAGATTACTAACCAAGGAACCACTATCTTTGTCCGTGGATGCACTAATTGTGGAAGAATGGTCTATGGAAGCTCAATGACTTTTAAAGATGTGTATGTTCTTCCAGTTAACCCAAGCACAGCCCCCAAACTTTACAATTAATAGTTTCACATGTATTTCAAAGAAAAATGCTGCTTCTTTATGTCCAGAATTTCCTCTTAAAATCACCTCTGCCTCTTATAGGCAACCACAGTATTTTCTGTGCATGAAGATGGAAAGACTTTATGCGACTGAAGGTGATTTTTAAGGTGATAGATATAAGGCCTTTAGCAGCTGGAACAAAAGAGATCACTATGTTTCTCTCAGTGTCTATCATTTACTTTGAAAAAGTCTAAGTCGTCAGGTATAAGATACCATGACATTAGTTTTTTTCCTGCATGTGGAAATAGAGTATAATAGTTATTGCAAGCTCATTAGTATGCTTCAAATTTATCTCCTGCTTTATTGTGCACTGATTACTCCTTGTGGACAAGCCCATTAGTCTCCACCAGCACGTTTATGGTTTCCCCAGAAGACTGTGCAGCGGAACATGCGACAATGCAGTCACCTGACTTTACAAGTGAACCAATTTGAAAAATCAGTCCCAGTGCATTAAAAACAACAACAACAAAAACCCAAACCAAAACAAACTGAAGAAAAAAACTATTAATCTTTCCTAAAATAATTATTTAGCCCACCTCACTCTTTTCTCCTGGCAACACATGAAAATGATTTTATACCACACTACCAAGTAAGTTTTTGTCAATGTTTGCGTAATTACACAATTCACTCATGAATAACGTAACCAAGATAAACTCAAAGTGATGACACCTCTTAATACTGAATTGTTATGTATTCTTTGTATCACATAAAGTATTATTAAGTCTTTGGGGTTACACAGAAATCAGTTAGTCAGACTGTAAAGGTGTCAGACAATTAGGCTAGGCATTTGCTGTTATTTCAAAATTGGCAATTGAAGGTAATTTATTTGATTAAAGAATTAGCATTTCCAAGCTTTGCTATGCTGTGATTTTGAGGCCTGATTTAGCAACAAGTGAAAACCAGGTTTATTTGGTAGTGTATTGCTCTAGAATAGGCAGAGAGAGATGGTTAAGCTTAACCACTCCTCCACATGGAGTGGAGAAGTGAAGGCTTCACTTACTCTGAAATGGATCACTGATGTTTTTCTTTTACCTGAGAACCTGTATTGGGTGTACTGGGCCAGATAAAAGGCCCAGCTAGCCCAGTGCTTCATGTCCAGTGCTGGCCATACAAGAGATGCCTGGGGAAGAATAAGAACAAGGCAAGCAGGAATGATACTTCCCCCTAATACATTCCTAAGCTCCAACTGTTTTCAGGTCTGACATTCCTTGGGCTGGATGTGTTTTTGAGGTGTTTATTAACCCTTAGAGACCTCTCCTTGAGCTCAAGCAAGCTTTATTATCTACAGCATCTTTGTGGAAAGAAGTTGCACAGGTCCACCACCTGTCACATGAAGAATCACCTTTCTTGTTGGCTTTGAACCTGGCTGCCACCAGCTTCTTCTCTTTTCTGGACTAAAGAGTCCTAGCTAACTTAAATCATTCTCTGAACAGAAATCTTTCCTTTCACCTTTCAGCATTAATGGTAAATTAGACATTTTGCCCTTTGATAATAGAAATTATTTAGTAGCATTTGAACAGTTAGCCCCACAACTTCTATTGCATGAAAACATTTAATGTCTGTATCTTCCTGCATACCTGTCTGTCAGATTCTAAATTGGTGCAGATCTGTTAAGTTTGCTGATTTCAAAGGAGCTCTACCTGTTTAGACCAAATTCAGCTGTGATTCAGGATTTCTTCTTCTATTTATTGCTGGTGATACAAATTTAATAGGTGTCTGAATATTTTTACAACCTTTGTACCCCACCTTAAAAAAATCAATTGCTTAAATGTTGAAAATAATCTCTCTACAGAATTAGATTATATAGAGAAGTTTACAAAACAAAATAGAGCTGTGTTTTTTCTTTCCGAATTAAGATCTACTTCCTAGTTGAATTTGGTCTGATATTACTGCTTTGATAAAAACTGGGATTATGAAAACAGTGTATGCCCTAGAAGAGCCTTATATAGCTTATTCTGTGGATAGTATGAGAATACTGAATATTTCAATAGTGGATACTTCAATGTGAATATGACAGCGATGGCTGGGGTGGACAAGTAACCTCTATAAGTGAAAAGTCTTTTAAATTGTGCATGTTTAGGATGAACATTCAGCAGCATTCAAAGCAAATGTGAGCTTTTATGAACTGAAAAAAAAGATTGTAAAATAAGCAAAGTGAAGCTAACTAAATGCTCTATACAAGGAAGCTGTGGAAGCAACAGGAATAGGTGTAGGCACAGCCTGTCTTTTTAACCACCGTGTTAAAAATCAACACGCAAATTGTTTATACAGGAGTCAAAACCAAACCAAGTAAACTACCTCAGAGCTGGGCAGCACTCCACCCAGGCAAGACTTGTTACATCATGCCTTAAAACTGCCAGTGAGAGCTTCAGGGAATATTAGCATTGCAGCCAACATTACAATAATTCAAGCACCAGCTAATGAACAACACATGGAGCATGGAGCTGGGCTTACTTTGCTTTGGAGAGCTAGTCTCTCTCTTATTGTGAAGAAAGGTTGGCTCAGATGATCCTTAAGGTTCCTTCCAACCTGGTATTCTGTGATTCAATACTCAACACTATGGTTATTGCATTTCCGTATGTAAATATTAACTCTGATCTACATTTGTGCACTTTTTCAACAGTTTGATGAGTCACCTGAGGCAATCATGCAATAAAGAGCTTGTTTACAAATTCTGAGCAAGATAGTATTTAACAGGAAGCAAGTCACACAGTTGACTTTTACATTCAAACCCGCCACATGACAAACTATATTTCACATTTCAGATATTAAACAACTCTGTCATTCCTCGTTGTCTCTTGAGTCAAATTTTATGCCTTTATGAGTGAATTTTACTTTCTTTCTGGCCTAGTAAGCTTTGGGCAGAAGGTGGCAGCCTGAAGAATCAGCTGGCATACTGTAGTTTCCTCTCCTTCAGAGATCCAGAGGTCCAGTTTCAACCGGCTGATTTTGTTAAAGCAATGAAATTAAAGGTTGACCAGGGATATAGGCTCTCATACTTCACTAATTAAGTGCCTTTAATTACTGAAAATTGAATGGAGACGCTTGCTGTCGGAGGCAAGTTACTTGGTAACTGCTAGCTGTGGAACCTTCTTAGGCTTTTCTATAAATTATCAAGTGTACAATTCCTGTGCTCCTTAGAAATATGAAACATATTTCTGTGTTGCAGAAGCAGAACAAGTATGTTTCTTCACAATAGCTCTATGAGTCTCAGCTTACAGGGAACCGTGGGGCCTCCAGCCCTGTTTTCAGCAGACGTAAGTAAGGCTGAGAGGCTGCGGCAAGTCACGGTACAGGCAGAGCACTGTGCACTGGATGATGTGCTTCCAGAATAGTTGCACTTCTTCTCTGCTGTTTCATAGTGCCAGCTTTGGACACTGGTGCCCACGCTGCTGTCTGCTAGCTACTCAGACTGATGTATCAAATAATATTATTTTCTACCAGTTTCCCTCAATGCTGCATGGGCAGAGGGTGCAAAGATTTTATAGACTATTTGCCACTCACACCCTTCAGTGTGGATTCTGGGCCGTATCTTCCTGTTGATGTCAAGGAATAGGACCAATTACTTAGGAAAGTACTGCCAACAGCATACCATTAGCTGGAAGTGAGCTGGGTAGCCTCCTGCAACAAACCGCCCTGACCTTTTAATTTATGAGGCGTTATTTTAGATCACTTATGGTGTGCCAGGTGAAAAGAGCTGTGTGGAGCTCAGCGCCACTCACACTTGATGAACACTTGGATTATACTTATGCTGTTCTGCATCCACATTTCTGCCATTGTCCTTGAGAAAGCTGGTAGCCAGGGAGTTTTTCCTTGGTGTGCATGCAGCAGCATTTTATTAAGTGTAGCCTGGTATTGTCTTTCAACTTCCAAAGTGACTCAGGAGTACCTGAGGTCTATTACACAATGCCATCAGTGTAATAGCTAATATTTTCAACTGTTTGCCCTGCAGGATCCCAGAGCATTTTCCAAAATAATATACAAGTGTCATTTACTGTGCACGGTAAGAGACTTATTAAATAAGTAACATCTGAACCTTACAGCTGAGTAAATATTCCACCCATTCAATAAAACCTAAAGTCACAGCCTACACAGGCTGGGTCTCAGTAAGAGTTGACGAAAGTTGGCATTACCAGAGAATATAAAATCTAATGAAATGAAATTCGATAGGTCTATTAACAGCCAGAAAGAGCTCCAGGAATAGGGTGTATGATGAAATCTTATGATAAAAAAGCAGCTCACCTGTATTCACTGAAGGTTTGAACTTTAGAATAAAAAAACTTCAGTTGAATTACTGTTCCCCCTAAGATACCAATAAAATAAAACATTTGTCATACCTAGAGAGAAATAAAACTTTGCAACCACTTCTGACAAAAATCATGTCCAATATTATTTGAAAAGAAAATATAACATCAGTGCTTGTTATATCCCATTGCTGTCCTCTGAGAGCCACCATCTAACGACCTTAGCTTTTTTGCAAATGTTGGCTTGCTCCCTTTGCAATGGTTTTTATCTCACAATTCTGCAGATCAGAATGGGAAAAGGCAATGATGAACAGATTAATAAAGCTCATCAAAATTCACACAACTAATCAACAGCAGAGCTGATAGGAGAAACATCTTCATTCCAGTTCATCTACTGCAGCTGTATTCATCTACATTTGTAAGGTATATCTAACACCAAGTTTATCCTGCCAGGTTAACACATACCAAAAGTGTCAGGTTTCGTGCAGCTGCCCTGCCAGAGGTGTGGGTTATCCAGCATGGTTACACACTTGTTCTTCAGAGTAATGAAGTTGAATTTTACCATTTACTTTGTAAAAAAATTCAGCAGTAGCCAATCAGTGAATTGAAAATCTGGACAGAATAAGTTGGAGAAGAGTGGATTGAAAAAAAGTATCAGGACAGGAAACGCAAATCAGTATTACAGTGCTGGCGGAGCTGATAGGCACTCCGGCCGAAGGCAGCAGCTGGTCTCTCTGAAAGGCAGATTGCATGATTATCCCACAAAACTAGCAAAAGCCACTTCATATACTTATCTTTCTTGTAAGAAGGAGACTACTGACACTTAAAGTAACAAAATGGCATGAAGGTTTCTCTCCACTAGCCACCAATATTAATTTCTGGCAATGGTACCTATTTGGTTCATGTCAGTAGACATTTTTAAACATTTAAAGATATTGCAGTAGAGATTTGAAATGTCCTTTTACATATGCACGTTCTGATTAAGAGTATCTAGAACTGCATGAAGGTTGTCTGCTTGTGACAACAGCCCTACTGTTTCAAGAGGTGAAATGGTCAAAGGTTTTGTATGTACTTTTATGGCTATACTGATGTTGATATGGCTGGCTGCTATAGAGAACTCAGAAAAAGCAATTAATGACTATCCTTTATGGAGTGGCTATAGAAGAACCCTGGAATGATTAAAACCTGTTTTATAAATCCTGCTGCTCCAAGATTTGTGCTGTCATTAACATGCTTTTGGCTTCTCAGTGGTTAAGCTGTATCTACATGTCAGTTTTCACCAGTTCCCTCCCATGGCATCCCTATTTCTGTTATCACATATGAACATGACTGTAGGATTAACAGGAAATAGAAACATCAAATGGAAATAACAATTTGTTTTAAAATATGTTTGTTAAAGATTATGTAAACTTTTCATCCTTGATGTCTCCAGTGACAAAGTAGCTAAGCTGCCTTCAACCCTTCCCAGGAGGCATCTCTTAGAGCTCAAACAGTAAGTCTCATTTGAACATGATACAAATATGTGCCATGTAGACTGTGGAAGATTGTTTTGCTGCACTAACCATGATAGTGGGTGGGATAAAATATTTTGCCACCTACCAGATGTTTTGTGGCCATCCTGCAAGGGTAAATACAGTTGGGTGGAATTGGTAATTAAGTTTGATTTATTTTTGCTAATGTCAGACTAGATATATCTGTGTTTCTAGGTCAGTCTATCTATAATATCAGCTGCAGAATGCATGGGAAGAGAAGAGCACAAAAAGAGCTTCACCCATTTTGAATCCTTACGTGATAGGAGTCTTCACTTAAGTACTGTAGGCTTTTGGGCATAACTCAAATTAGGAAAGCACATCTCCCTAGATTCCATGTGCAAACGAAACTGTTGTACTACCATTTTAGAAAAGGTGAATTTTAATCTCATATGTGCAACAGCTTCACATCCAAATTTTGCTTCAGAATTGAAAAAAAGTTTCCATACAGCAGATAGCCTATTATTAGTACAAATAGGAACAGTCAAACACAGACTTGCTTAGAAAGTAAAAGTGGGTCTTCTAGCCCTCTTTCAGCTATGGCCAAATCAGTAATTGCTTTTGGTAGTTATAAGGTCTGAAACCGAACAATGCTTTTTGTGTTGCTAAAAGGCATTGCACCAAGTCTGCTTAATCTGGAAGAACTGGTAGAAGAGAAAGTTGCTTAAAACATTGGTTAAATACTTCATCTAAGAACTATTAGAATTTTCAAAACCAGTAACTATTCATTACCAATGTTGAAAAAAAGAATCGGGCTGATTGTTAGAAATGCTCTGAAGTCATCACTTGCATATTAATTCAAGAAAGATGAAAGCTTATTGCTGAAAGTCAGTTTCAATCCTTCATATTATGTAACATAACATTTTTCAAAATTACTAGAGAAAGCTGAGTAACTTGGTTTTTCTAACTACATTGAATCTTATATTCCTTCTTGAAGGTTAGAAGTAATTGATTATCCAAAGAATCCAGAGTAAATGAATGAGCTAGCCAGTGCTGAAACCTGGCAACAGTTCAGTGACAATAGCTTTGTTTCTCCCCACTGGCTGACAGTTTCCTGGTTACAGTGGGACACCAACAGAGCTCCCACGAAGTAGGAATGCTGGATGTTAGAAGTAAAACCTTGAACAACCTTGGCGTTTGGCGGAAAACCAACACAGACAGACATACTGGAGTGGCGTGCTCACAACAGCCCTTCGTTCCCAGCAAAAAGCCTGGTATGTTTTGAACCAGCTGGAGTTTTTTCCAGGGATAATGGAGTTTTGTAGGGAAGAGAGTCCTGAAAACATCTATCACTATAGCAAAGCCCATTTCCAGAGTTGCAAGTACAGAGTTGAAGGAGAAGGGCTTGTTTTATTTCCTGCTGGTGGAATGAAGGCTATATTTATTTTCCTGGAGATACTTTATGACTGTGGGGACGTTATTGTATTTTTATGAGATACAAAGTCATGCTTTCAACTTGTTTGTTACCCACAGTCTTTGCTTTGTGCCAGGGTTGCTAGAAACAGGAATGAAATTCATCCGAAGGCCATGAATATAACTTTTAAATTTCTAAGTAGGATACAGTATCTCAGTATCTGGTTTATCTGGCATTTGCTAGTAGGCAGATCCTTTTTCTTAATGTACTTGCTAATGGAAGGAAAAACTGGTCGTTCAAGTTACAGGTGGGACATGTGATTTGAGAATGGGCTGATAAGTAAATGGTACTGATCGACTGATTTTGCTTGCTTATCAGCTGTTTTTCCATTTGTGCCGAATAGTGGTAGATGCAAAAACAATGAAATGCCCTCGGGAAATTTCAAATTGTAGCTATTGATGTAATAATAAGTTCACTGAAATTAGTAAAAAGCAAAATAAAATAATTAAGCTTAATGAAAACTTAATTTAATAAAATGTGTTTGTCTTGTCTGGTTTTGGTTTACGGAAGTATTTATGTCCAGAACTCAGCAGTTTCATGTGACATGCTGGGCCGGCGCTACAGGTTGTCTCTCTCTGGCGAATCTTTTATTAGCTGATCATCCTTTGAAAGTGTGTGCATAAACCATTTGCAAAGACAATGCTGAGAAAGAGGACAGCTGGGTTCATTACTTGAAAAGGTGATAGCATTTTCCCTATAATCACAGATAAACTGTTCCATGTTTCTATTTCAGGCTGTAGACCAGACCAGGCTGTTCTTGAATGTAAGTTTACCTTCACAGGAAATCCATTGTTTGGAAAGCTAATGGAGCCACCACACCCTGTGCGCACACAGATGGGGCTCTCTGATAAGTTCTTGTTCTTCAACAGACACGAATACCTTCAAATTATCTGATAACGCTATTGTTAAAGTGCCAATACTGAAAATCCTACAAGCAGTGATACCTTTATTTACATTAATTGATTGGGGTAGGGAACTTGATCTGAGCAAGGAAGAAAACTAGCACGTAGGAACTGTGGTGTCCAGACCAATGCAAAGACAAATCATCAATCTGGAATAAATCACTGTAGATCTGCAATAATCCCAAATTCAAGGGCCATGTTCTTTTCAAAGGAAAAGAATGATCTGGTATATAAAAATACTGACAATCCAGAAGCTTTATTTATTTACCCGTGAGTGTATACAAGCAAAAATCTACTCAGAAGAAACATTGTGGCATAGTTAAGTGCTCAATAATAATCACCACTTTCCCCTTCCCTCTAGTGGTAGAAATAAGAGCTGAGTAAAGCTAGGAAATTTTTATGCAAAAATGTATTGATGATGAACAAGCATGTCTCCATAGAGGGAAATAGTGTCTAGAAGAGAGAATTAATACAGCTTTACTGTACTCTTCAAAAAATGTAGACACCAGAACTCTTTTGAGTATCATGCATTCAGTTATTGTAAAATAAATCCGAGCAAGGAAACCCTCAAATACTGTAGCAATTAACATCTCAGTAATACCACATTAACATATTTAGATGTTTGTAATCACTACTCAGCTCTAGAAATGCTGCCTCTCCTAGTCTTTTACAGCAGAAAAATGATGAGTTTGCCTGTCTGTGTGGATGTATTAGCTTTTCCAGGAGTAAGAAATGTATGGAGACTATCTGAAACATGAGAGAGAAGACTTCCTTCTTGTAGTCTCCATATAGACCTAGACCAGAAATTTCATTTCAGATTAAGTCCTACTGAAATAGTAGATCATATGCAATAGATTTAGCAACTTTGGGAGATTTATTTGGAAAACATAGTTGCAAAACTCAATTTGTTTATATGACAGTTCTGAGTGTGTGAAAAATCTGATTTTTAAAGTTATAGTCTCTCTTTGTTTCTTCTACAAAAAGCCTGGTTAAATACAAGTAGATTTTCAGATGAAAACCTAAAGGCACGTTCCTACTACCAGCGTAATCCTGACAAAAATTAAACTCTTACTCCAAAACTTAAGGCACTCAAAAGAAAAAGGACAAACCTTTGAAAATGCTTGTCCAAATGGCCAACAGTTTATTAAGTCAAGTATTTCTGTTATAAGCACCTGAAATGGGATGTCAAAGTGGGAAGTGCTGGGCCGACTTCAGGTGGCAGAGCCCACACTGCGGTCAGCCCAGCTTGTAATGCAAGTTGCATTGTAGGATTTTAATCTTGAAGCAGATCTACTGTGTAGAGTTTTGGATGATCCAAAACACACTTTTTGTATAATCTGTATTTTACTCACTCACATGAAGGGACAAATGATTATGTTTGCATAGCTGTACTACTTCTGGTTCAATTTTAAAAAATAGACATTGCCCCTTTTGTCTTTGCATTTACAGTACTGTCTTTCAAATATTATGAATGTTTCATCTCTGTTCTGCTGAGGTGCACAGGCTGCTGCTGTGATAGTGAAGCTGTCCCTGCTTCACTCACCCAGAAGACATACCAATGTGCAGCAATATTTTCCACATAATCACAAGCATCTCTGACGTTTATTGAACATCCACAATGTGATTTTTTGATTACATGACCTGCCCAGCTCATTTTAATAGTGTTTGCACTTTGCTCCTTCTGATCTTTATGTCTTTGCGTGCTGTAAAACCAGTGTGTGAAGAGAAACAAAATGGTATGCCACATCAATCCCTGTCAGAACTCAAAGTGAAGTGTTGTAAAAGTGGAAGCGTCAAGAAAGAATAAGTTTACACTGATTTATATAAACACTTTATTCAAATGCTTTGGATACAGATAAACAGTCCTTATGCAATATTTGTTATGGTTTCACCTGCTTCAAGCTGGAAACTGAAAGTGTTTTGATTAATGGGACAGAAAAGTTTGTTGAGTTACTCTGCAGCTGCAAGTACTTATGCTGAAGCGCTATCTTACATCTTGTAACAGCAATTTGTCTCAGTAATTCAAATTTTTTTTCTTGTTTTGTTTTGGTTCTTTTTTCCATAGAGGAGGAACCATTACTTTTACTGCACTTACAATGACTGGCTGTACCTGCTGGCACTTCCTGGAAAATGAAAAGTACAGATTTTGGTGTTATTCTTTAATGGACATCACTGTAAGTCTCAGTTAAAATATTTTTTAAACTTTTTTATAACATGAATAACTCATGTTATTTTCAATTATTTCAAATTCTGTTTTACCTAACACTGAGACTTAACAAGTGCAACATCGCATTTCAAAACACTGGAAGAAATAGGAAAAATTCTGAGGGCTAGAAAAGAAACATTTGATGGACCCTCAAAAACATTCTTTAGAATGTAAGAAATTTGGTTTTATATTACATATTTGATAATATTCTTAGGCATTTTAAAAAAAGTTATATTCAATTGTGGCAGTTTCTGTAATTTCCCTGTTGATTGTGGCTTGATTGTCTTTCAACCTTAGCGACATGTTTTCTTCAATTCTCACATTGCACTTCTGCAGATAAAAGCATACAGCTTTCCTGACTGGTACAGTGTCTGGGTACTCATAACAGGCTGACTTCTAAATGCAGGATAAATGAACTGATTTGGATGTCTATATATTTCCCAGCTCATCCTCCTCCCCAATATGTACAGTCTTTTAGAGGGACAAATGCATAACACCCTCCCACCCCAGTTCCATTTTTCAAAATGTAATTTCCACATTTGTTTCTTAAATATACTGGATCTAGGGTTGTTCCTACTTTATATGATAAAATAAAGCTGGCATAAATTATGCAAAAACTTTATAATTCTTTGTAGTCAACACAGAAAAAAATGCTTGTTACACTTGCTACTTGAGTTCTCCTGTTTTATAATGGTCTGCAATACGTAATATAGAATAGCTGGCAGGAAGTAAACTAGCTTGCAACCCCAAGCTGCATATGGAGCAATTCAGATGAGTGTGGGGTTTAATTCTGCTGTCACCTGTAGAACTGTACATCTCTATAAGCAAAGTATTTGCAAAGTACAGATACAGTGCAATAAAAAGAAAATTGTTCAGTAAACAAACTCCAAACCTGACATTTAATAAAAATCGCCAAACCAGTTCCAGAAATATTTTTAAATGCTTTCCAGCTCTGGTCATTCTTTCTTTCAACTTATTTCTATGACTATGACAGCTAAAAACTGAGTTTGCTTCTGATGTTTTTGAGGCAATCATAAAACTCGAAGGGACAAGGACTTAAGAAGTAGGGTATTTTTATAGGGGTTGATGGTATCCATTAACATTGCTTTATGACACTGGAGTTTGGAGCTGGTGGAGAGCAGGAGACACCTAACATTGTACAGAGAAATAAACAGTTCACAAAAGTAGAATTTTGCAACCTTTGAGGGTTAAATGTGGACTCCAGCATGTCTTCATGTGTTTGAGGGGCAAAGGTAAAACATCTTTACATTTCTTTTTAACTCAAGTTGCTACTCAGAGTAACTTCTGAGACAGGTGGCAGGATGTCTCATCAAAGTGAAACTACAGCGGCCCTGCTGAGATTCCACCTGCTATGTAAAAGTGCTAACACCTTCTTGCCAAATTGAAAGAATTACCTGACTCCAGCAGATTTTGGGTCTGTATCAGTTAAAGGCAATTTATTAGGGTTGTGAGATTAAGCACTAGAAAACGTACACTGGACAACTACAACTATTAATTGAAGTCTCTACCTTAAGACTGAAGAACTGTCTGACATAATTTGTTTTCTACTCATAGGAGTGAAAAAGGACCCCATGTTTCAGTGTATATTTCCCTTCTCAAGAGTTTCAGGACAGCCACAAACCAAGACTCTGACCCTGGGTCACCTGTTAAAGGAGTTGTTGCTGGAGTCACACATAAGGTTCTACACTTAATGAGTTTTTTGTGGTAAAAAAAATAGCTACTGGCCTCTTTCTCTTGTTTGGGAAATGTACTTCTAAATGTACGCACCTGCTGCATTTAGCATTTGCAAAAAGTTAGCACTCTGTAAAAGCACTTCCCTCAGTAGCTTTTCATATCTCTCACTGGTCATTTAATTTTCTTTCTCCCATTATGCCATGGCTTAGCACTACTCAGGTCACCAGTTCCTCAAAATAAAAATGAGGCTGATAGCAGCAGATAGTTTGAACTTGAATACAAATAAAAATAACTCATAACTACACAAGTCATGTGTAGATTGTTCACATCTCATCCACTGTTAGCTCCAGTGGATATTGGATCAGTTCTAGTACTATATAGTTTTCTTTGGGTTAAGATAATATTCCTATAGCACAGAATGTCATGGGCTTGAAAGTAAATAAACAAGCAGTAGTATCACTTGAAATGCACTTAATTTCACACTATAGTAAGTGCAACTGAAATCATATTCATGACATAGCCCATTTATTGTAGGCCCGATTTTCATCCAGTTTGTGGGCAGTGTATCTCAGAACTGTTTGCATTGAAAATACCATACTATTTTGCGGGTTAATAAACAGATCTATTTCCACAAAATAGTATTTTCCCAAAGGCAGCTCTTCAGTTTTCAGATGTCACACTGGACAATTTTATTTTCTTTCAGAATTTCTTTAGGTGAGAACTTCTGATCAAAATAACGTGCTGTTAAATGTGTCATATGGAAAAATGTGCCTTAGTTTCTGGATCATCTTGATGCATCATAGAATGGTTTGGGTTGGAAGGGACCTTCAAAGCTCATCTAGTCCAATCCCCCTGCAATAAGCAGGGCCAACTTCAACTAGATCATGTTGCTCAGAGCCCCGTCCAGCCTGGCCTTGAATGTTTCCAGGAATGGGGGCTTTCTTTCCTAACCTGCACTGCATGCTCTTTTAGTCTTTTTTTTCTTATCTCAGACTTTTCAAATGTTTTTGTTTTGTGGCACTGTTTTTTGGTTTTGTTTTTATTTTCCATGAAGAAATCGCAGGGTAGCAAGCTTAGGGTTCAGTTTTTCTTACTTTCTTCTTATGCATGCCTCAGCAATAAATCACTAGTGGATTCATATAACAAATGGAAAAGGTCTCTAAGCTCTTTTGAAACAACCTGTATAAACACTGTACCTAACCCAATGTTTTCTGGAATCCAAATCCTTGACCAAGTTTGTTAGTAATTATAACAACTATCACAATAAGAGAGGCTAGCAGCAGCAACTCAGTACTTGACAGTCACTGGTGATCTCCTTAAGATTTCAACTTCTAAACTAATCTCTAGTCTTATCAGTTAGAAATTAAAACCTTAGGGAAAACAGATATATTCATTATTTTTTGCATTTTCCGATCTCTCTGGAAGGTTGCTATGAGCACAGATTATTATAAATCTCCTCTCTGTCCTCCAGACAACGTTTGCAGTAGCTGTGCCCCAAGCTCTGTGTTAGCAGGCAGCTAACACATTACAGTCAGAAAGAGAAAAAAGAAGAGACACTTCCATAGACCTTATAAGCACATTTGTGAATGTTTACTAGTTCTGGGAAACAAAAGAAGAGGGCTTGTGGAACAAACTGGAGAAGACAAGTGTGAACAAATACACAACAGAGGCCAATATGCAGGACAGCTCTTCTGAGACTAGGAATGGGTCTAAGAAAAACGCTAGAAAACATCCTTCTCTACCAGCACTGATTTTCACACAAATCCTGGGATACTGAAACATAATCCTGGTGCGATTCCCACTCCACAAGTTACCCTCCCATCTCTGCTATTTAATCTCCCAAGAACACTGAAACATTCCAAGTGCACGGTGTGATATAAACTTCGAAAATGTATACAGGTTTCCCACACAAATGCTTAGGAAATAATAGTTACATTAACTGCCCTGAAATTCCACATCTACCTGAGTTCACCTGTGCTTATGTGCATTTTCAGGAAGCATTTTGATAAGCCACAGAAGCCATACGTGCTAAAGCAGCAGTCAGACAAGTGAGGGGTGCTTACACCCAGCAGGCCTCTCCTATGTCCCACTCTCACCCAGCAGACACCGAGCACGTAACTCTCTCATCATTAAATCTTGTGAGGTTTCTGTCCACTGCAGGCATCGCTGAATTAAAAAGTCAAACTATGCTGAGCTCCGCCGCTGGGCAGCAGGACAGCGCTGCGGCGGGGAGCTGCCTGTTGCACACAGCAGCGCGGGCAGGGGCTGCGGGCAGCGCCTGCGGCTCCCGGCGAGCACCGACCGGCGCTGCCCGCCAGCGCGGAGCGGCTGCCCGGGCGCTAAAGCCGACACTGGCAGAGGGATGTCTCCCCAGCGGGCCTATGCCCTGCAACCCCTCCCAGTGCCTCATCTCCTCGGAACTCCCTGGCAGCAAGGACCGCCGCCGCGGCGCTTCAGCCGGGCGCTGCTCCGCGCACTCGCCCATCGCCGGGGCGAACCCCCCCACCCCGGCCTTTGCCGCCGCCCTGCAGGGAAAGCGCAGCCGCCTCCCTCCCGCAGCGCCCGCGGCCTCTGCCGTGCGGAGCGGGGGAGATGCCGGCCCCGTCCCGCAGGCCCAGGGCAGCCGCTCCGGCCCGGCCGCTGGGACAAGGGGACGCAGCAGAGAGCGGGTGTGGGGGGAAACGACCCCGGCGCGCATGCGCGCCGCGCGCTCCAGCGCCGCATGACGAGAGCGCTCCAGCATCACCAGCAGCCCGGCTCGCGCTCCCATAGGCTGCCTGCTCCCGGCAGGCGCGCGCCCGCGGCGGAGCTCTTCCTAGTGCGCTCGCGGGGACGCGCGCGCCGTCGCTGGCACCGTCGGTGGCTCTCGGCGCGCGCTGCCCGGCGTACGCCGCTGCTCGCTGTCAGCTGCTCGCGCGGCGCTCCCCGCCCTTGGCGCGCGCGCGCTGCCCGTGCCTCTCGCTCCGTCTTCTCAGTCCGCCCGCGGCTCCGTTACGCGGCGGCGGGTTCCTGCTCCTGTCTCCGCACCGCCCTCCCCCGCTCTGCTCGCCCCGGCGTCTGCCCGCGCCCAGCACCCTCGGCGACGGCAGCGCGGGCCCCGCCACCGGCGCCGGCACTCGGGTAAGGGAATGCGGGGACTGAGGGGCAGCCGCGGCGGCGGGGAAGCGGGTACCAAGCCGAGACTGGGCTCCTCAGCTAGCGCTCCCCATCCCTTCTCCGGGCCTGGCACAGCCGCTGTTGCGACTCCGGCGCTGCTCAGCAACCGCCGCCGCCGGGGAGGGGTGTGTGTGTGTGTGTGTATGGCGGGGAGGGGGCCGGTCCCCTGCCGTGTGCCGGGATCCCCGTGGGCTCCCTCACCTGAGGGGCCCTGGCGGGGCCTGAGCCGCCGGAGAGCGCGGCGGGGGCGCTGCGCCCGGTGGGGGAAGGGGAGGCCGGGGCTTGGCGGGCGGCTGGGGCATCACCGTCGGCAGCGGGGCCGAGCCGGGCCCAAAGAAGGGGGTGCGTGGGAGCCCGGGCGGCGGCGGCGGTGCCCCGGGGAGCGCGGCTGCCGCCGTTCCGTGCGCCGCGGCCGCAGGCGGCCTCCAACTTTCCTTGTCCCAGGAACTGCGGCCGTACGACGGGACGCCTTGTTTTGAGAGAGAGAAGTACACGGGAAACGGGGGCTTTATGGACCGACCTTCCAGTCTCGGGCTGCCTGGTAGCTTGAGGAAGTGCTTGTCTTAGAAGGGTGCAGAGCCATCGGTTGCTCCTTGGGGCTCTTCCCACTGCGACCTTTACCATATTTCAGCACATTTAACTGCTTTGGTCTAGGATTCTGTTACTGATAAGGCTCCAGCGATTTCATTCACTAGTCAAGTTTGTGCTTAATGTATCCTCAGGTCTTTCATATGTGTGTGGGAGAAGGTACCCACTGTGTTATAGATGCTTTCCAAAGACCAGGCTGTGACCCTCAGCTTTCACAAGCTCATGATTGAGGGTACAAGAATAGGTAGAGACTATCATGACATGGGCCAGGTTGCACCAAAAATCCTATGGGCATAGCTAGACATTTGCTGACAAATTGCTTGTTGAAAGACTCCAAGTTCTTTGGGGCAATACCTGTTCTAGTGTCTTCAGTGCATGCATGGTATAGCGTGCAGTACTGTAATGTGGTCAACACACTGTGATCCATATGCTGTGTGAACATGGATGTGGAAAACAGCCATGTGTCTAGAACATTTTCACTTTGTGATCACATGTCAGCTGAAATATGTGTTTCAGTATACACATGTACATTTGTACATATATGTTTACTTCCTCCCTCTACCCTAAAATGCAGTTTTTAAGGTCTAGGCATTAACTGAAAGCTAATGGTGTAAATACTTAACAAAGATGGTTTAGGTATGAAAAGGTTGTGGGTTTTTTTTGGTTTTTTTTGTTTCTTTTTTTTTTTTTAAATCATCCTCCACTGTAAATTTTTAAAAGACTTCAGAGAAGTCTGAACTGAGAAAGCAAATAGATGGCAACATTGCATGTGCTGCTGCTGCTTGGGGTGGTTTTACAGAAGGCTCTTCTACAATTCTTTCCATTATTAAAGAAAGCTGGTATTAGGAGTTGGTGATTATGCTTTGATGTACTTTCAGTTACATCTGTTTCTCTGGTTATTACAGGTGTCCTTACTGCCAGATTTTCATTGATACTTACTAGGATCTTGTATGCATAAATACATGTACCTTAAACTGACAAACTAGAGTATTGCAAAGTTTGCATATTTTCCCAGCAACACATAATGAGAAAACCTTTTTTCAGTGTTGAAAGTGTATTTAATTATTCATATTTTCTGAGCAAGCAGTTCATTGAGGGAAGGGTAGGAATCAACCTAGTGTGTTGAATCGTTCAAATTCACCCTTTTAGTGTTGTAGCTGCCAGGACATTTAACAACTGGGAAATACAGAGGATCAGGTTGGAAGATGAAGTTCTTCTCTTCCCCCCTCTCTCTCTCTCTTCCCCCCTCTCTCTCTCTCTTCCCCCCTCTCTCTCTCTCTTCCCCCCTCTCCCTTTCTCTTCCCCCCTCTCCCTTTCTCTTCCCCCCTCTCCCTTTCTCTTCCCCCCTCTCTCTCTCTCTTCCCCCCTCTCTCTCTCTCTTCCCCCCTCTCTTTCTCTCTTCCCCCCTCTCTTTCTCTCTTCCCCCCTCTCTTTCTCTCTTCCCCCCTCTCTCTCTCTCTTCCCCTGTCTTTCTCTTTTACTCTTCTGTCTTCATTTGCTTTAAATTTTGGCAGTTTCATTAGCTAACTGAAAAGATATTAGTTCTAGCTAATATTAGAACAAGAAAAAAGGTTAGCTATGCTTACTGGAGTAGAAGTAGAGGTAACTTACCTTAAGTGAATTAGTAAAGGTAGTACTAAACCACATAGGGGCCTCCTTTTGTTTTGACATCTGTGGTTCATAATCAGTTTATTTGGATGGTAAACAAAGGCTTGATTGTATAATTGAATGTTTATGTATTATAAATATTGCAGAACATTCATAGGATTAATCTGAAAAATTATATTTTTGGTCCATTCTTGTCTCTCTGTAGCTGTATATAATTACTGCTTTGTCTGTCAGATCTATTCTAAACCAATGATATTCCCAGTCTTAGAATTTATGTACAGTAAAAAAAATAAACAATAATAAACAATAATTTTACATGTACATGTCAGTGTCTTCATTGACATTTAAGGGAATAAAGATGAAGAAGATTTGGACTTGAGTATTTAAATCCCATTGCAGAGTCAGAATTTAAAATAAAATGTAATTACTATAATCTTAGGCTGGTCTGGAGGGGGAGCTAGTGTCAAAGCAAAAAGTGACATTTTTTTTCTAGACTCGTTCAAAAGCTTGCTGTTTGGTCATAAAATATGCTTCTGATACAATAAGAAAAACAAATGCAGATGATGCATACTATGTATGATTACATTAATATGCATCTATTTTATATGATGAATGTAATCTGCAAGTGAAGTGATGTGTGTGTATTTTAGGGAAACAGTGCATATGTTTTGCTATTATGCAACAAAAACTATAATCAAAGAACTTTGAAGTTGCAAGATCAAGCTCTCATAAATCACGAAATGCCAGAATTAGGGATTTTTGTAAGAACTGTAATTTGGCCTGTAAATATATGGTTAAATGTTACACTTTTCTCTACAATGTTTCTTTCAGTATATAGCATAGAATGGCATAGATCGTGTTCAGTGAGCAATACTGAATCTTACTTCTTGGTATCAAATAATGTGTGACCTCACTATTTGTTATGTGCTGTTCATATTGTACCTTCTTAATTTCCTCTTTTGCTGTTTCATTACCTTAAGTCTAGTGTCTACCTGCAATACCTATCTTATTAATAGCACAGTTGCCAACATTTCTAGTGCATATGGCAAAGCCTTCATATAATACAGTGTCGTTATTTAATTTTTTTAGCATCTTATTCAGTAATACAGCAAGAGTACCTTGCACACAAGGGCACAGAGAATAAGGTTAAATCATCTTCAATTTTTGTGATGTGACTAAATTTTTTTTTTTAACTGAATGTTAGGTTTTGGGTACTCATCTGTTAAAAATAATTCATTTAAACACATTTAAACAAAGTGTTCAATGTGCTAGATTAAAAAAAGGCAGGAAGCCTGATGGGCAGGAGGAAGCTTTCTATCATGTGGGACTATATTACAGCATGTAAACCTTTGGGAAAGCTGTAATGTGTGTATGAGACTTCTGCAACTTGAGCTAACAGAGGATGTTTCATTAGTAATTTGTAATGCATCTGTGGTCCAAATCCTATGGTCTGTGAATGGTTTTCTGAGATTTTTAAGTGTTTCAAAGTAGTGACAAAACTCTGGAATCTTGGGTTCTATTCCAAGCTCTGGGAATGAGCATGTTCTAGTGGATACTGATTTTTCTGCTTATTCCTTCTGTGGTATCTACTTAAAAATATTTCTGTCCGAATCTGTTTTGCCCTATTCTGAAATTTTTATCACAGTCTTGTTTTCCCTACATAAACAGTTTGTTTCTTGCTCAAGGACTTCTTATCTGAGGTCCAGAACTGCTGTGCAGGCAGTTTCTAATTAATAAATTGTTTATCCCAGTGTTCTTTCACTGTTTGAATCCTATCCAGCAATTTGAACTCCTGTCTGCTGATCTCAGGCTTCTGTCCACTATTGTCAGCTTCACATCCAGTTCTCTATCATGGCTAGGATCTGTCTTCTCTGTGTTTCCACTGGCTCCTGCCCTGTCTTCTAAAGTTTTCCAGCTTTAGTGTTGTACTTCATTCCATTCTACCTGCCTAGCTGGTCTGTGTGGCCAAATGGACTGTGTCTGACAATGCTGATAGAGCTGGCCAGAGTCACAGTGAGGTCTTTCCTTAGCATCCTTGAAACATCTTGGAGATCAGGAGAGCTTTCCAATGACTGGAAAAGGACATATGTTGCACCCTTCAAAAAAGCCCAAAATTAGGTCCAAGGAGCTAGAAAGCTGGCTGCCTTCCTTTTTCTCCTTGGGAAAATAAGGGCATGGGTGTTCTTGGAACGAGTTTCTGGGCACAAGAAGGAAATGATTTGGAACAATTGGCATGGATTTATCAAAGGTAAATCATTCATGACTAGCCTGATTGCTTTCTATGGTAAAATGGCTGAATTGTTGTATGAGGGAAGAACAGTGGATTTCATTTACCTTGACGTAAGTGAGGCTTTCAACTCTGTCTCCAACAATATTCTTGTACTCACATTTGGACATTACAGTCTGAATGGCTGGAGAACTAGATGGGTAAACTCAGAAAGTAGTGGTTAATGTGTCATATGTGGAGGTTGGTAACAAGTGAGGTACTACAGGGGTTCATCCCACAAAGGTGATGGAGTGTCCAGTTGTGGCTGCAGATGATACCAAATTGAGAGGAATAATTGATATGCATGGGGACAGGGCCTGCCATTCAGAAGGACTTTGGCACTGTAGACACAAGACACATCTGGACCCTAATGAAATTCAGCAAGGACAAATGCAAAGCCCTGAAGGAAGAGCACCTTGCCATGATACAGGCTCGGGACTGACTGGCTGGGAAGCAACTCTGCTGGAGAAACCTGGGGTCCTAGTGGACAGCACTGTGGCCGAGGTCTAGCAGCAGCATGCCCCTGCGGAAAAGAAGGGCAACAACATCCTGGGCTGTATTAACAGGAACTTCCAGCAGATGGAAGGAATTGATTATCCCTCTCTGCTTGGTGCTCATCAGGCCACATAGAGTACAGCACCCAATACACTTCAATACAGGAAAGACAACAGAAATGAATTTGGTGGAGGGCTACCAAGATGGTTAGGGAGCTGGAGTACTTGCACTTTGAGAAGAGTGTGAGAGAGCTGGATTTGTTCAGCTGGAGAAGAGGTAGCTTCAGGGGGATCTAACAACAACCTGCTGGTGTCTTTGAGGAGATCTTTGAGACGATGTTGTCAGGTCCTTCACTGAGGCGTCTGGTGGGAGGACATGAGGCAGCGGTCGTAAATTGAAACAAAGAAGGATCAGACTGGATATAAGGAGAAACTTTCTCTCCATGACCATAGTTAAGATGTGGAAGAGGTTACCCAGAGAAGCCTCTGTCTTAGAGGTTTTCAAGACCCAACTGGATAAGGATGAGTAACCTGTTCTGATCTCATGGTTGTCCCTAGTCCAACCTCCTACTCAAAGTAAAGTCATCTGGAGATCCCTTCCAACCTGTATTATCCTGTAAGTCTACAACTGTGAATGCTTAGCTCTCGGAAGCCTTATACTGGAATGCAGTCAGTACAGACAGAATCTGTAGGTGACTCAGCTATAACATATCAAAAGAAAAGCAATAACAGTAACATTACAGTGAACTTGACAAAATCATCATTTGTGTGTCAAGATATGCATTTTGTTGTCCCTTAGGAGGATACATGTGGAGTTTAAAGCATGCAAGTGATTAAACTTTTTAAAGTAAAAATTGACTTTTGCAATGTGGTGAAAGTGTATTTTTCTATAGCTTTCCTTGGAAAGGAGAAAAATGTTCTACTTGCAAAGTGTTTTGCTTACACTCAAGTAGCTCATCTTTGAGATGGACACATGTCACAGAATGGGTCATACTGGAAAGCCTCTGGCAACTTAAAAGAAACTGAAAAATGAATCTTCTACAAGGAAATATCTGGTAGCCTTAAAAATAGCTGATGTTTCTGGGTCATTTGTCATGATATGTATATAAATTCATGTTATGTAGCTCATAATGCGTCATTTCAAGGTGGTGATTTTCTATCTGTTAAATCAGTTGCAGTCAGTTCTGAGGTGTGTCCCCCCTCCTCCCCATACATGACATACCAGTTCCCTCACATAATTATTGTTTCTTTCTGTTCTTTTTCACCCTCCCTTCCTCCTTTCCTTCTTCCTCCACATTTTCAAAATGGGGACGGGGACAAATAAAATAAGAGAAGCAGTCCTAAGATACAAGGAACTGAGTAACTGTATTGGAAGACTTTTGGCTACAAGTCTCCAAATCAAAAGAGTTAACTGTAGCAAAGAGCTATTGTTAAATGACAGGCTGGGGAGGCTGGGGATTTGTTAGTGTGGTTTTTTGTTGTTGTTGTTTTGTTTTGTTTTTTGTTTGTTTTAATTTTAATTTTTGTTATTGAAGATACTGTGTGAGGAAGTCTTCAAATGACCTTTTTGTGAAGTTTTTGCTGCTTTATGTGTATTTGCTAACCTGTAGTCTTTAGGGATCCTTCCTAAGACAAGTAGTGATTTCTGTAGCAAAGCATGGTTTCCAGCAAGTCATTTTACTTATTTCCATCAAATATTAGATATTAATGAAACATAATTTACATATTTTATTTTGAGGTGTGATACATTAAAAATGAAATGAAACACTGCAGGTATTAGTAATTCTAGATTTTGGTGAAGTTTGTACTGCTACAATTGCTTTATAATAGCAATATTAATTCTGAACATAAATACTTAGGAGCCTGCTTTCGTTATATGTTTGCTTCATAACTTTATAGTGGTAAGGTGAACAATTTTCTCTAGTAATAGAGAGTTTCTTTTGTGAGACAGTTAATAGCAATGTGTATCACCATGACATTATTAATTCTGCGAGCTAAACACTATTTTTAGAAGATTTTGGTACGTTGCTCTATCTTACAGAAGTTGATTCTGACTTGCTGTGTGTTAGAATCTTTCTTCAAAGCATTGCTCTTCCAGAAGGTTTTGTATAAGAACAGTAAGAATTCTTTTCCAACAACCTCCCAATGTTCATCTTTAGTTTATTAAATTACTTATGTTGAACTCCACCATAATTTGGTTAGAACTTGCACAATGTCACGGTAACTTTTTATGGTAAGTCTGATTTGTATGGGTATAAGTACATTTGTCAAGCTTTTTTCATCTCAAAGTTCTTGAACGTCTTTGCCTATAAGGAGATTTCTGTTGTTCTGTTTCCAAAATGTGAGCTTTCATATTGCCTGTAGCCTTTGTCTTTAGCTCCATGCCTCTATGATGTAATATACCTGAAGCAAGTATAGAGGTTTCTGATAGGGTGTACTTAGCTAACATCTTGTCTCTTTCTGGGTGTCGGCTAAGCAGCTTCCTCTGTTTGACAATCAGCAGATGAGTGTACGCTTGAGACAGGACAATTTTTGCTGTTGCAGCATATGTAGCATATTGATGGTCTCTTTTCTCGCTCCTCTTCTTCTCTCACCCTGAGTTGTATAAGGCTGGGTTTTAGTCTTATGTCTTCAGTCTTTAGTTTTTCTTAGCTGCAAGCATTTGTTCCTTATTTAGGGCAAGGTTTAAATTCACAGAAGAAAAATATCCTTTTTTAAAAAAAATATATTCATTATTTTGTTTCCCCTATTTATGGTTTTATTTCAGTGAGACACCTTTGTGGTGTTGTACCAAGGCTTACTATGCTTAGATAGCCCCTGCACTTTCTTGTTATGTGGTCTTTTTTTTTACCTTTTTAAAAGGTTTGGAAAGAGTTAGTCACAGTTCACAATCTTCTGGATGCATGTCTTCACATTTCTGTTTATTAAGTCTGTTTCACAATTCTGCTGGGATTTTTTTTTTTTTTTTTAGTAGAACAACGTCTTACTTTTTGATCTGTCCATTGCTTGGGGTGTTTTCAAGTTACAGCAGTTATGGCAGTATGAATTACACCTTTCCTCTGATGTAGCCCACTGTTTAGGACACAGTGGCATTGGAAGATGCTTTCCTGAAGTTCTTCATTGCAGATGTCTAGTCAGTGCTCTGGATTTTGTGTTTAACTCTTAGATGTTCTCTCTGCCACTTTTGTTGTCTTTTAGCTTCAGTGAAGTGGTGCTGGATTAAGTATCAATAATGTTAAGTTTGCCCTACCAGGCTGTAAAGATGGATGGCAATTTGGGTAATATGACAGCTTACATTATACCCTATAACAACATCTTCAAACTCTGCAGATGTGAATAGACTTTGTGTACTTCCTAGGGAGCAGAGGATGTTGACCCTTAGGAGGCTGTTAATGGTTTCTTCTGATGTCATTTTTTTTCTTCAGTGACATCAGGACCTTGGAATGCACGTGATAAAGCCCTTTTATCCTTCTTCACCTGATTACAATGGATAGCGCTCTTAGAGGATGAGAGATTCAGTACAACCTAGAGCAAAGAGATGTTGGTCTCTCGGGGAGTTAGGCATACATGTAAGATACAGAGATTTCAGCAGGATTTAAAATGCTTCTTGGATTTTCCTGTACAATGTATTGCAGTGTCATGCATAGGTAATGATAGATAATAATTCTGTAGATTCTGTGTCTACAGAAGTGCTGAGAGAACATTGTCTTTCTTCAGTTGATTGCCCTTCAGATCTTTGTATGTGTGCACAAAATCACTTGCTTGCAGTTTATCCTCAGGCATGCTGAACACACGTCTCCTAGTTGCTTCAAGCTATTGGGTCAAGAATAGGAAATATCCCAAGTACTGAAATCTGACAGCAGGGTCGTAAAACCATGTCTTGAGATGTAACAAGATATTCTGGTATTCTCAACCAGAGATGTTGTGATCCTAGACCCTCCACAGAATGAGTTTGGGACACAGTTTTATAGAACTTTTTTTGCATACTTCCAAGACCACTGTTTTCTAAAGTCCTACAGGACATAAGATCAGGCTGTCCCTGCTTACAAAAACAGTTAAAATTTTATGACCAACTATATATTCAGTTGGGACTTCCAGGACTCTGCCTTTCGTGGCACATTTTCATATGTAGATTGTGAGTACATCTGCTATTCCAACTGTGTCAACCTCAGCTTCACTATCTGAATGCTATGGCTGTTTAGGGCAGGCTTGCTTGTTCTTCAGGAGCATAGAAGGGGAACCATCTAATCTGTATGCCTACCTAAGTGGATTAGTTAGCTGGATGAATGTCTCCAGTGTCAGTCTGTTCATTGTTCCAATTGATTCCTTGCTGAAACAAACTCTTTTTTTTTTCTTTCCTATGTGTAATTTTTTTCTCCATGGTCTCACTTTGAAGGTTTATCTATGCTTTCTTACTCTACAGTTCTGCTATTTAAGCAGGGAACACTCATGCCATCTTTCCTAGAAAACATTTCATATTATGGGGATACCTGAGTCCACTGCCCTTTTGTAATGGTATTTTTTTCTGTTTGGGCATCCTACTCTCTCTCTTTCCTGAGGTAAGTTGTTTTTTTTGGCTATATCTAGACAGTAGATGGAGGATCTACCATTGTGAAGCTACTCTCAATGATCTTTGAATGCTCATGGCAATTAGAAGAAGCACCGAAGAATTGGAGGAAAACAAATATCACTCCTTTGTTCAAGAAGGGCAAGAAGGAGGACACAGGGAACTACAGACTGGTCAACCTCACCTTGATCACAGGAAGGGTGATAGAACAACTAATCCGGGAAAGCATTTCCAGGCATGTGAAGGGTGAGAAAGTAATCAGGAGTGGTCAGCATGGGCTCACCATGGGGAAGTCATGCTTCACCAACTTGGTAACTTTCTGTGATGAAATGACTGGCTTGGTAGACAAGGAGAGAGCAGTGGACATTGTCTACCTAGACCTTAGTAAGGCTTTTGACACCGTCTCCCATAAGATTGTCATAGAACAGTTGATGAAGAATGGACTGGATGAGCAGACAGTGAGGTGGATTGAAAAGTGGCTTGATGGCTGTGTCCAGAATGCGATGATTACTGGCACGGAGGCCAGTAATTAACAGTCAATACTGGGGTCAATACTGGATCCAGTCCTTTATAACATATTTGTTAATGACTTGGATGATGGGGATAGAGTGCACCCTCAGCAAGTTCACTATGACACAAAACTGGGAGCAGTGGCTAATATTCCAGAGGGTTGTGCTGCTATTCAGAGGGACCTCAAAAGGCTGAAGAAATGGGCTGGCAGGAACCTCATGGAGGTCAACAGAGGGAAATGCCAGGTCGTGAACCTAGGGAGGAACAATCCCATTTGCTGGGGGCTGACTGGTTGGAAGGCAGTTTTGCAGAAAAGGACCTGGGGTTCCTGGTAGGTACCAAGTTGAACATGAACCATCAATGTGCCCTTGAATAAAAAATGCTGACGTGATCCTGGGCTGCATTGGAAGGAATGTTGCCAGCAGTTTCAGGGAGGTGATCCTTCCCTCTTCTACTCAGCACTGGTGTGTCTACACTTGCAGTACTGTGCCCAGTGCTGGGCTCCTCAGTACAAGAAAGACATGGGCATACTGGAGAGGGTCCTGCAAAGAGCCATGAAGATGATGAAGGAACTGGAGAATCTGTCCTGTGAGAAAAGACTGAGAGAGTTAGGGACTGTTTAGCTGAGAGAAGGCTGATGGGAATCTTGTCAATGTATATAAATACCTGAAGGGAAGTACTGGAGTCAAGGTAAGCTGAGAGATGGTACAGTGTACTTTCTGGGTCTCTGTAAGAAAGGCCTGACAACAAATGGCTTAATAAGATGACTGTTTTAGTAAGACAGACTAAGAAGAGGAATATAGATAGCATGTTAATCTTACATCCTTTCAGAAACTGTCCTCTTCCTATTTGTGCAAATGCCATGTTGGTTAAGGCACCTGTATGATACTTCGTATTTTGCTACAGATTGTTTAAGAAAATAAATGATAAATCTTGATGGCTTTCTGTTTTTATAGATTATTTGACTAATTTTTAATGTTTCTAAAAATCTGAGCTAGTACATGGAGGTATGATTTAGTGTCGCATGAGAAGTGTCAACCAAAATATCAATTACATGGTTATTTTTTAAAATAATTGTGAAAAATAGGAAGCTGAACTGTATCTTGTTAATTTCAGAGTGCTGTCACAAAAGTTGATATAGATTCTAAACAGTCTTCCTCTGACTTTCTTCGTGTTTATATAGCTAATGTAAATTTGGAAACACTTTTCACAACTTTTAAATGTTTATTTAAACATTTTCTCATGACACTGATGTGAAATGTTGCAATATGCCCACACTGTGTTAGAAGGAAAAGGTGCATCCTGGGAGTTTATGAACATTATAGTTTCCTGCTGAGATGTTTGTAAATAGTGGGCATAATTCAGTGACACCTGCAACTCAAACATATTTAGCCAGTACAGTTTTTGTTTGTTGAGGGGTTTTCAATTTATTTGACTTCTAGGGCACTAAAGAATAGCTTGTGTGCCTAATGCTACTGTATGCCATTTCTGTAATTCAAGTGCTCTTCAAAATCATAAACGAACAGGGAATCTTTAGATTAATAATCTTTGTTAGTAGCTTTTCTCCTGAAGTCTCTTACAAATGGGTAGTATTGTTGTTGCTTAAACTTTTACCTTCTCTGGCAGAATCAACTGCAAGGAGATTGATTGTTTCCTTATCTGGCTTAGATGTATCTCTTATCAAAAGAGATGGTAGCTTTAACTGTGCTATTTGAAATCATAAGTGCTTTGGAATGGAAGTGTATGGAATGCTCCTTTGGACAATTATTTTCTTGGTTGATGCTTTAAAATGTTGCATCAATGTGGTGTTTATTAACTGCCATTGCCTGGTGCTGAAGGGCATCTAGAGCTCAGAGCCCTTTGATTATGGCATTTTTTTAGTTATATGTTAGGTCAAATGTGATTGTAGAGGAAAAAAAAAAGCTGTGAACTGTGGATTTCCATCTGAAAATTCTTCAGCTGTGTTTGGATGTGCTGTGTGAAAACTTACTGTTATTTTTAAGGTGGATAGTCCCAGGTATGCACAGCTGGTATGAAATAACATTAAAAACAAACCAAACCAAAATACACTGGAACAGTATTTAAGAATAATCAGTGTAAATACTTCTTGTGGTGTGTTAGTAACACATCAGTGTGAAAAGTTTCTGCTGGAACGTGGTAAACCGAAATGGAATATTGTCTTTTGAACTGTGATTTCTAATGTCATTTTTGTCTAATGTCACTATTGCAGGGCCTTGTCTTCCCTGACTGCAATTTTATGTGTGTATAATTGGTGACAGTTACTCAGTCATCATATGTAGTGTGCGGAGAAAAGATACTTATAAAGAAGAGTTATCAGTTCTTGAGGATGCAGTTTGAGCCTCAACTAAACATTTTTTTTTGAGGGGATTTATCTTGCTCTTTTTCAGCTCTAGATTTTCTGTTTCCCAATGGAAATGCATGAAGTGTAGTGACAATTTTGTCCTTTTTTATCTGGTAGGCTCTCTAATGAGTTCAGTGATGGACAGTACGAATCTCAAACTGTATCTCTGTAAAACTAAGCATATAGTGAAAGCTGCTACAAAATGTGCTTTTACATCAGGCTTCAGATTACATCTCAATGTTTTTTAATGTTGTCTCAATGTTTTTTTCTTTCATGCTTCCCTGAATTCTTCCGTATATTGCCTTTTCCTTTCCTCCTGTCCTCTTGCTGGGATCAGGATTTGGCAGAACACCCAATTTCACAATTTCATATGCCTTGGTGTTTGAGTACTGCCTTGTCTTTTTGCATGGTGTCTGTCAGCACCTCTTGACTGCTGTGGGAAAGTGTGATCTATTGGCTAAGTGAAGCTATTGTAATGAAGAAAAACAGAAGCAATGCTTGTTATGATTTATGAAGTCCTTTGCTATATGGAAATTAGCCAATACGTTGGGTATAGATTATATGCATCCATATTATACACATATAGATATACATATGTACAAAATTATTATAATTATAGTAGATTATATCTAATCCTGGTCACATAGGGTAGCTTGTGCCACGGTCATTGCATAGCGTAGGGAAACCTGAATTACTACCAATATATACTTGTTTTGGGAATGAATGAAGATCTCTCAGTTGCGGAGCGTTTAATCCACAGTAAACTCATTGCAGTGAGTCCGTTTGCTTTCCTGCATACATTATAGAATGAAAGAGATAAAAAGATGAAATTCAACTTGATTAAACTCAACATGTAGCTTTAAAAATGATATTTGCTTTTTGTCCCTAAGTAGGGAAGATGTATAATTTTCTAAAAATTTCCTTAATAAATTAAGCATCAGAGGAATAAGAGAGGAATGCAAGATTGCCTAATGGACAGTAAAAGTGGGAGACAGAAAAATAACAGAACCACTTCACAAGGAACCTTTGTGCATGCATTTAGCAATAGTCTCTTCTTAATATCAGACTATTTTAGTCTGTTTGTTGTGAAGCGTGCTCAAGGAAAAGACATATCAAAGATTATTCAAATACAAGCAACTTAAAAGACTGAAAGCTCTCTGAAATGAAATGTGTATTAGTACATGTTTTTTTCCCTAACATTTAGGCTCTATAAAGCTTGGTGTGTACTATTTAGGAATAGTTTCAAAGGCATTTTCTGGTGTACTGAAATATATAAATTGCATATTTTTTGTGTAGTATTCATGCTAATGGAACGATATTCAACTCAAATTTTCAGCTTCATTCATTATCAGGCACCATCAGCCACCTAACAGACAAATTTCAAAAAGGTCTTTCAGATTTTTCTTGCTGAACATCCCTGACCACTTCTTTGATCTTAATTGCTAGAATCTCAGCTTTGATAGTCTTCTTGACCTTTGTTTGAAGATCTACCTTTGATTAGCCTGTGTCTGCTAAGCATGAAGCTGCGGCATGGTCTCGCCTCAAGGGAAAGCAGTGTTGTGTCTTCCTCTTTTCTCAGCTTCCTGGATGCTGAACACTGCTTGCATCTGGTCATAACCTTCCCACGGAGCAGCAATGGCAGCAGTATGCAACTGATACCGTCTTTGACATCTGCACAGCTGCTGGTATGGTTCTGAATCACAGCAGTGAAGTTGACCACAGTCTTGTTATTGTCACCCTACTGCTATTTGACCAATAAGTTAATAAAAGCAGAGTCACTCAAGCTATTTGACGATAGACTTTGGAATAAAATGCTATGATTTTTATTTGATTCATATTGAAAACACTCAAAATGAAAGAAGAAATTATGTATGAATTCCTAGTGTAATTTCCATAGCAATATCAGACTGTGTGCTCACTGTGGGCATGTTTGAAGAAGTTACCTTTTTAAGAAAGAAGAAAAAAAAGAGGAAGGAAAAGGATAGACATATAAAGCACAATAGAAGATGCTGTTTCTTTCTTTTAATCTGCTACTACATGAATTGTTTCAGTACATACATAAAAGAGTCTTAGTAATTCTGTTGGCATTGGTATTTCTCTTGTGTGTTCACTTCTCTTTCAATATAAATTTCTCTCTAAAAGACTGAATAATAGCATTTGTAGGGGTAACTAGTATTTGTAGTGGGTGGTAATGTGTATGTTTTATAATTTTTTAAAAACTTTATCTCTTTTATTTGAAGTTTGATAAGCTGAATTAAATCTCACACTTTAAAATAATCCCTCATAATTAATAAAAAGGCCATCTAGATTTTTTTATATAAATAAGAAATATAAAAAAAATAGATTTTGTTTTTGGCTTACAGCCACATTACTTTTTGTTGTGTTTTCAATAGTTTTTCAGTGACATGCATGGTACTGTCTTTTTTCTTTTGTGAAGCTTGTTGATTGAAATCTTCCTTTTTTTTTTTTTTTTTTTCCTGTGATTGTCAAACATTGTATTCATAGCTTTCTCTTCTGATAGGATAGGCTTTCTCTTTTGAACTAATTACTGTACTCATAACAAATAATCATGAGGTTGTACTGCAAAAAGTTTCCTTCCTCAAATTCAAACACAAGTTTGTTTCTTACTGAGAGAACAGGTTTTGCCTTAATGTCTTTATGTTGTCTGTATTCTCACTTAACAAATTTTTAAATTGGGCTTTCCTGACAGCTCTTTTCAGTCTTTTCAGTCTTTTCATTCAGTAACCTGTGTCTAGGAAGAGTGTTCTCTCTGTGTGATTTCCTTGCCTCCACATTTCCATATTATTCTACTTGAATTTCTAAAGATGGTTACTACTTTGCTGTTTTCTTGGTTTTGTGTACTCCTCCAGACTTTATCTGCATTTAATTTTTGTTTCCTGAAGCTGGTTTGATTTCAAATCCCTTTTTGGCTGCATTGACACAAATAAAGTGGACTATTGTCTGCTATTGAGGACAGCTGACATGGACTGAGATTTGTCCTTTCTCTTCATCTCTCAGCCTTCGAACAGGTAGCTGCATGCACAGTGCCATTTGGAAGTTGTCCTAGCTGTTTGATAACCTTTCAGAATGTTTCCAGAGGTTGGAAGAGTGTGGTTGGCCTTGATCAGTCAAAAGCATTTCAGGGCTTATTTTAATATGGTTATTTGCTTTTCAGTGTCTATGAAAGTTTCAAGCTTTAGTATCTTGATGTAACCTTTTAGGTTAACTTCTGTAAAGCCAATAGTCAAGCCAGTTACCAGCTAGAGGTTAACTCAGTTATATCTATGATCTGCTTCCTGAAAGGTCTATCCTGTGAATCATTAATCTTGTGCTTTGAATGATTCTGCTAGCTGTCTAGAAAAAAAAAATACTCAAACAAAATAGAAGAACCAAAATAGCCACAAACCTTTCTTAACAGTCTCTCCAAACCCTCATCCACTTAAATTTTCTTCATTGGTAATTTATAGGAGATCTATACTTTCCTTCTTACTTTCTCATTTTAATGTTATGTGGAGTGTTTGGCTTCTGTTGCATTCTGGGTCTCAGAACAAGTATGCAAACCTTAGATACTCAAGGTAAGATTTCCTGCTCCACCATCTATATCTCTCATTCCTGAGCCAAGTATGCCCTCCAGCTTTATTTAGTATCTCACTAAATGTGTTTTGTCAGGTGAGTCATATTTTTGTTTACTTTCTGAGATACCCAGCTACTCCTGTTTTATTCCTGATAGTTTTTGTATTAACTTACAGAGATCAAGGAAGCTCTGAAGATAGATAGTCTACTGTTCGCCACCTTTTCCTCCCTATGCCCCCTATGCTCACTACTCATCACTTTGGTGTCATGATTTAGATTGCCATATGCAACTCTTGTTATTTTATTAAAAAGGGCAGACTTTACCTTTAATTTGCTCAGTGGTGATATGAATAACAGCAGATTTTTAGCTTGCCAGGATGTGAAGCACAGATGGGACTTCACATGGCTGAGAAGAAGTGGGACTCTGGGGAAAAGAAATGTAACGTATGTTCTCCTGGATTTAAGAGAGCTGATGTCCAGTGCTTGCAGCATTTTCCTTAATTTTTTCCCAAATTTGCACTACACATGCTAGTCTGTAATATATTAGCAATGTCACTGTAGCATACATGAAACTTCCTAAAGTGAAAAATGTAGGGCTGCCGACATCGAATAAGAGTGTCCTCTGGGAATATTTGGATATGTCAGCTAGGGTCATGTGTATTTTTTTAATAAAAAGGAAAAATGAGTCAAGTCATTGGGCCAGTGTGTCTTGAAGGCGAGGAGCAGGAAAGAAGTTGAGAACTGCACAGTGTCACATTGTGAAATGGGAGACTTGGTTACCCAGGATATGAAGAAGGCTGAAGTACTCAATGACTTCTTCGTCTCAGACTTCACCGGCAAGAGCCACACCGCCCAAGTTGTAAAAGGCAAAGGCATGGTCTGCAAGGATGAAGAACCTCCCACTGTAGGAGCAGATCAGGTTTGAGACCATCTAAGGAACCTGAAGGTGCACAAGTCCATTGGACCTGATGAGGTGCATGTGTGGGTCCTGAGAAAACTGACAGATGAAGTTGCTAAACCACTGTCCATCATATTTGAGAAGTCACAGCAGTCTGGTGCAGTTCTCACTGACTGGAAAAGGGGAAACATAACCCCTATTTTTAAAAGGGGAAAAAAAGGAAGACCTGGAGAACTACAGGCCAGTCAGTGTCATCTCTGTGTTCAGCAAGATCATGGAGCAGATCCTTGTGGGAACCATGCTAAGGCACATAGAAAATGAGATGATTGATGACAGCCAACATAGCTTCACTAGGGGCAAATTGTGCCTGACAAATTTGGTGATCTTCTACGACTGGGTTACAGCATTGGTGGTTAAGGAAAGAGCAAGTGACATCACTGATCTGGACTTGTACAAATCATATGACAGTGTCCTGCATGCCATCCTTGTCTCTAAATTGGAGAGACATGCATTTGACAGATGGACCACTCCATGGATAAGGGATTGGCTGGATGGTCACATTCAAAGAGTTGTAGTCGATGGCTCATTGTCCAAGTGGAGACCAGTGACAAGTGGTTTTCCTCAAGGGTCAGTATTCAGACTGGTGCTGTTTAATGTCTTTTTCTTTGACGTGGACAGTGGGACTGAGTGCACCCTCAGCAGATTTGCAGATTACACCAAGATGTGTGGTGTGGTCGACATGCTGGAGGAAAGGGATGTCATGCAGAGGAACAGGTGTGAGAGGTGGGCCTGTGTGAACCTCATGAAGTTCAGCAAGGCCAAGTGCAATGTCCTGCACATTGGTTGGGGCAATTCCAAGCACAGTCATAGGCTGGACATAGAATAGATTGAGAGCAGCCCTGGGGAGAAGGTCTTGGAGGTGTTGGTTGATGAAAAGCTCAACATGAGCTGGTAATGTGTGCTTGCAGCCCAGAAAGCCAACCATATCCTGGGCTGCATCAAAAGAAGCATGATCAGCCTGTTGAAATAAATGATTCTTCCCCTCTACTCTGCTCTGGTGAGACCCTACCTGCAATACTGTGTTCAGCTTTGGAACCCCCAACCTAAGAGGGACATGAACCCGTTGGAGAGGGTCCAGAGGAGGCCACGAAGATGATCAGAGGGATGGAGCACCTCTCCTATGAGGACAGGCTGAGAGAGTTGGGGTTGTTCAGCCTGGAGAAGAGAAGGCTCCAGGGAGACCTTATAGCAGCCTGTCAGTACTTAAAGGGGGACTACCAGAAAACTGGAGAGGGACTTTTTGACAGGTAGTGACAGGACAAGGGGTAATGACTTTAAACTGAAAGAGGGTAGATTTAGATTAGATGTAAGGAAGAAATTCTTTACCACAAGGGTGATGAAGCACTGGAACGGGTAACCCAGAGAAGTTGTGGATGCTTCATCCCTGGAAGTGTTGAAGGCCAGATTTGATGGGGCTTTGAGCAACCTGGTCTGGTGGTGGAAGGTGTCCCTGCCCATGGCAGGGGGAGTTGGAACTAGATGATGCTTAAGGTCCTTTCCAACCCAAGCCATTCTGTGATTCTGTGATTGGTGGATTACATTCTGTGTGACCTACCCTAGCAAGCAAATAGATTAAAAATGTGTTTATATTTGGGATGTTATTTAATAACCTGGCCTTTTAATTTGTACCTTACAGCAACTGTTCTATATTTTCTTCTGGTAAGGATAAGCACTTTATGATTCTAAATTTTGATCCTAATTGTTATTTGTGCCATTAAAAATGCTGGACTCTTAGAACAAAGTCAAAGTGGCAAAATCCGATGTACCTATGTGACGTGTGCCCCAACGATGAGCAAAACTAGTAAACTGGCTGAGATACTGAACAACTTGTTTACCTCAGTCCTCACTGGCAAGCTGTCTTCCCACACTTCTTGAATGGATGAACTGCAAGGCAGGGACTGTGGGGGAGTGAAGTCCCTCACTGTAAGAGAGGATCAGATTCGTGACCACTTGAGGAACCTGAACATACATAAATCTATGGGATCTGATGAGAGACACTCCAGAGTCCTGAGGGAACTGGCTGATGTGGTTACCAAGCCACTCTCCTTGATATCTGAGAAGTCATGACAGTCAGGTGAAGCCCCCAGTGACTGGAAAAAGGGAAACATCACAACCATTTTTAAAAAAGGTAGAAAGGAGAACCCTGGGAACTACTGATCTGTCAGCCTTACCTCTGTGCCTGGGAAGATCATGGAACAGATCCTTCTGGAAGCTATCCTAAGGCACATGGAAGACAGGGAGTTGATTTGAGAGAGCCAGCATGGCTTCACGAAGGACAAGTCCTGCATGACCAACCTAGTGGCCTTCTGCGATGGAGTAACTACATCAGTGGACAAAGGAAAGGCTATGGATGTTGTCCATCTGGACTTCTGTAAAGCCTTTGACATGGTCTGCCACAACTTCCTTCTCTCTAAATTGGAGAGGTATGGATTTGATTGGAGGACTGTTCAGTGGATGAGGAACTGGCTGGATGGTCACACTCAGAGAGTAGTGGTCAATGGCACAATGTCTGGATGGACACTGGTGACAAGTGATGTCCCTCAGAGGTTCGTACTGGGACCAGTGCTGTTTAATATCTTTATCAATGACATCAACAGTGGGATCGAGTGCACCCTCAGCAAGTTTGTGGATGACATCAAGCTGAGCACGTGCCTGAGGGACAGGACACCATCCAGAGGGACCTGGGCAAGCCTGAGAAGTGGCCCCATGCAAATATGTTGAGGTTCAACAAGGCCAAATGCAAGGTCTTGCAACCCCTGGTGGCAGTACAGGTTGGGGGATGAAGGGATTGAGAGCAGCCCTGTGGAGAAGGACTTGGGGGTACTAGTGGATGAAAGATTGGACATGAGCCAGGAACGTGTGCTTGCAGCCCAGAAGGCCAGTTGTATCTTGAGCTGCATCAAAAGGCCAGCAGGTTGAGGGAGGTGATTCTGCTCCTTTGCTCTGCTCTGGTGAGACCCGACCTAGAGCACTGCGTCCATCTCTGGAGCCCTCAGTACAGGAAAGACATAGGCCTGTTGCAGAGAGGCCAGAGGAGGCCACAAAAACAGAGGACTGATACAACTCTGCTGTGAGGACAGGCTGAGAGAGTTGGGGTTGTCTCTGAGGAGGCGTTAATTATGCCAGCATTTCAGTACTTAAAAGGGGCCTACAAGAAAGATGGGGACAGACTTTTTAGCAGGGTCTGTTACATTAAGACAAGGCATAGGGGTTTTAAACTAAAGGAGTGGGGACTCAGGCTGGACACATGGAAGAAATTTTTTACAATGAGAGTGGTGAAACACTGGCAGTTTGCCCAGTGAGGTGGTAATGTGCCATCCCCAGAAACATTCCAGACTCAGGGCTCTGAGCAACCTGATGTAGTTGTAGATGTCCCTGCTCATTGCAGGGTGGTTGGACTAGATGAACTTTGAAGGTCCCTTCCCACCCAAACTATTCTGTGATTTATGATAAGGAAAACAAAGTGTGAGGAAATCTGTCATTTGGCCTTGTTTTAAGGAATTTTGAGGAATAATGCTTCCAAATCTGTATCTTGTTTGATTAAAGTAGAATTTCATTGAACATTTTTATGCCCTTCTCAGTCCTATAGTAGTCAAAACTTGTTTGAAGGGGAACCATCTCTAGAAAACTGAACTGCAGAAAAATCCTGTGCACTTCATTGCAAACCAGCTAATTCCTAAGAGCCTTTCTTGGGTGTGCAGTAGAAATTAGATTATTTGGCTTTGATCCTTGCATATTATGAATTTAGTATATTCTACGTTTTCTTTTGCTCCTAGCAGTAAAAAATCTTAAAATAAAAAATATAATACATAATAAATATATAGATAAACTTACATCTATCCTTTTCAAGTATATTTATTAAAAATGTTAATCTTTCCTTCTTTTCCCCTGGGATGTATTCTCTTTCCATATTTGCTTAAGGAAACTTGCTTAGCATCAGCAACTAACAATAATGCCAGGCCGATTGATGGGTATAAGAGAAATCAAGTTCGTTTTTTCAGCTAAATAACTGTGTGTCTCTTGTCTTAAAACTGAAAAGCACATTTTGAGCTTCACTTGGCTTACAGAAAGAAAGTTTATAATTTGGTTTTCTTTACCAAACATGAAAAAAAAAAAAACCAGTCAGTGTAACAACTTAGCTGATTTTTAAGCTGTTTTGTTGTTTAAACTGCTTCTTTTCTTATAATATTTTTCCTAACATAGGTTTAGTTGCTTCTCTGCCAGCTACTTGTAACTGTAGAGCTGGCACTGAAGTAAGCAAGTGACTTCACTAACAAGCTGGTCTGTTTGCTTCTGAAATTGCTAATATTAGAGAAGACAGGATTATTATACTTAGTAATAGAGATTATCTATGTGTTTGGAGTAATAGAAAGTGATTTAATTAAAATTAAATAAATTGCAGATTCACATACTTGAGCGGGGACAAGAACTCCTGGTATAACTGTGCTGGCAATCAGAGGTAGGTTGTCGTCGTATGGCCTAGATCCTCATCTGTTTCATTCTCAGGTGATGTGCCTTTGTGAGAGTAAAACAATTCTAAGACACATCATCTGGTTTCTAGCTTTTAAAAAAAATCATTAGGACCAGCCAATAAAGTGTTGGTTGATTTGCGCTTATGATGGTTTATAGCTCTGATCACATTTGCACGTAGAAAAGATCGAGTCATTTGGAACAGAAAGAACTGTTAGTGTGATTATGCTGAAGTTGAACTTGCCTTCATAAAGAAGAATGAAATAAAGGGTAGTGAGGGAGCTGGTGGAGGTGCTCACCAAGTCACTTTCAATAATTTATCTGCAGTGCTGGCTAACCAGGGAGGTCTCAGTTGACTGAAAGTTGGCAAATGTGACGCCCATGTACAAGAAGGGCTGGAAGGAGGATCTGGAGAATTACAGGCCTGTCAGTCTGATGTTGGTGCTGGAGAAGGTCATAGAGCAGATCAACCTGAGTGCCATCCCGTGGCACATACAAGACAACCAAGCAATCAGAGTAGGTCAGCATGGGATTACAAAAGGCGGGTCCTACTTGACTAACCTGTTCTCCTTCTATGACAAGGTGATCTGCTTAGTGAATGAGGGAAAGGCTGTGGATATTGTCTACCTAGACTTTAGTAAAGCCATTGACACTGTTTCCCACGGTATTCTCCTGGAGAAAGTGGCTACTCATGGCCTGGATGGGAGTACTCTTCACTGGGTAAAGAACCGTCTGGATGGCCGGACCCAAAGAGTTGTGGTGAATGGAGTTAAATCTAGTTGGTGGCTGGTCATGAGTGGTGTTCCACAGGGCTCAGTACTGGGGCCAGTTCTGTTTAATCTCTTTATCAATGATCTGGATGAGGAGATTGAGTGTACCCTCAGTAAGTTTGCAGATGACAGCAAGTTGGGTGGGAGTGTTGATCTGCTGGAGGGTAGGAAGGCCATACACAGGGATCTGGAATGGCTGGATTGATGGGCTGAGGCCAAGTGCTGGGTCCTGCACTTGGGTCACAGCAACCCCGTGCAACACTACAGGCTTGGGGAAGAGTGGCTCAAAAGCTTCTTGGTGGAAAAGGATCTGGGAGTGTTGCTTGACAGCCGGCTGAACATGAGCTAGCAGTGTGCCTGGGTGGCCAAGAAGGCCAACAGCATTCCTGGCTTGTATCAGAAACAGTGTGGCCAGCAGGACTAGGGAAATGGTCGTCGCCCTGTACACAGCACCTCGAATACTGTGTTCAGTTTTGGTCCCCTCACTACAAGAAGGGTACTGAGGTATTGGAGTGTATCCAAGGAAGTACAACGAAGCTGGTGAGGGGCCTGGAACACAAGTCTTATGAGGACCAACTGAGAAAACGAGCTGTTTATCCTGGAGAAAAGGAGGTTGAGAGGAGACCTTATCGCTGTCTACAGCTACCTGAAAGGAGATTGTAGCATGGAGGGTGTTGGTCTCTTCTCCCAAGTAGCAAGTGATAGGACAAGAGGAAATGGCCTCAAGTTGCACCAGGGGATGCTGAGATTGGAAAAATTTCTTCATGGAAAGGGTTGTTAAGCACTAGAACAGGCTGCTCAGGGGAGTGGTTGAGTCATCGTCTTTGGAGGTATCGAAAAGATTTGTAGCTGTGGTACTTTGTATATGGTTTAGTGGTGGACTTGGCAGTGTTAGGTTAACAGTTGGACTCGATCTTAAAGGTCTTTTCAATATTAAACATTTCTATGATTCTATGAATTTGGCAAATAAAGCCTAGGAAGAAATAAGAATAGTCTTTATTGTGTGTGAGGTCGTATATGAGAGAAACAACTCAAAATAAATACAACTGAAGGAAAAACTTAATGATAAATCTTGTTTGTGAAAATCAGGGGGTGAGGTCTACTCTTACAAAATCAGTAATAAGGAGAAGGAAACTCAGTGGTTCAATATGATGCTTTATATATTTATGTAAAAAGACTGTGTAAGGTGATAAGATTGATCCTGGAGTCAGAAATTAAAAATGAACATATGATATTTTTTGTTACTGGAGTAATAGAAATCTCTGAGAAAGAGACCAAGAAAGTATTTGATTGCTATTTGTCATAAAGTTTCCAGTTTTACAAATTTGATTCTTCTGGGCTACCACTGCTGTCCTGTAGATATCAGAATGGAATATTTATTTTTTATTTTTATCTTTTTGCTGCATAATTTGTTTTTCTGAAGAAGAGGCAATTCACCTTTGACTAAAGGTGAGATTTTGAGTGAGGTGTCTAATTCTTCCTGTGATATTGGGAAAGTACTCCTGGCCACATATATGGATCTAATGTCTGTGTTCAATCAGTTTGCCACAGTCAGAGGGGGAAGGGAGAAGTGTTTCCTTTTTTCTTCCCCTTTGCTTCACTCTTTTGTATTGTTGAGGTGATGTAGGTATTTTCAGCTAATGTTCTGTAGTAGTTGGAGGCACTTACAGTGTGGCTGACATCCTTGAATTCTCTTCTCTTGCTGTTGTGTATTCAAGATTTGCATATTCTTAAAATTCAATTTAAATTACATGAAAAGTGCTGATGAAATGTTTTGGACTTTGTTTTGAGTGTGTTCTTGTAATGCAAGAAACTGGATTAAACACTCCAGGTGGTATTGAACCCTTTATAAGGATATATTTTTTGATGAATATATTATTTTTTCTAAAAATAAAAGGTAGCAACTGGTCTATGTTTACTGAGGAATTCAAAATCAGAATCGGGAGTATAACTAAGATTTACTATCTGCAAATTCATTTCATGACCTTTGTCTCCAAAAAGGTCTCTGAAAGTGGAGCAGACGTATCTGGAAGGCACCACTGTCTAATTTATCTAGTGATATTTGTAAATACCATTTAGGGGACTGAAAAGCAAATGCAAAGATTTTTAAAAATTGTTGGAGTTTTTACATTATAAAGGGAATTCTGTTTTCATGGATGCATTAGCAATATTAGGCTGGAAAGTTGTAAGCTTTTGGTAGTTTTAAAGTTTTGAATGACTTGGAGTAAGTTGGCTATTTTTTTCCACATTTCCATAGAAAGATCCTGAAACAGACAGTTACTTTACATTAATCGTGATTGTCTTAAAATAAAAGACCTTTATTTTATTCCACTTAGTAATAGATTTATGGATGAAAAAAAAAATGCTGGTCTCCTGCATCTTTGTTTCAATATAGCATTTGTTACTACTTTGTGAGTTATTCTGAGCAGACAATGGGCTACAAGAAAATATTCTAAAACCAGTGCATAGCTGGTTGCAAAGTGATACTCAGAACTCCGATTAAAATTTTATTGTCATACAGGCAGCATCTCCTAAGTGGAGCTACAAATGACTTGACCAGGCTAAGCGTGACTGTTTTCTGTTAAACCAGCTCAACATATTTCACTGATTTGTATTTTCTTTTTTTTTTTTTTAATTATTTGTGTTCTGGACAAATTTTCCAGATCAGAAGTATAAAAAACATTGGAACTTTTTTCCCCTCAACCGCTCTACTTCTTTTTCAACAGCTGTTAAATAGCTACTTCACTCTGATGGTATGTTAGTGTGGGAATAAAAAGACCCAAATATTCATGCTTTTTTATTGTCCTGTGTTTTTTTGCATATTTTAGGACAACAGAGTTGAAAATTTTGGGGAGCTTTTTTGTAGGGCATGGTGAATTGCCAAGACTGGTAGGATTCTGGCCTATTGGTATTGCCCGTAGTTCTGGTGCTTACAGACAAACCAACATGTACATTTGTTAGTAGTTATTTGCATTACATGAAATGTAAACATTTCTACTTCCTGTTTAGTTTGAGCCAATCTGTCTAAATCTACTTTTCTACACATATAGCTCTCATAAGATACTACCTTCTACCTGTTATTGGGGTAGCAAACACGGACTTATAAGAAAAATACAGCATAATGCTTCATATAAAATTAAAAGTAACCATCATTCTAGACTGTGTCCTAATGGGTTCACTGGAGGGCTTGGAACAGATGGGCTCCATATGTAGTTTTGCTTGGCTTCCTGGCTCACCTTCAGTTGATATTTTCACCTCTCAAATTTTATGAAACAGGTCGTGTAACTTGTTTGATGAGAAATACAATAAAATAACTAGTTTAGTTTTTGTGGAAAGCTAAAATCCTGATGTTACTTTTTATGCAGGGGTTAACAGTGTTGTATTCTTTTGTTTTGATTTCTGAGATGCTTTATCCCAAGAAATGCTCTGTCCTTTTTATTGAGGACATCCTTAGCTGAAGTGTACCTGAAGTATCAACCTCAAATGGAAATGAAAATGGGTTCTCTCACTCTTTCTCCAGGCACTCCATTTTTGAAAGTTCATGGGGTCTGACCTCGTAGGTGCTAATTATTTCTAAATAATGTATTACATAAAAAAAAAAAATACAGAATTCAGTCTTTTTTATCACTGTTGCTGCTTTTGAGATTTTGAGAGTTGCTAGTTCACAGTGTTCATTTAACAGTACAGCTGCTAAAGCTTCTCTTCAAGATATAAAATAAATTTTCATTCAAAAATAAGACTAATTTCGCAGAATTCTCATTGCAGTAAAAGGCAATTATCTGAAGCATTTATCATTTTCTCTTCACTTCTATTCCTGGTACTATTGTTATTTTAATTGGTTTCCTATTTATTTTTCTTCCCCAGTTTTATCCCTTTCCTTGAAGTCAGGTTCACAAATTAGCTTTTTCAGCATCCAATATATTGCTGTTCCAGAGTCTAATATGTGCAGCTTTTGATTGCTTTTCTGTTAAATGGCCAACAATCAACACTTGGTTCAGTAGTATACAGCCATTCTGAATTAGCGAGACCACTATTACAAAATGACGTAATAAGTTCATGCCTTGATAACCCAAAAGTAAGACTTTGTTCAAAGCAGTCTACTACGTCATATATGATCTACTATATATATTATGTACAAACATAAATAAACAAGTGGTACAGACCAACATAATTTACTTACACCTATTTTAAAGGTATAGCCTGTTCTTTTCCATGTAGCAACTATTTCAGTTTGAGGAGTTTACTATTTTAATTTTTGGCATCTAGTCTTAGGATACTGATCCTATAATTTTTCTTAGTGGTCTTTTCCTAAAGTCTGGCTAGATATATATCCCGAATGAATCCACTGCTTTCTCTCCCCTCGCTTTCTTCATTTGTTTTCATAGATGCCTTGAGGGTCTATACTTAACCTTTGTTGTTATTTTTGACAATGAAGCAGACAGTTTCTATTTTTTCATATCTCAGTGTAAATAGAGATTGTTAAAGGGTATTAATTTCTGTTTTCATAAAAGTTTCGCTGCAAATCATCTAATCACAATCATATAAAATTCTAAGCAATATTTTTAATAAGAGTGCATGCATCTACTGAATGCTGCATATAAAGAATGAAAACATGGATAAATAAGGATAAAAACTAATTGTCTTCCTTTTGTCTTCTACTTTCAGGAATTACCTAGGCTTCAAAATGAAAGTGAGGAAGAAGAGTCCCCAGAAGTATTAATTTGAACAATAATTATTGCTAATAAGTAAGTACTTCCCTTCCTCTGTGATGCTGCCTGTACAAAAACTAGATGTAAAGAAACTAGATAAAGACCTGCACTACCTAAACAACAACTGAAAACTTCCTTCCTGTTGATGAATCCTTGTCAGCTGGAAAAAGCAAACTTTCCAAAAAAAGGTCGGGTCCTTTGCTTTTTTGTTAGATCACTGACAACATTTTTTCAATTAGACACCCATTTCACCTTTCTTTTCTCTTTAGACCCATTTCTCTCCCTTTTCTGCTTTGCCTCTCACCTCTAAAAAGATGAATTCTTTGATAGATACATTATGTATCCTCTGTCTTACGTACAAATGTCTTATGTATTCTTTGACTGTATTTTTAGGCCCTTTCACTGATATCTGAATTGCAGATATTACATGTATTTCTCACAGATCAGCAGTAGTTCCATAGCAGCTGCCACAGGCACTACTCCATGAGGTTTCTCTGAGAATTTTAAGTAACTAGGCTGCTGTGGCTGAAAACTGTTGTGTGCTCTGGGATATCGTAGATCCAGTGCTAGATTTTCTCGAAGGGTGGCAAGTATTAAAAACTTAATATTACAGATCCTTATGTTTTTTAAGGTCTATGCAAGTACCATAATAATAATTTAAATAAATAAACTGATTATAGAAGATAACTCTCTTCTTTTTGAAAAGTTGATTAAAGAATGAACTTTGCTGAAAGGTGAATTCAGGTGTGAATTTGGAAACCAAGCATGTCATGAGGTTATTCTTTTTTGATGCAAATGTAGGAAAGACTGCTATGATTGTTAACTATGATAAGGGTAAGAAGGTTGTGAGATTTTCTTGAACTTTCAGAATTAAAAAAATTACACTAACAGGTCAAGGCAGATTTGTTGCAGATGAGATGCTTTTACTGTTCACTCAACTTCAGTAATGGTTGTCAAGCTGAAGACATTTATAGTACTCTCAGTTATTATGATTTATTTATGCAGTCATAACTGTTGAAGTACTTCGTTAGTCTAAGAATTTAATGAATCGTTACAAGAAAGAAGAAAATGTGGGACTTAAAATGATGAAATAAAAATAGTTCTGAGGCCTCATGGCCAGGACAGAACAAAGAATACGATGGTAGCTTTCCAGACATCCTGTTTCCAGTTAGGTTTCCTGAAACTGGGTAAGTTGTTGTAACTGCTTACTGTTGCTGGAAGGGGTTGTTTCCATTTCCTGAACCCTGCTCTCCTCCATATGCAAGTCCTGCTGAAACCAGTTAACTAATTTATCTTACAAACCCAACAAAAAGGTGGCTAGTTGTGTTTCTTGTTTTTTGTGTTGGATCAGCTCAGGTAAGAGTTCAGAAAGCGTTAAAGTGAGAGCATAAACTGTCCCTTAAGGCAGTGGGTCTGTGCAGCAGTTTGCGGTAAGGCTGTGTTAAAGTTTATAGGCTGGAAATAGTCAGTCTGAAGAGACGTGGCTTCTGTGAGAGCTTTAGACTAGAACTGGGTAATCTCTCCAGATCTCTCCCAACCCTTTCTCTTAGTAGGAGTGATCTGTTGACACTGAATAGAGACAATGATTCAGAGGGAAAAAAATCTTAGTAGAAAACTAAAATATCTGTGGTAGTCTCACCCCCACACTCTGTGTGTTCCAGGACCTGGAAATGAATGAAAATTACACATGAAGAACTTGCATGACTTGTCCAAACCTTACTTCTTATCAGACTTGGCTGCTCCCTTGTACATGATATTATGTAATACAGCAATTTATCTGGATCTTAGTTTACAGTTTTGTAAATTTTTTTTTGTTTGTTTAAATGTGAACCTAGATACATACTTATATGCTTGTTTATACTTAGTTTCTGTACTTCATTTTGTACTACGTTTCATACTACCTTGATTTATCTATAAACGGTGGTGGTGGTTGCGTCTTGTGTAGAGATGCAGTCCTTCCTTTAGCAAGGACAAAGCACAGTGATTGAGAACTGCGTGAAACCTCTTTTTGCATTTTTCTGTTCAATTTGTGTGGGAAGATGATTAAGAGGATTTGTGCAGGTCTATAAACTGCAGTGTCTGGAGCATTAGTTAAGCCAGTAATTCTGTATGCATTGCTCAACTACTAAGGGAGATTGAGTAGTGGAGAAAAGCTGATTTGATCGTAATATCTAGGTGAGATCTAGGTAGTGCTGGTAGGTTGATGCAAGTTACTAATTAACACAGCAAAGACAATACCTTTCCTGTATTGCTTGTTTATGCAATCTATGGATTATGCTGGATTCCTGCTTCCTGTCAGATCGCATGGCAAACTGCATTCAGAAATATTTTCTGCTGTCAGAGTCTGACTGGGAGAAACCTGATTTAATCCATTGGCCTATTTAATATTTTTTTCTTGATGCTTCTCCCATGTGAAAACATTCCTGTGGAAGTCCTTCCCTTTTTTTTTTTTTTCTCATTGCATTTCACACTTGGTCTAATCCATTCCATCTGTGAACTCCATTTTTGTAGTTTATTGAAAAAGAAAGACCAAATGAGCATTTTTATTGCATTTTAAACCACTTTCTTATCCTTGCTTGGACATACTTTAAGTTAGATTTATCTGTGACTTTTGAAGATAAACTAATCTCTGCAAAAGGCCTTTATATTTTGAGTTTTAGGGTTTATTGTAGGAGCACCTGAAATCTTGGATAGATATTCTTTATTTCTACATATCTATAGATCAACATATGATACCTGATGGAAAAGGAAAAGAAGGGTCTGTTGCTGATCTAGCTCTGCCTGTTTTATCAAGGTCAAAGCTGGTCCGTCCCTCTTTCTGAAGTGTCTACTACCTTTCTTGCTTACTACTTTCCCTGTTCCCTGAGGATCAACAGTCTGCTGCTTCTTCTAACGTTCAGCCTTGGTTCACTGTTTTATTCTGGTAGTCATTTAGCTTGGATTCTTGTTTGAAAGATGACTTATTGCTTGGCTGGCTCTCTGAATATATTCTTTAATAAAAGCGTGTTCTATATAAGTTCTGATGCAGCAGCACAAACAACAGTATTTCATGTCTTTTCTTTCTCAAGAAAAGAGGCTACTAACGTATCCATTGACTTGCATGTTTACTGCAGTGAAAAATGATGCCAGGCTGAGAGACTGCAGAGAAGTTGGAAGACTGGATTAGAATTTAACATGAACCAACAAACTAGAACTATCTGGGGAAAATGGGATACAAGCCATTAAGAGCAAGCTTAAAATACTGCTTTTAAATGAAAGAAAAATAAAATAGGCAAATACAAAATAAGGAATGGCTGCGACTTCTGAAAAAAAGAATGAGGATTAAGAGCTGAACTTCACAGTATCACAGTATGTTTGGGATTGGAAGGGACCTCAAAAGATCATCTAGTCCAATCCCCCTGCTGGAGCAGGAACGCCTAGGTGAGGTTGCACAGGAACATGTCCAGGTGGGTCTTGAATGTCTCCAGAGAAGGAGACTCCACAACCCCCCTGGGCAGCCTGTTCCAGTGCTCTGTCACGCTTACTGAGAAGAAGTTTTTTTCTCAAATTTAAGTGGAACCTCTTGTGGTCCAGCTTGATCCCATTGCCCCTTGTCCTATCATTGTTTGCCAACGAGAAGAGCCTGGCTCCATCCTCATGGCACTCACCCTTTATATATTTATAAACATTAATAAGGTCACCCCTCAGTCTCCTCTTCTCCAAACTAAAGAGACCCAGCTCCCTCAGCCTTTCCTCATAAGGGAGGTGCTCCACTCCCTTAATCATCTTGGTTGCGCTACGCTGGACCCTCTCCAGCAGTTCCCTGTCCTTCTTGAACTGAGGGGCCCAGAACTGGACACAATATTCCAGATGGGGTCTCACCAGGGCAGAGTAGAGGGGAAAGAGGACCTCTCTTGATCTACTAACCACCCCCCTTCTAATACATCCCAGGATGCCATTGGCCTTCCTGGCCACAAGGGCACAGTGCTGGCTCATGGTCATCCTGTTGTCCACCAGAACCCCCAGGTCCCTTTCCCCTACACTGCTCTCTAATACGTAATTTCCCAACCGATACTGGAACCTGGGGTTGTTCCTGCCCAGATGCAGGACTCTACACTTTTCCTTGTTAAATTTCATAAGGTTATTCCCAGCCCAACTCTCCAGCCTGTGCAGGTCCCGCTGGATGGCAGCACAGCCTTCTGGCGTGTCAGCCACTCCTCCCAGCTTAGTGTCATCAGCAAACTTGCTGATAGTGCACTCTATTCCCTCGTCTAAATCGTTAATGAATATATTGAATAATACTGGCCCCAGTACTGACCCCTGAGGTACTCCACTAGATACTGACCTCCAACTATACTCCGCACCATTGACTACCACTCTCTGGCTTCTCTCCTTAAGCCAGTTTGTAACCCACCTCACTACTCTATTGTCTAGACCACACCTCCGCAACTTAGCAACTAGGATGCTGTGGGAGACTGTGTCAAAGGCTTTACTGAAGTCAAGGTAGACCACATCCACAGCTCTGCCATCATCCATCCACCTTGTTACATTCTCATAAAAGGCTATGAGGTTGGTCAAGCATGACTTACCCTTGGTAAAGCCATGCTGACTGCCCCTAATAACCCTCTTATCCTTGATATGCCTTGAGATAGCACCAAGGACAAGTTGTTCCATTACTTTCCCAGGGACGGAGGTGAGGCTGACCGGTCTATAATTACCCGGGTCCTCCTTCTTGCCCTTTTTGAAGACTGGAGTGACATTTGCTTTCCTCCAATCCTCGGGCACCTCTCCCATTTCCCAAGACTTGGCAAAGATGATGGAGAGCGGTCCAGCAATGACCTCAGCCAGCTCCCTCAGCACCCGCGGATGCATCCCATCTGGACCCATGGATTTATGGATGTCCAGTCTATTTAATTGCTCCTTAACCCAGTCCTCATCAACTAAAGCAAACTCCTCCATTGACCTGGCTTCATCTGGGGTCTCAGGGGTACAGGGCTCCCCAGGACAGCCTCTGGCAGAGTAGACAGAGACAAAGAAGGCATTCAGTAATTCTGCCTTCTCTGTATCTTCCGCCACCAGGGCACCCACCCCATTCCTCAGTGGGCCTACATTGCCTCTGGTATTAGTTTTATCTGCTATGTATTTGAAAAAGTTCTTTTTGCTGTCCTTGACACCTCTCGCCAGCTGTAATTCTAAGGAGGCCTTGGCTATCCTAGCTGCCTTCCTACATCCTCTAACAGCAGCCTTATATTCTTCCCAAGTGGCCAGCCCCTGCTTCCATGACCTGTAAACTCTCCTCTTCTGCTTGAGCATACCCAACAGATTCCTATTCAACCACACAGGCCTCCTGGCTCCCTTCCTTGACTTCCTACGTGTGGGGGATGCTCTGATCCTGAGTGTGGAAGAAGCAATCTCTGAATGCAATCCAGCTCTCTTAGGCCCCTTTTCCTTCAAGCAGTCTTGCCCATGGGATTTCCCCCAGCAATTGCTTGAAAAGGCCAAAGTTAGCCCTGCTAAAGTCCAGGGTTGCAATTCTACTTGCTATTCTGTTCCTGCCACACAAGATGCTGAACTCCACCATCTCGTGGTCACTGCAACCCAGGCAGCCCTCAACCTTTACTGCTTCGACCAGACCCTCAGTATCAAAAGAAGAGCAGCACAAAAAAATAGTTCTGGTTCTGAAAATTTGACATCATACCAGGAGAAATAAATGGGAGAGCTGTCAGAAACACTGTGTAACTCCTTCTGCTCAGTTTAGAGTAGAAATGGAGTCAACTAGCTCATTGTGTCCAGTTTTGAGCCGTACACTTAATACATGAAAACGAATCAAAACTTCCTTGCCAAATTGTCCAGAAGACAATAGGACTGATAATCAGAACACTGTATCCCTGACCTATGAGGAGAGGTTGAAAAAACAGAATATGATTTAACACAGAGAGTAAGTGTTGCTGTTCTAAGTCTTTTGGAACACCACAAAACCTAATAAGCTTACATTTTGACTAGTGGAGAATAATGCAGTGCAACTTCTGAAGCACTGTCATAGGCTGGGAAGACCATATGTCTGTCTTTGGAAGTTCATAAAAAGTAGTAAGACAAATGAGCATGTGTGATCTCTTAGAGGAGAGGGCTCATCTAATAATCTTGTAATAATCTTATTACATTTTATGATTTAATGTCTAGTTTCTAGAAGTGGTGTGTTTGTGTGTTGTTTTTCTTTCCTTAATTAGCTTTCTCTTTTGTGAGTGGAGCATGAGGAACACTGCTTTTTGCAAACAGTACCTAGAAGCAGCATAGAATCTGTATTTTAAAGTGGTTTTTATTTTCGAATTTTGTTTAGCTTAAATATTTTTTCCAATGGACCAAGTAGCTTTTGATCTTGAAGGCATCTAATTTTAAACTTAAATATTTCAAATCTAGAACATTGACTGTAAATTTGGCAGAATTACAGATGATAACCCGGTAGATATTATTTAGCTATAAATTCATAGTATTTTTATAGTGCTTGAAAAATCAAATTTCAAATATAATTGATAATCTATACCATTTTAAATGTCTGGGATTAGACTGTTACACTAAACTAAAATTAAGTGTTGGCAAATTGTTTAAGGAGACAAGATCAGAGGAAATAGCCAGACAAGAAGTCTGTTTTTTTCAGGAATATGTTTCCTGCTTCACACATTCCTGAAGTTAAATAGGTGAGGAATTATGTCACTGATTTTTTGTCTTTTTTAATACAGAATAGAGAGTTGGTACAGCCAATTTTGATGAAAGTGTCTGTGAGTTAAGAATTTTTATCTAATATTATAATTTTAGATAAAATTATAGAGTAGGGGTATTAGTCTTGCCCACTTTTTGTTGCTTGTAAGAGGCAATTGTAGTTGTCATGGAGAGAAACATGGAATGGGGATAAATGCTAAGGCTACATCACTGGCAGAGAAAAATTCTGCAGTTGCTTTGGCATTTTTTTTCATTCCAAATAATGTAATCATACTACACTGATAATTCAGTACTTCTTCATTGTGTCTATGTTTGTATTATGTTAAATGGTAGCTAATAAACACTTCAGAAATTGGCAGAACCTGTTAGTGCAGGAAAATCTTCCTTTAGCTGTTTTTGCACTTCAGTTTTGGGATTTTTTTGGTGAAGAGAATGAGAAAAATTAGATGCTCCAACAGGATGTAGAAAAAAAAAACCCTTATCAGGACATGGCTTAATTATAGGGTGATTCACTTGGCATTGATCCCAATTATACTGGTTTTTAATCAGATCGATTTTTCCTAAGGATATTTGTTGTAGCTCATGTTAACTATATTAAAATTGGTTAAGCAATCAAAAAAGTGTCTGTAAACAGGGAACTTTCAAACCCTAAGGGAGGTTCTCTTAAGGCTGCATGACAGAGGGTTCTTGATCATTGTCTCTGCTGGCTCTATATTACTCGTAATAAATCTCTAAATGTTGTGGTTTTAAAGATATAGCAATTTTAATGATAGAAAGAGATCACTAACTTAAATTGCTTGGTGGGTTGAACCTGAAGAACTTCTGTTTGGATAGAGCCAAATGAGTGATTCCAGATATAGACCCTAATATTGTATATTGCACTTCAAGAGTTAGAGACAGTATTGTTGTCTAAAATAACAGTAGGAGGAATGTAGGGAAGATGGTATTACTACTTTATACAATATTAATGGACAATGGTGGGTACATTATGGCTAGGTTGGAAGTCTAGTCTTCAGAAATAATCTTAGGAAGTAGGAAAGGGCTTAGAAAAGAGGTGTAAGAATCATTCATATTCTGGGAAAGTGTATCTCATTTTAGAGATTTAAGAAGCCTGTTCTGTTGAGGTGTTACCCAAGAAGTTTTGAAGATTTGTACTTTGATCTTGTATGAAAGGACATTGCTTGGAGCTGAAAACAGACATGTTTGGTAATTAGCTGAGCAATTTATTTGGGAATCTGTCATTCTCTTTCATATAATATGTTTAAACCTTATGGATGGCTTTAGTAAAAGATATGTATTACCTGGACAAAATGTGTGGTTCTCATGGAAAAATAGGAAAAAGTTTCAATGATTACTGGGTTTCATTGATCAGTTTGTAAGATGTCAGATCATGTTTGAAATGGTATTAATATGATCTGTATAAACAAATTCACCTTCCCGCCCTGCACCCAGCAGGCTTTTTGAATTAACCCTAGCAATACATAGTTCAACAAAAATTTCAGAAAACATTGTGACAGAAAACATTAGCCTTCATTCATACTATATCAAAATAGGCTTTTAAGTGGCTCAACTTATAAAAGCTTTTTATTAAAAACGTCCTGTAATATGGCCATGATTTTTAAACCAATTTATTGAAATAGGAAGAATGTAAATTTGTAGCAAAGGCCATCATTCAACATTTTGCTGTAGGAGTAACACTTACTTATGGTAGCTTTGCATGTCTTGGTTTCAAAATGCAGCTTTTGCTCATAAAGCCAAATCTAGTATTCAAACAAAATTGGTTTGCAAATGAAAAAAAGTGTGCTGCTAATATTGTTACACTCTGTAGATGCCACATTCTCTGTCTTGTGAAATAATCTTTCATTGATGTTCATTGCAGTGCAATTTGTCACCAATTGGTTACCATTTCAAGTGCCTAATGGTTATTTTGATTGGTATCAGGCTGTTGTCTTTAGAATTAACCAGTGTGTTTTGGGTAACTTTTTCCCTGCTGCAGTTTGTGTAACGTAAACTGTGCAGATCTTTTTCAGCACATAGAATCATGCTGTTTGGAAGGGATTTCCATTTAATCCAGCCCCTCAATAGCAGGTCTGGTTGGAGCATCTTGCTAAAGTCTGGTCTTGTATATCTTCAAGAATGGAGGTTCCACAACATCTGAGACTGTTGCCTCTTGTCCTTCCACTGGGCAGAAAGAAAAGCGCAACCCCATCTGCTGAGTACTTGCAGGAATACCTCGGTGTTTGTTATAGTTGTACAAGAGGAGAACGTAGAAAAAGATGAAAAGTTGAGTGATAAAGTGGCTTTTACAAAAAGAGGAAAAAAGAATAACTAAAATGCCTGTGCTACTGTCCATGCCTTTGGCTTTCTGATGCAGTTTCATGCTATCCCTGTTTGGAATACTTTAGGAACATTATGACCAAAAAGTGGATGTCTTTCAAGACACAGAAGAGTGTACTGTAGTAACATCTGTTAATATTAATTCACCAAAAGAGGATGTACTGGAGGAGAAAGACTCTTAAAGAAAGAAAGGAGGCTTTGGATACCAGCATGAGGCTTGGTGAATGGGTAAAGCGAGTTCAGGGAGGTAGCTTGTATTTATATTTTTTATGTTCCTGTGGAAGCCCGACATTCTCCCTCCCCTCCCTGGTAACATCGTCTGGTTGTAACTCCGAGTACGTGATAAGAAAAGGAAACAAAAGAACTCGCTCTCAAAGCACCTTGGAACCCATAAATAGCCCATAAAATTAAATAAGCTAGTGTTTTCTGGCAACAAGGTAGAGTTTCTGGTTATGTATTACCAAATTGATTAGTTTCAGACAATAATATGTTACAACCAAGGACATAAAAATAAAATACGTTGGAGATCTGAAATACTCTTTGAAAACAAGATAGTAGTCAATTGGCCAAACTAACTGATTTTTAAGCCAGATTTGGGAGGAAAACTGGAAATATGAATGATACAGAAGGTATTACTTGAGTGAGTTTGTTTGGTTTTTTTTCCTCCTTTGTCACTGGGACACCCTTCTTGTACTGTTTCAGAAAAGTTTTGAGCAGATGCCTTTTCAATGCCATGGAAACAGAGAATCATATAGGTTGGAAAAGATCCTTGAGATCATAGAGTCTCACTGTTAACCTGCCACTGCCAAGTCCACCACTAAACCACATCCCTAAGTGCCACGTCTTTTAAACACCTCTAGGGATGGTCACTCAGCCACTTCCCTGGGCAGCCTGTTCTAGTGCTTGATAAAGCTTTTGGTGAAGAATTTTTTCTTAATATCCTATCTAAACCTTCTCTGGTGAAACTTGAGGACTAATTTCTCCTGTCCTTTTGCTTGTTGCTTGAGAGAAGAGGTGGACAACCATCTCACTACAACCTCCTTTCAGGTAGTTGTAGAGAGCGATAAGGTCTCCCCTCAGCCTCCTTTTCTTCAGGCTAAACAGCCCCAGTTCCCTCAGCTGCTCCTCAGAAAACTTGTGCTCCAGACCCCTCACCAGCTTTGTTGCGCTTCCTCGGACATGCTCCAGTACTTCTGTACTACTGTCTTGTAGTGAGTGGCCTCAAACTGACCACCGTATTCGAGGTGCAGCCTCACAAATGCTGATTACAATGCTTGCTATTATTTCCTTTAAATTCAAAGAGCAGCCATAAGCACCAGCGTCTCTAAAATTTTGGCGATTCTTAGTTCACTATTTCTACATTTAGATCTTCAGCTACTCAGTTCACCCAGCAGGCTTTTGGTATCTGTAAGCTATGTTGTATGGTGTACAGTTCTCTTGAGGGTGGGGACAAACCACTCCTGAAATAAACTCTTCTAATTCAAAGAGATTCTCTTGGAAAACTGTAATGGTATTTGTGTTCTCCCTGCTCCCCCTTCTTTGATGTGAACAAAATAAATCTGTGCTTTCCGTCAGTGGCTTTTGGTTGAGGTATCAGATACTCGAAAAACTGACTTTGACTAGGAGAAGGGAAGACGTAGCTTAGGCAATGATGATCTCTGGTGATAAAAAGGCTACTTGGCAAGCAGAGACATGAGGCATAAAGTATTATCTGCAGTGCAACAAGGCAGCAGAATGTCCACATTAGATAGAAGAAGGGAAGGATTGCTATTGGCTTTGAAAAACAGAACTGAGACTTCATTCTATTGCTCAAGGAACATTGCAGAATATTACAGAGCAATCCCAGTTCAGTTCTCAGTACCATACTCTCCCCTGCCAATGGGTTATCCAACCTACCTTTGCCAAAGTCCGCATATTGCTCATAACATTTTTGTCACAAATACTGTGTAAAATACAATGTGTAACAGTAACAGGAATATTAAAATCTGTGAAATCCATCCTTGTCTCAAGGAATTACCAGCTTCTTTTCAGCAAATCAAATGCATATTCAAGGGTCATTGCATCTTCTCATGCAGTGATTATATCACTCCTTTCTCCTCTTTAGACACCGTATAGAATTTCACCTATCGTGCTAAAGGTAGAATCCTTCAGAATGAATGTTGGCATTGCAATTCTGCCACTGAATATGTGCCATTCCAGGAAGATGTTAATGTTTTCACAAAGCCCTATTTTAAGAAGATTGCCCTTTTTGCCCCTTTCTGCCCAGCCATGTTAATATTGATGGTATATTTTAACCATAGAAATGTACTCCTTTCCCTTCTATGCTGAAGATTGGCTTAGGAAGGCAGAACTGCTATATGTCTCTTTCCTCTTGATTGATTACATTTTAGAAATTCTGTTGTCTTAAAGTGTTCTTTTTCTTGCAGGTTACAGTTGCAATGTTGAGCAGGAGGTCGTGTTTTTAGTGGCTCTTTATATGTGATGATGGCTGTTTATATTTCCCTTCAAACGAATGATCTTGTGACTGATAGTAGTCTGAAACTTCCAGACTTCCAGAGGGCAATCATTCCATTTTGCCCAGTTGTCACATGCCTTTGATGTTGTTGTCAGTGTTGTTACATGGCAGTTGTATTTGGCACAAACGTGGTCTCTGTCTGAAGAATGTGAGGAGATTGCTGGTTGTCCTGTAACTGCAACAGTGAATAATCTTACAACTCACTGCTTTTTTTCCCAGGCTCAAAAGCAGCACTCAGCACTGTGCAGCTGGCCAACAAATACCTGCAGCGGTTGGTGATTTTTATGCACCATCTGTATCATGTATCCTTTTGCCTTGATTATCTCGTCTTCATTTCAGCATGATTTGGTTGTTGTTGAAGTCAAACAAATATGGAAAAATTATGTATGCTATTGTTGTATGTGTGTAACACTTATCTGAGAATAATTTTCTTCTAGAGGGTGGCAGAATGCAAACTGGTGTGGTGAGCCACAGGTATTTTTAAAAAGGCACACTAAAAATCAAGAAATGGAGTTGTGGCAAGTGGACTCCGAGTTTTTCATAATTCTCTGAATGCTCTGATTGGCATCCCACAGAGCATTGTAAAGTAATCTATTAGTCCTGTCTTAGACAGTGATAAAGAAGGCTTGGAATGTCAGTCGTATTGTGCACCTTTTTTGAGAGCAGAGGTTAATTAATGCTGATACTTCTGGAAGTATTTTGCAAAAACTGAAAATTGAACATTCATACTACATCAGTGCTTCACAACATATTTGAAACAGGACACTCTGAAAACTGCTTCTGTTCTGAAGCATATGCTTTAAGCCAGAAGTAATGGCATGTACATGTACTCTGAACATACTACCAATTCACTAAATCAAAACTCTGCAACTGATCACTAGATTTTTTTAGCCAGCAGCTAATGTTTAGTTTCGGTTGTTCAGTACAATAGCAGTATTCCAGGGGATGTTGCTAGGATGTGACCAATGTAAAGCAGTCTCTGAGTTTAGAAGCATTTACAGCAACATGTGTTTCAAAGTGGCTTATTTTGATGTCTCACTTGAGCAAGGAGCATAACAAAAAGCAAAGTCATAAAAAAGGAAAACTCAGGCTCTTTTCAGAGAATTAGTGGAATGCAGTTTATGCATTCAAATGGCTTCAGAGAAAATCTTAAAAACAGATGCTCTCCACCCCTCACTCTGCTTTCATTTCTTCCACGTCTTTTGGAGTAATGATCTTTCAGGCTTGAACTCTACAAATCCCTCAAGTTTGGCAGTACTTGAGGTTTTTCCCCATTTGTGTTCTATTGAAGGATTGCTTATTTCCTGGATTTTGTTTATTCCTTTTCATTGACTTTTTTGTAATTTAGTAACGGTTGTAAACATATCACCTGGAGATGGAGTTGATGGCAGAGAGCTTGAGATCTTTTTCTGGTGCGTGTCAAATATAATCAGTCAGTTCTATATGATTTCCTAAAATCTCTGGATTTTCTCTAGCTCTGTATGTACTGAGACTCAAAACAGGCTGTAAAGAACCATCTGAATAATTAACTAACTGATAAGTTGACAGAGAAAAAGATCAGAACTTTATAGCAATTTAGTATTTACATACATGCATGCTCCTTTCCCTGTAGACACTCACTAAGTCCTTGCCAGCTGCTTTCGTTAATGTCTTTCAATAGGGTATTTATCTGTGCCATTTCTTTAGTGACCTTTAAAGTATATGTGTGTCCATGTGAACACACATGGGTTTTTTTCCCCCATGTTTAATCTCTGTTCTCTTTAGCAGGCATAGTATAAAAAAATGCTTTTTCCTGTTTCCTTTTCTGTAAACACAGTATTTTTTCTGAAAAGCAATTTATTCTATTACTCTACTTAATGCTGTAACTTCTTTTGATTTCAGTCAAATTCATGGCCTGTTATGATGAGTAATCAAGTGTTTATTTAATCTAGAAAGGCTGTGGTTATGAATTGATTATCTTTCTTCAGCAGGTGGATTGTTCAGTGTGACTATTTGTTCAGGATTCTTCAAGGCAAGAAGAATTTTGCTATTCCCTGCCCCATCCTTCTGGGACAGTTCATGCAGTCAAATTCTAGAAAGGATTCTAGGTGTTTCTGTTGTGTGTGTGTGGTTTTTTTAGTTGTATCTTTCCCCACTTGTTATGTAATTGTACAAGATAAAGGAATGAGCTATAAAACCACATTTTTCCTGAGCAATCAGGGAAGACAAGTAACAAGCTAAGAACCATGTTGTTGCTTTTTTTTTTTTTTAATATCAAATATGAGAATTCTTTTGAGATCGTTTTGGTAGAACTGGTTGCAGTGCGAAGTATTTGGGGGAACCTAATGTTTTGCTTTATTGTCAGAATAAATTGATTTATTTTTTGTTCCTCCACTTCATTTTGTTAATTATAATGGTCTCCTGAACATTTTAAAATTACCTTTATTACTAGGATCCGAACTATGAATATGTAAAGAACATTTTGATAGTGTGTGATTGTAATGATTTATTTGGTTTCATGTGAGTGCTTCTTTCATAGGATATAGCTTTATCTTAGTTGGCTGTAGTTCTATACTAGGACCAAATCCTATTCATATGTGTATATATAGAACTGGCTTTGTTGTGTAACTATTGCTTATATTGGTCTCTGAATCAGAAAAATAGAAGGTAGCATATTTAATAGAACTTTATTCTCAAAGAATTCCAAAGCTGGTCTGTGGGACAAAAGATCTGTAAGTTTAGCTTCTGTACCAAGCAAATCTGGAGCACCTGTGAAAAAAGAGTTATTGGGTGAGTGTTGGTAGATTGAAGAAGAGCCAATGTAGAGCTGACCTTGTTGGCAAGGCTCTTTAGCAGTCACTTGTAGAAAAATGAGAGTCTACTGGGAAAACAGAAATAGGCTGTGAATTGGTAACTTGATAAGGGAATAGAAAAACAGGAATATATGGTTATTTTTCATAATAGAAAGACTGTAATGCAAGGATTCATCTTACCCTGCTCAAGGAACTGTTCTGCGTCTTGTGTAGTTCATCATAAGAATAAATTATCTGGAAAGCGGTCTCTTGAGTTTTTCTGAATAGAATCTGTATAGGAAACTTTAGCATTATATTTGGTTCTAAGTAATCTTGATTTAATGTTTATATTTTCAGTGTCTTTTTTTTTTTTTTGTGCACTTCTCTGACATAGATTAGGAGTGAAGAGAGTTAGAAATTACTACATATTGAGATTTTGGAGAGGTCTTCCTGCAGTCAGGTAATGAATAAAAGAAATCTGAATAGTACTAAATGAACCTGTGAATGTAGCATTTAATGAAGATATGGCTATTTGTATTTTGCTTGGTACAGTATGTGAAAGTGTTTTTGAACACTATGTGAAAGACTCAAAAAAATAATTGCATTCTATAAACATAAAGCTGAATTTTGCAGTAAAGTTTTTGCGACCCTTCCCCACCTTGTTCTTGTTTGACTGATATTGTTTTATGTGCAGTTAAATAACAATCAGCAATTTTTTCAGTTTAGATCCATTTGTTCTGGTTCAGGTTTAACAAATGTCAAGATACTGCTTTAAGTTCATTTCTGGTTCAAGGAAAACAGAGATTTTTTGGGTGAGCTTCTAGATCGAGTTAAATTCAACTCACTACATTAAAGGTATAACTCAAAACAATGGCCTTGAATGTTCCCATTTTCTTGGTTATGATCTTAATATGCATTGCTTACAAAAAAACCCCCTGTGAAATATGATTTTGGCAGTTGTTGCTGTTTATTGTGCATGTAATTTCTTTTTGTGTATTGTAATACAAATATTCTAATAATATTTTTTAAAGTCTATTCCAGCTTTTGAGTACACATAAATGTTTTATACTTATGTATGACCAAGTTTCTTTAAAAACCTATGATTATTTAGTAGTCAGAATCAAATGAAAATGTTATTTGTAGATCTGGTTGTCAGTACACCATTGTTTTTGCTAGCATCAGGAATCCCTTTTGCAGTTTGGAAATATTAACAGATCCATTAAAAGCAAATCAGAACAGTGAGGTGTTTTTTGTTTGTTTGTTGTTTTTTTTTTAAATACCACGGTTGGATTTTTGACCACCCAACTCTATTTTAGGTTTCTGTCTACCATCATTCATTGCTATAAAAAGCAAGGTATTCTGGTATATTTGTTATAAAATCCATATTCCATTGCATGTGTGTTTTTAAAGTTTAACTTCTTGTGTATTACTGAAATAAATTAATAAAGATCCCTAAACTGAAGCTTTATTGGGTTAATGAGAACTGTATCTGAAATGTTTTATATCTCTCTGGAGCCACCTATGCGAATCACAGAGACATAAACTCAGTGTACGTGATTCCTCTTCAATCCCTTGTTGCATAGAGAGTTTTTCCTGCAGAAATCTTATTAAATCTATTAATACATATTTAGACCATTTTTAAATGATTCTGTATAAAACTATAAAGTACTGGTTTTCATATTTGTGAATTAAGAACTCTTTTGTAATCTCATATGTATTTCTGTGAAATAACCATTGACAGTTTGTAATAACAAATTATATGGCCATCACTCCTTTTTTCCAAAGGAAAATAAAAATACCGTGCCAAATATCTAGTATTTGAAAATGAATTTATGAAAATCATTAACTAATAAAAATACCCTGAGCTACTATAGTAGTAGAAGGTTGTGATATTGCATGATTTTTTTGTTTTTTGTATGTGCCTGGTTACATTTGTCTTCATTCTCCCTCAGTGTTGCTGTCTTTAGTATTGATTTGAAAAGTATTTATTAAATAGATCAAAAAAATTATCTCGCTGTCATATTCAGATAGCTTCTTTTTGATTTTGTTTATTTAAGAAAGCTTATATCAGTTTTGACCTCCTAATATATGGACACTGATGTCCATCACCACTTCTGCTTCTGAAGGCTGATGATCATAGTGTGAAGTAAAACATCTTGGTACCAGTCCTGTAAATATTTTAAATATGCTAAAGCATTATACTGACTATAGTAAAAGACTTAAAACATTCCCTTGAGATGAGCAGATACTGTGGTAGTGAAAGCTAAGAGAAAAATGACAGAAGTGACTACCACTCCAGGTAAAAATAAAAATGAATGAAATTCTCATTTAACCTAGTTGTTATAGTTTAATGAAGGAACTTAACACTTTTAAATTTTTCTCTGGAAAGTAAAGAGAAGAAATGTTATCACGAAATTGTGACACATTTTCAGAAAGAAATTTGGTTTGAGTCTTCCTTTTGCCATGCAGGATGTTTAACTACGTAAAGGGAGGGCTAAGATTCTATTCCAAATAAATGCAGTGGCATCTACTAAGAGTCTTGAAGTCATTTATGTGGCAATAATGAACACCTGAAAGGATGGATTGAGAAACCATACAACTTTTTTTAGAGGAACTAGGTATCGTAGCGTTTTCAACCTCAGATGAGTTTCTTATTGCTCGGTGTCTCAAAAACTGGATCCAATCTACAAATGTGTTTAAATTAGTATTATATTTCATTTCAAGTTAATGCCTCTGGAAAATTTTAAAACAGCAGATATACATGGTCCAACCTTATTCAAGTTTGAACAAACTATTAGCAGAAGAGGCAGTTAGGATTGCATCTGAGATACTGTAGTGATATGCTTAAATACTTTGATTCTGATGTCTTTAGAAGCTGATGTTTACAAGTTATGCAAGTTTAGAATAAGAAGATTGTAAAATACAATTCAGTCAAAATTTTTGTGTGTGTTTGATTCAGTCTTTATAAAAACATATGTATCTGCAGAAGGCAAAAGCTGTTGGAGAATTAGTACATCTGAAAAGTTCAATCGAGCATAAAGAATCCTTTCTAAAGAAACAATTCCAATGCTTGTTATTTTGGTAGTATTGTGTTAAAAGTGTGGAGATGGATGGAGAGTGGGGAGAAAACCAGTTACCACTTAATCAATGTTATTTTTTTAAGTTTCTTTTTCACCATGTACTGCACTTTTGGGAAATTTGAGTAGTAGACATGTATTTTTAGAACCTAAAGCTTATAGTGTTCCCTGAACTTTGAAGACAAATTTTAGTATATCTTAATCGACTTTTTTCATTTTTCTACCCTCACAGCTTTAAGATGTAATGTTTTATGATTACTTAAATTTTAAATGAAGCCTCTGATTTTGATGTTTTGGCAATCTCAATCTTTTACTCTACATAATGTGATTAGAAAATAGGCCATACACTATTGCACTGAGAATGCAGTGTTGGTATTCTGTGTTCACTACTGCCGTGCCACCTCCCCATAAGTGAATTTAGTAAATAGTTTATTTTTTTGACATCACTTACACAAATGCATGTAAATATAAAAGGAAAAATGAATAGTTATTCTCCAAATTGATGACTGAATATCATTCTGAAAAGATGAGAAATAACTCAGGCCAGTTTTGGAAAATAAAAATGTTTAAAATCACATAGGTAGTCAGGGGTTCAGTTTTGTTTATTTCTGAGCATTCTTGTGTATTGATTGCAGCTGACACTTTGGGAATGTGTGGGTGCTTCTGTGAATGCCAGTGGCAGAAGCAGGATCTGAATTAGGGGTGCAAAGCAGGAACAATAAGTCCATTGAATACAGATACCATGTAAGCATGTTTTATTTATCACACCATTCTGAAAGGTGCAGTCTGCCTATGCTTTAAATCCTATATATACACATGGAATGTTGTGATTTGCGAATTAAAACATGAACACAAAGTGTTCACGTGCACAGATTTCATTAGGATATAAAAATCACAGAAAAATAAATTTACCTCTTGTAAGTCAGGAGGCCAACTAATACATCCTCCTGTCTCAAACATGGCATCAATTCTTATGTATGCTTATCTTAGATGAATAGGAGCATTAGATTCATCTGCAAGGGACTGCATGCCTACAGAAAGGACATTTTAAAGCTGAACATAGGAACTGTTTAGGAAGAAACAGTAATGTTTTAAGCATTCAGTATATATTATAATGCCAGTATTTTTTCTGTAGAACTTAATGTTCTCAAATTGCTTCTGTGTTTCAAAGGATATAATTTTTTGGGAAACTATACTGGTTGGAAACAAACAATTACAAATTTTCTTTGATCTTGTTTTCTGAATAGCCTGTTTTTCAGAGCCCTTAACTGTGATTGTCCTAATAATGCCATGTTATTCATAGAAGATCATAGTAATTACTGCACTTACAAAACTAATTACTGGGATTTTTTTCACTCAGTTTGCTATGAGGGATGACTAGCTCTCTGATGAGAATGAAGTTATCAGGCAAAATGTGTCCTGTAATAGTTTGTTTCCTGCAAGCCCTGATACTTATAAATAAACCATTTTATAAACTATAGATTAAAAGTTATGTTTTGTATTTTATTTTACCATCCAAATGACTTTTATAACATTTCTTCTGTAGAAAGGCTGTATGACAGGCGTGTCAAACTCTTTTTCACCGGTGGCCACATCAGCCTCGCAGTTGCCTTCAAAGGGCCAAACCTAATTTTAGGACAGTAGGAATGTGGCTACTCCTACATGTTTGGGACACTGTAGAGAAGCCCCTCCTCTGCACTTAGCTTCTGCTTCTTTTTTTTTTTTTTTTTAATTGTATGTTTGTAATTTTTAAATGAGGGTGGTAGATGGATGTTATTGGTTTGTTGATTCATTGTTGCTTTTTTTTTTTTTTTTTGTGAATAATTTAAGGAAAAGAGGTGTAGGTTCTTTATCCTCCTCCTTATGAACTCTTATGCCATCCACAATCCCCTTTACCTTTCCAGGTTGTTCTGTCTTAAGACTCACATTGCTGAAAGAAGAAGCTGTCAGACTGGCACTGGATGTATTTATTATCTGTGGCTGGGCCTTAGCCAGACCCTTCAGCAAAGAGTTTCTGGAGCAGGCCAGTCCCGCAGGAGGTTGCTCAGCACCATGGAGAGCTCATTCACAGGCCAGTGTGGGGAATAATGGGCTAGACTCATTGCTAAAACTAGGTTAACTATTTAGAAACAAGGGAAGTTGAAAGGAAGGGCTAAAGAAAACATACACTGAAACTGGGAACAAGAAGATAATATCTGGTAAAAAAGAGTAGATGAAAAAAACCTAACTTGCAAGTTCAGGGAATTGTCATTGGAGGACTGTTAAACATAGGATCAGCTGGCTGTGGCATAGTCAAATCCTTATTACAAAGGAAAATACCACTTTTCTCCCAAATAATGAGTTTATATGCAATGATTCTATGAATTTAATGGCCTTCTTTGTGGATAGTATTGTAGAGCTTGCCTAGGAAACAGTAGGAAAAGCACACGGTTGTAAGTTTTTCCTAGTGCTTGACCTTATAAAAAAGAATATTTCAAACTCTGTATTATGTTGCTTGTTACCAGTCTGAAATACTTGAATAGCATTTCAGTAGAATTTCATGTGAGAAAATATACAAATGTAGCTTTTAAGACCTATTTTACAATACAATATTCATATTATTTTAATAATTACAGACTTTATATGAAAAAATGGTTTTATTTTATAAACAAAAATATTCTTTTTTTAAAAATCAACAACTTTATTTTGTTTCTATTGATAAAGTTTTATATATCTACACACAGAAAAACCCCATATTGCATATTAAAGAAAATAGGTCACTACTTAAGGCTGATAGTTTCTAACACTCACCATGGTTTGACAGCAAATTTATGAATTAGTAATAGTTATGAATAAAAATTGGAATGCTCATTATCAGTGTTATCTTAGTACTTGACGTAAAAGGAGTTGAACAAAAAGCTTATACCTTCAAAGCTGTTTTAAGCTCAGTAAGTTTTAAACTCATTTGTCTTTTTCCCTTAATATGTGACACCAATTTTGAGAGGAAAAGCTGTTGGCAGCTTTATGTGAGGTTTTGACTTACAACATTCACAGTCCTGTTTTATTCATAGCCTTACAATTATAGAAAGTACTTTGACTTTTTCAGTTCCTTCACTTTTGAATAAAAGAATAGATCTTAGATCAGCAGTGCACTTGAGCTATGGTGATGGTGAAGCAATCAAGTTTTGGTGGCATGGAGCTCTATGAAAGCTGTAACCAGTGTAAATTAGGCAGCATGAACCTATATGCTAATGGTTATAAATTGCTTCCCATACTTGAATTAGCTCATTGGATCTCTTTATTGTGCTTTGTAGTGTATACAGTTCTGTCCTGAAGTAAAGCGTTTCTATCTATGAAAACAGAATAGTGTTTAAAAGAAAACTGGAGCGCCAAGGGGAATTTTTACAGGTTAAGATACACATATGGTGTACAGTGGAATTAAACTTAAGACAAATACTTCTTCATCGTATGGCAATATTAATGTTTACGATCTTCAATAAAATTCGTCTTATTCTAATAAAAACACTGCAGAAAACAGTTCAATTTAAGTTAGAAAATGGTGATACAAAGCAAGTGTGATTATTTAGATAATGATCACTTCAGATATTCTTTCCCTGATGTGGCCCACTCAAAATTGTGTTCTGGCATTTCTTTTACTGGGTTGTCAAATCATCCAGTCTCCAAGCCTTCCATGTGCAAGAAGGAAGGCTTTTAGCTCATTTTGTGTTTTGTTTTGTTTTTGTTTTGTTTTCCCCAGTTTCTGAATACCATATAGTCTTCACTATGTTTTGAGTTTGCAAAACCTCCTGGTTGCAAGTAGCACTTCAGTTTACTTATGTCTGCCAAGTGTCATGCATTTTTGCATAACTATTACAAACTCAGCATCTCTTTCATCTGGCTGTTTTTCATCTTGATTTATAAGCATCCACCTGAGTTGTGAACTGGTTCATGTTAAGTTTCTTGGTTATTAGGTTTTGCATGTTGCTTTGATGCCAGACAAAAGAAGAAGGATCTTACTTCTGATCTTGCTTCTGATGTTTGGAGCCATTAAGAAATGAGATGGGGAAACTGGTGGAAAAGAAGATTTAATGTAATGCTTCAGCACCAACAAGAATGGAAGGACCAAATATTAGTTAGAAGTTGTCCATCTTTTTTGTCCTGCTCTGTTCTTTCCCCAAGGTATCTAGATTATGTTACCAGTAAGAAGCTGCACTTGCCCCAAGCAGAAGCAGCAGTTACACTTTGGTCCCGGAAAAACACTGAAACAGAAAGCAAAATGTTTTTATGTCTGATTCTGTTCAATTTGAATTCTAAGGCAAAACTATGGAACAAAGTACAATCTTGGGGGTGGTGAGGGGGGAACAGCTTATTACTTTGTGTATTTTGTGGCTGTGGAACCACATGCAGTATGAAAGATGTTATCTTGCAGTTGTGTATTCTAAGTGATGTTAGAAAATTAGTTGGTTTCTTTAAGCTTCTAATGAGTTCAGCCTGATTTTAGGAGCTTCTATGCTTCTATAAATGATAAAATTTGGAGAGCATTAGCTTATTTCTAAAATCAGGCTTTTTGTGGCGTTTGGAGAAAAAAAAATAAAAAGTTTGGATATTGTGGCTAAAAGTTTGTATGAAAGATTAGCAAGATCAGTAAGCATGTTTCAATACATTTTAACTAGTTCATGCTAGAGTGCCTCAGGGTCCATTCTTTTAGAGAAGTGATGGCAAATCTGTAGCTTACATGCAGTTTAAATGCAACTCGCATTTTAGAATTACATCATGTGACCAGTAGTGGGGTCATGCTGACATAGGGGCTGTTGGTTAATAGAAATCCCCAGCTACTGCAAGGAGTCATCCAGCAGCAGTGAAGTTCAGCAGGATGTTCCACCAAGTATTGTTCAGGGAGGCTTCCGAGCACTTTATCTTTTCAGTGTATGCGCCCTGCTATGTGGCTGTTAACCACGTTAAGATTTTAGTATGCAGCCTGATGGGCTAAGAAGATTGGCTTTCTTTATTCTAGACATTTACAGATCTCCAGAAGTATTTCACGGAATTAAAGGCGTTAAGTTCTCTGCTCCATTAAGAACATAAGTTCTAAGTTCTATTAAGAAAGAAATGTGCCATTGTTCATCAACTGTCATCTGACTAACACAGGGCAGAATACCCAGTTCTTTTCAACCCCTTGATTGAAATACTGTGTATTTTTGTAAGCATTTTTGCTGCTTCAATTTAAAGGGAATGAGTGACTGAGAATCCATTGCCTCATTAAATCATCTGTTTCAATGGCAGATTCCTTTAGCCGGTTTTACTTACAGGTTTAGGAACTCCTTTCCCCTTCCTTGTGAGCTGAATTTATCTAGGTTAAACTCCTAATCCTCAGATTTTGTTATGCGTTCATTTGCAAATGTAAGAAGCCATTCAATGTAAGAAACTATTTCTTTTTTAACATAAGTTATGTCCTGCTAACTTCCACAGTCTGTTCCTGCTGTACTGTTTCCAGAGATTCTCACTCTTATTTTCTTTTGGAATGAGGTTTCTGCAAGGGCTATCAGTATTATTAACTTATTACTCTGGGGGAGAATCATGCTTGATGTTAGAGTTGATGTTTGAATTTTTATTATTCATTCTTGACTGTGATATTAGATTAGGGTTGAATAGAGTCAATACAGAAAGTAAACAAGAATACGTAAACCTTTGCTCTTATATTATTGTCCTGTTCATTTGCTAAGGTAATTTTTATCTTACAAAGACATTTGGTTAGTTCAAATGAGACAAGAGGCAACATCTTTGCTGTGGTTCTGGTTAATGTATTATCTTAGTAGTTAAAAGTGACTATAAAACTGAAGATTGCTTTATGCATTGCTTATTAAAATGAGTCCATATATATAATTTCCATGGAGGAGTGTATTGTTTCTGCAGTTGACTCTTTTATCTTATAAAAGAATAATCACCAGTTACTTTTTGTTGAAGTGTTTGACAGAGAATCTCACATATATTTGACAAGTAACCTGCTCTTTTCCTTTGAAGGTGCAATTCCCTCTTTTGTTTAAAATTATATCAGTTGTCAAAAATTTAGAAACTGCTGTATCTTTTTGCAAGCTTTCAAATGTAATATGTTACAAAAATTGTAAGCACTTATTTATTGCTGTATCTAAAACAAACGCATGCTTAATATTTGCAAACAATATTTGTTTTTATTTTTGATTTAAGCCTTTATCTAGTTTTGAGAATGTTTGGCCCTGTGATAATAAAACTTTTTTTTTTCTGATCTCTCACCAGAAGCTATATAGTTGAAGTAAGATTAGTAGTAATACTTAACTTTCTTCTCTCTCTCTTTTTTTCTTCCCCCCGCCCCTGACCCCTGAAATGTATTTAGTAACTACAGGGGGCGGGAGCCTGAATTAGCCAGGTTCTTGAGCCTCCCAGACCTGAGTATAGTCAGGATATCTCCAAGAAAAGACGATTGCCTCTCTCTGTGGGAGGCCTTACCTGACCCAGTCATCTTAAAAAAAGAATTAAAATAGTTGTGAACAAGTAAGCACAATGCTTCCTGCCCCCCTAATACTGTCTGTCAAAAGGATTGGAGGGCATTTTTAAAAGGTATGAAGCGATATACATCAAAAGTATTACTAGAATTCACAAAAGACAGGGCTTGTAACAGCATGTATCTCTCATAACAAAATTCTTCTGAGTTCATTTGAGTATTTATGAGAGCTGAATTATTTTTTTAGGTTAAGAAGTTACAAAGAGAGCTTATGTATTTTGCAAGACAGCAGAAATTTTCTTGACAGTTTGGGAGTCATATTCTTCTGCTATGTAATTATTTGAATGGGCTATTCAATTTATTTGTAATGTGCTTTCTCCATATCTCCAGATTCGTAACAGTTGCATTAAGTGATTATTCTAGTGGCTTTTAATATTTTGATTGAAAGAAAATTAAATTTTTTTGCAGGGTTTCCTTATTTATACTTTCTATAAACCATAATGTACATGAAAGAATATACATGAATACTCTTCTATCCATATGAATACTCTTCTATCCATATTATGAAAAATAGGGTTAAAAAAAAAATCCATCTTTAATGGTGGTGGTAGTTGTTGTTTTGTGTGGGTTGTGGTTTGTTTTTTTTTTCAATTTCAAAGTTTTCACTGGTATTTTGAACAGAGAGTAATGTTTAGAGATGGGGAAACAATTATTCAACAAAACTGCTAAATGGATGAATTACTTTAATTGATTATGTAGATTTATATCTTGCATTCAAAATTTATGACATCTTTCAGCTGCAAATTTGATACTATCTGTAAATATTAGTGGATTCAACTTCAAACATCGTTTTGGGCTTGGTAAATATTAACAAGGGAAACAGATCTGGTGAGACTGGCTTGTACAAGTTATTCACTAAATCAATACGGACGCTAAAATATTCTTTAATTCTTTGATTGCTAGATCACATTGTATTTAGTCTTAGTATAATGAGAGATGGTAGTTAAAATGTTATGATTAAATAAATAATTGATCTTTGTGGAAAATCAATCATTAGTTAAAAAGTAGAAAATGTGATATTTCAAGATTAATTAGGTTCTTTTTCAATGTTATGATAAAAGTGCAAGTCAAAAGGAAGATGTTCTTGTCGAATGTGAAACTAAAGGGACCTTCTCTTTTCTTTTAAACAGTTACTCATTTCACTGGCTGCTGGACTAGTGGAATTACTTGTTAACCTCCAAGCCCATGACGCGCTTGCGTTTATTTCCTGCTGTCATGGAACGGGTAAGCTGTTCTTCAGATTTGTTATGCAGTTATGATACTTAAACATTTTCTGTTACTTATGTGAAAGATAATATACATTGTATGTTTGCATGTTATGCATTTTAGATTTTTTTTCACACCAAAAGCTGTAAAAAAATGCTGATTAAATTGAATTCCCGAGAAGTTCTGTTATTTCATGGAATCACAGAATAGCTGACTTTGGAAAGTGTTTCTGGACATCTTCTATTCCAGCCCTACTGCTCAAAGTGTTATCAACTGGAGCAGGTTGCTCAGGTCTATGTCCAGTCTTCAGGGATGGAGACTTTATTAACCTGCCTAACCTGTTCCAGTGTTTGATCACCCTCACAGTAAAAAGTATATTCTTAGGCTTAAATAGAATTTTGTGGTTTATTTTGTGCCCATTGAACAGAATAGTCTAATTCCAGTTGGAATGAACCTACAATGATCGTCTACTCCAACTGCATGAGCAACTCAGGGCTGACCAAAAGCTAAAGCATGATATTAAGGGCATGACTAAGTGCCTCTTAAACACTGACAGACTTGGGGCATTGACCACCTCTCTAGGAAGCCTGTTCCAGTGTTTGACCACCCTCTCCTGCTTGTGACATGGGGAGCTGGAACCTCACAGGGAATCTACAGAGGTGTTCATATTATATAAAGATAGAATATGAAACCAGGAGTATGTATTTATTGGTTTCCATCAGGTATAAATGAGGAATGCATGAGCAGCTATCATTAACTAAGAGAAAAATATATTCATCTGGATGATTGACCTAGATAATGTTTGCTGTTTTGAACAGCAAGGAGATGATGGAAGGGAATATAGTAAAATATAAAGTAGTATTAGAAATTCTGTTGGAGTGGAAGAATTAAGACCTTGATCAGTAATGGTACCAAGATTATTATTCTGGATAACAACTCAGGTATTTGTGGGAATTAGAGTTCACTGATAGAGGAGGAGGCTTATAAGAAATAAAAGGTGTGCATACATTCCTTAGTTGATTTCCTACAGCATTCTGATTGAACTTATTGTAAGAAAGATGGGAAATTACACTTACTGTTCTGTCAGCTTCAGTTTGTCTGCTATACACCTTCTTAAGGACTTGAAAAAAAGCAGTTGCAATATTGGTTTGGCAACTTCTGGTATATCTTCACTGATTATCAGTCAGTTTATGAAATGTATTGCTGCTGCTTCTTGGCTTGCAAATACAGCAACTCTGGAGCCGTCAATCAGCTCTCAGTTTGTAATCTAAATGTGTTTATCTTTTCTTGTTGACTTTATTTTGATTGGATCAGTAATCACTACCTATGATTGAAGGATAAAATTAGTTATACAGATCAGCTACCTTTGTTTGAAGTGCAAACAAACTGTAAGTACTGACTTCTCAAAAGGAGAAGAAATTTGGCACAACAAGATTGCTTACTGGACATTCTGAATATTTGTCCATTTCTTCCTCTGCCCTCCTTTCTGAAGGTGTTTTCATTTCAAAATACTGCAAAGTGATTTTCAACTATAAAATGTTATGCAGTTAAATTGGAAAAAGTCTCTGTGCTGGTCAGCTCAGTATTTTAGAATACACACTAGAAACTCAGAAATAAAACCAGGATCCTTTTTAAGGTTCATATTTCCTCTGCTTTGAATTACTTGTCTGTAGTGTAATATTTATTCTGCTAATGCTTATAAATGAATCTTATGATGACTTTTCTCAAGTTGATAATCTTGTTTTTAGGCCTGGTAATTTACCTTCTTCAAAAGCTCTGTAACTCAGAAAAGTCAAGCTTCCACACTCAGTGGTAGCCTCTCGAAGCAAATTTCAGGAAGGATAAATCACATTGCATCTTTCTCCTAAGTTTGTTCTTGTAGGTTATGATTTTCTTTTCTAACCAAATGAAATTAGTGGGCCTGTAGCTTTCACAGAGTTAAGGAAGCCCCTCAGCACCATCTCTCCCTGCCAGGGAGTTTTCTGTGGTGAAGATGCAAAATCATAGTATTCGAAGGTTTCAGTAGTGAATAAATCTCCACTTACAATGACATTAAAAAGAGTAGTGAATTCTATTGAGACAATGTTTAATATGTGAATAATCTACTGATTGTATCAGATGAGCAGGTCATATTTATTTGTGTAAAATTATAAGGGAGTATATGAAGAGAAAATTGCTCAGAGCAGTCCATACAGATACAAAATTATGCTTTTACAGAAACAGTAGTAAAGATGAAGGCATGGATGTAGGAGCAAATAGTAAACAAGTCTCCTTGTTATGTATACTTATGATACATGTGAGCAGAAGTTAAGAAGAAAAAGGAAGTAAATTTCCATAATAATTAAGTATATGTGTGAAATACTACAAAATATTTGTCCTTGCTTCAGGAAAAAGCAGGGAATGGATAGTTTTTATGGACTGAAAAATAAAATTATATAACTGAAACAATGAACTTGGATAGAAAACTAAAGGAACTTCATTTTGTATATTTTTAGAATGTAAACATTAATACATCTTCTGTGCATGGTTTTCTGTTCTCTGGTTGAAGAAAATAATATAAAAAATTGTATATTAATAAAAGTAATTAAAAAGTTATGGATGAATGAAATAGTTTCTAAATTGTTTCCAGTTAATATTCTGAAAAGTTTGGAAGTAAATTGGATTAAGTGTCGTGGGATTAGTATATTTGAATGTTAGAATTAGAAATAATTACCAGCCCTGGCTTGATCCCAGGTAGTGTGCAAAGCATGGGGACAAATTTTGAAAGAAATGATAATTAACAAAGTAGAGCTAGATGAAAATGAGATAAATGCAACACAGGTTTGCCAAAGACAGTTTGGTCTGGTTTATTCTAGATGTACTTACTAACTGTTTCAATAAGGGAAAGTAAATTTCCTAATGAAGCTTAATTTGAGAGAAAATGTGTATCTGGACTTCCTTTCAGTAATTTCTTGGCACATAAAAAATTAGATGTTGAGTTAGAGAACATGTGGATGAAAAGTACAATCAGTCATTGGAAAAGGAAGTAGCTGAAAGGATGAAGTGACAGTGACTTGTGCTGCAAGGAAGAGTATTAGACTGGAGAGAGACACTATTAATGTAGTGGATTACATCTGTTATCTTCAGTGAGAGAATGTCACAAAAAAGGTAATAGATCATAATGAAATTTAGGTCACAAAGCAGAGGAGTGTTACAAAGGGGGTCAAAAATGGGCAAGAATAATTTTTTACTTGGGATACTGGAGTGCTAGAATGAGAGAAAGTGTAATAACACAAAGTTAAAAGGATTAAAAATAAGGATTTCTGTATAGAAAATGGGTGCTTATCAATTTGAATGGATATAAATGCAAAAAGATTTTGAGATATTATATCCTTGCAAAATGATTGTTTACTGACAGAGTAATGTGGCCATCGAATAGACACATCCAGTTGTGGGACATATCACAGAAAGCAGGTCCAAGGGAGAAAAGCAAGTATTTGTTTCATACAAGATAGAGGCAACATCTTGTGTGTTATGTATACAATTCTGACTCCTGATGTTCTGAAAAGACTTAATTGGAACAGCAGCTGGTGCAGGATCTGGAGAATTTGTAAGACTCTGGCACAGGAGAGCTTGTAAGCCAGTGTATCAGACTCAGACTAGTGCAGAAGTCTGAGAAGCAATGTGGTTGCTTTCTGTGGATAGGCCACTGTGTACAGAATAAGGCAGTAGCTGAGCTCTCTAAACTGAGTATACTAGGTCAAGAAAGCACAAGGATAAACTGGTGAAATATAAATTTAGTGTGGAAATTAAGGAAGGCTTTTAAGCATTGGAAGAATGAGGTTTTTAAACCACCTTCCAATAATTAGGAAAGGAAATCCATATTTTTTCTTTTAGGTGGAACTTAAAGAGGTTTCTATGACATGATCACTTGAGTACTGGGACGCAGGATTTGACTGAAGAAGTCTTGCCTATGTGACCTAGTTCAGATTATGAAGATGGTGTTTCATTAATCATTCCTAAAGAATGCATTGCATACACCATGGATAATATTTGCAACGTTTCTTATTTGTGTCAAACACTGTGAGAGTCATTTAATTGTTATTGTTGTCCTTTGATCCTTAGTTTTATTTTAATGTCCTAAAAGGGTTATTGTCAGCCTATTATCAGAGGCTGTGCCATCACAACATTACATTACATAGGAACTGGAATAAAAAAGGGTTTTTTTGTTTGTTTGTTTGGTTGGTTTATTTAATTTTTACTAGAACACAACAGGTTAACATTACTTAGGGTCACATGCTTTCCTCAGAAGATAATTTTTGTTAGTGAAATCTTAAAAATCCTAATGTAATGTATTGAAGTTTACTTTTAGAGTGGAACTAACAATGATGTGAAGGTTCAATCTAAGTTGCATGTACAGTGTAACATGCTTTTTGAGTGATTCACACTTAGTGAGAAGTCATTGTGATAGCCCTTAACAGTGAGGTGAATTTCATGTTTCATATGGTGAAAAAAGAATTGTAGGTAATGTACATGCCATTAAATATAATGCTGTGTACTTTAGCTATAGTGATATTTGAGTTTTGCTTCATGAGTAATTTTTCTTCTTTTCCACTTGCATAAGATACACTTTTGTTTGAGTGAATTTGGGTCAGTAGGTGGTTGAGCCAAAAGTAGACTTGCTTAGCTTGCTTTGAACTGAACCTGAAATATCTTGAAACTGTACATTGCCAAGAAAAAGCATAGTGCTATTCTGGGCCATAATTCTGAACAGCAAGCAAAAATACACAAGGAGAAAATCACTCAATCACTGAATTTGTTATTGAAAGCATGTTGGAAATAGGAAGTTAAAAGGACCTTATTAAGTCATGGAAGATGTCCTTTCATGTGAAATGATGGTCTGGGGCTATTCAAGTTTCTGGTTTGTAAGTAGCTTTCAAAGCTTTAAAATAACCAGAAGGCATTATGAGAGCAAGATGGGTAAAGTTAGTATATATTTATTTTTTTTATTGATTAATCATTTTTACTATAGCAAAAGAAGTTTGTCATGGAAGAACATTATTTTTGCTGCTGATGTTGGAGCTACACTTCAGCCTCTTCTTTTTTTTTTGTTATTTTAATTAAGTTAGTGTTCTTTTTAGTGTTTCTTTTAGTCATTTTGTAGACACTGCATTACATTGAATTGAAGCAATGGTTTTTAACCAAACCTTCGCTGTTAATTTGACAACAAAACATTTTTATATGCTTATAATGAATTGTGCCTTACATGTGTAGTATGCACAATTTGATTTCCTGATTAAGGCATTGAAGCAGACCCTTATTTTTACGTAAATATTCTGCATTCTCTTTAATGGAGTCTAAATAAATTTGTGACACTAACCACATTTTCTGTGCTATGCATTTAGCAGTAAATAAATTTTAATTTGTCTTCCTTTCTCACAATCTTGTTTTCCATTCAACTGATGCATTAAAAGTTGTGTAGTCCTAGTGATTTATAACAGGAAGTACTTATCCAAACTTTTTTGCTTCATTAAATAATCCTGCATGTTTTGTATTTGACTGTTTATAATAGAGCTACAGGATTAAATTAAACCTGAACAATAGCTTACTGTAGGTGATACTTTGCTTTCAACTTAGCATTTGCTTTTAACATTGCTTTGTTCTTATTCTACAGAACTTTTTCCTAATATTGGATTGATTTCTGTAGTAGCTGAAACAGGAGTTTGAAATAACAAATCAATTTATGAGTGACAAAAAACTCCTACATTTAAATACAAAAAGCCTTGATGTTAATTACTACCAATATCTATTTGTTTCTCATTTTTCTTGAGAAGATTTCATAGCTGGCTGTAGTCTCTTCATCTTCGGTCTTCTATGGAACTGGGAGACTCTTTGCTTTCATACGTGAAAGATTTTTCCACCGTTTATGTAAGTCCAAACAGCTTTATTTCCCAATGGCTAAAAGCTGTGTCTTCACAAGCCTACATTCAAGAATCCCTGAAGGTTACCAGTTTCACTGGGGCATCTCCAGCCCCACACTGATACTGGCACTAACACTTCTTTTGCAACTGTACTGTTGTGTGCTGCTGCTTCTGCTGAGATTCATCTTTCAGTGCACACCCAGCACCTACACCGGTGCTGTGACTGCGATGTCTGTGGATGGTGGCTGGTTCTTATGAAGGGGAGATGATTTGCCTGAGAGATCAGATTGAAACCCTCTTAACTGGGTTTAGTGATGACATTTAATATGAAAATTAGTTTGAAAAATTGCTGTAGAGATAATTCCAAGAGCTGTTGGGGAGAATAGAGCAAGACATTCTTTTTCATCCCAAACACCTAAGTTAAGTCCTTTGAAAGAGAAAAAAAGAGATATCTTATGGTATTATTTTAGAAGGTGATGTTATAAGAATGTAGTCAACTATTCTCAGAATTCCCTAGACGGAAGACAAGAACTAACCTAAAATTGCAGGTAAGAAAATGTAAATTAGCTAATTGTCGATATACTGTGTTTTGACATGCTTATGGACTGGAAAATGCAAGAGTATGGGCAGATCCAATCTAACGTAAGATGAGAAATCATGAAAAATCAGGGAAGACTAGTAAATTAAAATGCATGGCTTCCTCTGGCAAAAGAAATGTAATTCTTGTATTCTTAGATAAAGGATCTTCACTATATAATAACATATTTTAATAATAAAACTTGTAATTATTATTTAGATATTTTCCTGTTTCCTGCTTCATAAAATATATTTATTCATACTGCTTTCCCACACCTTTTAAGTTTAGTGGGCTCTTATTTTGATATTCAGTATCAGACGATGTAAATGACTATGTATATTATGATTCGTCTCAGGTTTCAATTATTTGGTTTGTGGGCTGCTGCTGACTTTTCTCTAACTTCAGGCTCATACTTTCAGTGTCGGCAGTCCTGAGCTTAGTTTACAGTATGAAAACTCATAAACAGCTAAATAAAATAAAAGTACGATAAATATTGACATTACATCTTGACTTTCTGTCAGGCAGGTAATTGTGGTATACATCTGCATGTGGAGGTCTTTCAGAAACCTGATAATAAGCTGTAGAAATTGAACAGTTTTAAAAATGTTATAATTTTTCCTTTTTATTTCCCTATTTGTTCTTTTATTTCTGCTAGTCTTTTATTTATTATAATTTAATTTATTTAAAGGTCTTGTGTGGACTTTGAAATACTGAAATACTTTGACATTTTTTATTCCCGGAACAATATGAAATGGAAGAAAAAAGTAAAGGGCATATTGTAGTACAAAGCCAATGGTTAAGAGTAGTTAGAACTCATGTGTAATTAGAAGCACCACTTTTTGAGGTACTGGCTGACTGTTTAATGTTAGTTCAGAATGTTCTTCCTATTTATTCAGATAGTTTGGAATCGTTATTTTATATTTAACTGTACTGTGACCTAAGTTATAAAAAGAACAATGACATCATTAGAGATTCATAGGAACCAAATAAAACGTGCTATCTTTTACATATTATATAAAATGTTTAAATAGTTTGAGAACTCTATGTTCTTTAAAATATAAACTCCACTAATTGTTTTAGACATAATTTTATTTATTTTCAGGAGGTAAAAACCAGTTTACTATTAAAGAAATTTAAATTTAAAGTGTCAGTACATTAAACTCATTTGTATAAAAGCAATGTGAAGGTGCTACAAGAACAATGAAAATAATTAATGTATGCTGTTGATTGCTCAAGATGTACAGTGATGTAAATAAAAATGATATTAGCTATTTTTCCCCCTGTATACGCTTGAAGATATTATAAGCTCTTGAGAGTTAGGAGTAACTGAACAATCTTATCCTCAGAACCACAGACAGGTACTTGATAACACTATCATTCCATATTCTTCCTCAAAAAAGATTGTTTGATATATCTCCTGTCTGAATGTCTATATTTTTTTTTTAAACAAAACACTCAAGAAGTTACCTTTTTTTATTAGTGAGTTCGAAATGGTTTTTTGTAACATAATGTAGGATAGTTAGCCCTTTAAAATGTAGTCTTTTTGTGTTTGATAACACAAAACATTTAATAACATTTAAAATATTGTTGGTTTAATGTTTTAAACATTATTGTAAAAGTACTCACACCATTTCAGATCAAAGGCTTATCTAGCCTGATGTATCTCCAAGACTGGCTTATAGTGGATGTCTAGGGAAAACTGCATGAGCCAGGATACCATGATGATATATGTTGCCCTGGTATATTCTCCAGTTTCCAGCAGTTTATGACTTGGGATTCTGAGAATATTGGACGGTGTCTTTGCGGGTAGCCTTTGATGAATTTTAATCTTACTTAAAATGGTCTAATGGCCTTTGAAATGTAAACTTTTAACACTTGCAGTGTTTCATCAAAATTAGTTTCATGCTGGAATTTCAAACTTTGAGAAATACCTTTTTTTTTTTTTGTTTTGAATTTAGTCAAATCAGAACGTTTTAGTCATTATTGCCTTGTACTAGAAGTAACAACAAACAATTATGGCCTGTTTACTTTCTTATACTGTTAATGATTTTTATTGATTTGGTTCATTCATTCCTGAGTTGTCCTCTCTACTAGTCTGTATAGCCACTCGTACTTACTGAAGATTATTCTCTTTCTCTTGGCTAATTTTTGTAACCTTTTTCTGTATCGTTTCTATTTCTACCGTATCTTTTTTTTTGTGTGTTGGTTCAATCAGAATGATATGAAGTAATCAAAGTTCTAATACTGTGTTTTTATGCAATGGTATAATGGTAATGATTTCTGTTGGGGTTTATTTTGGGGATTCTTGGGTTTGTGTTTTTTTGTTGTTGTTTGGTGTTTTTATTTATTTATTTATAGCCTGTGGAGACTTGGTTGCTTTTTGACCAATGCTGAGCTGATATTTTATAGAATTACCTGTCACAACTAAAATCCTTTCCTGATGGATAGTGATCAAAGGTCATCTATACACAACTCTACACACTGATCTAGACTGATTTTTTTATCTGCAATTTTATTTCTTTGTTAGATAGTGTCTTGATGTCCTTGAGTTCGTTGCTGTCAGCTTTCGTACTATATGTGCAGATATTCTTACCTCACTTTTCATCTTGTTTTCCAAATCAATTATGAATATATTAAACTGTATGAACTCTACCATGAGTCCCAATGAGGTTGGTCCCTGGTCATTTGTTTCTCTTAAACTGATGACCTAGTCTTACTGTAAGTTTCTTCTCTTTTAATGGGGTGGTGGCTCACATGATGAACTGTCTTTTTCCATGCAGCTTAGTTTCTTTGAAACACTTTGAGGACCTTGTTGAATGCCATGTGACATATTGAATAGATCAACTGTGTAACAATTAGAACTGCTTCTATCTTGCCTTTGTGTTTGTTCACATCTTCAAAAGAACTTTAATAAATTTATGAGGCACAATTTCTCCTTCCAAAAGCCATATTAGTTCTTTTTTACTTTGATGACATTCATCCCTGTGTCTGCAGTTTTATTTCATCTTATTATTATTTCTGCCAGTTTGCCTGACATCAACATATTTTTTTTTTCTGGCCCGTAGTTGCAGAGATCCCTGCTGTAGCCCTTACAAAGAATTCAGTTTACTTTCTTCATTTTCCTTTCATTTGCTACAGGTGATTATAAGTGAGAGATTACATACTACTGTTAATAATTAAACCATTGCATTCTTTAATTGCTTTAGAACTGTTGAAGAATACCATCTGTTCCTGTTGACTTGTTAAATTTGTTTTGTGGATTGTTTGATAGCCTGTTCCACTGACACTGTTGTTTGAGACAGATCAGTGCTTCCTCTTATAAAGAAGCTACCTGATTTGTGAGTCTACTTAAGCTCCTGTGTTAACAAAAAACAGTTTGAAAAAGAGAAAGTCAGTATTTTCCTTGCAAAGTACTCTAAAAATTTCCTCTATGCTCTCAGAATTTGTTGACTTGGAGTCTATAGTAAGCTATCTGCTTAAGATAAAAGGTTTAGTATTAATTTTTATGTCTTTAGTGTACCAGAATTTACAGTTTTATCTATCTAATAATTTGATCATGCCTGTAACTTTTCAAAAGGGTACTTGCTTTGCTAATTATAATAGTCAATTTACCTGCTGTTTTAATCAAGACCATGATATCTTTCCAGGTGGCATGGAGTCCACTTGTCTTCTAAAATAGTTAATCTTCATGAAATTAATCACAGCTGTAGTTAATTTTTTTTACTTTGTTGCTCTTAGAATGAGATCATATCTGAGGATGTTATGGAGACTTATAAAGTTGTCTTCCAGCAGAAACTTCTTGATCTAAGTTTTACAAACTGCTTATGATTAAGTCAAGAGTTTTTCATAGTTGCTTCTCTCTTAAGCAGTAATTTTATTATGTCTGTAGCATCTATTTATTCTCATCACAATTCCCAGAATAATAGTTACCCAATCAGTAGAGGAATATTTGAAATCTCCTAGTATTTTTTCTTTTCTCTGCCTTCACAGACTTTGTGATTTCACCTAGTTAGCTGCAGCCATAGTCAACCATTTTCAGGGTGATTGGTAGTATGGATGTAAGAATACACTCTCCCACTTCAGCTTTCAAAGTCAGTCCATTGGGGGTTTATGTTAATAATTCCTGCAAGTAAATAGGCTTGCTTCACTTATAGCAGCAATCCTCTATGGGTTGGGCATGGCCTGTTTCATATAATATGGGATCTTTTTACTTATGCTATGATCTGTAAAAACTGTTGAAGAAATCACTGTCTTCCTGAAGGCAGTCCCATGCTTTTGCCAAGCTAAAGCAGAAGCTATGTAAAGCTTTCTCAGACACCTGTAGAAAATGAGACACTCCTACTGTGGGATTCTGAGGTTACGTTCAAAGAAAACCGATCTGCTTATAAATCACCTTGCCACAGATACATTAGAAGGAAAAGCCTGAGAAAGGTACTATAAATGTTTTCCATTTAATTGGTAGTATTCAGTTTTCAAATAGTTTTTCTTGTGTTACATCTTACCAGTCTTCGGTGGAATTTTTTTCCCTCTTTCAAAAATATACAAACAAAAACTCTTCTGCAAGATAACTAGAGAAATTTTTCAGCTTTTTTAATACCGTGTTAGAATTTTTGTATCTGGACGTGCATGCTCCAGGCACATCTGCATGACTGGGTGAGTTTGGAAGTTACTGCAAATTGGGAAGTCTTTTCTCTGAACTTGAAAATAGTCGGAATTGAATTAAAAAAATCCTAAATGAAAGGAAAAAAGAAGTTAAGGTGAAAGAAATTGGGTATGGGTAGCATCTCAGAGGAAACATGATAGATTTACAGATTTGAGAAAAGGAAATATAGATCATTTTGGAAATTGAGTATAAACAGCATACATATGGCTTTTACAAAAGGTAAAAATATCACAATGCAGAGAAAGAAGAAAAGAGGTGAGAAGAACTTTTGACCATGCTGATTGCTTAAATCTTAAAATCTGTTCTACATAGAGTGAGGAGATCCTTACACTCATTTAGTGATGTTTTGCCGAGTAGAAAATGAGTTGAGGTGATTTTGCATTTTTTGTTTAATGATGCAGTGTTTTTAGATGATGGAAAGTATTACCTTTAGAGCATTTTTAAACATTTTTATAGTATTAATAGGACTTGTCAAAATGCGTTCAATAGTTTTAAAGCAGAAGAAAAGTGTTTCTAAAAATTAGATTTCTAAAGTCATATCTGATTTTTAAATGTGTGATTATAGCAGTGCCATGTAGGTTGTGCTTTAAATCTCCCTTTTTTCTACCCCTTAAATGTTCAGTGTTTGTATCTGTTTTAGCAAGTACAGTGGAAGGGTAAAGAGAGAAGTTGTGTTGTCTTTCAATTTTAAGCAAGAAATGAAATTTTGGGTTTCATTGTAGGTGGACATTTCAGGGGCCACTACAAATTTAAGAGTAAGATATACAATGGATTGATTGTTTAGAAATTACTGCTTACAAGTTGCTTGATTGGTATTACAGCTGCTACTAGGCCAATCTACTTGCAAGTAGTAGAATATACTATTAGAATGGCTATAACTCTTCTGTTACTGGGTGGGCATCATGATAAAAATGGAGAAGAGAGTTCATAAAAGTGAAAAAAGAAGATAAATTTGTGATTGAATATAAGCTCTTTGTTGATAGTATAAGAGACTATTGAGTTTACCACAGATGATTTTGAACTGTTTTAATTCATGAAATGACACACGAATGGGTAAACATTTCTCTTACAAAAAGTAGCATTTATTATGGCCATTTCAAAACTAAAATTAATTGCATATTCTTTAAGTGGTTCATTCTTGAATTCAGTATAGTTTTTGTGGAAAGTTAAGAGTGTTTTTTCTTTCTTCTTGCTAGAACGCAGTAACATTGTTTATCATTGTTTCTGAATGTTAATGACAGTACATTGAGCTTAACTGCACTCCAATATAATTTTATATGTCAGAATTGTAATTTCAGATTTTTTTATTCTTTTCACAGACTATAGATGAAGAATGATGTGTTATTAATGCTTTCTGTGTACAGCCCGATAATGATCCTCTTTGAGGAGCTGCATTAAGATAAACACTGAAAATATTCTTCCTGTGGTACAATGTGGTGAAGCAGAGGAACTGCAATTGTCCACTTTTGTACAAGCTAAAGACTTAAAATGTTTGTTATTTTGTGAGCAAAAGCAGTTCTGGAGTGAATTGAACTTCTGAAAATGCGGCCATGGACTGGTTCCTGGCGTTGGATTATGCTCATCCTCTTTGCTTGGGGAACTTTACTTTTTTATATTGGTGGACACCTGGTACGAGACAGTGAGCACCCAGATCACTCTAGTCGGGAATTATCCAAGATACTTACTAAACTTGAACGTTTAAAGCAGCAAAATGAAGACTTAAGGCGAATGGCAGAATCTCTCAGGTAGGATCTAAAAATAAAACTTTTCAGGAAATGGTTGAAATATGAAATACCAGAAATTAAATTGAAATAGCTGTTTGTGTGGTTTTTTTTTTTTCAATCATGTTTAACATTTAAAAATATAGATAAGTGTTTTAATCAGTGCTACAACTAACTGAAAATATATTGCAAAACCTTTGAACAAGTAATGTACATTTAGTTTTGGTCTGCTATATTCATTATTTAACAGTCATTATTTAATGGTGACAAATGTTACTGTCACAATAACAGAATCCTGTGGGTGGTTAATTTCTCAATGCCCATTTCAAACACGTGCAATTATTATGATGTTCAAACCAGTTAGAACAACTAGTGACTTTTCTACACTTCTGCATGCAGTAACTGGAAGAACTCGTTTTAAAAGTGCTGAAAACATTTGTACAGTTTGTTGAACATAAACTTGGATTTGCTGAAGAGGAGCTTCATTAGACTGCTGCATTATATGAATTCTTTTTTTTTTTTTCTTTGTCCTGCTGCTAAACTCGTAGCAATACTTGTAAAATAGTAGGATCATATCCCTTTTTAAAATTATTTGTTATGTTATGGATGGGTACAATTACAATTTAAAGTGTTTTCTTTCATCTTTTCAGACAGACAGCTTTTAATGTAGACATCTGGTATCACCTTTCCTGAGAACTTGCAAGGGAGAGTTTCTTAGGCAGGATGTGTGCCAGAGTCAGATTGGACCTAAGTATGTGAACATCACCACACGCAACCTAAAAGTCCTTATGGATCATGGGGACAGAGAGGAGCAAAGCTCAATACAAGATTTTACAGAATGGAAGGGTGATGTTTATTTTAAAAATCTCTTGAGTGACCTGAATTCACTTACGGTCTCACAACTGCATACTGACAAGCACCAGGGCATGTGTGTAGCAGTGGTCTGGCCAGGATCACCTGCGTAGAACATGGAGAGCAAGGGGCACTTGCTGTTGAGTCTTCATCATGGCTCGTGGGTGGTTCTTGCTTGGCAATGAGAAACTGATTTAGGACTTGCCTTTTAATACACTTTAGGAGAAGATGCCATTTTGGATCTTCTACCTTGCTATTTTGCTTCATAAATCACAGGAAAAAATAACAATTGCAAAAATCTCTTCCTTTTCCTTAGTAGAGTGTTTTATGGTTCTAGTCCTGTTTTCTAGTCTGTTTCTTCCCTTCATTTGAATGAAATCACACATATGGACATCATAGCAGTGAAATCAATATCTTTCCTCTTAACACTATTCCAGTGTTTCTTCTGGTGCATTCTCTCTCATGCATAGCTGTGGCTATTTGATCTGATAGGCTGGGAAGACTCCCCTGCCTGGCTGAAATTTCTTTTCAGTGCACTAATATATGGTAAAAACTGCATTGTCAAAAAGTTTAATATACTTTTGTTGACAGAATGGTGTAATGTAGAGTATGCTGCTATGAAGAAACTTAAGCAAGATCCTAGATTTGAGTAAATACAATATCTTTAAATTCCTTTAATATTAGACAATAGTAGTCAACTTTAGGGTTTCTTGCCTCAGAGAGGAAAGTATTTAGTCCTGAATGTAAAGATTACCACCCTCTATGCTTTCAGCCCCCCATATTTAGTTACTTTTATTGAGCAAAATCCATGAAAGGGTTTTGATAAAAACTTCACAAATAGGTTTGAGAGAGATCATGGCTGATCTCCATCATTAACATATTAAATCATAAGTGTGATACAGAATTTCAGTATCTCATGTCTTTGCCAAATAGAACAAGTGGTTTTAAAAATAACTGTTAGCTTTCAGATTGTCCCATTTACAGTTTTGTTGGAAAATGGCTATTGAAAGTGAGGCATTAGCCAACAGTCCATGGATCATGGATTCAGTATCTATGTCCTGGAAGAGATCACTGCTGCCATGAACATCTCTAAAGTAGCAGAACACCTCTTAACTTCAGAAATTGAATTAGACAGAAAAGATGACTTCTATTCCAGTTAACATCTTAAAGTGAAGACGTAACTTGTTTTAGGTTTTACTGATCAAAGGCAGAAATACTAGAACTAGTATTTGAATATTATTTAGTTGCTAGATTTTTTTTTTTTTTTTTTTATCTGAAAACTCTAGTTACTGATACTGGCTATAAAATCTGAGTGGTTAAGATGACAGTCTTTACATCATTGTAGCTTATAAAGGTAAAGCCTGTTGCCAAGTTGGATTTTGTTGCTCTGACGTAAAAACTTGGCTTTGGTGCCTTTCTGCACTAAGATTTTATATCTAGAGAACTAGGGGTTTTTGTTTGTTTGTTTGTTTTTGTGTTGTGGTTTTTGGTTTTTTTTTTAATTCCAACAAAAAATAAGCACTCTTTTTGCATTGAAGATCTAGAATATATTATGGCATGCAACAGGGTTAAGCTAACACAGGAATTTAAGTAAATTTCAATAAGTCTAACTTCAGAAAAATCATATCGATAAACAGGCATCTGATTATTTACACTTATTAAAGTACTTTGACATAATGAGATAAAACTTTTGGATTGTAAAAAGCTCCAGGTTAACAAAATTTATCTTATTGGACAAAGGAGTCAATGGTAGAAAATTAGCATTAATATGTAGCTGTGCCATTTATAATAGCTAGTTAGTGTGGGGGTGAAGTGACAGAAAGCAGGTATGGTTACAAGAATTCAGTGCTTTAATGAAAGTATAAGTTGTAACAATTCCCATTTTGAAGTTAGCAAAAACTGGTATTTCATCTTTAAGTACATTGGGACCTTAGTTATATGGTAAAATACATTTCAATAACGTACATTTGAATTGCTTAGCATTTCCCATTGTAATGGGCTCTTGTGATTTCAGTGGCTTCCATCTCACCTGATAAGTGTCAGTCCTCTGGCATGGTTGAAAACAGGAGCTGGGTTGTACTTGGTTTCATCTAGGCATCCATGAATGACATATGACAAGAAGTGATCTTTCCACTCCGAGATTCGAATGCTCTTTTGCTGTCAATTTATGTAGCATCTCCTCATCCCCAAAGACAGCAACAACAAAACATGCCTTATGGAACACACCTTATGTGCATGCAAAATCAACCATTCAAAAGTTGAGAAATATTGTATAAAATCTTGCTAAGCCCTTTTTTGCATATTTGATCTTGTAATATTTCCCCTGGTTGCTTCTTGTCACACAGGATATGTGAGGAGTAGAATTAAGGTTTTAGGGCAGTAAGAGGACTGTTTGTTTGTTTTGTTTTGTTTTGTTTTCCCCAACACTTCTATGTTTGATTTCACAAACTACATCATTTTCTTCTGTTTTGTTTTTTTAATATTTGTAATTAATTCCCATTATTGATATAAGGATTTTTGGTGAAGTTATTTTGAGCTACTTTTTTTTTTTTAATATGTACATTCAAAATAGTGCTGGTTGGAACAGTCACATCATTTTGAAAATTGACTGAAGTAAAAATATGAATAGGAAATGAATACACTTCTGTAGTGCACTTCTGATGACTTGAAATTACTTCAGGCACTGCTTAGGCTTTACACATGCACTGTAAAAACTTAGGTGAGAAGTTACTGTAGTTCTTCTTTTGCCAATATGATACTTTGTAAAAACCTTACTTGTGGGCTATAAAGAGGCACAGATGTATATTAGTGACGCAGAAGATAAATGCAATTAAAGTTGTTTTGTGTTTCCTGAGTTTTAGAAATTATGTGCATGAATATTGTGGTTTAATAAGATCTGGAGAGTTACCATAGTCCTTACATGTTTATAAAGAATAATTTGTGAGCAAATCTGAATTGATTTTAGAAGCAGCCTAGATCACAGTAGTGAAAAATAGTAGTAAAACTGAGTTTTTTCTATGTTGTTATGTTACTATTCTATATCCATTAGAATTGGAAGAGCTCTTTCAAGAACACTTATTACAGATGTTGTAGGTTTCAAAGCAAAAATCAGTTATTTAAAGGAAACTTGATAGGGTGTAATAATAAAATCAAAGTATTACATACTGTTTCATTGTTTGCCTGTGATGTAGTTTTACCTGAAAATTTTATTTACTAGTACAATTATGATATGACTGCTAAAGTCCGCCACTGTTGTATCACAATGATATAAGGCTTTTAGGAGGAGGAGAGCTTAAAATTGCTACTTCTGTAAGGTCTGATTTTTCTTAAACAGAAACTGGAAACATTGTGTGTATACCTTAATCTGTGTCCTAGGCTTCCTTTTTTTTTGCAATACATGAGTGATTCATAGTATTCATGTAATTCTTTGTGTCTGGCTGGATGATAATATAATTTTTATCTTTTATGGTATATTAGTGGTTTCCTCCCCTGGAAGATAAGCCTGGCAGTATGAGTACCAGTAATTTCAGAGTTTTTTTCAGGGAAACCGAGAATCTTTTTAAATGGATTCATACTGTGTTCATATTACTAATACATCACTTTTGGTATATATTTACGTACTAGAGTCTATTCAATATTACATTTTGTATAACCTGCAATTCTTTTAATATGCACAATAACCTGTTTCTTCATCTGAATGAGATTGTGTTATAAAGTATAACAGGAATCAAAAAGGGCAAAATGTAATCAAACAAATAAAACCAAACACCAGTATTTCTAGAAATAGTTCTCATAATTCTGAGTGCAGCTTTGGAAAGAAGAGGTAGGATTTTAATTTTAAAAGAGCATCATAGTTGCTTTACTGTAGTTGGCAATGAAGCTGGTATAGAATCCAAACTTGGGATCAACTAGTCATAAGCAAATCTCTTAAAGTACTTCCATCAATTACTCTGGGCAGTTGTTGGGCCCAGTAAGTCTGTAGTAAGCATTGAAAGGTACTTGGATGCAAGAATGGCTTTGGTTTGATAAAAATTTAAAGAGGAATTTTAAATACTGTTTTCTACTACATGTATTCAAAGTGTCTCATGTCTGAAGCTGATGGTATTGCAAAGGCCAGTATGCAAGGGAGGAAAATCATTGAACTATATAGTGTGCATCTCTGCTCTTTTTACTGTTTTTTGTGCAATTCAAAGTTAAGGGAAAAGACACATCTTCGGTGGATATAAGTAAGCACTGACCAGGGCTGTACTGATTTAAATTGCTAAGAGATGTTGCTCACTCTTTATTTGCAGGTAACATTGAGTGATTTCAGTTTTATTTACTGAGGAGGTTATATTTGAGGAGGTTGAAGTGACAAATTATATTATTTTTATTTGATTGTGTGTGTTAGTGGTCATTAATAATTAAACATTATTTTCTTCCTGGGGAAAAAGAAAAAGAGAAAGAAGAAAAGCCAATCATAATGTGGCTTTAGTTAGTTATAGACCTTCCAGCTCCATATGAAGACCTCAAAAAGATATAAATAAAAGAATGAGAAAATATTTGAGTATGAATTTGTGAAATCTTACATTTTTCCTTTTGTTGATAAATTAATGTAACCTTTTGAATAGCTTGGAAATAAGAAAAGGTTACAATGGTTTTTATAATTTATTTTTTGTTTTAAATTTTTTTAACAATTATTTTACATATTATGGCAGTTCTTGCACCTAAACTGAATGTCACTACAATTATTTTTTGAGTAGGTCTTTCTGCCTTCAGAGATTCATGAGAGAGCACTACTTTGCCATTGGCTATGTTACCTGAAGGTGATGAGAAAGTGGTCTCAGTGATATGGATGAATTCTTTTTTCTGTCTTTAAGTGTAGCTAGATTACTAAACAAAGTACAAAATAGAAATGGATTATCTCTACAATACAGAGTATTCTTGATGTTTAAAGTTATACAGTAGCATCTTTATTTAATATGAGTTCATTATGCAAAAGATAATTTCTATATTCTACAAGGTGGTAGGAAACAGCATGCAAAAATTGCACCTTGTAAGTACTGAGAAAAATAATTCAAACAAAACCACTGTTCCGTTTATTGTCATGGCTTCTCATGTAAGTGGATTATAATTTTGTTTATTTTGTGTTTATAACTTAATTCACAATGTTGTCATAGCAATAAGTGAAGTATAGTCTGTTCTAAATTCTTACTGACTTGTTCCTTTATTGTTGATTAGAATCATCATAGTTTAGATAAACTTACTTTAAACTCCTCAAACTTTAAGGAGCAAGTGAGGACTTATTTTGATATGAAAACTTATGTATATGTTTTTCAACAGAAATTCTTAGTCATAAGTAGGTGTTATTCCTAGGATTTTCTGCACTAGAAGTTATCTACATCAATGATGCCGTGAATATAGATAAGGATTTTAATTCAAACAATTTTCCCTCAAATGTTGCCTTATCTCCAACTCAGTTGATGTACTTGTAGAGGGCCATAACGAGCAAGCTGTGCTGGTTGCAGAGAAGAACCTCTTCCTTAATTTTGAAACTGGATTAAAGTGAGGAAGACAGCAATTCCAAGTCTGATGAGGTAACAGATGTAGAGACAAAACTGCAAGAAGAATAAGTTATTATAGTTTTATACTGAATTTTGAAAGTCCAAACAACTAGCTGAGGAGAATTCCCCCACCCCCATGCTAGCTCCTTTTATTTAACAGTGTAAGTGTCATAAATGTTTTTATTGCAGCATGCCAAAGCAAGTTGGATGTTAAAAGGCATGTACTTTATGTACCTTTCTTTTTAAATATGTTAATTGTATCAAATGGTCAGAATTATTTGGGTTCTTTTATATCAGCCACAACCATCCTTCTGCAGGATTCTGTAATGGCTACACTAACAGACTTTCCTTGTATTCAGAGGATGTGTGTGCTGTCTGAAATTTTTTTTGTGGTAATGATTTTGTATCATTTTACATTATTGTTCTTCCCAAATTCTACCTTTAGGGAATGTGACTTACACAAGATAAGCCATTCCACTTTCTGCTAATTTTGTGACTAGTTGTTCTGTCAAAATACAAATTGTGATACCAACCTGGCAGATCAGAAATCTATTTCAACCTTGTGGTTTTAAAACAGTTCAAGAGTTTAAATGTGTTTCAGTATGCTTTTAAAAGATCTATTTATATTGTCCAGTATGGTATCATATTGTACATTTGTTGCACAAACAAATTCACAAATGTATTGTTCATACAAAGGGAATATATTTATGGAGTGCACATATTAAAGATTAAAATATTTTCCTCAGTTTTGTAATGCATGTTCCCTCAGTGCATAAAAGTGCCAATATATGAGCAGTTATTGATAATTCCTTTTTATTTACTGTCATAGTTTAACCCCAGCCAGCAACTAAGCACCACACAGCCATTCACTCACTCTTCCCTGGTGGTATAGGGCAGAGAATCAGAAGAATAAAAATGAGAAAGCTCGTGGGTTGAGATAAAGGCAGTTTAATAAGTAAAGCAAAAACCACGCACACAAGCAAAACAAGGGATTCATTCACCACTTCCCATGGGCCGGCAGGTGTTCAGCCATTGCCAGGACAGTCGGGCTCCATCATGTGTAACAGTGACTTGGGAAGACAAACACCATAACTCTGAATGTTGCCCCCTTCCTCCTTCTTTCCCCAGCTTTATATACTGGGCATGGAATATCCCTTTGGTCAGTTGGGGTCAGCTCTCCCAGCTCTCTCCAAACTTCTTGTGTATCCCCAGCCGCTTGCTGGTGGGGCGGTGTGGGAAGCAGAAAAGACCTTGACACTGTGCAAGCACAACTCAGCAATAGCTAAAGCATCCCTGCGTTATCAACACTGTTTCCAGCACAAGTCCAAAACATAGCCCCATAGTAGCTACTCTGAAGAAAATTAACTCTAGTGCAGCCCAAACCAGCACATTTACCTTGGTAGCTTTAAAACACAAATAAGCATTTTGCAGCAGTTTAGGTATCCTTAATCTTCTTTCAATAGGGAACTTTAAGAGTACAGAATTTTTTACTAAAATTCTGTCAGGCTGTATAGCTTCCTCTTCCACCTCTCCCACCACCCTCTGAAAAAGGGGGCTTAAATGCTATGCTTTGTATGATATACCTTTCTGATGCTCACATTAGGTATTTATTCCCTTCAAGTGTTCCAGTGAAAATGGACTTTTCATCAGTTCCTAAATTTTTATTGGTATTTAATTATCGAGATCTGAGAGACACTGAAATTAATGGCATCTCAGTAGGACTTTTAGAATGCTGTCATTTCTGGTTTAGGGTGAAGATACTCCCTCTAACCACTGTTTTCTCCATACTAGAGGAATCTTTCATCTGGTGGGGGGGGTCTCCCCTTACAGTGCCGTGGAACTCTGTATGTGTGTGTTGTGAGACTATCCCTTTCTTTTTATGTTCATATTCCATTACAAATGGAGAATCATCTTCATGTTCTACAAGAATTCTGTATTTTTTACAGTTCTCATGACTTTTCATTATACATCTTCCTCCTTTCCTTTTCAGGGTCAGCTCCTGCAAAAGTCTTATAAAAGGTGGAATAATTTGTAACCCTCAGCTCCACCAGAAGTGTCATTTCTCTAGCAATGAAAAGGATTTGTATTTTCCCTGAAGTAATTTCTAATTTGCGAGGCACATAGAAGATAGCATCTAATATCTATCCTTTAATAATTTCAGTTAATTGTTATGTAGATTCAAGTTGAGATGTAGAGAAAACCTCAGTAGTACCCCCAGGGCTGATTTATGGCTCAGATTTCAGGATACGTATTCTATGCTCCTGTGCTTACATACCAGAGATTTCACAAATGGATTTTACAGTTATTGGTGTTATTTTAGGTGAACAGCAGTTTAGAGTACCAGAGTTGTCATAAAAAATTAGTGTGATGGTACATTTAAGAAGTTGGCATCTTGTTCTGAGTGCACAAAATACATTGGAATCATCTTGTGCCAATGTGTAGGAAGACTTAACTTAAAAGTGGACTTCCTGTACTGGAGGTCTGCTCCTCTAGGAAGATATGGCCAGCATTCAAGACCAGAATGTGTTTCATGTGTGAATGTAAAAAGTAGTGGGAACTTGAGTCTTGTGGAGGCACATCCCTCAATTAGGCTTTACTTGTGTGCCTGTCGGTCCTGAGTTAAGCTGCTGCAAATATTGTTTTCACAAGTAGAGCCTAGGATTGGTCTTGTCAGTGAGTGGGACTCTTGTAAACAGCACAGTTTAACACCATGTTGAATCTGTGTGCTGCAGCTGTGTTATACACTGTTTTTCTCCTATGGGATTGAGGTTTTAAAATCTTTATGTTAATATGTTTAATTTCTTGTGGTTTTGCCAAGAAGACTTATCAGCAAAACAATGTGGAGCAAAAATGAGAGGAGACCTGAACTGTTAATGCAAATAACTTATCAAATAACAATAATATTTATAAATCATATAATTTCTTTATTTTCTATATCCTAGGATACCAGATGGTCCCATTGATCAGGGACCAGCTGCAGGAAAGGTACATGCTTTAGAGGAGCAACTTTTAAAGGCCAAAGAACAGATAGAAAACTTTAAGAAGCGGACAGGAGATGGTTGGTAGATAAGTTTTCTTTTACTTCTAAAACAAGTTTTGGTATTCATATCACAAATAAATTGGTTTCTTAACAAATAATTGAGCTACAACTGCTGATGCTTTTATGCTTTTTTGTTGTTTTGTGTTTTTGTTTTGTTTTGTTCTGTTTTTTGTTTTGTTTGTTTGTTTATAGGAGGCCTTGGAAAAGACCATGAAATATTGAGGAGGAGGATTGAAAATGGGGCTAAGGAACTTTGGTTTTTCCTCCAGAGTGAACTGAAGAAGCTGAAAAATCTAGAAGGAAGTGAACTGCAAAGACGCATTGATGAATTTCTGTCTGATTTGGGTCATCAGGAAAGGTATTTGTATTAGTTGATTCTGCATATATCTTGTAAGGATTATGGATTGATTTAAATAAACTACTGATATACTACTTAAAAATCTCTTAGGATAAGTTACTGGTGTATGGGCTAGAATATCGTGTCTGAAGCATGAACATACAATTATTGCTTGCATTTAATGGGACATAAAGTGTACATCCAGCTTATGTCTCTGCAGTTTAGAGTATGACCCTTTGACTTGTATATTTTCATTTTTTTAATCAGAAGACCCAGGTCCTGGATGCCAGTTGTTACTTTTCAGTTGTATATGTCTATATATGTGCATATATGCATATTTGTACATTTAACAATACCATTCAAAAACCTTAAAAGTCTTTATTTTAGGTATCTGATTGTGCCTTTCATAAATGCTAGAATATAAGTTACATTGATTATTGGCTTATTATATAATTAGAATTACTTTTAAATTGAGTATTATCTTAATTTCAGGACTGTCATTCTGAAAAGTCACTTCTTTTTGTAATTAGAATTTAACAGAAAATTTCAGTTAGAAATAATCTTTAACTACACTGTCATTATTATGTTTTTCAAACATGTTGGAATTATGTTTTCAGTTGTTGTTGCTCTTCTGGCTTCCCCGTTGTTGAAGTACCTTTGTATTATACTAAAACATTCTGTTTGAGTTTTGTTCATGCTGAACAAAATTAATTGAGGAGGTGTTAAAAATTCAGTAAAATCTGTCTGTAAGTTTGTTATATTTATAACTCTATTTCCAACAGGATTGCAATGACAATTTTTGTCTCATTAGTAAACGGTCATAAGAAAATAGTTGAATTAACTAAATATACCACCTTACACAAGTATCTCCCAAAAAAGCTGAGATCCGCAGGTATGAACATCAGTAGTAAAGTATAAGCTTTGAAAATATTGCTTTAAAATGAAAAAATACAAAGAATTTTAAATTATTTGGAAATAATGTAAGCACTCTTTAAAACATAGTTTAAAAATAAGACAAATTTGACTATTAATGTGAGCAAATAATATAGTCCATTAAATTTTGTAATTTAATCTTCTACAATTCCAAAACCCAGTTTGTCACAGATTGATGGAGTTTAAAGTGAAAAGGGACTATTCAATTATCAGGATTTATTATTTATATAAAATAAGCCCTACATTTCATTCAATTACTTCTCCACCAGGTGCAATGATATATGTTTGACTGAAATAAAAGTGGTGCTTGACTGAAGCAGAATTATCCAAAAGACTTGAGATCTTCAGTTAAACAGTCTACTGAGAGAGAAACTGCCACTTCCCTGGACAGTTTGTTTCAATAGTTACCTCCACTCAGAAGTATTTGTCTTTAGAGAAGTTATTTCTGTTTGGGTTTCTTGGGCTTCAGGTCATTTATTCTTGATGTACCTTTTAAACTACCTGTGCCGAAACTGGAGCAAGTAGTCTAATACGAGACTTACTGATGTCTGTCATGGGAACAAAATCCCTTGTGTATGCATTACTGCTCTGGTTGTGATCGAGCCAGGATCACATCAGGCCGTTGCCTCAGTGGAACCTTGAATTATGTTGTGTGTTTGATGCTGGGAGGTTTTTATGTCCCTGCCTCCCAGGATGAATCCTTTTATTATTCCTTTCCATCCTACACCAATGACTATTAATTCATGAAGCCAAACTTGCAAGTTCCTGTACTTCTGATAGCCTTATCTTCTCATCTCTCTGTACTTCAGGATGAGGTGAGACCCATACTAGAAATGCATACTCCTTTGCATTGGGTGATAGAAGTCTGCCTTGTAGACCTCTGGAAGTTATGAGATGAATCCCACTATGGAAGTCTGAAACCACTGTGGTACTGGAAGAAGTTTGCATATAATGCAAGCAGTCACAGTTGTTCTTTTTTTTTTGTTTACTTAAGAACTTTCTTGTTGAATAAAAGGATTCTTTAGACTGACACAGTGGTTATAAAAAGCAGAACATCTTGGAGTCTGTTCAGTCTTAGTAGTAGATCAGTGTAGTCCTTCCTGTGTGGTGAGGTCCCCAAAGAAGACTGAAGTAATTTAAGCTAAAACCAAACAGCCAAAAAGTAGGTTTTATCAAAATAAAATGTAAATGATTTTTTTTACAATATGAAAATTCAAAGCAATTGCATAAGAGAAAACAGATACAAAAATATTTCTACAATATTCAGCCTTGGTGTATTGGTGTATTTACAACATTGGCTTCGGGCAATAAAAGTATCTTGTGTTGCAGAATGCTCTACTTGGTTGCCTCTAGTCCTGAGGAAGTTCATTCTTTTGCCTTTGAGGTCGGGTTGTCTGCTTCTTTCACTTTAATCTTTCAGTCTTGCTGTGTGAATTGCAGGAGAACTCTCAGCCCCGTGAGTGCACGTCCTCTCGCCTGTGATGCGCTGCTGAATTGGGGCTGTTCTGTGCCCTTAGGAGGCACAGTAGCTCCCAGGAAAGGAGTCGGATCTTTTTCCTTTCCCTCCACACAGTCCATCTGGTCTCCTCTGAAAGGAACATAAGTTTAGAATGAACAAATCAGATGCTCTTATTCACTCTGAGAATGGCAGCTTTTTGGTGGTGTTTTTGGTTTTTTTTTTATTGCTGGGTTGTTTTTTTTTTTTTTTAAGTACCTGTGTACTTGTTTTTTTTAAGGGTTTTAACAAGTCACTGAATGCCCTTTTGCTGATGGTGATAGCCTAAAAAATTGTTACCTATGTAACCTGTGTAAATGGAACATTGCATGTGAAGCTAGTATAGCTTATTTATAGACATATATCTATTTCAATATGTATTATAAAATTATAATATATACATATGTATTTTAATATATATTGCAATATTTGGATGATAAAGATGTTAATATTAGTGTTAATTATGAGTACTTAGCACAGTTTTAGTCCCTCCTTATGTGCGAAAGCAGGTAAAGGGATGGGTTTTGATCAGATGATGACATAGCTATGTAAGTAAAATGGCTAATATTTATTTTTGTTTGTTTGTGAGGAAAGCCTATTGTGTCATAGAGAAGACTTGCTTTTTAGGAGATGATAAAGACAGTTTCTGTGACTCTGGTCACAGTAGTATTAGAGTTTTTTGTTAAACTTTGTTCTGTTAGCTGAATAGTCTACTACTAACAGGATAGCACTTCTCTTGTTGGATGTCTCGATCACTAGTTCTTGCCTGTGTCCTAGGGGTTGTATAGATTTTCTCCTGGGGTGTTCCATTCTTGGCAGATACCGCTGTCCAGTATTTCACTACTGATCCTGTTTAATAAATAATGTAGCCCAATGCAGAGTTTCCTGCATTATAGAATATGTAATTATATTCTTGCAGTTGCCATAGGGAAGGGGGTTGTTGAGAGTGACTTCATCTTAGCCATGGAGAGACTATGTGATATAGAGTTAACAAGAAAGAACAAATTAATCCTCTCGTTGTCATTGTTGTTTCCTACACTGGCATGATTTTTTTTGCAAAGTGGCTATTACTGAGTTAGTTTCATTCCTTCTGGGGAACAGCTGTCGACTTTTGTGGTAGCTGGCCAAGGTTTGATACGTAGTGTTTGGGCATATTTTCACATTATTTCCTTTGAATTTGGTGGAACATATCACAGCTTTTTTCTTTGAGATTTTATTTGTTGATGTAAAGTTTCTACAATGTTTAAAACTAATTTTGTCATATGACTGGAATAAATGTGCAGACTGATCTTGAAATATATGTTAAAAGTGCCTGCCCACCCCACTTTATGACAATCAATTGCAGATGAAATATACGGCCAGAATCTTTACTCCATTCAAAATGCTTTCAAGAGCAGCTCTAAGATTTACTTTATGATAAGAAGCAAAAATAACAAGAAGTTTATATTGTTGATTAGTAACACAATGAAAGACCAAGTTTGACTTACTGAATATCTACAATACCACTGTCTGAAATTCTTTCTGCCATTTTATCACCCCAACAGCCTCTAATAATCCTGTGCAGGCTCATCTTTCGTCTGCACTTAGTCATCCTGGGGTCATGGATCACCAGTTCATCTACTTTTTAGCTCTCCACATGGAGCCTGACTCTGGTCTTTGATATTAGTTCATGTCTCTTCTAAATCTCTATTAATAAGCCATCATGATGGTCTGTCACACTCAAAAGAACCTGGCAGGTGTAAACCTAAAAAAATGCACATTTCTCAGCAGTAGCAATCAAAGAAAGAAGGTCTCTCTGACTGAAAGTGTGTTGAAATGGCACTACCCTATAATCATTTCCGTATGTTAACACCTGTAAATTTTTCAGTTCCTGGTTTACTACAGAGTTTCATAAGAGTAATTTTTTTTAAAAGAAGATTGTGGAAACTGTCTAAAGCTCTTGCATGAATTCATAAAATTTCCCACAAATTATTTGACATTGTTTATCATTTGTACTGAGCAAAGCTGCCTTTCCCTAAAGCGCTGAGTCACTGAGGCTCTGTAAGGACTTTCATAATTCCTTTTAACCTCAAAAATGATGGAATATAATTCTATTTCATCTGTAAGGCTGATTATTTAATCTTACCTACTGCCTTTGCTTTATCATGCTTACTGTGACCAGTAAGATAGAAAATAAAATTTGGCCAATACTTTTATTTTCACTCAAAAATAGGAAAAATTACCTAACTGCTGTGAGAGAATTTTTTTTTTTTTAATTTGTAGGCTTTGTATTTTCAGTTATCTTATGCAAATATTTAACAGAAATGTATTTCTAGAAAGCGAAAGGAGAGTATACTGACTGCTTATGTGACAAGTATGGAAGAGACTTTTTTAAGGCCAGGGACAGACAACATTTGAAAATTGTTTGAAATGTGGCTGTGGTTGCGCAGCTGCTTTTCATGGTAGTAAGGATTTTTTTTTTAATGTTTAGACCTGAAATTATAGTTTTTCTTTAAACATCCAACATGGTTGCATCCTGATTAGGAAGAAAAATATATTTAAACTCCCAATAAAATGCACGGATTTCCTTTTTTAATTTGCCTACTAGCCTGTAGTGCTTTCTGTAAATTGGAAGACACTGCCTTAAGAGGAGGAGACTCTTCATCTGTTCAGTTATGTGTGTGTAATCCATTGTATGAAATCTACTGAATCATTAATTCTGTTCAAATTGTCCCTAAGCTGTTTTTGTATGTTACTTTGAGTATATCTTTAATAGTTAGTGATTCAGAACTAGTTAACTGATGATACTTTGTTTTTTGTCCAAAACCAGAGTAGTAGGGTGTTTCAAACTTGGTTACATTGTAAAAGAAAATCCAATTTATATATGGATTAAGATTGGAATATAAATACGGTACTTTCAATTGATTGACAGAAGGTGAACATAACTGCTGCTGAACAATTTGGATATAATGTTTTGTACAGCAACAGTAGATGATATAGTAAGTCAGCATCACTTATCCTGTGTATAAGTATGGGTATAAAAACCAGAATGAGTGTATGAAAATTGAAAGATTCAGGTCTATAAATCCAGTTATTAGCAGGAGAAGGTTGTCTGATAACTCTGCTGATAATGTTAACTCTGTCCCAATTGGATTTATCACAATATTTAATGCTTAAATATTGTGTCATTTGCGATAGTTACCTAACAGAGATACATCATCTGCTCCTCTCTCACTTGCCAAGCTTATGTTATATTATATTATACTGTATTATGATATATATGTATATATAAAAATATCTATATTATACAAGGGATAGCCTTAGCTGACAAGGTTTGTGGGTCCAGTACTAACAGGTGCTGCCAACAACAGTGTCTTGTATTACTTCACTGACAAGACCACTTGAAAGTTTGTTAGGACAAATGCTTGTCTTCCGATCACATTCTTTTTTGTCACCTCCCAAATTTCTCTGCCTTCTGTTGCATCTCTTCCTAGTGATCAAACTTGTGCTGATCAAGAATTTCAGGCAGTAAATTGCAACATATGAATTTCAGCTGAAAGAATTCAGAAAAGTGGTTCAAAATGAAAACTTTCATATTGTTATGGCAAAATGTTTAGCAAATTTAAATATTCTCAGGCTATAAAGCCAACTCTGAAATTATTGGCTTTGAATTGGGCTAACTGTTGCTTGTAGAATAGCCATTAATGTTTTTGCAAGTATTTTTAATGGTTTGTCTCTAGTTTTGCATTTTCTCCCAAAAGCCATAGATGTAAAAAAATTTTTCTTGAGTGGTACTGTTTGGGCTGTTTTTCAGAAAAATTCTGGTTAATCTTAGCAAATAAATGTCATATAACATTTTTTTTTTCTAATGACAAGGAGTTCTTTATCCTTTTATTTGGCCATGGAAATGTGATAACCCTAAGAAGAGGGTCTCTAGTGTATCAGATAACCTCAATTTAATATTCGATAGTTTCTCAAAATTCATATATTGTAGTCTAAACTTGTAATATGTCCTTGAATCTGTTTTGAATTTTTAAATTTTCATTTTTTCCCCATATGAATATTAGTAGCATGCAGGCATTCTTAGCAGACAGAATACTTACCTTCTTCTAGGGTCAGGAGGAGTTCCATGCCACAGAAAACACTGCTTCCTAAAGCTTGTAATAATATTCTGTAGTTAGTTTTCTCTAGTAAAAAAGAGAAGGATTACTGCTGTACCTGTGCTCAAGGTATTTGTAATGTTACATTCTATATAAGTACAGTAAGATGATTGTTGAAGGAAAAGTAACAATGCATTATAATAGAAGGTACTGTAGGAATCATTACTGCACTTCCATTTGGTTCCACTGGATAATATATCTAGCATGGAACTATTCTTTCTTTTTAGTTTCCTTTGACATATACGAGAAACAAATGCTTTATAGCAGGCCTAAGGGTTTTTGTAACCCATTTCCTATTTAATACTATAATGACTTATGGATATGGAACATATGTTAAATGGAGGACACAATCAGTCTGTCTTGGCTGCTGTTTGAATTGTGGGGTAGGAGTTGGCATGAAGAAACAGTTTTTGAGGCTATAATTGAATTATCTGTTTAATTTGTCTTTGATTTAATCTAATCTTCCAGTTTAGTAATGTTAAGATTGTTTTCCATTTTTTAAAGATTGTTTCCCATTGTTGTCTACAGGTCGATAATGACCGACTTGTACTACCTCAGTCAAACAGATGGAGCAGGAGACTGGCGAGAAAAAGAGGCCAAAGATCTAACAGAATTGGTACAGAGGAGAATAACTTATCTACAGGTACGAGGGTAGAGCTTTTAAATCAATGTAAACATTTAATTATATATGTGTGTATATATATCCCTTAGTTATACCCTTGTAATAGAATAATTACATGGCAGTTTTAAGTGAATGTGTACAAATGAATGACATAAAAAATAAATTAGAATATTAGTTTCAAATGTTATTTTATATGTATATGGAATGATAGTATTTTGAACAAATATTTGAATTATGTGTTTTTGTAGTTGGTTGTTTTGGTTTGTTTGTTTGTGGTCTTTTGGATCTGTGGTTTTCACAGGGCTGTATTTAACTGTTTGGATTCTTTGTTTTTTTAGAAGAGACAAGTCTCTGTTTTCTGTTTTAGATTCTTTAGAGTATCAGAATGTATACATCTATCTGCACAGTGCTAAAAATAAAATTATGAAAGTCCTTGTGTGAAACTTCTGAATAAGGAGCCTATTTTTAAAAATGAGTATGCACAATTCAAGTGCTTATATAGTATATTGTCCAGCAATAGACTGTTTCAACAGATGTGTGAGGCTGCTTATAGATGCTCATATTTGTGAGTGCATAAAGCCTTTTTAATATATGTCCTTGTGTGTGTCTATAACATTTAAACAAAACTTAATCTGAAGGTTTTGGAGCTTTTATTCACGTATGACTGCATGGTGATCAGAAAGATATTTTATGTAGTCTGTTTTATTTGTACTTGGTTTGTTTTTCCTTGCATGTGTGCCCTCACCACTCTTTTTTCATTTGGTCACCCCTAACATCTGATCTTTCCTCTACATAAACAGCTGAATTTGGTTCTCAGATTTTCATTATTTCACATCTCACAGTTCAGCTATTGGAAACTTCTCTTCTGTGGCCAAACTATCTATTTGTTGCTTGTCAAACAAAAAAAGACACCCTTCTGTGGAAAAATATCCCTGTAAATGATGCAGGAGACATCACTTTATTGCCTTTCTTCAACTCCTTCTTGAGATCTCTTCCTCATTCTTCCATTTTTGATGTCACTGTTTGGCAGAGGTGTACTGTAACTACTTTTCATGATGATGAATCTGGCCTTTCTCTGCCTTTTTCTCTTCTTTCACTGTATCCATTTGTTGTCTTACCTAAGAATCCATATGTTTCTGGAAAGTGATTGTCTTCCTATTTTATGTTTTACAGTGATCAGGGCCATAGGTCAACACTAAGACATTCAAATATGTACAATGAATTAACAAAAGCAGAAGGAGTTTAGGAGAACAGAATCTCAAAATTGAAGCATAAAAATAAATGCTTACATTGTTTTCTAGTGAATTTGAAAAAAAATTCCTTACTGAGTGAAGAGCTGGGAGACCAATTAGCTTCTCCTAAATTTCATTTGTATGACTATAGTCTATGACAAAGGGCTTTCTTCTCTATAGAGGTAATTTATTCTCATTTTTAAAAAATGTAGAAAAAATATTAAGAATGAAACCAGTGCCAAGTCACAACACACATAGAATCCTAATATTTCATATATGTAGTACAACTAATTAAAGCCTTTCAGAAAGTGTCTTGTATCCTCAGGCACTTTGTTTATCCTCATTATCTTGAGAAGGAAACATGATGAGCATGAGCAGGTGATTTACAGAAAGTTGTGGCATTATGTTCAGAATTAGAATTAGGTCTAACATACATGGCTCAGTTTTCATCAAACAGACCACTTTTGTTTCTTTTTTATTTATAGATTCGTTAAAAAGCAGCCAATTATAAAATTTCTGTCATGGGAAGAACAGAATATTTTGTTATATTTATGCATTTAAAATATTATTAATCACTATGGTTTAATCCTGTAACACTGAGAATCACGTAAGAAAATGAGTATTACCCTCCTTTTTTTCTTCTATTTATTTATTTATTTATTTTTAGTTCTAGTATTTTCTGTATTCTAGAGGAAATTACATTGTTTTTTGTTTTTAATCATTGGTAAATTATAGAAATTAGAAACATATAAATGTATTACTGCTGCATATCAGATTACATATGACTTCTTCACATGGAAGGATCTAGAAACTATACAGAAAGAACATCCATTTCCCTTGTAATTGTCTTTGAGGTTTAAGGTGAAGAATGCTGATATGTATTTTCCAAAAAATGTAATTCCAGCTTTGCTAAATGTTGATATTTTTAGCATTGTAATTGTGCAGGTCATCAAAAATAGCACTACATTCTTGGGTTTAGCAAATATGCAGCAGCACATTAAAATTATGTGGGTATTTTATTAATAAATAATATTACCCTGTTTATTCTATATGTCTTTTAGGTTAGTTGAAATATTTTAGCTGTATTGGATGCTCAGTTTTTGTTGTACTAAAAAGTGAAATAGAAATATGTGATGAGGCTTTTCCCACTAAACTGTTCTTTCTTTCATATGCTTACTGTGTTTCTTTTTATTAATCTCTTTTCAGGCTAAATTTGCCTAAATTTTCAAACATTTATAATTTATAACACCTTTAATTTTTTTTCTTTCTGATATCTTCCCTTAACATTGGTTGTTCACCAGCCTATTAGAACTGAGCATCCACTACTTGAAAAAGGACAATAGACTATTGATTAATGGAATAGCACCAAGCTATGTTTTTTTCTTATACTGCTTTTTATGCAGTCTAAGATATTATTTAGCTAATAATTGGTCTCCCTTGATTTCATGTAACTATGGAGCTATTGAACGTGATGCCCAAGATTTTTAATTCAGCTGAATTTTGAAACGTGATTTTTTTTTTCTACTATACTTACTTTAAATTTAATTATTAATACAAAATTTCACTGGTCTTGGGTCATGCCTCCTTTGGTGAGTTTCTTCTGGAATTCATGCCAACCTTCTCTAGACTCGACTAATTTAAAATTTCTTAGGCATTTACTTTAATGGCTTTGCTTTTTACCAGTTCTTCTGTGTTTCGTGCATGAATGTATGAGTCCTGCTAAGATAACTAGAGCCATTTCTCTGTGTATTTGTCATTTCTCTCTCCTTTTTGTAATCTGGTTTTGATCTTTGACCACACTGTCCTTCACGCCATGACTACTGTATTTCTTTGAAGGTTGTTCTCTAAAAGACAAAACAAAATTTTCAAAAATCACACTGTGACAGGAAACTGTGAACAGGATGGTTTAGTGCCTACATATGTTTATAGATGATCATTAACCACCAGGTGTATACTGTTAACATCATTCATACAGAAGGTTCAAACCCCAAGGCATGGAAATTCTCAGCATGTGCAACATTGCCCAAAGCTGGGGTAGAAGTAAGCCAACTCCTCAAAGGCAGAAAATATTCTTTCTTATGAGTAATTATAGTCTTTGAGTTGAGTCATTCACCTATACCATTACTACCGTCTCACTTTTTCTTTTTATTCTCATTCTTCTGTTTGAAAACAAACGAAAAACGAGGATGCAGCCTCTCGCCTGCATGCCTGTAAGCCAGACATAAGACTTCGGAGCCCTTCTAAAGATTAAAATATCTCCTGTCTTGAATGATTGTTGTAAGTAATCATCCAAAACTGGAGTGTGTCCATGTCTACACATTTGGAAACCAAGTTGACTTATTTTGTAGTGTTACTTTCAGGATTTTGAGGTGTGTAGGGCTGACTGTGAGTATGCAATATAAAGGAGTCCATGGTCTGAAATTACACATGTAGACCTCTATTCATAATAGAACTACAATAAAAATATAAAATAAAATAAAGTATTCAACAACCCTTGCCTGCCAGCTCCATGCCGAAAAGAACTATCTGGAACTTTTATTTTTTTTTTTCCCGTGGTGAAGAGTAGAAGCACCATATAGTTCTCTTTCTGGTACATGTCGAACAGTGACAGCTGTATTATTTTGGGACATCTCCCTGGGAAATAATTTAGCAGAAGGATTGTGAATAGCGATGACTGCTACTTCATCTGGATGGCATTACCATAAATTTGATTTAAGGAGTCTACATTTAGCTAATTCCCTGTAGTTAGAGCAACACTCTTAAAAGCTAGGAACTTACATGTAAGCAAAAGACCTTATTTTAAGAGTGGTTCATTATGAAACTGTTGAAGAGAATGTACAAGAGAAGTCAGACAAGGGCTCCTGTAGTACTGTATATTCAGGAAGTGGTAGAGTGAGTAAATGATTATCAAGGCAACAGTTTGTTTTCTTCCTCTTTCCTTTTGTGCTTATTTTTGTTGTGTGTATTTTAGGAAGTTTGTGATTCAGCATGCAGTCTCCCAATAGCAGAATATTTTTGTCTCCAATTAAAAAAAAAAATAAAATAATCAAAACATTTTGTTTGACTTTGAGAGTTAAAAATATAAGTAGGTGATAAGGATTACTAAGTACTCAACAACATCATCGATTATAATAGTCATAGTTTGCCATTTTCATACTATTTATTTGGGGCTGTGTATGTATGCAAAGAAGAGAAAGTTGCTTATAGGACTTATTCTGAGGTTTCTGGATTTCCCAGGTTTTTTTGTGATTTGATATGTCACTTAAGTTCTTCTGTCTTAAAGTGTACTAAATCCTCCCTCTTTCCCTTCCATTCAAATGAATGATATATATTTTCGATGAAAGTACTCATGCTAGACTGACAACAACAACAAAAAAGACAATGGGCACTCTGTGTATGTGAAAAGGGATGTACCCTTCACAACTCTAAGTCTTGAAAAGTGTAAACTTGTATCCTTCAGTGATTAAAATCAAATATGTTATCTCTTCTGAATTATTCCACTTCACTCATGAGAAATTATGGTGTGTTCTGGCAGTTGTAGCATGCTGTTGATGTTGATAAATCCAAACTAATTTGAAACAAAGGCAAAAGTAAATTTCAAGAGTGGAAAAAACTCACAGAAAATTCTCCATCAGCAATTACTATTTTTCTGGGAAAGGAGGACACTTGCTATTCTGGGACAAGAGATGATTTCATGCACAGACCTTCTAGTGCTTCAGTTTCCACATGCAACCCAAAACCTACCCATTGAGAGATTTATTCCTACTTTTGATGGATTCTCAAGAATGTTTGTAGTTTAATATAAATTTATCTCTTTTTCTTTTTATTTCACCTGTATACATGTTAATAATTACCAACTGAAAGTCTTTGGCAGGTTGAAATTTAAGTGTGATTATATTTGTAATTTGACATTTTGTCCAGTGACTGAGCAGTGTTGTGGTTTTTTGGTTTTTGTAGTTGCACATCTCTGGCTCTTACTCATGCTTTTTGTGAACAGATTCTCTCATTGTATATTGAACCATATTTATTGTTTGATAAGTTCATCTGTATTTTGCAGGGTTTTTTTCCGCATTTTTTCCAGGTAGTTGTATTGATTGCACGGCACTGGAAGAGTGATTTGATCCCTTCCTTGTAATACTAGAAAAGAAAATAAAGTTTAGGCATATGAATTAGTCAAAGCATTTAAAAAGTTAATCTTTTGGGTAAAATAGATCTAAAAGTGAAACAAAACAGCTAAAGAGAAAATAGCAGACAGCAATATTGTATACTACTAAATTGTTAGAACAGTTCCTAGTGTACTTTTGACTCGTATTAAGTGGCTTTCTCCCAGCCATTCTTTGGCTGTGTTTGAGACTTAGCACAAGACACTTATCACAAATCTGCTGTGTCTGTGGTAACTCCCTTTAAAGAGGGTTAGGAAGTTTGGTATTGTGGATGTAGTAATTTCTGTGCCAGCTAGAATAAGTCTCAGGCATGTTTTATTTTGCCTATGTTTACATGTTTCAAATTATCATATTTCTAACACTTTTAATTTTCTTTGGTTTTTGTTGCTTTTGTTGTATGATAGTAAGCTGAACCTAAAAATACCACAAACTGTAATTTTGGAGCCACACATTACGTAATGAAACTTCACAATATTTTCTTAATCTTTTAGCAGTTTATGGAGTTAGTGGAGTGTGTTTTCATTTTACTAAACAGTACTCAGTCACCCAACAGGAACAGGAAGCAAAAATGAACTCATGGTACAAATAATGTGCTAGAGAGCATTAGGCCTTTTGATTCTTTTGTTTCATATGTAGAATTATGCGAACAGAGATGTGGTCTGTTCTCACCATTCTTTCTGGTGATTCCATTTAACATATTGCTGTTTGTATAAGTGAAAAATAAATACCCACTCAGTAATGGGTATTTCACATTATACCTATAATTTCCCCTCTAAATTTTTTCCAGATTTTCAAGTTTTTTACAAGATAATACTGATTTATTTTAATTCTTCTCAGGATTTCAGTCTCTCTTTTTGTTTGTTTTGTTTTAGTTAGAGATAGAAAATTAAGACCAAAAAGTTGTTGCATTTCAAACAATATATTTAAAATATTTGGCATTAATACTTTAATAATCAGTATTCTGCAAGCTTTATGCTAAACAGATTGAGACTAGCAGTTGCAGAAGAATTTTACACTATTAGCTCATTCTCCAGCTGTGTCATCTTTGACTGGATATTAAACTTGTTGATTACAGTCATCTGCACTGAATTTTGAATTATGTATGTGGAAGAAGATACTATTTAATATACATACACATGTACAGTTGACTAATACTGTTGAGCACCAAGATCTTGGAGTTACCACCGATACTTCTGTGAAAATATTTCAGTGCTCAACAGTATTTAAACAATGCATCTGCCTCAGGGATAGACTGTGCAGTTCTAGTCCCTTAGTGTCAAAAAGGATATAATAAAACTAGAAAACCTGAAGAGGAAAGTAATGTAGATCATCAAATACATGAACCTAGTATCTCTGAGAGTGAAGACTAAATAGATGAAGATTTCAGTCTACAAACAGAGCTGAGAAAGGTGCGTGATACATAGAGGTCTACAAAATCTTGGCTACCCTGGGGAACTTGAGTAGGCAATGACAGTCTAGTCTTTTCTAAAGAAGATATACTTCAGTACAAGACTTCTACTGTGCTGCTTTTGCAGAATTAAATTTGAGGTTGGATTTGACAAGGATTACGTATTTGGGGCAGTCAGTCATAATAGCAAAGAATCTGCTTCAATCTCATTAATAATCTTGTAAAGATTTATAGTGGCAGCATTCCTTTGAACCAAAATAATAATAATTTTATTTAAAGACTAATGGTTCCTGTTTGCTACAGCTCTGATAAAATAGCTCTTAAATGGACACAGGAGAACAATTTTAAATAAGTCTTATGAAGATGAAGTAGATACCAAAGTCAGTTATTCAAAAGAAGCCATTCAAGGATATTCCTTCAAACAGGCAGACCGATGAATGTTAGTTAAATCCAAGATATAACACTAGTATTTCATTACTAATGTAGTTTTGTAGGTCTACAATGTAAAAGGTGATTTCTCAGTTCCATTAGTAAAGAAGATGTCAGACAGACTTCAGTAAGTCTGCTACACTCATATGGCCTGCGTACCTCATTACTAAGGTTGACAAGTATGACAGAAGAATTAGGGAGATACTTTTCTTTCTGAGAAAACCTGGATATACTGTTCTCCTTGTAACCTAGGCAGGAGAGGTCATTTGGAGCCTAAAGGGTGGTAAAACTTCTTAAGGGAAGAAGGAACTGGAATCTGCCAGTGCTTAGAAACAGGAAGGAATGGCATATTGCCTTTGAGAGTTTAACTGTGTCAATTTAGTGGAAACCTTGAATTTTGTGAGAGCAACAGCATATGCCCATCTTGTTGATGATGAAAGACCATCAAATCCATTTTCCCAGTAATAAAAATCCCCTTCTATTTTAGGTGACATGTAACATTCTTGTCCATAGAAATACATGATTTTAACCTTTTTACAGTTCTGGAAGTTTGCTACTATTTTCGGTTGCACTGTTCATGGAAGTCGCTTGTTCGGCCTGGAGAAGAGGAGGCTCTGGGGAGACCTTATTGCGGCCTTTCAGTATTTAAAGGAGGCCTATAAGAAAGATGGGGACAGACTTTTTAGTGGGGCCTGTTGCAACAGGGCAGGGGATAATAGTTTTAAACTAAAAGAGGGGAGATTCATGCTAGACATGAGGAAAGAATTTTTTAAAATGAGGGGGGTGAAACATTGGCACAGGTTGCCCAGAGAGGTGGTAGATGCCCCATCCCTGGAAACATTCAAGGCCAGGCTGGATGGGGCTCTAAGCAGCCTGATCTGTTTTTTGGGTTTGGTGTTGGATTTGGTGTTGGGTTTTTGTTTGTTTGGTTGGTTGTTTTTAATGCAGTTGTATGGCTGTTACATTACAGGACTTGACAATCCCATAGGTCCATTCCATCCCTCTCTTGATTATGTAGACAACTCAATTAGATCCAAGAGTCTGTGATGAGCAGTGTGGTTAGGGATAAAAACAGAGTATGCACTGCTTATTTAAATCAGAGATTTATAATCTCTTTTTGTGACCTTATGCCAGGATGAAAAACCTTTTTACAGTCTTCACTGGCTTTCAAATTGACTGTTGCTATCCTCTATTAACTCGATACTTTTATGGGTTGCTTTGGTTGGCAGATTTGGCTTATGAACACACAACATATTCTGATGCATGTAATGTGATTGTAATTTTTCTTCCTCCTTGATGGTTATTAATTTCACCTTTTTCAGGAATTCTCAGTTGAAACAGCAATGTATCTAAGTATCTCAACTTTTTTTTTCTCAATAAATATTATTTCTCAATAAATAATTTAACCTCAAATAGTGCCTTTTCTGAAAACAATTTGAAAAAAACACAGTCATAAATAAATTGGTTTAACTAGCTTTCTGTTAAACTCACAAACTAGTATTAGTATATTGTCTTTCTATTCAAGTCTCCAAGTGATGTTAGAACCCAAGTAAATGCATTATATTAGCATTGGTAAGCAGTCATAGTATCGAATTGTTTCTTATGTGATTCGTACTTGATTTCCATAATATTGTTAATAAGCTATTTTAAGAAACTTGCATTTGCATGCAAAAAATTAGAGGGCACACCTTATTGAAGTTTATACAACTTCAAATATGTCATAAATTAAATGGTTTCATCTTCAAGAGGGCACGGGTATTTGAAGGTAATAGAAAATGTAGAAACATTATCTGTTGCTGTTTTCTACAAGTTCTCAGAGATTTTTGCTTTCAGAATTGTTTCAAAAGAGTTAGTTTCAATAAGAATTTTTTTCTATGTGGAAAAACATTTAAAGACAGTCTTACCATGCTTTATGGCCCTGTCAACATCTCTAATGTATGTATTGTTCCTTTTTGTGTGCTTTCTTTAAAATAAGTATTTTTTTAAATGTTTAAACAAAAGTATTTTGCAAAATTATTAATTCATTTTAAAAATAAATAAAATTCTGTCTAAACTAAAATATATCTTATGAGAGACTTGTGTGCCCTACTTTTTGATAAATACATTTTGCTAATGGTTTACTTTTGGCCATAATAGTTCTTTTTACAATGTAGTTATACTATGTTACACAATGGTATTAAAACTCTTGTGAGATACTTTATGTAAAGTATAAATTATTATTAACTAGCAGTTAAAACACCTTTCAAAAATAGAAGTAAAACAGATAAAGAAATGCAAAATACAAATTTTCATCTTCTACAACTGAACACTTATGTCTGCTTCTCACAATTCTCTAAATGACAGAAAGAAGCTTCCTGTATTTGTTTGTTAGCCTAATATTTCACTTAAAAAAAAAAAAAGCAACAAAAATATACACTGTTGTCTTTGTTGTTTGAGCATAGGTAGTTTTTACACAGTAAGATTTAACAGCAAAAAATTCTACTTCCACCTACTACCATTGCACTTCATTGTGTGGTATAAGTATGTCTGTATATTTAGGGAGGAGATTTTTTTGTGGAATTATTTATTTGTGGACTTGCACACAATACTAGAAAAAACCCTCTTTCTCTCCTAAAAGACCGTGGGGACCAGATTTTTTATAGTCTCAAAGATACCTGCTAGGTTTATTCTGAAGTTATCCGTTAGATTTGTGACAGCAAGAGTACTGGTCAAGAAAAAAAATGAAGGATAGAAGTTTTATTTAATTTATTGTTTTTCATTGCTAGTTAGTCTTAGAGTCAGATGTTTTTACCTTAAATAAAATAAATCAAATAATGCAGTAACACTTTTTAAATTTTTTTTTTTCTTTTTTTTCCTTTTTTGCACAGAATTGAGGAACAATGGAATGCACAAATTAATTTTTTTTTATTAAGTATCTTAGGGCTCAGAATATTCAGAGTATCTTTAAGATCACTTGATGGAGAGATCTCAGTTGTCCAGCCAGTGACAGTTGGGTTTTGGAAAGATCTGATTTGTTGCAAATTTACAGAAGATTTTATTTAAAGTTGCTTAGATGTGAGAGGAACAGAATTTATATTGATGCTCAAATGTCAGTTTTCTTGCAGCTTAACTGAAAACTAACTTTTTAAAAAACCTTTTTGGAATACAGAAGTATGTCTAGAGACATGCAAGTGTGAATGTGTACAGCGAAGTACTATATTTTACAGAAAGAAAACCTTCTGTAGATTATTTTGTTGTATTGTCCACATACCTAAAGATATTTTTTACTTTGCACTTTTGAACATAGAATTCACATAATCTAGACATTTGCCTCCTTTGTTGTATTTTTTTTGGACTGTGGAAGTGTAGTATATTATTTTATTGAGAGTACATGCAGCTTAAAATACTATCATTTATCAGTCTGCTCAGGTATGTGTTTTATATTCTGTATTTGGTATGTGGTCAGTTAGTCTGGGAAGCAGTCCATTAATACATGTTTGATTTACTCTGTGTCCTGTAGACAGGTGGACATTTTCTTTTGTTGGATGACATGTGTGTTCATTGAAAGAGAACTAACAAACTTGGAAAAATGCCAAGGGGAAATACATTCCAACACTGAAAATCATGTTGATGAAATGTGAACTCTGAGTCCAAATGTTAGCTTATTCTGACAGATTTACAAATGAGAAAGTAATTTAAAATCTTGAAGGTATTCTATTTTACATTAGGATCGTGAAGTGTGTTCAATAACTGTTCGTGTTCACAGTGAAGAATTCACATAAAATTTTCAAGGAGCTGAAGCTTACTCATCCATTTTAATAGGAAATGTATTATAGCAGGATGCCTTGTTTGATTTATGACATTTGTCAGTTTTTCAGAAAAAAGTATGCCTTTGTGTATATCTTCTCTTCAGCTTCTCTTTTTCATCCACACTTACAGAACCCAAAGGATTGCAGCAAAGCTAAGAAACTCGTCTGTAATATCAACAAAGGCTGTGGCTATGGTTGTCAACTTCATCATGTAGTTTACTGCTTCATGATCGCTTACGGCACTCAGCGAACCCTCATTTTAGAGTCTCAGAATTGGCGCTATGCTACCGGTGGCTGGGAAACTGTGTTTAGGCCTGTAAGCGAGACATGTACTGACAGATCAGGTACCACCACTGGGCACTGGTCAGGTAAGACTTATTAACTCAAATATTTTCTCCTAGTTTTTTTCTGATTCATTCATGTAGAACCATTTTGATACCTCTTTCCTTAATGTGATGTGGAGTGTAATAACTATGATTGCAATTGTATACGTAAGCATCTTTTAAATATTATTTTTGCATTGTATTGAAAAAATATCATCCTCATTAAGATATCTCTGCTTTGACAGAGATTTTTTAATACAAAATTTTTGTATTTCAGATTTAAATTATAATACTTCAGCAGTCTGCCACTCTTTTATGTGCCAGATGTGAATCTGGTTTTTACAGGAAGAGAATATTAAATAGAGGCTGTTGTAAATTTTAAAATAATATAGCAGGTTTCAAATATAAAGCAAAAGAAATACATGGCAAATGGTATCCAATAGTCATTCACACACCAACAAAATAATGAAATAACTTTTAATGTAAAACGAACTGACTCAAAATTCAGGTTGTAAAAACAGTGGCAATGTTATGGGCCAGTAAGTTGATGCATTCTTATACTAGGTTGAACAATTTTGCTAGAATAACTGGATAAGCATTCATGTTTGGAGGATTGGATAATTTTGTTTGTCTCAAAGTAAACAGCATTCATTTTAATGGAATTCTCACAGTAAACATCTCAAACCATTATTAACACGTCCACGGTTTTATATTTTTTTCTATGTATTTAATTTTTTTTTCAGGTATTTGTCAAAATTGAGTAGGTATACAGCACCACTGGAGATGGCTGTCAGTATGCTAACTTTTTTGCTCTCAATTGATGATAAATATTAGGAATATTTTTTTAAAATTAAATTTCTGCACAGGCAATTTTTGTGTGAACAGTTGTCAGCTTTTCAAAACATACATTTTATTGACTGTTCCTCTTTTGTTAGGCGTACTTATTTTTTCTGTAACTGGTATAACAGTGGGAGTTTATAAATGTTACAAGAAATGCAGGGAAGACACAGTTGATCAAAAAGATTACAACTGACTTACCCATGACTAGGTAAATTTAGTGAGATGTCTTCATTGATAAAGGAGATTTTTGTAAAAAAACCCATAATTAAACAGTTGAATTAGAGAGAGATGGAAGTTTAATTTTAAAAACACTTTGTGTTATTGACAATTACAGTACATATAATTATTGGATGAGTAGATAAGCTAACAGTTGGTGGAGAATGTGCTAAGCTATGGGCAAAAACAATTTAGAGTGGGAAACATTAAAGAAGATATTGTAGCACTTTTCAGGCTGTATCTGTTTTATTTATCAGCACTGATGTGAATTTTGATTGTTAGCATGTGGCATGTTAATCTTATCCCAGAAAGGAATTTTGGCTCAGTAGCTCTGTGCTTAAGGACAGATAAAAAGGACTAATACTTTCATTATTTATGTTAGATGTGCCTACGGACTCAAGAATTTCTCTCCAGTATGTCCTGCAGGATGTATTTGGCAGCAACAGTTGTGACCTGGATTTCATTGGGACATTTAAAAATTGTGTAGGGATTTTCAGTAGATAATTATGTAAACTACACTCATCAGTAAGAGATAGTGCACTGATGAGGTGTTATTTTAGCATACAGTTTTCTCTTTAGAACTACAAGAGCTACAGCATGACTTTTGCAGTCCAGTACTATCCTAGTGCTATAGAGACAATATACAGTTTGTCTGTTTGGACAGCAAGCAGAGCTTTTCAATTCTGGGTTGACAGAAACTATTTTCCTCTGCACCATCTTCATTCTTTCTCTTCTGTTGCCTATCCCTGATACACAGATTTTGGATGGTGTGTAAAGTTAGATGCAGGCAAGAATGGCCAGATCTCCAAGTCATCAGAGGCTGTACATTGTACACTAGAGCCACAAGAAATATTCCCCTTCACACATTTCTGACAGGTACAGGGTTATCCTGTGTTTCAGGAGAACTTTGAACTAGTCACTGGGCTTGGAAATTAACAGCAATGCAGAGATGGGGAAAAAAAAAAAAAAAGTAGGATTTTCTTCCTTCCTTCACTTCATCTGTCTTTCTGTCTTTGAAATGTTGGAACATGTGGCCGGTGTCATAGGCACTTCCAGACAAGGAAAAATTATCTGTTCTGACAAGTGTCTCAGGTTTCAGTTGTCATTCCATAGTGATTGTGCCTCTCATAGTTTCTAAAATTATTTGAGTCCTCAAGCCTATTATAGGCAGAACTGATACCTTTCAAGGATTTCTAGTTACATATAGTGGAATTGTCTGTATTTTCAACAATTGTACTAATTGGAATGATTGCTTTATAGTTACTTTACTTCCTACTGAAAAATTCTTGGGAGTTGCATTATATGCTATAGTTTGTTGTTTTTCTGAGAACAGTGTGTTGTTTTGTTTGTTTCATGTATTTTTTTTTTCCTAGAGAATCAGTAACATTTTTCATTCATGTTGGATCCAATAGTTCTTGAAGGTCTTTGTTATCTGGCTCATTAGCAGTTTAGTGAGGAAGTGTGCCTTTGAGAATATGTAGAGGAAGGAGAGTTGTCTATGCAGTGGGCAACTCAACCCCAGGCCTATTTGAGTCCAGTCATAACAAAAATTAAACTTCACAGAAGTTTCCTTAATCTAACACATTGTATATGTCGAAGTGTCCATGAGATCTCGTACTTTCCACTGTTGTCTCTGTGTGCTGGTTTGACTGGAAATGGGTTAATTTTCTTTATGCAGTTAGAAACCTTTCTTTTTCATAGCTAGCATGCTCATTGTTTGGAATTAATTTGAGAACAAGCAGATAACACCCAAGCACAGAGCTAATGTTTTTAATTGCTCTGGTTTGAGAGCCAGGTATATTCTGGGTGTCATGCTTCCAGTTGTCGAGGAAGGCGGGGCAGAGATGGGACAGAGCTTGATTGACATCTAGACTGATCAATAAGATCCCATTAGCGTCATGCTTCCGGTTTTGGCTCTTCTGATCTCTCTGGTTCTTCCCTCTCTCTCTCTCTTGGGGTAGCCAGGAAGTTCGGTTGAGACGTTTAGCCCAGCCTTTTGCCACTTTGCAGAGGCCTCTGGGCTTTTCTGCCTTTTTCCTCTTTTCTCTCTCTGGGATCAGCTTTAGGACCAGGTGTGGCTTGCTGGTCAGTTGTGGACAGAGCTTGTAAGGAATTGCCTTGAGTATCTTTTATTTCTCTTTTATATATATATTTACTAGTAGTGTATTAGTATTTTGTTATTCAACTGTGTTTATCTCAATCCAAATTTCCCCCACTCCCTTTTGATTCTCTCCCCTGTTATGGGGCGGGGGGGTGGGGGAGGGGATGAGTGAGTGGCTATCTTGGTTGTATTGCTAGCTCAGGTTAAACCACAACACACTGTGGAAAAGGTTTTACAAATATTTTTCTACTTCAAAGTATTCCTCAGCTGTTTGTAGTCTTTTTAGGAGGTTCAGGTACGATAACCTTGCTGAATTCTGAGGAAGGCAGGGCAGCGTAAATGTTATAGGGAGCTGGAGTTTAGGATACAATGTAGAAACAGTACTTGCCTTTCCAAAGCAAGCACACAACTCTAGTTCAGTAAGCTAATATTTTGTCTTCTGTTGGCACTAAAGAACATTTCCAAGTCCTGATTTTAGATACCACACCAAGAACAATGCTGATTAAAAGCAAAGCTTTTTCATCATGAACATAGTTCCTTGGAGAGGTTGTGCAGTTCCATCTTCGGGGGTCTGGTACTCTGCAGCCTGGCACTGGGGTGGCAGCATGTTCCCACCACAGCTCTGTCTGGGAAGCGGTGTCAGTCATGGTGGATACAGAGCTTGGAGGCCATGGCTTTCTGCTGAGTGGATACCATTGCTCCCTGGTCCAGCTGGCAGAGCTTCAGTGCCCTCCTGCATGCTCTTCCGTTCAAACTGCCACACCACACCCTTGCTGATGCGCCACACCCTGCTTGCCTGCCCTGCTTGCTGGTGCTCCCTTAGGGCATCTTTTATACATGGGGGTGGGGGATTAGCTGCTGTTGCTCCTGACCCTGCCGAGGTCTTGTCAGCCACTGCTGTGTGAGCTGTGGGCTCCTGGAAGCTCTCAGCTTCCCCACTCTGGAAATCCTCCCTGTGCACTTTCATTCAGCTATGAAGGACAATCTTTCTGTGGCCAGCCTACTGGCCAGCCACAGACGCTATGAACTGCATTAAAGTTTCATCTTGTGCAATGGCATGACCACTGATGAAGAATGACACTGACAATTGATCTCTTTGACTAGCTTCAATCGGCTTCAAGAGGAATCCTCACTGGATATTTAATTGCCAGTAAATCTGAAAGACATTCTGTCTTGCTGAAGATTTCTATATATGTTTTTAATGCCATTATAAATTTATAGAGATTTTGAGTTATTTTCTTTACCCCTTAACAGGGGCAAATAAAACTGAAATTCTTAACTGTAATTAAAACCAGTTTGCCCACAAAACAACAACTTTAATTTTTTTTCTCTACAGCTTCTGAAATCAGCGTAGGATTTTCTGGATTTTCAAAATACATGTATAAAAATGCATTGACTTTTATACATTTCCATTTCTCGTAAACAAAATTTTTCTCCTATAGTGTACTTAGAGTGCTCTGTATATGGGTTTTAATGTTGTCTTATACTTATGTATCAAAAATATTAGTACAACTGAATGCTTATCATAAAATAACAGTGTAAATTACAGAAATAGGCCAAAAAGTCAGAAAACTGTATCATCATCTTAAAGAAGTACTTTGATGTAATTTGCAGACCTGCATAGATAATAATTTAGTAAATTGTTCTTCATGACAAAATTGTTTAAATCTGTACAGTTATATTTCTTTTTAATTAAATTGCCTCTGCTTGACACTTTTATTTTAGTTTTATGAGCAACATAAAGTTTTGAGTTTTCTGAAGTCAAATCTTCAGCAAAACAATTTAGATAGTAATCTCTTCTACAAAGAACTAAGAGGCTTATATAGATGATAATATAAATATATTTAAAATATTATTGGTCTCATCCTATCCTAACTAGGCATAAAAGCTAATCTTGTCTGTTTCAGAAGAAATTATCATGTTTTTGGAATTTGGGAAGTAGGGTGAATTTCAGTAAGCAAGCTGATGGTGGTCTGGTGGCAAGAGTGGTAAGACATATACTCACCTGTGCAGAGAATTAGAGGTCATCTCATGCCTTGTCATCTCTGGCAGGAATTGTTCTTTGCATTTGACATGTCATTCCTACAAGTCAAGTTCAGTTTTTCTAGCTTAAATATGTTGAAAGAATGAGAATTCTATTGCAGGTTTTTGCAAATATAGGACTTATTTTAATCTGTGGCATAATTTTTCCTTTTCCTTTGTTTCATTCACTTTCATACTCTCATTCTAGAGGGAAAAAAAAAAAACTTAATAAGAGATGGTTTTATGCATATTCTTTTTAATTTTAAAATTATACCTTGCCTGCAATGGTACTATAGTTGTAGTTAATTTTTCTTTGGTATCTATGGCCAAACTATTTACTAATAATTTAGGTAGGAATTGCTATAAGAAGCATGTATGACTTTCTAGTCATAAGAACCAAAACTTAGATAACTTGTGAAGACATATTTATCATTTTTAATTAATTTTTTAAAAAATAGTTAGTTATATTGAGCACGAATATTTTTACTTGCCAGGTAATAATGTTCTGTTATCATTGCAACATGCTAAAACAAAGTAGGCCTCTCATAATTTTTCCTTGCTTATTTATGGTGTCCTTGTGGCATTCCCCAATAATACATTGAAGGAGGGCTATAAAATAACTACACAAAAGAATGGAACCATACCATAAATGGAAAAAGAAAACAGATTAAGAGAAAGGACAGATTCATGTATGATGAGAAGTCAAATCTTCATTGCATGACAGGGAATGAAGGGATGTGGAGGTAAAGAATCCGGCTTAATGTTTTAAATAACACCGTGTGCTCCTTCCCTTAAGGCCTGCAAGCCAGTAAGATGAAAGACAACTTGAAAAAGGAAGCCTGAAACAAAGTTTCCTGCAGTTACTTTTGAATATTGGCTTTGCTGCCTCCAGCCATGGCTTCATGAATGGATGCTTTTAAGGCAGGGCTACCCAGAGGGGAAAAAATGGCAGAGCTCTTCACTTCGTGGTAGTACCAGCTTTTAAGTATTCATTGAACTATAATCTTAAAATATGAATTAATTAATATGCTTATATGTATAATTCAAGAACAAGGATACTGTGGGTACACAAAATTAATTTTTAATTTATTGAAACCAATCAGGCAACAGTCATCAAAAGGACCAAGTGAAAATTGCGAACTCAAACCATAAAAAGTTCTACAGAATTAATTGCAATAAATAAAAAAGTTTCATTCCATGAACTAGATCTTCCTTGACAGTGGTTTTTCTTTTACGTAAATCAGATGAATATTTAGTATTAGCCTAAAACCCCTTCAACTTGCATACAATTGTATGAATTGCATTTTGCTCCCATATTTCACTTTTCTTTACAAAATCTTGCAGAAAAATCGATCAATTTCTAATTCTTAGTATTTTTTATACACTGACTTTCATTATTTACATTTTAATTCAAGCAGATTTACATTATTGTGAAGCATACTGGGGACTGGGGATTTGAGAGAAGAGAGCAGAACAGCAATCTGTCTTGTATTTTCCCTTTATTTCAGTTGCATTAATCTTAAAATCAAGCTGCTAATACTGTGTAGATTTTTTTGTTTTTGAGGGTGCTTTTTAAGATGCTCTGTATGAAGACGTGTGTATGTAAACATGAGTAAATACTTGGAAAGTGTTAAATCTTAAAGCAAAGAGTTTGACCCTTCATAATCAATGATTCTTTGGCAGCTACCGAGGTGAGCAGTGCTGGCTTCAGTTCCTGAGCCAAATGGGAGTTCATGCTGTCATTTATTTACTGTTTGCTGAAGGGAACATTTTAATCAATGACCTCATCACCTTTTTGGTATTTCATTGACTCATGGTAGTTGTTCTGTTAGTTTCTGGATTTTAAATTCCTTATTTATTTCAACCACTGTACAAATTAAATGAATAAATAAAATTTGGACAATTCAAACGATATGAAAGTGAGGGCTACAAAAGCACAGCCAAGTTCTGGCTCTAAATATTCAACACAAAAATATTTTTTTTCAGAGCAAAAGTTCAGGTTTATTTAAATGTAAGGAAAGAGACAACACTAGAGATTGCATGCAGAGTTGGGACTGAGGCTGATAAAACTAAACCATCTCTGGAAAGGCAACATGGTTGAGAAGTTTTTCCATGTCTCTTGGCATTTCCAGTGTTGTCAGCAGAACCAGAATTGATGGCTACTGTGATAATTAAGCCTATGAGTGCTAGAAAATCTTGCCCAAATTAACAATTTAGGTCCACTTCAGAGAATTAATCTCTCTGTTCCAGGTTCAATGTCTTATGAGGACATGTCTCCTCATGTTGTTACTCCTGACCTTTAGGCTTTGAGTGTGGGTGAAGACCAAAGCAAAGATGGATAATGGTTTTAAACTAAAGGAGGGGACATTGAGGCTAGAATAAAAAAGAGGATTAAATTTTTTTGATGAAGGTGGTGAAACACTGGCCCAGGTTGCCCAGAGAGGTGGCAGATGCCCCATCCCTGGAAAAATTGAAGGCCAGGATGGACGGGGCTCTGAGCAACCTGATCTAGTTGAAGATGTTCCTGCTCATTGCAGGAGGGTTGGACTAGATGACCTTTGAAGGTTCCTTCCAATCCAAACTATTCTATTATTCTATAAGCTTAGTATTCTAAAGAATTAGATCTGAGTTTTCAGAGCAATGCAGTAACCTAAGAGAGCAAAGTGTGATCTTTATTTATACCTAAGTGGAGGCTTATTGAACAGTAGCAAGAAGTTATTTTTGCCTTGCAGAGCAATGGCCAGACTGCAGCACACTGCCTAGTTTTGTTATCAGGCATTCAGAATGGATGCTGATAAATCTGAAAGCATTCTCAGAAAGAACTGCACTGATTCAAGGCCAGAAAAACCTGCTTTACAGTAAGAGATTAAAGAACGTCATTCAATTTAAAAATGAAGCAAGTTTAAAAAGCTGATCCGGCCACATCTTATAGCTATTTCTGTATGGGGAAAAATTCTGCTTTTAGACAAAAAGAATGTGGCTGGATAATTCAGATTGGAAATAATGTCTAGTATTTTTTTTTGTGGAGAGATTGGCTGACTACTGCAATAATTTGTTCGGGGGATATGGTTAATTCTTGATCAGTGAGTTTTCATTTCATCAAGATTAAATATGTTCTTGAAACCACAGCTTGTCTCAGTTTCAATCTTTTATTATTTTCCATGTGTAGTGTAGAAAGTTTTTATGATTTCAGTGACCTAAATGAAGTTGCAGTCTGGTGTACAGTAAACAGGCTGGGATGAGGAAGGCTGAATAGAGCCATCAGTAAGGGAGTAGCTATGCCTTGGATGAACATGAGTCCTTTATTTGAAACAGTCATTTACCTGCTGTTGCTTAAGAGAAGATTGGAACTGCAGAAAAACAAAAGGAAAAATAAGTTGACACATTTTTTTTAAATGTTTATTTTACTTTTTTGAGCGAGGTGATTGAATTAATGAAAAGAAACACAAGTTATAACTGAAGAGTTAGATGTTGTCTTTGAGTATTTGGCAATACTTTTTCAAGTATCAGATCAGTGCTTAACTTTATGAACAAAACTGTTAGTGGAATAAAAGAAGGCAAGTCTTAGAGACAAAGAGAAGTCAAATTAATTTAACCAGCTGATCTTACAGTGAAGGAAAACACTTTACGTATATAAGAGAGGTGGGACGGAGAGGGAGAAAGACAGATTTGTGAGATTGGGCCTACTTAGCTATGCATAATGTCTTTGCGGTCATCAGGAGTCAGAGATGGTTATAAATTCTGGAAAAAGATATTTTCTAATAGCTAAAAATTGACTGCAAGATGCTTTGGAACATTTTTAAATCCTCTTCTGATTAGAAGTCTTTGAATAAAAAATATTCTGAGTTTATAATATTCAGAAATAAAAATGAAACTGGTAGAGACAAACTAAAAATAACACAAGGGGTAATGAGGCAAAAAATTTGGTATATTTCAAAAGCAATTACATTCTTTCCTGGTAAGAATTCTATCTCATGAGACATAAGTAAAATAAATTGCCTTTTTTAAAATTTTGATTGACAATATGTTTACGCTGATGTTATGAACATCAGACCAGACAAAAGTACTGTAATTCTTTTCCAGTTTTACCACTTCTTAAATTAACAATTAGGGATGCAACATTTTTTATCATTGCAATTCAGTATTTAGTGTTTCTTTATATGAAATTTACATCCTTTATAAAATATAAGTTGATGCTTTCTGGATCTGGAGAAACTGAACAGCATACTTCGCTGTAGCTTTAAAAGTAATTTAAAAGACAATTTGTCATCCTGTTTTGAACCATTGGTAGAAGAGATTGTCATTTTTTTTCCTGCTATGCACCAATTCTCACTAACTCTTATTGACACAGAAAATAGTTTCTGAAAGTAAAATCTTCTCATATATGTAAAAAAAAACCAAAAAACAAACCAGCAAAGTATAAAGAAAGTTGTAATTAGAAGATATCTGGTAATGTAATTGAATTCAGTTCCAAGAAAACTGTTAAATATATTCCTGTTTCTTTTTTTTTCCCCACTTTGTCCTTTTTTCAAGAGAGTTTACTGAATATAGAGTATCTGCCCATTGCAGCATAAGTGAAGAGTCCAGCCTTCCTTTAGCCCTAAGTTAAATTGTAGCTTAAAAGTACATTATTTATTTTTAATTATTTTAAAATTCTTGCCACAGCTTTTTTCTTGTTATGAAAATATGATTATCCAAAATCAGAAAAAAAGTCTTTAGAGTTCATCTTAAGAATATATTAGTTATTGTCATAGCTGCATTTATATATAGTAGATTATTGCCTGAAAATCGGAAAATGATGTCTGTAATTATTGTTTCTGTTACAGAAGCACCTAAAAGCGTTGTTGCATTTTTAAGGAGGCAAATATAATGAAGTTGCTTGATGTTGTTAAAAGGCATTTAAAAAGCAACTAACAAAACAAAAAAACCCAAACAAAACACACAGACAACCAAAAACTTTTGTACAGATGAGAAAAATAGGAAAGAATGTAATTTCTAGCAAATTACATATGAAACCATCCTAAGGAAGGCCAGAAAAGATTTTGAGGAGAAGCTTGCTAAAGGCAAAAAACTTGATAATAAATCCTTTTTCTAACACATCAGAATTAGAAAGCCTGCCAGAAAATCAGAAGGGCCAATCAATGGTCAGAGGTTGAAAGAAAGACTGAAAGGAGAAAAGGCTGTAGTACAAACTATGAAAATCTTTCATATCCACACTCATTATAGAAGAGCTTAGGATGGCTCCCATACTGGCATCTTTCTTAATAGGGAACACTTTGGATGCTTTTTCTCGAACAAGTATCATTGACAGCATTTCACAACAGAACATTTTGTTTATAATTGCTATTTGTTTATAATTGCTAATCATTTATTATTGCTATTCTACAGAGCAATGGGAGTTAGCTGAAGGAATATGAATTTTCAAAAAGGGTTCCAGCAAGTCACAGACTGTGTATTGGACAAGCTGACAGAAATAATGAAGAATCAGTTTAGGGAATACACAGAAAAATATGTTACAGTGGAGAAGAGTAAATGAGAGTTTTATAGAAGGAAATGTCTCAGAAATTCAGTAGATTTGAAAGAGGCAAAAAATACGTAGGTATGGAAGACTGAGCTCATTTCATATATTGCACTTCAAGAACGCATTTCAGAAGGCTTCCCCAGATGTAACTACCATAAGGTAAAAGAGAAGCTCCTGATGTATATAAAATTGGGTTAAAAGAAACTTCAGAGGGCAAGTGTAGAAATTCATGATTAATATTTGTTAGAGGAATCAGTCACCAGCAGAGACTGATGCAAAATTTACATTTCAACTTATTCATATATCGTCTGGCAAAGAGATGGAGTGTGAGATGGCAGTATTTCTAATGATAATAAGATATTTTTGTTAGCGAAGGTGAACATTCTGCCTGAAGAGTTGCAGAAGGCTCTTGCAGTAGTGACTGTGAAATAAAATAGCAGATAAAAGTCTGTGTTGATAAAGACCAGGCAATGGGGAAGAATGACACTGAAAATACATTCAGTTATGAGATCTGACTATGTATTGCTATTTAAGAAGTGTGGAGTCACATCCAGTAGTCTCTGTACCATAGTAACATGTTTGCCTAAAACTGTGCACTTAAACTTGCTTTTCAATATTTCACCTTCAGTATTAGAGAGTGCCTATTTAAACTGTAATACTAAAGGGACTGCTGGCTCAATTCATGTACAATGTGAAGAAGGTTTTTTAATTTTCAGATCACAAGTTCATATCTATGGTTTAAAATCAGTCTGGGTAATGGTTGCATCTCTAAAATAAGTATATGGACTTCTTGAGCCACTGCTGCTGTGGACCCCTATTTTGGCAGCCTTTCCAGAAGCAGAAAGGCTTGCATGAACAAAGCGAGTTGAATTCTTTTGCCCCCTGCTCCCAAGTTTAGAGTAAACCCCTGCTGATGATGTGGTGTTTTTTGCTGATATTTTACACTTTTTGTGTGTAAGTAGAAAACTACATACTTCAGTTTTCTGCACAGCTGTTTTCACAAGAATACCACTGTCTTTCAGAAAAAAAAATATAAGGATAAAGTGTATAATCAGCTGTAACTTTTTTGCAAAGAATGTTAAGTGTGATCAGTATTAAAATCAAGTAGCTGTACACTGACAGTCTGTTTATTCCTGAAAGATCTAATGCTTGGAAATTGAAATTACAGGAGATGAAGTCATTTCTTGTATATTTCTTTTGTTTTTGCATAGAAGAATGTTGGCCTTTGATCTTTCAGTGCAGTTGTGGGTTTTTGTTTGGTTGGTTTTTGGTGTTTTGTTTGTTTGTTTTCCCTTTGTAGCAATACTTTTAGCATTGTCTTACAGCTTGTGACACCAAGTTCACTTGTGCAAACCCGAATCTGCCATACTAAACTAAGTCCACTTGTATTTTAATAAGTTCTTCAAAAAATACATCTGTGTGCTCTTTTACACCGTAATCAATCAAGCCCACAATATTGAGTGTTGATTCTGATTAAGCCATTTATATAGCCTAAGCGTACTATTTGTTCTCATTTAGTTGTATGAGGAGTTACGTTAAGTTTATTATTGATAAAGGAATGGTGTTCTTAGAGGTTGTTTTCCATGTCAGCAGCATTTTTCACCAGAATGGGAGATAAATGGGGAATACATTGCTTTTAAATACAGCCATTGTTCAGTAAATTTTCCAGTGGCAGAAGTAAGAATGTATATATTTCTTTAATATTTTAAGTATATAATCATGCTATCTCTCCAGTAATGTTCAAGGAGCAAAAATGTGGAGGTTTTATACAATGATTTCTCCTTATGTCACTGTTAATTTAGATTAACATTTGATGTCTGTATAAAATTTGATTAAGTTTGATAACAGTTCCATGCATGGGCAGGACCATCAATAGGCCAGCAAATACAGTGTTCAATGAGAATTATTTAAGTATGATGAAGTGAATGAAGGTAACCTAAAACAAGGGATTTTATTAATGAATAAATATGCCCACTGAATTAATTATTTTCAAAATAGCAGAGGCTTATTTCCCTACATTTCTTGATTATGGGAAGTTGAAACACTGGCATTATTTTCTAGACTTGGAAATCTAAGGAGTACATGAAGAGGGCAAAAAGGACTTTTGACTCTATAGTGGTACCAATGACGGATCACATATTTGATCACATATCTTATGCAGTTCATATAAAATATAATTTTTTGAAGCATGGCTTTCCCATTTCCCTAAAAGGTTGATGTTGCCTCAATCTGCTAGCAAAACTAGCACTAGTAGGTTAGTGATTAACTGCAATCTTTTCTCACAAGCATTAAATCATGGATGACAAATCATAGATTGTTAAACAAATGCCAAGTTTTCATTACAAACTGTAAAAGTTTTTTGCTTAACTGTCACTCTTCTAAGCATTTTTCCATAAGCAAAAAGCTACAAGTTGGCATAATATTAGAGTTTATTTGATTTAAGGTAACCATTCTTTACCTGAAGTTGTACTGTAGCATGTACACTAGGGAAGAGTACAAGTATATTTTGTGTTCAAATGAAAAAAATCAGTGTTTTTTGAGTATCAAGAGACAGCATTAGGCAAACTGAGAGTAAAATTACCTCAGAAGTATGTTAGGTCTAAAACAATCTTTACACAGTTTCAAATATTAATCTGAGTTCTTTGTTTGGCTGCATAAATTTCAATCCAAACTGAAGCATTCTCAGATTTTGGGGAAATTGTCACCTATATCCTAGTTTTGAGTTACTTACACTTTACTTACTTACTTTACACTAGTCATTACAATGTAAGCAATGTTATGGTTAAGTAATACTGCTTTTAAGTAATATTTGAACAAGGATAATCTGAACTGGCAGCTGTGGCATTAAATTCAAGTCATGGAAGCATTTCATCTAAACCCTTCCTCTGTCTTGAAAATGGTTACCACCATTTCCAGATGAAAGGCATCCCAGAGCACCTCCAGCACTAGTGGTTATCACTCTGATACTTGGGAATGTATCATTTAATATGGGGTCATCCTTTCTGTTAATGCAGATACTATTAATTCTGTATAGAGAGGCTGTAGTTCAAGGCTGGACATTTCATTCATTTCAGTATAACTTTGCCAAATCCTAAAGGGTTCTTGTCTTTTTGCATTTAAGTACTGAATTAAAAAAAAAAACAAACCAAAATGTCAACTAATTAGTGCAAATCTATTCCTTTCATAGATTCAGAATGTCATACTGAAAAATGCTTTTATTGTTATATATTTTGTTTAGACATGATGAATGAACTAAGTAGGCCAATGGTACTCAATACAGTTTTTCCACCATGTGAAATAACTGAAAGCTGTACCAAGGCTTTTAAGGCAGAAATAATTTCTTGCATTTTATATTTGTTTCTCAATCTTTAGGCCTTCAGCCTGCTGTTTTCTTCCTAGTGATGCAAAGAAATAAGGAATTTGGAAACCTGCATTTTGTTCCATTGGTCTTCTGCCTGCATTGGAAGACACACATTTATTTTGTGTATTGAAATCTCATTACTTATTAGAACAGAAAGAACACATTTATCTTTAAGTTGTGGGTTTGATTATGGATAGGATTTTCAGAGAACCAGAATGATGTGAGGAAATAAATACTATTGAAAGTCAGTTGGACTTGTGTTACAAAGATATGTTGGTTGTTCAGGAGCTCTGGAAGTTAGGATTTTTGCTGGAGCAGAAATAAGACAACCATCAGAGTTTTATTTTTTGAGACTGAGCTGATAAAACAGTATCTTTGGCAGATAATTATATTAACCAAGTTTCTTGTAAGTGCAGAGGTTTTGTCATTATGCTGTGTCTTTCTATCTGCTCCTTTTTTTTTTTTTTTTTTTTTTTTTTTTTTATCCTGACAGCACAAATTCTGATTATTGGATTAATTTTGGCCAAATTTGACCAAAAGAAATAGGTCTTGTTAAAGTCTCTCAAAAGTCCTCAAAAGAGGCAGCCTCGGTATATGTATAGAGGCAATGAAGTCAGTATTCAGGCCTACCAGCAAGTGAGAAGCAGTGACTGATCACAGACATCACTTTCTGGTGCAGAGAATGGTAAGAGATACAGGAGTATGTGAGAGTAGTTCCAAGAGTTGTACAAGAGAGTGGAGGAAAGGATGCAGGAAAAAAGCCTTGGGAGTGCTGGGTTGAGAAAAGTAATAGATGTGTTGGCATGTTTGAAAACAGTTTGGTTTATTCCCTCCTGAAGCTATCAAGAATCTGCTTCTTGGGGTGACAAATAGGACAACACAACCCATATGGTATATAAAACCTGAAAAAAAAAAAAAGACTCTGTTTTCAGTTTACTTAAAAATGAATTGCACCAAATTTATGCAATACCCGCCTGCCTTAAAAGGTCTGATTAGCTAAAGGATGATTTAAAAATTAATAAGTGGAACACTAGTGAGAAAGTAATTAGAAACCAAGTTCAAAAATTTTGTATTAAAAATGAACAAAGCAAAATCTTAAAACAAAACCACTTAGATATACAAGCTATATTTTACATTGATGACTTTAAGAGAAAAAATAGGATGATTTATTGCATTTTAATTCCATTTTATATTTCAAACTATGGCATTAAGTCCTTACTAGGTTTTACTATGTTTGGAAATGCCCAAAAGATAGTTGTAGCAGGTGCAGTCTGCAGCACAGGAGAGATAAAAGCATACTTTTTATTTCTTCTGAACTAGTTGACAATTCATAAATAGCGTAACACACCATGACTTTGCATAGTTTCCTTTTTGTGTGCTTTGCAAAGAAAAGCATTAAGATATCATTGAAGTTGATGAACCATGAACCTACTGTCTTTGCAGTATATAACAGTATCCAGCAAGACAATGAGGAGCCTTGTGAGAGTTCGGCACAGTCCCTCTCAGCATATCCCATGGTAATCTAACATCATTCCTAGCACTCTGACTGTCCTGTGTGATTGAATTTAGAATTGTTCACTCAGTTGGGGTGAGGTTTCAAATTGATAGTAAGTCTTTCAGGTTGTAGAGCTTTGTCAGGTAGAGTTGTGCTTAGTCTATGCAAATTGATATCAGCTTAAATAAGTATTTTGTAGAAAAAGGAAAATAGTGAAGCTATTGGATCTTTATTTGAGTTTATTCAGCTCTGTTTCCAGCAATGCAAACAGAAATTAAATTGAAATTCTCATTTACACAACAAGAATGTCCTTTAGCACAGTATTCCTTGAAATACTTTTAAGGACAACTTCTTGAAAGAATACTTCGAAATTAGATGATGAATTTTGAAATAACAGGAAAATGAATAAAGTGCTCAAGCAGGTATTCAGTTAACATTAATTAATAGTATTGATCGTTACTTGAAACAAGGTGACATTTTGCCATTCAAAGTAATGTACATCCAACAAAAATACCCATCCAAATGCAGGTCTGAGCCAATGTTCAGGTGGCAGGTAGTAAGGTAAGGGGAAATGACAACATTTCAAAGGTCATTTTGATCCAAATCAACATTTATGGGGCTTCAAATAAGTTGATATGAAAGATATAAATAGGAAAAGTTTCTAAATGAGCTTTAAACCAGGATGACAAAGATTAAATTTGAAAAGTAGACCATCAGTAAGATTATGCCAAATCACAAAAAAAAATGATATAAGTCCTGTGAGCTATAAAGTAAGTGATTAGGCACATTTGGATACTGTAGGGAAGGAAACTTACGTTTTTATAACACACACAGTCCATTTCAGTATTTAAAAAGTAATCAGTGGTACTCCTGGAAACTGAAACTGTAGTGCTGATCTATTAGTGATGAACCTATAAAAAACCCCCAGTTTCTTTACAGTCCATGATTTTGTTCCAGAATATGTTGTTTTGATAAAAGAATTACTATTGTCAATATTGCAGTACTTTATGACTATTACAAAAACACTCAATCTTTTGATTACTTAGTGAAGTAAAAATGGATTAAGTTGCAGAACTTTGGAGGGCAATTATTTAGATGAATCCAAACTGAGAAATAGGACCTGGAATCGTATAAAAGTTAAGCTATAAATAGAATTATAGAGGCAAATTTTGGCAGCCGTAAAAGCTTCACACTGGAAGTAGTAGCTTGAAGTATCGCTGAAATGTAAATTACCAATAACAACTCTAGATGTGTCTTCCAACCTAAATAATTCTGTGATTCTGTGATCAAATGTCAAAGTTGGACCTGTACTGAACAGGGAATTGCATCTGATTGACATGATGATACTGTGATTTGAACTACCAACATGAGAAAAAGATAGAAGCATTTGTATGGATTATTACCTTTTATAGCTTATTTATTTTTTAACAAAATACAGCTGGGAAGTGGAAGAGCTAAAGTATTTTAAAATTCAGAGAATACATAGCTGAAAACTGAAGAAGTGTGTGGACAAAAAGATCATTCTGTGTTTTTAACCCAACTTCACTATCTTCAGCTGATCAGCTACAACTCAGATCAATCAAGAATATGACAATGTTTTTGTAATGGATATGCTTGCCTATCCATCTGACAGAGTTTTTGTTACCTACTGTGTAATTGATTTTGATTGCAGCTTATTTCTGAGCAAACTAAAACAATGTCCTCATACCCAAAATTTCCCTGGAAGTTTTTTAAACTATGCTTGTTGAGATAGGACAATATCATTGCCTATTAGGAGTCTTTCCATGAACTCTGAAAAAAAGTGATCAGGAGGATAAGAAAGCTGCTGCTTTCCTATATGGCAGTTGCAGAGTTGTTTACTCCTGCAGGTTACTAAAGAGTTACTCTTCACTTGTTTTGTCCAGGATAAAAGCAAACAGTTGCTCTAAGTTTTACTGCATCTGCTATCTCATGGTTTTTAGAGTGAGTGAAGACTAATGGGAAGTGTTTTCTTCATTGTTCAGAATGATAATAAAGGTAATAAAAACTAGGAAGAAGCTTCCTAGAATTGTTCACTCAGAGTGCGCTCATTAGCACTCGACCTAGTAGTTAATTTTGCACAAGCAAGTTGGTTGTTTTGCCTTAATGAAATACATTTTGTTTGTTTCTGATTTTGATTCACAGCAAGTCTTGCAACTGCATTAGTATTCAAACAATGTATCACATACAGTTGAAAGCTCAAGTCTGTGTTGTGTTTTTTTGTTTTGTGATTTTTGTTTGGTGAGGGTAGTTTTTTGTTTGGTCGTTATTTTGGGCTTTTTTTGTTTGTATTTTAATTTTTCTGGTTATTTCCCCCCCCCCCCATTTGTTTTGGGTTTTTTGTTGTTTTTTATTTTTTACACACACCCCCCCCCCCAGATCTGCTTTAGCTTTCTTGTGATTTTGGATATTTTAATCTAGTTTGGAATATGCTGAGAATTTTCCTGGCCAATCTTGTTTTCTTCAAAACCTGAAGACAGTCCATGGAAATTTTTAGAAGCATAGAACAATGTATTGGGTGCTTTTCAGGGTCAGAATGCAGGATAGTGGGTCAGATTGTTCAATTAGCTTTAGCAATAGCAAGGCTTTCCAAATGGATGTCTTCAGACAGCAACATGTTTTTTCAATGATAGAATAAAGTTTTAAAACTTGTCAGTGATACCATACTTAATAAAAAATCACCTTTTTGTATGTACCTTAACATCTCTGCTTTTTCTCCTCAAAAGAATTGCAGCAAATTTCCTTCTGTAACTTAAGATTAGAGGCTTTTTGTTCCCTTGGCTGAGATTGCTTTTGTTTCTTTTGCCACCCTGTTCTTTCCTCCACTCTCAATTGAGGGGAGGAGGGTAAAAAGGATTAAATCTCAAGTGTTCTGTCGCACTATTCCCAAGCTAAACGTTTTATGTCTAGACTTCTGACTAATATTTCACATCTGCACCTGATTTTGCACTTCCCTGGCTTCAGGCTGCTTTTCTTTATTGCAGCTTTCTGAAGACACATTGATAAAATGTTATCCATTTTATTATAAGGAAACTTAAATGCTCAGTATTTTTACTAAATTTGTGAACTTTTACTAGATCTTTTCCTGTGTGATAGAATAGATAGTAAAAATATGAACTGGCTTCTTGAATTAAAAAATATCATCCATGCCTGCAGTACATATTCTATGGGAAATTCTTCTAAAAGATACCTTTAAAGTGGTGTTATATAGTGAAGTATTGAAATATTAACATATAGATGTAAACAGATTTTCCAAATCTATTAAAAATTAATTGCAAATCTGCCTGATCATAAAAACATACTCGTTATTTAAATAACCACATCTCAGGGAGTTACTGCTGAATATTGCCTAGTTTTGGTATGTTCACTGGTGTTAGTCTAGCATTCTGGCAATGTATGACTTAATCATGCAATTGTCATATTTCTAGGAATTTGCCACAAATACACTGAAATTCTTTTTGGTGCATACAAAAGTGTTCTAACTTGAGGGTTTTTTGACTGTTTTAACTTATCCTTGCACTGAATTGAATTTTTCGGCCATTAGGTTTACTTGGTGAACAGTTATGTGTGTGATTTGCTTATGTTTCAAAGAGTTTTCTTTCCTGGTTGGTGAGCACTAAACAGAGAACATCTTTGCTAGTAAACACTGCAGACAATGAAAATACACTTTTGGAGAAAATGAGCACACTAGAAATCTTACCTGAAATGTTCAGTGTTTCAGAAATGTAATGCTTTGTATTATGTTGTCATGTATTATACTTTATTTCAGTGTATTAAAATAGCTTTGAATTATCAATTATGCAGGCACTTATGTTTGTGTAGTTTGTAAAAACTTTTAAAAAATATTAAGTGGCTATTGAGCCTTGAATGAATGTCCCACCTAAAACATCTGTATATGCAACTTTGGTAAGTATTTAACAGATAACAAATTCTTACCTGTACATAAAACAAATTTTCCTTGATCTCTTTAATTTGACAGCTATCTTCTTAGTTTAAGTTCTTCAAGATGGGAATTGTGTCTCTGCCCCTTTTGCCCCTTCTGTCAACAGAGCAGCTAATTTAATGATTCTAATGATGCCTAAAATGCTAAGATCTAGTGCAATAAGATGTATTCAATAGAGCAGCAGGGTTGTATACTCTTTAAAAAATTTCTTATGCCTTAAAATATTTGTTTATTTTATTAGAAAGTAACTGAATTTTAAGCATTTTAGGTAACAAGTTTGTCAAAGTAATGGTGTAGTTGTAAATTAAAAGGTATAAATATATAAACAGGAACGCTTTTTCTATTTTACTAACTTCCAGCTGACAAGAATTCAAGGACCTTCAACTTTGTTCTGCTGGAATTAATTGTTAGATACAGTTCATACATGAATCTGGTCTAAAACAATGGGTTTTATTATTTTTTTAAATGCTGTTTTGAAAAGGTAGAGCAAGGGTTGGGCAGCCCTTTCAAAGTTGAAGATGCAGTTTAGCTGATACGTTGGACTGTTACATGCCAATGCTAAAGCTTATTAATGAAGTAAACTACTTGACTCATCCTAGTATGTATTTTAAAACAGGTGAGACTAATGATAAGGATGTTCAGGTGGTGGAACTTCCCATTGTTGACAGCTTACACCCACGGCCACCTTATTTACCATTGGCTATCCCTGAAGACTTGGCAGACAGACTAATTCGTGTACATGGGGATCCTGCGGTGTGGTGGGTCTCGCAATTTGTGAAATACTTGATTCGTCCACAGCCTTGGTTGGAAAAAGAAATAGAGGAAGCCACGAGGAAACTTGGTTTCAAGCATCCAGTGATCGGGTGGGTATTTAGTTTTCTTTTTAACTCTCTGTGCTTTAATAAGTGTATGTAGTGATCCCTCTTCAGGACAAATTGTTTTATGATGGTTATCCGAGAGTCTCAAGCATTTTGTGGGGAGAGAGTGTGCTTTCTAGATTAAGCTGTTATTTTTTAACTGTGCATAATACAAGTTGATTGCAAGTACTTCTTCAGCATAGTTGCCTACCTGTAACTGGATAAATATGTAAAAGGCAGCTCAATTGAAGGGGTTTTTATATGTCCTTCTATATCTAGTAATGTAATACAGAATTTCATTCATGTAATTGCCTTACAGCTTGTATTCCAGACGCTTTTCTGTCTGGGTCTTCTTTTCAAGTGCCTTATAGCCTTTACATTTGAGGAAAAAAGCTAAGCCTACATTTTACATGCCACAATCCACAACTAATTTTATTGTTGGCTGCACCTGAACATGGTATGTGTCTTTCCCTTTCCTGCTGATGTTTTCACGATTGTTGTTTCTTAGCAGTAACTATGAATTGCAAAGGTTTGTATGGGGAAATATGAGGAGAAGGAAGGAAAGCACCAATGAGCAACAAAGAATAGCTTGTGAACAAAAGGTTTTACTGTCATGTAGTGTGAAAAATTGTGCTGCTGTTGAGCTAGAGTCTGCAAATACGGCTTCCTTTGACAGAATTTTCCTTCAATTCTTACTCTTTCTTTTTGTAGGAGTACACAATAGGTCTGTCCAAATGTTAGTTGGCTTTTGACCATTGGGTTGGTAGGCCGCTTAATCACTGGTGGATCTGAATACTTGTTTGGTTTCAAGCAGATGGGGAAGATACATTTTTAAGTACCTTCATTCGAAGTCTGTATTGTAGTTGATAACTTCTGCACAAACAAAATACCTTGTATGCTATAACAAAATCTCCATAATTCATTTCTTTCAGTTACCCTTTCCCTTCCATGCAAGATTATTATATTGCTTTCAAGAGCAGACTGACAGCTGACTTCATGTTGTCAGCATGTCCTGGTTGACATCAGTGAGTTTTAATCCTCCCTTGTTTTGTGGAGGGATTCAGTTATAATATTCTAAAAGCACAGGTGTGAAAAAAAATTTAGGTTAAAATATCAGTTGCTAAAGTATGTATTGTATTTATAAATTGAATACTTAGTTTCTGCCTTTTTCCAGTGTTCATGTCCGAAGGACAGACAAAGTAGGAACAGAGGCAGCATTTCATCCCATCGAAGAATATATGGTACATGTTGAAGAGCGGTTTGAACTTCTTGCTCGCAGAATGCAGATTGACAAAAAAAGAGTGTATTTGGCTACAGATGATCCTTCATTGTTGCAAGAGGCAAAATCCAAGTAAGATGAATTATGTTTGTATTACAATTTGTTCCCTCTGGCTAGCTTTACAATTTCTGACTATTGTGTGTGCAAATCTTAGTATCTTTTTTTTTTTCTTTTGTTATTGTTTATACAGTTAAGATAGCATTTCAGCTTCCAGTGATTTTGATTTTTCTCTCAGATATTATCTTTTTTGGATTTTTTTTCCAAGTATGTATAAATTATGAATACACCAAAGTTATTATACAAAATACATATTAAAGAGAAACTATTCAGAAATATTCTAAAAACTAGTTAATGTATTAAGAGGTTTCACCTGTCCAAACTTTCTGTGAATAGTTGCCAGAGAAATTTTTATAAGTTGATTGAAAAACTTCTGATGACTTTTTCAGAAAGACTTCTGTATCAACAACTTAGAAGACTTACACCCTATATGTTGAATAATTTTAGAGTTTGTCCTTGAATATATGTGGGATTCTCGATCTGTTAAGTTGTCTGTGTCCTGTTTTTGCTCTTTGTCCTCTTCTAGCTCTCCAGAACATGGGTGTAACAAGCTGCTCTAGCTATAGGATATCCCAGCCTGCTGTAAAAAATATAACTGTGTTAAAACCTGGAAATGCACAGTGTGCATCTATTTATTCCTAACATGACCTATATTTTCCTTTAAAAAACTCATTGTTAAGTTGCATGTTTAGCAAGGTGTCACTGAGTTGGCAAAACCTTCTGTTTAGTAAAAGAAAACAGATGCATGTGGAAGAAAAATGTTCCATATTTAACTGTATCTTTCTTGGGTTATGGTGTTTATGTTACATAAACAATTTCACAAATGCTTATTGCTGTGACTATGGAAACTTGGATAAGTATTTCAGATGCATTGAGGTTAATCTTACCTGTTACCAAGTATAAGTTTTCCTTTTGAATACTATTTATTTATCTGTCTACTGAATAGCACCTGTTTCTGTTTCCAAGATTTTACCTCCCTTGAGCAGAAGAACAGATTTTTTTTTTTTTCATTTAAGCAAAGACATGAATACTTTTTAAAAATCAAGATTACTCAAGAAAGGCAAATTTTTGAAATGTTTATTCTTGGTAGACATGCTTGGAAAAATATATAAGATAATAACCTGGATTACAAATTTTCTTTGGCATATACAAGGTAAGCAGAAAATGTTATTTTGTAGCAGAGGAATTTTTTACAGCATTGCCAACCTGTGTATTTCAATTGTGCTGTTTCTATTTTTCTTTCGTATCTATAAAGGACTGCTGTTTAAAATTATGGAGTTTTGAAAAACTAAACGAACATACACAACTCCAGATGATGGCAATCTAATCCTTCCTTTTTTGTATATGTAGAGACAAGAACAGTAGCAGAAACAATTATGATAACATGACATTTAAAGTTCAAATCTGAACAATGAAAAGACAGGTAATACAAAATTGAGGTTACACTATGTAATTCATTACGTTGTCCTAAATAACTTTAATTGTTGTTTATAACATGAGAGAATTCAATATTGCTGTAACAGTCTTAGTTATGCATTTTTCTTTGTGTTCAATTTTCAACCCTTAGCACTGTACACTTCAGTTTTGTGAATAATAGTGAGATGCGCTACCTGTGTAGACATGTTGTCCCAAGTTTTCAATAACAACAAAAACAAATAGTGGAATTGTGACTTGCTCAGTAAAACAATCATGAATTTCATTAAGCATTGCAGTTTCTGTGGCACTTCAAGGTCCACTCCAAATCAGTTTTCTTGAAATATGAGGAAATATAGCACATTAGGACAGAATTCATTTTGTATGTTTTCTTAATAAAAGCTGTAGACTCCCTAAGTAGTGAAGAATTTTTTATGTGTTGCTACTGAGTTTTCAGGTAATAGTTTACACTGAAACATGATTTCCTAAGTTGCTTGCACCCTACTGTTGCAATCGAGTAGAAGGCCTTTGAAACTTCCTGTGATTTCATAGAAGACAGGATGCAATTTGATCTTTCAGCATTTAAAGGCATCTGAAGGCAGGTTAAGGTCAGGTTTTGGAAATAAAGAACCTTTTCTTCCACTTCTTTTGAAGAAAACTACAAAGTAGTTTACACTTCTGACAAAAAAAGTTCTAGTCACATTGAACAACCAAACGTTGATAGAAACAACTGTCACATTGTACTGCAGTAGCTTATGTTGTGTTTATTATTAGATACACTAATATTAGCAAATACTAGATATTATATCTCTTTTTACATGAGAGAGATTGGCTGTCAAACAATGTTGGCATTTAAATAAGGATTGAGACAACATTCACATGAATAGATGTGTTGCTTCTTTTAAGAGAAGTATTTCAAAATATTCACAGTCGTGAAAACAGAAATGTTGTAATGTAGGTTTTGGAAACTTCCCTTGCAGTCAGATGTCTTATCAACTGCAAGTAAAGTAGTAAAGACAATGGAGTCACTACTATCAGTTTGTACAGTTTTTTGTTTGTTTTGTGTTCCGAAAGAAAGAAGTGATATATATTAAGAATGAGGATGATGTAGAGCAACATGATAGAGAGGAGCATGGTTGAGAGTTCAGCAGCTGTAATGATTATGGGATTAAAGCTCTTGACAGCTTCTGTTAAGCAGAGGTCATGGTATTTTTCCTAGATAAGTGACGTGCTATGGATGGAATATATTGCTTGTTCTTTGATTTAATAGTTTTCAAATACAAATTTTTGAATTTCTAGTATATGTATTTCTAGTCTATAACATTTACAGCATGTTCTCTATTTATTCAAAATAATGCAGTTGAACATGCACATAAATTCTTAAAAAACATATTTAATACCTTTCTGGTTTATATATGAATTCATTTAGGTCTATTTCTCATGTATATGAATGCTAAAATACAAAAAATTATTTCTTCCTTTCACGATGTTTACCTGTGAAGTCATTTTTATTTTGCTTTTTCGTTTTTTTGCAGTAATTTGCCTCCCTCATGAGGTCAGTTGGGTTTTTTTCAGCACTTCTGAAAACTTTTTTCCACCCCTTTCCACTGCTTATTTGCTTGCACAATAGCAAGTTAATGTCTTTTCTCCCTGTGTACTATCTGTAGTTTAGCTATTGCAACCCCACCTGCCTCAACTCATACTATGCCTGATATATAGAATTCAGATGTGCTTCAAAGTTCTTGAGTCTAATGAACAGCTCGTACATTTTTCTAATTTTAGAGCAAGATGTTAACATATAATTCTTACTCCATGGGTTTACACATGTGCTCGCACTCAAAGGGAAGAAAACTTGCATTGCCCGTTCAGGATACTTCTCCAGTCCTAGCGAACTGAGAAGAGGACCGTGGGACTTGCCTCAGTTCGTACCTGCCGCACAGTGTGGCACTAAGCTATACTTACACAACTAGGTGATCAGCTTCTGAAACCAATTGAAACTTGAAATAGTTTCATAATAGTGCTTGATTTGTATCCTTATCTGAGGCCAGTAGGTGCAGGAAGGAAAGATTTTAAACTCTCTCTTCCCCACCTTCTTCTGATTTCTTCTTTTCCTTTTTTCCTAGCTGAGGCGGGGAAATCCTTCCTGACCTGTATATTGGTTTCAAGAATCTATTATTTAGCTTTAGAAGAATTAGATTCTATTTTTAGATATAAGGAGGAGATATACTATGTATATGTAGTCTGATACAAAGAAAACCATGTTATTCCGGTTTCCATTCTTTGCTTTTATCTTTGCAGTTTATTCTTTTCTTGTTATAGAGAAAAGAATGTGTGGGTAATTTCTGTGGAAAGGTAGGAGGGATCCTACAAAACACTGTTTTTAGGAGATTCTGTTAGTAAGAATATGACATCTTTCGTTTATTATTCATTTACCACGCAGTTAGGAATTCTAGTAATAGGACCATTGCTGAGTTCAGCTTAAAAAGTAAAAAAAGTTCCCCAAAAGCTTACAATGTAAGTATTACATTAATCATAATATAAATACAGATGGAAAGGGAATAGAAGGAAGCAAGAGCTAACTATAGAGCTTTAGAAGTTTCATTTCCTTCATCCTTTGTAGTCATTGTGGTAAGAATAGCTTTAAATAGTATCTAGAGCACTATAGTGAGTGGGAAGGAGAATTAAGCCTTACCTGGTGCAGGAAGTCAGTAGGCCACATATGGCTAAACTTCAGAGGGGTATAGACTTGGCCTTTTACTGTACTTTTCTTTATGTTCTGCTTTCAGTCTGTGCTGGAGACGGGATGGTGGACTAGAAGATTCTTTGGTCACACTGAGTATGGCTGCTGTTATACTCGCATTTTAGGTTGTTTAAAAGAAGCCTCTTTTCCCAAGCATGAATATAGCATTGTGTAGGGGGGGACAGCATAAAAGTGCTCATTTGAAAATTTAAACTTGTGTGTAGATAAATGCTAAGCTTCGATCACTGATTTAAATAAATAGGTCCTGAAGCTGTTGGTTAGGTGAATTTGGATCAGCTTTACAAAATGGAATTGAAGACCAGATTTAAAAGAATCTTAAAGACTTTTTACAGAATAAAGGAGGAAACAAGAAGATTTTAAATGTATGCATGAGAAGATCCAATATGACACTTTTTTTGGTGTGCTTCATTTATTAAGTTATTAGACTGATCTTTTGCTAGTAAGAAATCAGGTTCTTCAGGAAAGGTTTTTTTGTCTCTGCTCAGCATGTGGATTCTGATTTTTGAAGTCTGAAGAAAGTGAGTAATTTTAGAAGTATTCCTGATGAAGAACTTGCAAAGGGATGTGCAAATATCCTTGCTACATTCACTGTCCCTAGAAAATGACCTCTTCTGTTAAGCGTTCTACATGTTGCTTCTCTCAAAGTTTTCTCACTGAAATAAGACTGATGCCCATCTCTGTTCCTCAGCTAGTTTCACAGTATAGTATGACATATTTCTGTTTGCTCTGTACTTTTTTTATTAAGAAAAATACCAATATGATTCACACAATGGAAACAGAAATAGAATGCATCACAAATATTGTGTTGTCATCTGTTGTAAGAACTGGTTAAATACTGACAAAAATGCTAGACATGAAAAGCAAAGAAAATTGTTGCAATAGACTTCATCTTGAAAAGAATATTTCTTGCCATACCCTTCTATAATTTCTCAAAAGAGGTCTTATCAGTTATTGCAAATATTCCCTTCCTTCTTCCTACACCCCTTTTTATTTTTGTTTGTTTGGTTTGTTTTTTCTTGTTTTTAATGTAACATGAACTTCCCCTGGCACTCATGATCAGATGTACCCTTTAAAGTTGTCATGCTACCTCTGGGACATTTACCATACCTATATTATTTTTTGTTAGAGCGGGTGTTTCTCTTAGGAAAATATAATTATTAAAATCACTATGAGGATAAATTAAAATTCTTCCTCAAATGTGGAAATTTGATATACGACTTTTTGATTCACTCTTGAGGTAAATTTCCTGATTTGGTAGTCATGGCTAGTGAATGTTAGATGGAAAGGCCTGCTATATTTGCCCATTTCACTTTTGAAGACACTTTCCCCATAGTTTAACATTAGAATAATAATAAATGAGGCATCTTCTTACAAGAGGTTGTCATAATCATGTCTACCATGTGTCCAGAGTTTATGCACATGCTGTGTTGTAGTATACAAGTGTGTGCTAACTTCAGAAACTTTTCAAGAATTTCTGAGTGTAAACCTTATTTTGAGCAATGTTCAACACAGGACTATCAGGTTTTGAAGCATCTAGTTACAAGTCTAAGTTATTGTTGCTCCAGCATTATGGCCTGCTCTATGTTCTGATTTTCTTTATTAAACAGTATACGAATGATTAATTCTTGCAAATGCAATATTAGCTGTCTTACTGTCTTATGTAATATATTGCTTTATAATTACTATGAAGTTTTAAATTTGAAAAACAGATTTTATTTAAATTATTTTATAATTAGGACTCTAGTTGAAATGTTGTAGTTGGCAGGATAGTCGCATGAGTTACACTTCACTACTGAAATGTAATTATTGTGTAACAGCAATGTAATTATCATCTTTGTTAAATCTACCTGGAATTTTTCATATAAAATGTGGTTTTGTTAGGAGTCTGACTGAAAATTTAATTAATTTGTGCTACTTTCCACAGTTCATTTTGGATTTCAGTTCCCCAGTAAGGGTGTACAACAGTTTTGAGAAAGACCGTTCTTTTTCAACATTTTAAAAAGTATTTTATTTGCTTTTAAAGTCATTGTTACATGTCATTAATGTTAAATCTTATTTCTAAAGTAATATAAAGGGTTTATATTACAAATAAAAATATTTTTGCTTAAAGTTTCACTAGTTAGTTTATGATGTCTACATAGGTAGATTGACATGAATTTTTACATTTATTTTACTTCCTTTTAAACAGTGAATTGCAAAATTTGTTCTCCATGTGACCTTAATAACAGTGAAAGACTTAATTAATTTTAATTCATTTAGACTCCTTTGTTTAATATGACCCTTTTACAGGTGACTGATTTTCTTGTGCAGTATCATAATCAGTATCTAATAGAGTATGATAGTAAAAAATAGTCCAGTAAAGACATAATCCCATATTCTATTTAGTAGTAGAAAAAGTAAAGTGATCTGAGTATTTTTCATCTAAAATCAGGAGAATTAGCAGTATGTGGCATTATCCTGATATTTTTTCACTTCTTTCATAGTGTCAAATCTCAGACAGACTTACAGCATCTTTTCTTCTTTTCTGGATGAAGAGAGGGCAGGCTTGGGGGGAGCAGTATCATTCTAGAGTGTTCAGCAAAATTTTTATTCATTCCCTGTAAAACAGACTTACTGAAAACAAAGTAACAACCTTATCTTGCAGCAAAGATGATGCTGCTTTAAAAAAAAAAAAAAAGACTTTGCTATTAACAGTGTATTGTATTTCCACAGGTATCCAAATTACGAATTTATCAGTGATAACTCCATATCCTGGTCAGCAGGACTTCATAACCGGTACACTGAAAACTCCCTAAGAGGTGTTATTCTGGATATTCACTTTTTATCTCAGGCAGACTTCCTGGTCTGTACATTTTCATCCCAGGTAAAATGCAATAAAAATACAATAGAGTATACATACTAGTTCTAACTCTTAGTTTCCTTCATGCTCCTTTTCTTATTCTCAGTGCTCTCTCAAAATTTCAGGGGAAAATTAAAGGCTCGTTATGCTATCTGAACATTTAGAGGACTGTAAGCTCTTGTTGACTACTTGTCTTTAATTGAAGTTACAAGCTTAATTAAGACATTTGAAATCAGCAAGAAATAGTATTAAACATGTTTAAGCATTCCTTGTTTTGCATAAATTTAATATATACCATCCATCTATCCATTTCTATATGTCATTGCACTCTACTACAGTTCAAACGTGTCTGCTGTTGCCTTAGTTGGAAATGGAACAGAATGAAGAAAACAGACATTTAATTTTTCTTCGGTCCCTTACATCTTTAGCAATTCAGTGGCTGTGCAATAAATGTGAATTCTGACTACGGTAATCCATAGGGAGTTCTTATTGCAGATAATTATATGCTACAAGCTTCCATTCTTGAGTGGTCTGATGAAACAGGTTGGAGTCGCTTAGAAAATGAAATCCTATAATTATAATCATTGACATTTTCTTCTGTTATGTAATATTGTATATTGATTTCATATATCATGAAAATCATAGAAATGTTTAGGTTGGAAAAGGCCTTTAAGATCGAGTCCAACCATTAACCTAGCACTATCAGGTCCACCACTAAACCATGTCCCTAAGTGCTGCATCTACCCGTCTTTTAAACACCTGCAGGGACAGTGGCTCAACCAGTTCCCTGTGTAGCCAGTTCCAGTGCTTGCAACTCTTTCGGTGAAGAAATTTTTCCTAATATCCAATCTAAATCTCCCATGGTGCAACTGGAGGCCATTTCCTTTCATCCTGCCACTTGTTGCTTGGGAGAAGAGACCAGCACCCACCTTGCTACAGCCTCCTTTCAGGTAGTTGTAGAGGGTGATAAGGTCTACTCTGAGCCTACTTTTCTCCAGGCTAAACAACCCCAGTTCTCCAATGTCAAAGGCTTAACTAAAGTCTAGGTAGACAACATCCACAGCTGTTCCCTCATCCACTGTGAAGGTCACCTTATCATAGAAGGAGATCAGGTTAATCAGGCAGGACCTGCCTTTCATAAACCTGTGCTGATGGGGCCTGATCATGCATGTGCCACATGATAGCACTCAAGATGATCTGCTCCATAACCTTCCTCAGCACCAAGGTCAGACTGACTGGCCTGTGGTTTCTTGGATCCTCCTTCTGGGCCTTCTTGTAGGTGGGTGTCATATTTCCTAACTTCCAGTCAACTGGGACCTCTCTTGTTAGCCAGGACTACTGATAAATGAAAAGTGGCTTGGTGAGCATCTCCACCAGCTCCTTCAGTACCCCTGAATGGATCACATCTGGCCCCATAAACTTATGTGTGTCTAAGTGGTGTAGCAGGTCGCTCAGCATTTCCCCTTGGATTATTGGTACTTCAGTCTGCTCCATGTCCTCCAGCTCAGGGGGCTGTGTACTCAGAGAACAACTGGCCTTACTATTAAAGACTGAGGCAAAGAAGGCATTAAGGACCTCAGGCTTTTCTTCTTCCTTTGTCACTGTTTGACACTGTCCCTATGACATCCTTGTCTCTAAATTGGAAAGATGTGGATTTGACAGATAGACCACTCAGTGGATAAGGAATTGGCTGGATGGTCACACTCAGAGAGTTGCAGTCAGTGGCTCAATGTCCAAGTGGAGACCAGTGACAAGAGACATTCCTCAGGGGTCAGTATTTGGCCAGCGCTGTTTGACATCTTTGTCAGTGACATGGACAGTGGGACTGAGTGCACCCTCAGCAAGTTTGCCCCAAGCTGTGTGGTGCAGTCGCCCTGCTGGAGGGATGGGATGCCATCCAGGAGGGACCTTGACAGGCTTGAGAGATGAGCCCTTGTGAACCATATGAAGTTCAACAAGGCCAAGTGCAAGGTCCTGCACGTGCGTCAGGGCAATTGCACGCACAAATACAGGCTGGGAAGCGAATGGATTGAGAGCAGCCCTGAGGAGAAGGACTTGGGAGTTTTGATGATGAGAAGCTCAACATGACCCAGCAATGTGTGCTTGCAGTCCAGAAAGAAGACTGTATCCTGGGCTGCATCAAAAGAAGCTTGACCAGCAGATCGAGATAAAAGGTTCTCTGCTTCTACTCCGCTCTGGTGAGATCCCACTTGCAGTACTGTGTTCAGCTCTGAGACCCCCAGCAAAAGAGGGACATGGACCTGTTGGATTAAGTCCAGAGGAGGGCGATGAAGATGATCAGAGGGCTGGAGCTCTTCTCCTGTGAAGACAGGCTGAGTTGGGGTTGTTCAGTCTGGAGAAGAAAAGGCTCCATGGAGACCTTATAGCACCTATCTAGTACCTGAAAGGGACCTACAAGAAAGCTGGAGAGGAACTTTTTGCAAGGGGAGGTAGTGACAGGGCAAATGGTATTTGCACTAAACTGAAAGAGAGTAGATTTAGTTTAGATATAGGCAAGAAATTCTTTGCCATGGGGGTGGTGAGGCACTGGAACAGGCTGCCCAGAGAAGTTGTTGGTGCCTCATGCCTGGAGGTGTTCAAGTCCAGGCTGGATGGGGCTTCGAGCAACTTGTTCTAGTGGTAGTGGAAGGTGTCCCTGCCTATGTCAGGAGAGTTGGAACTAGATGATCTGTAAGGTCCCTTCCAACCCAAACCTTTCTATGATTTAATGATAATAATGTTTGTTTCAGCTGAGGTATGACCACTGAATGCATATCAGTGAAAGAGGTGATCATCAGCCAAGACCTAGGGCTGTATGTCTTCAGTGCCACACAGGTCTTGGTGTTGAGACAGTTCATACTCTGAAGGAAGAATTACGTGGTTGTGGATAAAAACTTAATCAGAAAACTTAAGTTTTCTGCTGTTATGATATTCAGATAGTTGTGTTAAAAGTGGTAAATGTTGGCTTTAAATAAAACACCAGGTACAGACATAGATTAAATACATTTTAAATACAGGTGCAAATGGCTTGGGCAGAATATATTGTCCTTGAATTTTAAGTTTTTGATTAATTTTGAAATACAAATGCTATAATTGACATAGTTAAGGTGATACAGGCTGAGGGGGACCTCTGGAGGTTTCTTGGTACAACCCCCTTGGAGGGTAACTTTGGGGTACATTGTGTCTTTGAGCTCCAGTCTTATCCTGCTTCTCCCTGCATTTGACGATAGTCAGGTTTGCTGGATGACATATTTGGTTTTCCAGAGTTGCAGAAAATTCTACTATAAATTCTACTGTATTAGACTGCTACTCTCAATAGCTGGGACTCTGAATTTGGTCCAACCCTCTATTTAATTTATTCTGAGCAATTTCTTGTGTATTAATAATTTAAACTCCTCAAAAATCATTTAGCACCAGTTTTGCTGGTCATGCAACGATGTGGATATCTACAGTATTTTCATATATTGGGCTTTTCTAAGGTCTGTTGCAAGTTTTCCCTCTTTTCAGAAAGATTTATTTTTTATCAGCTGGAAGTTAGATCCTCTGATCTCTAGCATTTGAACTACTATCTCTGTCCTTTCATCAATGAAATAAATGGTTTGGGTAGTTACTTTGAATTAAAGGTAAGCAAGATCAGGCTGTTAATGGCCATCTTTTTGAAGAGAAACTAAGGATAAGAACATAGTCTAATTTATTTCCAGAGTGATTTTGGAGTTTTACATTAATCAATTGTATGCTGATTTTTTTTTCCATTTTCCTACCCATGCCAACAAGAGTCAAAACTTCATTACAGAGGTATTAAGAGAAAATTACAGTATATGTGAGTAGAATTAGGTGCCTTAGGAAGTCCTCTAGGTTAATTCTTATATATGCTACTGAAACTAAATGAATACTGATAAAAGCTGAAGAATAGATATTTCATTAAAATACTGTTGTTAAAGAAATTAGGCCCATCATGTTCTGTGAAGTTAAGGGAAACAACATTATCTTAGCACTGTATTTCAGCAACATTACATTAATTGAGATGTATAGAAAAGCCACATGGTAGTTACGCAAATCCTAACGTAGTAACAGAATTAAGATTGCAGAATTAAGATTAAAACAAAGAGCTTTTCTGTCCCTTTGGTCTTCATTTAGATGAGATCATAGCTCCCTCTGCTTGACGTACATTTCTTCTTAATCTCATTTCCTTCCAGGAATTATTAGTCTGTATTTTGCATTGTACATATAAGTATGCAGGCTGCAAAACAAGTGAATCTATGAATTAAAAATGGAAGGCTGGCTTCAACTATAGTTCTGCATCTGGTCTCTTTGCCTGCTGCCCTCAAGAGCTTACAGTTTAGTTACCCAGGTTTGGCACCACAAAGGAAACAATTGCTGAGAGATGTTGTATGTTTTATGTCAGGTATGCAGGACACTTATGCTCACTAAAAATCATTTCTACTGAAAATATTTGAAATCCTTTACCGAGTGTGTATCTTCCTGTGGCGCACAAACATGCGAAGAAGAAAAGATCTAAAACAGTCACAGAAGCTACAAAATAAATTACTTCTTACCAATGTATGGGTAATCAAATTTGCTTCTGTATTATGGGGTATAACAAATTGTTTGAAATAATGAACTTCAGCCCAGTCTTCTGAAAGCTACTTCTGAAAAGTTACTTCAAAGATCAGATGGAGACGGATAAAAGGAAATGATTACATTTTTAGAGCAAATGCCTCTCTCAAAGAAGCTAGGAATGTACAAATATGTCTGGTTTGACTCATCAAAGTTCTATTCACCTTATCCTTAGAGGGAGAAAAGTAAATTCAAGCTCTACTATATTTACACAGAATTAAAATTATGAAAAAGCTCAAATGCCTGTTCATATTAAAGAAGGTTGCTGTATTGTTAGTTTATCAAGCCTTTTCAAACTTACACAAAATCAGAGAAAGGTATGGTCATGTAGATTAGAAGTCAGAAAGGTCACAGTAGCCAAGTCAGACACCTCACTGAGAAGAGCTTTCTAGCCAAATGTTGAAAAGAACTTTGTTTAATATAGCGGGAGCCTTTTGTGTTCCTGACAACCCTGACAGATACAACACAATTCTGATGTGGGAACCTGTTGCCGGTCTGAAAATTCCCTTCATAAAATGTGATACAATGGCATTTCAAAATGCATCTTTCTCCTCACCAACATCATTATTGTCTTGCTGAAATTAAGTTTCATTTAGTTGTCTTCCAAGTTGCCAACAATAATTCTATCACTGGTCTAATCTTAACATAATTTTAAAGCCTTGGACTTTTGGAACTGTTGGATAGTGGAAGGTGGAGCTTCCTTTAGAAAAGTAAATGTAAAGCCTCAGTATTGCAGAATAAATTTTGAAAATGTAAATTCTAAAGGTTCAAACGGAAGTAAAATACAGTTTTTATTAGTAGAAAAGGAAAACAAATCTGCTCTTACATTTGATTGGCTACATAAAATTAATTTAAAAAGCAGGATGGGTAGTGTTCATATAGGTGTTTTCCATTTTTACTGAAAAGTAAACTGTTCTGATTATTTATCTGTTTATTTATTTACCAAGTCCTATCACCACAGTAGTAATTAAAATTGTATGCTTCTTATTAGTAAATATGCAGGTTTTTTGGTTTTGATCCTCTTGTGTAATTTCATTTTTATGCATTGGTTGCTGACTTCCATAGTACATTGCAGGCACACACAATATTTATGACTTCTCTTCTGTTTTTGTTTCTAAGGTTTGTCGAGTTGCCTATGAAATTATGCAGACATTGCATCCAGATGCTTCAGCGTATTTCCATTCTTTGGATGATATCTACTACTTTGGTGGACAGAATGCCCACAATCAGGTTGCTATTTATGCTCATCATCCACGAACTGCTGATGAAATTCCTATGGAACCTGGAGATTTAATTGGAGTAGCTGGAAACCACTGGGATGGTTATTCGAAAGGCATCAATAGGAAACTAGGAAGAACAGGCCTGTACCCATCCTATAAAGTTAAGGAGAAAATTGAGACAGTCAAGTATCCTACATACCCAGAGGCTGACAAGTAGACTGACGACAAGGACGACGTTCGGCAGTAATTCTCGATTTTGATTGGTTTGAACCAGCCAACACGCTAACTAATGGTTTATATGGGATTTGAATTTGCATTTTAACATGCAGTTAAATCAAAGCCTTTAGCAATGAAACTGGATGAGAACCTGAGAACAAATGGATGGGCTATTATATGAACTTACTCTTAGACAGTTTTTGTTATATGCACTCTCACACATGCACACACAAAACTGCATACAACAGGAAAACGGTTGTTTTATACTTTTTGTCTCTTTTCAGGATTCGTCCCAGTCATTAGTTTAATGTGAGCTTCGGGCTCTTTTCTCTGCCATTAATTGACAATAATGTTCAGACTTATAACACTGCCACATTGTGTAATTTGAGTGACATGAACATATTTTGTATGTGCAAAATTTAAAACATGGTGCCTATATTTGAAAAACTTGTGACCTTTTTAGAAGAGCCATCCCTATTTCACAGTGGGCAAGAGTCAATCCTCAACTGGTGTTACCATGACCACTGAACTTGCTTCAAACAATAGATTCAAATTTCAGACTAGATTTCTTTATAAGTTTATTTTTAACATTCCATTGATTACTTCTCGTCATTAATAAAATAAAGGATACATCCAACATTAAAGAAGTCACTGTCTGTTAGGAACTTTTGTAAAACAATGCTATGAACAGATTCTTTAGTACTCATAATGTTTCTGGACATTGTCTTTGATTGAAAACAAATCAAACAAACCACAAAATGACAAAGAAAAAGTAGCTGGAATTTCATTACATTTTAAAATGCTCATTAGTACAACAACTGCTTAGGGACAGAGTGTTGCTGTGTTCTGTGGACAGTGGGTTTCGACACAATGAGTTCAATGGCTCCATTTCTTACATTTACTCTAGCACTGTTCTTTTACCTTCTGTGTTCCTCTTCTGAAAATATTTTTTTAGGGTATTGTAGATGGCCGTTTATCATTTTGGCATTGAATGTAGTTACTTGTAAGTGGAATACTTCAGTTGTCGCATTTATAGAACCCGTCAATCTAGAGTACTCTAAAAAAAAATCTAACAATTTACCCCAAAAATAGTAGGTTCCAAGAAAATATACACAAGGATGAATTTTATGCATGACATAAAATTGTTAGTAATTCTTAGTGTTCCAAAATCTGTTTCTATTTTGCTCTCTATTAAGAAAAGAGATAATTTACAGAACAGTTTTCCAAAAAACTTTTAGAATTGGGGGTTGTGTGTATATATATATATATATATATATAAAACTCAATGTACAAGACATCAAGAGATTATTTCCAAATAGAAATAATATTAATAGCCTTATACAGGTTCTAGTGCAAGCCAGTCTGGAATACTGGAAGCGCAGAAAATGGTTACTATTGAGACACTGAGAAAATGCCACATAAGTAAAGATTAAAAAAGCATGACTGGGTGACCTTAGAAAAGCAAAAGTTTAAAGGATATTTAATTATATTTATGAATATACCAAGGGCAGTGTTGGTATAAGGAATGGATGCACTTGACCAAGAATAAATTTTAGGCTGAAAAGTAAAATGAAATCTCTGGCAGCGTGAAATTCTGCAACAATCTTCCAGTCGACATAGTGGCAAGATGGAACTTGACTGGTATGTAAATGAATTAACAAAGTGGTTCTCTCTGACATTACTTGCAGGACTGATCCTATAGATCCCTTCCAGTTATGTGTTCCTCAGCTGAAAAACTGTTTTGTGTCTTGAAAAAGATCAAAGTTGAAAAGTACTGTGGAAAATTTTAAAAAAAAAAAAAAAAAAGAAAAAAAGAAAAAAAGAAAAATTATCTTTTAATAGTATTAAATAGACACATCAGTAAAAATGAGCATAAATACCAAATGGGATTTAAAGATGGACTGAAGGATAAAAGCAAATGAATAGGAGTGGCCAAGAAATGCTAAAGAAGATGAATTTTTATGACTAAAGATGGCTAGAGTTAACTGGTGTTTCTGTATTTTGAAACTACTAAGGAAGCTGTTTAGTGTTAGTTTCCTGTGTGATTCTGATAAATTTTCCACTAGCTTAACCAAACCTGTGATATTTCAGAGGCACAAATGTAGGCTAAATTATAACTTCTTTTTTACTCAAATTTCAATTGTACGTATAAAGCTATTGCTACATTTCAACTTGGAAAAAAAATCCAAGGCCACAGATATTTCTTCCTCAATGTTTCAATCAATACATTTTATCTTTGGGAAAACTAATTTAATTATTTCTCCACAAATACTACACTATCTATTTGATATTTGTAGATTTTGAAAATGTTTTGGTTTTGAAGCTCTTTACTTACAGCTTTAGAGCTCATCATTTCCAGCGCATTTCTTAGAGTGCAGAAATAGTGTTCATAAATGAATTAACATAGGAAAATTGCTCCATAGTCAGGTAACTCAACTGAAATGATGACTAAAAAAGATCAATAACAGAAGGTATAAGACAAGCCCAAAGGCAAGAGCAGGTCTTCTGATATAGTAATGAGACAAATGAAAACAGTGATGTTATAGAAGATGTATAATGTGGCAATTCCTGAACAGAATATATCTGGCAAAATATTGGCAAGGTACATGTGCCTCCTTACATATTCTAAATACCTAATTAATAATTAGCTCATCATCTTTGAGAAAATGATCATGAAATTATATGAAATTTAAAATTATTGTTAATAATTAACAAATGTGCTAATTATGATCCTGTAGTGCTTATAATGCATTACTTGTCAGAGGAAGAAAACTAGCAATAGGCTGTATACTAGATGCATCTGTTTCTAGCGATTTGTTCTGTTTAAGACTACCATATATTTAAATCTTGGAATCATAGAACCTTGGGGCATTAAAACTGAATTTGTTTTATATTAAACAAAATGAATATTAGAGACTTTATTCTCAACTAAGGTGGAGTCCAGGTAGTATGGAAATATCTATGGGTAACTGAAAATGAGACCCCCAGATTTTTCACAGGAAAGTGAAATAATAGGAAATTTAAAAATTGTCTTAAATACCTGAAAGAAAGCTGAATCTTTTGAAAGTTGTGAACTTGTTAAGATCCTAACCAGAATGCTTGCAAGCGAGCAAGTATACACCTTGTTTCTTCCGTTCACCTTGTAGCTCTGCAACAATCCAGTCATGTAATTTTTGCCTCATACCAAACCAACAAGTTTGACATCCATAAAACAAAGATAGCCCTCATACTCAGAGAAGCTAATGTTCAATTAAATTTTCCCTCTTTAAAAAGCATTTGTGTGTGTGTGTATGTGTGTGTATGTTGTGCTCATAAAAGGAATATGAACAGTACTCTTTTCGTTCTTTGCTATTTTACATTATCGTTGTCACATTTTCTGTAATAAGGTATTTGCCAGGTACATGTAGTCTCTGGAAACTGAATATGCTACTAGCTTCTTACCAGCTGGGCTAAGAAATTTATTCTAGGTAGTTCAGTTGACTAGTCTTCTGTGTCATTGGTGCACCTGGAGACTGGGGTCAGCAGCAGCAGTTTGCAGCTGCCACTGCAGTGACACCAACCTGAGTTCTGTCCTTGATTTTCAGTCCAGCCACAGTCAGACGCATGGGATTCCCAAGCCTCTCTACCAACATCCTTTCCCTGTGAACTGCAGAGTATTATGGATTTGTTCATGAAGGATGATGTTTTATTTCAAAACTTTTAAATATTTACCTTCAAAGAAGTCTTTATCTTCCCTTATACCACTGAATTTTAAGGAAATTTGCAATTACCAGAAAGATTTCTCTCCACCGTTTTTTTCAGAAAAGAAAACTGATGATACCTTTCTTATGGAGAGATATGCACAATGTGAAAATTTCCTCCATAATGGGTTTTCTGTTTCTTTGGTATGCAATTGTAAAGTAAGGGTCTTGTTTTCTGAGCTAGGAACATAATAGAGTATGAAATTTTCATTACAAATTGTTGATAAGGAGAAGGAGATTTTCCTTCATGCCTGTGGAGTAGCACATGTGGAACTTTTTCAAAACAGTGAATTGAGTTTCTTTGCAACGTAATCTCTCGACTGTCTGAAGAATCCAAGTAAAAATCTTCTGTTTAGCTTGGGAGGCAAGAAGGAGAGAGTCTAGTAAGAAGACATGATATTGTACTTTTAATTTAAGTTGCAATATAAATTCATAAAGCCACAAATAAACCTTTCGCTGTTAGGTTCAGGACCTCTGCCAACAAAATTGTTCTGCTCTTTACCAGAAATACTTAAAATTTGCAACCCTTCTTTTGACTTTGCCTAATTCTAATCCCAGTTATGTGTATAAATATCATGCTGGTCATATTGTGGTCATTGGTTGTTACTATATTACAGTTTCATATTTGGGTGGCTTGGGAGCAGGCTGTCAAAGGGCACAAACTTTGTTTGGTTTACTTATTGTGTTGAATTAAAATTACCTTTAAAACTCACAAAAATCCCATTTCCCTAAGGCACCACTAGAATTCTATTTGTAGTCTACAGATTTTTGTCAAGATCCCCTATATGTACCTGCAAGCTTATCAGAAGCAAGACTGAAGCAAATAAAGTTATGCATAAATATCAACCTCAAACAGGTTGAGTTAGACTTTGTAGTATCCTGTTCATTTCTAAAAAGCATGAAATGTGGAACTGCATGATGCAAATAAGAGGGTAGTATAAAGTTTCCACACCTGCAAAAAAAATGGCTAGTCTGTTTGCTTCTGTCACTGGTTGGGTTCATTGTGTACAAGATTGTTTCAGAATCAAAGTACATAAGGCAAAGGTCTTCCAGCATTATTACAGGCATCTGAGAACCCCTTCCATTGGTGTGTTTGCTGGTCTTTATCCCTTTTAGTACCATGTATAAATAACTAATGATGCTGATCAGGTTTGCTTTTCAGTGGAACCTTCCTTTATTTTATATGCTCGTTTCCTGTGACTCAACATACTTATCAGCAGAATCCTACTGCCACTGTAATTCAAGCACGTTTCAATTAATGCAAAGGCATGCCAGTTGTTTTCACCAAAATGTCTTTACTGTTGCTCAAAATTAACTTCATGCTCTTAGGCTGACTCATAAGGAGACGCTGCTGACAGAAGGCACTATCTCTGCTGGACTATACTGTACATCTTATGTAGCTGCTGACACATACATGTGCTGGTTTTACTTTCAATTTTGCATTATTGTTCCTCTTTATAGAGACTCAAGATTTTGCTTTTAGTATATTTATGAAAGGTTTTCTTGAGCTTGGCAAATCCCCAGCTATCCTGCATTTTCTTCCATTAGCCCCACTGTCTACCTTATTCTGAGCCTGATCTACCATGGTTGTATGAACTTTCTTCAAACCTTTCTGCTTAGTGTGCTTTGATTTCCTTACCTAGTGGCTAGTGGTCATTACTTGACCAGGAATCCAAGGGACAGCAAGTGTCTGTATGTGATTTTTCATAACGTGAAATTATATTTCTTGCAGGTTTTTTTTGTTTTTATTTTTTTTTTTTACAAAATGCATTTTTCGTGATTTTCCTAACTGGTATAGTCAAGGATTTGAAGAGAAAACACCATAATCAGATGTGCCTAACAAGTGTTTAGGAGGCTTACAAGGCACAGAAGTTCCTTATCTAACAAGATTTGAAGCTCACACTGTAGCAAGTTTCTTGACCAGATGAAAGATGTACTCTTATAGCCTTCCCTATCCATTTTTGGCTAGCACCTATTATACACTAATGCCTGCAGCTTAATATGCAACCAACAGGGACACAATCTAAATGCAGTCTTTTTACAGGACCATAAGAGACAGGTCCTTTTCTTCTCTTCAGTCTTAGAATGCTCTCTTTTAGCTTAATTTCAGTGTTCCTTCTATCTTGGTTTTTTTTGGTTTGGTTTAATTTTTTTTGTTTGTTTGTTTTTTGGTTTTTGTTTTGTTGGGGGGAGGGCTTTGATACAGCTGCATGGTTTTCAATTACTCCACTGCAAGGAGAACCACAAGGATATTACATCTCAGCTGTGAGAATCCACTGAATGTAGAGCTTGCTGTCCAATTCAGCTGTCTACAAGAGATTTGTCTCTCAAAGAAGCCGAGTGTGTCTGCTGATGTCTTTCCAAGCAGTAACTACCTGGAAGAAAGGAAGGTGACCAAAAAACAGGACGTGCAACTTCCTCCTTTGTGAATGAGGAGCTGGGAATCCGTTATGTCCAATGCTAACAAATGTATCTCTCTAGAGCTGCTGATGTGTTATGACTACACTTTATTACACTGATTCATATTAGCTCATGTACTCATGTTTCCGAGTGTGTTGCTCATTCTTTTTGTCCAATGTTTAGCTTGTAAGACTGATGATCCAGGAGTCTCCTTTGTTTCATGTTTCCACTACACTTCCCACAGTGGGATTCTCATAATTCAATAGCATCCCTAGACAGTACAGTAATATGAATAATAATTGTAGTAATAAAATGTTTTGAACATCTCATCTATAATGCTAATTTCAGAAGGATTTTATAGTGTTTGCTTTTATTTCTGTTACATTAATATTTTCATAGAATCACAGAATACCAGGCTGGAAGGGACCAACTATTGGTTGTTTCCCATCGTGTGTATGAAAATAAATTATTTTAAAAAAAAACCAACCAAACAAACCAAACAACCAAACCCAAGCCCAAATATCAAGAGTTGCATTCAGGAAGTATTCTTAGTTCCCTCTTACATGCTGATGACCTTTGTTATTGACAGGATATTTATATGTTTGGTTCTGAAACAGCACAGTGATTTAAAAAATTACCTTTCATACTTTGTTTGCTTTCATTCCTTCTCTTGGGACTTAGTAACTGAACATATGTATGCTAAACCTATTTCAGTGTAAATTGAAACAGGTTCATATCTATGCCACTGCTGATTAGGTTTGTATGTATTAGTCAATGAGAGTTTTGGAAGTAAATATCCTTCATTTCTCTGTTTTTAAAACTGAATGTAGGAAAGTGTAACAACCATTGGAATAATAGGTTTTTGTCACCTATTGTTGAACTGGCTAGAGCTTACTCAGACTCCTTCTTGTTCTCAAGATAACACATTGCAGGAAGGTGTTATAGAGAGACAGATGCATACGCTATAGACAGTTATGCACCTAATAGGTACATGTTGAAGAGCCTGAAGAAACCTCTAGAGCAGGGTGTCAAACTCATTTTCACCAGGGGCCACGTCAGCCTCGTGGTTGCCTTCAAAGGGCCGAATGTAATTTTAGGACTGTTTAAATGTATAAGTAGTTACTACTCTAGATGATGAGGATGTGACCAAGGTAATGGTTGGCTGGACATGAAGGTGTTCCAGTGTGCTTTATCTGCCGATGTAATTGACTGGAGGTCTTCCTCTCTTCCTGGGCTGCCCTTCAGGATTCATTTAACAGACACACATCCTTTTGTCATTACTTCCTTCTGGATGGATACTGGTTACAGAACACCCTGTTCCTTTCTAATAAGGTGCATCCTGTTAATGCAGGTGCCCTGCTGTACTATCTATGTAGATGTTTCCCTTGATACATTCCTTCTGGGAAAGCTATTCACAATGGAACAACAACAACAATAAAAAAAACAAAACAAAACCAACCCAAACAAACAAAAACAACAACAAAAAGCCATTATTTGCTAATTTGAGTCTGATTTTTTATTTCTGAGATAGCTGTGATTTGCCTTGTTGACCTACAGAACCACAAGGTAGATTTTAACTTCTTTTCCATGGCAAATAGGTTACTACTAGCATGCTCCTAGTACAAGGCAGAACAATGTCCATTAATCTCTTAATTTATGCAGTATCTTCTCCAGCAACTTTTCTACCAGTGGTGCCATCTTAATTTCCTCACTGTCTCTGTTTTATATGTGGAACGGTCTTCTGTTCATTCAGATCTCTAAAAAACCTGCATATGTACAAAAAATGAAAAATGCAATTAAATCATGAAAACATCTGCTTTTTCATCAAATTTTGTCATCTATTTATTACATTTTTGAATTTCAAGTTCTCAGAAGCAAAAAAATTATTTTGTTATTGTTCAGACTTGTTAAACCTGAAACAATAAATAAAAGACAAAAGGGTTTGTTGAAGGAGTAAACCTTTTGCTAAAGCAGAAGATGGTTTAGGCCTAGTACAACCATAATAAGAAATAGAAATCACATTAAATTCCTAGAAGCGGAACTGCATGAAAGATTACTCTGAATTACAGAGTAAGAAATACACAGGATTATATTTTTTTTCTGTTTCTTTCCCTGTTAGTGTAACTAACTCATCTAAGTTGCTGCTTATGTGAGGAATCAGCGTTAATTAGCATATGTTGAACTGGACGGACTCTTCAATGTACAGACTGCCTGTCGGAACAACTATATGAAATTTTCTCAGTCATTTTTAATCTTAATACAAAACCACCTTGATGTTCTTTTCTAACATTGTAAATTTTTGCATCTTGAGGTTTTCAGGTGACCACTAGTCGGTGGTATAGAACATGAATGATAGAACTTCAAGTATATCCATCTGGAAAGAGTAGAAACAGCTGTCTACGCATAAGGCAATACATTGATATGTCATGTTAATTAATCACTTTAATTTCAGTTACGGAATTTGCAAAGTGTGAAACTGTGTCACGAGGATGGAGCCAGGCTCTTCTCGGTGACAACCAACGGTAGGACAAGGGGTAATGGGTTCAAACTGTAACACAAGAGGTTCCACTTAAATTTGAGAAGAAACTTCTTCTCAGTGAGGGTGACAGAGCTCTGGAACAGGCTGCCCAGGGGGATTGTGGAGTCTCCTTCTCTGGAGACATTCAAATCCCGCCTGGACACCTTCCTGTGTAACTTCATCTTGGTGTTCTTGCTCCAGCAGGGGGATTGGACTGGATGATCTTTTGAGGTCCCTTCCAATCCTGTGATTCTGTTTACTTCACAGCAGTATGGCTAACAAATGATTTGTGAAATCATTGTCTATTTTAACTGAGATGTTCTTATTGAAGAACAGTAGCTATGACTAACAAGAGGTTTCCATATTGTTTTGGTTTGAGGTGTGCCACTTGTTTGTTATGGCAAACATACAATGACTGAATAATAAAGAATGTAAACTACATTTTACTATTGCAGACAGATTCAAAGGCTAGTTGAGTCCCACCCAGCATCCAAAAAAATTTCTTTTGGGAAACTCCCCAAATCACTTGAATTGAGAAAATAATAAGTTATTAGATAAAAAGGCTTATATTGAGTTTGGAGAAAGGTCTCTGGAGTCTTCAAAATTTCTGTCTAGGAAAGATTTAGTTTTCAAAGTGTGCATTGGAGCAGTACACTGTACTCATATTTGGTCATTATTACTATTTGTATGAAGATCTATTAATTTTATGTTACTCCGATCTTACGCTTTTTCAGAATTCCTAGCATTTGTCAAGATTGTATACAACAATAAAACAAGCTACGCTGCCTAAGCAAACAAGTGTTCTCCAAATTTCCAAATGCTTTTCCTCTGTATATGTTATTATTAGTGCTCTGGAATTGATGCATGCACGCATGATTAAATTACCACGTCAATACCGAAGCTGAGTATCTCTAGCATGCTTGCAATTGCAGAAAACTTTTTTCCAGTAATCACAAACGGTAATTCCTTAGATGAGCGAATCTTATTTTCAACTGTAGTATTGTTTAGCTATGCATCTGTTTGCAATGAAAGGAAATAAGCCTTTTTTCAAAGATGGTTGTAATCTGTGTTTTCCTGAGGATGCCTCTTTTATTCCAAAGTCAGGCGTGCTGATAGATGCATTTCTTAACAATTCTCTTGCTTCTGAGACTTCTCAAAAATTAGGTAAAGCACTTTATGCTGGTAATTACTACCTAGACAAGACAAACTTAGTTTGCAGCGTTGGTCAAATTCTCTGCTAGTTTTCTGGAAAAAAAAAGCGGTGATTTTTTCACTGATGACAAAGTATTAGTTGCACACTCTAACTCTTTTCAACTGTACCTAGTAAGATTGCTTTTGTATGCATTCCTGACCTGTACAGGCTATGCTCAGTAAAAGGCTAATCTGAATATCAGGAAAAAAATCTACAAAGAAAGCTTAGGTATGGGAATAAAGTTTTGGGTTTTTTTTGTGTTTTGTTTTGTGTGTGTGTGTGTGTTTTACTATTATTACTATTATTATTTTGTATTCCTAATTGCAGCTGCTGATGATAATGACCGTAGTTTTCTTTGCACGCTTTGGGCCACTCCCAGGAATTACTTCATGTGCACTTGCCAGCAATTAGAGTCTTCTGTTTCTGTTTCATCATTACAAGGCTTCCATTGAATCATAACCAAAGCTCCTAAAAATACTCATAGATATATACAGTTCAGGTTTCACAATGTCCCTAATTTTACTTTTTGCATTGGGCTGTTCAAAATTTGTCTTTTTTGAGAGACTGACAAGTTCTTTGGTTTGCACCAGAAGTTTTCAAACTAGATATGCGGTAGAGTGCGATGCTGTGAATGGTCAAAGCCACTGATGCTCAGTATAATCCAGCATGTTCAAAAATTTTCACCAGCTTTGATCATTGGCAAGTACAAGAAAATAACATAGACTTCTTTATAGACCTTTTACAATGCATTTTGAACAAGTATTGTTCTGGATATGTCTTCTAGCCAGTCATTCCTTCCGTAAGTGCTGAAAAAAGACTGATTCATTCATTCATTTATTGTTTGGGAGAAAATGACAATTGAATAGGAATAAACATATGAAGAAAGACAAAAGTTAATTGCTTCGATCTAACAGATTTATCTTCGTAACACGTGGTCCCATATGTATTCCATTTTTTTCCAGCTTTCTCCTTCGTTTCATATTTCTTTATGCCTCATGAAATCTGTAACAGGAAAGAAATTACTAGAATTTTCCTTTACATTGTGTGTACATGGCTGAAATGTACTTATGAACTGAAGGGTCTCAATTCTCTGACCTTAGGTGTGGGAACGCATGCCCAATCCCAATCAAATGCACACAGTGGCAATACATCTGGAAAACATAAGCTGTCATATGGGTATGTATTTTTCAATTATTAAGAGTTCAATATTGAGAGAGTTGTGCATCTTCTCTCAATAGTTGTCTTACATATTTATTGCTCTCAATAGTTGTCGTACATACTTATTGTGCTCTTCAGTATGTTGTGTCACGGGTGTTTTAGTTATCAGCCACTACACACTGGACTATAATGGCTCTTATGGCTGCTGGTTTTGAGGGTTTAGGGCAGCAAGAGCAGACCAGTCCTCTGTCAGTTCTTTACCTCACAGTGTTGATTAACAAATGGAATAACTAACAGTGCTTTTTCCCAAACACATAGTTCCCAAATTCGTAGTGACATATTTATTTTTTAGCCATCAGTGATTTAGGATTATTTATCTATGTCCTAGAATGTGTGTGTATATATATATATGTCATTCTGTCTATTTTATTTTTAGCCTTTTATTTTGAGAGAATGTTGTTAGAGCAGACTGAGTGCTTCTATGAGAAAACTTCAGTCACTCATTTCAGCATTTTTTCCCTTATTGTCCAGGTATTCACAAACAATGGTGACCGCTGTAAATGTGCAGATGGCAGTGTAAATGAGGAATGTTTGTTACCATTTAGCTCTGATCCTCTAGCTTTATATTTTGACCTTGGCAGAACTTGGAGCATGCTCAATCATTTTCTGGAAAGCATAATTAGTTTTCCTTCTTCATTAAACTAGAAATAACACTATCATGAGGTCCCAAGGAGACTTGAACTGCAGGTCTTGAAATTTTGAACTAGCTATAATGTTTAGCTTCTATTGTTGCTTTGAGTAATTGCAGTGATTCTAGCACTGCTGCAGTGTCTAGTCTACATCAGCATCAGCTATATACTAGCTGTAGCTATTATTGCAATGGACTCATATTGCTGAGAGAAGTCGCAGGATTTATTCTCTTGCTCAGCAGTATTAAACAATGCATGTTAGTGAGACTCAGTTATCTCTTTGAGAATTTAACTGCTTGGAGGTAAAAAGTTTTGTCTTTATCCAGGTTTGGGGGAAATGTACTAAATGCAATTCAGACAGCAGTTTGATTTATTGCGCAGTAAAACCTGCACATCCTGCACAGATCCATATATTCTTGTAGCTGGAGAAGAAATCCCACGGATTTGTTTTCCATATGGTTCTATCAGTAGCCTGTGCATGCATGAAGCTAGAATTATGGTCACTTGATGGAAGACTAGATGTAGACAATATGGTATCTGAAATGGTACACCGTATGTGTACCATTGCATGTGTTATTAAGAGGTCTACAGTAAAAACCCATTGCTAAGCAGACTTCTGAAGTGAAGAAAGGGGGCAAAGGAACAGGAGGGTGACAGAGAGGTCAGTCACTTAACTATCCCTACCTTGAAGCACAAAACCAGTATGCATAGCATTCGAGTGACTGGGATTAAAAGTTGCTGAAGCAAGCTGTCAATTTTTATTGAATAGAATGTCTAAAATAAATTGGATTTATGACATGAAATAGGTATAACCTCTATATACACTGAGCTGTTCCTCTAGGTAGGGTATTCACCATCCGTTGCAGAATGTTCATTTCTATAGCTGAATTTATCAGTCCCTCATATTCAGATTCATTCACTACTTTTTCAGTATCATTTATTCAACTGCATTATCATTTGCGCATACTGTTGTTCTCTCTTTATTTCTCTATTTTCAAGAACCATATTGTTCTCTAGAAATGACACTATAACAGCTGGAAAATTAGCCTAATATGAGCATATATATTCTGGACAGAGGCTAATACTAATTGACCTAAGTGTTACTAACAAAAATGTCATCAAGTGGTGATCTCTGTTTGCCTTTGCCCTGCCAACATTCAGATTAGAGCAGTGGCTGGACTAACTCTTAGGTTCCAACCTTGCAGTGTGTAATACAAGCATTAAAATATGTGACACCTAAGAAACTCATGTTTAAGTTCATATTGTGTCACCATTTATTGACATTAATAGTTTTATAAGTTTTTCATGAAACAAAATATTTTGTAAGTTTAGTCATGTGCATTTAATCTATTTTCAAGCAAAATAATTGACATTTTCTAGTAAAAATAAAGCATCATTTAGGTATCAGAAACTAGAATAGGAAATCTAGACTGACTTGCACATTTGAAATAATGGCTAAAAAAGACAGAAAGCATTTGAACTACTCATTTTTTTTCTCTGACACATTTAATTTTCTATAAAATCAGGATGAAAAATGAGGAGGAAGAATTCTGAAACCTGAAGATTAATGACAGTGCACATTCTTTCAGATAGAGAACATTGTCATGGTTCTTGATCTTTATTTTGAAATGGCTTCAAGTAGGTAACCTCATTTAGTTTGAAAGAGAACTCATGTTTATGTTTCAGCTTCCAAGAGGTGTTAGCTGTTTTGGTTTTTTTATATTATTACATTTTTCCGTGTTAATTAAAGGCACTGATACTCATTCTCATTTCAACACGTATTAAGCCCCTGTTGGAAAATTATTCCCCACAGCATCACAGCTCAGAGAAGCAGGTGTTTGACTAATGTTCAGTGAAGATGAAACATTTCATGACAGATGTTCAGAGAAAGAGAAAACATAATCATTATTGCTGGGTAATTATAAATTAATTGAGTTTTGCTTTAATTGAGCCTTAGTCCATAAGTGCTGGAAGATGATAAAACTGCTGAAAAAGTCCTAATCATCATGTATGTCCTTATCTCAATGATCTGCTGCCTATACTCCGGTGGAATACAGACATACTTCAGATAGTTTTAGTGCACCAGTGAGGGTAACAGCAGCAATGTAACCACAGTAAAGTCAAACTCATAATAGGCTAATTAAACCTTCGCTCAGTTTAACCCTAGATTGAACATACCTACACAGCACTGAAGTCCTAATTGTAGATGAACTTTAAAAAAAATTTACTGGTAAGCTGACTCTGCATTCACAAGCGTGCTAGTTGCTCTTTTGAGAATATGTCCTGAAGACTAAAATTAATGTAAGACACTTTTATGCTAATTAAAGATACTTATCATCTGGAATGGGGAACCTTATTGAAGTCAGTTCACAATTTTAGCCTTTTCTGCTGGCAAGCTATTCTAGAAATGATAGGTTAATTAACATATCATAACCATGGGGGAGGTTTTAGTTTGCTTTTTTTCCTGGAATGAAAAATGACACTTTAGCAGGTGAATTTGGCAAGAGCATCGTATCCTGTGAAGAGATCCGAAGTCAATGTTTTGTTTGAAAACTGGAGAGTTTCTCAGGTCTGTTTACTTATGACAACTGTCTCTCTAGAAAATAAATTCTAAGGGAGAAGTTAAGGCTATTTAATGGATATTTTATTTTGAATTTAGTAGGATCTTTATGTTTGTACTTCATTCTTCCATGACACTTCCAAGGGTAAGGTGTGATAGAATAAAATGTTTTCTTTTTGTTTGCTACCTGTTATTGTTGGCCTGTTATGCCTTGATGGTAGATCCCTTGTAAGATAAAACTTTCAAGCATTCTCCATTATCCCTGGCTCTAATTATTCAGATACTTGCTATTTGAATAACATTAATTATGATTATTCTGAGAACAGGAAAACGATTTCCTGCTGCAGAACAGAAAACCCTGTAGAAGTAGGTGTGAGCGTTTTTTGGTTTTGTGACTTGTGACTCCTTTTTTTTTTTTTTTCTCTCTGTTTTTAAGGCAAAGGCTATTTTTGACTTTGCCAATACAGAAGGGATCTGACTTCTGACACACTCACACTCTTAATTTTTCTCAAGTTTGTAAATACTTATTTAATTCTTATTTAAGCCATACAACTTTCCTGCAAAATACTGCTATATTACTTTCCTGACAAGTCCTAGTGATACTCCTCCTCTCTGAAGCATAAGTGGAGAGCCCACTGAGGTAACATAATTTTAGCAAGATAATGCTTTCTGTACTATTAAACACTGAGGGTTTAATTCCTGATCATAATCTCAGTCCAGGAGAAACAAAAGTTCTAATCAATTTTTCTTCTTTATTCTCATCCCCTCAAATGTTATTGCAATTAACACATTCCAGAAGGTTCACTAAAATTGTGGTTTTGATCATTGTATTCATCATTCAGATGAATCTGGCATAAACAAGACAGGATTAGCAAAGTCCCTATTCAAGGTTAACTCAGACTGCTGCTGTGAGTATTGATATCTTCAGTCGTTTTTGACAGGATGAATAAAGTCCTACCTTCTTGAATTTAAAATGGAAGTGGTGTTCTCTGAGACTGATCTCTCTCACCAGTCTCTGAGTCCAGTGAGAAAGACTTACCCTTGGTGGAGGAGGGAAGACTTAAACAAACTGGCAATACTCAAGTCCATGAGTGAACCTGACCCAGCAAGTGCTTGATGGAGTTGGCTGATGTCATTGCAAGGTCAGTCTTAATTTTTTTTTGAATGGTTATTGTGTTTGGGGGAGGTTCCTAAAGACTAGAAGAAAGCAAATGTCATTGTTATCTTCAGGAAAGGCAAGAAAGAGGATCCTGGGAGCTACAAACTGGTCAACTTTACATCAGTCCCTGGAAAGCCATTTCTAAACATATTAAGGTGATTTGAGTAGTTGACATGCATTTATGAAAGGAATGTCATGCTCAACCCCTCATAACAAGGCCAGTAGCCTAGTGGAGAAGCTGAGCAGCTGGGTTGCTTGTCTAGGGAAGGTGAGATTGGCAAAATGACTGGAAATGTGGCAGAAGCCCTTGACTTCTGGAGGTGACTGCTGTCAGGTGTGAAGGAAAGGTATCCCTTCAAGGAAGATGTTATACCACCATGGAGAAAGGTATCCAGTTGAACTGAGGGAATTTCTGTGCTGGAAGCAATTTATGATGACCTGGAAAGACAGAGAAGGGCAAACGGTGGATGAATTGGTTGGTGAACTCTGGCTGTAGGAGAAATTCTCTCTTCCTCCCTACAGGCCCGTGTCTCAGCTGTGGAGAAACTTTCCTGGGAGTTCCAACAATTCAAAGAGGATATGTCCTACTCCCCACCTGTACGAACCAGTATCTCAGGTATTAGGAGTAAGATTGCCTCTGCTCGATAGAGGATATAGTGGGTACACACCATGGGCCACCATGTGGTTTTATGTGTGTGACCATGATAAGGACATGAGGAAGTGGATGGAAAATCTACCTCAGCCCTGGAGGCAGAGATGCATGAGCTGCAAGAATAATCACAAAAGAGAGTTCTTCCAGGAAAAATGCTGCTCCAGTTTCCAGTGAGCAGTTCCCCAGAGTAGAAAGGCTGATCTTAAATTGTGATCTTAATAGAAGCACTTCTGACTTGTGTTTACAAGAAGTCAGTAACAAATACTATGACTAGGACTAGAGGAGCCCTGCCTTCAACCATGTAGAGAAAGGGGACAACTGAGTTTATTGGACTGTGTGGATTTGATGGCCTGGCACATAAGACCCACAGGAGTACAAGGCTCTAGTGGACACAAGTGCATGATATACCCTCATGGCATCAAGTTCTAATGGGCCAGAACCCATCTGTATTTCTGGGCTGTCTGGGACATCCCAACAGCTACCTATACTGGAGGCCAGAACGAGCCTAACTGTGAACGAGTGGCAAAAGCACCCCGTTGTGACTGACCCAGAGACTCTGGTGAATCCTTGGCATAGACTATCTCAGAAAAGGGTATTTCAAGGACCCAAAAGGGTACCAGTGGGCTTTTGGTATAGCTACCTTAAAGACAGAGGAAATTAAACAGATGTCCACCTTCTCTGGTCTCTGAGAAGACCCTTCTGCTGTGGGGTTGCTGGGGGTTGAAGAACAGGTGCTGGTCGCTACCACAACAGGGCACCGGTAGCAATGTTGCACCGAGATACCCCGGTTCTCCTCCATACGCTGACTTGTCGACTGGCGAACCAAGGACTGATCAGCAAGACTTGCTCACTCTTTAACAGTCCCATATGGCCAATGTGAAAGTCTAATGGAGACTGGAGACTAACCATAGACTATCGTGGCCTGAATGAAGTCACATCACTGCTGTGCCAGACAGTATAGAACTTCAATACAAACAGCAGTCAAAGACAACCAAGTGGTATGCCACAACTGGCATTGCTAATGCATTTTTCTCAATCCCTTTGGTGGCAGAATGCAGGCTACAGTTTGCTTTCACTTGCAGGTGTGTCCAATGCACCTGGAGTTGACTGCCCAAGCTCTACCAAACCGCACTGGAACAGGACAAAGCTCCAGAACACCTGTAGTACACTGATGACATCACTGTGTGGGACAATGCAGCAGAATAATTATTAGAGAAAGGGAAGAAAATAGTCCAAAGACTTCTGAAAGCTGGTTTTGCCATAAAACAAATTAAAGTCAAGGAACCTGCACAGGAGATCTGATTTTTAGGAACAAAATGGTAAGATGTACATTGTTGGATCCCAATGGATGTGATCAACAAAATAACAGCTATGTCTCCACCAACCAGCAAAAAGGAAACACAAGTTTCCTTAGGCGTTGTGGATTTTTGAAGAATGCATATTCCAAATTACAGTCTGATTGTAAGCCCTCTCTGTGAAATGATCCAGAAGAAGAATGGTTTCAAATGGGGCCCTGAGCAATGACAAACCTTTGAACAAATTAACAGGAGATCGTTCATTCAGTAGCCCTTGGGCCAGTCCGGGCAGGACAAAATGTGAAAAACTTGCTCTACACTGCAGCTGGGGAGAATGGCCCCACCTGCAGTTTCTGGCAGAAAACACCAGGGGGAGTCTCGAAGTTAACCCCTAGGATTTTGCAGTCAGGTATACAGAGGATCTGAGGCCTGCTGTACTCCCGCTGAAAAACAGATACTGGCAGCATATGAAGGGATTTGAGCTGCTTTCAAAGTGAATGTTGCTGAAGCACATCTCCTACTGGCACCTCAACTGCTGGTGCTAGGCTGGATGTTCAAAGGGAGAGTCCCCTCTACACATCATGCAATTGATGCTATGTGGAGTAAGTGGCTCACACTGATCACACAACAGGCTTGAACAGGAAATCCCTGTCACCCAGGAATCTTGGAATTTATCATGGACTGGCCAGAAGACAAAGATTTCAGAATATTGCCAGAGGAGGAGGTGACATGTGCTGAAGAGGCACTGCTGTATAATAAACTACCAGAAAATGAGAAACTATATGGCCTGTTCACTGGTGGGTCCTGTCATATTGTAGGAAAGCATTGAAGGTAGAAGGATGCTATATGGCATCTTATACGACAAGTTGCATAAACTGCTGAATGAGGAGGTGAATTGAGCCAATTTGCAGAAGTGAAGGCATCCAGCTGGTTATCAGACATTGCTGGTCGAGAAAAATGGACTGTACTTTATACTGACTCATGGATGGTGACAAGCACGCTATATGGGTTGCTACAGCAATGGAAGCAGAACAACTGATGGTGCAGAGGGAAACCTATCTGGGCTGACTCATTGTGGCAAGATATTGCTGCCTGGGTAGAGAACCGGGTTGTAAAAGTATGACATGTATATGATCACGTACCCAAGAGTCGGGCCGCTGAAGAACATCAAATCAACTAGCAGGTGGATCAGACTGCTAAGATTAAAGTGGCTCAGGTGAATCTGGACTGGCAACATAAGGGTGAGTTTTTTCTAGGTCTGTGGGCCCGTGACACCTCAGGCCATTAAGAAAGAGATATAACATGTAGATGGGCTCGTGACTGAAGGGTGTACTTGACCATGGACACTATTACACAGGTTATGCATCATTGTGAAATGTGCTGCAATCAAGTAAGCCAAGAGGCTAAAACCTCTCTGGTATGGGGGACAATGGGTAAAATATAAATATGAGGAGGCTTGACAGATATTACACTCCTGCAAGCCCGCCATGGCAAGCGCTATGTGCTTACAATGGTGAAAGCAGTCACTGGATAGCTGGAAATATATACTGTACCCCCTACCACTATCCTGGGCCTTGAAAAGCAAGTCTCATGGCAACATGACACCCCAGAAAGAATTGAATCAGACAATGGGGCTCTTTTGCTAAAGAACCTCATAGACACCTGGGCCAAAAGTATGACATTGAGTGGGTATATCACATTGCCTATCATGCACCAGCCTCCAGTAAGATCAAAAGATACAATGAGCTGTTAGAGACTACACTGAGAGAAATGAGTGGTGGGACATTCAAACATTGGGACACACACATTGAGCAAAAGCCATCTGGTTAGTCAACACTAGAGGATCTACCAATCCATCTGGCCCTGCCCTGTCAAAACCTTTACATACTGTATGACAGATGGAGCCAAAAGTCATGGACCAAATGAACTCAATGGACATTTTAGAGGGATGGCCCATAGACTAAGAGGATCATATCTGTGTATATACATATCAAAAGACAGGAAAGGTGATGGTGATTAATTGGGATGTTTTTTTGAACGTGCAGGACCTGGGCATGATGTAGATGGTATAGGATAAGAGGTGGATGTTGTCCTGGTTTTGGCTGGGATATAGTTAATCTTCTTCCTAGTAGATGGTATAGTGCTATGTTTTGGATTTAGAATGAGAATAATGTTGATAACACACTGATGTTTTAGTTGTTGCTGAGCAGTGCATACACTAAGTCAAGAACTTTCCAGCTTCTCATACCCTACCAGTGAGGAGGCTGAGGGTGCACAAGAAACTGGGAGGGGACACAGCCAGGACAGCTACCCCAACTGACCAAAGGGATATTCCATACTATATGATGTCATGCTCAGTGTATAAAACTGGGGGGAGTTGGCCAGGGCAGTGATGGCCACAGTGCAGGGACTGGCTGGGCATCAGTCAGCGGGTGGTGAGCAATTGCATTGTGCATCACTCATTTTATATATTCTTTTATTATTATTATTATTATTATTATTATTATTATTATTATTATTATTATTATCCTTTCTTTTTCTGTCCTATTAAATGGTCTTTATCTCAGCCCACGTGTCATACCTTTTTTCCAATTCTCAGCCCCATCCCACTAGGGAAGGAGTGAGTGAATAGCCGTGTGGTGTTGAGCTGCCTGCTGGGTTAAGCCACACCATCACCTCTATTCAGAACTGGTAAGGCTTTGTCTGGAGTGCTGTGTTCAGTTCTGGGGTCAACAGTGCAAGAAAAATATGAACTTAGAGTGAGTCCAGGGAAGGGCGACAAAAGTGATTAAGGGATTGAAATATCTCCATTCTTGGGGATATTAATAACCTGTCTGGACACAGTTGTGAGCATTCTGCTCTAGTGGATACAGCTTTGAGCAAAGGGATTGGACTAGATGATCTTGAGAGGTCCCTTCCAACCTCAGCTACTCTGTGATTCTGTCTACTAATCTAGAAGAAGCCTCTACTAATATAAGAAGCCTTTTTCTTCTTATATTTAGAAATATCAATGCAGAATTCCAAGTTCATTTTCCAATGTGTCCATGTTAAGTTGAGTCAATTTTTGAATAAATTATGAAACTGTTTTGGAGGTAAGAATTACAGTTGCTTCTATCTGATGAATTAGTTTCAGTAAGAAGGATTTGATAGCCAAAATGCTACCCTGAATTCCCCTCTGCAACACTGTATTTTTAAAAAAGTTGCTTAACATCTATGTGCTAACTCTGTTCATGTCAATGACACCTCAAGTAGCATACTTTGAAAAGGGCTTTTAAATGTTCCAATGATGTTTACAGGCCAAGAGAGAGCAGAATTTTTCTCTTAAAATTGAATTGCCTCTGCAAAACTGAAAATAGTAAGAAAAAAGTTAAGATATTACGAAAATCATTGATACTGGTACGTGAAGCTGGTTATACACTGGAAATTAGAGGAAAAATAGTATTTGTTTATAGAGTGACTTTTCATGAATAAATCTGCATATAAAACTATAAATTAAGCTTAAGGAAAACAACCTACTCAGTGTTTCAAGTGTAATGGAAAAAAATGAGTACCATTTTTTAGAGCAAAAATAATATCTTCCCTAACCAAGAGACACACATTGAGGCCTGCCTGTGCAGTTATAAGAAAGATCTTAATAATCTGGAAGATCTTCAAAAATAGTCTGGAAAAGCTGCTGAATCATTATAGGACAGTTGTTGAGAACAATGTTAGTAATGGCTTGTTCCTGCTCTGTAAGCATAGCAGCTCCTTGTAAGCTATTATGTTTTAAAAAAGGTCACTTCGGAGATTTACCTTGCTGTTAACGTTCCTTTTGATGCCAATCAGCCTAGGAGGAATTGTCACTGGTGAAGACTTGCATAATACTGTCCCCAGTATAGTCCCGAAAAATAATCAGCTAGTAAAAATTATAGTCCCTATCCATGGCCACAGGAAGACATCAGGCAACCAAAAACCTAGTATATAGCCAGGCTGGTTTGATAATTTCTGTAGTTTGAACACACATTAATTGTACATAGTTCCACATTAGGTTGCTTCTGAGTTTAGCTGAATTATGCAGCTGACAAGCTTACTTACTCTGTGGATCTGCAGTGGTTTTTACACTTACTGATACTGTGAGCCACAGGAGTATTGCCCTAAATTTCCGTGTGTACTGAACATAATGTGTCTGAGAGAAGAGATTTAAGCAGTTCTGACATTTCTTGTGGCATATTTTTTTTGCCTCCCTAAGCTGGAAACCCTAAGCTCTTAAATCATTATCTAGAGCTAGAGCTTCTACATAGACTCATGGAGCTGCGTCTTTCCTTCCACTTCACAAATTTTGCTTCTGCAGTGGTATTAACATACACACTCATTCGCTATTTTAGCCAGAGTAAATGTTGCAGCACTAACTATCTTCTCCCTGTCTGCTTTCAGCTAAAGCTTAAACTGTTCATGCAAAAGAAACAGAGAGCTCTTTAGCATGCATTTTATTTAGTGTTTAAGTCGTTTTCACTTAAACATGTGACTTGGGATTTAATTTGAAAAACTTGAAACATACTTATTTTTTTTTCCTGTAACAGGAGCCAGAGCAATTGCCAAGAAGTATAAGTAGAAAAAGCAAAGTGATATTTTCAGTGGATAACTGAAGTAGCAACATATTAATAAATGGTGATAATAGTATTTGTGAGATTACTGAAGGGAAATAGAAAAGGCTTTGTGTGTTCATAGAGCTCATTGAGTATAGGCTTGTAAAATTTTTTGTACCATTTTAAGAACTTCTAGAAGCTTGCCTTCAGGGTGCTGGGAATTGTGTACACATGCAGCAAAAATATATCAATGCTTTGAAAAGCTTTTAGCTTGTTCAAATAAACCTTGAATAAACCCTGTCAATAAGTATAAAATAACAGTTTCAGAATAGAGGGAATTTTGTTGGGCAGTTATAAAGACCAAAAGCATATTTAGTATACCAGATGCATGTTTAACTATCAGATCAAAAAGCCTGAGTTCTTTCTGTCTATTGTAAGCATATGCTTGGAGTTGAATACTTATATACTCTGATAAGGCCTCTAAAGGACTTTCATTTTTTTTAACTGCTAGAGAAGGATAGACCTTATTAGCCAGAAAGTTAAAATGAACACTGAACTCCTAATCTAGTTATGGAAGGAACAAAATAAAAAATGTGGACTCGTTCTTAGGAGAGCCGATAGTGAACCCTCTCTTTAGATTGCCTAACATTTCATATTATGTAAGATTTTTGTAACATCTTCCCCTCGCCCCCACCCCCCAAGCTGTAATATTAATACCTTGTTGTTTTCACCAACTGTTGAAGTTAGTCAGGGTCAAAGACATGTAGCTAGAGACAGGTCTTTTGTAAATCTTTTGAAATTCTCATTGAATTTTAAAATGTGACAAATTACTATTTCCCTCCTTTCATTTGCATTTCGGAAAAAGATTTTCATAGGCTGCCAAAAATGACTGAATACAAAGACTACAAGTCCATGCTACTGCTGTGGTGGGACAGTGTGTATTGGGAACATTCAGGACCTGCAGGAGCACCTACAGTAGAAAGAAACTATGCTGAAAGCAACATGTGGTTGATTCATAATTGATCACCTGACCCCAAAATATGTCAATTTTTCCTGAGGCTTCTTAAAGGGTAAAAGAGGAGGCAAGAAAAAGTTCTATATCCTTCCTTCTGTTCTACCAGCCCAAGCACATGACACACTATCACATCTTCCACTCTAGTATGAAAACCTTTGTTCAAAAGCAAACGTTATTTTGATTCTAAAGTCACATTCTCAGACATTGTACTACCTTCACAGTTCTTCATGTGAATTTTATTATTTTCCTTTAAATCTTTGTATAATAATATAGTTGTTAATTATATGATCACATTATGTATAAGAGTTGCACATCATTTAATGTATGAGATTTTTTTATGGAAAGGAAATTATTATAGTGTGATGAAGAACTTTTTTTCTGTAAGGTTTTATTTTTAATACAACATCGAATGTAAAGAAGGAGCAATAATGTACATGGAATATTAGTCTGTGTTTAAAATACCAATTGTAAAGGAAGAGGCAGCATGAGGAAAATAATATGGATAATGTTTTTCTATAAAAAGTAGTCACTGTTCAGTTGGAAAGTTTACTCCTTTCCAAAAGGAAAATAGTCTAGAGATGTGATGACCTGAGCTGATAGGGATATCATTCTGCATAGCTTACGTGCTGTTTTTTCGGTGTTAGAACTGTGCAGAATATTTTCATGAAGTAGTATAAAAATGTAGGAAGAGGTAGACGGTTTAAGGGAAACCCGTTGGGTTTATAGAAAAATTTGGAGGCAAGGAAAGGAAATATTGAGAATTACGGTAAAAGAAAGAACAGTCGGTGAGCATTTGAAGAAAAAGGGATGTGATAATAGAGAAAATTATTATTATGAACATTTGCAAGTAATCAGACATTAGAAAAAATAAATATCAGGATCTTCAAATGTTAATGATTATAAATAATTAGAGCAGGGGATTAGAAATTATAGAAATTTACAGAAAAATTAAACACAGCCATATATATGGTAACGCTTTTATGCTATTTGTTTTGAAAGGTGTTCACTGAAATACTTGCAGGAGCATAGTCAAATATTTTTTTTCTAATAACCTGCAGCTCCAAAGCATAGAAGGCTGAGACCATGACTGCTAAGGCTGGAGAACGCTCAGGAGGTAGGTGTGGTGTGATGGTGTCTGGTACTTCAATCTCTGAGTTCAGCTGTTGGTATTAGTGTTTATAAAATGGATAATGCAAGCAAAATAGTGGATAAACAGTCAGAATTCCCACATTTACTTACTTGATCATATTAGACCTCCTATTAATGAAGGATACCTGCAAAATATCTGATGCAATCTAAGCAGATAAAACATACATAAGAAGAGGCTTAGTGTAATATGCTGTTTACACTAATTAAGGCACGTTTACATGTACCTCTGATTTTGACACAGGTGCTATGGAGATTGAATATCAATGCGTAAATTCTTTTCTTTCTTTCTGTTATACAGCTCAGAATGTGAACGTTAAGCGTGTATGACAATGACCTGAAATTACATCACAATATTTTTTCCTTCAGCCTTCGGTCTGTGAACTTTGGTGGAAATATAGCCCTAAAGATGGATAGTGTTCAAGAGGACTAATGTGCATTTTTCCCCCTTATTTTTTTACTAATGCATAATGAATATTGTAAGTAACAGCAAGTTATAAAAAAATGTGTGCTGTGATGATGCTGATTAGATCATAACTTGGAATGCACTTTGAAGAGAAACAAAATCACAAACTGCATAAATACCTATGATGCACACTTTTCTCCTTTTCTGGGGACTGTATGGGTTTTTTTTGCATTTATTCTGGAATATATAGAAGGTATGACATGATAGAGGTCAAATTTGGAAGTAGGAAAATGGAATGAAAGCACTTCGTGGTAAAGTTAGTGATTAAGCAAGAAATATGTCTGGATAGTCAATCAGACATGCAATTGACACTTACATACACTGATAAGCAGCTATGCTTATTTTAGCGAAGTCTGCCATGCTGTCTCTGCAGCTTGGTCAGGCCTAACTGAACCAACACTAAGCTATACAGGCAAGAAACTGGATAAGAGAGGGTCTGCAAAAGGAAATAATGCAGTGTGCACTAGTGGCCTAAGTAGTTGCACAGCTTCTTAAGCGGTATTTTAGTCATACATTTTATACTGGAATTTGTTTTATTCTCAGCAATAGCAAAGGCCTATTGTTTCAGTGTTTTTCTTTATTGTTTACTAATACACTGGTATTAATACAGAGCTCTTAATGATTAACTGTCTGCCTCTAAGGATCAACATGCCATTTGTTACAAATGACTTTCACATTCTGGAATAGTCCTAGGACGTGGATATTAGTGTACCATGGAGCACTGAGAAGTGAGGAAGATATATGTGTCATTCTTGAGGTCTGTTTGCAAAGTCTCTGTGAAGAAGATCTATAAATTTAAGTCAGAACACAAGGTACACGCATTACCAGAGCTGCACAGAGCTGTGGTTTGAAGTTCAAGTGGAATAAAAACATGCACTATAGTAGCTCAGTAGCTCAACATGTATTTATGTGTTATAAAGGTACCTGTACATGATTCTAGATAGTACTGTCACATAATTATGTTTTCTAAGTCTGTTCATGTCAGAAAAGTAATATATTAGTACTGTTTATGGTAAACAAACAAACACAAACAAACAGACAAAAACCCTTGCAAATTTTTAATATATTATATCTGCTTTCTAAATGAGATCAAAGGTACAGATCTATGCGTATATATTTCTATGCAAAAATGCTTGGCATGAACACTGGCCTTAGAGGGCATGATAATTGAATATGTGAGATTGTTTTAAAATAAGCAACTGTTAGGTAGCCTCCCTGATGCTAGTTTTATAAACTGCTGCTGATACTGCAATGACTTGTGTATTTCAAATTAAACCTAGTTTAGAATAATTTCTTTTTATACTATTCAAACCCATCAAGTCAGTGCAATTGTCACTGCAGGGTACTAGTGATATGGTAAGAATGCCTAGACTCACTTTCTCTGGAAGAAATAAATGCTAAATAGAAAAACTCCCAGCAATTCTAATACAATTCTCAGATTTTGAAGAAATAACATTTTTAATACGTTCCACTCAATATTCTACCCTGTGGTCACCCTCACTGGATTAAAATTTAATCCAATTTATTAATTAGCATATATCATAACAATATCATGCACAATACATATGTCATCAACAAATATATACACTGTGTAAACAGTGTTATGTTCTGTGTTTCTTTGTGTGTTCCACTTGAGGATATCAATGAGACCTAAAAAGGTTAAATGGAAGTAGACTGGTTAAATTCTGCAGGATTTTTAATTTATACCTGAAAATCACCTATTCTGTCAGCAAGATTTTGTGTTATTCCCTTCTATGTTCTCTCATATAACAGACAATATGATCCTGGGCACTGTCATATGCAGGTATTATATTTTCTGATGTATCAATGGGTGAAATCCTGGCTTCATTAATATCAACAAGAGTATGTTGAGTAAAGCAAGGTTTTCACTGAAGTTCTTCTTCTGCATGTCCTTTCAACTGTTTTGTTTGGAATAATAATAGGGCTTTTCTGTTGCTTATCCCAGTTAAAGTGTCAAAGATGCTTGTAAGTTTATTTCTGATGTGAAATGGTGATAAACCTTTCCAGGCAAATACCTCTAAGTAAAAATCACTTACTCTTCTTTGCTAGGAATCTTGTCATCAAAGACAATATATAAGATGAGGCATCTTATGCTTGCGTGAGAGCTAATATCCTGATTAAATACAGTTCTGCTGTGTATATAGGACAGTCCCAGCAGTGTTTTTCAGCTGTGCAGACAGACTCTTCTCCAACCCTAAGCCTGAGAACAAGAACACTTCATGCATCAGATCGATATGAAAATAAAGATTTTTCATCTTCTGATTTTAGTTTTTCTTGGATACCTGTTAATGTCCCATTTTTGAGTTTGAGCATTATGATATTAACCTCTGGTCTTTTAATCCCCCAGAATTTTGTATCCATAACATGATAAATAGCTGCCCTCTGAGCAAATGTCACTTTCATCTAGGTTGTTTGGACTCCAACAGCTTTGTTTTCAGCCTCTAGAGGATGTAAAGCATCTGTAGTAGCTGTAAAACAGGAACCAGTTTGTTTTGTCCATATCTGAATTGAGTCTCTTCCATCTCAGACACTATAAATGTGAACATTTAATGAAGTGTAGAAAGAACAGCGGTACTATAAACATCATTACCTACCTATACCTGATGCATCTTCTCTGTTCTTTTTACAAAACTGTTCAGGTTTTCTCTGAAGTAAACTAGAAATTTTCAGTGAGTGAGCTGAAGAAAAATCAGAAAGTAGTGATGTTGATTCCAACAGCCTGGATTTTAGACAAAGGCTCTGGTAAGTACTCACAATACTGTGACAGTGCCAAAATATTTCTGACCTTTTCGAGTTAATTGCCTTGAAAGTCACTGGTATTCTGCTTTTGTTACTAAATCTTTCCCAGTGTTCATAATGTAAATGTTTTCTGAGTCACATAGTTTAGAAAATCAGAGATTTCATAATGTGATAACATAGAAAGTACCTTGATGTGACACAAAGGAATGATTAAGTAATATCTGGTTACCTTTCTTTTCCTCTGACTGATCTGTTTCTGATTTTTCCTATTACCTCTCTTCTTAAAAATGTAATTAGTGGACTGTTCTACCTGGGGAAAGTTTTGTTAAGGAATAAGGCAATAACTAAGGCTATAGTAAACAGATATATCTTAAAATGTGGGAGAGTATGGAAAACTAGATTTAATGCAGCCCAGGATACTGTTGATCTTTGTTTCAAGGGCACATGGTTAACTATCTGTCTACCAGGAACCCCCGATCCTTTTCTGCAAAGCTGCTTTCCTACTGGGTGGCCCCCAGCATGTACTGGTGCCTGGGGTTGTTCCTCCCCAGGTGCTGGACTTCGCAGTTCCTTCTGTTGAACTCCATGAAGTTCCCGTCAGCCCATTTCTCAAGGTCCCCCTGAATATCACAATTCTCTGGCTTTTCAGCCACTCCTCCCAGGTTTGTGTCATCAGTGAACTTGCTGAACTTTATGTCTACCCCATTACCCAGCTCATTAATGAAGATGCTGAACAGTTTTGGACTCAGTATTGACCCTTGGGGTGCACCACTAGTTACTGGGCTCCAACTAGACTTGGTAGCACTCATGACAACCCTCTGCATCTGCCCATTCAGACAGTTTTCAGTCCCTGCCCCATTCAGCAGTGGGTCCACATATTCCTAATCTTCCTTTTACTACTTATGCACTTGTAAAAGACTTTACCAGGTTCAATGTCAGGTGGGCTCTTGCTTTTCTAATGGTGCCTCTGCATGCTTGAGACAGTGTCTCTATATTTCTCCCAGGTTACCCATCCCTGTTTCCACCTTCTGTATACTTACTTTTTGTCTGAGTGTTGCCAGGAGTACCCTGTTCATCTGTGCAGGCCTCGTGAAATATTTTGCCTTGCTTTCCTGCTCACTGGGATGGACTGCTCTCTTGGAGGAGGTGATCCTTGAATATCAACCATCTTTCTTGGAACTCTCTTCCCTCCAGGGCCTTATCCAATAGGACGCTGTCAAGCTGATACCTGAAGAGGCCAAAGTCTGTTCTCCTCAGGTCCTGGGCTGTGATCTTTCTTTTTGCCATTCTTCCTCCTCTCACGATGCTCAGCCCCACCATCTCATGGTCACTGCAATCAAGGCAGCATTCAACCTTCCCACTACCTTGTTTGTAAGCAAGGTCAAGCAGAGCACCTCATTTACAAATGATGTCTGTACCAACCCCATTAAGAAGGGAAGATATGCAGTTTGTTGTTTAAAGGAAACAGTTAAAGTTGAAAGATCCCTCCCTCAAAATCCACCATTAACTCTTCAGAACCCTTTACTCCAATTCTGTTGTAATTTTCACAGGGCTGTGTAATGAATACATATTCAATAGGACATCAGTTGATGGGACAGAGATCAAGTACATCTTTTGGTTACTACTACCAGAGTTATGCTGGAAGGAGCTATTTTTTGGGGCTTTTAGTGCTCTTTGTGTGAGAGTAGAAGAACATTAATATTTATTAGTCACATGAACACCTAAAGTTACATTTTATGTCAAATCAACAATTATGAGATATGTAGGTGAGAATTTTTCAAGTCATCTAAAAGCAGGGAAATGAGTAAATTTTTTTCAGAGCTCCTTTTCTTTGGAGTTTTCAGAGTACATTTTTCAGCTTGTACATAAAAGTTAACACTTAGCCATAGATTTTTCAAGAAAGTTTAGACAAGATAAATATACCCTATACCAAGGAGAAAAGCTAAAAAGATGGAGCTGAGACAGACAAGCTGGACATGAGATGTGGATGGAGAAGAATCTGTCCCCAACAGTGCAATTTGAACAATGGAAAGCAAGAGTGTGTTGACAAATTTTGTGGCCTTCTATGACAGGGTTGCAGTGTTGGTGGATAAGGGAAGAGCAAATGATATCATATACCTGTACTTGTGAAAAGCACTTGGCACTGTCTTGCATGACATTCTTGCTTCTAAATTACAGAGACATGAATTGGATGGGTGGGTTAAGGAATTGGCTGGATGGTCGCACTGAAGAATTGCGGTCAAAGGCTTGATGACCAAGTGGAGACTGGGGACATGTGGTATTCCTCAGGGGCTGATACTGGGGCCAGTGCTGTTTAACATCTTTGTTGGTGACAAGGACAGTGGGACTGAGTGCACCCTCAGCAAGTTTGCTGGCAACTCCAAGATGAGTGGTATGGTTGACCTGCTGGAGGGAACAATGCTATCCAGAGGCACCTTGGCGGGCTTGAGAGTTAGGCCCATGTAAACCTCATGAAGTTCAAGAAACTCAAGCACAGTCCTGCACATGGATCAGGGCAATCCCATGCACAAATAAATTCTGGGCAGTGAATGGATTGGAAGGAGCTCTGAGGAGAAGGACTTGAGGGTGTTGGTCAATGAAAATCTCAGCATGAGCCAGTGATGTGCTCTTTCAGCCAGAGAGCCAGCTTTACCCTGGGCTGCATCAAAAGAACCGTGACCAGCAGTTTGAGGGAGGTGATTCTACCCCTCCGTTCAGCTCTGGTGAGACCCCACCTGGAATATTGTGTTCAGCTCTGTGACCTCCAGTGTAAGAGGGACATGGACCTGTTGGAGTGAGTCCAGAGGAGGGTGATGAAGATGACTAGAGGGCTGAAGCCCCTCTCCTATGAAGACAGGCCAAGAGAGTTGGGTCTGTTCACCTGGAGTAGAGAAGGCTCTGAGGAGACCTTATACACCTGTCTAGTACTTAAAAGGGGCTTACAAGAAAGCTGGAGAGGAACTTTTCACAAGAGCATGTAGTGATAGGGTGAGGGGTAATGGCTTCAATCTGAAAGAGGGTAGGTTTAGATTAGATATAAGGAAGAAATTCTTTACCATGAGGGTGATGAAGCACCAGAACAGGCTGCCCAGAGAAGCTGTGGATGTCCCATCCTTGGAAGTGTTCAAGGCCAGGTTGGATGGGGCTTTGAGCAACCTGGTCTAGTGGAAGGTGTCTCTGTCTATGGCAGGGGGCTTGAAACTAGATGATCCCTAAGGTCCCTTCCAACCCAAATCGTTCTGTGATTCTATGACAAACTTCAAAGAGGTCAATTTACATGTCAAATTGTGTGTGTTTCATGAAGCTATGAGATAAGCACTGTCTGAATAACTGATGGTTTTGCTTGGTTTTTGTGGTTTTTTAAATTCCATTGATTTCCAAAACCAATTCCTTCTGAGGGATTGATTGAATGTTACTTAGTTTGAATGTCTCATTGATAAACAAATCCTTCCAGGTATAGCTAAGCACTGCTTGCTCAGAAATATAAAGCAGTAGTATCAACTTTTCAAGACTGGATAGGATACAATGCTGCTAACAGTAATGGGAAATTAGAAACTGGAAATATAAATATTTTGAAACTTCTTTTTACTGTATAGAGGAGTGGAAGACAGCCAGACAAGTGTTCATCTGATTCAGTCTTTGGATCATATATTATAGACTAAAAAAAACCCAAAGCAAAAAACCAAACAAACCAACAAACCCAAACCAAACAAAACCCAACCAACAAAAACCCCCAAACCAACCAAACAAATCAAACAAAAAACCAAACCAACAACAACAAAACTCAAGCAAACAAAAAACCAAAAAACACATAGATTCTGAAGGGAAAAAAAAAGGATAAATCTAGAAATTAATCTAGAAATTAGTTCTTCAAAGATTTAAAGAGAAAGAATAAGGAGAAGAAAGACAGAAGTAGTATCCATTGCCGTAGTTTCTAGGATACCTCTGCCCAAGATTCTGAATAGCCATCAGGATGAGTAGGGTATGCAGTGTTTTATTTAGCAATTGTGAAATTAAAAGGACACAGTTCTACACAATAAACTTTCTGACAGTCTTGGTCTAGCTTGATATGCTTCTGTTGAGTAAGCAAAAAATTTGTTCACAGTTTCTTTTATGCAGAATGACAAAACATGTTTGAGAGAGAGGCAGCAAAGACTCAGATGTAGCTATATTGTTCCTTAAAATCTACAAAGCAAGCAGAAGAGAATTTGATTTATTGATTTTAATCTACAGTAAACTGACAGGACATTTTTGTCCTGCAGTGCACCTGTTAAAGAAAATATAATTGCAGTGAAGGAGATGAAATAGATCATGGAAATGTTTCCTTCTGGTGCTTCTTCTTGGCAGATGTGCTAAATGGTTATTCCTTTCTTCAGATGGTTCTCACACTGTAAAATATGACCTGCTTTTTCTGTACTACATAAGCCAGGCAAACTGCCCATGCACTAACAGAAACAAAATAAATGACCTTTCTGAAACACTGGAATTTATCAGAGCTATTTAACTGGCACTTCAGTTGTGTGTGCTGTAGACATTTGAATTGGCACCGTTTCTGTGACTTCAGACTTCTCCTTTCTCCACATCAAATATAATTTATGTTGGAAATGAACAGACAGTGAGAATGAATACTGAGGCTTTATTAATCTTTAAAATGTTGAGATCCAGGATTTTTTTTAACTGGAGCAACTTTGGATTCTTTAATTGAAGGCATTGCAAGCTAATTAAAATCACACCAATAATTCTGCAGAGGGCAATGGTTCTATAATAATAAAGAAAATCGTGGGAGTGGAACACTTCTAAACAATACCATTAGAATTCTTCTAACAGGACCCAGTTAATGATCTGGAAAGAGGACAAAATCAGATGTTATGTTAGACTTAGGAAAGTCCAAAGCTGAGTTAAAAATAGCATATGCAGCTGCACTGAGATACTGGGGACATAGTCCTCTTCCCATCTCCTCCCTCTCAGCAATATTTTACTGTTTTGAAAAACTGATATAACTGTTTAATAAAGAAGCAGCTGTGGAAATAAAAAAATAACATTACCCTGAATATATTTTTTTGAGTTTCAGTTGAGAGAGTTAGCTTCTTTTTCTATCTAATTCAACTCTCTTCGTTATTCATTAATACTGAATTTGTAGAAGAATGAACATAGGCACAATAACTTAGAGGAGTTGGTTCATTTAAATTTCTAAATGGGATTGTATGTGTTGTTTACTGCCCTCTGAAGTTCAAACAAATCTATTAACGTGAGTCTGAGTGATGACAAAATATTACTCTTGCATTGTTGAAGCCAGATATTCTTTAAAAAATATTCAAGGAAAAAATAATTAGCCCACATCTAGGGACTCTAACATATGTCATTCAGTGAAAAATTACTTACGCATTCAATACATCTTGAAAGGCTTTATTAAAGCATAATACAAATTTTCTCAGAGCACTCAAACATGCCAGAGGGCAGATTAATGAGAACTGGATAGCGAAGCCACCTGCCTGATTTCTGTACTGACAATTTGCTGGAGTTTTAAGAAATTGCTGAATATGTCTGTAATTTTTCATTGCCAGAAGTACAGTCTTAGATGTTCTTTGGCTTCCTCTTCAATATAAATGGCAACAATAGAAAATCAGTCTCAGCTGCAGGGACGCTTGTACCACTTCTGGCTGTAATGCCAATAGAGCTGTCACTTTCATCACCTGACATGGTAATTATGTATATCTCAAAGAGGAGGCACTTGGTTTGCTGTAGAGTTTTGTGTCTCCATATTGACAGCTGCTTAGCCGGAGTCAGAAAGATTATTATAGTAAATTGCAATTAATTACAAAATTGACATGTACCATATTGTGATCAAAACTGATATACCTCTCATTGGTTTTCTGAGATCTTAAATAATTAATAAAGCTACACTGGTTTGAAGAGATACACTAGTAAAACATTGCCTCTGCTGTAGTTGGTTGTATCATAATATACTCCACTTCAAAGAAAGAAAAAAAGTCTAAAAGTCTTGCAGGTTTCAGTGATGCTTATTTCTCAGCTTTTCAGATGTATCTCTGGTAAAATGCTATGAAAATATTAAATTCCCTCTCAGAGAAGCACAGTGATATTTTCTTGTGTTTACTCAGCTCTTCTTTGTTCTGTTTTTGATTAAAGAGTCCTTTTACATCTCTCCTGGTTATTGATTAACGCTAACTGTTGCAATCCTCAGTAAAGAAACACACCTTTGGTGCAGCTTGTCAGACTATCAAAATCAGCCGTCTTCAGTCATGCTGCAAGGTGCAGCCTCTCTCAGTATCATCATCTGGCTGTCATGGTAAAAGGTTTGTCTAAGGCAGAAGCTTTATCTCTGGTAGCTCGTCTTGGAAATGTTTTGATGAACTAGCAGCTAATGTCTGTCTACTGCTTCTGAGTGTTTATAGGGTTGTTACTGTAACAGAAATGGCAGTAGCTATCCAGGTCTTGGTCTAATTTATGTAGTGATTATTAGATGATAGAGGTGAACAGACTTTTAAACAGAAATATTTGGGGAGAGGTAGCAGAGTATCTTATGGCAGTTTAAAGTACTGAGAATAACAAATAAAATAAATTTGCCTCTAAATGCACTGCTTAGAGGTCTGGTCCTCATTTCTTCTGACTGACAGATGTGATGACTTGTTGAATATTCTATATAGAATGATCTGAGGGGCATTATAACCTGTGTCCTACTAAATAAGTCATCATATTGAAAAAAGCCCCCTATAATTGGAACAAAGTACTGTTGTAGACAGCTGTCTCAGTAGAGATTCTAGGAGGAAACAAAAAGACTAAGATTCCTTCTCAATTCAAGCTGCTCTTTTCATCTACACTACTGGCATATTTCCATATCGTTATTTTAAAACATGAAGTCAACCTTGTCAGCAATTTCTTCATACTCCAGACTTGCACATAGTTTGCTGGAACCTTTACTTCACCAACATTCTTGAATGCCCTTGGTTTTCTAATAGTATTCCATTTCTGTGTAATCCTCTCTGTGGAATTTTCCTGCATGATTCTTGTCATCCACCTTTTTATTTTATTACTGCTACCTTATTTTCAAAAAATGAAGCAAGATCTGAATGTCCATAGATGTTTTAAAAGGTTTGATTGAGGTGAAAATACCAAGATCATTTGGTATAGAAATCTTAGTGACCGGAAATCAGATATATAATACAAGTTTCCATTGCTTTATAATTCAGTTCAACAGTGTGAAATCAGGGTATGGCTCCCTACAAAAAGGCGAGATTCTTTCTGGAAACCCATGTAACCTTAGATACAGATGAATGGAATAGAATAGAATAGAATAGAATAGAATAGAATAGAATAGAATAGAATAGAATAGAATAGAAATTTGAAAACATTTAAACTCAAGTAAGTCATCATTGCCCACAGGGTGGAGTAGAGTGTGCCAAAAGTTTAGTCTTCTAAATTAAGAACTATTTAGGTGTACCCCCAGCTACAACTTCCAAAAAAGATCTGGCTTCCTTATTCCAACTCTCTAGAAGCATCTTTCATTCCTTAGGTGCAGGAAATTCATAACAGGTTTCTTCCCAGGACTATAAGAGTCTGACTCCTGAATCTGGAGGATTTTTTGCTTTCTTTTCAGGATTGTCTGTGATTGGTGCCACTACGACTCACTTTGCTACCTCTATTGAATTCCTTCCTTTTTGGAGGAGAAGGTTCTAGGACTGTCAGGTCTGGCAGAAGCAGAGTCACAGTGCAGCCCGGGAAGCTGCAGCCCACAGGGACAGAGATCGCTCAGAGGAGCTGTCAGCAGGACCAGAGATAACTGAATGAACTTCCTTGGGATCAGAGAAGAATAGCAAAGGTCAATGCAGTTCAGAAGGCCACTGAACTATCCAAAGCTGTGTCTACAAGCAAGGATCTGTCTCCCAGGATGCAATGAGCAGAGAGGATAATTGTTTATAAAACTCTTTAATTTTCATTCTGTCTGATGTAGTCACTTTTTACACTTTAAAAGCTGGTTTACATTTTTTTTTTTTTTTTTAATATATATAACTTGTCCCTTCTTCTGTTTAAAAGTCTTTTGTCTTCTCACATTATATTTCTATAGAAAAAGGTCTAAGGAAGCCCAGATCAAAGCTCTAACTAGTACTAGCTTCCTACAAATCAAACATTTCTGGTCATTCTGTTATTTTTATAGTTCCTGTCTGTAAAGGACACCCTCAGCTGATCTTTGGTGTGGCTTTCTGTTGGTCTTGCCATGATGGTGGAACTAATAACTTCCTGAAAGTGAAACCTTTGCTCTGCAAATTCTGCTATCTTAGTGCTTCCTTCTACACCAACACTGTGTCTGTTTTCAATGGCTCTTTAAGAAAGTGCATATGTTTTCCTTTTCTGGCCTCTGGATTTTTCTTAGCTACTCTTCTGCTTATGTGCATAAATCTGTAAAACATTTAATGACTCAGCTTGTTTGAAATATGCAGTTCTTTCCTTTATGGTGCAAGCAGCAAGAGACCTAAGCAATATAGTTGACTTTGACTGACTGTGGGCAGCAGGGTTCTTCCTGTGCTTCACCAAATCTGCTACGATGCATGGATTGTGAGAGGAAATGAAGTCTAGTGTCCTGAGGGTAGATTTCTCAGCCATACGTGGGACTAGAGAAGTATTTATATTGTCACTTGTGACTAGGATGGATTTTTTTTCCAGCTGATTCCAATTCTTGCTGCTCACCTCTGCGTTTTCTCACACCTGCTTGTAATATTCACAGATTTTTACAATCACACACAAGTGAGACAATCTGCATGAAAAAATCATAGCAGGTTTTTACATCAGGGCATTATTTAGGGCTTTAGGGAATGTGGTATACTCACTTGTTACACAGCAGTGCGTCTTATCAGCAGGTGCCCTTGCCATGTTCAGCAAATGATACTTCTGTTCCTTCTCTGACAGGTGGTCTCGAAACTACAAGTGTTCAGTGCATCTGGCCCCAGTGCATGGGGACAGCATCAGCATGAAGACTGCCATTTCTAATTACTAACAAATCAGAAACTGGAGCGGGAGGATCCTTCCAGTCCTGACTTCTTTTGAGCCATGTGCCACTCCTAAGCTGTAGCAATGTGTAATTAGCCAGTTCATGTTTGTTATTCACTGCAAACCTCCCTTCATAGGACCTTTCAAAAAAGGCTCTGCCTCATCTTTAAGTATTCTTGCTGGGCTTTTCTCATCTAAAGGAAATACAGCAGGAAGATCAAGAATTAGGGCTATAAAACACCCAGGTAAGGACATAAAAGACAACGAGTAAGTCACCAGTGTTGCCTGTTGATTCAGACAGGTAGGACACTATGAAGAAACAGTGTTTCACAGTCATTGTCAATCTTAAGGTTGAAAAGCATTAAGCCAAAGGTAGAAAATGCACATCCAAACATTAGACCACAATCTCCAATATAAGAAGGACCTGGAAGACATTATGAGGACTTGATGGCTACTGTCGTCGTCCATCATGGCCAGACTACTTAGTGCTTGTGAATATATGGATATGAAATAATTATCATAAAAGAATGAATGAGTTAAATCCATGAGAGAAGGACTGTGAGTGAAATTATTTTTGATTGAAATAAAATTCCGTTTCCTTCCTTTATGATCTGTCACTGAGTTTAGTCACAATACTTGTGCAACACCAGCACCCTGACTTAAATTCAGAAACACATAACCATTTTTACATTGTATGAGTAACAGTGATATTATGACATTTAGAGGAGGCAGGAGAGGAACCTCATAACATTTGAAAATTGAGTAAGTGTAATTCAAAACTTAAGAAGGAAGAAGCAGGAGGAGTGAATTATTGTTCCTTTCCTTAGCATGTCAGAGGGTAAGTAAGGAGGTCCTGTCACTATTAACCCAGTATTAAAAACACATGTTCTGTTGAGAGGTGGCTGCTTTTATTAACACCAATTACAGTCGACGAAGTTCATTTCCGTGGATAAACAATCCTACATTTCCAAAAGTGTTTTACTTATGGTTATATGCATTGTTTGTGTAGCATTTAATTTTCATTGTTTGCTGTGTTTCTCAGTGAGAACATAGTATTAGACTATAGTGTCAAATCCACAATTCTCAGTTTGCTTTTAGGTCATATACTTTTGTAAAGGCGATCTGTTCAGCCATAGCCTTAGAATGTTCTTGCTGCTTAGCATTTGTTGAGGCTCTGTGTGCTATTTGTGTGCAGAAAAGAAGACATACCTACATTCACATATTGAAGCAAGAAAGAGAGACAAGGAAACATGAACTGGGAAACACAAGGGTGTTTATCTAGACCACTGTCCTAGGCTCATGAATTTCCCCTAAGCAGAGAGGGAAGGACATTGCTGTGGTGCTCAGCACTGGCTTTATGAAATGCCATGTACTCCTTACAATGTCACAGGCCCCTCTGTGCTAATGGGAATTTTGCCTGCTATGAGTCATTAATACCGAGATGACCATCTGCTTGTTTCTGCTTCTGGGTGAAGGCAAGGACTGCCTTTTTTCACATGAAGTGGATCTGCAGCCAATGTTTGTTTTTTAATATCTTTATTAATGGAAGAGCAAGGGCCTGCATCAAATGAATAATTATCCTAGAGGCTTGGTGCCCATTAGTGACACAGGAAAAGCTGTCAGGACTGTGCAATCCTGATACCAATAGTGGGAGTTTATAGCATTTGAAAAGGTGACAGCTCAAACTCTTCCTCTGTATTAAAGCTCTGCTAATGTGCTGATGTGGTTTTACACAGAAAACAATGGCCCTCCAAATATTAGTCACCAACACTCATATAGTATCTTCTACAACACAGGGCACAGTGCTGCTTTCTGATATAATGCATTTGAGTCTTCTCGTTATAGTAATTCACACTTTCCTTGCAGAGGTTTAAAACATAACCATTTTTATTTTCATATTATTTGTGCTGGAACACTAACTTGAAACATTGCAGAGCAGTTGAGAATGATTTTGTCTAAGTGAAAACGTCAGTGACTGTCAGCTTAGAGAGATGTGCAGTCTTCACTAAAGCATCGTTAGCCTTTGATTCAGTCCAGGACCAAACACTATCGAAACGGGCATGAAATTATGTGACATTAAAAGGATGTAGTAGGCTACATAAGAATTAGTAGCTAAATTCAAGTGTGTTATTGTTAATTGCACCCCCAGTGTTAACCTAATCTTTCCTACTGCAGTTTCTAATTATTTTAAGAACTGTCTAGTAAAAGTTTTAATGTGTCCCCTACTCCTTTTCAGATGGATGTTTATTGGCTGATTACAGAATTTTACAAGTAAAAGCAAAGTTAGTGATTATTCACTATATTCCATAATGTTCTAAAACTGCTTAAATGATCAACAAAGAAATTTTCATGGTTCAGCTGACATTTAGCTTTTGAATGTTGTCATGAAACAACCAAACATTTCCTTTAATGACTTGTCTGGGAATCCCAGATAAATAATACCAGGGATGAAATACATTATTCTGTGTAGCGTTTTCTTATTTGTTTAGACAGATAAGACTGAATACGTTGAACAACATGTGTAAATGTAGAACCAGGAGTCCACCAAATCTGACTATTTTTACTGTCTTTCAGTTGTCACTTTCAGGAATATAGTACCTGATCATTGCTAACTGAAGTCAAGAGAAAGATTTTCAGTGGTATCAGACAGAGCTGCCATTATAACTTTTATGCCAACAGAAATTCTGTCTAAGATAAATGCAGCACAGAATACTGAAGCTCAATATATCCCAGTTTTGTGACTGGATGGAAAGCGGGGCTGTTCCTAACCTATGTTAGAGCAACTGGGGTTACTCCTTTTATAAAAGTTGGGTTCTTGTTTGTCTGCAAAGTCCCAACTATCCCCAGGAAGTGGAGGATCATCAGAGAGACTGTTACAAGTCACCCATACTTGAAACATCACTATATTGCACCGTATTCCCCTCAAATACAGGAACTAATATGCAGATGATGGAAAAATTAAGCCTTTGTTGCATATTCTTACTTGATGTCCCTGAAGAGTCAAATGACAGCTTTTCACACTTTGCTATCTTTTTATGCTACATGTATCACCTTACGTCCACATGGCTGCCAAGAACTTCTGATAGCAGCAGTAGTAGTAGTAATAATAGGGCTTACACTTTTATATTTCTCAGAGTCGCAAAATGGTTGAGGTTGGAAGGCACCTCTGATCCACCCCCCCTACTCAAGCAGGGCTACCTAGAGTCACTTGCTCAGGAACAATTCCAGAAGGCTTTTGAATATCTCCAAGGATGGAGATTCCACCACCTCCCTGGCCAACCTGTGCCAGTGCTCCGTCACCCTCACAGTGGAAAGGTGTTTCCTCATATTCAGAGGGCACCTCCTCTGCTTCATTTTGTGCCCATTGCCTGTGTTCCTGTCACTGAACACCAGTGAAAAGAACCTGGCTGTCTTCTTTACACCTCCCTTCAGGTATTTGTACATATTGATGAGACCCTCCTTGAGCCTCCTCGGTGCTAGACAGTCCCAGTTGTTTCACCGTTTCCTCATAGAAGAGACGTTCCAGTCCTTTCATCAACTTTCTGGCTCTTTGCTGGACTCTCTCCAGCATGTCAATGTTTCTCTTGTACTGATGAGCCCAGAACTGAACACAATATTCCAGGTGTGGCTGCACCAGTGCCAAGTAGGAGGGAAAGATTGCTTCCCTTGACCTGCTGGCAATACTTTGTCTAATGCAGCCCAAGATACCATTAACATTTTTCAGCGCAAGGACACATTGCTGGCTCACAGTCAATTTGGTGTCCAATAGGACCCTGATGTCATTTTGTGCAAAGCTGCTTTCTTGCTGGGTGGCCTACAGTGAGCACTGGTGCCTAGGGTTGCTCCTCTCCAGGTACTGGACTTGGCACTTCCCTCTCTTGAACTCCATGAGGTTCCTGTCAGCCCATTTCTCAAGGTTGAGGTCCCCCTGAATAGCAACACAACCCTCTGGCTTATCAGCCACTCCTCTCAGGTTTGTGTCATCAGTGAACTTGCTGAAGGTAAAGTCTGCCCCATCACCCAACTCATTAAGGAAGGCACTGAACAGTTTTGGACCCAGTATTGACCCCTGGGGTGCACCACTAGTTACTGGCCTCAAATTCAACTTTGTGCCACAAATCACCACCCTCTGGGCCCTGCCATTCAGCCAGTTTTCAATCCATCTCAGTTTTGCTTCACCTCAGTTTGCTTCAGATTTTCTTCATACTGAGTACGGTTTATTACTCAAATCTAAGTGGAGCTGAAGTAATCCCATCTCAAGAGAAACAATTTGTTTAAAGATATTTAATTTTAGATTTGCAGTGGTTAGGTAATGGAAGTGGATGTTCTGATCCGTCACTTTAACATCTTGTGCAAATTCCTGTTAAGTTTTATTTTAGATAGCTGCTGGTAGTATATAAAATACTGTTGCTTTATTTTTTATTTTCTTTCTTCACTGACTACTTTACTACTGAGTAGTGTTAGATTTAGTTATCTTTTCCGTTTGCTGCAGGAATAAGGAAAGTACTTGTAGACCCCCATGCTGATATTTTCATTTCCACCTGTAGAGATGATAAAATAAGTTTTCGCTACTCATTCACCTCTTGGCTTCTCTAGCAGCTCATACTCGGTATGGACAACTGGATATTTTGAGAGGTCCCCAAATCACTGAATTTTGGCCATTTAAAAGTTATCAGAAGACAATTATCTTCAGCAATAAGTTGTGTACAGAACAGTGTTGTCTTGCTTATTCTAGAAGTATTGGACTAACTTTTGTACTTGTTGGTGGATTGTGGTGTTCTTTTATCTGAACATTCAGGTTTCTGCATCAGGATGAGATTAGATAGCATGAGCTATCTTGTAATACAGAAGTGTGACTATGTGCTTTACTGAACAAAATCTGGAATCACCTATGTCCTGTGCTTGTGCTTTTCAAATTAACAGAGACTTCTGATGATGGAACTCTAATAGGGTAATTTTCAGCCTACTCGAACGAAGAAGAAAAATGACACAGGCCATCTCCAAAATAGAAATGTGATTTGGTCTTTGAAAGAGATTAAAGAATTGTTGTGTAGTTTTATTTTGTTCCTAAACCTTTCATTTTCAATGTCCCTTTTATAGATAAATGCCTTGATGTGACAGGAATTGTTAAATACTGAGAGAACACCTATTTTTATTTCCCCTCACCCCCAGTATTTCTGGTCAGAGCAAAGAAGAGCTTGCTTTACATTGCCAGTTGCAAAAATCCAAGATTCATCAGAATATGAAGGTTTCTGGGTGCACCATCGACTCTTTGAATCTTTTGAGATTTGTCCACAATGTATAATGTATCTCAGTCATGAGATTGTGCAGGGTGCATTCTTAAGACTTCTAATGTTGGAGAGTCAATGGAAATACCAAAATTAACATGACAACACTTATTTTTAAACCAGACTTTTTCGACAAAAAAAACCCTTAGAGCTGCTAGTTTTGTTTGTTGGCTGTCATGCCTCTTGTCCCAGGGGTAGCCATTCCTGGCTGTTCTTGTTGTACTGTGACACTGACAGCTTTTTGCTGCAGGGGATCTTCACATATTTTCCCCCAGTAAAGAGACAGTAATATGATGTCATTTTAGCTGTTTTGGGGAACAGACACAGTGAGAAAGGCAAACACAAAAGAACTGGAACTGCAGGGCTCACAGGATTAGCAAGTGGCTATGAGGTGCCTGTATTCTATTCCTGGCTCTGTCATTGTCTTCTGCTATTGTGAAGTAGTAAATTAACCTTGTTCTGGTACTGCAGCACCATTTATAAAGTGGGAATGATAATGCTTAGCACCACAAAGGGGCAGTGTAATTCTTTGCTAATTAATATTTATAAAGTGCCAGATTATCCATTGTTCTGCACCTTTGCAGTCATTTACATTTGTGCAAAATGAAGACAAAGGGGCTGAAAAGTTCTGCTGTATTTTATACTGGCTTTGCGAGTTTGAAGGGCTATACAAAGATTACAGCTATGGAGAATCTGTCTCAAGTAATTTTCAAGATACTTTTGCCTGTAGGCATAGACCTACTAATTCAAGAGTGAAAGCACCTATAACAGATATATCCACAATTCCCTTTCTTAGAATATGGCACACAGGAAAGTTACTGTGGTGTTAGTTAAGGCACAAACTTGTAGGGTGCTGCTTCACAGCAAGCAACTTCTGTGCATGTTCTTACATCCTAATGTAGATTATCTGCCAATGAAAAAGGATTAAAGTGTATTTACTTACTGTGAAAGTGTAAAAATTAGCAATCTAGCTTTATATTGCAATAAACCACACCTGCAGATGTTTTGGTAAGCCTAGTGATCAAATTTATGTACTTCTCTTGCTGCAACATTGTAGCAACAGTTTTAGGGATTATGAGGAACACACGAGTTCAATGATCCAAAATAAGTCAAAACATTTGGGGTTTGTTCCTTCAGCTGCTTTCTTCTTTTTACAAGAGGAGCCTTTGGATGTGAGCATACCAGTAGTGGTTACCTTCTGGAGATCTTCCAAGTGTCCCTGATAGGTTAATAGAATCACTACTCTGTCATGATTCTCGTTTGGGCTGCCCAGAAGGCAGCAAGACAAACGGCCATCTTAATTGATGAAAATGAACAAAGAAAACAGCTAACAGAAAAATCTTCACGTCAGCGCAGCAAGAAGATGTCTGTTTTGTCATTTGGCAAGAAGATCTTTGCAGACCCTTCTGGCAAGCTGACTCTGATCAATGCCTGTTTACTGTGCTAAACCCAGCTTTTCTTGCCCCTAAACTTTATTTTTTTTTTATTTAATCTTACTGCATGTCATATTCTAGGCTATGAGGGAATGAGTAAGGGGTGTCAGTAGTTTTTGAATTATGAAAAGGAAGTTTATTACTTCTTAGGTTGTTTATCTGCTGTTCTCATAGGCTGAAGGGAGAAGGTGATTGTGGCTTTGTTCTTGCTCAGTTCAGATTTAATTTGAAAAATGGTGGAAAGAAGAAATTTTATTCAATTGTTGTCTGTTTGTCCTCAACACTTTGCTTTGCATTCAGCAGTGGCCAGAATCATGTATATGTTAATCACAAAATTGCTTTAGTGCACATTCTTATTGCCTCTTTGATTATGGGCCTGTCACCAAGAGCCTGGCTGTTCAGACTACTTTCTGATTAATCATGCTCTTCTCATCAGACACTTCACTTGTAGAGTATCGCATAATGATCCTCCTCACTGAGAGTTAAAGGTTTCCCAATAAATAGAAACTGTGACTGTTGGGAACTCTAGGCAGTGTGGTATCCATTAATTAAAGTGATAGGAAACTATTCAGTCTGCAGCTTGTCTCTAGAAGATTAGCACATTAAAATATTCACACTTTTTATGATTCCAAGCAAAAAAGTAGGATAAGAAAAACACTGGATGAGGTGTAATGAAGTAAGCATGAGTGTGATCAGGAAGTATGAACTGGTATTAAATTAATGCCCTACCTTGCAGGCTCTGTGGTGGTTCTCCATCTGCTGTTATTGCACAAACAGAAATGTGTTTTCTTTTGACATCTGTTTCGTGTTTGTGTTTGCTCAGAGAAAACATCAGGTAACTGAAATAATCCAGTTCATCCTGTCATAAAAACAAGGACAGAGAGGCCTGCATCCTATTCTATCTATCAATCTATAGCCACTGTAATATATTCCTTGTCCAGTCTGTAGCTCAAGAAACAAGATTTCTACTGCTTCCCTGGGCAGAGTCCTCTGCAGTCTGACACCACGGGTAACAGGCATGTTTTCTTACATGTGACAATGGACCAGTTAGAAAACTGTATTGCTCTCTTGATATCCTTTAGTACAAAAAGTAAAACAGGTTCCAGAAGGTGAAATTGAGTGAATTAGGGAGGCAGAGAGCGAAGCACTAAAATCTGCTTTCATGCCTTGTGTGCTGCATAGATGTTCTGAAGATTCAAATCTTTGTGTTGCCTGCCCCCCTCAATATTTACTGTTTGCAGGAATGTCTTCTTGTTCTGTAGCACTGCAAGATGCAGGGGCATAAAAAATCTGGCACTGCCAGTTCCAGTGATGTGATGATGGGTACACTATACTTTACATTTGTATATACATTATGTATGTGTATTATACATACCTTGGAAAGACAATAGATCAGTGATCAAAATAGTGATCAATGATAGATAAGTCACTAATCAGTCAATGTAAATAATGGCACTGGTTTGGTAAGGCTTTTTAGATCTTGAGCAAAGTGAGATTTACCTTATCAAAACAAGGGTTTGTCCTAGTAACCAAGTTGTTGTGGTTTACAAAGTTACTGCATAGTGCCTGACTTGCATTATTGTTTATGAGTTCACCCTTAGCCCATGGAAAATGTAAAGAAAATTTGATTTAGTTTAGTCAGCAATTAAGGAATCTTAAACTGCATCAGATTTCCTCATATTGAAATGAAAATAAAGGTAAATAGACACAGCATGGTTCAGTGGAGTCATGGTAACCTGTCAGACCACAGCAAGGTGACTGTATACATTATTCCTTATTCTGCTCTACAGACCAAAGAGAGAACAGAGAAGCAGTATAATACAATAGCTGATATAAGGCTCCTGAATTTCAGGACATCTTCGTTCAGTCTCTACTTTTCCACTGACTTGAAACATGACACCCAAAAAAATCTTTATAAACTCCACACCTTAGCTTCTCCAAATGTTGGCAGTGGATAATAATTCTCAGCTGCTCTTGGAAGACACTTTTATATCCTCTGATTAAAGGTCAAATTTAATGATATAGCCTTCCATAAAGACAAATTAATTCAGCTTTGTTATGTACCAGATTTTTTATTAATAGATCCCTTAACCGAGAAAATTTGTCTGTGTTATCAAGTAACTGACAAAATCTAAAATTCTTTTTAGGTGTGGCTTAAGTGCAGCTAAAATAAGATACACCTTCAGTCAGATGAGTGAAAACTGTTTGTGAGGATGAAACTGAGCCCTAAATGTCCCGTTAGTGTAAGACTTATGCATCAAGTTAGTCAGGCACAAATGCTTCTCTCTAAGCCTTTCTGGGGCAGGTGGAAATCAGGCATGCAATTTATTCTGTTCTTGTAGGACATGTAGAGGGATATCTGTCCTGTTTCTTTAAATGTACAGCATGTAATGTGTTTTCCTGAGAGAATGAAGGCTACAGATCTGTGCCTGGCAGTTTGGGCATAAACCAGTAATTCTGTGGTAAGTCTTCTATTCTTTGGGAGGAGGTTGCACTGTCTTATGGTGATTGCTAAAAAAACTCTGACTTCTGCACTGGTGAAAGTTCCATTTGGTAGTGAGCTCTTCTTGTGTCTGCGCACTGTTGGTCCTGGACTTACACTAGTACATGGCAGCATCTAGTGAGATCACTGAGCACCTGGCAGGTAGAAACAGACTTTGAATGTGGCTGTCATGCAGAGCTGGGAGAGACAATGGGTCAGATGCATCTGTGGAATAAGACTGTCTTTTCTGAAATGTAAAGAAAGAGTAATGAAATGAAAACTAATGGCCAAAGTTTTAATTTGGTAGTTATAATTGGAAACAGCATTAATTTAAGCAAGTCATATATTTTCCCTTAAAAGTCCCCAAGTTTCAATCCAATTATTGTAAGTTGGAATTTAAAGTTTAAATTATACTAACACATTTTAATATATTTTACGTCAATTTATTAAGGCCTCCACATGTACAAGTGCAGTTAAATTTAATGTGAAACTCAGCCTTAACAAAATAATAATGTAGCAAGTCTCTGCAGTCTGCCCAGATCTGTTGAAGTAGAGAACATATTATTTGAGCTGCTACATTTGAGGTAGGAATGGACTGAGTAAGTTTCCCAAACTTTAAGAAATTGAGAGAATCAAGAATTAAAGGTAGAACAAGATTAGTTCCTACAAGCCTCTTGAGAAACATTCAGACTCATATTGAGTCTCTCAGTATCTCACAAGGAGCTGCTTCAGGGAGTTAAATTCATTAGAAAAAAATCAAAGTGTACAGATATCCTCTTCAGAATGTATTTATTTTACAAACAGAGGATTGGGTGATCGGTGCTGGCAAGTGGGAGAGGAAGGAGGACATGACTGAGAGTGAAGGAGATGTGGTTCCTCTTAGCAGTAACACTAAATTTGATTGCCTCAGTCATATAAAAACCCCACCAGTAGCTGAACAAAGCTGCTGCAGTTTTATTCACTGAAATAAAAGTGTGAAGTATTTTAAGCCAAATGGACACTGGTGAATGAAATCCTTTTGAAATTATCTTCCCTTTTGATGAGTTTTTCAGATAAGAATTACACTTAGGCCAAAAGGTTGTCATCAAGCCTTTGTTTTAATTTACACTTTGATCAAGTTATTATGTCATAAACTTCCAAATCCCTGGTCCAGCTTTTCTGTAATTTTATTTCATACATTGTAAAAAAAAAATTACTAGAAATATTCTAGTGAGAAATATTCTAGTAAAACTGACCATGCAGTGAAAAAGCTGTTCCTGTCTTCAGCATAAAATGAGATTCGAAGGGACATAGTAATGCAGTGACAGGATATTATATGTTTTTGTTAAAGATTTCAAACATTTCAAATAGTTTAAGCCAAATATGCTCTAAGTGGTTTGTTGATTTATCAATGACATGTAGTTAAGAGCAATTATTGAACTACGCACTCAGGAGCTATATCAGCAATATAATATCAGGCACTTAAAAATGTTAATGAACATCTGCAAATGCCTAAATACTCTTCTTTAGCTAATCCTAAAAGTTTTAATGCCCCCTGCCCATGCAATGAAATGGCTGGGTGCACATGGGCTGTGTGGATTACAGGCAGATGTCCCTCTTCAGGGTGTGTGGTTTCCCCCATATGCCCTTTCCTCCTGTTTGAGATGTGGTTGCTCTGCTTCTGTATGGACCTGTGCCACTTGCTACAGTCCACCCACGCACACACTGATGGGAAAACACCCCATGGGTTCAGGTGTGCGCGCTCATTGTACCCCGTACTGGTAGCCCAGGAGCTGCACGTAGGCACCCCATGACATCTGGGAGGCACCTCTGACAGGGACAGACAGGGACTGGTGATGCCAGCAGGGTGATTCCTGGCAGTGACCGACAAGGTTTGACTACTCATGCCTTTACTCCCATGCATGTCTTATTTGATACAATATTTTCCTGCCTTTTTATACATCTTTTGAGGCTGATTCCTCCTTTGTTTCAAAAGTCTCTTTGTAATTCCCCAGTTACTGTTTAATCTGGTTGATGCTTGTCTTCCTCTTTAACATGACCAGCTTTGACGGTCTTCATCTTCTTTAGCATGACCAGTTTGGGGCAATTGGCCTCCAGATAGTTTTGTGTATTCAATACTTATACACACACACACACGATTTATATTCATATTTTAACAGGTGGTGTTATCCAGGCCATTTGCCAAGGTTGGGCCATGCAAGCACCCCCACAGCACCCGCATCTATTAAATGAATATTTCTAGTATCCTGCACAGCTCATCACGTAGACATCTCTACTGTCAACACCTGCTCAGTGTTTGGCATTTATTCCACTAAGCAGATCAACTAAATGTGTTTGCTGCTTATAAATTAACAAATGGTCACATCTGTGAAAAGCTTTCAGACAGTGAATGTAGAATGAGTTTAATATTAACCATTACTATTTTTATGAGTAATAAAAATTAATAATATTTTATGACAGAAGTGGAAGAAGTGAAAAAACTCTGTTTTGTGTGTATCCATTCTGGATTCTTTTATTTTCATTGACCACTTCTACGAAGCAAGCAGCATAAATAAGGACACTATCCACATGTATAAACTAACGGTGTCTCTGACTTTTACCTGTGTATTCCTAAATTATCAGAGGATTATATCTGATAATGAATGAATAAATGCATAAATTCAAAGCTGTACAGAAAATGTTCACTGCCAGAGATGAAACTTACCTTTGCTTCCAGCCTTGGTAATGGTCCTATTTACATACACAGAACATTTAAACCAATTTGAAGGTATTTGGGTTTCCTCACTGACATAATTGTTTCCTTAACAGATTTTGATAAAGCTTTTCATCACTAATTAGATTTAGAAGATAAAAAGCTTGTCAGCATTTATAGACTGATTCCCACATATTTCAGAAAGCATACTTCATGAATATTTAGGGGTTTTTTCCCTTTTTGCCACTGATTATCAGACCATTACTTTGTGTCAAAGTTTCTCACTAATATTAGTGTTAAGATCTATTAAATCTACTGAAGGAAGATAGCAAAAATCTCTTTCTGTGTTTAAGAACATGTAAGAGAGAGAGGCAAACTGTATATCTGCATTTGTATGTGATATTACATGAACTGATAGATACAAAATCTCATGGAGCTCTATCATGCAGTCATCAGATTTCATTACCAAATAAATGGTGGGAATGTAATACTACAATTTATACAGAAATCTATATTAGAAAGTGAGCAATCAGGAGGGACAGTATAACATTTAGAATCTGTCTAAATCAGAACAAAAAGGCAAACAATAATTTAATGTTCCAGAAAAAATAAATAATTGATTTTACTTTTTTAATTGTAATGTTTTCATATTTAATTTAATTTTTATACATGTAAGTTTGTAACTGGTTTTTTAAAGTAGTGTTGTGTTTCCTGTGTGGCTATGCAATTGATATCCTCATTGATAATAGAGGCTGAGTAAACCATACTCAACCTGGTGATTCATAATTCTTATACTAACTCATAAGAGAGAAATGGAATGGTTATTGCTGTAGCATAATTTTAAATTAAAAAGTCTAGGCAGCTCTGCAGATTAGTACTTTCTAGCAGAGAGTTTTGAGATATTCTATTTGGGACCCAAAAGGTGGTTAAAATTTTGACTCAGGCATGCCCTTGAGGATCAAAAACTTTGAATGATTCTCCTTGCTCTTATTGCCCCCCTGCTGCCTAAAACTTGAGTAGCTCCCAGCCAGTCATTGAGCTGGAGCTCAATGTCACGGAGCTGCTTCACTGCAGCTTCCCCTGAGACAAATAATCTGTGGAGAGGATTCATTCCGAAAGTTACTATTCCTCTTCTTCAAGGTTATTTTCTAAAACTGCTTCCACTTTTTCCTGTTTTAATGTCTTTCCTTTCCCCATAATCCTTTTGATTTCCTGTCTCCTTTTCTCTTCTGTCTGCTTTGTTTGAACTTTTTTCTGTGAAACAGAAGCACTTGCAGATTTTCTTGCTTTATTTGTTGCAGGAATGCAATATCTTTTCAACAGTTTCTGTAGTTTACTTTAAGGAAGATTTTAATAATTGTAAATATACTTTCCTATCACCTTATGTATTTTCCCATATGTATAAATGCAGCATATAAATCACTAAGCATTGCTTTTAAAATGAATTTTATTTTGTATATTCCTGAAGTCATCTGCTTCAAGATTTTCACCTGCACCTGACAATTCAGTTCTGGGTTTTGCTGTGGTACCTTGTTGTCCTGGGTGGCTGACTGTTCATATTTCCTCTTGTACAAATGGCTTCACAAGTATAATAGTCCTGAAAGTGGTACTGGGCATTTAAAGCCTAATGTTCCATCCCAGGGGGAATGGACTACAATGTGTACAGCAAGTCACTGTTAGCACATTTCCAAGATTGGAAGATCATTATCATTAACTCTGTTTCATCTTGCATGTAGATTTGTTAACAAAACACATTTAAGAGCATTTAAGTCAGTGTTGCTGTGCAGGAATCCCAGATGAAAAGAAACTTGAACTCCTAAAATCCTCTTCATGCTCTCTTTATTCACTGTTTACTTTCTCCTCTGCTTGTTGGTTGGTTGGGTTTAGTGAGGGTTTTTGTGCTTTGTTTGGTATTGTTTTTTTCTTACTTTTGATTCTCCAGTCATTTAAATAACATCATAAACAAGTGACTACATTTTTCTTATTTAATCATTCATTCAAGTAACATATGGGATGTTAGGCAATATGTGGTCAGTCATTCGCTGGATTTGAGAGCAGAGGCAATTTAAACTTCTTGTGGTTGGAAGGCGGCAGAAAGGTTGTAGACCTTGCTCCTCTTTCTTATAGCAGCTGGGAGGATGGAGGCAGATGAGTAGACCGTGTTGACTTTGCTACTGGAACATCCTAGTGTCCATTTCTTTATTTCTCCTTCTTTCTGTGAAGCAGAGAGTTTATGCATTGAATGTTTTCCAGATTACACAGAAGAAGAGATAACAAATTTCCGTCAGGATGACCTGTTAGGAGAAGCACAAAGTCAGAATTTGTGTGTGCTGTTCCTTACTGTGCTACAGACATGTTAAATAACCTTCAACAATTCCATGAGTTTTCTTTAGTATTCCTCTTAGCATGATGCCCACAGAGAAAATATGAGATTGAATATATTTGGTTTTGCCAAGAGTGAGTACTTCTTGAATAGGAGGTACTACAAAAATGCGAAGTATTAGTTCTTTGACATTTAAAAAATGAATTATAAAGTTAATATTTATTTTTGTTGAAGTTTTGTGTGCACAAAATTAGATTGGTAGTAATGGCTGAATCAGTACCAAACTGATCAGATCTGAGTCAGTAACATAAAGTAAGTAAGCTTTAATTTCCTGTTTTCATTATTCTGGAATTGCTTTTACAGGGAAGAATTAATAGAATATTCATTGAACAAGCCCTGTTAATGTTACAAGTAACAACATATTTTCAGTGATGAACCTTTTTGACTCTAGATATGTAACAAACCTTGAATTTATTTCAATATAAACATCAACTAAGCTTGAATAATCCATATTTCTCTAGCCTGCATCTGATTAAAAATGATCAATTTACTAGAGCATTTTCCTATTTACTGTTTAATCAGTAATTAGTTTCAAATAATAATAAAAAACCCCTTCTTTTTAAAACAAAACCATGTTACACTTCTAGTGTCTGATGGGAGATGAATACTGAGGTTGTATATTCCTGAAGTTCTAGTAATGGGATCAGTAACTGTTGTGACAGACTTGGGCTGTGCATGACATCTGGAAATTTTTGGAATCTGAAGGAATTTGGTGTAAGAAGACTGGGAGACGGAAAAAAAACTATTTGTGGAAGCATGAAAAGTAAAGTACAGTTTCACTGCTGCAAGGGACCACTGAGTATGAATACTGGTCTGTCCTCATGACTTGCATCACAGTAACTGATGGGCTCTAGCTTACATTAACCTAATTTCCACATAAAAATGAATTTCATTCATAGGATACTGAAAAGGTTTATGGGGCTGTCAGATTGTTGAGAACTGCCAGTGTTTGGATGCTGGCTTGCACTGAGCACTTGAGAATACTGTAAACCCAAAAGAGATTGACAAGGGCTGATTAAAATGGTTCCTAGATGGATAAAAGGGACAACACATCAAATTAACTATATATGATGATGCGTTGTCCTGTTATTGTAGACTACAGTGTATATTGGTTGGCTTATCAAGCTGTTGGGACACCTAACCATGGTGGATCGCTACAGACCTGACTCTTCTTCTCCATGCCTGGGTTCATGCCTGTCTGCCTTTGGGCATGCTATATATTTTATCAAACACAGAACTTTTTTTTTTCTTCTTCTTCTTTTTCTTCTGTGATAATCTCTTTCTCATAGAAAATAGCCTTCAGAGTCATCCACAAAGAAAGAAATCCACGTATTTAGGGGGAAGGGAAGATAGCCTGTTACTTAGTACCTTACTTGTAGTCTTTTCCCAGGCTTTTCTGTACAGGCAGACCTATACTAAAGATAAAATATAACTTCCTTTTTTAAAGTCTCACCTCTGCTATGTTCACAGACTTTAAAGAATGGCTTGGTCACAACATCTACAGTGATGGATCTGAATAGCTCTGTGGCTCTTAAAGCATTTGTGGTCTGTGATGAGCAGTACAGGACAGTTATGAAGGATGGATGGATGGAAATTTTGGTGAAGCTTTGTAAGCATTTGCTATATATCTCTTTTTAGTGTATCTGCTTACTCATTTTATCACTGATACAGACACAGTTATGATTTGCATTTTCTGGATGAGTAAATGTCTAACGCTATAAATTATTCATTACACCTGTGTAGTTCAATCGGAACAGAAGACAATAAACAGCAAGAAAAACAATAATAAAGGCAATGAAACCTGTGTTAGAGTCCATTCTTGCTGAGGTACTGGCAGACCTAAGAGATTGCCCTAAGTTGCCCACAAAGACATCCTGCTGCTTTTTATTAGAAAAAAGCATTTCCATTACACGGTGTGTGTTATTGATCTCTTGTGTAGCAATTTAAGGTTTGAGCAGAGTTGACACTTTATGAATGGTATGGAGTTACAATAATGTTCCACACCACCGTTCATATTTTTTTGCATCTAAATCTTGCTGAATAAACTAATTCCTCCGATCAAAATGTTATCTCTATTTAGTTTTGGCAGGAGTGATTTACATCAATTAGGGGTTTATTTAAATACACAGTATATTTAAAATGTATTTATGAGTAACACTGATTTTTTTTTTTTTTTTTTTTTTTTTTTTTAATGCTTTAAAACCAGCTTAAAAAAATCTTGGCAATGTTTAAGTAAGCATCTCAGTTCAAGGATGGTTTTCTGTCTCTGAGTCTATGTCTGTCATTGCTAATATATTAGCTGGCATGGGACTGAAGTCAGGCCATACAATAGTCTCTGGCTTTCCTTGTTACCTTTTATAATATAGAGTATTAAACCCCGAATTCAAACACTGAAAAATGGGAAAAAGTAGAGTTTTGACCCCTGAAGCTTTAATACAGCAATTATACATGAAACTTAATGAAGAAATTAAGATAAAAAAGGACACTTCATAGTCAAGTCTATCTTTCTTCTGATCATGGAACATCATAGTATCTTACTGATTTATCAGAGAAATTTATTCTTCATGCCAAGCCTTGCTTCCGCCATGTCTTAACAGTGCAATGTATGTAACAGGATTTGGGAACAAAACTTGGTTATGTTTATAGAGTGACAGGAAAATTCAGATTGGAAGGGAGCACAGGAGGTCTCTAGTCCAGCCTCAGGTCAGGGTTAGCCATGGGGTTGGACCAGGATGCTCAGCTGAGCCTTGAAAACCTCAAAAAGAGGCAGCACAGCCTCTCTGGGCAGCCTGTTCTGCTGCTTGACTGCTCCCATGGACAAAGGTTTTTCCTCATATCCAGTCTGAGCTTCTCTTCTTCCAGCTTGCACTCATCTTCCCAGCATGCAGCACTGTGAAGAGCCTTTCCCATAACCTCCTATAGGTACAGGCAGGCTGCTGCTAGGTCCCCTGAAGCCACCTCTTCTCCAGCTGAACAACCCCAGCTACTTCAACTTTCCCTCACAGGACAAGCAGGCCCCAACCATATTGATGGCCTTTTGCTGAACTTGCTCTTCTTTCCTGGATACACTACTGTAGATATGGTCTAACAGGTGCATAGCAGAGGCGGATGATCACTTCCCTTGGTCTGCCATCTGTGCTGCTGTTGACACAGCCCAGGATGCTGTTGGCTTTCTTTGCTGCCAGGGCATAGTATTGAGCATGGTGTCCACCAAGACTCCCAGGACCTTTTCAGCACAACCGCTTTCCTGCTTGCCCAAAGGCATGCTGTAAAGTTCAGATCACAAAATGAAGACATGAAATATTTTCTTACCATTTCCAAACAAGACATTTTGACATATTTTTGTTCCTTCTGTTTTGTTTGAGCAATGAAAATTCAATTACATTGATCTAATTTTGCAAAGAACTAGGGTTATGTCAGAACTGAACATCATTCTGTCTGCATTTCTTGAATCAGTTATAAATGCTAACCTCTCCTCCTTCTCAGGAATATTCCTCTCTCTCAACAAGGTTTAAATAACATTATTCCATTTATTCAATTCAGTTTGATTGAAATCTGTGTTATGTTTCTCATATTTTACTGAGATATTATGGGAGAGGAAAATATAATATGTGAATTGGCTGTGCAGGAAGAAAAATGGTAAGAAGATGAAAAGTCAAGCAAAACCAGTATCTGCCAGAAGTCCAGCAGTTATTCTTTGACAACTGACTTGCAAAATGGGGACAAGATTTGTATGTTTAAATTATACCAGTAAATAAATAAATGAAGCCCTTATACAGCATTTTATGCAGGATACTGTGGACTTTATAGCTTGCTATTTTGCAATTTGTAGTGAAAAAGGACAACAGATTGGAAGAAGCCAGCATTAAGCCATAAATTAATGTACCATGATGTCTTTAAATTCCATTGTGAGCTAATGTTAGATTTTCATTGGTTAAATGCTTTCAAGGACTGATATTAATAACATTCTAAAGCAAGGGATGTCAGTTCCCTAATGGAAGGGGGCCATTCAAGCAACATATTTGATGACTGGTCAGCAAGCTGGCAACAGCAAAGTGTATGCATGAAGACAAGGGAAAAGGAAGATCAGGGGATCATCACCTAATCCTTCCATCTTAGATTGTCAGACATGAGAGAAAATATCAGTTTTTCACAAGAACAATTTGTCCTACTGGGCTTGTGTGATGCTGCAGTTCCAGGAACAAAAGCAACAGGGGAATATTATTATTACGATACTGCTCTGAAAATGAGATAAAGGAAAAGAAAAAAATCCTTCTCCCTAGTTACAAAACATAAGTTGTTAAAAATATCTTTATGTCTTCCAATTCTACTGTAACATTCATCCAAAAGGTGTTTAAAGATTTTGTCACTAAAGTCACTTTGCTCCCCATCCTTATGGATGGGCATCCATTTCTCCTGTGTTCTATTGAAGCTAATTAAAAAATGGGGATTAGAAATGAAATGAGAACAAATCTTTAAATGAAAATATTGTATTGTAGTAGAATATGATGGAATTTAGCCATTTCCTGGAACAATAACCAGGTTCTTTGGATTTGTTTTGGGAAGTAGTAAGGCTATACTTGAAGGCATATACTACTGGGTCTGTACAATTTCAGAATATTTCTCTTTCTTTTTTGTCTTGAGAAGGTGAAAGGACATTTGGGGCAGAACTATATGGTCAACAGTGATCCAGCCTCTTTATCTTTGTACTATCATAATCCATAGGTGCTTAAATGTTCTCTTATGCCAGAAACAATTCTCCCTGGGCTAAGTCAGCTGTGACAGAAAATGAGATTGGTATGGGGTCAGACAATATGACACTAACACGCATGCTGCACTGAGGAAACTTTATGATTGCTTGAAAGAGATGAAGCTGGCTTGTATTCGTTCTGAATAGAAGGTATGAGGGAGTCTGAGGTGGGAGAAAGTTTGGTATTTATATTCAGGATACTGTTGGAAGCTCTGCCTAAACCTGATTGTGCTTCTGGACATAAACATTGCTGATATATTTACAGGGATTGGTTGAGTCTGTACCCAGGCGGTATCTTGTCTTCTGCTGTTACAAGACAGGCTTTTATTTGTGAGACAGGAATGGAGAAGATGCTTTTGTTTTAAAATAAGAGCTGTGGAGATTTCAGCGTGGGTGACTGAGTGATAACCAAGGATATACTTGCTGTACCACTTTTTTTTTTTTTTAAAGAAATGAACAGGAAAAAATAGACCAAAACAAAACAACATTTTTCATAATGCAGGACTTGATTACTTTGACCTGAAACATGCAGCAGCACAAAAGCCGTTAAACCAAAGGATGACATATTTTCACTAGTGGAAGAGAAGATCAGCCGATCATGCCCTGCTGACTGGCGTATAGGGAGATTTATAGTCTCCATAACTAAGATAGGTGATGTAGATACATCCTTTGGAACGTGTTTTCTGTGTGCCAAGGAGCACTCCCTCCTCTAGCACACAGCGCAGCTCTGACAGTTTTAGCTGCACCTTTGTCATGGTTTCAACGTCACACCATTATATGGGGTTGATTACATTATTATTCTGCCTTTGTAAGTACCACCTGTACCTTGGTGTCAGATTTCTTTTTTCTAAAATGGAAAAAGAGAAAAATCTCCTGTGTGTCCACAGTGATCTGTTCTAAACTAAATGGTAAATTCACAATAGCCAAAAAGGTGATATAGTGAATACCCTGCAGGGTCTTGTTCTAGTGAACTTCTGAGAGAGATGGGTGTTCCTTTCAAATTATTTTATCGGTTAAATGTAAACAGCCAAAGTAGTCCAGTCTTCACAATTTTTTAGAAGATGCGATCGCAACCCATGAAAGGAATATATTAGTCTTTATCTTTATTAGTTTTTACATTAAGCACTGTCACTTTCTGTTAGAAGGTAGCATTTTTATGAGTTGTTTGAAAGCAATGGAACAGTGAATTTTTGTTTTTGATTTATCTCAAAGGACATTTTATGCTTTTGGCAAAATGCTAAATGTTTCTCGGTGAATCCAGGTTTAAAAAAAAAAAAAAAAAGTGAGGGGGCTAGTAAGAGCAGCAGTCGGGGTAAACACTATGATAGGGAGATAATCATGGGAATGTAACTGTTTCTGAAGACTTTTCTGTTTTAAGGGTATTGTTGTTTGAGGAAATCCTAAATAAGGACTGCTTACACCTATTCTGTGTGAAACAAAAATCTCAGTAGTTCCTGGGTGCAGTTTACTTCTGTTTCTGTCATGGGAACAGAGTTGTGGTCTGTCATGGTGACAGCCGTAGTTCTCAATACTGCCCCAGGCATCAGGGCAGAAGGTGGCACGTGGCTGTCATAGCCAAAAGGAAGACTGCATAGATTACAATTGGTTTTATGCACTTTGAGGGTGTTTTTCATGGCACTTTAAACAGTTTAAAAGTCAGTAGTGATCCACATGCTCATTTGGCAACCATCACTTCAGAGAGGATCACAGAGCCTCATGAGGCAGGGGTCATTATCCATATCTTCTGCCTGTGTCTGTGATGAGAACTCCCACCCCTTTTTAGAAAGACAGAGAGCAGAAATTGTGTAGCAGATGTGTGACTCTTGGCACAACACTGGGAGTGACAGAGAACTCATTTCTGCTTATTCCTTCCCCACATGACTATCAGAGAAGCAGTGAAGAAAAACAGTTACTGCTGTTTCCCATACTTCAATTTCCTTTGTGTACAGAGAGAGAAGAAAACAGAAAGAAAATGGAAAGAGAGTGTGCCAAATAGGAACTGAAAAAAAGCTGAATAGCAAGAAAGGTCAAATATCAGCTGATGACTGAATATTGAAATGTGTGTCCACACTTAAAAGACATGGTGGCCACCCCATGCTTCAGCGTTAGTGAGTGAGAGAGATTAGCATATCTGAAGATCACATGTATTTACAGAGAAACCTTCCATCCTGTCTGGAGAAACTCTTCAACTCCACATCTGCCCATCCCTAACCTACAAATTCAGTCGCCAAATCCTAATTAGTCTTCATCTGCATCTCTTCAGTCCTGTTTTTTATCAGGGTTTTGTTTTCTTTTTGTTTTCCCTGGCTTTGTTGGTCAGAGTGATGTCTGTGTCTTCTCTTACCTGGCATGGTGGTGCAGCTGAAAGGCTCACAGGACATGTCTCCATCACTCATTCAAGCAGAAAAGTCAGGCTTGGACCAGAACTGGCCTGTTCTGCTGCACCTCTCTTCTTTCCTCCAGACCTTGATCTGGGGAGAATGGTGTGACCCTACAGAAAAGCTCTTTTACCCCTTTTGGGAGGACACTTAGTCAGAAGTGGCTTCCCAGAGGAAAACTGGAATTCATAGGAGGAGCGGAGAGCCGCTCAGCAGCTGCAGCCACCGCGGTGTGACTCGAGAACAGCACAGGCAACGCTGTAACGAGCAAGACGCTGCCAGCTGTTACTTCATCTGCTTTGAGAGTTTGGGAGTCAAGAAACAGAGAAAGGGAAGGAAAGTGCAGCCAGAAGCACTTAAATATCATTAGAGTTATGTAAATCAGGCAAGTTAAAAAGACAGAACTGAAGTGTTATTTCCCTCCTGGGGAGTTCTGGGGGTAAGTGGAAGGGGGAAGGGATGTCTTGAACAAGGATGAATTAACAATTTTTCTACAATCTGGGATCTTGTGGACAGACAGGAAGTAATCTTGTATCGATGTCTTATTTTTCCAGGTTGACAAATATAAATGCAGAATATAATCCTTTAGGAACAATATTTTTCAAAAGCTTCATATCTGGCTTTAACATTTTAATGCACTGAGTGCTGGCTGATGAAATAAAAATAAAGACATTTATGTGATTTTTTTTGGTTGTTACTCTACCGAAGTGTTTAAAGCAGTTCACTTTTAATTGCACATTACTTAAATTATTTTGGGTTGTACGTAAGTAATTCAAAGCTAAGAGTAACTAATAAAAACAGGGCTATTAATGACCACAAAAAATCATTACTTCCCCAACTCTTCTCATCCAAGCGCAAGATCCATTACACCTGTAGCTTTAAATATTGAAAAATTATTCCCTGCAAATATTTCTGCTCGCAAGGATGACATTCAGCTGGGATATAGAAGGCTAGTGCAAAGCAGCCTGCCCTGCACAGCTCTGCTGTAACCAGTGTGTGTGACTGATGAGAGTGATCAGTTATGCTCAGTGCTTGCCCTTCAAGGGAGTTTTGGTCAGGTCAAGATGGGATGACTGTGTTCATAATTGTGTCTCTCCAAATGCTACAAATCTTTGCACAGAGATTCAAAATTAGGACGAGTTGAGTTGTGATGGTATATGAAATACTAATTTGAAAAGTGTGGGCTGATTCCAAATAATCCTCTGGTCCATGTGGCAAAGGGCAGTCAGTGGCATGTCATGAAATTCTAGATCAGTACTTCCTACATTACAGATTTCAGCTCATGCCTCTTCTCATTCATTATATGGGAAAACAAAAATCTTACCCTAGTTAAGGCTTTAAGGATGGAAATAATAACATGTGGAGATGTGACTTTCTACATGAAAGGAACTTACTGTAGCAATGCCACCTGCAAAGAGAGAGGCACACTGTAATCAGAGCTCTCGGCAGTGTGCAGAGAAGCAGCAGATGAGGAGGTGAGGAGCTGACATAAGTGCTGGGGAGCATCCAGCCAGGAGCAGTGCAGGTTTTTATAGAGAAAAAAAAAGAGTGAGCACAGAGGAGCCGGCAGCTAACAGAACACAAAGCCCGGGCCCAATACTTGGAAGCATTTTTGCCTGAAACTGCCAGTACCTCTGCACTGCAAAATACTGTCCCACAGAGATAAACAAAAAAGAAGGAAGGAAATCTGCCTGGGATTACTTTGCTTCTAAGGAGCATTTTACAGCTTGCTCTGTACACCTAAGTAACATAAAGCTTCGCCTTACAGGCTCCAGCGTGTTTTGGAAATACCCTCATTCACAAAACATGGAAGTTGAGGCTGATGAAGGTTATGACTGCTGATAAATCTAAGCATTTGTTACAGATGCTGGGTTTAAGCATAATTTATAGGCAAGCTCCTGACTCTCAGTAGCAGAATAAAAACTCTTCACATCAAAGCAGTGAGGGATTCAGAAACTATTCATAATAAGCAAGTCTATCTGATATCAAATGAGGTTGTCTTAACAATGTATCTTGGCACTAAAAATGTGCAATTGTTTTTGCCATATTGAGGAGATGTTAAATTACAAATATTTGTGAGATAATGTGCTACAGTTGCTATTCCAGAGGTTTTCTGTCAGCCCAAAGACATTCAGCTCTAGATGTGCCATTAAGGAGTAAAGACTGGATGACAATTCTTGGTTTTATCTGAATGGGAAGAGTGGCAAGTGAGACTGTAGGTGCTGCAGTTCCTGAGAGAGGATGTTTTTTGGAAACACTTTTTTGGGTGTATTTTAGCAGCTAGTTCACCTGAACAGTGAATGCCATCTCCAGCGCAGCCCTTGTGAATGCGCAAGATCAAGACATTGGTGGGATGTGCTGCAGCATTATAGCCTACTTTTTGTTTTAGAAATATGATTTTTGTCTTCAGTGTTGCCCACTGTACCTGATCAAAGTGAGATTTTTCAGCTCTTTTGCAAGAAAAAAATAATCAAATCCTAAAAGGCTTAAATAAGTACAAAGTCATTAGGAATTAGTAAATGAACCACATATGAGTAAAAAAATGCCTGAATGTTGAGCATTTTAATGACTAATGACAGGAGTTTTTCTTTGTATCACATCGTGGATATTGTGTACGCACCACAGTGTCTTTGCCAACCTTCTGATCTGGGGGCAGCAGTAGTGTGATACAGGTGATGTAAATTGTGCGTCAGGATCAGCATGTCTGCTTTGCCTACCAGCTCTGAGGGAGCACTGCTTGAAAGCTCGTATTTAAACTCTAGGTCTTTCCAACACAAATGGTTGTTCTAGCTTTTTTATGAAGTTGTTTGAGTTTCTTAGAGCTGTTATACTCTGCAGTAGGACAAAATTCACATTAAGGAGGAATGTGTGACAGTTCTTAGAAGAGGCAGAAGATATTTTGTTTCAAGGATGACAGAAAAACAGTCTTGGAAGAAAAATTGACGTGTTTCAACCTTACAGTAAGATGCTGTTTTGATAATATTGCAATGGGACTGTACTTTTCAAAAAAATATCTAAAAGATGTCTTTAAATGTGAGCCATAGGAAATTGTACAGGTATCTGCTAATTGGGCCACTCTACTTGAGGGGCCTTTGACATAGGTCATAGGTGAGACTAAGTCATACATCCATAACACTGTTTTATTCATAAATCTTAGCTAAGAGATACAGAAGTGAATTATGCTTTCAGACATACAAGAGAAAAGATGAGCAGTGGGCTACACTTTTTAGAAACCTGAAAGCTGTGCTGTAAAGATGCAAAATTATTCCCAGTTCAGCAGAACATCACCTGCAGAGCTGCAGTTCACCAGTAATAGGGAGACCACAGCCTTCCCCTCAAACAAGCAAGAAGTGGATAACCTGACTGAGTCAAGATTCAAACCTAAGTTGGGAAATAAGAGCACCTGCCAGTCAAAGAACGTATGATAATAGGCAGGGATTTCCATCTGATGGTGAGTTCAGGACTCAGTCAGGGCTCACAGACCTGGGCACATGCGGAGGGAGAAATCCTACGACCTAAACCAGCAGCAGCCACTGTATCACAGGCTTAGTGATTTCTCACACCTGTGAGAGGCAGCTGCTTGGGAGCTGGTATGGTTCATTGTGCTCCCCAGCACCGAAGCAGTCCTGCTGAATTCCTGCAGGTGTTGTCAGTGGAGATTTTCCACTCTTTCAAAACCAAGGAGGTGATATTGTATTGCTGCTCTACCTTGGCATTGCCTGAGGATGCAGAGGAAGAGGCAGCCAGAGCTGATTGTGCTCCTGCCTTGGAGTGGTGTCTTATGCAGTTCGCCAGGTTAGGAACTTGGGAGCTGCTCATGCTGGTGCTCTCCCTGGTTCAAAGCAACCTGGATCACCCACAGTGCTGCAAACAATGTCTGGCTGAGATGTGCTATAGCCCAGTTTTCTATTCCCCCAGGTGCTACAAATAGCCAATTGCCTTTCCACAGAGTTTGTGTAAAACAATTATATGACTTAAGTAGATTTTTATAGCCTCTTCACTGAGTTGTAAATATTTATCCAGAGTATAAAACCATGGCAAATCTGAATGTACACCTCAATCTCAGTTCTTCTGTAGCTTCATCCAGAAAAGGAGCAGGTCAGTCACCATGCAGAGGTGCTGAGCCTTTGAACCCACTGGCCTTGGCTATATTCATGTGAAATAAAACTGTGACTAACTGCCTACAAGCGTGGAGATTTTCTCATTTTAGGCAGCATAAAACCATGGAGATTTGGTCCATCAAATCCATCTCTCAGCTCCCTTTCACAGCTTTTATTGAAGTGCCTAACACTTAATGAGGCTTCAGAAACATTTGTGCAATTCTTCCGAGTACTTGTGAAGACCTAAACCAAGCCCTGACGATGTGATTCCAGTTTTATTCTGCTGTGTTTGGTCAGCTTTTTAAGTTATCTTGCTGAGAATAACCATCAATTCCTTGATTTTTCTTTGAGTTTGTTTTATCTGTCTTCTTTACAGTGCTCTATAAGAACAGTGACCTCGTGGCACTGTTTCCTTGACGAGTGATGTCTTCAGCTCAAGTTGGAATGTGTGATTTGCATAAGGCAAGTAAAATACATCTCACACCCTGTTTAGAAATATTAGTTAGAGAGTAGAGCAGTATAATGGATTATAGAAAGAGGCTGCAAAAGAAAACATGTATCTCACAAAATGATCATTAAAACCAAACCCAATAGGTATTTAAGAAATATGTATGTAAGAAATTCTTCTCCAGGGGCCCTGGAAAGACAAATCCACAAATACTCTCAGATCAATATCAAGAAAAGAAAAACACAAGAACTCTTTTGTGAGTCAGTGAAGATACAGATCCAAGGCGCACAGGGCAGGAGGTGAGGAGGGTTATATTCAGCCGTTGGGTGCAAAGAAAAAAGCCCCTACTCCCAGCAAGTGACCGACTATCCATAAACCAACTGAAAATGAGAACCTGCCTTCTCTAGTTATGTCTGATAGGAACCTCACATCATCTACACCTGCTTCTCATGCTTAGATCATTTACATTTCTCTGCCTCGTTCAGTTGGAGAGATGGATAGTCATGACTTTTGTTAGCAGGCTGAAGTTAAACATCTGAAAGGACTGCTGGTCTGCTTCAACTTGGTTGTGCAGCAGCTGTAACTTAACACAGTGCCAGTATCTGAGGTATGGTATTTACTATTTTTGATGGTATCTGCTATTTTTGTGTTTTTCAGATGCCTACTGCGTGTGTCAGTATATTATTTTAATCACAGTTCCTTTTCTCTTGATTCTGTGAGTGCATTGAGCTGCTTTGCCTCCTGGGACAGGCAATTGTATGGTGATGTACCGAAGTGGAAGGGGTGCTATCTCTGAGTTCTTCTCTTTCTTTTAGATGCTAAGAATTTGCTAATGTGTTGTGGCTGTTTTACAAGCTGCTGTGATGCATAATCCTGTTTTAAATAGCTATCAAGAAAGCATGCAGCTATTCTATTTCTCTTCTGGCAGACCTAGCATGTCAGTCCTGGTGAACAGGCATTTCCTATGTCACGTTTCATTGTTTCAACCTTGAATTTATAGGCTTGTCTTCAAAGGCAATTGTTTCCACCTCAACCAAGGGGAAGTTCATATTTTGTATGAAAAATGGACATGTAAGAAATTGTGAGAGAACCAGAAATCCTGGCTCTTTTTAGACTCAGCTGGAAGTTAAATACTGATTTCAGTGAGGCGTGAGAATGAACCTGAGACTCACTGCTTAATTGCTCCAAAAGGCAAAGCTTCAGGTTTCAAGTCTATTTTCTCCTTCCTGTTGTCCTTTATTCCACCTCCTTTCTTCAATTTGTTTCCTTTAAATAGCAGTTCTGTCTGTGTATTTCTTCTGCTTACACCTAGCCCTAATTTTAGGCACAGGCAAAATGGAGGGTGGCTGCCAACTTGGCTTTATGGCAGTTTTAGACCTGGTGAAGGTGGCAGTGGCTGCTGCTGAGAGAAGGGTTGGGGTATGAAGGGTGATAGCAACAGTTGGCTGAAAAAAAGAGGTAATGGAAAAATCAATGTAAACAAAGTTGCTACTCTCAGACATTCAACTGCTCTTCATCCCAGTTTCTGTTCTGTTAGCAAAAGTAACCTGGCCCTATTTCTCCTCCTCTAGTGGTACTTATATTGCTAAGGGTACTCATATCAACTCTGCTTACAGGTTTTTCTCCAGTGACAGTCAAGGCTAATTTTACTGGAATTAAAGAAAAGCCCTTGCTCTTTTGACTCGAATACCTGTTGGATCTGGGTTACAGCTTGTTAGAGACCTGTGACTTGATTTAGATTCCCATCAAATAAAATACTGCTAGTGGGAGTCATGTCTGCAGGATTCTCTAAACGTTTTTGGTGATTTCATGTCCTGGTATCTTAATGCGTCTCAGTTGTTTTACTGTCTGGTTTTCTTTCTTAGCTTAACAGAGGCAAATGGGGAGAAAGCTTTAAGTTGTCTTTGAAGCCTAGTTTTTGTTCAGATTTTTAAAAAGCTGAAATGTAAATAAAAATGCTGCTACTCATCTTACTTTTATTAAATTCTAGGCTGGTCATATAAACCAGGATTGTTCATTTAGGCCAACTAATAACTTCTGGACTGTGCTCTGGGCTCATCTATCTTCTGCACTGTTAAATCTTTGGTCTTGCTGAACATATTTTGCCTTTGGTTATACTCGTTTTAGATGGTGCAATAGTAAAAGCAATGAGTTTTTCTGAAGATGGATGGAAAAGATTGCAAAGATGTTTGTTTAAAGATTTAGCAAGGGTCAATAGGAAGTGAATTTGTCTCCTGGTAAATTTATGATAAGGCCACAGCATCACTTAGTTGCATTATCTGAGGACTGTTGCTTGAACACTCTGCTGTCTTCTGGGTAGTTTTATAAGTGATTCTGTCTTCATACCTGTGCATTTGTGAACTGTAAAGCTCTGTAGCAATGTTTATGCAAGTTTATTCTTTCCTCACAGCAACTGAGTTTGAATAGACTACTGCTGTGCACTTAACATCAACACAACACTTTTCACTCATAGAACACTCACTGAGCGCCTCTAAAAGTGGTTGTATTGGAAGTGGGAATATATTTTATCCAGAAGAACACCAAGCATAGAAAAAAACCCCAAATGACTCAAAGGTAACATAAGAAATCATTGGCATAACCAGGACTTTAAACTGTTGCCACCATTTTTCATAGTTATGAGGTATCTCTTGCCCATTGGAAGCTTCATCTATTTGATGTGACACTTGGAAAATCAGCCTAGGCTCAGGTCCTTAGCTTCTAAGTCCATCTCAAAAGCTAGGCTTATACAAATATGTTTATGTTTCATTCGAAGTTGGTGTTAAATCAGCTGCGGCCACTCTGGGCCAGTTCCCTAAGGATGTGTTCAGCTTCTTATGTTACTTTTGCAGTTCATGCTGTTATAACTGTAGAGCTACCTCAGCCCAAATGAGCTAATTTAAATCTGCATTGAGTTGCATTGTAGACAGCCTAAACTACTCTTAGCTCTTACTGAAATTCAGTATTTTAGAAACTTGGTTTACTGGCATTGTGAGCTGCCTGTGGGATGAAGAAGCTGCCTCTGTGCTCCTGCTGTTGAGAGTGTTGGCCCCTGAATTTATCAGTCCTTTTAATCTGTGTAGCTATAAAAAACTGCTTGTAATTGTTTGCATTAGAGACGTCATCTTCATCTGTGTGTGTAAATACGTTGCTGTTTCTATTATTTCCCCAAACTGTTAATTGTTTGTTGATCACACTGACCACTGATGTTTTCAGTGATCACGCCCACTGAACTCCATGTCATAAACTACTTTCTGATCAAAATGGGTTCATTTGCCAAGTGTTGCAGGGAAGCAGCCTGGCAGAAATTCATACTTAGCTGATAAGAAATGTCAGGGCTGAATATTTATGTGTTAATTGTTATACCAACAATATGCTTACATCTGTAATCTTGCTTACAGTATCACCACAGGATTACCTCAATTAAAGACAGAAAAGATTGGTGTACACAGATCATGTCAGTCCATTCCCATGGCCTATTACAGGGTTCCCCTGCCCGCCCCCCCACCCTGCCCCGTAATGGCTTCTTAGGGTTTGACCAACCTAATATTAAAGAAATCAAGAGGTGGAAGATTTCACTATGTCCTTTGGGAGATATTTTTACTCTTGCACTGTGTTTTGTTTTGTTTGTATTTTCTTTTTTTCCCGATGTTCATATCACATTCTAGTTTCCCAAATTTCATTCATATTAGTGTTATTTTATTATAAATGATGGCGCTGTAGAATCAGTATCATATTTAAATAATATGGTAAATTTAAAACTTAACAGATGCACTCTGTAGATTCTGATTTTTTTTTTTTTAATGGCTGACATATGCTATCAAATATTAACTGCCACACTGGGACCTAATGAAAACCAGTGTTACCCCTAAAAGTGCCCAGAGTTTAAAAGTGGTGGAGTTTTTTGTTTGGTTTTGGGTTTTGTGTGCTTTTTGTTTGTTTGTTTTTTGTTTTGTTTTGGTTTTGTTGTGGTTTGTTTGTTTGTTTGTTTGCTTGTTTGTTTGTTTAACTGGCAGCTATATGCTTGAATGTTTTAAACAAAAGCAAAGGCAATGTGACAAAGTGACTGTATTTCACTGTAATGTTGTGTGTTGAAGAGAGGTGGGCCAAAGAGCAGCATGGCTGTTATTGCTACTAATGTAGCTATCCAGATATTTCTACCAAAGTGGAAAATGGTAAATGCCATATGGATAATCTAACAATGCTCAAGCCCTTCACTACTTCCTTTATGGCCAAACAGGGCCACGTGATCTGCGAAAACAGCTGTTTCTTAACCTCGTGCAGTCACAATGTTTCTGTGTATTTGTCCAGTAAATAGAACAAAATTGCTACTTTACATTTATATCACTATTTACTGAGTGTTGAACCAAAGGAACTTGTGTGTATTTGTTCTGCATATGCTTTTCAGAGGTGTATATTTTACCTGTTGAAGTACAGCACTGTCAATTTGTGCAATGGAATCACTGTCGGTTCAGATCATTTTTCCAAACAGTTCACTGTAAACTTAGTGGAACAAATGAGTGCATGCAGTCTGAGGAGCAGATAGGAATTATGCATCATCAAAGCGATGCGTGAACTGCTGTGATGTTATTTTTTTTTTATAAAAGCATGAACAGAAGCTTTAGTTGTTGTATTATTAATGTATGTTACTGTGAGAGCTGGATGAAACCTACAAAAAGCCCTATTTAATGCTATTAGAAATGTCAGGTGACAAGAGTCTGGATACTTTTTTCTCTTACCTTTCCCTTTACTCAGACCTAATGGCCTTCTCAAATGTTCTTCCTTGTGTAGCTTTTGCCCTCTGCTGGAATAAAGCAAATGCAAGCCTGTATGTTGCTACCATACAGTTTTATAAAATGTGTGCTTGATTTTGCTCTTCCCTCATGGATGAAATCAGTTTCTATTAAAGTTTGTGTTCATTTTGATCTAGGAAGCATAAAGTATGCACGACTACTGTGTGCCCGATTGCTCTCTGTGGGCTGGAGGTTTCTGGTTTGGTTATAATCTTAATGCCAGTTCTGCATGTTGGAAAATCTTAGGTTGCTCTGGTGGTCGGAGCCAGCGAAATACCTGGAACAAGAAGTCCTGTATGATCACCCATGGCTGATGACGATCATCTCTAAGCTCAGCAGGTTACATTCACAGGTGCTTTTGAAACTGTGTAATGGCTCCCAGCTGGCAGCATTGCCTTTCTATTTCTTTCTAACCAGAGGGAATCACTGCCCTGCGTGTGGTGACAGGGTCTGCACACCAGAAGATGGGAGATGAGCGCAGTGGCTGCTCCAGCCATCAGAAGCTACAGAAGAATTGAAAATAATAACTCAAATACTTGATTATAAAATTAATGTGCTCCTGCCTATTGATATTGCCTGTAACCTCCACCTTCCCCCAAATCCTGCAGTGATAAGGGCTTGAGCACTTGCAGTTGAAGCTTGTTTTGTCTGGAGGGAGCAGTTCAACAGAGAACTAAATGCATCACTCCCTGTTTTTAACTACTATAGGGTGCCCATCTAAGAGAAAACTATGGACATTTCTAGTAGACCCTGTTTCTGGCACTACACTGTGATGGTATAAGGGTGAATCTGTAATGCTGCCTCTGAGGAAACAGCCTGTCTTGAGCTTGTTACTGCTATGATTGTGTTGGCTTCTATGCAGGTATTGCTGACAACGTGCTTCACTGTTTAACCCTTGGCCTATTTTCAGCTCTAACCAACTCCAGCTCCCCACTGTAGCGAATTCCTTGTTTGTTGTCCTCCCTTCATGCAAAACCCATCTCTCTTTGATCCTTCCCTCGTTCTGTCTCTCCCCTCCCAGCACACGTTATGTTTGCTTGGCTTTGCAAAGAGCCCTCCATGAGTGAATGCTGAGTTACAGCACTTCCCCATCAGAAAAATCTGTAATCCCAGCTTTTTCTTTTTGTGTCTCAGGGGTGTAAACACTGCTCATTTGCATCTGGCTTCTGAGGCAGATGTTCCGTCCCTCTGTCTTAAGTAAATTGTATTCACGAAAATGCAGAAGGTTAGCCTTAGCCTTTCAGAAATTATTCTCTCAAATCCTCCTGTGGAGTAGGAGAGGGAGGAGAAATCAATATCTATGTGGGGGTGGGAAGGGGAGAGCGAGGAAGGAGGCAGGGAATAGCTGTATATAATCTTGCAAAATCCTATGAACAACTGAGTGCTGCCAAGACAATTCTCTGGGCTCTTCAGTAAAGAACAGGTCACAGGAGAACCCAGATTACCATTCAAATGAATAATCCTGGAGTCAGGAACCAGATGAATTTCTCTGTTTTCTACCAGAGTTAGAAACTTTCAAGTTAGTCGGAGAGGGGCAGGAATAGTAAACTGGCTGCTTGGTAACAGTATCTCAAATGTGCAGCAGCAGCCTGGTTAAATAACACTGTTAAGGCTGCATGCCCAAATCTGTCACAAATATTTCCAGACTGAAGTGTGGCTATGCAACCTTAATGCACCTGTAAGTGTGTATTCTTCACAAATAATTCCTAACTGTATTTCTCATAACATTGTTCCCCTGTACAGCTTTGCATCAACCTATGCACAGTAGCTATGAATCAGGGGGGTAGTAAAGGAGAGTTGCTACAGCAGGCAGACCAAGTGTATGTATAGGTGTCTGTACTGGAACAAGTACTGTTTATTATATTAATCAACGACACAGTGGGATCAAGTGCACCCTCAGCAAGTTTGTGGATGACACCAAGCTGAGTGATGCAGTTGACACACCTGAGGGACAGGTTGCCATCCAGAGGGACTTGGACAAGCTTGAGAAGTGGGCCTGTGCAGACGTCATAAGGTTCAACAAGGCCAAGTGCAAGGTCCTGCACCTGGGTCAGGGCAGCCCCTGGAATCAGTACAGACTGGGGAATGAAGGGATTGAGAGCAGCCCTGTGGAGAAGGACTTGGAGGTACTGGTGGATGAAAGATTGGACATGAGCCAGCAATGTGCGCTTGCAGCCCAGAAGGCAAACTGTATCTTGGGCTGCATCAAAAAGAATGTGGCCAGCAGGTTGGGGGAAGTGATTCTGCCCCTCTGCTTTCCTCTCGTGAGACCCACCTGGAGTACTTCATCCAGGTCTAGGGCCTTCAACATAAAAACAACTTGGACCTGTTGGAATAAGTTGAGAGGAGTGTCATGAAGATGATCAGAGGGATGGAGCACCTCTCCTATGAGGAAGGGCTGAGACAGTTGGAGTTCTTCAGCCCAGAGAAGAGAAGGCCCTGAGCAGACCTTCTTGTGGTCTTTCAATACTTAAAAGGGGCTTGTTGAAAAGAAGAGGATAGGCTTTTTAATAGGGCCTGTTGTGATAGGGCAGAGTGTAATGGTTTTAAACTAAAACAGGGTAGATTCAGAGGAAGAATTTCTTTACAGTGGGGGTGGTAGATGCCCCACCCCTGGAGACATTCAAGGCCAGTCTGGGTGGGCCTCTGAGCAACCTGATCTAGTTGTAGATGTCCCTGCTCATTGCAGGGGGTTGGACTAGATGACCTTTGAAGGTCTCTTCCAACCCAAGTGATTCTATATGATTCTAAGTTTTAAAAACTGTCCTGGGCAACTACATTCAACTACTGTTTTTGTGTTATACAAAGCCATTCACATAAAAAATGTTTTATCAGAGGTGGTTACTGGTTTTGTATGCTTGGCACCTAGAAAATAATGAAGTCTGGGGTCTGATTTGCAGAAGCACTAACTAGGTAGTGGTCCAGTTGGAATATAGATCTATAGGCAGATAAATAATCATAGAGTTGGAAGAAAATTAGATATTTTGTATCACGTAGTGGGATCAACTATACCTTTATCGGTTCTAGAGATGTTTGTCTAACTTGTTCTTAAAATCCTCAGTGACAGATCCTCCAAGCAGCTGAACATGCAGTGTTTATCACTCTTCAAAAAAAAAAAAAACCAACATACCAAAAGATACCAAGTGTTTTATCTCTATTATTCATCTTGCAGTAGTGGATAGGACAAGAATAACTGGCTTAAGCTGACACAGAGAACATACTATTGTCTTGTGAGGTTGGGAGGAAGGGTAGAAGCCTTTTATGTATTTGAAAACTTTTGGTTTCCCTCAGCTTTTTAAGGCTGTATGGTGCTTATCTGTTTCATCTACTTTTTGTAGGTAGACGTAATTTAGCTTTCTATAATTTTCATTTCTCTCACCTGGATGTTCTTTGACTCGATTTTATTACTCTTGGAGTGTCTTCCCCCAAATGGGTAGAAATATTCCTAATGAGGCTTCATCAGTGCTCAGTGCAATAGAAAGGTAACTCCATGTGTCTCGCAGGCTCTTTTCTGTGTGATTGAGGAAAGCAGGAATTTGCACTCCTACCTCCTATTGGATTTTAATAGGCGCCAAACAGCTGTTCCACTGGTGCTTTTTTCAGAAATGGGCAAAACAATGTGACTGAATATTTCCAAAATAATTTAGCTCAAGGCAGGGAAAATGCTTTAATGTAAGTAGTTGCAGTCTGGTAATCACCAGATAGGCAACAAGAAGCCCCAGGTAATCTGGAAATTAGCTGGTCTCAACTTTACCTGTAATAAAGCTACATGTAGCCTAAGTGTCTTTGCAGGCCTTTAGGCAGATTTTCCTTACCTTTCCAGACAAATGGAAGTACCTTTATTGAATTAAAGTGGTCAGAAAACAGACACAATGGCATGAACTTCACCAGCCAGTAACTTCCACAGGAAACTGTGTTAGTGGTTGAAGAAAAATAGTTTGCCCAGTGAACTACCATCCTCATGTCTTGGAGCATAGGGATGTGTAAGTGTTTTGGTTTTATTCTTTTGAGATCTTTCTTGTAAGCTGACTAAATCAAAACTCTCCTCACATTGGATTCAATGCTGCTAAAGATGTAATCTACCATGTTACAGCTGCTTTCAACATAGTGAAGATGTGTACCTCTTTCATATATGAGTAGAATACTTTACTAGAAAATAAATCTTCAGTACGGGTTGGTCATTATAAACACATCAAATATCATATCCAGCATCTGCTTCCTGTATTCTGGAAAACATCTGACTATTAGAGAAGGCCAACCCTTGACTCAGAGGCTCTGTAGTTATAATTAATTTTTCAAATAAAAAGCAATGCATACTGTCAGCTGTTTCCAGCAGGTTTCTGGGTTTGTGTTGGCAGGCTGTGCAGGGGGGCACACTGTGGTTCTCAGCCCCTTATGAAGAATTTACAAGAATCCCTGTAATACTTTATTCTGTGGTTAAAACTTTCTTTTGTTTAATTCTTGGTGTCTGCTTCCACATGATTATTTACTCAAAGCTGGCATCAGAAGTGGACTTATGTAAAATGTTATCCACAAATTCTGGCATCTAACTTGTATTAAACCCCATCAAGTGAAACAGTGTATTAGTTCAAGGTGCTGGAAAGTTTGTGATGGTGATCAGGCACTGTCCAGCCTTGTCACTGTCAGACTTATTAGCAAGATTGCTCTAAGCTACTACAGAAACTGTTGCATTAATGTTATGTTCTCATCAGTGTCAAGAGGAATAATATTTGAGCTTCAAATATGATGGCAGGGAAAAATGAAGGACATAGTCTTAAGGGTGTCTTACTGCCTCATTCAGAGCAGCAATTATCTTTCTCAGACCCAGATACCAAGACTGACTAGATACAAATAAAAAAACATTAAAATTTCCACTAATAAATACGTTAGAGTTCTCAGCGACCCTTCTAATACCAAGAAATGTGAACGTTGTAGAACCAGATACAATTCAAGTGGAAGGCTGAGGAGATCCCCTACTTAATCAAACATGCCCAAGTGCTAAACAAGGAACTGCTGGGCAAACTCAAGTGGAAGAGGAGAGTTTACAGATCATGGAAGGAGGAGCTGACCACTTGGCAAGAATATAAGGCTGTTGTCAGAGGATATAGGAAGGCAACTAGGAAAGCTAAGACCTCCTTAGAATTAAACCTTGCAAGAGGGGTCAAGAACAACAGAACTTCTTCAGATACATGGCAGATAAAACAAAAGAGGCAATGTAGGCCCACTGATGAACGAGGTGGGTGCCGTGGTGACAGAAGATACAGAGAAGGCAGAGTTACTGAATGTCTTCTTTGTCTCTGTCTACTCTGCTGGAGGCTTTCCTGAGGAGCCCTGTACCCCTGAGGCCCCAGAAGAAGTCGAGACAATGGAGGAGTTTGCCTTGTTTGATGACGACTGGGTTAGGGACCAATTAAGCAATCTGGACATCCAAAAATCCACGGGTCCAGGTGTGGGTGCTGAGGGAGCTGGCTGAAGTAATTGCTAGACCATTCTCCATCATCTTTGCCAAGTTGTGGGAAATGGGACAGGTGCCTGAGAACTGGAGGAAAGCAAATATCACTCCAGTCTTCAAAAAGGGCAAGAAGGACAACCTGGGTAACTGTAGACTGGTCAGCCTCACCTCCATTCCTGTAAAGGCGAAGGAACAACTTATTCTGGGTGCCATCTCAAGGCATATCAAGGATAAGAGGGCCATTAGGGGCTTCAACATGGCTTCACCAAGGGGAAGTCATGCTTAACCAACCTCATAGCCCTTTATGAGGACATAACCAGGTAGATAGGTAATGGCAAAGCAGTGGTAGTGGTCTATCTTGATTTCAGTGAAGCATTTGACACACTCTCCCACAACATCCTCGCAGCTAAACTGAGGAAGTGTGGTCTGGATGATCAGGTAGTGAGGTGGACTGAGAACTGTCTGAAGGAAATAAGCCAGACAGTCGTGGTCAATGGGGCAGAGTCCAGTTGGAGGCCTGTAGCTAGTGGAGTGTCTCAAGGGTCAGCTCTGGGACCAGTACTATTTAATATATTCATCAACGACTTGGATGAGGGAATAGAGTGCACTGTCAGCAAGTTTGCTGATGACACCAAGCTGGGAGGAGTGGCTGACGCGCCAGAAGGCTGTGCTGCCATCCAGTGAGACCTGGACAGGATGGAGAGTTGGGCGGGGAAAAATTCAATGAAATATAACAAGGGGAAGTATAGAGTCTTGCATCTGGGCAGGAACAATCCCAGGTTCCAGTGTAAGTTGGGGAATGTCCTATTAGAGAGCAGTGTAGGGGAAAGGGGCCTGGAGGTCCTGGTGGACAGCAGGATGACCATGAACCAGCTATGTGCCCTTGTGGCAAGAAGGCCTATGGCATCCTCGGGTGTATTAGAAGGGGGAGTGGTTAGTAGGTTGAGAGAGGTTCTCCTTCCCCTCTACTCTACCCTGGTGAGACCACACTTGGAATATTGTGTCCAGTTCTGGGCTCCTCAGTTCAAGAATGACAGGGAACTGCTGGAGAGAGTCCAGCGCAGGCCACAAAGATGATGAAGGGAGTGGAGTACCTCCCTTATGAGGAAAGGTTGAGGGAGCTGGGGCTCTTTAGCCTGGAGGAGACTGAGAGGTGATCTCATTAATGTTTATAAATATGTAAAGGGTTAGTGTCACAAGGATGGAGCCAGGCTCTTCTTGGTGACAACCAATGACAGGACAAGGGGCAATGTGTACAAACTGGAACACAGGAGATTCCACTTAAATATGAGAAGAAACTTCTTCTCAGTAAGGGTGACAGAGCACTGGAACAGGCTGCCCAGGGAGGTTGTGGAGTCTCCTGCTCTGGAGACATTCAAAACCCGCCTGGACACATTCCTGTGTAACCTCATCTAGGTGTTCCTGCTCTGGTGGGGGGATTGGACTAGATGATCTTTCAAGGTCCCTTCCAGTCCCTAGCATTCTGTGCTTCTGTGGTTCTGTGTTCAATAGCACTGAATTTTAAAAACCTTTGGTAGGATATTTCTTACAGAATATAGCCTGAGTCTTGCTAGGTAAATGAAACGTTTTTCTTCTTCATTGAATTATCTGTCATCCATCTTTAGTTGCTGTCATTGATGTAACTGAGCAGAAACCATTTGTCGTGGTTCTTAATGACCCTTTATTAACTAATTAAGGCAGCAAAGCTCTGAAATGGCTTCAAGTTAGCCTCAAAACTGAGGGAAGGCATGCTAAAGCTCTTAGTTTTTTAAGTGAATTGCTGTTACCTGTTCTTTTGTATTCACTAACACCCTTGGAGCAATGGGAGTCCCTTATGTTTTAAGGAGGCTGCAAGCACGCATGTTTTTAGACAAAGGATGATTTTTACTTTGTGACAGACACTGACATTTCTCTCTTACCTCTTCCTGGGAAACTGCTTCCTCAGATGATACTCGTTTGCCTGCATATCCTAGTCCTGGTTCTGCCTGAAAACTCCTGAGCATAGTTTCTTAGCTGTGTTTCTCCTTGCAATATTAACAGTCAGTCCAATTTCTAAACAACGTATTGAGGAGCATCAGCACCTCTATGGTGTCTGTATTGATTTGACAAAAGCATGTAATGGTTTCACTTGATCTGCTCTCTGAAAGTTGGAGTGAATTGGACTGTTCTGGTATTCTTTTAGTCTGTTCTGTTCATGATGGGAGAGATTGTGTGCAATAGGAAATCCTTCTTCAGTGGAGCTTCTCATGAAAGATGGAGTTGAGCAGGGTTGTATAGTCATATCTACTCAACTTCTCTTTTTAGTACTGCAGATCTTGACCTTAGCCTGTGACATACCGAGGGTAATTTGTTCAGCCATCACAAAGTTATTCAAATCCGAGTGTCATGAAATCAGCCAGCAGCAGATCTACAGTGTTTCACTGGCTGCTTTATAACATCATACAAATACTTTCATCTTGCAATTGGTATCCAAAAGGCAAGGTCACATTTCAGCTTGCCCAAAGCTGTAGTCCTCTCTCTGTTGTAACTGGAGACTCCAAAGTGCACCATTCCTGACATTTTTCTCTCTCCTCATTCATGACAAATACCTCTGCGCTTCTGGAAAATGAATGTATCTTCAAATACATTAGTAAAATTGTCTTTTGCATAAAGGACAAGTAAATGCTCAGTACAGATCACTGATTTAAATCTTTGGCTGTATTTACTTGTCAGAGGCACAGCATGCGGATGCAAGTTGCAGAATGCCCAAGCAGGTCTTCTAAGTTAGCTTGCTTTTGGTGACAAACCATGTGCGTGACAGTGCAAGGACAACCTGAAGTCCTCTCTTACAGCACGCCAGATTGATAATTTTGAGGGATAAGCTTTCAAACATGTGGAGACAAATCTTTCCTTCTGGTAGCATAGCCCTTAGTGTGAAACATGCAGCTAAGCTGGAGTTTGAGAGAGAAAAGTTGTTCAGAGAGATTCTATTGCCACCTCTCAGTCATCTAAAAATCACATGTTCAGCTTGTAACCATGAGCGTTATGTGCAGGATGATAAAACTAAATATCACTATTTAGCACTGAAGAAGTGGAAATTGTTGGATTAATAAAATGAGAGAGGGAATTAACCATATTTTTGGAAGTGTTCTTTGATATTGTTGTGCTGCAGTCAGTGTGCTTCTGACTGAAGTGAAATGAGCTGTTTCTGACATTTTAAAACAATGAAGATGCTCTATTTCTTAGCATAATGCATACCTGCACTCTTAAGCATAAACTTTTTTGCCCTGTGATGGCAGCTTGGTGGTGTCTGTAAAATGATTATGAGACTACCTAAGGCTGAGCTGGAGCCTCTCTTGCAAAAATTCCCTTAAATACCAGAAATCTGAAGTCCGACGTCCTGTGCTAAAGGACTGAACTACCTGTAGAAACAACTTTTATTCCCTTTTTCTCTCCTTTTGCCCTCCACAACAGCAGCATCAATGCACATGTGCAAAGCTTGATGTGTGGGTGTTATGCAGTTGTGTAGTTCAGACTGTAAACAGAGTAACTGGGTCTCTGGAGCCATTGATCTTTCCTTAGAGCTAAATTCGGGCCATATTATATTTTATGTTTTGGAAATTGTAGTATCAACTAACAGGCTCAAGAAAAGCTGAAGGGAATAATATAGAGATTGAGGAGGCAAAGAATGAAAAACAGTCTAATCAGATTGAAAGAGACTTTGTACCCAGTGCTGCATACAGATAATAAGATATAGTCATATGCCTGGCTGTATTGGGACTTCATTGTACTGTGCATGGGTCTCTATTGCATTTAAAAAAAAGAAAAGGGGGGCACAGCTGAGTGGGGAGGGGCAGCAAGATTAATCTTTTGAGAGAATGTGATAGAGGTCACCCCCAGGGAAGACTACAGACCTGATGTAACATCTTCTCTACTGTTTCTTATTGTGTAAATCAAAGCAGTTCTGTTGGTGTGGTGAAGAAAAAAAACAACCCGAAACTTCCTGTGCAGTGGTGCACTCTGGTGCTGTAACGGTGCCTGGCTGCATGCTGACACTGGCCATGAGGACCTTTATTCAGATTAAAGGATTATTGAGCGATACACAGTTCATCTCAGGATCTTGAGAATGCAACATACCTTGAAACTTCTTAGTTGTGGACAAATGAAATTCTTCCTGTTATTGGTGGTGCTGTCTGATTTAATTTCAAAGGTTAATCAGTTGTAGATGTATGTAGCAACCAGATTTTGGTCAAGAAGGCAAACTGTAGAAGTTGAGAGTCTGCAATGCGTTAATGGTACACGTGGCAGTAGCATGCTCTGGTAAGAGTGATCATGCAACTTTGTAATTATTGTTAAATAGAACTCTTTGTAAATTGACTTGCTCTCCTGGGAAGATAGTAGTTTTGGAGTTTTATTTTAATTTTTTAACTCTTGGCCAAACTTGAAATGTAAATGTAAAATAACAAGGGTTGGGTATTCAGCTGATTTAGCTCTCTCAGCTTTAAAGGTTTCTCTCATTAGTTACACCTCAGGTCCTGTGAGGTGCCCCATAGCTGTGGCATCTCCCTTTTGTCTTATATGTGCTCAGGAGGGAAGGGGGAATAGGAGATGTTGTGTGAGACACCTGGGCAGCAGGGGAGAAAGGGGACCCTAGGATGGTTAAGGTCATCTGTCACCGAGGCAGCATGTTCAAACAAATATAAACCAATGTTGAACTCATCCAAAACAGAATAGCTGATTCCACTTGGAAAAAAAAAAAAAAGTGTTTTGCATCAGCTTGGCTCAGATTTTTTTGTTTAGGCTTTAGTGAAGTAAAATTGTAGATGTGTGCCTTTCAAAACATTACCCCAGTAAATTTTCCTGAAGGAATAGGATTTTTTAACGGAAAAATTCTTCAGCCTGATCTGTCATTCAAGTCTAGTATCTCTCAGGGCTCTGTAAAAATGTTCAAATTGTGCAAATCTCTGTCCTAAAATCTATACAATCTAAATATATAAATAGATGGGGGTGGGAGGATAAAAGGAACACCTTGCAATGAAATGAATATGGTAGTTGGCTCTTTTACAAACTTCTACACTCGATGCTAAAGCTTTTGAGCCTGAACCAAACTCTGAACTCTCCAAAGCTTGCCTATGGGTAGCAGAGATGGCACTACCAAAGGAAAAGGCAGAGCAAGCCTGAGTGCTTCTGAAAGGAGAGTCTGAGGTGACAAATGTGACAATACACAGAGAGGTCTGTGCCTAGAGGTGTAGGTCAGGATATTCCATGCAGGGGCCAGTTCTTAGTGCCCCAAACAGCTGTGCTTCACGATCGACTGTGCATGTTGTATTGCTGAGAGAAGGCTGAAGGGCAGCATAGAGGAACAAGCTGAATTGCTCTTCTCGTCCTGGGTGAACTGGTCTTACAGAGACCTGTGAATGGTAATACTGCCTAGAAGGCTGAAACTGCAACTATTTTTGAATTGTTGATGTGGCTGAGTAAAATAGATCATGGAAGACATCTGCTTTGGAAATGTATTTGGCACAATAAATAACATATACATGACTGTTCCAGGAAATATTGCTGTGACATTTACTTTTTTTTTTTTTTTAAACAACAACAACAACAACAACAACCCTGTATCCTTACCTAACCTTTTTTTTGAGACTGAGAGATTATCTGCTTTAAAGAAATAGCTTCTACTTTCCTTTCCTCCTCTGAGTAGTGGTTTTATTATCTCAAGAGTGCTACAGAGACCTATGGCATTTTGCAGACACTTCCAGATCATTACTCAAAGGGATTTATAATTTGATCCCTGGTCCTACGTAGAGTTTTTCAAGAACCAGCCATTGGGTCTTGCAGAGCCATGGCAAAATGATTGAAGAGCCCTGAGGTTTTAGGGTTTAAGTAAATATAGTACAATGAAGGAAAATAAGAACAGCAAATACCACCACCTCTCCAAAGGACCTGAGCAGATAAAGAAAACAGCAACTAGTATGTAATGAAATGCTTATTGTTACCTCTGTATCTTTTCTACTGCATTTAAAAAGAAGACATATACGACACATTAATTAATTAGTTTGCTAAAATTTAGAAACAGTGGAATAAAGATCTGTGTGAAGATGAATGGTAGAAAGCAAATTCCAAGAAGAAAATGGAGGAATGTATCTATGCCTGATGACCAACAGAAAGTCTTACGAATTTTAGTGTTGCTTTTTCACAATATTTTGGCAATGATCTTGACATTTTGGGTTGAGTTGCATAAATGTTCAATAATCTTGTATGCATTTTTTTTTCTAATATAGACTTTTTGATGTAGCATTTGACAGCATGGTCCCTTGAAGTAGGAAAATGCAGGCTACAAATAAGAACCCTAAATTAGTGTAAGTGATTGTCTTGAAGAGACTGGCTCATGATTTTTTGCCATGTGGTTTGCAACACTGGGAAGTTAATTAAGAAAATAATTGCTGCATGTTGTACTGGCAACATCCTCCTCCACTAAAGAACTTGGAGCTGAAATTAACCTACCAATAATAAAAATATACATGGAAAAGGTCACTGAAATGGAAGAAACCAATAGAAAAAATAGTAGTAGATGAGGATATAAGGTACCTGCCAGATGTGTGTGGGATAAAAAGCAGTCACCTACAGAATGCCTTTACCTGCTTTCCTATCAGCTTTGGAGTTATTGTTTTAGTCCTTCTTTCACATCTTGTGGTCTGCTCTTTTCCTAGTTCTTCTGTTTTGTGTTTGCTGGAGTGCATGCACTTGCCTGTCAGTGCCTTGTTTTTAAAACAAAACTATTCTCCATCAGGTTCTGGTGTCATTGCCATTGAGAACAATTTTCAGCACAAGAGGAGAACTCATCCTCTTCCAATGTACATTTGCAAGAATTATTGGTATAAACAACTTTCTAACATCCTTAAGGTTTCTCAGTTCTTTATAGTCTTTCCATCCTTACTGGTTTTATAGTTCTTATTAATTTTAGTGACTTTGTGCCATTGCTAAACCATGTGTGACCTTCCAATGCTACCTTGATCTCCTCTGTGCAGAAACTCTGCTTCTGCAGAAGGCTGGTATTCAAATAAACTGTGACAATGATGACTGCAACGTTTTGTGTAACAGCAAAGTGAACTCTTCTGTACACCCCTGTATGCTTGATAGGAGCATGAGCAGGATACATGTTCAGCTCTGGCTGAATGGTACTCACACAGCATCAAGCCTTTTGCTGTTTCTCATGCTGCCCTGACAGCAAATAGGCTGGTGGTGCACAAGAAGTGGTGGGGGGGTGCACAGCCATAACAGCTGACCCGAGATGGCCAGAGGGATGTTCCATACCATACTACATTGTGCTTAGCAATAAAAGCCCAGGGAAAGGTGTAGGAAGCAGAGATATTTGGAGCTGTGTCATTATTTCCCCAATTGCTGCTCTACATGCTGAGGCCCTGCTTTCCAGGAAAGCACCTAGTTATCTGCCTGCCAATGGGAAATAGTGAATAACTTTCTTTTTGCTTTGCCTGTGCACGTATCTTTGCTTCACATATTAAACTGTCTGTATCTCAGCCCATAAGTATTCTTGCTTTTGCCCTTCTGATTCTCTTCCCCCATCCCTCCTGGGGTCAATGAGTGAGCAGCTGGTGAGAGGCTTAGCTGCCTACTAGGGTTAACCCACCACAATATCTCATGTCCAGATATAGGAATACTGATCAATTTAAGGACTTGGGACACTATATAGGCATATTAAAATGAAGGATGAGAAAGGGGATTACAAGGAGTAAGGCTAAGGAGCCCTTCACTCTATGTAGGTCTCCACTCCCCAAGAGCTGGACATGTTATTGCTATCAAGTGCTGTACAGAGCAAGATGTTATCTTGAGTGTTGCAGAAGGGTTTAACAGACTAGGTGATGCCAGGTCTAATTGCCTCCTTTGACTGCTAGTCTAGAACTGCTGTCACAAAAGCATGTCTGATAGCCCAGAGCTTACCGATATGAAGGAATCAGAACAAAACTCACACGGGATGTACCCAGACCCTTTTGCCCTGTTCTTGCCAGCTCTCTGACTTGACAGCAGTCCAGCTGTCAGCCATGCTGCAGGAGGAGAAGGGTTAAACATTATTGGGCTTTCCTTCAATGGCTGCTGTTGCTTCTTGGCTGCTGTTGCTTGCTGAGAAGTAGGAAATTATACGTATTTCTATTTGCCACAAGATAGCACTGTTGTGGGCAGATGTGTGACATAGTTTCCCTTTTCTTGGTAATGGCTTTTGTTTGCATGCTCAGAATGGAACAGCATGGTGAGTTAACTCTTAACAAATCCTCATCCTTCTTCCTGTCTGCCCATTTACCCAAATCTACTCCTGGCAAATAATTTTGTGGGGATTTTAAGCACTTCAGGATTTTCAGCTAATCCATTTCCATTGACATCATAGCTGCAAATTAGCCAGGGTGCATCTGCACACACACACACTACCCTTTATATGGCAGAAATAGTCCTTTGGGGCTGACAACCATCTCATTTGCTGCTCTAGCCCATACATTTCTGAGTCACAATCCCATGTGGGTGGATGTCGGTCATTTGAAGTTTATGTAATTCTTAACTATATTTAAAGAACGCATACTTTTTATTTCTTTTGTGGAGAAACATCCTATATCATTAGTTCTCAACCTGTATTAGACCAATAAAGGCCATTAGTTTTCCCTGTGGCAGAAAGCCTGCTCACTATTTGGCAGCTGCCCTTGGACCATATCCTTGGAGCAGATGGCTGGTCGCCTGCCAAATAAGATACAAATTAGATTTCCAGATGATTGAATGGTGGTGGCAGGAAAAACAGCCATTCATCTTGACTCCTCCTCTATTGCAAATCTGGTTAATCAGTGAGAACATAACCACTCACCATTAATGCATGTGCACTGCACAGCCAAGATATCAGTGGATAGTCCCTACTGGGAGAAGGTGAGATAAGTGAAAATCATTGAATTATTTGGGTTGGAAGGACCTTCAAAGGTCATCTAGTCCAACCCCCTGCCATGAGCAGGGACATCTTCAACCAGATCAGGTTGTCCAAAGATCTGTCCAGCCTGGTCTTGAATGTTTCCAGGGATGGGGCATCTACTACCTCTCTGGGCAACCTCTTCCAGTATTTTACCACCTTCATTGTAAAAAAAAAAAAATTGCTTTCTCCTGTCTAGCCTGAATCTCCTTTCTTTTAGTTTAAAACCCTTTAAGCACTTGTCCCATTACCCCTTGTCATAACAGACCCTGCTGAAAAGTCCATCCCCATCTTTCTTATGGGCCCCCTTTTTTTTTAAGTACTGAAAGGTCACAATAAGGTCTCTCCAGAGCCTTCTCTTCTCCAGGCTGAACAACCCCAACTTTTTCAGCTTGTCCTCATAGAAGATGTGCTCCAGCTCTCTGATCATCTTGGTGGCCCTCTTCTGGGGCTCCTCCAATAGGTCTATGTCATTCCTGTACTGAGTGCTCCAGGGCTGGACACAGGACTCCAGGTGGGGTCTCACCAGAGTGAAGCAGAGGGGCAGAATCACCTCCCTCGACCTGCTGGTCATGCTGCTTTTGATGGAGCCCAAGATACTATTTGCCTTCTAGGCTGCAAGTGCACATTGCTGGCTCATGTCCAGTTTTTCATCCACTAGTATCCCCAAGTCCTTCTCCACAGGGCTGCTCTCAATCCCTTCATCTGCCAGCCTGTACTGATTCCAGGGGCTGCCCTGACCCAGGTGCAGGACCTGGCAGCTGGCCTTGTTGACCCTCATGAAGTTCACATTAAAAGGAGATGTTTTGCTCTTTGCAAACATTTGGTTTATAATGAATACCAAATCTGTCTTCTACACAAGTGAATTGCCAAGCCTCATTTACTCCATAAGGAAAGCAAGAAATTAGTATAATAGATCAGCAGTACCAATAGCCTGTCTCCATCAAAGTCCTGCACTGGCTTATAAGTAGGCTGAGCTCCCATGCAGCAGGAAGTTAATTGGAGCTGTTTTCTGTGGCAGATTTATTTATGATCAGCTTGTACATTCAAACACCAACTCCACATTAGCTGCATTTGTGTATCTGTGATCAAAGTATATAGGAGTGCATGCTGTTTGGCCCAGGAGGACAGACAAGGAACCTAGTTACCTGCGCTTCTCTTACGTATTTTTTTTTTCTGTATTTGAAATAAGCTGCATCTTTATATTTGAACATGGTTGTTTCAACACAGTCAAATGTGAACAGGTGGTTGCTGACGGTAGATGTAAAAGCAAGACAAAGGGCATTATGTTCCAAAACCCTTGGAAATGACCACAGACTTGCCACGCACTTGTGAAGGGTAACCAGGCTTCTCTTGGAACCTAATGTTCTAGTTAGATAACTAGAAAAAAAGCAATGAAAACAAAATAGGTTTGAAAACAGAGTTGGAGGAAAAACAGATTTCTTTTTTTTTTTTTTTTTCCTGTGGTAGAAAAATAAATACAGTAGGACCAGCAGTATGCTCAGTTGAACAAATATGTTTCCGATGAAGTTAATGGAGTTATACTGGTACAATTGTGAATGGAATCTGGCTTAGCACAGAAGTCAGGGACTAGATTTTCAGTTGATGGAATCAGATGTGGTTTCTGCTGAAATCCATGGCGTTATGCTAATCCACAAAAATGGAAAGAACTGGCCCCAGGACAACTGCAGTCTAGGGACTGCTTCTTCTCTTCCATATTCAAAATTCAAGTTTCTCTGTATATTTTTCTTCCTTTCCCTATAAATAGTGGGGAGAGAAAGATTTTTAAACCTGCACTAATTTAATGGATCTTATTTAAAATATTATTTTATTCCAGAGATTAATTCTTTCTTAGTGTATCAATGCTGCATATATAGCTGTAAAAGTGTTAAAGTTACTATGCAGAAAAAAAAAAAAATCCACTAAACCTTAAAAAGATAGAGAAAAATATTTGTTGCAGCTATATCTAAAAATGGTTTGTCAATTTTCCACCCTTGATTAAAAATGCATTACCTTCTGAAGCTGTTCTTTGACCTAAAGAGACTTAAAGCTAAAGAAATACATACAGTTATTTAATTTTTAAAGAAGAAATCTAGAGAGGATGAGGCCAGAGTGAGCACAAAGCTGTTCAGTAGGGTCAGCACCACTCGGGTTTGCTGTCCCAAGGGTGGCTGGGGAGTGGGCTGCTGAGCCTGGGTGGGGGTGTGCAGGGAGGACACAGCAGCACAATGCAGGGCCTGGGCAAGGGAGAGACACAGGGACAACCACAGGAGTTCTGTGCAGGGAACAGAGCTGGGAGATTACAGCGGGGTGTCAGGGATTAGCAAAGGTATCGATAAATCAAAATGGTTAATAATAGCTAGTACGGAAGGTGAGGAGAAGGAGTCAGCAGGGTTAGGGGAGAGCATGGGAGGTTTGGGGGGGGTTCTCTCTTCTCCACTGTTTTCTTCGAACCTTTTTCTCCTCTGCTCTTTCTTCCCTCCTGCAAGGAGGGATTGTGTAATGAACTGACAGGGCTAAGATAAAGTTTCACAGCAGAGTTCTGGAGAATCAGGTTTTCATCTCCTGCTTGTGCTCATGATAAAGCTGCAAATGCAGGCAGCAGCAGTTGTTGCTGTTGTGGGGCTGCCTCAAACATCCCTCAGCAAAACCAGAACTGTACTGGCAAGAGACCCGCTGGGATGGTCACAGAGGAATCTCACCATAGCAAAGCAGGGTGGTTTGCGACCCCAGACTGTGGTGTTTTTTTTGTGTATAGGTTCTCTGGATGAGACTTCAAAGTTTGGCTGTGCTCTGAAAAGAAACTAGAAGGGCTTTAAAGTTTCCATATCTGTTATTTCTCAAAAAAATATGCTCAGTTTAGAAGTGAAAGAAGGTTCCTTGTCCTGCTGTGTCTTTGAACGTTTGAGCAGAACTTTTTCTCTGGCTTTCACCTGTTACAAAGACATACTGCCCTAGATTTAGACCCTCTAAAGCTATATCCACATTTGTTGAACAGACATTTTTTCCCTATTTTCACCTAACATTTGTTTATGTTAAAATCTTAGAGCAGGCAAAGTGATAAGAATTCAGGTGTATCTAGCTAGCCGAGATAAATCTACAGATTGTCCACTGTTACATTTCAATAGTTCTTCTGTGTAAAATATATATTGCCATCAATGCACTAGAGATTTAGAAGGAACTAAATAAGACTTCTCAAAAGACTCTTTTCCCAGTAAAAGCAATACCAGTGCTACACCAGTGACACTCCGTTGCCTGAAAGCAAACAGCTATATTGATTCAGAGTCACTTTAGTTTACTTCCCTTGGCTGTATTTGCTCTGAATTGGTTTCACAATAAAAAAACAGTGGTAGCCTAAAATCAGTAAGCCTAAAATCACTAAAACTACTGCACTAAAATCAATAAGCCTAATAGTCACTACATAAAGAAAATGCATCTGAAGCTAAGCCTGTGTCCTCATAGAATCTGTTCACCTCGAAAATACTAGTGGATTTATTTCTGATTTGGCAAACTTGATAAGAGGTTGTTGGTTTCTTATTTTAATTTTTTTATAGGGAAACTGAGGCATAAGCAGTACAAGGCACATCTGTTCTAGTGCACTGTCTTTGGCACAGGTCTTATTTGAGCTAGAACTTCTGGAATTTCTATTTTTACCTTCCTATAGCTTTTTTAGCACCTAAGGACTGAAATAGGCACTATCTTGTTATATGCTGTATGCACACACTCAGCATGCAGGTCTGTATATGCTGCCAGTGAAATCTGTTTTGGGAGTAGCGTACAGGCAATATGCACATAGGGAAGTGACATTTTTCAGCAAAGCTACTTTTCAGAAATCTTGTGGAACCTTTAAATTCACATGAATTGTATTTATCCATTCATTCACTATTTCATTTTAATCCTCCTCCCTTTTGAGGCAGGAATCTTATACAGCTGACATGGATCACCTGGTGCTATGTACAGAACTGTGTTAATACTTATGGATGGTGGATGGTCAGTCTAACAGGACAGAGCCTGGCTGCCCACTCTATAGAGGAATCTATCACTTAAAATAACTGAGAGGTGGATGGCACGTGTCTTGTTTGTCTTTTTCTTCTCTGTTATGAGTCAGGTGAGCACCAGTTACTAAATGGTCCTAGGACATGCTGTGCTTCCTTGGGACTAAGGTTCTGATTATAGTTAGGCTAGATGCTGGAACTTATCCACAACTGTCTTAATAAATCATAGTTTCCCTGTACACCTAACCCTTCAATTCCCTTCTCTCCCCTAGCAAATTTTTCATGTCAGTGCTGAACTTTCCTCCCAGGCCTGCTCTCTCCTCTCTCCCCTCATTTATTAACCCTTATTAGAATGAGTATGCCCTAATGGACCTATTTTGGCCAATGTATTCATGCTTGCTTCAAGCAGTCTCAGGTCTGTTTTAATTACTGTTCTTTTGGTAATTACTGTCTCTTTCTTCACACTCTTTTATTCCTTTTTCCCCACTTTAGTGATTTAAGCCTTTGAAAAGAGGTTTTGCAATTTTGTAATCTCAGACAGAAGTCTGTTGATCAACTAATATTGTTTCAATTCCTTGTTGAATTGCAGTTTCTCTCTTAAGCTGTCAAGGAAAGCAAGAAAACTTCATATGTTATATTACAGCAAAACTGTTCACAGTTCACAGGAAGAAGTATCCATCACTTCTACCTATTTACAAAAGTTAGGCTTCTGGCGTTTTGATAGGGAACAATAAGAAAGCACAGATAGTAAAGATGTCTCAGTAGAAGTTTATCCTCAAAATTAAAGTCTAAATGATATAGAAAAATTTGTCTTACATTTTCACAGCCACTTTACTCCTAAAAAAACCCCAAAATACCCAAACTCACAAGCAAACCCCCAACACCCTCCCTCCCCCAATTAAGAAAAATTTAAGTTTCAGTTAAAGCTGTCATTATCTGTTCATTTAAAATCTAAAAATAGCCTTACAAAAGGTGCATGTTTGGTGTTTAGATCGAATTTCAGTTAAAACTGAATGAAACGAGACTGGATAGATATTAGACAGACTGTCATACTTGCAAAAGACAGAATAGATTCTATAAATAACCTTAACCAGTCTTCTGCTGCTTATCTTTGTGTGGTGTGAATTGTATATAAACTATTATAATGTGCTTGTGAACGTTGAAGATGTAGCCGTAATAATGTCTAGGCTATGGTGCTAATTGGGCCATTTTTATGGAGAGAAAAAGAGAGAAACTATGGTTTCTTGTATGTAGGTTCTGGTTAAGATGGCTAAATGTTTGCAGATATGGCCCTTATGTGATTCATGTGGAAGATGCTGATGACATTTTCAGTTTCTTGCAGAATTGGATCTTAGACAACTGTAATAATAGATGTGCTATAAATCACTTTCTTTTGAGCTTTGTGTTTGCTTGATGATACTGTGATCTGTGACCTACTATTAGTACTTCTTATAGGAGCCTAAATTAAAAACATCAGTTCAGGAAAAAAAAAAACCAAACAACAAACCTGTATAGCCTATTGAGCTGGGCATTTTATTGCTGTATCCATAAAGTGTTGTAATTAGAATGAAAAGAGTGTATGTGGGAGAAAAGCAGTAGGGGGAAAGGCAGAAGGCTTTGATCATACTTAAACTTCCACTGCTTTCATTACTAATTGTCAACCAGTGAGACCCTGTAGCTGGTAGCCAGTCTAAACCTGTTCTGAAATATTAGGGAGTAACTAAAACTTGCATCAGGGACAGATAATATACATCTGCTTACTAAGAATTATTTTTTTTTTAATTTTCCTTCTTAGGTGTTTGGTGTTGCTGTCAGCTGTAGAACAGGGAGCTAAATAAACCAAAAGCTTGAATCAGGTATAACAAATAATAGCTAATTGATAACATGTTTTTCCTTGATGAGTATTGGTCCCTGCTTCATATTACTCTCTGTATAACAGCATCCATTTCATGTTCTTTGGAGCGCTGAGCAGAGGGGGGAGTTAATCTTACCTTCATGTTTTGTCTTTTTATTTCTTTTTAAATTTAATTCAGCCATGAATCTCTGATTAAATGTTTGTCCTAAATGGACCTTTTGCAAGGTCTTCTTCCAGTTCACACAGACTTTCACTCCAATTAATAACTTTAATTCTGTATCTAGTGAGATGAAGATAGCTGATGCTGGCAGTCACTCCAACTGCGTTATTCCACTTCTGTCTATGATGCATGATGTTTAAACATTAACCTTTTCTCTGGGTTATACCATTCCAAATATTAGTGCCAAAGTATTTGTGCTATTCCTTTTTCTTCAAAAGTCTTTTTGTAGTCTTGCTTACTCCTGCTATAATGCTCTAATTTGCCACTTGTCTCAAAATGTAACTTTTTTTTTTTTTTTTTTTTGCCAGGGAATGCAAAATTTCCACAGGTTATTTGTTCTGGGTCTTGAATGTTGTATCTCTTTGTATTTTTGGTTTTGCCCATATAACTTGCAGGTTTTTGGATGTCAGCAAATGTCACAGTGAATGGTATTTTCTCTGGTATTTATTTGTTTGGAAACATTTCTAGACTTTGATATTTCCATACTTATTTTTGTGAATATCTTTTTTTTTTTTTTTTTTTTTTTTTTTTTTTTTTTTTTTTGGTGATTCCTTCAGTAATGGAAGTTTTCTTGCAATCATTCTGCTACAAACAATCACTCAGGTACCTGATACAGTTTCTATTGAATCACCTCTAGAAGTCAGAATAATCCCAGTGGCATTCACAGCAATTGATGTCTGCTAAAAGGCATTGCAAAGAAGAGCCACTGTCCATGAAACTCTACATGCCAAAATCCATTTAGTGCTTCCTTTTAAGAGCCCAAACTGAGAAAATGCTGAGTTTTGTTATGCTCGACAAAGTAACTTCTTGGTCCCCAACCAAATGCAACTAGGTGGATCTGTTCTGATAACGCTGTTGGAAAGAGTATTTTGATATGCTTAACAGTTGCTAATTTAAATGCACATTTTCTTCAGAGTATGCAGAATCCTACACTCTGCCCTGCTGCCTGCAGGTTTTTTGTGTTACTGTCTGTACTTTTTGACCTCTACAGGGAAAGTAAGTTACACGCACTTAAAAAGAACCGTGTTAGTGTATCTCATTCCCTTTGGGGTATCTGCTTTGCTGACAGGAGTTAAGGTAGAAAATCAAAAGGAATGCTCTAGAAAACAACAGAGGTAGTATTGATTAGGAACAGCCTTTCCTGACTCTGCATCATTTCTACACCAAACCTCAGGCTGCAGGGATGTTAGTGACTGAAAATGCTGACTGAAGCAAGAAGGTGAGAGGACAGGTTGTGAGAAAATTGAAGCTGATAAAGAAATACACAAACAGCGAGTGTCTGTCTGTCGGACTCATCCCAAAGATGGGAGTCAGCTGATCTTACCCAAATTATCATTCTAGACTGAGCTTCTATAATTAATTTTGTATAAATGTCCTTTGTGTTAAGCTAGTATCCAAAATTTAAGGATACTTTTGATCATTGAATAATCCCTGTCTCTGAACAAAAGCAGAATTTCTGCCTAGTTGATGTTATGGTTCATTACAGAAAGAGATCTAAAAAGTGGTGTATTGTCTTGCTGGCCAGGTGTTAACATGAGTGACTCATGCAGCAGGACCCCGTTGTTTTCAGACAAGGGAGGTAGAGAGGCTGTGGCTGTTACCTCGTGGATGTTACCTCCTTCTCTGGAGACATTCAAAACCCACCTGGACACATTCCTGTGTAACCTCATCTAGGTGTTCCTGTTCCGGCAGGGGGATTGGACTAGATAATCTTTTGAGGTCCCTTCCAATCCCAAACATACTGTGATACTGTGAAGGGTCCAAGGCAGAGTTTGACCTGTAACATCCTTCCTTTTTTATTCCTTTTCTATTGCAGAATGTGATTCCTGTAGTGCTCACATTTCTTGCACTTTCATCCACATGATTTTTCCTCTCTTTTCTTTATGTAAAAATCTCATTGAGCACAATGTATTGGTTTGCTTACATGTTTTTCATGGCATGATAGATGTTATTCCAATAAGATATATCAGTCTCCTTATGCTCCTTCTGATCACTTGGACATGTTTGTTTGTTTATGGTTGGTTGGTTTGTTTGTTTGTTTTAATGCAAAATGAGCTTAATAACAGTTAGTGGGGGCGGGCCTCATCACACATTTGTTACATCCACAAACAGTTAGAAATGTACAAATTATGGGTTCCTGCCAGTAATCATAAAAGTGTAGTTGTACTTTATTATTCCTGGCTTGTGACACACTAAGACTAATTTAATCCTTTTTATTGTTTTCTTCATTTGGAATTGCAGTATTAATCAAATATTACAGTTGTCCCATCTGTACCTGTCTGTCCTGCTACTTTACCCCATTATGAACACTTGAATGCACAATGATCTTACTTTTAACCAGAGACAATGCTTCACATCACTTTTTCTTTTCTGAGTTTGTTCATTCAACATAGAAACAGAAGTCTTCTCTTGTATTACTCATGAAAAATTTTATTGCTGCTGCACCATAGTCATGATCAAGCCTATGTTTTCTACTGATTAAAATTTCAAGCTTTTGAGAAAAATATATATCGCTCCCATCTGAGACTGGAGAACAGCCAATACTGCAGAACAAAGAAGCTTGATTCCCGATAAGGCTAAGTACTTTGGACAGACCTCAGCAGGCTTCCCACCTCTGCAGAATGTAGAGAGAATAAAGTATTTCCAGTGCTGCCACTCCGGACCCTAGAACAGCTTTTGTTGAATTAGAATTTAGAACCGTATATAAGAACTCATTTACTCAGTAAATTAAATGCTTTTATGTGAGTCTGGGTATATTTAGAGCTTGGTTAAGAGGCTCCCACAGTAGTTTGAGTACTTTTTTCCCCCATCTTATTCCTATTGTCATTAATATCTATAAATCTTAATTGAAATGAAAAAACCATTGAAATGAAAAAAACATTGAAATGACAGAATGTGCTGGTCTGTAGTCAGCTGGGATGAGAAGTGACTTTCTGGTCCTGGGCCACAAAGTCATCAACACTCTTTAACCAGTTACCGTTGCAAAGGATCAGTGCATTAAGATTTGAAACAAGATTGTCACAGCTCAAAGTTACAGTTAAATACAAGTCCGAGGGTCAGGAAAAACCTACTGCTCAGGGTTATGTACATTCTGTACGTGGCTCTGAATGCTAACGCATTAGCGGGCAAGGTGCTTTTTATTTAAATGTTTATTTCTTCTGACTGTATATTACTTAAGAATTTATTTTAAGAGTTAACTCTTGAAGAAGGGTCTATCTAAAATGAGAATCAGTATATTTAATCACAGGTTGAACAATTTTGAGGTAGATGCTAGGGAACTGCAGAAAATACTTGGTACCTGGTGAATCAATGTAATCTTCTAGTATAGAATTGATGCTATGTTTAATTTTTTGTTGATAAGTTTGGTGGCTGAGGTGCCATGGCCAACATGAGTTGTAAAATGAAGGTTTAGGACTTTGTGCAGGAATTATGCTGTTCTATTCCACCACAGAAGGAAAAATTCTGAATGAGCCACATTGAAATTCTGACCTATTTAACTCACTAGTCTGAGCTGTGCCAGCGTAGCGCTTTCTCTTATGGCTCCACACTCCCATTAAAATGAATATATCCATCTGTCTGCATCAGAAGTGTGGGATATGACCCTACTAATCTGGTTCTGAAACTCCCTCCAATTTTTCACTGCATAATTCAGATCTCTCTGCAGGTGTGTCTGTGTCGGGGAGCAGTGAGGGCAGGTAGTCTGGTGAAGTATTATTCTGCCCTGGTTTCTTGGTTTTAGTTAACATTTTGGGTCAAGAATGCCTTTTGGACTAATTCTGATCTGTCCTCTGGAGTTCAATTTAATTTTTACTGCAAATGCCACTTCTGCTGTGCCTCCTGCTCTGAGGTGTTTGCAGCTGTTAAAATCCCTGTAATTCTCAATGAAATAAGGTTTGTTTCTTGTGTTGCCCTCTCCCTACCCTTTAAACTCTTATTGGGACACTCTGCAGGCTCCACTGACAGAAGGTGCTCTCCTTCTGGCCCTAGCTTTGTCATGCACTGGGTACATTTAATGTTCTGCTCCCTGCTGTGGTTTGAGGGCTTTAGCAAGCTGTTATCTTCCTGAGTAGAAAGAGCTCTAGGGAGAGACATGTTAGGCTGATGGTGAGAGATACTGTGGTGATGGCTTTTAGATACTCTGTGTGCTACCTGTCAAAGAAGAAAAACACCAAGTTAGAATAAGCAGGAGGAGTCTCCACAGGCTTGACAGCTGAACTTCTGAATGAGCTGTAAAGTGCTTTTTAGCTCTTCTGCACATTGGCGTTTAAGATGGCAACTGCTCTTAAAGATGAGCATTCTCTCTGCCTTCTACTGACTTCTGGTGCTCAACCAGAACACTATGGAAGGTATAAGGAAGATGCACTTCTTGGGCTTGCTTTAAGAAATTAGGGCACTGGGGCTTAGTCAGCTCAGAGGCTCTACTTCAAAGTAGTAAGCCAACACACACAAAAATCTCAAATGCTCTTCTGCAGAAGATCATATGGACTTCCAATTTTCACTAAATGTCCTAAATCAAGATTTACTCATGCTGAAATCTGAAAACTTAAATCTTCTGTCAAATGTGACAGCATATATACATATATATATATGTGTATATATATATATACACACAAATATACATTTAGCTAGTAGTTTGGCAAATATTAGAAGTGCTTCTAGAATGAGAACTTGGAGCCTGAGAGTGGCAGTTGAATTACCCAGATTCAATGAGGTTAAGGAAGCTGAAGGAACTTTTTGACTGCTTACTTGGAAGTGATTTTGTAAAGAGAAATTTTTCCTCTGCCATTGCTCTCCTTGATAGAGCTGTTATAAAAGTTAAAACATTTATCAAAACTGCCACAGATCCTATGACCCATAGAAGGACTATCAGACCTTAATTGCAATAGCTGTGTAATTTTAGAACTTCCCTTCCCTTGTTCACCTACTCTCTGACCTTTATGTCAGCTTCTAATATCCTTCTGTAATTGACTCTTTCTCTTTCTAGTACAGGAAACTACGGCAGCAGATTAATCTTCTTAATACAGTGGAAAATCCAAACAGTGTTGTCAAATGCCTAGCAAATATACTTTTAAACAATCAAGTTTTTGGAAAAAAAAAAAAAAAAAAAGTAGTTTGAACAAGTTTCAGATGAAAAAGGAATGAGTTTCCCCAAATCTTGAGGTTGTGGGTGTTTTACTTTTAATAGATAAACCTCAGTAAGGACTTAAAAGACCATCTTCAAATTTGTGCTGAACATAGCTATTTGTTTCAAGAGTTGCTCATTTCAGTGAAATGTGCTAATGGAAGCAAAACCAAAGTTTACCCTGCTTCAAGAGACATTGAAACAATTGACGCAGGCCTGAAGAGAGGAACTGGAATAGCCTCTGAGTGTACCCTAAGAATAGTTGTGTATTCTCATCCAAAGTGAGGTTTCTATATTGTGCATGTTTCTATATCTTTTCTGCATCATTATACCTCTCTATATTTTTTCCTTTAAGAGACTTCTGTTTTAGCACTTCCTTTTCCAGCTTTCCCTGCATACCATTGTATGACTGATACAGGAGTGAGTGATTTGTGGATCTACTAATTAATGCCCTTAATTTATAGGGTAATCATCAACACTAACAGTCATGTTGTGGTTTAACCCCAGTCAGAAACTAGGGCCATGCAGCCACTTGATCACTACACCCTGACAAGTGGAATGAGGGAAAGAATTGAAAGGGAAGAGAGAAACTTGTGGACTGAGATAAGACCAGTTTAATATGACAGCAAAGAGAGAGAAAATAATAATAGTAAAAACAATATATATACAAAATCAGTAATGCACAATGCAATTGCTCACCACCTGGTGATCAATATCCAGCCTGTCCCTGAGCAGCAATTGCAAACTCTGGTCCCGTATAGCTGGTCCCAGAAGAACAAAGACCCAGACAGCAGTTTGTGCTCAAACACGCTGGTGCCTCACAGCCAATCTGGGAAAAGAGAGTGCCCTGGTCTCAAACAGCTGATCCCAGAAGAGAAACTAAATAATGAGATGGAAAAACTGGTTCCAGCTATATATACACCATGAAACTAAATGTAGGGAATATCTCATTGGCCAGCCTGGATGTCAATCGAAGTACTGTCATGTTAGGTTCTCTCCCAGTTTCTATGTCCACCTGCAGCTGGAAAGTTGAAAAAGTCTTTTGTTTCCTTTCCAACAGCCAAAACATAATTGATTCCTCACATTCTTTTAATGCCAACTCCTAAACATGGCCTGGCTACTGGAAAGAAAAAAATAACTCTGTCACAAGCAAAGGCATGGGAAGAACGGTGTGTTATCACATTATTCTCATACTAAATCTACAACAAAATACTACTATCTACTAAAAAGAAAATATTCTAAGTACTATGAGAAAAAATAACTTGATCCCAGCAAAACTAGCAATAGTCAGTAACTGGAAATGCAATTAAAAAAAAAGGACTTTAGTTCCAGACTACTCTAGTTGGAAGTAATGTTTAAATAAATCGAAGTATGAGTTATTAAGATGATGTTGTTGGCAGTTATAACAACTAGATTTCTAGAAATGACCTCCTACTTTTAAATGCCTAGTAGCCACAAACTTAAAAATAAAGACAGTTAATTCTTGTTGAACTATAACCAAACGGCCCACCTACAGTTTTGCAGGACAGAGTAGAAAGAACACTATCAGGAAAAGAATGAACGTAATTTTACATGTCTTATTTATGCCTGGACTTATGGAAAGAAGTCCTAATACACTATATTTGCTTTAGACATTGTACTGTCTTTTAATCCATAAACCGTTTCTGCTGGCTGTGTCTTTTCTCACTTGTTATTAAAACGTTTAGGATACTGGAGATTAGAGGGCCAAAGCTAGATCTTTACTTGGGTGTTTGAATCAGAAAACGGATGTGTCTGTATCACCTATTCAGAATTCAAGAACAAAACTGATAATATAGCTTCTATTATTACATATAGCTATCAGTCGGGACTGCGTAGTAGTCTGCATCACAAAAATCAATAAACCCTACCAAACTCAAATAAGGTACTTAAAACAACCTCACCCTTCCCCCAGTGAAAAGTTTTCTGGAACTCCTTCCTCCATAGCATGCTGTTTTGGCTGAGGTAAAGTTGATTTTCACAGGAGGCTGAGAAGGGACACAACCAGGACAGCTGACTCTAATTAGCCAGAGGGATATTTGATACCACATGACGTCATGCCCACTATATATCTGGGGGAACTGGTTGGAGGAGGGAATTGCTGCTTGTGGGAGCAACAGTTTGAGATCCTGGCACTTTTTTATTTCTAGGACTGGCTGTTCAGCGTGATCATGTTCAAGCACAAACTGCTGTCTGTGTCTCTGCTCTTCTGAGATTGGCTGTACAGGACCAGTGTGTGTGATCACTGTGGGCTGGGCATCAGTTACCTTGGTTGGTGAGCGATTGCATTGCTCTTGCTTTTGTTGTTATTATTTTTGTTGTTTATCTGTCCCTTTGCTGTTCTGTCAAATTGTTTTTACTCCAACCCACAAGTTTTACCTTTTGTTTCCCGATTCTCATCCTGCCGGGGAGAAGGGAGAGGAGTAAGCAAGAGGCCACGTGGTCCCAATTGCTGGCTCAGGCTAAACCAGGACACACAACCACAGGGTGCCCATGATGCTACAGAAGGGAATGGCACAGAGAATATCTGTATGTAGGGAAAAACACAAGCCTGTAAATACTAGGTAGTCCTGTGGCAACCACTGAATGCAGGACTCCTTGCCTGATTTCTCTCTATTTTGTTTTAAAAAATAAGCTTATGACAACTGAAGAGACAACCCTTTGTGCTAAGAACTGGTTGTTTTTCAAAGGTTAGAAGGCAGATATATACCTTATATCTCTATCCACCTCTGAAGTTTTACTAGTTTGGTTCTATCTTGGGACTGCCAGAATCAGCATGGGCCTCCACTTTCTAGTCTTTAAGCTCTTTTGTGTCTCATGCTGCTCTAACCACTTTGGGCCTGGGTGGGAATATGCATCCATCTAGAAAAGAGTTTTCTTACCTTACTGTTTCTATCTTGATTTTGCTTCCTTTCAAGGGTTTATTCAAGACATCAGCTAGTACCATCCTTGTTGAAATCAACTGTGGCTTGAACAACAGCTGTTTCTGGAGATCAAGGATCCATCATCAGTTTAATCCTCATTAACTATTAATAGATCACTTCAAGATACTCCTTGAACTACCAAGGTAAGTGAAAAGTATACATGTTCGCAGAATTTTCTTAAATTTCACAAGTCAATTAAAATTCTACACTTTTTTATGACTGGCAAGATAGAGTTACTGTCTCTGAGAGAGCATTTTAAGGAAAGACAACATCCAAATAGGACAGAAAGAAAAGAAGCACAATCCACACAGCTTATCAATACAGTAGACTGCAGAACAAGAACTTAGATGTTGCTATTATGCCTACCAAAGAATACAGGAATTTATGATTTAATAAGCAAAAAGCCATGAATAACTAACTGCTGTGCTAAAGCTGTCATACATAAGAAGCTGGCGTGAACAATCTTCACTTTCCTGGATCAAAACATTCTAACATTACAGAAACACTGTGTACTAATCAGACTGTAGTAAAAATTTGCTAGAAATCAATAACAATATTTACTTTTACCTGATTTTTTTTTGGGGGGAGGGGGAGAGGGTGTGGTGTACTTCTATATCTAAAAGTGTTCATCTTTGATACCAACTTAATACAGGTAAGCATCTAGCATTCTGGGAGTACAGTCCATAGCTACGCCATTTAGTGTAAGCACAGACTATACTGAGACTGTACAGAGTTAATTGTTAACTTTCCTGACACAAGTGTCTGAGCCCTGAAGGTGTCTTCCTCTCTTCGCGAATTCAAGGCAGGCTACGGGAAACAGCACAGACTGGACATCTAGATTAAGAAGCTGAAGTTGTGCAAGGTGACATTATATGTGGGAGTCATAGTTAAGGTTAGTTTTGTCCAAGATCAAGAAGTGTCTTGGAGCACACGGCATCAAGTTTCACTGTTAAAGTATTTCATTATTCAGTATCACTATCCATGAAGACTTCACAAAAATCCTAAAATCATAAACTAGATGTGGAAGATACAGCTTAATACACTTCATGCTGAATCGTTGGTCCTTGTTTCCAACCCCTTGGAGTACCTAGGACAATCCAGAGATCTCTTACAGTTAAATGTTATGGTGCTGAACTAAATTAAAATCTTGTTTCCTTGAAAAGGCCAAAAGATTTCTTCCATCTTTTGGGAGATGCCAGATTAGCTTTAGGAAAAGGAGGATTACAGCCTGAAAGTTTCCTCATACATAGGCCCACTTCCTTTTAATTTTTTAGAAAACATTACGTATGGAGCAGATAGGAGATATTTCAGTGTGTGAGATCTGCTGCTGTTATCATATACTCTGAATCTGCCTCCTGGTTGTAACTCAGAGCAGAGTATTGAGATGGCCAGTGGCTCTTTGAAATCACAAAATTATTTTAATTCCTCTCTCTTCTTGATCCTCCTCACTGACTTTTCTCTCAACTGCAGCTAAAACAGGATATTGAAGGTTCTTCTGGAATTCAAACGGAAAATAACACCCATGTCTTTTCAATGACATTGACAGAGCTTTGTATGCCTGTCTTTAATGTGAGGCATTTCAGATTTTCCCACCCTGAATTCACAATGATGAAAGGTGACTTAGGCCAAATGCCAGAATGATTTAAAGTATTTGACATACAAAGAGTTGTCTTCTCCTACCTGCACTATACTAGACAGCTTTGGTGGTTCAAGAGCTCAAAACTCAGTTATCTTAGTCTTGCACTGTCCTCTACATCACCTAGTTCTCAAATATCTTTGAAAGAACAAGCATACTGTTTTGAAAATATGAATAGGTTTAGCAACTAGAATATAGCTAGAAAAAGAAATGATTTGCATTCTTCTTTAGATTGACTTGGAGATCTACTCAGCATGTTTCCCATTTCATAAATGCTGTTGTTTGTGTACCTGTGTACAAGCCACACTTAAATAGCACAGCTCTGAGATAAAATGGATAAGATTAAGTTTTCATGCCTATGGTGTTTCTAAACCAGTGATGGGGGAAAAAATAGGAAAGAGAAAGTAACAAGAAAATAACAGAAATTTAAAGAGTAAATTCTTCTTACAAGTTGTAAGAAAGCATGAGGAAGCACCGGAAGCCACTTCAGTGACTTGGAAACGTGCTTGAATAAAGTGAAATACAGCTAAACAACAGATTGGTAAAAGCTCAGATGGAAAGGGAAGGGAAGAAGTAATCCATAAACAACACAGAAATAGAATGCATGTTTTGTCTGATATAATACTATCTCTTTGGACTGAATGAGAGGTAGAAATGGTAATAAGGCATGGCTTGAGACACGCTGAGTAAGCTGAGTAATGGAAAGTAGCAGAAGAGATTAGTTTCTCCAGGGAACACACAATGTGCATCAGTCTAGCTAGACAGCCTTGCTTCTGCGCATTCTTTGTTTATAATGCAGCTGCTCCCAGCTGTCAAAGAAAACTCGGTATGATAATCTCTAGGCATATCACTATAATTACTTTACATATATTGAAGAAAGTATGAACTGACAACCTACTCCCTTGTTGAGGTTTCTTAAGCAGAAAAAAGATTTCACAGTTGGTGTAAAAAGCTGACTGGTAGAAAAGGACCCGGGGTTCTTGGTCAACAGCCGGGTGAACATGGGTCAGCAGTGTGTCCAGGTGGCCAAGAAGGCCAATAGAATCCTGGCTTGTATCAGAAATAACGTGGCCAGCAGGACTATGGAAATGATTGTCCCCCTATACGTAGGCCACACCCTGAATCCTGTGTTCAGTTTTGGGCCCCTCACTACAGGAAAGACATTGAGGTGCTGGATGGTGTCCAAAGAAGGGCAACGAAGCTGGTAAGGGGCCTGGAGCACAAGTCTTACAAGTAGTATATGAGGGAACTGGGGCTATTTAGCTTGGAGAAAATGAGACTGAAGAGAGACCTTATCCCTCTTTACAACTGCCTGAAAGGAGGTTGTAGTGAGGGGTGGGTGGTGTTGATCTCTCCTCCCAAGCAACAAGCAGTATGATGAGAAGAAATGGCCTCAAGTTGCACCAGAGAAGGTTTCGATTGGGTAGTAGGAAAAATTTCTTCACTAAAAGGGTTTTCAGGCATTGGAACAGGCTGCCCAGGAAGGTGGTTGAGCCATCATCCCTGGAGGTATTTAAAACATGCATAGATGAGGTTCTTAGGGATGTGGTTTAGAGATGGACTTGGCAGTGCTGTGTTAATGTTTGGACTTGATGATCTTAAAGGTCTTTTCCAACCTAAACCTTTCTATGATACTATGAAAAAGTGTTTTATTACTACAACTAATGTCCCATCCAGAGTCAGTACCTTCATAGAGACTTTAAATAGCTTTTGCTCTGTATATAAATGAAGGACTTGTCCCATCATATTATCTGAAGATAAGCAGTGATGCAAAAGGGTCAATAATGTTTACCTTTTTTTGTAGTTATATCCTGTAGCTTCATATATAGGCTGAACATTTAATCTGTCCCTTTTATAGGAATGAAAAGCCATTGATGTCTGAGGATGGAAAGTGAATTGATCCAATACCCATGGAAGCTACAGTGTTTTTAAATATAGCATTGTGTTAATTACTATCTCATACTGTAGATAAAAACGTTAAGGAAAAAAGACTAAAACTCTAAAACAATGACAACTCATCTACTAGCTAAGTATTTAATTTCCTCAGTCAGAGATCCTTTGTAAGGATTATTTTAATCCTTAGATCACTAGTATAGTTGATAGGGACTGACTATTATGATGGCTGAGTGTGTTAATTAAATTCCCATTCTACATGATCTAGACAGCCCCTGCAAGAAACACAGTTTCCTGCCTGTTAGACGAAACAGCAAAAGAGGTCCTTGGTCAAAGGAGAACAGGTAGAGAGCTTCCACTTCCATGACTGTCAGTTATTTTTTTTCTACTGAGTACTAAATTTCAGTAGAAGATTTCCTTAAACCCTCAACCTTTTGTTCTTCTCTTCATTATTTCCTTAAGAATCTTTAAGAAGAACTCCCTTGGGATTATAATGTTGGAACTCTTTTTAGATTAAGAGCTTTTGTTTAAATAAACTTTCCCCTTTTCATTAAAATCACTTTGCTCTTCTTAATTAAAACCCAACCTTTGGAGTATAATAGTGATTACAACCTGATCTTCTGCTCTGCATACTGAACTGGGACAGCTGCTCTAGTTCAGAGTACTATAAAGAATGTTTAACTGCAGTTTAAACATGGTCCTAAGTCTTTTGAAATGGGGAGAACTAAACATTCTGACTTTCAAGCCCAAGGTGCTAAATGTTTTGCAGTAATTTCCATGAAATATCTGAGATATCATGCTCAAAAGACCTTTAATCAAATATAAAACAGGTTGTAAAATCAGTGAGATGGCCCTGAAGAAAAGCTTATTCTGTTAATAGATGCAGTTGCCATACAAATACATCAGTTTACTCTATCAAGAAATTAACTGTTTTCTAGCTAATATTGTTTCCATGCAAACCAAGCTGCATAATCGTTGTGCAATGACAGTACTTTTAGTCAGAAAAAAACATGTTTTATATAACACACAGCTCAATTAATTATCTAACTATACTAGAAAAGTCCTCCTTCTAGACACAAAACCAAGACAGATGTCTTAAATACTGTAACTCATGCTTTAGCACAAAAACTCTTTCCTGACTTTAAGTGAATGTGTGTTTGAGGCATATGTTCCAGCGTGGGAGAAGCCGGGTGGGGGTGAAAAAGACACACCCCAAAAATGCACCAGAAAACCTTATGATCAAACCCCTTAGTTATGCTGAACCAAATTACAGAATTGCCTTTTTTGTTTTAGTTGAATGTTCAGACTTACCCTGCATATAATCAGGCCCATCCCTAGTTGATCTCTAGGGATGCTAAGCAGAAGCAGCAAAACATTCGAAGTGGAAACTTGGTTTCATACACTTAACAATTGTGGAGCATGGTGAAAGAAACTTGTCTTAGGGGTAGGGCTAGGACATCAGGGTATTTCTTATTAGGACAACATACAGAAAGCATGAATCATCAGCTAGTAGGGTTAGTCTAGTCAATGGAGCCATTGCCAATTTAGATAAGTTAAGGATTCTGCCCGCAGCTCTAGTTTTCTTTCCCATCTGCCTTTTTGGAGGGTCTGGAGCAATTGTCTGCTTTGGAAATTAGAACAGTGAGATGCAATCCTGTATCTCAGTGACAAACTGAATAGCCTTGAGCAAATGGCCTGGGGAAGTATCCAAAATAGGATTGTAATGTGCTCACCACTCTAATTACATGCAAAATGGTATAGACACAAAGCACTAGGTTTCCAAGGTAGCAAAGCTAGGAATAACATTACAAAATGAGCTGACCTTTGGTCTGCAAGTGTCAACTTTAAGCCATTGTATTTCAAGGTGAGGGAAAGAGTTCTGTGTTCTACTCTGTATTATTTGAAGGAAGTTTTTAAGGAACAGATTAGCAGAAGGAAAACAAGTCGTGTACATAAAGGTCAGAAGGCAAAAGGAAAAGTAGTCTAAGGTGAAGTGTCTATTTCATTTCCCTCCAACCTCTGTTTAAACAGTTAAACAAGACCAAAAAATACCACCAAGGAAAAAAATCCACAAAACCAAACCAACCAACCAAAAAACTAAAGCAAAAAACAAACCCAAACAAAACATAACAAACAAAAAAGCAAAAAACAATGACAAACCAAACAAACCAAACCAATGCTAGCCAAAAAAAAAAAAAAACCCAAACCAAAACTCCCACACCTTGCTACTTATCTGCTACCTAGTGACTCTTGCTTTGGCTTATGAGTGAGGTACTGGATGCTGCTGTAATGGGGTCAGCCCTTGTGCTGTACATACTTTTACAATAGATGCCAAATGCTGCACAAGTATCAGAACTGGTTTTGTTCAGGAAGTTTCCAGCTATCAAAGTTATTAAAGAGTTATTATTAAAATTATTATTGACTTAACTCTACAGCAACTTAATGCAGAGTCATGTAACTTTCTCCTGCCATCCTTCCCCACTTTGAGTTGAATCCTACACTTCAAAATTAGTGACTAGTTAAAGAAACGTGATTTCCAAGTGATGGTAACTGACCTTATTGCTGCATCTCTTGCCCTGGGGTTGGAGCAAGTGCCTTACTGGAATTCTTCTAGCAGTTCAAAGTATTTCTCAGGGCTAATACCATGTGACCCATTTAAAGTGTCTAAATAGTAATGTTCCATTTAAATTGCTTTTTAACTCCTATTTTTTATTAGTTGCATCTTCAAAGATAGCTTTGTGTGCCACTAAATAATTAATCATTTTTAGTAATAGATAGAACTTTTACAGCAGTAGTGGTAGTGTACTCTGCTTGCAAAACATTCAGATTCTTCACTAGGACTTACCAGAAAGTGCAAATATCATGGTCTTAAATTCTAGGTGTTTCTTTAAATGCTAATTTTTTGCAAAGGCTTTAATTCCCCATATAGAGGCACCAAGCACCAGCCCATTTTGTTTCTGGCAAAACTGGAGGAAAGCTTATTTCAAATTTCTAATTAATTTTTTTTCTTGCTGCATAAGGAGTCCTGATGGGATTCCTCAGGGTAGTTGGATGGGTTTCTGATTGAATTACAACTGGCCCGATTGCGTGAATATTTCATTTAAATGTTGTGAACTGAAAACAACAATTAACGACAACCTGAATAATAAAAAGCACTACTTTACCTTCAATCCTCTCTTCTCCCGCACTTGATTCAAATTAGATGCTTAGTCACTGGGAAAACAAACAAACAGAGCAAACCAACCAAACCCACAAAGAAAAAGAGAAGCAGGAGTCACTATGTGAGAAGAGGATACAACTATAGCCATCATCATTGAAGTCAGAAACACTTTGCCTGGAGGTTATTATTTTGTATGTGACACTGTTGCAGAACTGCCCTTATGAAGCCTGACTGTGCTCCACATCTGCCATTTATTCAATATACTGCATTAACTTTGGTTTCTGTCCAATCTCACTTAATGTAATTTCAGTCTATCTTCTCATCTTGTATTTATCAATATAGTCACCAAGTTTTTTACTGGAGAACCACACTGCCCATAGGTTCCCTGGGGAACACTTGCTAATCTGGCTGAAAATTCTGAAATAGACTGTCCAAACCCTCCCACACTGAGTCACGGGCTGTTAGGTGAATTGCCCACACTTACAAGTTCACATTTTGGCCAGGGCAGTTAGGAGTCATCCAGCTGTGTCTGATTCCCTGGCTGGATTATAGATGTCTTCTAAAGCATACAGTCATATAAGCTGCTACTTATGGTGAATACGCTAGAATCTGGGAAGTCTTATAGCAAAACTAAACGAGGGTGGGCTGGGGGGATGGCGGCTGGTAAGGACATGCATTTTCTTCTTATTTGTTCTGGAAAGCCACTTATTGACAACGTTGACAGGTACTGTATGCACCCTGCATTTAGACAGTCTGCTTTTCCTGATTTTGTAAATTTGTCAAAGTCTTAAAATTAAAAGGCTCATAAGAATTGGTCTAAATCTGGCCAAAGTTCCAATGTTTAAAAAATATTTGTAGCAGTTGATGACTGATAAATCCTTGACAACTAGAAGAAAATAAGTTTATTAATTATAACCTTTATGATTAATTATTAGTGATCCACAGTGTTAATCACAAGTTTAAATTGTCAACCTGATTATCATAGTTGTAACAGCACAGTTACTAAATCAGGACAAGTTATTAGGAGGACTAATGTGTTCCTATTACAGAGTTTTCAATGACTGTATCAATATCCACAGCTCAGAATAAAAACCTCCCTCTGTTCCCACATGAGTAACAGCTCAAATTAAGCTAGCAGAGCTATACTGGAAAGAAAACAAAAACAGAGCCGGTGAAAAGGACAGGAAATAAACCCACAACTTAATTAGCTTTCTGCAGCAGCAACCATGGTGATTTCATACGTAAAATGGAGTCAGCACAAAGCACTGCAGAAGAATCGATGTTACAAGCCTCAGATGCAAGGACATGGGCTTATTCTAGCCCCTGCGAACTGCTCTGGTGCTGCCTGTGCCTTCTCCAACACAGAAGAACGTCTTCACTTTGTTCCAAATAAATCAAAATCTGAAAGGAAACTCAACTGAAAATGACATGGTTTGGATTTTAGAAGTCCTCACAATAAACCATAAGGGTTTATGTTGTTTTTGGTGCAACTGTGCGAGTTGACTTCAGTGTTGCTGGGAATAAACCACAAATTTCATCTTAGATATTGGAAAAAACATTGAATTTATAAACTGAGAACTGCAGTTTGGACCAAAATCTCACACTAGTTCTGTGCATCAATAGGCTAAACTACATTTCAAATCCACCCTGCAGCTGCAACACTGATTTCAAACTTCCACCAACATTAAAAACATTCAGTCTGGATTTGGATTCTATACCTACAGTCATCTTTGGAACAACCTTTAGGAAATGTTTAGCCATGGATCTGTATTGATTTCAGACCATTTACATTTTAAAAATACATCTGAGAATCTGTTTGTTTCAAGCCAGACTTTGACTTCTAGGGAAAAGAGGGGAAATACAATTGGGGCAGGCAGGCATGAGCTCAAGTTATAGTTATAGCAAATCAATTTTATCTCTGTTCTGCAATTTAAAAAATATGGAAAATACTGGGCTTTAAACACCTGGTGTTGAACTTACTATTTGAGCTGGCTGTAACTCAGTCTAAGTGAAGGTTTGATTTCAGATTATTCTCTGTGTGTGCACTGATATCAAAGTCCCATTTTGACTGTGCATTCAGATTATGTGATTGTTGAGTGGTTGGGGTGGTGTTTTCGTTGGGGGAGGTGTTTATTTTAAATTTCCAAGTATTATTGACTTTATAAGAGATATGTTAATGGGACTCACAGAATCACTGCCTCAAGTCTGATTCTGTTTAAAAATAGTTGCCCTGGACAACAAAATAAATTCCTCTAATAAGAAAACTGCCTCTTAAAGAGAGTTGTTGCTTTACTGACAAAGAATATTATCTCCATGTCTCAGTGGAGATCACTGAGCTCACGCAGGTTGGTTCTCTGGAGTTGAATGTTGGTGAGCCTGTGGCAGATTTCATGGATGCACTGGTGTGCTAAGGCAGCTGCACTGCGTTTGGGAGCACAGCTGACTTTTCTGCGCTGCAGTCCTCAGAGCTGGCTACAAATGTTCCTGGGATACATCAAAGGGTTTATTTTGTGACAGTCAATTTTGCAATGTGGCTGTATCTAGCATCCTTAGGCAGAAGTTATCTGTCCTCAGGTGGAAGCCACTTGGGGAGTCTCCTGAAAAAGCACTGTGATCTTGGTTGTAAAAGTTAGAGCTACACTTATTTTCCTTTGATCACATTCAGCCAAACCTCAGAGTAATCTACATTTGCCAGAAGTCCAAGGAGGGAGGAAGAAACTTCATCAGCACAATTGGATGGATCTGTTACTTGAGAGGAAGGGTATCATCTGCTATAAAAATATGACATTTATCAGAATTGTGTGGCATCTATTATCAGCCCTTGCATGATGTAGCTTCAACCAGCCATTTATATCATTATAATGTTCAGGCTATGTCAAGAGAGATATCTCTGCTCAGTGCTGCTGAGGCCACAGCTGGAGTGCCGTCTCGTGTTCTGTGTGCCCCAACACAAGACAGACATGGGCTTCCTGGAAGGAGTCCAGCAAGATTATTAAGGTACTGGAGCACTGGTCATACAAGGAGAGGCTGAGAGAGCTGGGACTGGTTGTCTTGGAGCAGAGAAGGCTCAAGGGGGATCTTATTAATGTATGTACCCAATGAGAGGGTGTAAAGATGGCGGAGCCAGACTCTTCTCAGTGGTGCCCCGTGGCAGGATGAGAGGCAATGGGCACAAGGCTCTAAGGAGGCCTTATTGCAGCCTTTCAAATACTAAAAATACTAAAATATATTCAATACTCAAATACTAAAAGAGGGTATATAAATGGAAGAAATCTTTTACAATGAGAGCGGTGAAACAGTGGAACAGGTTGTCCAGAGAAAGGTGGTAGGTGACCCTTCAGTGGAAGCATTCCAGGCCAGGCTGGATGGGGTGCTGAGCAACCTGGTCTAGTTGAAGATGTCCCTGCTCATTGCAGGGAATTGGACTAGATAAGCTTTAAAGGTCCCTTCCAACACAAACAGTTCTATAATTGTATGATTCTGTAACAGGTTGTCTAGAGAGATTGTGGAGTCTCCATTCTCAGGGTATTCAAAACCCACAGACATGGTTGTGGGCAACCTGTTCCAGCTGACTGCGCATAAGCCAGGAGTGGTTGCACTAGATGATTGCCAGAGGTGCCTTCCATCCTCAATGAATTTTGATACCAGTCAAATGGAAAGCATGCTGTGGGTGGGCTTACACCAACAACTCATATTGGTATCACTGAGATGAAAGTCTACTGTGAACTTCCTCCCCAGTCAGTGAAGTTATGTGGTTTACAAAGAGGGGAGTAGGCAAGGTAGAGTAGAGAGAGATGCTTGTCTCGCATTCCTGGAAACCACCCTGCCATCGCTACCAAACCAAATTTTGGTAGCCTGTAGATGGGTTCACAGGCAAAGAGACAAAAATATGTTTTGCCTAAATGATGAAAAGCCTTGAAAATGCAATATCACACATTCTGAAACACTTTTTAAAATGCACCACACATTTCGGTTGTGCTGCAGAACTGTTTTACTGAGTCTGAATCCCCACTCTCACATTATGTTTTTGTTCTCTGTTGTTTTAGATATGACCTTAAAAAATGTGCTGAACAGCATTGTAAGACTAAAACCTTATTTCTAGAGAAAACTGGTTTAAAGATTTGCCAACTTTGTTTTTCATATGGAAAACATTTTCATCAACCTTTATATTTAAGCTACTTCAAAGAAGTTTCATTTTGGCAACACAGGAGAAACATTAAAGGCATCCTGTTTGACATTTTGGAGAGTAGAGCATTTTGATTTTGGTCCAAAACAATATGTCTACATTAAACTAATTTTTAAAGTTCCATAAAATTTATAAGAGGTCAGATTAGGGGGACATATTTTTATTTTAATCAAAATCAAAAGAACTTAAGTTTCCCAAGACATCAGAGCTTTCCTCCATGAATTTCATTTTCCGAATAACCTAAAATGCCTTATTTTGTTTGAAAATGTAAGAAAATATATTCTTTAGAAGTCATAAAACTTCACACTATACAAAAAGCCTGTTGTTCATTCCCATTTCTTTTATAATGAAAGTTCATGCATTTATGGCATTAGATTGCTGTTTCAAAAACCTACAAACAGTCACAAATATAAATTAATATAAATCATCATTTTATCAATTTACTCATCAGAAGTATCCTGAAAATAAGTATGTACAGGGTACATACTTTTAAACCTGTACTTCTCACATCTTTCCAGGTGTTAAATATCCTATTTATTTTCTATTTGAGTTTAGAATTCTCGGAATTGTAGAATATGTAGACCCAGGATTACTGCATTTTACATGAATATAGTCCTTTGTCTAGTCAGATGAACCCTACTGCAGTCAGAAAGGAAAAACTGTGTGTCTTCATTGGCAGGCTGCAGGTTACAGGTACAAAAAAATGCAAGACAGACAGCCCCCTCTGCCTTACATGCAGCAGCCACACAGTTCGTTAGACTTTAGATTGTAGCATTTTTATTTGTAGAAATGAGTCAGAGCCAGCTGGACAACTGTATTTCCAGAGCCCAGTTGGAAGTTCTAGTGCCAATACTTCATGTCTTTTCACTGTTTAAAAAGAAAACTAGACAAACTGAATGTAAAATCACATAATGATTATCATTACTTACAAAAATAAATTACACTAAGCTTTTGTGCACTTTTTATAAATAAGGGGATACAAGAGGAGTTAATTTAAGAAAAAAAAATGGTCATTGCATATTCTTCCTCTGCTTCCCTAATACATAAAATTAGTTCAGTTAGAAGGAAAAATATGTTAAATGCTGAACTCTCAAGGCTGTAATGTCAATGTTTTCAAAGTTTCTAATGCACTATCAGCTAGATTCACACAGGAACCCAATTATTTAAGTATCACTTTAAACACATAAACCAACAATTTAGATCCTCAACACTCCTGCTCAGCTGCTACTCTGGAGATACCTAAACTTGTGTGGCACTTTGTTTTCCACTAGACAAGGACATTGCAGCACAGCCTGAGTCCTGCTGGTGATTAAGCTGCTTGGTGTCTAGTGCCTGGGCATCTTCCACTCTTGGCATTTCTCCTCCTATCTTGAAGAATAACCCAAGGAGACATTTGTGGTCCAAATACCCCAACTGCCTTTGACTTTCTAGAAAACAGGTGCTGGCTGGGATGTTCTCCTTTTCTTCAGTATCTTCATCACTGAGGTACTCATCTGCACAATTTGGTGAACAGAAGTGGTCACCTTTCAAGAGAAGGTAGTAATCATTAGTCTTCAGATTTTCTCCCGCTGTGGCCTAGCAGCTATGAAAGTCACTGTTTTTCACCTTTGTCCCATTCTTAAGACAACTGCTATTCAACCTTCTTCCTAACTAGCCCCTCTCAGGGCACACAGCCCTGTGCCAATGTGCAAGATCAGTTCTGCCCCTAGAGGGCATACGAACAGCACCTAAACTGGGGTGTCAGTAGGGACTGTGTTTTGCAGCTGCACCCTACATCTCCTCTTCTGTCCCATGGTCTTTCAACAGCACAGCTGATTTACTTGTTTTATACACAGAACAGCTTTTGACAGGATGGAGACATTGGATGGGAAAGGCAAGTCTCCTACTTCTCAGTCACATGAATAAATGAAGACACTCAATCCATAAAATATCTACTTCAAACCCCACTGCAAAACACTCCTGAACAGCCTCACACTTTGTAGAAGACTGAAAGCCACAAAACTGTGTTACAACTACCACAAATTCCTAGCCACCTCCAATAAGCAATGAATCAGGTGACAATGCCCAGAAAGCTCAAGGAAAATAGATCCAACCATTACCTGTTAGGATGCAAATTACTAAGCAAGCTTGACAAAATTTCTGTTTGTCCCTAGTCTTGTTAAATTTGGACATCATTATGTTCTATTTAATGTGTCTCATCAGACATACTGTAGGTGTAATACATTTGACACAACTTATTTTATAAATCAATATTTGGAATTTCCCTAGATAGAGATTCTTCTTCCTCATGATTAGTTTAGGAATAATTTTGACAAGTTAAATTGTACTTACATGGATTTCATTGTTTAAGAAAAGGGAACCTTTCAATTTAAACTTCCATAACAGTACTTAGTTTTATAGTTTCTTGCTTAGAAGTATAATAGCTGAAAAGAAGATAAAACATGTTTACATGCTAGAGTGCCTTTCCCAAAACTACAGATTTGATAATGTTTTCGGTCAAGAGCAGTGAGATCATATCCCAAGGGCACGCAAACTGTTTTTCAGTGTTTTCTTGACTTTCAGGAGAGGCAGAAAACAGCAGATGGCAATACACAACACTTTCTGAATTATTTTAATGTTTCCATTACGTGGATTCTGGATGAAAAGCTGTCATGTACCTTACATGTTTCAAATCAACTGCTGCATGAACAGTGAGTATTTCAGAGGAGATAGCTCACAACCTGGAGTCCATTAAGAAAACCCCAATCAAGTCCCCTCCTGTCCCAGTCCTAATCAAAAAGACCCAAACCTACTGAAATCACTCTGACAATCTAAAACAGAATGACCTGCCCCTGACTTAGAATAAATTGCTTTCTTAATATGCTGTTCTGTGGTTTTCACTTAAAAAAAAAAAAAAAAAGAACTGGAGTGATTCCAAATAGCTTTTCAATTACAACAAATTATAACAGAATTCTTAGTCTAGCAGCTTAGAGACTGTAGGTTAAGAAAACACATTTATTACAGAAGACCTGAGCATGCAGTAATTAAGTGGTACGACTGTATCATAACTAGATGAAATCTCAAATCAGGTTGCGTGCACACAACTGTATATACGCATATCTGCCATAACTAAGTAAATTTGCTCTATGCCACAGCAGCTTTCAGCAAGAGTACTTCCAGAGAAATGGTATAGAAAACCAATATCACAGAGTACACCAATCACAGATGCTTTTGTTTTCCACTTAAAAGATGCATCTCTTGCTGAGTACGCCCACAAAGTCCATTGCCGATGAAGCAGTGCTAGGACTAGGAAAGGAGTATGAACTTCTGATTAGTACAGCAGTCTCAGTAGTTCAGATCTCTCCTGTTTGCTCTTTTATTATAATTCATTTTATTTATTATAGTGGTTGTCTCAGGGCTAATCAGATAGAAGAAACCCCTTTTTGTTGAGTACTTTAATACAGTATAGTTGAGGTAATTGCTCTTCTGGAGAGAGCCAAGCTGAATTAATAAAGTTTTGCATTTAATACATACTGGGGCCCACTATAGACAATCATTTAGGATTAAGCTGCTTTTTATTCAATTAACTTAGCCCAAGTGTAATATTGAATTATTTGCCAGTATGTTACAACCACAAAAAAAAAAAACCTCAAATGAAAGTATAGCATATATAATCAAGTTTCCTCCCAAACACAGCCTTTAGTTATAGTATTAGGATTGTTATCACACTTCAAGTGAAGTACAAGTAATAGGAACTCATCGTCTATTTTTTTTTTTTCAAATAAGAGGTAGAAGCATTAGAGTTCTGTTGCCAAGATGGTTCTTCACATACCACATTGCCAGTTTTCAACCCATAAAACACTGTGCTAGCAACAGTTTACAGTACAGACAGTCTTGTAATTTAAAATTCAACGCTTTTTAGATATGCTTAGGAATATAATAGAAAAGAGTAAAGGCACAAAGGACTATTGTTGCAAATGGGGCAAGCTGTTATGTCATATACTGCTACAATTTTCTTTTTCACTGATCCTTTATGACATATGTCCCCCATTCTCCTTTTTGCTAGTGACCATACAGCATGACACAAATTGGGAGGCTCTCACCTTGCTGCTACAGTTCTGGCAGGAGTGCACATTGTGTCGCACTTCTCTGCAACATTCAGCATTCTCAGAGCACATCTTCCACTCAGAGGCAGCATAGAAAATACCGTGTCCCACCTTAATCTTAGTTTTGAAATGGGGAGAACATTTTCCTTTTTCATATGGGAGACTCAAGTTCAAACCTGCCCAATCCAAAATGAAGATGTGAATCCAGTTTTCCCAATGTGCTCTAAGTTTCAGCATATTCACTAGAATCCCAACACCTTCCGTAGAAGTTCTGTCACTTGCCATAAAATATTGAAACAATGGGGTCTTCCAACAACCATACTAGATAACAATATTCTTGACTTGTTGCATCTTGTAAAATCAAACTAGAGAGGCAAAAACTTAGCCAGTAACTATTAATACAACAAATTGTGGGGCAGAATGTCTCCTGAATAACCTAACTTTGTATGAAGTTAAGCAGAGAAAAAAATTTAACTTGGGTCTCTCACCAACCATACATATATTTCAGAAGATTGGATGGGATATTGCCCTGAGGTTAGATGCCTAGGTCTGGAAAGAATGGTTCAAGAAAACTTGTTGTGATTCATGTGCTCGACACATTGATCAAACCAGCAGTAGTTTGCTGCAGGCTTCAAAGAGGGCAGAGGTCTGAGCCATAGCTGGGCAAAGAACTCCTGTAGTTTATCCCCAAAGGAGCTGAGTGACACAGTGAGCATTGATGATTATGACCTTGGAATTAACACAGGAATAGCAAGGTTCATTTAGCAAGAAATAAAGTAAGTCGTGCATACAAGGAGCATCATACCTACCTTTCCATCACGTGTGATTTGACTATGAGCCAACCACTTTATTCCATAAATCTGACAGCCTAAGTGAGCCGCCTTCAAGCTCTCCCTGCTAAGCCACACGGCTGCATGATGGTGATCTCTCCTTGAGCTGGAACACCTCTCAAGGATGCTCCTCGAGGCAGAGAAACCTTTTACCAACAGCAGACCTTTGGTAAGCAACCAGTACCACACAAACCCTTGCAGTGTGGTAACTTCGATTTGGCCTTGGTAACTTTGATTGCATGCTGAATTGATACTAATATAACATTACTAAACCATGTAGCCACTATTAATTATGATAATCTTTGTACTGCTTACCCTTAGAGATAAACTGTTGGCTGAGTCTAAGTTTGGACCTAGTTGTACCTGGGCTCCATAAGGAGATTAGAAAGCAAGGGTGTCTGCTCAGAACCTCATGACTTAACAGGAGGGTCTTCCTCGTGCTTTTGTGTTTCTGGTCTCTGTGTCAATCATTCTAAGTCAATTATGACTCGATTTTCCTTTGCATGTTTCTTCTATGCAGTAAATAATAAGGTGAACCTTGCCACCAAACTTACTGAACCTTGGTTAACCACTGTTAAACTTTGTTAAATTCCATCAAATTTATTGGACTCTGTCAAATTATTATGTTACCTGAAAACATATTGCTGCTTTTCTCTTTTGAGTGAGGTAGATTCCACTCATCTGTGACACATGCTTAGAAAGGTTCCTGGTGAATTTTCTGTTTTGTGTGAATCCTGTCAGTATGCTGCCTTCCTATACAATATCCTGAAAAGTTACCCTGAGCTCTTAATAAGCTTGCATTGAAAAATAAAGCTCCCACAGTCACTACAAAATGACATATAGGTTATTACGTAGTATTATTCTAAGGATAAAGCTGCGCAAATCAAGTGTTTCCTACTATTTGCATTTACCTATGCAACCCATGGATAAATAAAGAAAACAATCAAAATGTGATTTTGTTTTTCCCTAATGCAGAGCATAATCTTGACTTGTAGCTATCCCTTTTGGTTCAAGTTTGGTTGCTTTTGTTATTCAAAGGTGCTGGGAAATCTTAGTGGCAAAAGAAGAATATGGAAAAAGTTGTATAGTTCTTATTTGACCTGAAAAAGAACCAAGCCTGACTCCGATGGAGAATATTTGTTTTAATGAAAATTTTTTAAAGTGCAAAATTCTCAGTAAGTGTAAGGCAGCACAGGCACTCTGCAGCCAATGTTCAGTTGTGCTGTCAGAGACTATGGACTTCTGTACTTTTCCCTAGGCTCCACTACTACCCACTTTGTACCTCCCCACCTTTTATCACAAAGGCTGCATTGCTACAAGTGTCAATTAAGATCCCATGAGATATAGGATGTCTCAGTAAATTTAAAATCAGTTTACTCTTGGGATAAAGAATGGAGGATAAACCCAAAGCTTTGTTTGATTCTTTTAAATTCACTAGGGGAGCTGCATAATTCCACCAACATTTGAACAATGCTAATCTATAGAAAGGACAGGGGGAAAACCAAAACAAAACACAAACTCTTTCCTTTAATTTCTCTACTTCTGAGCTGTGTGTTGAGAATCAGGCTTAAAGTGAGAAACACGCACCAAGATTTATTTGAATTTAAACTGCATTGCTTCTTTTCCTTCTCAAACCTGGCAAAGCTGAGGGCAGTGTTTCACAGAAAAACAGTTTCATAGAAAATTCTCTCACCTTCCCAAATTTATGAACAGCCCTGAGGAATCCTTAATGGCTAGATCTTATTTATCCCATGGAGAAATAAACTCAGCAATTCTGGTCTCATTTGTTACGTATTTTTCCTCAGCTTCCACACACACCTACTTCAATCAGATCCTTTCTCCTCTCTTTAACAGAACATTTTTGTTACCTCTAAGATATGCAGCTAATTCACACTCTGTGTCCCCCTTCCCTCTTAAAAGCAATATTAGTTCTTTGCATCAAGGAAATTATTAAATCAAACTGTCTATCCTAACAAGCAAATAGAATCGGAGAAGCTCTTTGCTTTCAAACTAATTTGCACTAGGCAAAGTCAATCGTTACTTTTCCTGATGTCTTAATTAAAAGTTTGAATCCCTCTGATTTCACATTAGAAAAATGAGGAATATGGCAGTGGGATGTGAACATATTTATTTTATATAGGCACACATGATTTAGAAAGTTCATTTTACATGCAGTATCAGTGTTAGTGGCATAAGTTCTTGCTAATACAATTTCAGCCTTTTGCTCAAATACTCAACCATACTCAAATATAGTGTTAGATAGAAGATCCAAAATCCCCTGCCCAAACTCATTGGTTTAGGCTATGATCTCGATCCGTTGTTCAATTTTGTAGCTACAAACAGGTTGTTTATACCTCAAACATTTAACAAATACATACATTACAGTACTGAGCTCCACATATTGTCTGCCATTAAAGGGAAGTCTTCTCAAAATGAGCCAGAAGAAAAATTTTGTAAGTTGCTTACTATCTTTCTACAGAGGGTAATGCTGCTTATCTGCATCATGCTGTCCATTATAATATGATTTAAAATATAATTTTTTTCCTGCTACAAGGTTTTCTGAATGTTTTTCATCTCATTACTAAATATTTCATCCTGAGCTAGAGACATATTTAGATACTGGCCCTGAGTGAAAAGTCTTTTTATTCTTCTGTAGTATTACATCTATTAGACTCTGTTAATCTAAACCTGAACCTGTAATTACAATTCTGCAGAGTAAGGAGCAGATGGTTCTGCCCCAGCAAAATCCTGCTCAACCTTTAGAACATACTAACATACACCAACTTATAGACACATTAAAACGTGTTACGTGGGATCACCAGACAATTAGATCATGGCATGAAATAAATGTAGGAGTGTTAAAAAGGTATTTGAAAGTGGTTTTTGCCTACAAGCAAAGTATGTAAATCAGTCATCTCAAATGAAAGTGGGGAGCAGAAAGAAAAAAAAAAATCTATAAATGTAAAGATATATATATAAACCAGAACACTAGAAGAACCAGAGGACTTGTAATGAAAACCTCTTCAATTATAACCTTCTCCTGGTTTCTCCAGTCACTGCAATTAGCAGGGTAAAACCCTTGCTTAACGTATACTTCTGCTGCTGGGCACACAACACTTCTCTAGGCAGTTTTTGAACTATGAGATAAGGCATGCAGCTGTACCACTTCTAACAGCTTTTGGCAAGTTTACGGTATTCCCTTCTACAAGACATGCTGATGACCACTCTGCCTTCTTTTAGGTAGAAGCTAGTGCTAAGACCAGGGAGGCCTCCTTTATAATTTTGTTAAGGGTAGTGTGCTGGTTTGACTGAAAGTGAGCAATTTTCCTCATGCAGAAATTCTAGAAATTCTTCTTTTTTGCAGCTAGCACCGTTATTGTTTAGATTTAATTTGAGAACAATAAGATAACACCCCAGGACAGAATTAATGTTTTTCTTCAAGTAACTTTTCAGTCTTTTTGAGCTGGAATTGAGAGAATGTAAGAACTTACTGTTCTCTTAGCTGTTGTTTGGGAGCCAAGGACATTCTGAGCACTCTGCCCACAGGTGTGAGGCAGCTGGGAAGGGGGCACAGATGGGGCAGATCTTGACTGACATCCAGACTGATCAATGATAATCTATGCCATTAGTGTTATGCTTCATATTTAAGGAGAGTCAGGTTTTCTAGCTAGGGAGATGGAGATCTGTTCCAGTTCTGCTCTGTTTGAATTGAGTTCAGTTCGGGAGTTCTTTTAGTTTGGCCTTTTGCCATCCTGCCATTTTGCAGAGGCCTCTGGGCCTTTCTGCCGTTTCTTTCTTCTCTCCCCAGGATCGGCTGTTGGGCACCAGGGTGCTGCTTCCTGGGACTGGTTGATCAGCGCACACAGAGTTCATGAGGAATTGCTTTGAGTATCTTTTATTTTATATTCTGTTCTCTGTTTTATTTATGTTAGTAGTAGTAGTGGTATATTAGTATTATTTTGTTACATTATTAAACTGTGTTTAACTCAATCCACAAGTTACTCCCTTCCCTATTGATTCTCTCCCCTATTTGAGGGGAGTGAGTGGGGCCATATAAACAAGTGGCTGTTGTGACTTTGATTGCTAGCTTGGGTTAAACTGCAACAGACATTCAGTATTTACCAGGCAAATATCCATTTCCAGAATTTGCTCATTAACGCCACTTCATGTCTGAGTTCAAAGACTAAAAGCTACTCAAAACTTATTAGAAGCTCTCCATAAACTGATACACAATTGAATGATACTCGGGGGCTTATATAGATGTATGCTATTAAAAAAATAAATAATAGACTTAAATGAAGATTAGGAGAGATACAAATTCAATTCTTTCAGCAACAAAATGCTGAAAATTTACCTATTCAAGCAACTAAGTAATGCTAATGCCTTGAAAGTATATTAGCAGACACCTCAATCATTGACTTTACTCTTACTGAAAGTTCACTATGTCAGAAGAATCATTCTGTCTTTGTCAAGTCAGAAGTTTCTGAATAAAATAGCATCTAAATTAAGCACTGCATAAGAAATGTCATTGATAGTTTATAAATATAAAATACATGGAAAACATCTGGGTTGATTCTTATGCTGAGAGTTGGGGAGAGAAAGAAACTCCAGTAGGAATCAAAACGAGGTTTAAACAGCACTGTATGTCTTCAGTGCTTCCAGTTACACTCTAAGAAAACCTAAAGCACTTGGAAGCCTTCCAGTATCCAATATCACCGTCAGAAATACTCTGAAGATGATTTAATGATGGTGCTGTGGCAATCAAGGTCTACTGAAAGCAGTTCTTCCTGTTTGTGAAGATTGAGGGGAAAAAAAAATCCAGTTTAGGCCTACGTCCAAACTTTCAACTGGTAAACATAAAGTTTAACAGTATTTCAAGACAGAATGAGATGACTGGCACTAATGTTCTCATTACCACTTAAAAGAATGAACCCTGTCTGCAATTGCTAACCTAAAGATACATAAATCCTTTCAGTTTCAGGTCAGTCTGACAAAGATGAGGGTGACTTGCAAAACACCTAATCAGAGTGACTAACCTTGCAGCTTTAGACAGTTTGAAGCCTGCACAGTTAGTTGAATCTTGCTTTAACACGTATCTTGACACTGTTAGATAAAGTGTCCTTTAGCTGAATGTTGCTCATTATAAGCTAAAATGAATATGTAGCCAACATGCAAATGTGCAACCAATTGCCTCTTTAGGGTGTGAATGTAGTGATAAGATTTTGTATATAATGGCTGTTACTTTTCTTTCTAGAGTGCTGGCTTTATTCCAGCATCCAGGCTTGTGCAACTCTGTAATAAATGATATCTCATCTCTGTGTGCTCCAATTTGGCTTTCTTGCACACTGGGTGACAGAACCCTGTTCTTGGGACAACACTAATTTCCATGTGTGTTTTTAAAACAATCACCCATAGACTCTCGACTGATTGATTTTTTTTTTGATACGTCGGTTTAGAAGTCTTAAACTTCATGTGTAATTCTGGCAAGAAGTTGAGAACTTTTGTCAAGCTCATGCTTTCTGATGGTATTTTGGATTTTCTGATCCCAGCAAGAATCAAGCTTGGCATTCTGTAGGTGTAAGTGAATATAAAGTAATGGTTTCTGGCACAGAAGGCATAGGACCACAAATCTCAAAAATAAATTTATTCAGGATCTGTTTTGCAAATTTGAGCAAGAGGTCAAAATCTTCACCTGGTTACTCAGTTTCAACTCCACTTTTGCAAGATTCTGCAATAAAATTTTAATTTCTCCAGAAAAGACTGTTTTCTTAACTGGTTCATGATTATCAAAGAAAAAGGTGTATAAACCCACCAAGAAATGTTGCTCAACCCCCTCAGCTTTTTGTTTGATACAGAGAAGTGTGGCTCAATAGTTATATCTTATGACGAGAGTTTCATATAGATGCTTTTAAACTACCAAATCAAAACAAGCAGTCAGCAAAATACAGCATTCAGAAAATGGAAGGGTTTTCTAATTTGCCAATTAACAGGAAAACTGAATGGTAAGGCCATTTTCAGCTTCTCTAGCAATATTTGCAACTATTTAAAGTAAAAAGGAGCGGCAAGTGAAGCATGCATAAGAGAGTTTATGAAAATACACCTGTATTAAAGTGCTTCATCCAGTTAAGCACATAAATTGGTGCTGCAGTTTCATCTGCAAAAGTTAGTTTGTTTAATATCAGGAGATCAAAGGACTGTTACTGTGAAGCAACTCTCCCCACCTTCTGCAAAATATTATGATTCTCTCTGCAAAATTAGGTAGTCTTGACCAATTTCTTAGCTGTAATTTCAGCTCAGGAATGTGCTTGCTGTCTCCTCTCTCACACTCTCCTAGTCTCAGCTATTCAGGCTTCTGAAAAGCAACTGCAATTAATGAACCCAGGCAGATATAAAGTGCAAACAAAACACTGCACCCATTCCTTCTTAGTTCTAGAAAGCAGCATACACTAAGATCCACTGTCTCGAACATCTGCCCTATGTACTTTTTTCAGAAGCCACTTAATACTACCCACCGCCCAAAACCACAGTCAAAATTGTCCTGCTTGACCTCCTTGAATCAGCTCTTCTTGTATTATCTACCACCTCTTGCAAAATTATCTGGCCTAAGATCTTGCTTTGACCACTTAGCATTTTCTCCTTATAGTATTTTTTATGAACTTCCTCTCTCAGTCTCAAAAATGAATTAATAAAGCTGTTAACAAGTTCCATTCCTAATCTGTTAAATTCTTCCCTCCTTCCTTCTAAGGCACTTGGATACAGGCAGAAACTGTAGTCTGTCATGAGTTTAAGATTTACACATACTCCCAGAGATAGGTTACTTTTTTTCCCTTCCAGTTATTGAAAGCTGCATTCAAATCTTATATTTCCAGCATCAGTTTTAATTCAGATTGACAATAACAATCTTTCCTGAGTTCTTTGACCTTTCCCTCCAGGATTTTATCCTAGTTATCCCTTAGGGAAAACAAAGGACAGGCCATTACAGAGCTGGGACAAAGTGCTCTGCTAGAGCTCAATGCCTGAATCAGCAGTATGCCAGCTTAACGAGCTGACACAAATTATTGTGCCTTTCTGGAAACAAGCAGCCTTCTTGTCTCAGGAGACCAATGTGAAGTGACATATTGAGGCAGTACTGGCATTTCCATCATCACCGTTGCCAGGACAAGGATACTGCTGATCTAAACAGGATGCAGCATTGGTAGGTAAAACCATGAGAAAACTGCCAAGTCATAGCAGTGAGACATCACTTTGACTGTCTGTGGGCCACGGGTTAAAGTGACTGAAGGAAGCTTTTAAAGAAATCACCGTTTTCCATAAGCTGTTATATGGGGCTCAGTGCCTTCTCCATACACAGGGGCAGCAGCAATAATGAAGCCTGGGAACGAAAGACTAGGAAACAAAAAAGAAAAACCAGTCATTTTCCCCATTTTCACCCCTGCTTGCCTTCATCCCGCCCCCTCCACCACCTATTTCTGTACACATGTTCATCCAAGTACAGCCGTGGTAACAGAGAGACCTTAGACATTTCTGGGTTAATAACCCCATCCCACCAGAGTCCTTGGTCATTTCAATCCAGTGTCAGTGTCTGCTACAAACTACTAACCTGCAAGACACTGAGCACCTAGTACAACATCCTATGGGTATCACATTGAGCACAAGCTGTTGCAGTATCAGGCCTAATACATAAAAGAAGTTCACTTCAGTGTGAGAGCAATAGGAAATATCAATGAGCTGCAGGTATTCAGGTTACCTTAAGGACCATATGGGCCAGAGTTGTCCTCATTGTGCCAAAAATTTCTCTTTAAAGTAAAGAAGCTTTGCATACAAATAGGAAAATGTCAGTTTGATCCACTTTGGCTTCATGCCAGTGTGCCTCCACTAGTAGGACAGAACACAGGAGAAAAGGAAGGATCAAAAATTCAGCTTTTTTTTTTTTTTTACATCAACTCCCAAATGGTTTTAAGGTTTTACCTTTTTCCTCTACCCCCATTCTCCCACCTTACTTCACACAGAGAAACATATAACACCAGAACCCAGAGGTTCTGCAACACAGCTCACTGTGTTACGCTATGACACCGAACAGCTTCTGGCTGTGCAAAAAATTCCCTACAGCCCACCAAACACCCGTCAGCTAAGGTGACTAGAGTAGAGAAGCAATCTTGCTGCAAAAAAATAGACGTTAGTACTAGCTTTGAGTAATGTCTCTATGGTCTCCAACAAGCACAGTCCCCACTGTGCAACACTTAGACCCTGGTGGTGTCTTCAGGTTCTTGCCTTCCTCATTTTTGGTGAGATATTAGCATGGACGCTGCTGATCTGCTGAGCAATGGGACAACTGAACAATTTTTATTCATCAGTTCCCTCTTCGGCCATTTCAGCTCTCAACAGATGCTGCCAGCAGACAAGAAGGCAATTTGAAAAGCGAGCTGCAGCCTGTCCTGAGTAAACACAGGAAAATAACGGTACATTTTAGGAGTCCAGTCTGAATTAAACTCACAGCAAAAATGTATTTCATTGCAGCCTACTGAAAATGGCCACTATCCTGGTGTACTTCTGTCCTCCAAGGATCCAGTACTGAGAAGTATGGCTGCATGGCTTTAGTTCTGCAGCTAGTGGGAAATTAGTCTTTTTCTATTTGAAAAATAACAGAATCATTCTGTGCTATTCTGCTTGGTCTCTGCTGCCTCCTGGGTGGTGCTGCCCCAGCACTTCTCTCAAAATGTGAGACAGTAATTCTTAATTTAAAATGATGTTTGTCTCAGTCCGTTAAGCATGGTTGTTACTGTACTGTGAGCATCCACAGACTGGGGAAAGAGAATGGTCTGTTTTGTCTGGCATATATCAAGAAATTCAAAGTGTGCTAAACAGAATACCTGTTGAAACAAGGGAAGCCAGAGCTGTACGTGATTTCAGTTCAGATTTTCCTCATATCTGTGACCATATAAAGCTGCAATTCAGCTGTGTCTCACTGTACCAAGAAATGATTTACTGACACAGAGCAACAGAGTATTCAATATCGACACATTACCTGGTTTTAAATAACCCAGCTGGGGTATCAGAAGCAGCCCATCTCTGTTAGCTTGGCACTCCACACAGGTCAGTGTACTCTGCTCAGCAGGCACAGCACAGCGCCGGACTACCACAGCTATGCTGCTGGTGCTGCAACCAGCACAGAGAGCTCTGCTTGGCCCATCATGGTGACACATCAAGGTACCTGACGTGCTTCAGCCACAGAGTTTGATGCAGAATGGAATTAACCAGGCATAACTGAAGCTAACATGGTAATACTGGTCCAGGACTGACATCACAGGAGAAAGCGAGGACAGCTAAGATTTGACAACACCAGTCAGGAAGGGTTTTCATAAAAAAAATGCTTTATGGGAATTCACTGACTTGCACACGTTTTTTTCGTGAGTAAGGCTGAGTTTCAATGTTTTCAAAATTTGCATCTTGAAAGCATTTCAAAGTCACCTAAACAGTCTGTTTTGACATTTTAAAAAATGAAGAATTCTCATTCTTTGGTTTAGAGTGATTGCTTTGAAATTGAAGCAGTTTAAGTAAAATATTTGGCTTCAGCTGATACTTTGCTTTAGGATTTTTATTCGAAAACTTCAAAAAAGTCTCAGTTTGATACAGGAATATCTGACACATCTCAAATATCTCGAATCTCTGGCTTTCTTATCCCATAATATCCAACCCAGTTCTGCTTGTCAGCAAAGAAATCAGATGCAGAAACTTTGCTGAATCACTGTGCTCTGTGAAAGGATCCATGCTCTCACACTCACACGGGAGGTAAACTGCAGCAAATGTGAGAAAAGCTCCGAAACAACGGTTCCTCTGGTTCAATGGAGACAACTTAAAAGTTGAGTGTTGAAGTGTCAAAATAATTGAAAAGTAGTGGCTAGGTGAAGAACTGCAAGGAAAGCAAGGCAGAAATATAAATTGGGGGGGTGAGTGAGTTTTGAAATCAGAGAGAATCACTTGAAGGAAGTTTAAGCTCTGTGTCACTGCCCAGGGTAAGAGCTGTTCCAGTCTGTGCACTGTTTAAGAAAAGAAGACCTTACACCACAAGGTCATGCTTGACATGCTGCAGGATTACAACATCTTCATTTAACTTATTTCCTTGTCTGAATGATATTCAAAAAGGAACGTCTCACAAGAGTGAGTCCATAAATCCAAATATTATGGTTAGCAATTTCCTTCAACCTTCAGTAAATTTAGTGCTGGGTAAAAAGTTGCCAAATTAATCGTCCTGAGAAATGAAGCCCTTCATTTATCCCAGAGGAAGACGCGCCAGAGATGGTGTAATTGCAGACTTCGTACATTGCTTTGGTGGTCCTGATAGAGGATATCTAGTGCTAAAGAAGGATTTAAAGACCAAGGCCTCTATCTCTCTGCATCTGTCAACAAATGTCTAGTAAGCCTGTTTTTCATTCTCATGGAGATTTTTCTCCACTAGAAATTGAACAGAATTATTTTAGCTAATCCCCCAAAGACCCATCAGACAAGAATGAGCTGAATTAACTGCTAGTCAATGCAGATGCAAACTGGTAAGGGATCTCTAGTATATCACTGGAATTCAGACTTTGAGATTCACAGAACTGCACTGGAGGTAGTGGGGAATAGGTGATCCTGCTCTGGCTCCTAAATATAGAGTTGCTGCCTTCAATCCACCAATAGATTGTGCAGAACCTGAGATGTGCTCCGGCAAAATGCAGATCATCAGATACGTTGCATTCAATGAATGGAAATCCTACCTTTATGTTGCTCTGTTGTCTGTGTCCTGAAGGGAACTATCGCTAACATTCATACTCCCCAGTACTGAAGAAATTATATTAGATGTCTTTTTTATTTTGAGGTGGAAACATGTGGGCATCATGTCAGATGTAGGAAGCAGCATATGCACTGAGATCAGCAAAGCTCTCACAAACCGTGTGGTGAACCCAGGGTCACTACTGGGCACAGACAGAACAGGTTTGCATGTGACACCTCTGCTCTTGAAAGACACACAATAATTTCTTGAGAGGACAGTGTCAGTAGCTTTTAGACTGCTTTCTTCTGTTTCTCCCTCCTCAGTTTGAGCCAGTCTCTTTCAGGTTGGCGGTGTTTTCATCGTGGAACATTTACATATTTAAAGTTCTTAGTCAAAGATACACTTCCTCTTTCACTTGCATTTATGCATACACACCTTTCAACTTGTTCGCTTCCACATGTAACCTGAGTGTCGCGGTTGAGACAGACAAACAACATAGACCAAGTTCTTAAGCACAAGCAGCAGTCTCCATCTGTTGCCACAAACACCTTTTTATATAGTCTTTACCAGCTCAAGTGTCTTTTTGCTGTTGTTTGCAAGTTGCAGTAGTAACATCTCATTGGCTAATTTTGCTGTCATCAATGTTACTCTTTTACTCCCTTCTCTCTCACGGTTACACCTTAATATCTCCGGATACTCCTTTAGTCCCATCTTTCTCACGGGTAGACCTTAATATCTTCAAGGCTAATCTCTGTTCCCATGCCCTCCGTCAGGGAATCCACGGAACCACTGTAGTCCCCCACACCTGAGCAATTGTATGTGGCTGAAATTGCTGGAGGGACTGATTTTTTACTTGGCCTAATACAGATGTCTCCCTGCAATGGCTTCTAGATACTTCGCATTCTGAGAAGCCTACCCTGGAAAGACACGCTAAAAACAGGCTCTTTCTGTCCAAAGAAATTCTGCATTAATCTTGCTGTGCATTAGTTCCCCAGATAAGCAGAGGAGCACTATCTCACTTTTGCAGATAGGCTTTTATGGGAATAAATAACCTGTTATTTAAAAACTATTTTGATTCTGTAGTGATCAGAGAATCCTAAATGTACATAGCCTAAACCAAATCAATGCAAACATACATTTAATTTCCTATCTATTTCTTGCCTTCTCACTTCTTCACAAAACTTTATTCTAGATTTATGGTATAACATTGACATACAAATCCATCACAGCATGCCACTGAGGTCCAAGTACCTAAAAGAAGTAGGAGTTTAGCAAATATCTTGCTAATACAGCTTTGATCAAAGCGTTCACTCTCTCTCTCCCCTACAAGCAGGTAATGACAGGCACTGGCTGTAATGCAGACAGCACAGTTTGTGGAGAACAGGAGCAAACAAAACAGCTTTTAGGCCCCTGATTCCTTCATCGCTTGCACATGATTTCTATTTTGTTTTTTAGGAGTCTCTTAAAAGAAAACAAGCAGTGGATGGAAACTAGGTTTAATCTTACCTGAGTGTTGACTTCTCAAGCCCATCAATCAGCACAGCTCTATATGGACAGAGGGTCTCGCACCAATGTTTCAGCTGTTACTGGCCACCCTGAACTCATAACAAGGTTTAATGAAAACTCATGCCCTTCTCCTCTGAAAAGACTTTCAGATTCTGCTTTTCAGTCAGAAACTTCATATGCAAGCCATCATTGGAGTAGAATTTGTCCCCCTTATTGGTTCACCTTGCAGGACAAAAGAGGATCTTACAGCAGAGCCAGTAGTAGAACCATTGAGGTCACCCAGTGACCAAAGTTAATACATTACTCCATATATATCTCATCTCATCATAAACATTTTATGCCTGTGTTGCACCTGAGCTTCAGATCACACATTATGGAGTGAACTTAATTCTTTGATTGTTTGCTGTACGTGGGAGGAGTTTTCCCTTCCCAGCCCAATACCACCATCAAGAAGGATTGACACTTTATCTAGAGATCATACTGCAATTCTGTGAGGCTTTAATCTTCCGTGTTTTTTTGGCACAATGAGCTTAATCCTCATGTTAGACCACAGAATCTGTCTTTTCTGTTGGAATAAAACAATGTGAGATTGCAAAAGGATTCTATCATTGACTGACTACACATGCATTGGGGAATCACAAGCAGTCATTAAGATGCCAAAACAGGGAAAATGTATCATGATATGATTAACACCAGTTTGTCTTGATTTTTTTTTTTTACATAGGATTTGAAAATCTTATTACTTATTCCCTGTTAGGGATAACACCAGAGAATACTTTATTTTCCTGTATGTACTTTCTACTGCTTCTTTGATTCTGTTAGATTTTTTCTTTTAAGCCATGTCAGCTATGGTCAGTGTTTTCATAACAGATCTTAGCGGGGGTGATGGAGTCAGGAGACAACTAGGTAAAATGAATGATTGATCACAGCACCTTTTCTCTCTTCCTTAGTCCTGAAGCAACACCCAAGAGCATTATTCAGTCAAAAACTTTACTAAGATCCTATGTTGTTAAAGACCTTGTAGAATCATAGGATAGTTTGGATTGGAAGGGACCTTCAAAGCTCATCTAGTTCAACCCCCAGCAATGAGCAGGGACATCTTCAACTAGACCAGGTTGCTCAGAGCCCCGTCCAGCCTGGCCTTGAATGTTTCCAGGGATGGGGCATCTACCACCTCTCTGGGCAACCTGTGCCAGTGTTTCAACACCTGATTGTAAAAAAAAATTCTTTGTCATGTCTAGGCTGAATCTCTTCTCTTTTAGTTTAAAACCACTACCCCTTGTCATGTCATAAAAAGCCCTTCTAAAAAGTCTGTCTCCACCCTTCTTATAGGCTCTTTTTAAGTACTGAAAGGCCACAATTAGGTCTCCTTGCAGCCTTCTCTTCTCAAGTATGCCTTATGACCCACCTCAATATCTCAAACATTTGTGGTTATCCACCCAGAGCTGTTATAACCATCTGGCCCAACAATTCTGTGCAGTATCTTTTCAGGATGTTTTAATCCAAGTTTGTACTTGAAACTTGTGTATATACTATTATAAATTGGCTGTACTCCCTAATTGCTCTATTTCAGTGGCTAAAGAAGTGATCTCTCTGGTGCTGTTGCAGGAGAAGTACTGTATTTATAATATTTAGCTCACTTTACCTCCCTTCCAAATCATGAACTCAAGTGCCTCGCTACCTTTGGTGCATTTTTCCCTTCATATTACTCCTTTGATTAGGGAGCTGTTATTCTGCAGACAACTGGATTTGGACCTGAGATACAGCAAATAATGATTTATCTGTAGCCACACAGATAGTGAGCTTGAATCAATATTTTTAGTTCCCAACAAAGCACCTCAACAATTCTTCAATGATTCAGTAACAGTCAACTGAGGATTTTATAACAATGCTGAGAGATAGAGCACTTGCATTCTGTTTTCAACTGCAGAGAACTTGGAGATCTCTGCTGCATTTACTTCTGCATGAAACAACCCAGCATGTCATCTGTTCTGAAGAGTAGTTCTTTCCAAAATTGTTTGGGATGCCTAGTGTTTGCAAATGTGACTGCAATTAACTGTTTACTCTTGGGATTGGGCAGAAACAAGTAATAGTATTGTAAATTCAGTCAGAGAAGCTCAGACTAAGAAAAGACAGAAATTTATTATACTGTATGGCTTACAATGGACTTTGTGTCCAAATTTCAGAGAAGAACATGCAGCAAACTTCCTACTAAAAGGCCCTAACTCTGGTCACTCATTATAGAGATAAGAGAGCAGACAGTGTAAATTCTTTCTCCTTTGGATTGTAGATATCACTAAGGTGGAAGTGAGGGAAAGAAAAATTTGGCAGGGAAATAACTTGCATTGGAAGTAACTGCATTTCAGTGCCCCAGTGCAACTGGCTCTGAACTGACAATTTTTGAGAACTGTCATGCATGACTATACAATAGATTTGATAGTCCAGGAGCATTGTACTGTCCCTTTGCCATGCTGCCTTTAAGTCCCTTGTCTTGAATATGCCTCTCTCTCCATCAAAATGAAACAGAAATGAAATTCACACATTGATCCTAAACAGATGTACCTAATGTCTTTTAGATATAGTATACCACTTCTGAATGAAGGGAATAATGTAGAGAATATATCATCAGTTCTTCTTCCCCAGACAAAATATAGAGCCAAGCTAGAAAGACACAAAAGGAAGAGCAGACAGAGCAAAGTGGAACAAACAAGCAAAACAGAGTGCTATCCAATAGCCTCCATAATTCTGAAAGCAAGTATCTAGTGCAGGCTTTTGGCACAAGCTGGATACCTGCTAAGAGTGGGCATGTTTAATTATTCATGCATTTGGTTATAAATAATGCACTGCCTGCATACATCTAATTTAAATAGACCCATAAAGCCCAGTGGATTAGTCACTGCATGCTGCCTAAAAGTAACATATCATCTAGCCAAAGTCTCTTGGCTATTGCATGCTCACAGCAAGGCTCTTCCAGAGGATAATACTTTAAAGAAATGTTCTCTGATGTTTTTGTTGATACAGTGATCATATTTTGTATGTAAGAGATTAGGAGACTCAAATAAGAGTGTTGCACTGTACTAGGACACTATTCGGAATTGTACCTGCATAATTTTCCCTTATGACCAACCCGTAATGACAGCACTGTCCTCACTAACTAGGAGACTGCATGTCCCATACTGCAGACACAGTAAAAGACTTGATAACCCTTTCAAGGAAGGAAATTGTACCTCAGGACAGTTGTTCTTAGGTATTATTTAAACAACAAAAATAAAGCATGCACTCAAACCTTAAATACCATGCTCCGATAAAAAACAGACTATATCCCTTGCTTCTCTGTATTTGAATTTTGTATCCACCTCCTGAATCTTCGCTGTGACCAGCAGACATAATGGGATAGTACTGGCCCAACAACCATCCTGTCCTCAAGGTCACCCTTAATGTAGGCTAGAATCAAGGGAAGTTATGTTGATTCTCATTTTCTGGTATACCACAAGGAATCCAAGGAGGATTTGTACTTCTGAGATAACAAAGACTTTGTAGGCTGACTGCCAGTTTTACCAGCCTCTCTAGGTTTTAAAATTCAGACTGACAAAAAAAGCCCTGTCTTACATGAGATCCTTTTGTGAAATCCTGAGAAGTGCTGTCTCTCTGAGGTTATAAATGCCCAGTTCTGGGATGGACAATCATGAGTTTCAGAAATGCACACTGCCCCCTGCCCTCTCCCCAAATCCGCAACCCCAGTTCTAACATGATAATGCTCAACGACAACACAATTTCACAGAGCACCCAAAAAGCAGGACATTTTCACCCCTACTTTTAAAAGGGTGCAGCAAGAGCATATCTACTCAGTTAGTAACCAGGCCTTGATAATCGTAGATCTGGCTCTTGGTTTCTAAATAAGAAATGCTGAAGGTCTCACGTGGTGTTTTCCCTATCAAACAGAAGAGGAATATTTTGATGAAATCAAAGGTCTGGTTGTTTCACTGAAATCAGATATGTTTAGACAAAAATCCCCAGTATTTCCTTCCTTCCAGAAGCAATTATTTTAATTAAAAAAAAAAAAAAGGCAGCTTTTTTTTTTTTTTTACAATTATTCTTTCACCCAGTGCCCAATGATTTCAGCTCGGAATAGGACACAAAACATTACTGAAGTCACGTCTTGTTAACATTACTGCCATGGTGATTACACAGCAGCTTAAATATTCTTTTCTCAATCCATAAGGATAAGTCCGATTTAGTGTTAAAAATCTTTTTATATTTAACATTCAAGCATTCCATGTTTATAAGATTAGAAATTAGATTTGTTCAGCTGCCACAAAGAGAGAAAATAGCGTCCCAGTGTGCACTAGGGGAAGGTGATCCCTCTCTGCTTGGCACTGGTGAGGCGTCATCTGGAGTCTCTAGTTCTTGGTATCCCAGCACAAGACATGGACTTCCTGGGGCAAGTCCAGCAGAGGGCCACTAAGATGGTAAAGGGACTGGAGCACTTCACACAAGGAAAGGCTGAGAGAGATGGAACAACTCAGCCTGAAGAAGAGAAGGTTGGTGGAAGGGTGAATCTCATCAACGTGTATAAATGCCCAATGTGGGTGGCTTAAGAAAGATGGAGCCAGACAGGAAATTTCACAGAAAATTCCATGTGAACACAGAAGGCATTTTTTTTTTTTCTGCCAATGTGGTCAAGCACTGAAACAGATTTCCCAGAGAGGCTGTGAAGTCTTCATCCTTGGAGGTATTAACAACCTGACTGCACACAGTCCTGGGTAACCTGCTCCAGCTGCCTCTGCTTGAGTGGGGAAGATGGGACTAAACAGTCTCAACAGGTTTGTTCCAACCTCAACTATTCTTTGAAAGAGACAATGGTTAATAAATACCCAAGTTGAATAAAGCTGGTCTTTGGTCATCAAAGATATGCCTATCTAACACTGTATTTTGCATTTAGAAGTTTAAAAAGAAAAAAAAAACCAGCTTTCAATTTAAAAAAACTAAACCCAAACCAAACCAAAAAACAATACCCCCCCCCCACCAAAAAAAAAGAAAAGAAAACCAACACACAACAAAAAAAGGACATAAAACCAAAAAGAAAAAAATCCATAAAACCAAAAAACAACCATTTCACAAAAGAATTATTTGTGAAGTTAACCTATAAAATGAAAGCTAAGGAAAACCAATAGCCAGGTGGCTTATTTTCTGTTCTCCACACCATTGTAGTTAATGCCTCGTGTGGGTTCCCAAGGCTGTTTCTGGGGACAGGCAGAAGACTTCCTTGTCAGAAAGACCCCAAACAGATTTGTAAGTAGAAGGACAGGATCAGTCAACTCTCCACCATCAGTATATCAATTGAATAGGCTTCTCTCCCCTGCAGCTTGACTTTTAGTCATGATTTCAGCTACATCACAGGCCACACAACCTGCTTCAAGAGGCCTGTAGACCTATTCCCAACAAAAAGTTCAGCTTTAGTCTTTGAAACAGCTTCTCCATTTGCCAAGAATCAGCAATGCCCCTCCCTGCTCTCGTAGCAAATTAGAGACGTGGAACAGTCAGTGTACGTACAACCACTGTGTTCATTAGCACTGAATACTACACATTCACAGCAATCTGATACTTAGAGACATGGTGGCATCAAGAACATTAGGGATCAATTTTTCCCTGAAGAAGAAGAATGAGGTAAACCTTATCAGCAGACAGTGGATTAGCTTCTTATTGAACCACCATTAGCTATGTGTGCTCCTTTTGTTACAGTCCTGAGAATTCTCAGCTGGACTTTATCTGACTGGTCACACAGCACACCATGGATCAGTGTTTAGAAGATGGAGGGGAGAAAATCTTGTTTTGCATGTCTCCCCAAAGGCTAAGACCAGCCTTAGAAGGCAACACTGGCTAGAAAGTGGAATTATGCTGCAGAATTCTACTAAAGACATTTCTGTCCTCCAAAAAAGCCCAAGCAACACACCCTAAATATAAACACATACAGCTTAATGGAGCGGGGGGAGAAGGGGAAATCTGCACGGGCTTTAGGAGTGACGATATCCCACCCTTAACATGAGAAGTGAAAAAAAGAAAAAAAAAAAAAAAAAGAAACAAAACCCTGAAAAACAAACAACCCTCTAACCTGCTCCCAAAACAACAACAAAAACCAAACAAAAACCCCAAAGTAACTAAAAAACACCACACAAAGCCACCACAAATAACAAATGTCAAAGGTGTGACAGTAGAAGGGAGTATCAAAAATAAGGGGTTAAGTGAACTACATGGTCAGTGAACCCTTCCTACTCCAACAATGTACATAAGTACATTTAAACTTACTCAGGTTGCGCCAGGGGAGGTTTAGATTGAATAGGAAAAACTTTTTCACTGAAAGGGCTGTCAGGCACTGGAACAGGCTGCCCAGGGAAGTGGTTGAGTCACCATTCCTGGCGGCATTTAAAAGATACGTAAATGAGGCTCTTAGGGACATGGTTTAGTGGTGGACTTGGAAGTGCTGGGTTAATGGTTGGACTCAATGATCTTAAACATCTTTTCCAACCAAAATAGTTCTATGAGTCATTAATTAGTAATTGTAGAATAGCACAACACACCATAGCCAATGCACCAAAGGAAATTACTCAAATGGAAAACCATGTGGCAAAGGAATAATTAGACAGTACAGCCTCATCTCTGTTGTGGCAAGGGTTTGAAGAAGAATATTGTGGCAGTTATTGTTTGCTTCATGGGTGGACACATGATGCTTCAAAACAGAACCAGCAAGTAACCAAAGAAAAGCTCTTATAATTACGTGCTGTCTCACTTGTCATCTATTTTTTTTTTTTTTTTAATAGCTTTTGGATGTAGAGTTCTTCTCAACTTCCCCTTCCATGTTCTCATAGACGAAACCTAAACCACTCAGGATGCTAACATAAGCTACAGTTTGCCACTTTTTGCTTCCCAGAAATCCAAATATACAGATTCCTGGCTTTGATTTATTATTAACCTTCATTTCATATGTTTTTCAGCTCCCGTCTGCTAATAGGAATTTCAACATTTGTACATGACCACTCAATTCACTTCATTTAAAATAAGAATTAATCACATAGAATTCAGAATTAAACATTGCAGTTGATAGTTATGGATTCCTTCCAGACACAATGATCAACAAGATCTCTAGAGATTTATATTGATTCTGCAAAGCTTTTAGGTCTGTCTAGGATAGCATGTCTGCCCTGCAAGATGTGTGCTTTTTGCAAGCAAGCAGGCAGCACCACCCACCCTAGCCCAGTGATTTCAGTGTGACATTTGTCTGGGAATGAAACATAAGCACCAAAAAAGGATATTAGAGTTTATCCACATGTTAGACTGGAGTATTAATCAGTTAATTCACTCTCATTCATGTGTTCTGAGATACACTGTTTTCTCTTCTTGATGAAGTCATGCAGACTCTTAATCTAGTTGAGAACTAGGAGGCATCAGGAGGGAAAGTCATGCACAGTTTGGAAGATATTTCCAAGAAGAGATATACCACATGCACTGCACACGTGTAACATCCAGTCCGCAGGAGAGCAGGTGGCACAGTGAGAAAAGAGCTGACAGTGAGTTTGAGTGGGAAGGAAAAGAAAAACTTACCCGAGGCAAGATCGTCACACCATCCTGCTGAAAACACTGTTTAGTCTCCAAAGCATTCCTCTCTGTATCCTAAGGGCAGCCCGTTCACAGATGACACCATTTTGGGAAATCTCCTTTATGAGATGAAATTCTCCTCCAGGGCTAGTATGTGGGGAACTTGGAAGAAAAGATTTCCTGCTGGACTCCTTCCACAGCACTCCTAGACTCTGTTATTTTTATACATCACTATTTGGTTTTGCCTCTCACCATCATATTTAACAATAGCACATATGCCTGGACACAGGGATTCTGTCACAGAGGTCTATCAAAACTAACCCAAATGAAGGATAAGCTCAAAAATGCTTTATTTCATGATGAAACTGAAACCAAATGACAGAAACCAATGAGAAACAGGGGTAATCCAAAGTGAAACAACACTCCAATAACATTTAACACACTACAGGTTTGGCATACCAGTTAGGGATATTATTACTACAGAACAATTCATGAGAATGATGATCTAAAGCACCCATGGACTCATTCCCAAAGAGAAACTCCCTCAAGGATACCCAGAATATAGGATCACTCACCTGGGGAGGAGGGGGACTTGGGGAGACTCACTCAAGGATATATCCCAAAGAAATAATCACTCAGTGGGTTGGGGGGAAGGCAGTGAGGACACTCAATCCCAGGAAATTTTCTTGGGTGGCATCCCAATTCCAAGAGCACAGTTTCCAATCACAGTCCCACTGCTCTGAGAAAAAACACTCAAAGGGTGTCTCCAGTGGGGGCCCTGGTACCTATGTTGCATATAAGCTGTGGTCAGATACGCACATGGTCCAGAGCTTCTCCAGGCTGAAGTGCCTTGTTGTCTGAGGTGCCTCGCTGTCTGTTGACCTTGGGGTCCCACCTCTCCTACTTCTCCATCCGAGAGGTGAATGTGCCCCAGGGTTTACATGGAGGCTGACACCCTACTGAAGCATGTACATGATGGCAGCCATGATGGGGCACAGGAGGTGTGAAGGACATGAAAAACCCAGCAGTTCCTGCGTTGAAAGCCCTGAACCTTATGGGGCAGGTGCACCTGCACAGATTCCCAGATCAACAAGTTCCTATGGATCCAATTTATGTAGATTAATAACATTTCATCATCTCAACACCTTAAAGCTCACTTTATTTTAGCTTCTTCACTCTAAAAAAAAAAAAAAAAAAAGAAAAAACAACCAAAATAATCCTACCCTGTTAATCTCATCACTTGTTAGCATACACAATCTATGTTCTCATTTCCCCAGAGGATTTCAGCAGACTGTGGTGAACTCAGCCAGCTTCCAGAGTGTTAAATGTTCCTCTTACAAAATGTTCTTCTGTTAGTTTCAGTTTTTCATAAATGTCTGAGTTCCTGCAAACCAGGGAATATCATCTTGATCAACAAGACACTTGTGGGTGACCATTAGGTAGTGGAAGCAACTGTCTCCAGAAGCAGTAACAGGTGTTCTAGCTACCACTTCTACCCATCATCAATGTCACCTCCCTCCACCCTCAAAATGCAACCTAACACAAACAATCCCCCACCTTCAAAAGAAATCTTGCTAAGAGACGATAACTGATCTTTGCCTCCCTTTTCTTTTGCCTCAAGTTTTCTCCCCTTTATATAAATGGAGTTGGTTTACCCTATTCTTTGTCTAGACTGCAAACATTAATAATACAGAATAAGATTCTCAACTGCCTGAAGCAATTTTATTTTCCACTAGCTACCCACTAAATAGCAGTTAGGAGCTATTCCAGCAAATGGAGTGCTCCGTGGCCTAGGGGGACAACATGCCACATTCTCCTTCACAGTCACTGCTTTAGTTCCCCTGCAAATTATCTAAATTATCCATAATACAGCCTTGTTCATTATAGCTATATGAATGGAGCAGGACTACATGAAATTTTAACAATTCTACAATGCATCACTAACCCCATCATCAGCTCAATATATTAATTAATATTTGGAATATTCAGAAGCAAAGTTTGCTAAATTTGTTGATCCACTATAATCCTATTTTTTAGAAAAGTAATATCCATGTTTCCGAAAACAAATCAACATAGAATTAAGGATTTTTTTGCTGTATGAGACCTCTTCAGCAAAACATTATATACAAAACCCAATTTAAAATGTTTTCAACTATGACAACTTGTATCTTTCCAACATTAAAGAAAAAGTCAATCTTTTGTGATTAAATTGTCTTTTCCTAGGGCATGTCTATTTGACAGAGATGGAGTGTGAAGCTAGAAGAAATTTATGTGAAGCACGAAACTCCAAAAGGCTGTTTTCTTCAATTCATAAAAATACCCAGGTATACATATGGATAAAGCCTGCACAGGAGCAATGGACTTCATCTGAACTGCAAGGGGACCAAGCTGCTAGTACTTTAAACAAAGACTGTGAGTGAACTTTGAAACTGATGAGCAAGAAAAAGCCAAATGAGTGCAGAAGAACACAGAGCTTGGAAGAGTGTTTCTTAGCATGTGAATATGGAAATTATTTACCTTGTGTAAATGAAAAGTCAGAGAATGAAAATCAAATCAGAAACAGAAAGCAATTTCCACTAGCTAGAATTAGTGGGCAACAACAAAAATACAACTTCCTTAGACCTATGAATCAGATACGGATACCAGCACAAGTTCTGTAGAGGGAAGTCTTGTCTTTCAAATTATTTGAAGTATTTAAAGAAATCAGCAAGAACAGAAAAATCAGTTGATATAATCAAAGGGGTTGGTTTGTTTTTTGTTGGGGTTTTGTGTTTTTTGGTTTGGTTTGTTTGTTTTTGTTTTTAGACTCCCTCACCATAGGCTTTTAAGAAAACTAACCAGCAGTGGTGGAAGTAGGGAGGTCCGGGAATGAATAATTGGCTAAAAGATGGAAAGCAAAGGAGGTGAAGTACAGATAGTTGGTCAGTACTTGAGTACTTGCAGTGGAGTAAAGTAATTAGTGGAATCTATTTTGTTTGTGCTGTTCATTTTATTAATTCTTAACCTTGCAAAAGACATGAGTGATAAGGCAAGGAAGTGCACCAGTGATACCAAGTACATTCAAAGGAGTAAGGATGAGAATGGATTGTGAAACCTGAAGGACCTTACAAAACTGTTCAATAAAATGACAGACGAAACACAATAGAAATAAGCATGATGCACATAAGGAAAAAGAATCCTAGCTTTATACATGAAATGATGGCTCTAGGCTGGTGATTGCCAGAGCAAGAATTGGAGGTCACAATATTAATAGTTGGTTCCGCAGAGTAACAAGCCAGGAATCAACAGTGGTGAGAAAACTAAGGAAACATTTGAAATTAGGAAAAGAATGAAGAACAGGTTACTATGCCACTGTTTAAAGTGACAGTTCATTCTACTGAACATACATATATATATATATATATATATATATGAACAGTGTGTGCATTGCAAAACCACTTGCCTTAAAAATCGTCCATTTTTAGAAAATCAACGAACATTCAGAAGAAAGCAATAGGGACAGCCAAAAGTGTGGAGTGATTTCCATATGAGGAACAACAGGTAGGCAAAACATTTCAGCCTGTGGCAGGGATTTAGGTGGGATATGACAGTTGTGCGAAATCATGAGTGACATGGAAAGGCTGGATAGGGATAGATGGTCTTTTCAAGGAAGTCCAGTAAACAAAACTAGAGAGAACCATGTTCAAAATAACCAGGAAGGCACAGGGTATCATAACCCTGGAATACCTTACTGAAGCAATTTGTGAATGCAAAAAAGTTTACATGGGTTCAAGAAAGAAGGGACAAATAACTAGGGGTGAGATCCAGACAGATAAACTGCAACAGAACTGGGAAATCTGAACTGCAAAAAGCAGAAGGTTTGGAGAGCATGCATATGTGTGTGTTAAGCCTGATTCATGCCTGCCCCATTTCTACTCTTCCTTAGGTATTTGTATATGGGCACTGTTAATTTTTGCTGTTTTAGTGTTTAACTGTTTCACTTCAGAAAACTGCTTTTAAACACTCTGACCCCAACATAAATCCCTCCTCTCCCTCTGCCTTATACTACTTCCCCAGGGGAAGTTAGAGCCTAATTTCCTACCCCATGCACTTCAATATCTGTGCTTTCAATCCAGACTTCTGCTGAAACTGAAAAAGTTTCCATACTTTGGTGCCATTTTCTTTAAAATGAACACCAGCCCTACTTTAAGTATAACTCTTTAAGTTGCAAATATGCACTCTCAACAGGGCCTTTTTTCCTCCTTCCTCCCCCTGCCTCAAAGTATCAGGAGTTCTGCTCTCCAACATTATAATTCCATTGAGGTGAGTAGTTAAAATAGTATAAAATTAATGAAACGGAAAAGAGAGCTTAGCCCATACTATAAATGAATTACTTCATCCACCACAGTGAATTTATAATGCCACCCTGCAGCTTAATAGTGAAGAGGAGAATGACTACACAGTTTATAAAGAGGGAATTAGAGGAAGCAGAACAGTTGCCTAAACTGAAATTTGGCTGCAAACACCACAAATAAAGACCTGTGGCTCTTGTGAAAACAGCAATAATGTTCTTCTCCTGTTCAACACATTGACACTACCAGGGTAGCTTAGTTAATAATGTTGGATCACATTTTTTATACTTTTTTTTTTTTAAATAAATATATATAAAATATTTGTATATATGAATTATATATAGATATAAAAAAGCATTTATTTTTTAAGCTTTTCCCATTACCTAAAAACTAATGATGAAAGTGCAAGAGGAGGACAGAAAAGTAAAAAGAAAGACTTCCAGAGGCAGAAAGGATGATGCAACCTTTGAAAATTTGCTAAGGCTTAGGATTTGTCTAGTCAGACACTACTACCTCCATTTAATTAGATTTTAATTTTCTTTTTACATTCTTTTCCTCTACAGATTCTGAGAAGTAATTGTTTTGAAGGAACAGTCCCAAGTCAAAATTAAGCAGCTTATGGAAGTTTGTCTTGTTCCTGGTTAAACATTCCTGCTATGCAGCTGCTTAAGCTGCTTGCAGTAACAAAATCCAGCTGAAATAATGGAATTGTGCTTGTGAGCCCTGACTTGGCCTGGCTAAGGGGAACTTCTCAAATGGTTCTCAATGTCAGAGATTTAGAGAAAGTGTTCCCAAATTATCAAGCAGAGGCAGACTGTGCTGGTTTTGGCTGGGATAGAGTTAATTTTCTCCAGAGTAGCTAATATGGGGCTATGTTTTGGATTTGTGCTGGAAGCAGTGTTGATAACACAGGGATGTTTTAGTTATTGCTGAGTTGTGCTTGCACAAAGTCAAGGTCTTTTCTGCTTCCCACGCCGCCCCACCAGCAAGTGGCTGGGAATGCACTAAAAGCTGGGAGGAGACACAGCCGGGGCAGCTGACCCCAACTGACTAAAGGGATATTCCATACCATATGACATCATGTTCAGTACATAAAGCTGGGGAAAGAAGAAGGAAGGTGGCAACATTCAGAGTTATGGTGTTTGTCTTCCCAGGTCAGCATTATGCATGATGGAGCCTGGCTGTCCTGGAGGTGGCTGAACACCTGCCTACCCATGGGAAGTGGTGAATTAATCCCTTGTTTTGCTTTGCTTGTGTGTGTGGCTTTTGCTTCACATATCAAACTTTCTTTATCTCAGCCCACGAATTTTCACACTTCTACCCTTCTAATTCTCTCCTCCACCCTACCAGGGCTGGGGAGAGGGACAAAGCGAGCAAGCAGCTGCATGGTACTTAGTTGCTGGCTGGGGTTAAACCATGACATAGAGAAACAAAGTAAAAGCTCAGTCTCTTCCCTCCAGTGGGCCTTTCATCAGAACAGTGTCAAGTTTTTACATGTTTCACAAACAACACGTAACATAAGCAGTTTGTCTTCTGCTTATGCAGTAGTAGGCAATTAGGTTCACAAACAAATGTGGTCTTTGCGTCCCATATACAAAATGCTTGTCCTCTGTAAAGATGACTTCAAAATAGACAGTTTTTACTTTCAAGCAAAGTTTGGAGATCTTAGCACACCAGAAATAAAGATACTTAAAATAATAAATTAAAAAGGTGGATATTTTTGAGAGCTTTCTGGCTTTGTTATAAATTATTTGCAAGAGCAAGAGGAATACAGAGGACTCAGAAATTCCAGAAACTCAGTCTTATGCTTTGGTTTTTCATCTCCTTTAGCTTAGAGCTGACAAAGAATAGTAGGAAAAAAAGTGTAAGGCTAAAATGACATGTAAGGGGCTGGTCAATAATAACTGTAAAAAACCCCACAACAATCCAAAACAAAAACACAGCAAAACAATACTTCAGTAACACTTGTGATGTCTCACATAGTCCTTTTGTGATTCCTGGGCATCAGTATGCACAAGAGCTGCAGCAGCGGGCTGCTACGGGTACCCCATTTCTATGAAGTCGAAAGGGCTGCTCGGATAGAAAATGTACAGCATATCTCATGCCCTGTAATTGTGGACTTCGCAAGACATATCTTATACTCCATTCCATAATATATACATTAAATATGCCACAGAAAGCTACTTTAAAAGCACCTACTTATTAGCAGAAATGCAAGAAAACACATTCTGTGCACCCACGCAGACAGAATACTTTCTTATTGAGGGGTAACAAAATCTTTGTTCAATGGAGAAAAAAATTAGAAGACAGCATTGCACAAATGAAACTCAGAAGAGTTATTTCTACAGCCCTGGTGCGCACCCTACTGTGATGCTTACCAGGCTTCAGCAAGAATCTCCATCCTCTGGATATCTCATGCCATTAAACTGCAAGAAGTAACCAGATTCCAATGGTATCTCAACAGCTCTGCACTTCTAATCATGCTTTTGGGGATTCAGATATACTCACTTTTGCTCTTTCCTGAAAACTAGGGCTCTACAGTCTGACAGCACGTCCAAATAACAGTGCTATGCTTCCAGAGCCTTTTCAGGAGCAACTGCACACTCCCCTCAATTCTGGATTTTGGTACTTAGCTTCTAATCAAATACAAATTATACAACAGATAAAGCGAGACTTGGAGGATATTCCAAATGAGTCTCCTAAATAAATCTTGCTTCACACATGAGCACCACACACCATATAATCAGAGCTATGAAAACAAACAGCCAAACATAACTGCCTTTCAACATCTTTATCTATTTTTGTCAATTCTTCCATTCGTTTAGGTCCTTCCTCATTTTCCTGTGCAAGCCTCATTATTTCTCTTAAATACCTATTATTGAAGTTCCCTTTCCATAAAGTTTCAGCCTCACTTATTGACCTTTTCTTCCACACCCAGCACAAGCCAGTCAATATTTTTGCTCAGCTGCAGCCCACCTAAAGTCCTGACTATTCTCCATAGGCTGCAGCTAACTTGCTAGTCCAGGACAGAAAAGCAAACTTCGCGTTTCTAGCTAGCACCAAACAATGTAGCAGTGAGAAAGGTCCAGACAGAATCCAGGATACAGTGTCATTTGTAAATCAAATCAACATTCACAACCACAAGTGGAGTTTGCAGACTGATATATAGCCATATAGTGTTTCAGCCTAATTTCTTAACCACCCATCCGAGATGTACAAACTGACCTTTAAACAATTCCAAAAGCAGGACAGGATAAATCCCATATCTGTCACATTAAAAGTACTGTCCAAAGAAAACCATTTACAACATATAAAAGGCTATTTCCTTGGTATTTGAAAGTCAGAGATCATCACATATTCCTCACTACTTAATACTTTCTTCTGAACTGTACTTAGAAGTGGATAGTTGTAAGCACAAACACTGATTAATTAAAAACTATTACTGCCTGTGCTGGACTTTCCTAGGACCACAGCAGAGTTGGGGGAAGAGTCTGTCAGGATGCCAAAAATAGCTGCCAGGAAAGCCACAACCATACCACATAAGATCTTTCCACCAGATTCCTTCTTGGCCAAATTTCTATTCAATTTAAGCTGTATCTTCACCTTCTCTTGGAATCACAGACTTTTACTGTTGACTTAGAAACAGCTTCTGCTCAGAAGACCTTGCAACACCACTACTCACTGGATATTTTATTTATTTATTCTTAAATTATTCTCTGTTGGGACAGATAGCGACATTAAGATGAAAATTACAGTCTTCGGTAGAGAACTGTGGTCTTGGATTAACACTGACATAAATTTATATAATTTAAGCTATTAATAGATATGTCTAAAAAAATCCAGCATCTTAGCTGGAGATGTTCACAGCCATAATTCTGTTTGTTTTTCTAAAAAGAGCTAATAATCAGTGGCTGCAGGATGTATTTGTACCTTGCATACCGGATGACAAATTCTTTGCCTCAGCCCTCTTGTATTCAAATGCACTCACTCTCTTATCACAGATTTAAATTTCTTCACACAAGAAATATTCATTTATTTTAGAGCTGGTCAGTGATTACTGAAACTACAAACTTTATTAGAGCTTCTAGGTATTACTGCAGTACAAGCCTATAACAAGACCATTCAGACTCCTGTTAGACTAGCAGCACATAAGTCTTTTCGAAGGAAAAATATGGGCATTTTTAGCTAATGTCTAATCATTTCACATACAATGCAACCACCAGGTATGTCCTATATTAAGGGTAATCATGATGTGTTTATTGAGGAATGTCCTACAATTTATAACACCTGATTGGATAATAATCCAGTTGGGGAACATTTTATGAATCAGTTTTCTGATTGAAACTATACTTTGCCTGAGCAATTACCAGGCAAACATGAGAGGCAACAGGCAGCTCTCAGAAAAAAATCACTCTGAATTACCCATAGCATGCATGCTCTAAACTGGATTGCTACTCAGTCATACTTAGTGGGCAAAAGAAGGTAATAAAGGAACAACTCACAGTTTTAGGCTCCAGGACAGGCTCTCATAGGCTTTCTTCATCCACATCTCAAAAAAAGGGGGGGAAAAAAAGAGAATCTTGGTGTAAAATCTGTTTCTTCTTTGTGTTCAAAGCTGATTAGGTAATAAGCTACACAGGTCCCCATCTCTGCTGCTGAGGCACCACCTGGCCCCTTTGCTGTTCCTCAGAGACCCTGGCAAGACCTGCTTGCCCACCAAGTGAAAACCATTGCACTTTTAACCTCTGTATGGTTGACCACAGTGTCATACTGCTCAACCAGGCTGAGCTGGACTTAGGTTTCAAAACAAATTTGCTGTGACTGGTTTCAGACTGTGGGCTAAGACCTGTTGGATTTGCAGCCCAATTTGTCACTGCGAGGTTCTCATTTTCAGTCATAAATACACCACCAACAGGCTCTTGAGGAAACACGCTGCACCCCCAGAGAGCAACACGTGCCCACAAATCAGATTTTAAATCTTTTTTTGTTTTGTTTTCTCCCTTGGAAACAAAGCTTATGAAATAAAACTGTGAGGGGCCTTCCTCCAATTACTTTGGAACTACCTGGCTGATTTCAACCAAATTTAAAAGAAGATTAGATGGCACAAATGCAATTAGGATCCTAAAAATGTCATGAAAGCATTAATGCTCTGGCTGACAGAAGAATTGCAGAGTGACCTCTTATTAAACACCAGGCAATCCACATAGGAGAGAAGCTTCATTAACACCCCAGTAGTGGCTGTTCACAACCTCTTAGAGATCAGATTTAATTTACCACAGGATATTAACTTATAGGAAATATAGCTTTCTTAGTTCTGGGATTTTTGTAAAAGAAACAGCAGTACTTAAATTTAGGATGAAATACATCTTAAACTATACAAGAACTGGAAAACATCTCAGACATTCCATGTGAAGCGCCACATTTCTGTGACTTGTTCCTAGCTTGAAACAAATCCCTTTTAGTTCAGTACGCATTAAGAAAATGGTTCACACTGAAAACTGTCCTGCACATATTTTCTTTGACCCTGCTTTGGGAGTTCACTGAAAACAGGACAAGGACAGGCTACAACAGCCAAGTGATTATATATGGTAAACACAAAATGAACAATTTGACCCTGAGTGCCTTTGGATTTGACCTCAGCCAGGCAGCAATGCATTTAAACACTATTACAGGAGTTTTGCTGTAGTACCAGTCAATTTCTGCAGATGAAGACTGAACATCAGAGCTACAGAAGCAACTAATGGTCCTAAGAGGTTTTGCCCTACTCATGCTCTTCTGTCTCTGAGATTGACTTAAGGGGAGCAGGTCAATCTAAGTCTTGCAGTGTGAGGACAACAGTCATAAAAACATGAGTAATACAATGCTAATAATACATCTGAATGACAGGGATGCTTGTTAGATACAGCCATGGCAGACAGTCCTCTGATGCATTATCAGAAAGCAGTGCTAGAGCACTCACTGAGGATGATCACATGAGCCAATGAGATAATTGTATCTTTATGAGCTCATAAACAGAAATCCAGTTGGAATAACAAAGATTATAAAATACAACATGTCAATAGATAAAAATTAAAAAAAAAAAAAAGAACCTGAAAAATATTTGACATTATTTACAGATTTGATACCTCATTTGGATTGAAGTTTTACTAAAACCCACATTCTTGAAAAAGAATGGAGAAATATAGAGATTCAGGCTTCCCGATTCTTTTAATAAATAAGACTGAAATTAATATTTTATATTCCTTACAACACAGAAATAGGGACTTAGAATGTGCAACTCTCAGTTTCTTGCCTATCAGAGGAGCTTTCCACACAGGACTTGGTTGGAATTGGATCCCACATATTTTTAACTCTGCACTCTGATTTTGTTGATTGCTCATAAATTTGATATCTTGGAAATACTGGACTCCTCTGCCCTCAATTGGCTTGTATGTCCTGGAGCTGCAGACCCTGGAAAGTTGTTCCAACACTCTCAGGCTTGAAGTGTCAAATGCATGGAAGGGCATTTGGAAGCTGTGCATACAGTTTGTGTACAAAAGGATCACAGCAGCCTGCTAAGTACCAAGGTGTGTTTCCCAGCTAGAGACATTAGTCAAAATGTTTTATTTGAAACATTTTATTTCCAATAAAGATTTCAACAAAAGGCTGCTGAAGATTTGCTAATCAATTGTATCCCTGAACATTTCTGTGAGAGTGCTAAAATAAAAAGTGGAAAAATAATTGTTCACCTATTTCTTCTTGATTCTCATGCTGCCAACATAAAAAAAAATGTTTAAGCATTGCATCTTCTGAGCACTTCTCTGTAGTGTGAAATATCCCATTCTGTGGATAAAGTAGTTCAGATAAAGAATAATTAAATTATTTTTCCAAGGTGATAACATTTCTTAAGAGAACTGGAAAAAAATCACACACAGCTGATCTATTCTGCTATCATAGAAAAAAAAAAAGAGTCTTGGGGTAGACATCTTGTCTGTTTTCAAAAAAAGAAAAAGAAAATTGACTTAGAAGAGCTACAATAAGCTTGTAGTTGTATTTCATTATCTGCAGTAAAATCTAATGAACATAAAAGCAATGATAGATTAATTCTTTTACTGTGCACCTATAATATATAAGATTTGACTTGTAGATGGTGACACCCTGAATGAGGAATCTGCACTAGTCTCATCAGAGATGATGCAATGGAAGGAAACCTAGCTAGAAAGATACACTCTGAAACTCAATATACTACACTCAGGTATTTTAACAAATTACTTTCAGACCTAAAGTGCTTGAATAAAACACTTAAATTGAATGTCAGAACTCCCTCTGGTAACCCTGAAGACTTATCAAAGGAAAGTGTTATCTGAAATAAAAGTAGGCTAAAAAAATATACTATATCTGACTCTATGAAATGTTATTGTGTATACCCAATTTTTTCATTGATTTCCCAAGATACAAGTGTGGCTGATTATCAAAATCAACAATAAAATCATTGATTGGTAAGAAATAAATCAACATGCTAATTACGTTTCACAAATACCAAAGACATAAACACATTTTTATTTTTATATGAACAATGATTTTATTTGAGATTATACTGTTAATTTTTCATAAGTAACAACAAGTTTACTCTCTTGTAACCATTTTAAGAAGTTTCCATTCCTTTCTTCACCCCTATTACTTCATATACAGCAATTAATTGACATTTGCATAGATGAGGACCATTCACGGAGAAGGCAAGAAGCAGGAGGAGGAAAGCAGAGGATGGGTGGAAAGGAAGGAAAAAAGAAGCAGTCGCTAACTGAATAGAAACTTTTGTTGTTGGGGTAATGCCATGTTAGGAGACTCTCAGATGTTTGTTCCCACTTTTCTACCAAAGATTTCTACCCCTACCTGTGATGAATGCCTAATCAACTGTTGTGAGGCTGGAATTTATGAGGGGAGTATAGGAAAACGATTCCATATTTATGCGTGTGTCTGTACTGTTTTCACATCTCTATCACTGGTTAAATGCAAAATGGAAAAAAGAATTTCTAAATTAAAGATAGTGTGGGTCAGAGTGCAGCAGCATAAGTGTGTTTTTTCTTAACTTGCTTCATTATTGATGCTCAGAAATAAAAGTTAATTCTGTAAGCTGCCAGGAATGTAGATAGTAGTATCTACACTATACCTACATATCTTATGCTAAAACTGCAAGACCTGTATGTCACAGTGTAGAACCGTGTCTCTTAGAAACATTCCCAAGTGAATCTGGTCAGGTGAAGGGGCTAAGACAACAGAGAAAATACTCTAATCAGCTTGTTGGTCAAACTGATGAAACCAGGAGTGTGTGCTCAACTTTATGCAAATGTTCAAGATGAACATAATGCTGAGAAACATCAATTCTGCCAAATATGTAAGCAAATGAATGACCTTAATCACGTGACTATTCCCACTGGGATCAATAAACTGTCCTGTACTATTGCCATGAAGTACACTGGGGTAAATTTCCTTACTGAGAAACAGAAGGTGATATCACAAGGAGCCAAACATAACTAAATAAATTCAGAATTAAGCTACAGACATGAAAAATAAGAAAGCAGAATAATGAAAATTAAAAAAATAATTTAGTTGAGACTCTCAACATTTTACAGACATTCAAAACAGTGCTTGCGAATGATGCAAGATGAAGCAGATATGAACGTTCTTGACAAATCAGGGCAGGCAGCACAGGGTACAGAGATATTCAAGCATTAAGATAACAATAGTCTGCACAATAGCCAGGACATATAATTCCTGTTCCTTTATTCTAAGGCCATTGATTGATCTGAAAGATCAATAGACTTTTAATAAAAAGGAATGATGATAACTTTATGCTTAGATCCTTTTCCTGTAAGTAATTCACACTCCAGAGCAAGGGATGAGCTTAGGAGTTTCTTGGTATTCCTGGTCTTCATGCTTAGCCACCTCCTTGCAGCTGGCAGAGAGAGCAGGTGACATGGCTGGAACACCTAGTACATGAGTTTGAATTGTCACAGTGGTCTGTGTCTCAGAACTGCCCATTTAAGATGTGCCAGTGCCACGGTTGTTCTAATCTGGTTTGGGAGATAAACTCAGAATAGGCTACTGCCAAAATCAATGCTCAGTTCTTAGCTGTCCTGACCATTTCTCAGCTCTAATTGAGGATCAGGCCCATCTTTTTGAACAGCATAAAAAATACCTTGCCAGTGCCCTTTTTAAAATGTCAAATTCTCACCTTTTTTTTTTTTTTTTTTTTAATATATATATTCTTAAGTACTTTAAACTACAATTGCCCTTGGTATCATTTTCAGAGGATCAGTCTGTGGGAACAGAGATTTTTCTTTTTGACCTTTACATTTATCGCTATTTTTATTCCTGACACTTGCTTGGAGAAGGTTTACAAAATTTGTCTCTTTCCATGGTCACACTGCACTTCCTCCTCCAGTGATCCGAGCAGCTACATGTGTCTCCGGTGGGGTAAGTGCTGACATACACCACTGACATTTCCACTAGATCTGCAGCTACAGCACTGGCTCAAGACCACATCAAGGCAGTGGAACAGATGTAGGAACTGACAATGCCATCTTATGGTGGAAATATAAACCGCAAATGCAGTCTGTAAAAGAAAATACAAAAATGGCTGTTTTCCCCGGATGGGTAAAAGCAGCACATTGAATGCTTAAGGATGGAGCTGGGTGTGAGGGGATGAACAATTACTAATCTCTAGCCTCTTTAAGTGTTTAACAATAACTAGTTTAATTTATATGCCAAAGCTGAAGACTTTGTTTATGATAACAAGCGAATACAGAAAAGTACAAGGAGAAGTGGGAGAGAAATGCTCTTACATGCTCTTTTAATTGACTTGCTTTCATTTTCTTTTCCCTCCCTTAGAATGGAAATGGAACTCACTTAACATGAATGGCAATGCAAATGGCAAATGGCCAAATACCAACTTCCTCACCAAGCTAGCTGAAGCAGCAAACTTAGACCACGTGTTATGTCATTGTTAGATATAAACTGGCCGTTACAAACAAGACTAAAAGGAGGAAATACAGACTACCTCAGTGTTTGACTTTGTCACCATACACATAGCATCTCCGCAGATAGGGTAGCAGCAATTTGTCCTGGAAACTGAGGTATACAGCAGTCAGGACTGGGGCTGTTAGACTCCCAGAGGTCCAAAAGATTACTCTCCAAAGTAGCAGGGCATGAGGACCGCTAACTGCAGTAATGTGAATCTGCATTGGAGAGAAATGCTGTGAATACATCTCGCAAGTTTATATGGGAAACACATGGATTTTTATCATTGGACAGTTGTTACACTGGAGCTGTGACCTTAATAACTGGTTCCTGAAACATTTCAGGAGGAATACCAAGGCAAAACAAAGGCAATCATTACTAATCGGAATTAACAGAAACTTTTTGATTTTCAAGCAGTAAGATACATAGCACAGTTGAGGTTCCTCTCCTCAGTGTGAAGGCAGCCTGGTAGCATATGTGTGAGTGTGTGGTTAACAAGCAGAACATCAGGTTAATCCTGTTATGACTGTGGTCCCTGTGCTGTGCCACCTTCACCATTTCTGCTCTTGGAGAGGAGAAGCCAGATTCCAGCCAAACCAGATAATTGGAGTTGTGACAGTGGCCAATGAGGAAGCATCCTTACACATGGTAGGCTGTTGTGGTTTGTTTGTTTGTTTGTTTTTTTGGGTTTTGTTTGTTTGTTTGTTTGTTTGTTTTTAATAGTGATGGTATTGGGTTCTGTTCCTTTATGTCTGATCTTTTTTTCTCGAAATGCCGTGAATGTTCCTACATTAAATCAACATAATTAGAATTTCAGACAAAGCTTGTCTTGTGGCAGCAAATGTATTGTGAATTTAACTTGTCCTCAGTGAATAATTGTTAAGTGAACACTATAAAGCCTTCAGCTGGGAAAGTGTTGGAATATACATTTTTGGAGTCATTTATATAATTTCTACTTTTTTTTCCTTTCAATTTTTATTTTGCTGTTGAGAAATTTAGCTCAAACCAGTGCCCTGAAACAGAGAGAAAACTTGCCTGGAAGGAACTGCACACATGCTGAATATTTATATTGAATGACAATGACATTTCGCTTCAGATTTTCTATGACAGAAATCAGTTCCATTCAGCTGTGACCCATATCTCTTTGTCTTGACAAGCTGAGGAAAACATAATACCTTGAACCAAAATTGAATGAGGCCTGAATTCCTCATTCTGTCCCCAAAAACCACTGACAAATTTGATACATCTTATAGGATGAATGTGTTTTAAAGGGTGAATTTTAAGGAGTTATAAATGTTGTTATTCTTACTTCAATTTGTCCATAGCACAATGCATGAAGTGCTGTTCAAACACATGCATAACTTTAGTCTTTATTTTTCCCCAAGGAGAGTGACAGTAAAACTAACATGGTGAAGATAAGAAGAGTGTGATATAGAAGAAAAGTGGTTGATATTATCATCACTCTTATTTTCGTAAGGATATATTTAGGAATAGTGACTTCCTAATTTCCCAAAATATTCTAGCATATTGCTAAGTACTACAGCTCGCCTAGAATCACAGCTTATTAGGATTTGGCCTGATCATTTATGTGATTGGGGTAGCACTTCCAGAAAACTGGAGTAATATGGAAAATAATATTGATAACATGACAGCTCAGGATTTCTAGAGTAAAACCTTAATGAGTCCCTCTGGAGGCAGCACCTGAAATAACCTCTTTCAAATGAACTGGAAAGTCACAGTTCGGAATACACAAGAAATTCCACTGGGCTTTGTAAGTCTAGGAATATTAACTTAAGTGTTTGTTAGTTCTGCTGTAAAACTACCTTGTTTTCTCTGTGACTTTATAAGCTGATTCCTTTCTGTAACTATTTAAATATTACCTTAAGACAATATTCGTGCTGAAGACAGAGGCACTCAAGAAGCCACAAGTGTCAAAATTAAAGTAGCTTGTTCAACTTTCACTCACACTTGGTGCATAACTGTTGCTTTTAAGTTATATAACAAATCTTATAATACAGTACCTGAAACTAATGCATTTCAATATAATAATTTTCCTAGAACAGTTGTTGTGGTTAATCCCAGCTAACAATCAAAACCATGATAGCCGCTTGCTTACTCCCTACCCCTGTCTCCTCAACAGGGGAGACAACCTAAAAGGAAGGGAGAAACCTGTGGAGTGAGATAAACACAGTCTAATGAAATAACCAAAAAATACTAATATACCACTGCTACTAATAATACATAAAAAATTAAAATATAACATAAAATAAAAGACACTCAAAGCAATTCCTTATCAACTCCATCTGCACCGAGCAGCCAGTGCCAGGAAGCAGCACCTGGTGCCCAACAGCCGATCCTGGGGGAAGAGAGAAAAGACCAAAAAGGCCCAGAGGCCAACTGCAAAATGGCAGAACTAAAAAGGCTGAACCACAGGAGCTCACAAACAGAACTCAACCAAAACAAAGAAGAACCAGAAGGGGTCTCCCCACACAGAAAACCCAACTCTCAGGAAATATGAAGCATGACACTAATAGCATAGAATATTCTCATTGATCAATCTGCACGGCAGTCAAGGTTGTCCCATCTGTGCCCCGCTTGGCAGCTGCCTCACTCCTGCAGACAGAGAGCCCAGAAAGACCATGGTCTCCTAGACACCAGTTAAAATAACAGTAAGTTCTTATATTTTCTCCAGTCCAACTCAAAAACACTAGAAAGTTACTTGAAGAAAAACATTAATTCTGTCCTGTGGTGTTATCTTATTATTCTCAAACTAAATCCAAACAATGACCATACTAGCTGCGAAAAAGATAAGTTTCTAATTGCATGAAGAAAATTAACTCGCTTTGAGTCAAACCAGCACACCAGTAAACACAAATATCACGATTTATTTATATGTAATACTGTGTCGAAGATAAAGTTCACAGAAATAATTTTATGAAACATCTGCAGTAAACATCTCAGCAAGAATGTGTTCCTCCATCCTGCTCACAAAAAAGTTTCTGTATTTCACATCAGTCACTAGCTTAAAAATCCAAATGAAAACCTCAGCCTTAGCTCAGGAATTTGAATCTGACCTTCCCTTGCTCCTGAGCAGCACACACTACCCACTATGCCACACAGCTGTGCTACATTTTTCTTGCTCTCTTGTGGTGATGAATCTAAGCAGTCTGCATGTTGCCTGCAAAGTCACAAGGGTCACATAAATATCTGCAATAGGCAGACAATGATGCTTCTGGCAGATTTGTAAAATAAGGGGAAAAAACAGAAAATCAACCAATGCATCTGGAATCTAAATCAAGGGTGGTTTCCCTTTGCACACACACACTCAAATGTTGCAAGGAGAAAATTCTATCATTCTTGCTCTTTGTGTAATACCCCTGAGCCCTTTTATAACATGTAACTATGAGAAGCCAAAAATCCCAACTCACACAGATTGTTATTGCAGTGCTTGAGAAGTTATTCCAATAAATCAGAGAAAAAAAAAAAAAAAAAAGAGCTATCCAAGAGCTATCTCTGTTCATTGAAAGGGTGTCCCATGGCTCCTTAAGGTTACAGGCTGATTCACTTGGCTTCTCTGGGTTTTTCACAGCTAGCAGAGACCTTGGATGCTCTGAGGCTCTCATATACCAATCAAAACAAATTCTTAATAAACAAAGAAATCTTGCTTTTGAAATCCAGAGAGAATCATGCTAGAGAGCAGCAGATACGCAATATTTTCCTTTCTGACAAAGCAGCAGTAACTCTCTTAAAAGAATTCAGGAAATGTAAAAAAAAAATATCCTCTTCTCATGTTCCAAACTGTATTTTTTTCCCCCATTATCTTCACAGGATGAGCTGTTTGTGAATAGCAGGGAAAAAAACCAAACTGTTTGATTTTAGCAATGAGGAATCAAGCAACTTTTTGCATCATGACTATTCCAGCCCCTGCCTCAGTAGACGTTGTAGCAGGGCTTCAAAGGGAAATTGATCCACTTTTTACTCCTTTTAAGGTCTGAGGACATTCCACTTCCAATGACAGTGCAGCTTTAGGAATCTTGAATAACAAAGACAGTAAGCTGCCAGCCAGAATAAGTTTAGTTTTCCTTTGGAAAATTTAGTTTTACTACTAAGGCTCAAGTTTTGAAACACAAAAGCAAAACTGGTGATTTAGGTTCCTAGACCATAAGGGTACTGACAGTGCTTTCAAAAATTATTGATAGATGATGAACTGTGAGAGCCCAGAGGCAGCAGGCATGAAGGGACTAGGGGAATGATTAATGTATCTCATCTTACATTTCTCTATGCTTGCCTATTGCAGTAATGTGTGAGATTACTGTCAGTGTTCTCCATTGCAAAGTCTCTAGCAGACATTATAAAGTCAACTCTTTTCAAATTTCCAATAGCCCAGACCAGGAGCCTGTATGTTACCCAAACAGCTATTGTGATTTTCATAGTGTTAGGGATACAGATGGCTCAGGTAAGAAAGACAGTATGCTCGATTTACAGATATCCACTGACTGAGATCAATAGCAACGTCTGAGAGACCTTGTTGCACATTGATTATAAGGAGTTCCATGTGTCCTGAAAAAACTTCAAGAGCAGTAAGAGGCTGGGATTTATGGAAAAGAACAGAGGTGAAAGGGAAGAGGGCATACCATTATTCTGGGAGTCCAGGATGATGAGGAATAGTGCATCCTTTGGATAAGAATGAGGAAATCACGTTAAATAACAATTGTAGACTGACTCTGACAAAGGTGCCTTCAGATATAAAATCATTTGCAGGGAAAGCTTTTGGAAAGTCAAGAGGTTCATTCAGAGTAAGAACATACTTTCTTCTTCCCATCTCCCTTTTTATCTCTCTTAAAAGGTAACCTCACTCCAAGGATATTTTCTAGAAAGCAGACAAGGATTAGAGAGTAACACAGGAGAGAAGTGCTGGGAGCAGAGAGTTAACTCTTCCACACATTGGCCATGATTTTGTGAATATGTGATCATGGAGAAAGCAATTATCTAATGTCCCGGCTCCCACACCTCCATGGCACTTTGCTTTAAAGTGAACATGTTCTGACTCATCAAACAAGTCTTCTGGGACAACTGGCCAAACAATGTCAGCTGTCCCTCATCCTTTGCTTTTATCTTGCCAGTTCAATCACTGTCTTAAAAACTAACAAGACAAATCAAATCAAAACAAACAAAAATAAAGCTTCAGCTGATTTTTTGCAGAGCACACAATTTCAGATTCCACATGTTTACTAAGACATGTCTGAAGTACTTCCAGCAAGAGTTAAAAAATATCAATTTTCCTAGTTCCATCTTCCCTAGTTTGGCCCACTGCTCAGTCTGTCAGTCAGTATTGCCCTGGGGGCTACTGACAAACATGCCAAAGGATCTGTGAGGATTCTGCTCAGCCGTGAATTCTACACTAGAGCTGCAGATGGAAACATCACTTGGTTTTGGTGTGATGCTGACCAGAAAGCTGAAAGTAAGGATATTTTGTATAATGTAGGCACATTAACAATTAATACTAGTAATTAAGGGAAGTAAGGACAAATTTATACGATCCTGCTTTGCGAAGCAGTGTAGTTTGTTTGAACAGCGTTGGGTATACATGGTAGCACTTGCTAACACACTGGTGAGACAGCCTTGAACACCTCACCCTTCTATGCCTGTGCTGTGCACAGAGTAACAGAAGAGCCACAGAGAGGAATACAGATCTGCTGACTCAGCAAGTGTGCACTGGGAGTCCTTCCATTGCAAAAATGTATTCCAGGACTTGCCAATGATCAACCACATTTAACCCAAAGCTCCACGTTCATTCTGCTGCCATTGATGAACACCAAGGCCAGGATGTAAGTGTTGTGCCATATTATCATTTTACTGATGAGAATGATGGCTGAGAAAGAAATATTCATTTAACTTACAGTATCTGCAACATGTCCACAGATACGAGACAAATAGTCCTTGTTAGCTTAGACTTGTAGCTTAGAATGTAACATAAAGTGCAAACAATTAGATTTCAGCATATGGGTTTATAAACACTTGGCCCACTGGATTCTCACGTGCACGAAATTGTGAACTGTGCACAGCTATGAGCACTGCAAGAGATGAATGTTCACACTTGACTCTTAGCTGTCTCTTGTAAATTTGTATTATAGCCATTGGAGTCAAACCAAATCCTCAATTTCTTCCACAGCTCTTCTGTTTCTCATGTGAAACTTCTGTTTAAGTAGCTGCTGCCTGCAGGATGCCTGCTGATTTAAATAGGTTTGTGCCAGTTTTTTATAACCTTGTATTTGAGCCAAAGGGCATGATAACATTTGTGGGTAAAACCTTTCTGGAGAGTGGGAATAAGCAGATCTAAGAGTTTGAATTGAGTCCATAATTGCCATTTCCCCTTTGAGCAAGCTGAGTCTTCCAAATTGCAGTTGTCTTTTGTTCTCTGCATATGTTTAACCTGAAATTCCCATTCAAGGGTAAAACAAGACATGATCTGCTTGTCTTTGAGAATCTGATCTGGCATTGACTCTGTATCTGCAGGCCCATTACCATGGGGAGAACCTGGAGTTCCTTAGGAAGAGAAGAAATGAAATGGAAAGTAATATGCCTAAGCCTGGCAAACTGTACTGAATAAAACTGGCCAATAGCCAGATGCTTTCATCCCTGGCAGAAAGGCATTAAATGAGACTGGTTGCATTTAAGTGGGTGTCTTTCTGATTAAATAAATAGAAAAAGAAACCTCTGCATATGTACATGTGCATTGCATATTTACAGAAACACAGAATCACAGAATGTTAGGGATTGGAAGGGACCTTGAAAGATCATCTAGTTAAATCCCCCTGCTGGAGCAGGAACACCTAGATGAGGTTACACAGGAATGTGTCCAGGTGGGTTTTGAATGCCTCCCTGGGCAATCTGTTCCAGTGTTCTGTCACCCTCACTGTGAAGAAGTTTCTTCTTATATTTAAGTGGAACCTCTCGTGTTCCAGTTTGAACCCAAAGACCCTTGTCCTATCATTGGTTGTCACTGAGAAGAGCCTGGCTCCATCCTCGTGGCACTCACGCTTTACATATATATAAACATTAATGAGGTAAACCCTCAGTCTCCTCTTCTCCAGGCTAAAGAGAGCCAGATTCCTCAGCCTTTCCTCATAAAGGAGATGCTCCACTCCCTTCATCATCTTTGCGGCCTGCGCTGGACTCTCTCCAGCGGTTCCCTGTCCTTCTTGAACTGAGGGGCCCAGAACTGGACACAATATTCCAGGTGAGGTCTCACCTGGGGGCAGAGCAGAGGGGAAGGAGAACCTCTCTCGACCTACTAACCACCCCCCTTCTAATACACCCCAGGATGCCATTGGCCTTCTGGCCACAAGGGCACAGTGCTGGCTCATGGTCATCCTGCTGTTCACCATGATCCCCAGCTCCCTTTCCCCTACACTGCTCTCTAACAGGTCATTCCCTAACTTATACTGGAACCTGGGGTTGTTCCTGCCCAGATGCAAGACTCTACATTTGTCCTTGTTATATTTCATTAAATTTTCCCCACCCAACCCTCCATCCTGTCCAGGTCTCACTGGATGGCAGCACAGCCTTCTGGTGTGTCAGCCACTCCTCCCAGCTTGGTGTCATCAGCAAACTTGCTGACAGTGCACTCTATTCCCTCGTCCAAATCGTTGATGAATATATTGAATAGTACTGGTCCCAGCTCCGGCCCTTGAGGGACTCCACTAGATACAGGCCCCCAACTAGACTCCGTCCCATTGACCACAACTCTCTGGTTTCTTTCCATCAGCCGGTTCACAGTCCACCTCACTACCTGATCATCCAGACCACACTTCCTCAATTTAGCTACCAGGATGCTGTGGGAGACTGTGTCAAATGCTTTACTGAAATCAAGATAGACCACTACCACTGCTTTGCCATTATCTATCCACCTGGTTATGTCCTCATAAAGGGCTATGAGGTTGGTTAAGCATGACTTCCCCTTGGTGAAGCCATGTTGACTGCACCTTCCCATCACCTTTCCAGGGATGGAAGTGAGGCTGACCAGGCTATAGTTACCTGGGTCCTCCTTCTTGCCCTTTTTGAAGACTGGAGTGACTTTTGCTTTCCTCTAGTCCTCAGGCAACTCTCCCATTTCCCACAACTTAGCAAAGATGATGGAGAGTGGCTCAGCAATGACTTCAGGCAGCTCCCTCAGCACCCGTGGGTGTATCCCACCTGGACCCATGGATTTTTAGATGTCCAGATTGCTTAATTGGTCCCTAACTGAGTCCTAATCAACCAAGGCAGAGCCGTCCATTGTCCTGACTTCCTCTGGGGCCTCAGTGGTACAGGGCTCCTCAGGAAAGCCTCCAGCAGCGTAGACAGAGACAGAGAAGGCATTTGGTAACTCTGCCTTCCTGTATCTTCTGTCACCAGGGCACCCACCCCATTCATCAGTGGGCCTACATTGTCTCTAGCGTTATTTTTATCTGCCATGTATTTGAAAAAGTTCTTTCTGTTGTCCTTGACCCTCTCGCCAGATTTAATTCTAAGGAGGCCTTAGTTGCCTCCCTACACCCTTTGACAACAAACAGCCTTATATTCTTCCCAAGTGGCCAGCCCCTCCTTCCATGGTCTGTAAACTCTCCTCTTCCACTTGAGCTTACCCAGCACTTCCCTGTTTAACCACGCAGGTCTCCTGGCTCCCTTCCTTGATTTCCTATGTGTCGGGATGCTCTGATCTTGTGCCTGGTAGAAGCAGTCCCTGAATGCTAATCAATTATCTTGGGCCTCTTTACCTTCAAGTACCCTTTCCCATGGGATTTCCCCTAGCAATTGTTTGAAAAGGCCAAAGTTGGTCCTACTGAAGTCCAGGTTTGTGATTCTGCTTGGTATTCTGTTCCGGCCACATGAGATCCTGAACTCCACCATCTCATGGTCACTGCAGCCAAAGCAGCCCTCAACCTTTACTGCTTCAACCAGACCCTCCTTGTTAGTGAGGATGAGGTCCAGCAGTGCTCCTCTCCTAGTCGGCTCCTCCACTGTCTGCATGAGGAAGTTATCATCAATGCACTGGAGGAACCTCCTGGTCTGTGGCTGGCTGGCTGAATGGTCCTTCCAGCAAACATCAGGGAAGTTAAAATCACCCACAACAACGAGGGCCTGTGACTGTGAGGCTGCTCTCAGCTGTCTGCAGGAGGCCTTGTCAAATTCCTCACCCCAATCTGGTGGCCTGTAATAGACGCCTACAACAGTATCATCCCTGCCCCTGACCCTTAATTCTCATCCACAGACTCTCAACTCACTCCTCATCTGCCCCTGGACAGTATTCAATACATTGTAGTTGATCTCTCACATAAAGAGCAATTCCACCACCTCGCCTTGCTGGCCTGTGTTTCCTGAAAAGGACATAGCCATCCATGACCACATTCCAGTCATGTGGGCTGTCTCACCATGTCTCTGTAATTGCCATCAGATCATAATCTCCTGACCAAACACAGGTTTCTAACTCCTCCTGCTTATTCCCCATGCCGTGTGCACTGGTGTACAGGTGTTTCAGGGAACAAGCTGAGCACACCAATTTCACCCTAGGGGGATGGGAGGCCTCCTAGTCTTCATCAATTCTAGAGTGCTGCCCCACTGGTGCAAGCCCAGCTACAACCCCATCCCTCTTTGAATCTAGTTTAAAGCTCTCCAAATGAGCCCTGCTAATTCCTGTCCCAGCATCTGTTTGCCCTTGTGAGATAAACCTTTCCCATGTATCATTGTTTGGACTGGTGTCTTATAAAACCAGCCATTATCAAAGGATCCAAAGCCCTGCCTGTAGCACCAGTCTTGTAGCAAATTGTTTACGGACTGAATTTTTCTATTCCATCCCATGTCATCACCCAAAACTGGAAGGAGGGAAGAGAAAATCACTTAAGCCCCAGACTCTTTTACCATCTGTCCCAAGGCCTTGAAATCTTTCTTCATTCCCATCAGACTGTGAGATGCAGCTTCCTCCCCATCTGTCTGGAAGATCAGCAGTGGGTAGTAGTCTGTTGGGTGCACCAGGTTGGGGAGCATCCTGGTGATGTCCCTGGTCTGGGTTCCAGGTAGACTACATACTTCCCTATGATGAGAGTCAACTCTGCATATCGGGCCCTCTGTCCCTCTCAGAAGGGAATCACCTACTGCAATTACCCTTCTTTCTTTCTTATCTGAGGCAGTCTTGAGGTGTGGAGTCAACCACCTCTTCCTGTGTGACCTTGCTGGTGGGCCTTGCACCACATCCTCACCTACTTCTTCTTCGAGATCCAGGGCTTCAAACCTATTACAGAGGGGCACCTGGGGAAGCAAAGCAGGTAGGGATGGGAGTTGCCTGCAAAATCAAACCGGAACTTGCTTCCAACTCTCCTCATCTTTTTGGTCCCCTGCCTCTGCATGGCAGCAACAGGGCAGGGATTGTCTTGGGTCTCGCCGCTCTGCCCAACAGAGCAGGAGGTCCATCACCTTTTGGGGGGTATCTCCCTGGGGCCTTTCTGACTGGCACTCCAGGGAGTTACTCCACCAGTCGATCGCCTTCTCACACTCCCTGATGGTCCTCAGTCTCTCGACCTCCTCCTTAAGTTTCACCGCCATGCTGAGCAGATCTTCCACCTGCTCACACCTCATGCAGGGAGACCACCTGCCTCCCTCCCCTGGCAGCAGCAGCCTCTGGCATTCCCTGTGGCCAGAAACCTGAACAGCCACAGTTCAGGACAGGTGCTCCGTCTGAGTTGAGACAGCCTTTTTGTGACAAGCTGTGTCCGGAGGAGACCATGGTCAGCAACAGTCTGGGACACTGGCAATAGGTGAGATGGTCTGACAAGCCAGGAGTGACAAGCTCTGCACCCTGCTGCACGCGCTGCCACAGCCGCTGCTGCAGCACAGTGTGGTGGGACTCACTCGCTTCACACGCAGGTTGCCCCTCCCAGCGCCTGGTGGGCAGCAACACCTCGCTGCCCTCCCTGAGGCTTTTTCAAGGCTGGGGGCAGGGGTGTGATCGCCGTCACTGTGGTAACACCCATGCCACGTCAGCCGCTGTCGCAAGGGCTGCTAGGTGCTGCTGTGTCGCAAAACCCTCCTGTACCCCGGGATCTGCCGAGGTGGCAGCTGCGCTGGCTCTGATCAGCAGAGCTCGGGGACTGAGTCACATATATGTTATACCATATATTATTGTTATTATTAATACATATATGTTTTGCCATTCTTAAAAACTTGAGAAAAAACTTCTTCTCAGTAGGGAGGTTGTGGAGTCTCCTTCTCTGGAGACATTCAAAACCTGCCTGGACATGTTCCTGTGCGACCTCACCTAGGCGTTCCTGCTCCAGCAGGGGGATTGGACCAGATGATCTTTTGAGGTCCCTTCCAATCCCTAACATACTGTGATACTGTGACTGTAAATACTGTGCTCACTCACAGCCTACTGTAGATTGCTTTAAAGTTTGCAGTAAGGTTGGAGCACCCAAAGAATGAAAGAGGAGAAGACTCACATCAGGATTATGTTTCTTTTCTTATTCTGTGTTCTCTGGGGTCAAATCCACTGCCTGGTTGCACAACAGGAATGAACTTGGCCCACCATTTTTGCAGGCCATTCATTCACTGGTCATTCTTCTGGATGGCTCTCATAAATACAAGAATAGTTAGTAAATTGATAGAGGTAGAGCAGAAGTGCTGTCTTGCATAAAGTTTGTAGAATACTGTGACCCTCTTTCTTCAGCTGTATATAACTTAAGTAAATGTTAACTGTTTGGGCTTCTGAATTCTGTGTTTTACCTCTTTCTAAAGCTGATTTATGCATGCATCAAAACCAAAGATGACTCTGTGGCAGCTCATTTGCCGCAGACACATATGCTGTGGAAATAAACAGTATATTATTATTTAAACTGGTTTTTGTTCATCAGGAGGACTGTGCTGATTTTACTGAAAATGAGTAGATTTTCTCCATGTGGTTAGAAAACTTTCCTTTTTGTAGCTAACACAGTCATTGTTTGAATTTTGTTTCGAGAACAAGAAGATGACATGTCGGGACAGAGTTAATGTTTTTAATTGGTCTGGTCTGAGAGCCAAGGACATTCTGAGTGCTCTGCCCACAGATGTGAGGCAGCTGAGAAGTGGGGCATAGATGGGGCAGAGCTTGACTGACATCCAGACTGATCAATAAGGGTATTGCATCACATTAGCGTCATGCTTCATATTTAAGGAGAGCTGGGATCTTCCGGTTGGTTCTCTTTGTTGGGGCCAGGATGGAGACCTGTTCTGGGGAGTTCTGTTTGGAACTTTCTTTAATTCAACCTTTTGCCATCCTGCCATTTTGCAGAGGCCTCTGGGCCTTTCTGCCTTTTCTATCTTTTCTCTCTGGGATCAGCTGTTCAGGACCAGGGTGCTGCTTCATGGGAGTGACTGCTCAGTGCGCATGGAGTTCATGAGGAATTGCACTGAGTATCTTTTATATTTTATTTCTATTTTTATTACTAGTAGCATATTTTGTTATTTTATTAAACTGTGTTTATCTCAATTCACAAGTTTCTCCCTTCCCTTTTTTTTCTCTTCCCTATTTGGGGGTGGGAGGGAGGGGAGTGAGTGAGTGTGTATCGTGGCCATATTGCTAGCTTGGGTTAAACAATAACAAGAGCCAAAAAAAAGCTTTCAGTTTTTCCATGCAAACTTGTCTGCAAGGCGTAGAACACTATGAATATCAACATTATTTTTCCATTTTAGAATGAAGTTTCAACTTCGGCTACTCTATTTTTCTTTTCTAAAAATGCTGGTCATCCAGGGACGTTATCTCTTTATTTGTTTACTAAGTTAGAGTACCGTGATAACCTTTGAAATCATAAACAGTTAAGGAATTTCGTTGGTAAATAAGAGCTGTTGAAATGGTTAGATATCTAATTTACATCCCTTTCCCTAGAAGTCTAAACTCTACACATATTTGAGGGAAATATCACTAGATTTTAGCTTCTGATCTCCCAGTCCAGCAGTCTCTTCTCAGGTTCAAGATGTGGTGTTGTGTTTATTTTATTGTGTAATTTGTGTCCTTTTGTCTACCAAGAGCTTCTACGCATTTAAATTGGTATTCTCTGCCTATATTCTCTGCTGGCACAATTCCTGTGAGGTAATTTCCCTTTCCACAAAAATTATGCAAAGAGGGCATAAAAGGCTGTAAATTTAGAATGATGACATTCACATTGATTTTCCCCAGCTAGAAGTAGCTGTCCAAGCTGCAGAGCAGAGAAGAAACACATCCTGAGGTCCTCCCATCAGTATGTTCATCTGACCCATGACTGCACTGTACTTCATAGTATTTCACTGGCTTTTGGCATTAGAATCATGTCTGCAGAACTCCTAATACCCTAATCCCACTATATTCTCCAGAACCAATTTAATGAACCCCCATTGACTACAGGGAGAGTAACATCAACACTGATTTGCAATTAAATTTAACATATGTAGGTTCAGCACACATTACCAATTCAGAGTTTATATATATGGAGGCGGCTCACAGGGTATGATTTAAGTTAAAAATCCTGCTGGCTTCACTGGAAAATGGTAGTCTTCTAGTGTTATCCAGTGGTCTGCTGCTGTAAAATGCTTGACTTAAAAACCAGAAGGTTTTTAGAGATAAAAATAATACTAATTGCAGAGGTTTGCTGAGATCAGAAGCAGAGTCTTCAACTGCACCTAACTGGGTACAGTATCTAGCTTCAAAGCGCAGAGAGTAACGGAGGTCGTGAGGCATTAGACTGATGAAAAGTAGCAGGTTAGTTCTGTGGGGGCAGATCAGATTAGGTGAGCTGATTTCAAAACAACTGAAAATCTACTTTAGCATCTTTCATTCTCTTATCAAAGAACTGAGACTGAGGGTACTTTCAGATGACTTGTGATGGGGTATAAGAGCTTTAATTCCCTCATCACTCACAATTCTGTAGGTTAGCTTCAATTTAGCATTTACTGTTACATGAGCTAAATATTTTCTGAGCTGGGAACTTTCTTCTAGAGTAGGAGAGATCTCCTGCTTAGTGTATCTGGCACTAGCACTTGGGAAATTTGGGAAATCAAACTTCCCAATCATGACTAGCCAATATTTGGTGGGGAAGTAAAGGGCAGCATCCTTTTGGGGACAGACCTGCCTTTCTGCAGTGTACAGCATATTTGTGTGGTGTATCTATAGTCCTACCCTCTATTCTGTTGTGAACCATCCTACAGAATGTTATTCCATGAAGTGCTCTATCACCTGTATCACTGAAGGCAGCAGTACTATCAAGCAAAACTAGGTAGTCTGTGCAAAGGAGGACATGAGCCACTGTGTCTGGGATTCTACGCAGAGCACACTGGAGCAAGCCTGGCCATGTCTCTTGGCTGTAAACTGTGGGATACTTACCCGCATTTTTTCTTCCTTGTTTATTCTTTCCTTTTCAGATAGCTCCACTTGAGTGAAGTGTACTCCTACAAAATGGGAGCTTACTATGAGTAACATTGTTAGAACAATAAAAAGTAGCAACTAAGAGTTATAACCCCACTGATGTTTATGAGATATTTCTTCTGAAATACAAGGTTTTATCATTATGCTTCTCCTAGATTATTTCCAGAGGGTTTTATTTTCCCATAAGATAACCATTTCACATTCTACATTGCTCAGTTACATACTGTTATTATAAAAGCTATAATCTTTTGGCTTTTCTTATGTAAATCCTTTGAATCTGAATAGTTCAGAAATTTGTAGATGGCAGGTTATCCTACCTTCCTCTTAAGATATGGGATTGGAAATGTTTGCTTCTACATTTGTAATCTCAACAACATCCCCACAAAGATCTGAATTTTAGTTTTGGGTCAAGTTTGACTACAGGGGTGAGTTGGTATTTAAAAACATTATCAAATAGTTGCTTCTATCTTAGCAGAGTTCATTCATTTCATTTTGTATTTTTTCCTGAAATGGCTGTACAAACCTTTTCATCTCTAGCTTTCCAATGAACACTTAAAACTGTTCACATTCTGGCAAGGAATTGATTCTGAAATACTGTAGCCATGCAGTAAATCGGTATTGATCATCTCCACAAACACAAAAGGTGAAATTACACAGGTATTAAATACTTTTAGTTTTATGTATTTAATTCCTATTCTACTTTACACAAACACTAGATTATATGAGGGGTGACTAGCTGAAATAGCTAAGTTGCTGTCATCCTAACAATTAAAAACTCTTGGTTTTTGAAACTGTAAAACCAAAACTAAATGAAATAAATATGGGATAGGGTAAAACTTGACAAGTTTCATTTGACCAAAAACTTCAAAAAGAATAAAGAAAGAATAGATGGTAAAAAAATGAACAACTCTAATTTTCCATCTTTAATGCAAACTGGCATCCTCAAATGACTGTAAAATCACAAAGTAGATAAATAACAGCAGAGGGAGAGGCATAAGTAAGGAAAATAAGAAAAAAAGAATGGTTGTGCCGAAGTACTCACAACAAAGCCACAAGCAGAGGGACTCAAGAAGGCCAACAGCTAAACTACTCTGATTTCCTTAAATCTTCAAATCCATCAATGGGCCTGAGACTATTTGTTGAGAATATGAAGCAGCTCTTATCACATTCCACTAACCAAAGTGCCTGCATTTCGCACAATGGCAGTTTTAATTGCATGGAATAAGTTTCGTAGGGTGTGGAATCCTGTTCTTTGTAATGCTTCACAGTCTGTAACCATTAAGAAAGATGATTTGACTATTAAATCAGTTGGCCATAATGAACCAAAAAGGGCTATTCTGCAGGTAATAGAGGAAACCTTTAGAATTCTTGAGTTTCTTTAGGCCTGCAGAATGTCAGCAAGACTTTCTAAATTCAGGCACCAGTAATTGCCTATGCCCTTTTCAAACAAAACCACTTACTTTGGATTTCAGCATGTACTGTGTCTTTCTCACACAGCTGTGCACCATGCTAATACTGTGGCTTTATCAGCTTCTCTCCAGCCTGTTCACCTCACCAGAGAAGCATTGTTCTTTGCTGAACATCCCCTGAAGCTTTGCCAAAGCCTAAATTTGAACAGCTCTAGTGAAGGGATTTCCAATGCTTCCCTTAAGAGGTTGATAACACTGTAATTAGTCTTTCTATTTGGCAAATAATTCTAGCTTTTCAGCCTTAGTTTCTCCTTTCTTTGTTTAATAGATACTTTCCTGTATTCACAAGCAATGCTTTTCATCTCTTTCGTATTGCCCTTCCTGTATTTACAGGCAGATTTCCTACTTCTGCTTCCTCGGTTTGTAGTTATTTTATGCATGCTTAATTCTTTTAACCTTTTCCTCATGAGCTTCGTTAGCTTTTGGTATGCCTGTAAAGTAGCTAAAAACATTAGCTTTTCAGACAGGATGCATGTTTGGTGCTGATCATGGTGACTTTATTAAGATTACATAAAGGACATTCCACTGAAGACGTATTTCGCTAAATAATTAAATGTTACTGGAAGAGCAACTCCTTTTAACAAAACCTGCAGCAGCAACATCACCAGGCAATTTTTTGTTTCCTTAGAATTCTCAGAGGGCACTTACAAGAGGAAAATTGCATTGAGCTAGGGATTACAATAATTTAGAAAAAGAAGCTGCAGTAACATGACATTTCAGACACATGTGATATTTACATAGACTTTTTTGCAGCATAGAAATGCTGTTATATAGAAAAACTAATGGAATAAAACACAGATTTTGATTTAAAAGTTAACGTATAGAGATCAGAGGAAAAGAAAAAAAAAAAAGAACAAAACAAAAAAACCCCAAACCCAACAACAACAGAAACAAAGAAACAAACAAACAAAATAAAAAAACAAACCCAAAACAAACCACAGTTAAGCCACTTTAGGGCACGTGTTATTATTATACTACTTTAAATGGTTTTTGTTACAGAAATTTTCGTCTAGAAAACTACCCACACAGTTCAAATGTCTACTGGAGAATTATTGTGCCATATTTCAAGATCTAATTAATTTTTAGTCCATTTTCTGAAAGTATGGAACAGAAGAATTTTAATCTTGTTTAAGTGGAAATCTCAGTACAGCCTTAACTGTAAAGTTATTGCTCACATTTTCATAAAAGACGTAACAAAACAAAGCAAGCCACAACAACAACAAAAACTAACAACAAAAAACACAAAACCACATCAGGTTTCCATATGATTTATTAGGTAGGTTAAACATTTAAATTTAGTTTTCCCTTGGTATAGTTGTGCGTATGCATGCTTTAATGCATGAGTTCTTAAACAACAAAAGATATAGTCACAGTATCACAGAGTCACAGTATGTTTGGGATTGGAAGGGACCTCAGAAGATCATCTAGTCCAATCCCCCTGCCAGAGCAGGAACACTTAGATGAGGTCACACAGGAATGTGTCCAGGTGGATTTTGAATGTCACCAGGGAAGGAGACTCCACAATCCCCTGGGCAGCCTGTTCCAGTGCTCCGTCACCCTCACTGAGAAGAAGTTTCTTCTCAAATTTAAGTGGAACCTCTTGTGTTCCAGCTTGATCCCATTACCCCTCATCCTATCGTTGTTTGCCACTGAGAAGAGCCTGGCTCCATCCTCATGGCACTCACCTTCTTTATACTTACAGACATTAATAAGGTCCCCCCTTAGTCTCCTCTTCTCTAAACTAAAGAGACCCAGCTCCCTCAGCCTTTCCTCATAAGGGGGATGCTCCACTCCCTCAATCATCTTTATTGCCCTGTGCTGGACTCTCTCCAGCAGTTCCCTGTCCTTCTTGAACTGAGGGGCCCAGAACTGGACACAATACTCGAGATGGGGTCTCACCAGGGCGGAGTAGAGGGGGAGAAGAACCTCTCTCGACCTACTAACCACCCCCTTCTAATACATCCCAGGGTGCCATTGGCCTTCCTGGCCACAAGGGCACAGAGCTGGCTCATGGTCATCCTGTTGTCCACCAGGACCCCCAGGTCCCTTTCCTCTACACTGCTTTCTAATAGGTCATTTCCCAGCCTATACTGGAACCTGGGATTGTTCCTGCCCAGATGCAGGACTCTACACTTTCCCTTGTTAAATTTCATCAGGTTATTCCCCGCCCAACTCTCCAGCCTGTCCAGGTCTCGCTGGATGGCAGCACAGCCTTCTGGCGTGTCAGCCACTCCTCCCAGCTTAGTGTTATCAGCAAACTTGCTGATAGTACACTCAATTCCCTCGTCTAAATCATTAATGAATATATTGAGTAATATTGACCCCAGTACTGACCCCTGAGGCACTCCACTAGATACTGGCCTCCAACTAGACTCCACACCATTGACTACCACTCTCTGGCTTCTCTCCTTAAGCCAGTTTGCAACCCCCCTCTCTACTCTATTGTCCAGACCACACCTCCTCAACTTAGCAACTAGGATGCTATGGGAGACTGTGTCAAATGCTTTGCTGAAGTCAAGGTAGACCACATCCACTGCTCTGCCATCATCCATCCACCTTGTTACATTCTCATAAAAGGCTATGACGTTGTTCAAGCATGACTTACCCTTGGTAAAGCCATCATAACTGCCTCTAATAATCCTCTTATCCTTGATATGCTTTGAGATGGCACCAAGGACAAGCCGTTCCATTACTTTCCCAGGGACGGAGGTGAGGCTGACTGGTCTATAATTACCCGAGTCCTCCTTCTTGCCCTTTTTGAAGACTGGAGTGACATTTGCTTTCCTCCAATCCTCGGGCACCTCTCCCATTTTCCAAGACTTGGTAAAGATGATGGAGAGTGGTCTAGCAATGAACAGCCACCTGTACAAGATATTCTAACTTATTTTATTAGTCATCAGTATCCAAAGAATAAAAGCAGGCAAAGCAAAAGAAGACAGACTTTATCTTATAGACTGACATGTTTAAACTCCAGATATAAAGTGATACTTTTCAAACCAGCATTTTCACCTAGCTAATGATTGCTCAGAAATTGTTATAGAAACGGTCCCTTTTGTCCATCTCAGCTAAACCCAAATTTGTGTTTTGTGTCCTAAGGATAATTCCAGTCACCTAACAAAATGTTAATGCAGATAATGGCATTGAAAAACAGTGTTCAAAACTCATTTATTTGGGAGCCTGTGCTACACAGATCCAAGTTTTAGGAGATGGTGAAAGTGCTGCAAGGGATCCTGGTTTTCCTGAAGAAGGAAAAGGTGAAATAAGGAGGTTATTCTACAGTGCCCGAAGACAGAAGAGGAGGCAGACAGGGCATGACGCTGTACTACACGTTACTCTTCCACTGCACAAGGACCTAAAGCCAAAATATTGAACAGCTGTTTTGACAGGAATTGTGATGACAAGAGAGGTTACATAAAGAAGCAAGAGGTGTTGCTTTCAGAAGCAGCAGGGGTGTCAGCAAATGCAGGGGCACCTTGTCAACTCCTGTCTATACACTGCAGATATTTGTTTTGCAACTTTGCATTCTTTGTGAGGGTCCCACCCAGCACGTCACAGGCGTGCCTGCCGGCCACTGCACCCTTCGGCCCCGCACACAGCTGCCCTGGTGTCCTGATGAAGGCCAGGCCAGAGCTAAAGTTCCTCACAGCACCATGTGTGGTGCTTTATGTTGGGTTGTTATCCTCTGCTTGCCAATGACAATCTCATAATCATAGAAAACCCTGGGTTGGAAGGGGCCCATGAGGACCATCTAGGCCAAGCCCTGAGAGTGCACCAGGCCGGCTTCAAGAGAAATCACAAATTCACAATCATTTAAGTTGGAAAAGATGGTGGGAGCTCCATGCCCTGCCCAAGGTGCCCCAGTGAGCGGCTGGGCTCTCCGTGTAGGGTGAGGACCGACCCCTGGGGGCCGTGTTTTTGCCTCGGCCCCTGTCCAGCCCCGCCTCCCCCAGCCTGCGCACTCACCGCAGGCCCAGGCCAGACTGGGGCAGTGCTAGTGCTGGTGCCCCTGATAACCGTCCTGTGGGGACCCATCCCCTGTAATGCCCACATTCATCTAGAAACGGTTCCAAAGACACTCACTGGCAACAGAACATTTATTGAAACAGGATAAAGTCCCGGCAGGAAGGGCGTCTCCTGAAGGAGCCAGGAGGTCGCTGTCCAGGTGGCAATGCCATCTCTGTCTCAAGCCTCCTTGCAATGGCCTAGTCAGCTGCATGGGGTCTCACTCTCCAGCTTGTGCTTTTGCTCTGGAGAACATGTGCAGCAGCAATTCCCACTGGCAACAGAGCAGCATCTTATCTATGTCCAGCATGCTCCATTCTTCATCACGGGCTCCCCGGGGAGTGTCTGGGACGGTCATATCCCCTACCACAGCCACAGTGGACACACGGAGGCACATCAGTAGTGCCTTTCCTTTCTGTCTCCCGCAGCAGCCCCTTCAGCCACCTCACTGGTGTTGACACTGACCTCTGCCTACTCCATGGTCACAAATGTGTCTAAGTTGCCTTGCTGCACGGCCAAGATCAGCTCCTTTGGACACTCTCTGGCACCTCAATGTCTCTCTTGTAGTGAGGGGCACAAAACTGAACACAATGCTAGAGGTGCAGCCTCACTGATGCCAACCCAAGCCCCAGAGAGGCGGAACAGTTCCCAAAAAGATAAGTCTGATCAGCAGACCAGGGGAGTAGTGAATGAACTCATTAGTTTGCTTTGCTTAAACGTGTAGCTCTTGCTTTACCTACTAAACTGTCTTAAATCCACCCACATTTTTTTCCCACTTTAGCTTTCAGATTCTCTCCACCATGCCATGGGGGGGAAAGTGACTGAGCAGCTCTGTGATGTCTGCTTGCCTACTGCGATTAAGCCATGAAAGCTGAGAATTACGGAAGCCCAGAGAATCACTGAAACCAGAGCCCTCTGCATAAGCTCTTCTGCAAAATGCTCAACAACTTGGTGGCAGCTGAGCTGTCAGCACCTTATAACTGTGTTCTGCATCAAAGTTATACACTAACACTCACAGATGCCATGTTTGTGTGTTAAACAATTGATTGGTTGATATCTATGCACCGGGTAAAGCTCCCGGAGAGTTTGGAGTCTCTTGAAGAGGGTGGGCTTTCGCTGACCATGAGGTAGAGCAGTCTCTACTGCAACCCTCCTTGCAACGATCTGTTCAGATTCTCCAACATCTTCTTTTGCTGTGGAGTAAACGTGCAGGCTGATACTTCCCCAGGCGACACAGCTCTGCACCCTGGAAAGATGTGGACCCCCTGTGGTGCAAGGCAGTTGGACTCCAGCTGCCGCTAAGTGGCAAGAGATTGTGTATCCAGCTCCAGGCACAAAGAAGGGAGTGCTGTTCAGGGGAAGCTGCTTTCCCACCTGAGCCTGTCACATCACAGAGCAACAAGCAATGTACAGAGTTGTAGAGGGGGATAAGTTATTCTCCTTGCCGCAAACAAGGAGGACAGACAGGTGAGGGAGCCTCGGTTACGGAGTCAAGGAATGCAGAGTCCGCCACATCAGCTCTTCTGAAAAATGCTCCCCAATTCTGGGGCTGCTAGATTGTCAGCACCCTATGCCCACATTAATATAGAAACTGTTCCAAAGACACTCACTGGCAACAGAACATTTATTGAATCTCTTACACAGGGTAAAGTCCCGGCAGGAAGGGCGTCTTCAGAAGGAGCCAGGAGGTCGCTGTCCAGGTGGCAATGCCATCTCTGTCTCAAGCCTCCTTGCAATGGCCTAGTCAGCTGCATGGGGTCTCACTCTCCAGCTTGTGCTTTTGCTCTGGAGAACATGTGCAGCAGCAATTCCCACTGGCAACAGAGCAGCATCTTATCTATGTCCAGCATGCTCCATTCTTCATCACGGGCTCCCCGGGGAGTGTCTGGGACGGTCATATCCCCTACCACAGCCACAGTGGACACACAGAGGCACATCAGTAGTGCTTCTCACTTGGGAATGTCCAGGCCCCTGTGAAGTCACAGCCTGAAATGCAACAGCGTGACAGGAGAGAATGGTCAAAGTCATCAGCAGCAGCCGCTGCAGTCATCAGCTGCTGGTTTGCTGAGGAGACTGTCTGGGGGATGACGTTGCACCTCTTGTTTTGCCTTTCCTTTCTGTCTCCCGCAGCAGCCCCTTCAGCCACCTCACTGGTGTTGACACTGACCTCTGCCTACTCCATGGTCACAAATGTGTCTGAGTTGCCTTGCTGCACGGCCAAGATCAGCTCTATGGAGAGGGATGCCTCAAAGCCGTTGGTCATCTTGAGCTTGCAGAAGCATGACGATGGCAGCACCGTGAGCTTGCTTGCAGCTGACTGAAGCACAGCAACGCTGGCTGCTGTCATCAGCTCCTGGAACCACAAGTCGGTTTTCAGCACATCGAGGTATGAGCCAGTGCAGAGGGTCTGTAGGAGGCTGGCTTCCTGGTAGCCCATCAGCTCATCCTCAGGATGGTGGATGAAGCAGAGCATATCTCCCAGCTTCTGCTCCCTTATGCACGTGCACTCCAGTTCCACACGCAGGCGGGAGCTCCTCACTGGCATCTCCCCTTTGGTGCCCAGCTCAAGATGGAAGGAGTGCCCAGGGGGTGGCTTCAGGGGCACAAGCAGGCGATAGACAAGGTCTTCTCCATGAGCATTCTGGCCTTCTAAGAATCCGCCCAGCCCAACAGCGGGCTGCACGCGCGGCATGAAGCCATTGCCAGAGTAGACTCGGCAGACACAGAGAAGCTCATTCACCAGGTCTTTCACCACTGTGCATATTTGTTCCCTGTTTGGCAGCAGCCGCATGGTGTACTCCTCCTAAAACCTGTCCATACAGAGGGGGTCTTCCCTCTCTTCCTCTTCCTCTTCCTCCTCCTTTTCCAGGCTTCTTCAGCTGCCATACTTGCTGCTGCAAAAAAAGGTGTATACTATGTTAGAGAGTCTTAAGATGGATTTGTTTCTGATTGGGGAGAAGTAATTGGATGCAGAACAGATGTTCAGAAGCTTCCTCTGGTCTATACATCTGTTCCATCATTCTTGCATCTGGGAGAGTCCAGATTTGATGACCAGTTTCATATCCCTAGAATGGCCATAATCCCATCCCTAAAGCACCCTTGCCAAAGCAAAGGGTGAGTAAGTGTCCAGTTCCATTGACTTTGGCCAGTGATTTCGACTTACTCAAGTCAATGGGACTTAAACACAAGATGAGAGATCATCAGGTGCTTAACTAGTTTCCTCATTAGTGATGAGTCGGTCCCTTACATCCAAGGACACAACCCAGCAGGGATGTTTTTTTTTCAGGATTTATTCTTTTTCCCTTGCAGTTTCTATGGCATCCTCTTCATATTCTATTTATCCATCTTTCTCCACTTCCTAGAGCTTGTTTTTGGTTTTGTTTTTGTTTCATTTTTTATTTGCTTTTTCACAGTGCTAAAGTAGCTATAATATCTTTTAAATGATTGCAGTGTCTAACCTTAAAGACTCACCTCCACTTCTAGGAAACATTAAATTCTGTGTCCAGATTCCTTATAAACTGAAAAGCTGACACAAGAGATGTGCTTGTGTCATGCCATTTGTTTATTTTCAAAGACAGAAAGTGAGAAAATCTTGCAACTCTGAATGGAAAAGGAATGATCATCAGGATCCTGATCACAGTGTCATGGATCACTTCCCAGGTTTGTCCCCGTGACAATTTGTCCGCTCCTAAGAAGCTGTGTCTCTCTTCTCCTTCTCAAGAATTACACTCACAGCTACTTCCTTTTTCCTATCTTCCTTCCCCAGCATATTAAACAACCTCCTCATCCTGTCATAGTAGAATACCTGGCAAAATTGCTTTGCTTTTGACCATATGTCATTTGGTACTGTGCCGAAACTTTTATTATTTACACTTTTCTCCCTCTAAAAAGAAGCTTATATTGCTTTTAATTGAAGTTAAGGCACTTAAAATCCATCTGCTTTACACAGATCTAAGACTGCCTGTGGATCAAAGCTCATCCTGATGGCAGTCATGACAATGTGAGTGCTACATGACATACCTAACCAGTCACAGCTGAGCCAGCTTAGTCACTCAGTAGTGCTCATGTCAGCATGTTCATTGTAAACAGCCAAATAAATTAGGCAATAAAATACAAAATTAAACTTTGCCCCTAAAGTAAGGATAACTCTGGGAATGGCAGGTTCTAAATGCTGGTCCACATGCACAGTTACTCTTCTAATGAATCCTTCCAGTGTTTTTTATACCTTGGATGCCTTCTGTTGAAAATAAAAATATATTAACATATTCAGGAAGAACAAAATAACCCTATTCACACTGCTTTTGATACCTTTCTGTAAATTCTCTTTTTTTTTTTTTTTTTTATTATGACTGTATAAAACTAACAACACATTATTACCAGCTTTTTTACTTGACTGAATAAAATCTGTGGGTTCAGTCTGAGGAGAAGTAAATGATGTACCATGAATTAAGACAAAGCTAGCTTCTATGCAAAACAACAAAACCTACTTTGGAGAAGTCCAGTTGTTAACAGTGTATCACAATGGCAATACACGTTCTTCATAAAGAGATGAATTACCTCTAACAAAGGACTGAGACCTTTATTTCATGCTGTCATTATTCATATTGGATCTCCAAGCCAAAATGTAAATGACTTAGACTATGTAGTGATAAAAATATCACTTCCTTTGTTCCCAACTTGCTTTGCTGCTCTTTTGACAAAATGTATCTCGTTACTGGAATTTATCTGCTTAAATACTGTAAATATTGTTCTTACTCCTAAGAAAAGAACGTACAATTTTAGTGATGGAAAGAGTGAAATTCAGATCTGTATGCCCATGATGATGATTCCCTGTAAATACCGTGTGGTGTTTTTAATAAATAAACCATTTGCATACAAATAATAAAGAAAAATAAAGCCCTGAACAGGTTCAAGAACTTTTCTTGTACTGAATAACTGTTGTGTTTCAGAAGCCTTTCTGATTAAAGAAGCACATACTCTTTGAACAACTAAATATTACTTTGTGGAAAATGTGAGTAAATACAGTGGGTAATATATTCTTTGTCTCAGTGCTGTCAGCACTTCAGTGGTTGACGTTGAAAAAAGGAAAAGTATGCCTATCAAACTCAAATCATGACAGAAACCATGTTCACCATTGTACTGATTTGGGCTGGGACTGAGTTAAATTTCTTCGGAGTAGCTAGTATGAGGCTATGTTTTGGATATGTCCTAGAAATAGCATTGATAATACAGAGATGTTTTAGTTACTGCTGAGCAGTGTTTACACGCAGTCAAGGTCTTTTCTTCTTCTCACAACAACCCACCAGCAAGTAGGCTGGGGGTACACAAAAAGCTGGGAGAGGACGCAGCCTGAACTCCAACTGACCAAAGGGCTCTTCCATACCATATGACATCAAGCCCAGCAATAAAACTAAGGGGAAGGTTGGCAGGGTTGGTGGTTGCTTGGGCATCAGTCAGTTGCTGGTAAGCAATTGTTTTTATTTGCACCACTTCTCTTTCTTGGGTTTTAGCTTTCTCTCTGCTATTTTTTTCCCCTTTTGCTTAAAATACTATTATTTTTGTTGGTGGTTGTTGTTGTTGTTGTTATTAAACTGGTTTTGTCTCAACCCACAAGTTTTCTCACTTCTACGCTTTTGATTCTCTCCCCCACCCCACTGTGGTGGGGACTGACTGAGCAGCTGCATGGTGCTTAGCTACTGGCTGGGGTTAAACCACAATTGCCACAATGGGCCAAAAAGTCTTGGGTTGATATTTATATCTGCCAATAAGCAACTGAGAAGCAAGAGCTGGACTGTACCACACCCCAGGACACTGCAAGAATATGCAGGGTCCACACTGTCAATGACAGGTCATCATTCTAGCCAGGCTAGACTTAGATACTTTTGGAAATTTTGCTTCTTGCCTAATAGTTTCTAGTCTGTTACATTCACAGTATTGTCAATTTGGGAAATTTTCAGAGCCTAATATATGTATAGGCATGGCAGATTTCTTCTTCTTCGGTTTCTCTTTCATATCACAGCCTTTGAGGGCTGTCTAGAAATATTTTTCATCTTCCTTCAGGTCTTTGCAAATCTCTTTTGAGGAGAAAGGGATTCAGGAAGAATTTTTATGAATATTTCAATTTTCCTTGTATGCTAAGTAACAAATGTGTGAAATAAAGGACTGCCATGAAAAAGCAAGTATGTTATACATTGAACCCTTTTCACAGTTCAGAGTTCTAATCCAAATACTCAGCTACATGACAAAAACCAAAATAAAATTACTCCAGTGGTTTCTGATGTACTACCAGCCAGAAGCCAGAGGGCTTTGTTTTTCTCTGGTAGTCAACATTTCAGTTCCAGTTAATATTCATTGACTGTTAATTTTCTGAGTAGCTGTGGTGCTGTGATAAATTTTGCCAGTTTGTGTAAGTCAGCAAAAAGCCATGAAAGCTCACTCTTAATATCACACATGGACAGCTTAAGTCAGCAGTGCAGTTAGCACTACAGGAGACCAAAGTGACACCAAACAACCTAAGCTAAATTCTAAAGGAAATTCAAGAACAAGAAAGAAAGGAAGGAAAAAAGCTTTTCCTATACCTAAATGCTTACCCTCTTATTTTATTATTCGTTAGTCTTTGGACTCTACAGTCCTTCTTCTCCTTCTGGCCTGCAGGCATATAACTCTGATTTCCACAGAAGCAAGACACTCCTCCTAAGAACTGGGCCTCAAACTTCCTGAATTAGGCACAGTCATTTAAAACAAAACAAAATCTCTTAATGTCTAGCCCATCTAGATGACTGAGGTCTCTAGACATTATCATAATTTTAAATTCTTAATACATTGTTATAATTAATGACAAGAGGACACAAATCTAGACAAAATTAACAAAATGAAAAAAGAATAATTTTGTGCAGATGCTGTTGATGTAACTGCTTTAGAAGTACTCCACTTAGTTGTGCAGGCTCTCTCTAATTTGCCATTTCCCTCATCTGCTCTAGGCACTGACATCTAACAAAGCATATGCAGAATACAGTATGAGCTGGTGTCCTGGTTTTGTTAAAAAACAATTTTCTCTTTTAGTGAATTTGCCTGTCAGCTAAAGCCTTCATATTAGCTGCTTTTTCCTGGAGAATCAGATACATGTTTTGGTAAACATAGCAATGGAATGCGAAGTTATTGATAAGCACAGATTCACATCTTGCGAGAGGGGCAACAAGAAACAGGTGACCAAGAAAGTGACCAATGGTGTATAACATCCCATTCATGTGAATACTTCGTATAAAAGTGGGAGATCACGATGATCTCATCCCTTTTTTCCCCTTTATCCTTATGGCCGAAATTAGGAGAGGACCTTGCTAGTCATCCCTGCGAACTGAGGCCTAGTGAGAGACTGAATCCAGCTCTGGTTGGCTGCAGAGTCCATTCCAGGACTTTGGGTGCCGGCTCTGCAGTTGCTGAGACTTTCAAGATTGATTTTGTGTATTTTGTATTATTTTCTCTGTTGTTATTAGTAGCATTAGTAAAACATCTTTAATTTTTCCAACTCCTCCTGATCGCCTGTCCTTAGTGGGAATAGGGGAGAGAGGGGGCTGAAGGGGAAAGGGGGTGGGTGGGGAAGGACGTTAACAATACATCTGCCACAGTTTTATTGTCACCCCACAATCAAAACCCTCGACAGCTAGGTATTAAGAATCATGAAAATAATATTTTAATAAGAGTCCTCCCTCTGACTTCTTGAGTGAACTGGGTAAATCACTTAGCTCTGTATACTCAATTTGTTAATCTGTTTAATGGATTATAACTGTACCTGGACCAGAACTTCATCATCCACTATTATCACTGTGTGCACATACGCAGGCACGTCGCAAGAAGAGCCAGAGGCCACGGATGCATTGCAAAGAGCAAGTTTTATTTTAGTTACCTCTCTACTGGGGGATCTCCGAAGCCACACCTGAGCTCCCAGGCAGAGGTGACACCAGCAGGGACACAGGTGCTGGTCAGTTCAGCCCTGCTGGAAGATCACTGAGCCTGCTGAACTCGCCTGTATTTCAAGGCTTAAGGCAGGCGCAGCCTCCCACTCTTTCTCACAACAAAGCAGGAATCTCAGACATAGTGATAAGGTGCCTGGAGTTTCTCACAGGCCTATGTTATCTAACACAGAGGTTCTACTCATCAAGCACACAAGGTCAGTAGAACAATTAGTGTGATGTATGTGTTTTTTCTACATACAGGTGCAAGTCACTTGAACGTATTTACATTTAACTAACCTCCTTGCCAAATCTTCCACTATATCCGCATACAATCACTTTGATTATCACTTTGATGCAGCTGTGATTCTGTCTAGTCTTTATGGGAGAAATCTTCTTTGACATCTTCCTGCTATTTCTAGAGATCTTGAGGAGGGCGAAATATGCGGACCATAAATTTTATACTGAAGAGAGAGAGAACCATATAGGCCACTGTTCTGGGAGTGATCGGGATTATAGTTGGACGTTGCAATGCTTATAACAAAGGTGCTAACAGCAAGTTGCCAAAGCACATTCATCAGGGCATTTGGCAGTCACCAGGTGTTGCAATTTGGTACATTCTACCATTTATTTGGTGTCCATGGGGACAGGATGACACAGGTGACAGGTTGATAGATCAGATTGGATCAATGATCAATTCTAGTTTACTATTCCACTTTCTATTCAGCATGATATTAAACTTATAGAATTTTCCATTCAGCAACCTCAATAATTTGAAGGCATTAATGAGGTAATTTCTCACAAGGGTACAAGATTACTGTCACCACTTTTTAAGAAAGACAAAACTCATACTGACAGTAACTGCAGTTCAACAATACAGCAAGGCAAACTTTTGGACCAAATATTTTTTATACCCAAAACAAGTAGATTTGGATCAATGGATCTATTCAATAAATTAATGTCCATTTCATGAAATAATTTGAAATTTGTGGAATGGGGAAGCCCTTTAAAAAATCCTAATAATTGGAATTCCAGGTAATTGCAAAATTATTCTTAAATTAATGCTTTGCTTTTAACTTAAGTTCAATTTAATTTTTAGAAAGCAATTTTAAATAATTATATGTTCAAAGCTGAACATAAATGAAATAAAATTGTGATTAAAACAAAAACACCAACCAACCAAAAAAACAACAAACCAAAAGCAAACAACAAAATCTGCACAGACATGTTTGCAATTGTGCTGAAAAAGAACTCAGATCAAGGAAGTCTCTTTTCTAGCTTGGACCTTCTCTGCTGCCAGTAACATAGCAAATAATTTGGAGCTGAGAAAGACTGGTATGCCATTAATCATAAAAAAACACTAAACCCAAAGAGAATTAAATGCTCACAGAAACGTTATGCTTCTTTCAGGAATGAAAATATGTATAAATTGAACATTCATAAACAAGGCCTTTGAATGTTTATGGGAAAAACAATAGAAAGGTGACAGACTTCAGCCATCACCATAGCACTTTCTGGAGAGAGAATTCTTCACTGACTTCAGTCTACATCTATCTGGTGAGCAAAACCCTGATCTTCTCCCATCTTGTTTTGACTCATGGTTATCTTGGATGCAAGACTTATTTCTGGTGCCTTCTTTAGTTAACGTAAGAGTATTATTCTATGAAAGCATCCTCCAACATCACCCAAGTAATAATAGAATCCAACAACATTTCTAGTGAACAAATTAAGCAGTCTGAGGCTGGAGACTGCCAAAATTTCAAGGCACTTTCATAATAGGAGATTCTAATTTCAGAGAATACCTCAGTGGTGACCACCAAGTGAGAGGGAATATGGTGGATCAGCTTGGATCTCCTCTTAAACTCACCTTGCTTGTTAAAACTGTTTCAATGAGAATGGCAGATATAGACCATATTTACTGTTGATGAAAATAAACATTGTCACTTGCTTTTTGGTGGAATGGAACAGAAAATACTAATTTTTGTAGTACGAAGCTCCCGCTTTGGTTTTCTTGGCTTTAGGACTCATTTAGTGAATCTAGGCCTTAAAGAATATGAGTCAAAGAGACATGCCTCCCCGCCCCCATATTTTCTGCTCCATTAGAAGGCACACGTAATTCACTTTTTTTTTTTTTTAAAATCATCATAGATTTAGTCCAATCTTTTAGACAGTTAGGAACCTCAAAGTTAGGCTGTGAGGAAACTTCACACAATCAAACACTATAGTGGAAGGAAATCTCTAGGATGGTGAAAGTTTGAAGATCCATAGTGCCATGAAAATATCAAACGTTATTCTATTGGCAAGAAGAACAAACTTAAATCTAAAAATAGAGACAACACAAATTTAACTTTAAAAAGATCTGGGATGGCAGTATTAATTCTAAATTTGAGCAGTCATTTTGAGCCATTACTGAGACGGGGTCTTTTCTTATTCCTACTGCGTTCTAGTTTATCTATTCCTTCTTCTCATTGTGAAGTAACTCAAGAAAATAAATAACAATCATTGTATAATAGAAACCAAATTAAATGATTTGCCACGTGATGTCTGATAATTAACTAAATAAGATTCCCTCAAACAAGCAAATATAACTTGTTTTTATAGCTACATTAAAATGTGAATCTTAAGCAAAACAAGAACATAAATCTCACTAGAAGATGTTATAGTAAAAATCAAACAGAATTCTGAGTACAGAGGAGGCTTTATTGAAGGCCATAAAACCTCTTCAGATGCCAGTGGAAAAAAATTATGATAATAAAATCAGCTCCAGTTTAATGGCTTGGTAAATGAAGAGAACATTATGCAGAGTTCTGCAGGGTGCCTACAGTCCACCCCATTATCATCTCCTCCCCACAATCAGAGAGTGCTTTCTCTAAATGCCTCACTTTCAGCTGTTCACCTTGGGGGCTGCTCCTCTCTCCCCACCAACAAAGGTTTAGTGGCCAGTGCATCCTTTCAGGGAAGTACAACTCTGGTGAGCTACAACCTGGTGCAGTCAAAGGCTGCAGCCCTTCCATGGGTGCAGAGCCATTGCTCCAGGGAGGTGCCTCCGGAGAGCACATACAGCAGGCTCAGTCTGTCAGCAAAAGACACATATGGAGAGAGGGCCCAATATCAGGACATTAATATCCAAAACTAGGATTAAATTCTGCACGCTGTATTCAAGAGTATGTTTTTTTTTTTTCCCCTTAATGAAAAAAAGTATCAGTATATAATCATCTGCAGTGTCCTTACCATAAAGAGAGGGAAAGCCTCTGGCTAACAATGAAAATAACATGTTGCCTTTTCTGACATTAGTTTTAGTTAGTTTTAGTCTGTTTTAGTTACTGCTGAGCAGTGCTTACACACAGTCAAGGTCTTTTCTTCTTCTCACAACAACCCACCAGCAAGTAGGCTGGGGGTACACAAAAAGTTGGGAGGGGACACAGCCTGGACAACTAACTGCAACTGACCAAAGGGATATTCTATACCATGTGACATCATGCCCAGCAATAAAACTAAGGGGAAGGCTGGCAGGGTGGGTTGCTGCTTGGGCATCAGTCAGTTGCTGGTAAGCAACTGTTTTCATTTGCATCACTTGCTTAAAATACTATTCTTTTTGTTGGTTGTTGTTGTTGTTATTAAACTGGTTTTGTCTCAGCCCACAAGTTTTCTCACTTTTATACTTTTGATTCTCTCCCCCACCCCACTGTGGTGGCGACTGACTGAGCAGCTGCATGGTGCTTAGCTACTGGCTGGGGTTAAACCACAATGACCACAATGGGCCAAAAAGTCTTGGGTTGATATTTATATCTGCCAATAAGCAACTGAGAAGCAAGAGCTGGACTGTACCACACCCCAGACACCACAAGAATATGCAGGGTCCACACTGTCAATGACAGGTCATCATTCTAGCCAGGCAAACTACACAGCTCTTCCTCATGCCAGGGGAGGATGGACTGCTGCACATGGAGTCAATGGATATATACCCCTTAACTTCTTAAATTTAGAATCAAACTCATGCCTAGCTATGCATTTTAGTGGTGGCTTACATTAGGTCACTTATAGTTTGTTACTGCACCTGTTTGTGAAATATAGTTCATACTAGCCTTGCAACAGCTCACAGCTTGCAGAGACAAACCCTTTCTAGCAGGAAGCTTGCTTTAACTTAGCAATGAATTACACTGTGTATTTTATAGTCACTAATTCATCTGTTAATTGTTCAGTTCAACTAAACAGCAGTACTCCAGGTGGAGTCTCACCAGAGCAGAGTAGAGGGGCAGAATCACCTCCCTTGACCTGCTGGCCATGCTCCTTTTTATGCAGCCGAGGATATGGTTGGCCTTCTGGGCTGCAAGTGCACATTGCTGGTTCATGTCCATTGCCAGCTAGTTATGCGGGGGGAAGTTTCCCTTCCCATCATTCATGGAGTCTGCAAAAGTTACACTTAAAGCAAGGAATTGAAATGCAGTTTGTACATCACTGTTCTCAGATTATCTGTGAGCCTGTATTAGCCTGCAGACTATGAAACTGGGGGTTTTCTCCAGCTCTTCTTTATTTAGGTGAACTGATAGGAGATGTGAAGCACATAGGCATGAATACATTGCTAAAAATATAGATGAATGTAGCCTAGAACCAACTGGATAGTGCAAGTCAACCCTATTAAAAATCTTAAACATCTTTGTGTGGGCAAAGCAGTGGGTCGTGCATTTGAGGCACTGATGCATTAAATGAAGCGTTGCCCTTATGTGCTATCGGCACCATCCCTCTGTATTGTGCACATTCCACATGAAGCAGCTGAATAGCTTTATGCCCATTATTTTCTTGTCTCTGTGCTTACACTATTTTCTCACAGAAAAACTAATGATGGTGGTGTCTGTTCAGCAGCCCAGAATGAGAGCTAATCTGACAGTTTGTGTCACAACTATAGTTTGTAATGGAATTATTAAATAGAGGGACAGGTCTAAAGGGTAAGCTTCAAATATTTCAGGTTGAGAGAAAGAGAGTGACGAATAATGATCGCTATGCACTGAAGCAATGTGAGAAGTGGGGAGCTAAAAAATCCTTGAAACAGGAGAAAAGAGCAGAGTCAGGTTCTGTTTTTTCAGGGGTTCATGTGAAATACTGGGAAATGGTCATTCAGGTTATCTTCCATTTCCCCAGCATGCACACTTACCCATGCCAAACTCTATTTTGCTCTACAAACATATTGTGTTCCCAGTCTTGTGCTTGTTTAAGGTTTTGTTGCTAGCTAGTCAGCCTAGGCAACCCAAAAATGAAGTCAGAATGAATAGTTAGAAAGTAATTCTATACTATGATCTGCTAGAAATAGGGTTAAATATGTCTATATAGGGAATCAGCAGGGTAACTGGAATGATCAGTAGTGTGTGCAGGTTGTAGTGCAAGCTTGCAGCACCACAGGTTACTGACATGTTATGCTGACTAGCCAACTGATTGAAAATGAGCATGTTACTAATGTCTGCATTAATCTGCATACCTTAGGAGGGGAGTCCTGCCCATTCTTGAGTTTCTTCTCTAACTGGAAACAAACAGATTGGAAGCAGAATTCTTGATGGAATGTAAGCTGTTGTTAGCCAGCATTGTCAGCAATGTCTTTCAGAGTTCCTTGAACCTGCTATTTCCAAAGTGTAACAGCAGAATAATACAAGACAATCTTTATATTTCATTTTAGAGAAGGCTGCATCTCAGCCTGCTAGGGAAGCACCTAAGGAAGCTAAAGTTGGAAATACTTTGACTGTTAACAGGGCTTGAATACACTATAATTAAGCAATAAACTGTGAATAAATCAACTTCCACATAATGGAAATATACCAATATGGTATCTAGAGATGGACAGCACCACATGACACATGAAAAAAACTTAAGATAAGTTATAAAAAAGATAAGTAGTTTTGAATTTGCCCCAATTTATTCCAAAGCAAAACTGATTTATCAGAAAGACTGAACAAGATGAAGAACAGAATAACTCATGGATATATCTGACATCTCTACTATAAATCAGAAAGAGGATGTTTGAACTCAGCTTTTCTGTATCTCAAGGTGAACTAAAGCAATATAACTACAAAACATACTGGGATTTACACAAGTTTTCTCGATGATTCATTCATTCCAGCTGTAGTGGGCAAGTAGGACAAATAAGAACCTAAAAGCAATGATTTCAGCTAGCATACAGGTACCTATTGTTTTTAATAGCGCTTATTTCCCACATTAATCAACATGAAAATTTGAAAGAACAACGTTGGAAGTATTAAAATGTTTGATTTGATTTTGCTGTTATTTTTTATTTATTTATATGTGGGGTGTTTTTTTAATTTCCCCCCCCGCCCCTGCCTAAACAGTTCACTGCATGTGACTTTTTTCTAGGGGTATGTAAAACATAATGCTCAGGAGAAATCCAGGCTTGTTAGTTAATGTGTCTGAATTAATAACTGGTTTACAAAGTATTGCCTCTTTTTGACATCCTGTTCCATAACAGGAGAACTATGTGTGTTTCATAAAAAGTAAAAAGGAGTCTGCTTAAAACTAGCAACAGCAACTCATCATGCAATTTAATTTTGGCCCATAGCATTCTGTATTACTCAGGATCACATATTTAAATATCAGCCTGAGACAATGTTACATCTCTATTTATTAAGCACCAGTATTTGTGTTCCACAACACAGGTATTAAAGCCTCAGAGCACTGGCGGTTCAGAAAAACTATAAATACAGTGCAGGTGAGGCTGGGAAGGGAGCGCACTTGTTAAATCATATACACCTTCTATCTAATTTAATATATTACCTATATATTTACTTATTGTAGAAGAATTTAATCTATGGAAGATAATGGAGGAGAATAACAAACTAGGAACAGGCGTGGCTTATTCACTGTTTGGTGTGCTGATATTCATTAAGCATAAGTCAATCACCACAGATGCTGATGAGATCAAAATTCACCCCAAGTAATCTGTCTTCCATGTATAGTGCCATAAATCCGGCAAGAATATTTTCAGTGCGGATTGACTGAAACACCGGGATGTGGCTACTGCTAGAGCCAAGAATGGAGGTAAGACTGAACTCTGGCTCAATCTGAAATGACTATTCCTATCCAAAATCAGCAGTGAGAGCAGTCATCAGGTAACAGGACAGAACTGATGAGCAGGATGTTGTCAAAGTCCTTGGCAAAGTACAGGCAGGAAGGAAACTTCCCTGTGGTGAGACTTTTGTCCATGGGAGTTGAGAATGAATGAATTGAGGAAAGAGAGGTTTCCAGACTGTCGAGCACTCCTTCAAATGTACGGTCTACAACAGGGGTGTCAAACTCTTTTTCACCGGGGTCCACATGAGCCTCGCGGTTGCCTTCAAAGGGCCGAATGTAAAGTTAGGACTGTATAAATGTAGGAGTAGTTACCTTCGGCCCTTTGAAGGCAACTGCGAGGCTGATGTGGCCCCTGGTGAAAAAGAGTTTGACACACTTGGACTACAGCATTGCAACACCAGGGAACTGATTCTGTTTTCTATTGGAACTGGTATTCCATTGTGACTGCAACATGGAAATTGTTGGCCAGAGTATCTTCAGTCAAGTAGGAAAAACCTCACGATTTCGATTTCACAGAAAGAGAGACAAAACCTTTCACAGATATATTCTATCAATACTTTTGCTAAGTAGAAAATTTGAGGGCATTGGTGGAGAGGCAGGGAAGGCATAGAGACAGAGGTCACTGCCTCTCTGACAGTGCTAGCTTATGTTTTACTCCAGGGTAATTCCAAAAATAAGTTCCCTTGGCCACTAAGTCCTAGAGGACAGTATGTATAATCTTCATTAATTTTAGGTTGGCGTTATGCTTATATTTCAGTTATTAGTTCATAAAATATGTAGCTTATAAACTATCACAAAAATTTTTCCTCTGCCACATCAGATACAAATGAGAATTTTACCGTTGCTGTACCAGGATTAATATTATTTAAAAATACATCAAGACTGAAGAAATACTTATAAAACCAGTGAGATAACATATTTCTGCTGTTTCATGCTCCAGCATACTGAAATTTTTGTCAGCTTTGTAACACAGAACCTTTCCCTGAACAACAGGAGGCTTTAGATCCCAGTACTGATGTCTGGCTGGAAAAGCATGGACAAACATCATTTGGTGTGCCAGGAGATATTCCATAGTTGTCCTCTGTGGAAGCTTCACTTAGAGGGAAGCAGAAGGAACCATACTTTAATGTCTTCAGTAGGCACCTCCTCTCTCCCTCACACTGCACGCCACTTCCATCGACAGCTGAGCACTTTGCAACAGTTAATTAAGTTCATAAGGTAAGGTGTAACTAAGCAACTGTAAATACTCAAAGGAGACTGTGTTTTAGCTGCAAACTCTTCAGAATGCCTTCCTCAACAGTACCTGGCTCTGGTTTGGTTTCTGCCATGCCATTTAAACAGGTTAATCTCAGCCAGCGCCTTGCCCACTTTGGTCATATTATTACGGTTACAGACACCAAAGCAAGGGAGAGCCATTTTCATCACTTGTTGCCGGAATCCAGATGAAAGTTATCTAGCTATTTCAAAATCCATTTCCAAACAAGTATCAAAACCAACTAGAAAGTGGCTATTGATCACTCTTTTTTCTTCTTGCAGCAAATGAAAGTACATGTATTGTTTGAAGAGTAGATACTGGAAAAGGACTTTCCTTTGAACTACACACGGCCATCTAAACTGGACTAGAATGGCCTTACACTAGATTTAAAAAAAAAAAATTAATTAACTAACTATCAAATGGGAACAAATTTTGGTAAGCAAGAACCTAGACTAGATAAAACCCAACAATTTCAGATGGAAAGGTTCTGCATTCCATTATCCATTTCCTGAGCAATATAGACCCTCAAAAGTCTGCCCTTTAATAATTAGTGATGGTAAAACTTCAGTGATTAAGCTTAGGTAATGGAGAAGTTCATACGCCTTTTTTACTAACTCTAATTCCATTTTAAGAGAACAGTACATATTGAAAAGATTAGCTATACTTCGATTTTTACACAAAAACATATATTGAAGACCATGTTAAATTCTGCTCTATTTTATTTGTCCTACATGTCAATGAATGACATAATAATGACCATAATCATACAGAAATGCAGGTATTAAATTGTTTCAAGAGTCTTAAATTGGGGTGCCAATGAACACTTCATCTATATAATTACTCTAGGAAAAATTAGTTACAATTTCTTCAACACTTATGAGAGACCTTAAGTCTAAGACACTTAAAATTTTGAAGATATCTGTCATTGTCTGCCATGTGGATTTTTAATAGTAGATTGAATTAGCTTTTAATGAAAATATTCAATGAGATATTTCTTTCATGACATCCAAGGAAGCATGCCTTCTCAAAGTGTGCTTCAACAATCAGAGGCAAAATCTGATCTAGCCTCTGGTAGACAATAGTAATTGACTTTAACTGACTGGCATTTACTCTAATGTTAAATGGGATAACTGTGACAGAAACCTGATTAGACTTGTTTAGTCAAAAAGCATTAATAACTGAGCATAGAGAGAAAGAGAAGCATAAGAAATGGAGACAGAGTACAAATTTCACTTGGGGACAACGTGGATGCCACCAAGAGGTTATTAATTTAAAGTAATAATTGAAAAGTCTGGAGAAAAAAAAACAAAACAAAACAAAACAAAAAACAACCAAACAAAAACATGTAAAGAACATAAAGAATGAATGGCATGAATCTGAACCTAGCTTGTATAGAAAAGTGCTAGTTTCCTAACAGGCAACTGTAAGAAAAAAATTACACTAATATGATGCCTTGTGTTTCATGGTTAATAAAGCCACCACTGAGCTACCTGTAGGGTACAGAGACTTTGCAGCAGAAGTTGCAGTCTCTGCTTTCAGACTCTTTGACCACGAGGAAAACTTGATACACAATCCGTGTTCTCAAGCTGTAACATGTCAGCAGAATAATGGTGACAATTATGAAGTTTTGGGAAAACAGTTGCTGTGCTTCCAGAGCACCTTTATTTTGGTTAGTCACATAGGAGAGCAGAGGTATTTGGTTTTTATTGGTAATGATATTTAAATTCTCTGTCTAGAACATCAGAAATTTTCACATTAGACATAATGGAACGAAGCTCTCTTCCTTTTGTCTTTTCATTCCTTGCTCTTGGTGACACAATCCAAAAGCCTGTCATGTTTCCAGAGGGAACATGTACCATATGGAAGCACTGGTTCCAAGGAATACTCACAAGCCAGTGAGAGCTGACCTAAACAAAAACATACTAAGAGGATATAATAGCTTTTTGTGTGTTCAAACTTGCTTCAAAGCACACTATTCCATGTATAAATATTGAGTAATACTCAGTACTATAGTCTGGCTAGAAATAAATTTTGTGCCAAAATCTGAAGTCCAGAGAGACCATTCCTTCACATTGGAAATGTACATATCTGTAAAAAAAAAGGGGACAAAAGTCCATTGCATATCAATATCAAAACCTAATAGCCAGGATGTTTTTGGCTAAATTACAAAACATAGTTCTAGTTTGGAAAAGTCAAAACATTTCACCTGGATACCTGGGAAGCCTGTATTTCAATCATTTTACTAGAATCAGTTTCCAGAATGCATTTTGACAAATGTGTTCTTCAGCTGATTTTTTTCTGTTAAAGTATTTCCGGCCAGGTTTCCTGTACAGCAGTCCGTACAGCTAGAAATTGTCCCACATTCCTCTACACCTATCTTGGACTTGTAGCGTTTTTCTGGGCAGATTTCATGATTAAGGTCAGCATACGAAAATCATGTTTGAAGGAAAGGAATATTATTCAGCTGCATTTCTCTTCTTAAGAGCAACACTTGGTTTCTGTTGCTAGAAGATAATATACTTAGATCTTGATCTGAAGAGCTCACTCATTTATTGATTTTAGCCAATATACTTGTGAATGTGAAAGACACACACATAATGCCAATTTTGATACATACTTATATCTGATGAGCTTGTATTAATATCTTATCAGAAATGGGTACTTGAACTGATGAAAATTTAAGTGTAACTTCTAATTGCATTGTTTTGTTGACAAAATAAATAAAATTTTTTTATGTCCAGGAGGATCCCTGAAGAGGATGATGAAGAATATAAATCAGATATATACATGATCCGCAATTTCTTTCATTGCTGTGTGTTTATATTGTCTTGTGCTTCATGGCGCTTGTTTCAAGAGCTTGTGTGATTAGCAGCTCAGCCACACCAAGCTCAGGCAGAGCAAAAGCCTGAAGCCTGTGCACATTATTTGTAGTCAATCCTTAGAGGGAAACTTGAAGGTGATTCTGTTTGAGGTTACGGTATGGAAGTAGCATAAAATGCAATTAGTGTTACTATCAATATAACTTCTTGTGTAAAAAGATTAGTAGAAGACTCTGATTATTGAACAATGCTTCAAATAACTCTGAGAAGAAAACTGCTCTCTGGGAAATACTTACAAAATTAAGTATCTCAAATCACATTATTTTTATTAAAAACAGATCAGTAAATATAGATTCCAGAGTTCATTTACGTTTAGTAAAGCCAGTAGTAATGCTCCTATTGTGTTTATCACATTAATTCAACTATTTCATTGTGATTACTCTTCATCACTAGTGCCTGCAGAGAACCAATTAGAACACTTCCCTACTAGCTTATTTCAGCACAAACACCACATCACATGCTATATGTTGACAGACTCTTATAGGATAGTGAGCAAGTTCAAAGAGAGGCGTACTGAGAGTGTTGAAATTTATTAGACACACTATGAAAAACCTTGTAGTCATCTTCGCTTACACAAGAAGTAGTAGACAAACTAGCAAATACAACACAGGGAATCCTGCCCAGTTAGGAATGTCACTCAGTCTGAATATTTGCGAGGTCAGAAAATACCTGGAACCCAGGGGAAAAAACAGAAATAACAACAATTTGCGCTGCAAAAGCCAATGCAAGGGTGAGTCAGTACTACACAGGCCACTAATGACTCAATACATTGTTTTCCTGAGCTGAAGCACAACACGAGCCCCCAAATACTCCAAGGGAATAAAGAGACCACTTGGTCTATTGAAAAGAGTTTCACCCCGCTGAGATTTCCAGACACATCAAGTCCCACACGTTTAAACTCAAGGGCACAGTTAATGAGTTCTTACACAAACTAATTCACCCCTATTCTTTAATTTAAGACACTGGCCAGAGAATACAGAATATATTCAAAGATTCATAAATATCCTTTTCCCCACTACTAAGCTGCCACAGTTTTTGTTTGTAGTCATTTGCAGAGTCCTTCCAACAATTCTGAGTGTTCATTCCTTGATGCATATCTCAGCGCAACAGTTCTTCCACCTGCTTCTTTATATTCTCTCTTCCATTCCATTCCAATAAATAGATTTGTAAAATTATGCTAAAATTATTTTCTGGATTTAATATTTAAATAAAGAGTTTTTCAATTTCTGTAAGTTTTATATTGGACAGTACATCTTAATATTTGTCACATTTATAGAACACAGTTGGAACAAGCTTTTTTGACCTTAAAAGTTTTTATGTTATTGTCTTTCATTACAGCAACAAATATCTTAGAATAGAATTATAACTGATTTGTCATTGTCGGTGATTATTCAGCACTTGAATTGTGTATTGTATTTCTCAGATTTATTTGTTCATATAAAAACTCTGAGCACTAAAAATTCACTGGAATACTACTTGTTTTCTGACAGCTACCTAGTGAACTTGCTAAAAAGTATGAAAAAGCAACAAACTCTGTCTAGAAGTGCAAGGAGTATTGTGGAAGGAGTCCTGCTCTTTCTTGTTTATACTCTTTCAGAATGTGTGATGATGCCTTATACAGTCTACATGAAGCCTCACAATACACAATGTGTGGTGGGGAAGTGACCAGTGACATACTGAACTCAGACTATTCGCCACTGGCTATTTATAGATAATTTTCTCCTCTAGGCAATTATTAATTTCTAGGCCAGGAATTATTCAGAAAACCCCAGGACTGACACAGTGGACAGGATTATGGAAGCATAGCAGTGCTCGCATTCCTCACTTCCCTTCAAAAGAATGGTTTAAAGAAAGGAAAACATGTTTACGATGAATGACATACGGAGCTAAAATACTTAGCTAAATAAATAAATAAATAAATAAATAAATAAAATAGGGTTTTAAAGGTGACTCAGAGCAGATGGACAAGAAATTTGGGCAAAAATTAGAACTCATCATCAAATTATTTAAACAAGCAGAGAAATACTTCATGGCTAAAATCCAGTCAATGAAACTAGAAAAAGACAGGTTGGAAAGAAGGCAGCATTTTGTTTTAATGGTAACTCTGTACTTATGTGGTTCAGTTTAGGTTGTGCCTATTTCCAGTACCTGAAGTTTATTGTTCTTCCAAGAGAGATTCACTGTCTCAAAAGAGAAGCTTCAGAGGTTTAATTCAGAAACTAAAGAGCAAATTTTATGGCTGCAAGACAGACTATTTATACATAATGGTGCTTTGTTGCTTCAAAAATCTGACTTATTTCCCTAGAAGTTGAATGGGTGCTATTTCTCCCATTTCAGAAGTGAAGATTCATTATCTTGACTAAAGAAAACCTAAACCTGTCCTTGAAATACCTTTGCTTAGAGCCCATAGAGTATCACAAAGCAAACTTGGAAGTAATTTGGTTGTCACTTTTTTTCCTGAATATGCCTCCCTTGTATTCCAGTACCCCTTCCACCAATTTCAAAACCTTTTCTAATAATAAAGTTCATCACTACATTCAGTACAAACTAAGTTAGGTTTTGAAGGTTTGCTTTTTAGCTGACAAGATAACAACTCCAGATGTTTTTAAGATGATAAATTGTATTATGTTTGGAGTAAGCTTGGTTAGGTATGAGATAGGAACTGTTAAAGGCATGCAGATGATCAGCTCATCAAGTAGGAAAAGGATAATAAACTGAAATTAATCTCATTTACTATTTTAATATACTTCAAATTACATGAAGACATTATGTGTTGCCTCAGATCTGAAGTTATTTTAAGATGAAAGCTACCTGGAGTGGTCAGAGAGACTCCTTATCTGCTGAGTGCAAATTTTTAGCAAACCTGGGTCTATGTGTTTGCATAAAACTGAAGTTGAGTTATAAATAACCTTTGCTGAATTCATGAATTTGAATAAAAACCATGTGGAACCCACTGAAGTCTAATGACTTCAAACCAGAAAAAGCATATCAGTAGAGACAAAATTCCCTTAAAATTAACTGGGATTGAGATACCACTCCTTGTATTAATTTCCATCCTTAGATTCTTCGTATGATAATATTTATTGAGTTACAGTTACCTACTTTGCTATGCATGTTTAATGTGACCGGAAGTCTATGAAACAAGAAGTAAGGAAAGCAGGGGAAGCAAGGGTGAATGTCATACCAGTAGTAGTTCCTTCCCATGGGAGGACCTGCTGTAACAGCACTACTGGGGTTGCAGGTGCCAGGCTGTGAGATAAACAGTATGCAAATAAGAGTGGAGAACAATAAAGGGAAAATATTTCCACAGAGGCTCTGGAAAACAGAAGTAAGGGTGTTGCAATGGGTTTCTTTGTGTTCTGCTTGATGCTAGGTTTAGGTATGCAAGGTCTTTTTCCTTCCAGCTTTAACAAATGTGACAGGTACCCACATTAGCAGATGTGACTTAGTCCTACGGAGAAACTGGTAACACTTAGGTCCATGGAAGATAAAATAGAGGCACACCAATTGTCAAGTGTATAGGCACATCTGTTCCGTTCCAAAAGAGGGCAAATTTTTGCGTAAATCACTGTCAACTACTTCCGAAAGACCATGTGACATGGTGTTGAAGAAGAGAGATTCACAGTGCCTGTTCAGTGTGCATCGTAAGTATAATAATAGGTTTCCCCAAAACCAAATTGTTCAGACTTTCCTCAGTCTGCAAAAATGTCCCAGAGGCAAGAATACTGTTTTTCTTTTACACCTGAGAATGCGATGATTCAAGGCAGCTGCTGCTTCTGTTTCTGTCTTCACTTAACACTTTGAAGCTGCTTCTGGAGTGAATGTGCTCTGCTCAGACTTTATTTTAATAGACTAAGAACAGACTCTCTCTTGCTTGTAATTTAGTCTTTCATTTGCATTTCTATTAATTAGTGAGAGGGAAGGAAGCTCACAGAAAAGAACTAGCTCTAAAATAGTTAATTGTCTTTGTGCAGACGAGTAGTGCATCAAATCAGTGAGCTACGTGCCTGCGCTACAGTCTTCTCCTAAATGTCTGAGTGGTGTGCAGGCCAAGAGGACACCAGTGAACCAGATCCACTGCACCTGAGACACCCTGTCTGAACTCTGTGCAACAACATGCTGGTTATGGGACAAAACTTCATTGGCCATACATGACTGGTGAACCAACAGCGGAGTCAAAGAAGGAGCAAGAACTGTAACTACAGTGCGCATAAACAGCAAATCTGTCCTTCCCAGAAAGTCTAAATCTTGCCTGCACATGTGCAGTACAGTTATTTCTGCATTTGTTGTCTTCTCGATTTGTCTTTGATAGAAAATACAGAAACTATAGCCAGCCTTTCACTATCTCCTCTCCATCACATCCAGGCTGAGTAGTGGCTATATTCCAAAAGACAGCAGGGACTGCAGTTCTTACTGGTCATCGTACCAATGAGTACAAAGAGGGAGTGGCAGCTCCTCTGCCTTGCCAGCTTCATACATTCATGTAAGGCCAGGTATAGGAGGAAGTGTAGGTTACACGAATAAATAAGCTGTCTACAGAAGCTGGAAAGCACTGAGGAGGAGTTTGGGCCTTCTGGTTTGTCTTAAAGTTACTGAAATAAGAATTCATTTTCATGTGTTAAAAACCATCACAGATTAACAAAGAGAACAGCATCTGTTTTCCCACAGCTACATACGGAACATTATATGCTCTCTTTACACACTCTGTGTGCACTTGTATCCCACATCACGTAAAACAGGGTCATAAAGAATAAGTGACTGATGCTACAAGAGTGATAAGCTAGATCACCCGTTTTAATATTTCTATTGTTTCTTCAGTAGGTATGCCCACATACCCATACCACAAATTCGACCTCAGGTTTGTTGAAGCAGGTTCACGCTGCAGGGCTTTAAACACAGATATTATTGTATCACAGTGCATAAATAGAAACTGATAAGAATGGTTTAACTTCCATAGAACTCTGACCAGTTAGTGCTAGATCCTGCCACCACATGACAGGAAAATACTCAACTGAAAAAGATCATAGAGGCTGGATTGATGAAATGGCTAAATTAGGGGCCAAGGACACTATGGATTTCAGTACACTCAGATGTAACTCTTAAGAAGTAATGAAGACCCCTCAACACTTATTACCATGATAACAATAATTTAAGAAAGTCGAGACCTTAGATGTATTTCCAAGTCAGTTATCTTTGTGGTTGTGGACACCTCAAAGACAACTTCTGCTCAGAAGAGCATTACGAGCCTCAACCTAGATTTTACATGCAAGTCACGTGGTGGCTGTGGGCAGTGCTGCCATGCCTAAATAATTTATGCCATTTTCATTTTCAAAGAGCTTGTGCAGTAGAAACACACCATACAGACAAGAGCTCCTCCAGAGAAACCAGGCTGGGGGGTCTTGCAGCCAGGCTTCCATTCTCCTTAGTTCATACTCTTATCTCTTCAGCAGCAGCTGGCAGGGAATCATAACCTCTGACCTGGAGAGCCTACTACTGATGCTCAGACTTTAATGTCTGGAGAATACCAGCAGTAAAATTGCAGGCTGTGTGTAGAACAGGCACAAAATGAATACTACTCTAGAGCTGGTTCTGCTCCCATATAACAGCCCCACTAGAGTTCTGTAGAGCTGTCACAAGTGCCTTCAGAGATTGCTTTTTCGCTCATTCACAACACCAGGCCGTTTATTTGCAGACTTCCACTATTTACAAAATAAGAACATAATTGCTTTTATTTATAGCTTTGATATGATTATAGATAGATACCTCTGACAATTATGTAACATAACTTAATTTTTTTATTTGGTCTACCTTCCTAAGAAAGTGTGCTTTACATGCTTGTGCTCTCTGTTCCACTGACCATTCAGACGTTCATTTGCTCATACTATATTTTTTCCCTATTCGCTAATTTAAGCCAGATTTGGCAGAGTGTAACTTAATCCTGGAGACAGACCCAGACCAGGTCCTGTAATGGGAAGCAGAATTAAAGCTTTTTGCATCTGGAGGCAGCAGTCTAACAGTGTATGTACAGATTAAAAGCACCCACAGCACATGCTGCCACTCTCTCAGGTGAAGAGGCAGGGGATGTAGGAGTGTTCAGGGAACACAAAAGGAATTGAATATGTGGTGATGGTGCGTTTAAGGAATGCAGCACACAGATCTGCAGGAAATTGACCTTCATTAGCTCTGTGGAACATGGAACAACTCGTTACTTCACACTTCACTGTGGCTCAATCTTGCAGGTGAAAGTCTAAGCCACCTCTCTCCTCACCTGTCCCAGAGGGGTGATTTTTCACCAAGAGCTCTCTCCCTCCACTTTGTACTTTAGTTAGCCACCATTGCCAGCACCTTACTGTTTTGGAAAAGCATTCAGAGAGCACAGCAAATGCATTCACCACTTTTCCAATAATTGCTGACATACAGGGCATTAATAATTAGCTTGAAGGAGCTGGTGGCCTGAGGCACAGCTCTGTTAATCAATAATCCTTTGAACACCCTGTGCTAAGGTTATTTCTGCCCACAGAAATGAAATAGGGGGCAGGGAGATAATTTGTTTAGCCTATTCCTAAAAAGTCTTATTTAGAGGTGTCTAAGCACAAAGTAATAAAAAATAAAATCATTATGTGAAAAACAAAGATAACAAGATGCTACATTTGGAAAAAAAAAAGCAAATCTTGCAAACAAGCACAGCCAGTTGCTGTCAGTTAATGTACTCCAAATAAGGAATGGATAGAACAACCAAGAGCAGATAAACCTGCAACAGAAAAGCTCTAAATATTATGAATAAAATTTCTCTGTTCCTGAATCAACTTGCTGTATATTCTAAAATCAGCCAGTAGCAGACATTCATGAAGCCCATTTTGGAGGTAATTTCATACCTGAAGGTTTGTGGCTGAGAAAGATGTTAATCAGGCAAAGTAGATGAATATCAGCTATCCTGAGCTAACCTCCAAAATCACAGCAGATCCAACTCAGCCTAATCCAAAGCAGGACAGGTGTTATATACAATATGTTAAAATATAATGAGTTATTCACTTGGCACTGTTTCCTTCTTATGGTGTTTCAGGATACCTGGAGAGCTGCAGCTACTTCAGTATAATACTAATGCAGTCTTCCCAGTTTTGTGTATTTCTAAAGGAAAATGAATTGCAGCATATTTGTAACTGGAAGGTAAAATTTAGTCCAAATATTTTTTTTTTTTTCCTGACCATCTGAAAATTCAGAAAGTTTCACATGTTACTTATATAGCAGAGAAGCTAACTAAAGTCTAATGTCAGTACCTGCCAGTATAGACATCAGCAATACCCCAGGCGAGTGCTTGCTTGTTCTGTTTGATCTTTCAGTTTCTTCTATACTGCCTTTGAAAGGTATTTCCACAGGCCTGTTATAAGGCTGCTGGAGACTTTGGACATTATGCCTCCATGCACAGTGCTATGCATGGTGCGTGTGCACATCACTGTCGAGTTGTGCCAACTCTGAGCAACCAGGCTGAACTGTCCAGAATCACATCTGCTGTGTTTTGACTACAGGACCTTTTTCAGACTCTAGGGCCTGGAACTACAGCCCTTGAAAAAAAGCATCTGTTTGTGTTACTTTGGAAAAGGATATCACTCCATTAGAGATGGCCACAAATAGGATGTGGTGTTGCAGGGATCCATTTGCAATTCTGAGATGTTAAAAGATTTTCCTCTCTTTTGGATGAATTCAGAAAATGCATCCCACATAGCGTAAGCTATGTTCCTCTTAGAAACTATTGGAGTTTTCTCACCTTCTTTTCTACTGTTCTATTATTTTACTAGTCATCTTGATCATGAGCTCTCTGTACATTCTTTCATGGTCTGGAGACTTTAATGGAAGAGCCGCAGGAATCACTTCATGCTCTTCTGCTTCTTGCAATATCTTACCAATGCGTCCTTTTCAAAAGATGCACGCTCTCCGCACGTCCCAGGCCCTGTATCACAGCCGCTGTGTAATTGCCTAAAGGACAACCTGCGCTTTTCCAGGTCTAGCTGGCACAAAAGCAACACTGCAGATAGACAACCACCCTAAGTCAAAAGGGTATAGAAGTAATTAAATTGCAGTTCTGTGCTGAGAAGTGGTAGGCTTCTGTATTTATCATGCTTGTTTGACTCCAGATGTACTCAGTTTGCAACTAAAAGATTATCTTCCTTAACTTGCCTCTTTTGCCAAGCCATTGTGAATCAGAGTCAGGACAAGGTCCTTTCTTCATTGCCTACATTACGACTAGTAATAAAAGGCATAACTGGCCAAAACAGTCCTTCAGCAACACAAGAATCACCCTCTCCCATCAGAATTTATGCTGAGGTATGTCTGACCAGCCCAAACCCAGTGTTTCCAGAACAGTTCACTGTAGAAAGTTCTACTTACCAACACTGGTGATGGCTCTGCAAGGATAACGTGCAGGAACACACACTTACTGCTAACATCAACATATGAGACTGTTAGAGGAAGGAAGCAGCTTTTTCTTGGCAAGACGGTGCCATTTCAACACAGCCATTTTTCTGCCTAGGATGGCACTTTCTATGAGCTAAAGCCCTCAGGCAAATCACTTTATGATGATGGTAAGTGAGCTGAAAGCCAATCTCATTCAACAATAAAATGACGGGATAGGATTAAGAAAGAAGTAAGTGGTGATCTATCAAAGATACAGAGTATTTTTGACAAAAGATGTGATGTCGAAGCCAGGGGCTAGCGAGAAGCAAGTAATGAGGATGAAGAACTGGAAAACCATGAGACAGACAAAGAAAGATGAGAGAATCTAGAAGGGTTGCATTCAGGAGAGCAAAAATAAGGACTAGAACATCAACTGTAAAAAAAGGAATAGGAAGTTAACTGTAGAAACAGAAGACAGAGATCATTAGAAATTAAGAGAATGAAGTAGACTACAGTGATAAGAGGGATCAGAGTGACAGAAAAGGAAGTGAAAACATTGAAGGGGAAAACACCCCAGAAATTTAGAGAAAATCCCTCCCCCAATACTAATGAAGTCCAGTCTTGCGCATCTAAGAAAAAAAAAAAAGTAAAACAATGAAAAAATGGACCTTTTATTTATTTATTTAGAGGGAAGAGGGGTATTTTGCCTTAAGTTCCACTTTCAAGGCAGGAATAGTTTAATTTTAGGGCATCCTCAGGGCTCTTGTGCTGCACCATTTAGCAATGTTGTAAAAAGGGTAATCCCACCAGCTGTTCTCAAGGGCACTTCATAGTGGAAGCTTCAACAAAGGAGAGTCATATGGAGTCACGGCTATTTTGAATTTGTTCTTTTCCTAGCAAGATTTTCCTGGGGGAGTGTGTAATTTCTTCTTGACTGCCCACCATCCTTATTTCATTAGCCTATCTATCTCAGAAAAACTGTCTACTAGCGTTTATTTTGTGCTGTGAAAAGTCACTTTGCAATCTCAATTCTCTATTCATATACTAATCACCAAGTGTTTTGTTGAAAATGGTATCTATACAAGTGAAGAGCTGGTATATTTTGCTCTTTGACACTTATCTTTTCATCCAAAATAATAATTTTATTATTCTACTTCATGTTCATAATCCATCTTCCCATTTATCTGAGCTCAGTCCTCCTCTCTGACTTTACACTTCAGTCATCTCATCTGAAAGATTTAAAGAAAGTGAGATCTGACCTTATGCATGATCTCCCCAAGGTGTATTTGCATTGTACCAGGAAGGATCTGTCTGGCTGCTGCTGTCACTACTGACATTATATCACAGTGATGACTTCCTAAAAATCAGATGTAGAACATATTCTGCCTGGACTTATCCAGGAAATTTAACAGTACAGTTCCACTCTACCTGGAAACGGTTTTAACCTGCATGCATCTAAAGCTCCTCTGTGGCTGGTGCATACTACTCTTTAACTGCTGGTTGGGTGGTACTTGCAGGATTTCAGACAATGCACAACTCCAAACGACAGCGGCACCATTGGTACGTTTCATGAGCAGATGAATGTTGTAAGCAAAAAATACCTAAATTGTCAGCAGTAACTGGCAGCAGATAACTAGGTGTATGTGGCGGGGGGGAATGTCTGAAAATGAACTTTCGAACTCTCAAGCAGAATCGTGCCACTTACTTGCTGCAACTGTTACAGGCTGGCTGTAAATTTCGGTAACAGCTGGACTAAAGAAATGGCACATCCTGAATCCTCAAGTTGAGAGGCATGAGAGAACCACCACTCAGGAGACTGATCACATGTTGTGTTTCTGCACATAAACTCTTTAGACTGGTACTTTCAAAGAAGAAGTGGGCCTGGAGAGAAAGTGAAAGTCTGGCTGGAGGAAAGTTCCTGGAAGTGGGAAAGACCCTGGCAGATCAGGGAGCACATTGAGACAAACGCTGGGAGATGCTGAAGGGCCTTGGCCAATAATGCCTGACAGGTAACTGTGAGAAGCTGCACAGCACAGGCTGACACAACTTTTCACCCAGTCTTCCTGGACTGGCAGTGATGTCCCTGCGAGGAACAGCTAAGTGAAGCCCTTGGGAAGGTAATACTGGGTTGGAAGTGAGCGAATGAGATAATAAGGTAGAGTAAAAGCTCTAAACTCACTGGTTCTTAAACAAACACCAGTATCCATATCTGGTGGTGGTTTACTTTGTCTTCCTTGTGACAGTGAAAAAATATATCATTATGTTTCATCATTCTTTAAAAACATATTTTCCTGTTAAGGATTCTCAGAATTTTAGCAAACTTCCCAGGCAATACTTATTTGTAATATACCATAAATTATGCCTCCTGAACATCAAAAATAGCATTATAGTCTAAATTCTACCTCACAGTAGAATTTATGGTCCTTTAAAGAGGACACAAATGACCAGTGCAGAGTAATTTTATTACAGGTATAAGTACAGTTGCATCCCCTTGTACCACCTCCTTTGCTTAACATTATAACCCGCTACACAAAAGGAAGTTCAGAAATACTACTCAACAGCAGTTGTGTCCTCATATCTTTTGTAAAAGATATTCAGCTGTCAGTAAATTAAATGTTACGTGCAAAATTACCCACTTTGTCTCCACATCCTTATTCCTTTTCTAAAAGATACTGTAGATTTGGATTCTCAGATAAGGAAATAGAATTCTTAAGTAGAATATAGTAGAATAGAAAGACAGAGTAACTCATGTAAATGTTTTTGAAAATCTCACACTGAAAACACTGGGAATCTGAGATAGATGGAAAACTACATTAACAGTGGAAGCACACAGTAGGTTGACATACGTAAATGGAGTGCATAGAAATATATCCACCCCTTTAATAAACGCAAAACATATGGGTGAATGGTGAATAAAAGAAACAAATCTTGTAGTGTTAAAGAGGTTGCTAGGACATGCTTCCGAGATATGAATCATACAATAATGGTTTTGGATTAACTCATGAGCCATGTTCTTATATCTGGCTATTTAAACCCATCAATTTTGTATACAATCTCTTATTCCAAGAAAAGACAGATGTAATCAAAAAGGAAATAAAGAGTAATCAAAAAGGATATAGTGGTTTATCAGTGTAGTTGCAACATAGGTTACAAAACAGGCCATGGTTTCTGAATTCTTAATCCCAGTCAAATAATGAACAAACAGGTAAGAGTAAGAGGGAAAAAAAATAATAATAAAAATATCACTGGAAGTTCTCCAACCTCTGAAAGAAGAAAAATGCTTCTTGTGCTTAAAAAAAAAAAGTCACCTGGATTACCATTAATATAATTACCATTAATAATCCATGGAGCTGTCACTATAGACAGGATTTAATGTCTGCAGAACATTTTAAGACAAAACTGCTTTTGACTTCTTGAATGAGAGCTGAGTTGGAAAAAGATAAACTGGGAGACAGGAACACATGGGATTGTAAGTATGGGTTAGGGAAAAGCATCTGCTATTCTATATTTCCTTGCCCAATTAAACATGTTTCTCCCCATCAGCATTTCTTAGGTTTTGCTGCAATGCTGTGTAATTGCATTTCTATGTATTAGGCTCCCTTTTTCTCTTGCTTCAGTTGTACTGCAGAGCTCTGACATCCTTATCCCAGTTTTCACACACTATCTTACATAATTTCAGAAGAATTTCATCAGTGACATGAAAGTCTTCCCAGAATGTGTGTCACTGTCACAGATCCTTTGCCAGGAAAGACCACAAAATCATCCCGAAGCAGTATTTCAAGCACTGAATGAAAAAACAACTCAGTTTACTTGAGGGGAAAAAAAAATAAAAAAAAATAAAAGAGGAAACAAAGTGGGGTAGGAAAAGAAACTGTAGGAGGATAGAGTGTGTGAGACTGATATTAAATATTTATTTTAATAGTTAAATATTTTAAAGCCTTATCTGCCTGAACAGTAGTCTACAGAAGTACAGCAATGCCCCTTGATATCCTGGCAGGAATGAGCAAGACATGTGCCTTAGTCTTCCTTTTCTCCCAAGAGTTTTTACTGGATGTAATGCTGGTGAAATGAGTAGTTACTCCCCTCCAGTCTCTGTACCTTCCCAAACTAAAGGGCAAAGCTGAGTGAGAACATCCTGCAGTCTTTGAAGCACATTTAGGCAGTTTACACATGGATAAATTTATCAGATCTGTGAATACATGATGCCCTTTTACAGTACCTCATCTCAATGAATTTAGTATGGTTTATGAAGATTAATTGCCACAAATATCATAATCTCAGCAAATCAAATAAGAGCTAGCTAATGACTATCTCCATTACACAGGTGGCAAAGAAGAAAAAACTAATCTGGCGAAGACTTTACAGTGAGTTAGAGAGACCAAGGGACAGAACTTGGCAGATTGACTTTCTTCACTTTGGCACCAGTGAACCAGTAAATAGAGATTAAGAACTACTCACCATTCAAATTAAAACTGCCATCCAGGGCCTGCTGCATTCCCAGTCTTCCACTGATATTCTACCTTTATAGGTAATGGAGAAGCTTTCAAAACTTTAGAAAATTTCTGAATTCATTTCAACGTTATGGTAATGCCCTCTACGAGAATACAACCATGGTAGTACATGTAAACTGATTATTTACCTTTAGAATTTCTAATGTCTTGCTGGGATACATTCGAATCTTCTTTAAAATGTCCCAGTTTCACTGCACTATTCACTCAGAAGGCTGCTTCTGAAAATCCTTCTACAAATTATTTTATATTTTAGGATTTCTTGCATCATGTGGATAGATATGGCAAAAGTGTTTATAGTTAGATGCTCAGGGAACTAAGCATGACAAACCAGCTCTAAGACAAAGACAGAAGACTCCTTTATAGTGACAGAATGATCAGGAATAAAGTAATTAGCCCAGAAAATTCCTGGCTAAGGAAGTCTTTCAATTCCTGTATTCCTGTCTTTGAATCTGTTTTCATTTTAGTTGTCACAGAATTTAAACATATGTAACAAAAAATAATAATTCATAGAAAACGTAAAAAATTATAAACCTTTAAGAAATATGAGATGTTAATTTTTAACTTTTTTGGTGTGTGTTTTTGTTTTGTTTTGTTTGTTTTGTTTGTTTTGGTTTGTTTGTTTGTTTGTTTGTTTTATTGCAAGGAAAAGTATTTCCCTTCTCAGTCCATTCCCTAAGTCAGGAAAAAAATAATGTGAGAAAAACAGCAGATTCAGTTCTTCTACTTAAAGAAATACCCACTCAGTCTTGCTTTTGGAAAGAAAGACAGTAAAGCTTTGTTGGTTTTTTTCCATTTAGAAACATAAGAAGAGCAACACGACTGATGAAGGGACTTGAACATAAGACCTATGGGGAGAGGCTGAGGGAGCTGGTGTTGTTTAGTCTGGAGAAGAGGAGGCTTAGAGGTGACCTCATCACTCTCTATAACTACCTGAAGGGAAGTTATAGCCAGGTGGGGATTGGTCTCTTCTCCCAGGCAGTCAGCAATGGGACAAGGGGGCATGGGCTTAAACTCTGCCAGGGGAAATTTAGGCTGGATATTAGGAAGAAATTCTTTACGGAGAGAGTGATCAGGCATTGGAACGGCCTGCCCAGGGAGGTGGTGGACTCGCCGTCCCTGGAGGTTTTTAAAGTGAGGTTGGACATGGCACTTAGTGCCATGATCTAGTAAACTGACTAGAGTTGGACAAAGGGTTGGACTCGATGATCTCTGAGGTCTTTTCCAACCCAGTTGATTCTGTGATTCTGTGATTCTGTGATAAAGTAGGCTAGTCACAGTTAAGGTATTTAAATTCTGGCAGGGATAAACTCAATTTATAATTGTTGATACTACGTAAGGCATTCCTGTTCTTTGGCCATGTTATGTGACCTTGCACTAGGAGATGACCTCACAAACCTGGACACAATAACCCAGAGGACACAGACTAAGCAGCCCTAAACATGTCCTTCATCCTTCTCATGACCAGATGTGATACCCTCCTGTCATTGAGACTGAGACATATTGGCAAGGGCTGAAACTGTCGAGTGGTCAAGCTAAGTAATACGCATTCAGGAGATAAACAGAGAGCTTCGTATCCAAGGCTGGCAGTATAGCACCAAATTAATTTTCAAATACAAGATTAAAAATAAAAGAAAAACCTTCCCAGACATGTTTTGACTATAGATTTCAGAATTCCCCCACTGCTTACAGTTCAATACAAACTGTTTCATCTCATTCCAAAATCTACACAAGGGATAGTTAATATATTTTGCCTCAGCTGATATATGGATGAACTCAGGTCTAATTAAAGAGGTTTCAGAAATAGCACAGACATAAAAGTCATTCTAGAACTGACTATTTCTAATTGACAAATTATCCTGCCACCTCTGCAGAGTGGGTTACATCTATTTCCTGTAATTCCACAACTTCAAATAAAGGGTCAGGAAATCTTGCTCAGGGGCAAGATCTATTATTCTGCATTAGGAAAAGACAATAATAAATTGGAGAATAACTTCTATATCTCTCTTCCTACTCTAATTAAAACCAACTGGCCACTACTATTCACAACCACATTGTAGGAGTGGGGAGTAACAAGATATTTGTTGGGTCTTCATTTCTGAGCAGGAGTGGCTTTGAGTTTGGTCAGAAACACTAATGCTATGCTGTACACTTGCTGCAGGACTCTCTGGGCTTCCTCTAAGAGTGTCCACTTGGTAATTCTCAGTGATATATTCTGGGTGAAAGTTTTTCTTTAGAATTTACCCAGGGTTCACTGAGTTGCTGTTTGGATGGAGCTACCTGCATATACTTTGCACAAATACCTCCACTTCGCCATCTATCCTTAATCCCATGACAACTGTGAGTGAGACAAGATATTACATCACCTCTGCCTGCCCCAAGGATAAATGAGACTTCTGCACAATTTGAAGTCAGCTCTCCTGATATTTCTGCAGTCCAAGTGTTTGTACATTTTACTAGAAGCTCTTCATCACCATAAAAAGGCAGGTAAATAGAAAGCATCTACAATAGATGTGTTCTCTGTATTAACACAGAGAATATTTTGCTGTGCAAATTTGAACTACCTACAGACACCTATTCTTCTGCTAGTTCTGCTTCCAACCTCAAAATGACTAGATGTCCTGCTCATTGTAATGGCAGTGAATCTGGAGAAGCTGAAGGTATTGCTGCTGTCTCATCACGCTGTACCATTTCACACTTTAGGATGAGATCAGGAAGCCTTATTTTGTACAAGTTTGTCCCTCTAGATGTGTCTTCTTCGCAGTTACTAAAGGTGGCTCTTCAGTGTCTTGCACCCTGCATAGTCCTGTCCTCCTCTTCCCAATTTGCACAGACAGAGAAAGAACATAACACTGACGTTCTCTCCCACTTTACTGCTACCAGGACCAACCTACAGGCCAAGGCACTATCATAAAGAATACTATAGGTCCATACTCTGGCCCTGAACTCGCAAACATTGCTTGACTCAGCCCACCTGCCCACAAATAGGTTCTCCTGTGCTCCAAAACCAGGTTGCATCATCCAGCTGCTGATAGGGAATGTCCCCTGGTCTGTTTTAGCTCTGGTATCATGTCCACACTTGATTTGGGAAAGCACTAGTGAGACAGCTACACCAGATTGTTAATAGTAACCTGCCAACAGTTTAAGTGTGTGGATGGTAACCAGGCAATACCCAAACCTAGGCTCTCTGGTGCCTGTAGTAATACAAGTGTAGTCTTAGATATGAAAGCATGGACCCTTCTGATCTGAACTAAGTGGGCATAGTCTGCTGGTTGGACAGTACAAGACTTGTATCATTCAAGGATCAGTCACAAAAATGCTTGCCATGTTGTTGGGTTGCTGCATTTCCTCTCTTTCCCCAAATATTATTAACTTTGAGGGTCATAACTATGCTGCAAAATCACAGAAACAAAACCATTTGACAGGACTGGTGAAAGAAAAGAGGATAATTTCATTTTCAAATGGGAAGATTTTTTTTTACCCCCATAGTGAGAGCCGAAGGCTGTTTAACTGTGAAATTCATCACACCTTTATTGTATTAATGATGAAAAAATGGCAATTATATAATACCATTAATCCAATAGTCACAAAGTAAAGGGTAAACAATTTGTAATATGCCCTGGGGAAGCATCTAGTGGAAGTCCTCAAAGAGAAGGACAAATCAATGAAAATTGCTTATGGCTGTTAACTCATAGCTGCTGAGCTTCATCCTTCATGTGTACTGTGCTGCCAAGAGTCACAATAATAAAAGGCTGAGGATGGGACCTGAAAACTAGCCAAAGCAAGGGTTCTCTGGGAAGTTCCATGTTATGCTCAGCCTAAGGAATGTTTTGTTTTCTTGTGCTATATTCCTGAAGTAAAACCTTCTTTCTCGCTATAAGACACCTGGCTCCATGGTCATTAGGTTGAGTCATTTGATAGCATACACAAAAATTTAATGTTTGTTTAGCTAAGAGCTATCAGTGAGAACATATTGCCTAGAGAGCGTGCCATTGCCGTACCCCCCCACATGTGAAACAAGCTACATTTGCCTAGTTAGCTTTCCACCTGCCAACTTCTTTGACTTCTAACTGCAGTTTGCAACCTTTGCATGTTTTCATGCCTTTGCTTTAAACTTGTCACTTATGCATCAAGGACTGTTAAACAGTTGGGCAGAGCAGTACTTTTTGAGCTTGATGATGAATGTATAATACAAGATGAGGAAACTGGAGTAATAAATTCCTGAAATGAGATAGATACCATTTTCTTAGCAATGAGAGTAAATAAAAGCTGAAGTCATTTATTAGGGGAGGGGGGTTTGCAACTGTATGGTATGTTTAAAGTCAGATTCAATACTTTTCTGAAAAATTGGCTTAATTCCCACTTTTGGAAAAGTTCTACAGCTTGTATATTGTGAAGATATAGCTAAAAAACATAATAGCCCATTCCCTTCTGCCCTGAGAATCTACTTGTTTATATGGACTCCTGGGCAGCTAAAATTGGAACCTTTATTTTTAAACTCCAGGGAAAGAGCATTCACAATAAAATGGTTCTATGTGCTTGTTTATTGTCTCAGTGTTGCCTAAGAAATAATAACTCAGTCACCAGTATAATTTTTATTGTCAGTATCATTGAATGTCATGAATGAGGCCTTAGAAGTTTTGAAACTTTACAGTTCTGCAATACATAGTAAATGAAAATATAGATTTACTTTAGGGGCTTCTTTTTTTTTTTTTTTTTCAAGATTCAGAATTTCAAACATTTCTTTACAAGGCTAGAAACATACTTTTAGAAAACAAAGGCCAACATTCTTAGAATTGTGAATTCATGATAATAAAAAATACTGCATGTCTCCAATACTGCTTGTTATAGGCCACAAAAGTTTTTTTTATTCTTCCCTTACTAATGCTATAGAAACTTCATAAGGTGGTTTCAGTTCCAGTTACTGCATTGATTTTTTTTTCTTTAACTTTAACCAAGCTTACTTAAAACACATCGGCAGAAAGATAACTTTAAAATATTTTCAGTTCAATATTGTCAAACAATTGGTCTTTTAGTGTGGGACATACTTGTTGACTTTATTTCAGTTAACTTACTTCATTTCAAATCACATAATAAAAACCTTTGACAATAAACATTGAGATATATTTGTCTAATAAAATAAGTATTCACCAAGGCTGTTCGTGTGTTCAGGAGTGGTTATTTTAGTATTCTAGAATACACAGGAAGGCAATAAGACAGCATTATCCTGGAGAAGCTGCCTGCTCATGGCTTGGAAGAGTGTACTCTTCACTGTGTAAAGAACTGGATAGAGGGCTAGGCCCAAAGAGTTGTGGTGAACTGAGTCAAATCAGGTTGGTGCCTGGTCACAAGTCATGTCCCCCAAGACTCAATACTGGGGCCACTTCTGTTTAATCTGTTTATTGATGATCTGGATGAGGGGATTGAGTGCACCCTCACTAAGTTTGCAGATGACACCAAATTGGGTGGGAGTGTTGATCTGCTGAAGGGTAGAAAGGCCATACAGAGGGATCTGGAATGTCTGGATCGTTGGGCTGAGGCCAATTTTATGAGGTACAACAAGGCCAAGTGCTGGGTCCTGCAGTTGGGTCACAACAACCCCAGGCAGCGCTACAGGCTCTGGGAAGAGTGGCTAGAAAGTTGCCTAGAAGAAAAGGATCTGGGGGTGTTGGTTGACAACCGACTGAACATGAGCCAGCAGTGTGCCCAGGTGGCCAAAAAGGCCAACACCATCCTGGTTTGTATCAGAAGCAGTGTGGCCAGCAGAACTGGGGATGTAATCGCCCCCTTGTACTCAGCATTGGTGAGGCCCCTCCTTGAATACTGTGTTCAGTTTTGGACCTCTCACTACAGGAAAAACGTTGAGGTGCTGGAGAGAGTTCAGAGAAGGGTGACAGAGCTGGTGAAGGATCTGGAGCACAAGTCTTATGAGGAACAACTGAGGGAACAGGGGCTGTTTAACCTGAGAAAAGGAGACTGCGGGGAGACCTTATAACTCCCTACAACTACCTGAAAGGAGGCTGTAGCATGGAGGGAGTTGATCTCTTCTCCCAAGTAGCAAGTGATACAACAAGAGGAAATGGCCTCAGGTTGCACCAGGAGAGGTTTAGGTTAGATATTAGGAGAAATATTTTCATGGAAAGGGTTGTGAAGCACTGGAATAGGCTGCCCAGGGAAATGGCAGAGTCACCATCCCTGGAGGTATTTAAAACACGTATCAATTAGGTTCTTAGGGACACGGTTTAGTGCCAGAGTTAGGTTAATGGTTGGAGTCGATGATCCTAAGGGTCTCTTCCAACCAAAATGGTTGTATAAATAAGTCAAATATCCTACAGAGATATATCTCTCACACTGTGCGAGAAAAGCATTTGTTTTAATGGTATTCTCCTTTAGCAGAAGTATGGTGATGAGAAATTCAGAAGCTGATCAAAGAAAGATCACACTGATCATTAAAATGCTTTAAATATTTCCCTACTATTGAAAGTACAGGCCTCAAGTGGCAAAGAAAAATTATTAGAGTTTCAGGCTGTCAAATTTCTCTCTTATCTGAAAGATATTTGGTGAATGTACTTTGAAATGTCTGGCAAGCAGGAGTTGGTGTATCCCCTAAGAAACCTGTTCTCACATATAAGAAGCCAAGTGCACATCAGAAGTGATTAATGAGAAACGTATAATCTCTTCTAGTGATGCAGGGGTCAGGTGGAGGACAGTGCAGCAAAAGTGTATGGAAAAATAGTCATGGCAGGATGCATGGTATCCTGCACTTGCTAGTGCCACAACCAGCGTTGTTGCAATGCCTGTCATTGCCAGCACCCTCCCTGAAATTCCCGCTGCCATCACCATGGTAGTCTAGCCGTCAGTCCAGCTCTCCCAAACAAGCACCAGAGCAACCAGCACACCTTGAATTTGAAATCCCCTACAAAGCTTCCGTGTTTCTCGGAAACATTCTCAAATGGTTATATATCCATTCTCAAATGGTATTGTTGCACCATCTATTCTAGTGCATCCACAAACAGTACTGTTGTAACTGTGATCAAAGGTAATTATTATTCCTGCAAACCATTAACAGCAACACTGCCATAATCATCCTGGTGAGTACTGTTGCTATTAATATCACTTTCGTTCACATTCACCAACACTTACAGACTTCAGAGATTCATTGTCATTCCATAGAGCTTTTGCCTTCTGTAATCTATTACTTTCACTCTTAATTCTTTTTATTGCATTTGTACTGGACTACAGTCTAAATACATAAGACAGAATTATGCATGAATTAATTTACTAAGTTCTGATGTGCTGCAGAGTTTGTTTCCAATATCTAGACTATCTCATTAAAGACATAAATGGATATCTCTGTACTACAGTGCAGTGTGCAATATAGGCTGTTTAAAAAATAAAAATCAAACACTGCAATGTGACATAAACACCCACTGAATTTCCTGCAGCACTACTAAAAATTACAGTATTAAGTATATGAAACAGCCACAAAAAATCCTATGTCTATACTCAGAGGTTAAAAATAAAGTCATTGCTAGCAGTGTCAAGGTGTTATGTTCTCTGACTCTAAAAAATTACGTTCCATAGGCATGTATAGACCTACCAAGGTGTATATACATTTGAGACCATATTGTGTCCACCAGCTATCAAATGGCATTGAAAAAGTTGAAGTATGAAAGAAAATCAACATTTACCTTAAAATTGTTAAACTATCAACTGCTTATCAAGTTCTATACATTTTTGGTATCCAAGCTGATAACATAATGAAGCTTCATTTTCAGAAGGCTGGTGTAGAAAACAATAAAAACAATCTCCCCAAAATTCAGACAAGTGAAATTCCATTGACTTTAGATGACTTAGATTTTAAATTTCTAGGTTCGTATTATTTTCTATGTTCTCCAAAAGTGGTTGTTTTTCTGTTGTTTTGGTGCTTGGTTTTTGTTGTTGTTATGGGTAGGGGGGTGGGGATGGGTTTTTTGTTTGTTGGTTGGTTGGTTGTTGGTGGTGGTGGTTTGGGGTTTTGTGTGTGTGTGTGTTGTTTTTTTCTTTTCTGCAGGGAAATTTATTTTTAACTAGCTGGTATTTTTATAAAAACATAATACATGTCGGTTTTCAAACCCATTCTTTTCAAAAGCCAACAATCTAATTGAAAAATGAAACTAAATAGTTTTGCCATAAAAATATGGGGAGCTTAATTTATTTCCCTCAGGGTGTAAGGAAGAAGCAACAAATACCCCAAATCAACAACAACTCTTTCAAGGAAAGTAATATTTTTATGAAAAGATGTGCTTTAAATCTGGATTCTTTTTCACTTTAGAAATTATGTTGAAAATTTCCAGTAATTAATAATGTGTTCACATAGTTTGTCTCTTTTCTTAATTTCTACTCTACTGTCCTGCTATGAAACATAACAGAGAACTCCTAAAATAATGTATATAGCAGCCACAGCAGGTTCCAGCTGTCTGCAAACTTACACGTATGGAATGAAACACCTCTCCATCATACGTCTTCTCCTACATGCATACATCAGCTCAAAACCTCTGCTTCTCCCTATACCATCCTCCTACCAGATATCTCTTTGTTATTGGCCTCTAACTCCATATTACCACTCACTTCCGCATACCTAAGTGTCCAAAGTATAGGCATACTGCTGTCATCTGCTGGACAAGACCATAATTACTTACTGGTTTAGTAGGGACCTTAAACCATGAATATTACAATGTTTTTCTTCCTAATACAGCTAAGTAATCAGTTCTTTCGTTAAGCTGAAGTAATCTTTTTATCAGATCAAAATTCTCCTTGACAATTTCAAATGTCCAATTATTTTCACTCTAAAAATGCATATTTGTATCAGGAAGCTGCTTCTGTAATGCCTGCTCACACAGGTATCACAGAACATGCCTTCCACAGAAAGTCTTAGATTCCATGACATCTGCCATTATGTTGAGTCAGACTATGGGTATGCAAGAGCAAAACCAGACACAATGTGCAGCAAAAGTGTCTTACTGACTCACAAGGGAAAAAATAATAAAACCAATAAGCCACATACAAATTTTTCACAGATTTTTTTTGCTGCCATGCCACCCAGACTTCAAAAGAGTACGCAACCCTTTGCTGTCCCAGCTCTCCAACCCTAAGTGGAATGTTCCAGACAATTATTGCTTTCAAACTAGGTTGCATGACGTGGTTGTCTTCCTATCACTTTGATCAACCTGGAAATTCTCTGCTCATTCTAATATTTTATTTAAAGCTTGAGGAATCACTTTGTAGGCCTTCTTTTATTCTTCCCAACAAAACTTAGGATCATGTTAAAGGCATAAAATGCAGATGTGGCCAAATAGCTCCTTCCCTAAAAAGAGCTTGATCTCAAGGCTGGAGCCTCCAGAAAGTTAGCAAGTAAAACAATGTCATTCTTTTTGATGCATTTTTATAGCATACTTGTATCACATAATGAATGTTTCCTAGCGTGTTGGTTCATGCATAGTAAAGATGGGACAAACTGACTACGCAGCTCTAAGTAAATTGGATCTTGTCTGTGATCTAGAACCAAGACTCATATAATGACAGTACAAGAACTTCTCAAAGCTTATTCTTCTGAAAGTAATGAAAAAAGTCCTAGCTGCTCACTGCTCATTGTGAAATTTCTCCCAAGTCTGAAGAAGGAAAAATCTGCAGTATGCCTATCTTAACAATGCTGGTTACACAGATTGCCAGAGTACTTTCCTTCACTCTCCTATTTCAGGTCTCTTTTTAAGGATCATAAAACCAAGAACAAATGCTGAAAGGCTATTTTTTCATTCCGCATAGTAATAATAACTTCGGATTCAAACCCATATCCAAAGTTAGAGTAGACAACTGCTAATTCCCTAATACAATATTCAATCTCAGCATTGCCATTGATTTCAATGGGATTCTAAGCAGGTCACTTCACTTTGCATCTTTTGCCTCATTTCTAAATATAATTATAACGATAAATTAAAAATTAGTATTGACCTCAATATCAGTGGTATTGACCTTAATGTACTGGCCTGTCAGTAAAGAACCCAAATACGGTTCCTGTTCCCAGGACTCCCAGAGGAGGAAAATTTGACTGGATTTATCTTAGACAGGTAAATCCTCCACTGCCTGTGGAAGGAATATTCCTTCGTATTCCTGTTCTGAAAGCAGCTTGCATGATCCCAAAGCACCATTTCTTTCCTGCTTTTAATTGTCTAGTTATGTTTTTTGAAGGACTCCAACAGATGTTTTTGTACTGGAGTAGCATATCCACAGAGTAGCATTTCATCTTTTACACTGTGAGTGATAAGCTTACCAACTCTTTATTTTTTAATTCATATAACATTCCTATTTTCATGCTCCCCTCTCTAACTTCCACATTCTCATCAGGGCCAGAATTGCTCTAATAATTCACACTGACATTACAGATACCATTAAGTCTACATACTTCAATGAAATTGCCTCTTCACTGTCTCCTTTATGGCTTATAAAGATTCCTCATGGCTCACAAAATCCTATTTTGTTGTGGAATCTTTTGCATTGTCCTCCACAAACCATATCCAAGGCTAAAGTGATTTTTTCCATGAATCTTCATGCTAATACTCAATAAGTATTACACAGAACAATGAATGCTTTTTATTTCCCAAATTTTGGCCTCTCCTGCAATTCACTCCTACATATCACTGCAATTAAGTGTTGATTCTCAGTAGTGAGTATAAATACAAGTAAACAGTAATTGTCAATGTGGCCACATAAAAAAATATTCATGAACAACTGATTCTGCAAGAAGAGACATTCAAAGCCATCTGTATGAATTCTTTGACATACAGAAGCACTCTGCATGGAAAATAAAAGGAAAGTACAGCTTCTTCAATGTTCACCAAGATCATGTATTTTTTCTTTGTTCTTTACCCTCTCCTGCAGGATCAGGACAACCTTGTGAAGTATCCACCCAAAATGAGAAACAATCAATCTGGGATGGTTCTGATCTCCTTAGCCACTAGCGCAAATCAGAAGAGAATGAAGGAAAAGGAGATGACCTTTCCAAGTGCAACACAAAGTGACTGGATATTCTGCCAGTGCAAGGTCTTTCCTACTCTACTGCTAAATGAGGTCATTTCAGAAATATTGGGCAGAGGAGACTCAGAACTGTAATTCCCAGAGAGTTGGAGTCAGGTCTGCCCTGAGCTCCTCAGGATCTGGAAGCTATAGTACTGACATGAATTTGGGACTGTGGTGTTACCAATAGGGAAAGATAAGTTGGAGCATTAAGGGGTTTTCTCTTATGGATAGTCATAACAGCAGAAGAAACAGATCACTGCCATGCATTTTGATAATCAGAATATTTTATTAATTGCTTCAGCTATGTTGGCTTTTCTGTTTTATCAATGCTAGATACAGTAAATAATCATTGTACTTATACTCTCTTTGTAAGGAAGCTTGTTTTACTTTTATTATTTTATTTTTATTTATCTATTTTTTTAAAAAATATCACATAAATAACCGTAAAAATTCCATTCCTAAATCACTTAATAGGATGATCGCAACCTCGTTTTCCATTCACAGTGCCAAAGAGACCTGGAAATGTTGACTGTTCAAATCAGCTTGTATACCTAATTTATAACAAGACTCACATTTGGAGGCATGCTCACTTTAGGTTCCAATCCTTACTTGAAGTTCAATCATTAAATGCTTTAAAGCATTGTAAAAGAAATATTTTTTTCTTTTAAATTAGAAAGTTTAAATGGTTGTTAAAAGCCTATTTATGCAGCATTCTGTTCTCAAAATGAAACAGAGGAGAACACTGTTATCTGAAAACCAGAGAGTGGAAGGATAAATTAGATTACTGATAGGCATTCCATTCTAATAGTCCCACATGTTTTTAGTAACATACAGACATATTTTTTACTATGTCATTTTTATCTTAACAATTCTCCTTTAATCTATTCAGTTCTGTCCCTCTAGCCCTGGCTTTTTTTTCTCCCACTCTGAGGTTTCATAATGCTTTTTCAGCCATTATCTTTCTACCTAAATAATCTCTCATTTTCTGATTCTCAGAAGCAGTGTCTCAGCTGAAACTCTAATCCTGGCTGCAGCCTATAATGGCTCCACAGGATAAGTAATCATCTGAGCTATTTGACATCCACTTACATTGACCTTACTGGGACAGCAGAAGAAAAGCATTTTGCACCTCCTAACTTTCTTTACCAGTTGTGTCTTCCTACACAAAATCCTAGAGACTTGTATAGTATCGGAAGCACAAGCTCCCAGAAATCAGATCAGAGTCTTTAAAGGAGACTTTGGGTTCCTAAACCAATAACATCATTCAACAGGAAAGAATTATTCACCATTTTCTTCCCACTCAGGGCACATGAATTTTACCTGGACATTTTATTAATCAATACATGTTATCATTCCGCTACTGTATGATCATCTATGGCACCTACTTCTGCCTCCTCTCAAGTAACACCCATACAGAACAGGCTGGCAAAGATCCAATCTCATTTTTTCTTTAACGCAGAACTCCATACTAGTGGTTCAGTAGCCATAATAACCAACTTTTAACAAATGAAACTTATCCTCCCCAAAATCCTTCTACAATTTTCCTCTCTACTGCCCTTTCTGGTTACCTTCCAGTATGTCATGTACTCAAATGTTATCCCTGCGGAAACCTGAGTTTCCAGCACTGCAACTATAGCCTTTACAGGAGCTGATTCTTATACCCTGTCAACCATCCCATGATTTCTTGTTGCTCCAGCACCAGCCATGCAATTCGTATGTACTGAACTCCAGAATACATCTGCTCTGAATCAAAGTGTAGAACAAAACTATGCTGTGTCTGATTCTCCCTGTAACATGTCAGAGCACAGCTACATTTCCCTTATGCTCCAAAATATAATGGCAGAAATTTATTATTCATATAATTCTTTGGTGGATGTTTACAGAAGGACAAGGGATTTACCCGTTCAGAAACCTGGGCATTCATTATATCTGTCACTTATTTTAATCCTCTCTCTTTTCCGGCCTATAAAGTTCCACCTTTCTAGTAAGCTTGCCTTCTTTAGAAAGGAAAGAAACAACACTTCAGGTGACTTAAGTGATCTGTTGTATATCATTAGCAGACAAAACAAGAACCCTGACATTTGTCAGAAGCAGACACTGTGCAGATTGCTGGACACATGTATTTGAAAAATAAAAAATTGTGCTGAAATCAGGAGCATCTAATGAGCAGCCATGACTGGGAGAAAAGGAACACATTAATAAACAGAAAGTATCAAATGACTCCGTCAACTCCTACTACATGTTTTGAAATAGATTGTAAAAAGAAATCTACATAAATTTATGTACCAGATTATCAGATATATATCAGAAAATCTCTGCTTAGCTGAAGAGTTGAAGCTGTTCATTAGTATTTATTAACATTCTTTTGATAGTAAAAGACACCAGTTAAAATCTGGACTCAATCTGAATTTATTTTATATGTCAAATAAGAACCAAATCCTTGAAAGCTTTTTCAAGTGGCAGTCATGACACTAAGACTTAGAGATGATCATTATCTCCTAGGACCAGACAGAAATCAGTTGTAGGGAAGCAGAAATGCCAATGGTAAAAAGAAAGGGAAAGCAAAATAATGAAGAAGGGGAAGTACACGGAAAAGTAAAGAAGAAACAGCAACTGAGAAAGACATGTTGAAGAAAAAAAGGCAAGACACAGTAAAAGAGTGTCTCCCAGTGAAGTGGAGACAAAAGGCTCATTGTGGGTAAACAAATCAAGTAGGGATAATGCATTAGTTTAGCAAACATGGCAATGTGAAGTATTGTCAGATATAGAAATTGCTAAGAATGATTTATGGCAAAATAAAATAGAAGCCTAGGCTTCTAATGGCTGAGTGTTACCGTGTCTCACATTGACATGACTGAACTCTACAATTGAACCTAAACCTGTATATTAGAACCTTCGCTCCCTCAGCCATGTTTGGCAAATAGGAGTTCCCTTGCAATAAGGAGCCAAAGCAGACAGCAACCCTAGCAGGTAGCTGCTAAAGCTGAGGAGTAAAGTCCTCAGAAGTTTCTTCTGTCCCTTCAGTTATAACTGCATTGCCCTCAAGAAAAGAAAGCTAGAGCCCAGAGAGAGACAGCTTCATGTGCACTAGAAGAAAGAATGTGAAGAGTCTAATTACTAAGACACCACTTTAGAAGAGAGATCAATGTCCAGCCTTTTTCCAGAAGTTCATTTACTTCAAACTATATACACATGAGAAAAAAAAAAAAACAAAAAACAAACAAATAAAGAAACAAAGAAACAAGAAAAAAAAAAAAACAAAACACAAAACCAAAACAAAATACATAACCAACAAAAACCTTGCTATTGCCTGCCATTCTATTTTTGGACAAAACTCCAGATTTGCTAGAGTCTTCAAATGAGGCAAATTTCATTTGCAGTGATTTTAGTTATGGAGAGCTTAAATGTCTCCAGAGTGAGGTGACAACTAGGCAAATGTAAGTGTAGGAGCACACACTATGCTCTAAGTGCCTACGTCATGCCCTCAGTCTTGACAGTAGTAAGTTAGTTGGGCAGTTAGACTGCACCTGTGCAATCCTCAGTAGCTGGAGCTGAACTAATAGCTCAAGAGCTGCGACTGGAGGATGCTGAGACCACTGTAACTTGATGATGCTGTCAGCTGTCAGAAGAGGTTTGTATGAGAGCAAAGGATCACGAGGGCAGAGCAGTGGAGCTCTTCTATACCTACTGTCTAACATTCAAGTCACCTTTGCTATGTGAAAGATAGCAGAGATGCCTTTTTCTCTCTTTTGATTTATTCCATTTAGTAAATGGATGGGTTATACACTTTTCTCAGTGAACATTATGTCAGCTCTGACATGTTATGTATTTTATGAGATGATATCTGTCTTTAATGGGCACAATAAATTTGATTCTGGCATGATCTGATTTAGCCAGGTGATTTATGTGGTGATGATCCAACATCTGAATGATGGATCTGACAAGAAATCTGTCCCACTGGGTCAAACATGCACTGACTGATAGATGCTGGTGAAATTCTGGAGTATTACCAGATGTATTGCCAGGCAGAGGAGCACTCAAAACTCTCCAATCCACTAGTATCCCTTATCTCAACACTACTACACTTACAGTAAATCACTGAGCAGAATGGATATCTTCCACAAGCTTAATTATAACAAAACCGCTAGTCAACAGCAATATGGGAGTTAATTCCTAATAAATTAATATAATCCAATGCTCAGGATGCCTTGAGACTACAAAATAAGGCTTGAAGTCTCATGTAAATAATTGTCTCAAGTACTTTAGCTCTCACAGCCTGCTCAAAGTTACCATTACAGCAATATGTCTTCCTCAGCTTTTTCAACTATCCAGAGTTTGATGATATCAAGAATTAATGAAAAGGATTTGGGTGTGTCATGTCACACAAAACTACTTTCAGACAAAGAGAAAACAATTTTATTAACAACGCCTTTATTGCTTCCTTGCTATCAGAATCCTCTAAACCTGAAATGAAAAATTCAGAGTTTTAATTATGAAGTCCTATGCATAAGGGCCAGGTTTCAAAAGTCTTTGTTTTAAGATTATTTTTAAACAGAGTTGCTTGTCTTTTTAAACAGAGGTGTCTTTTCTTCTAATAGTCTATTTTTTTATCTGCTTTCTTGTGAAGTTTGATGAACTATTTGAATCAATTTATCTCTGTAACACCCATTATGTTCAAAAAATTAAACAGTTTGCAACTAGCTTTTAGATTTCAAAATCTATTCAGTGGGGAAAAGGCTGCATATTATAAAGAACAGAGAAGTCATATATGATCCATTTTTCTCCTGCTGGTCATCACATCAGCAGCAGCAGCACTCCACTTGGCTTTATCTCCATCATTACATGACACTGTAATTTTGTTATGTCACAAAATGCAGTGAAGTCACTAGCTTATAGCGATTTGTGGGATAGGATAGAAAGTAACATGGTATTTGCCAAGAATGGATAGAGATTTGTTTTTCCTTCAATTTTGCTTCATACCTTTTGTTTCTGAAGGTAGGCCAGTTGCTGAATACTGTCCCATGTCAGGGAATAATTCAAGTTGGAAGAAAACTCCGGAGACCATCTTGTAAAAACTTCTGCTCAAAGCAGGGTTAGTGATATTTAAAACTCTCCAAGAAGAGAGAATGCAGTCTTTGGGGACAGAAACCACTATTATGACAAAAAAACCAAACCAAACCAAACCAACACAACAAAAAAAAATTCCACTGTAGGAAAGTACTAAACTTAGTGGTGAGACCCCATACAGGCAAAATTTAAGTGGTATAAGTGGTTTGGGTTGGAAGGTACCTTTAAAAATCATCTACTCCAACCCTCTTGCCATGGGTAAGAACATCTTTCACTGGACCAGGTTGCTCAAAGCCCTGTTCAACCTGGCCTTGAACACTTCAAGGGATGGGGCATCCACAGCTTCTCTGGAAAACTTGTTCCAGTGCCTCACCACCTCCACTGTAAATAATGTCTCCCTTATATCCAATCTAAAGCTATCATCTATCAGTTTAGAAGTGTTGCTTCTTGTCCTGTCACTACAAGCCTTGGTAAAAAGTCTCTGTATTTCTTACAAGCTCCTTTTGCATATTGAAAGGCCGCAATACAGTCTTCTTGGAGCCTTCTCCTCTCTGGGCTGAACACAATAATTTAGTGTAATTTGTAAAGAGACAACTATATGCAGTAGGATCCAAACAGAACAGGATATACAAGTTACATTTCAAGAATACAGATTTGTATTACCTATGTAATGCTTCACGGATACACTTAAAACAAGACTGAATAAAATTTCTTTCTAAAGAGAATGTAAACAGTCTAGCAAGTAGGTTGGTTAGTCTAAGGTGTTGCTCTTCCCTGTCCTCTTTGTATCCTTCAACACTGTCCAAATTGTGTAAATTACCAAAGAATGCATTGTTTAAGGAAAAGGAAAGTGTTTAAAACCAGCTACTCAAGAAATGAACTAGAATAAAAAAATTGTTTTTATTATTCAAAAATCACATGAAAACCCAACTTGTAAAATAAATCCTTAAACAAAGTGATTATCCAAAACACAGTAGGAACATTATTTCATACTATAGAGAGAAGAAAAAGTAGTCTAGAATCTAAAATACAGGTCTGAATTCAATGGAGAACTGCCTCACTCAGTACTGTCCCTGCTTCTTTAACTGAATTTTGACAAGACATGGACACAACCTGCCTCAGTTTTCCATGCCCATCTACAAACTTTGTATGTCCAAGCAAGTGACTTAAGACAGAGACTGTCATAGCATATGGGTTCTATACTTCTGATATGGAATCACTGGCTTTTGTTGAAATGGGTTTCAGCAGCAGACAAACAGCCCAGAGATCAGTTTTGTTTCAAAAATGTAAATGCCAGGAAATAAATCTTATGAAAAAAGGGGAAGCTCTGAAAGTTTTGGCTTGAAACGTTTAGTCTTTTAATTTCATCAACAAGCCTGTACAGAGGGGCTGACTGCTGCTAGTTTATTATGTTATCATATGATAGGAGAAGAGAAGAAAATAATCTACACTGCAACAGCATCCACATGAACACTCTAGTAGATAAAGATAAGAGTTCCCAAACTCCCAGATTATTTGGAGAACTGGCTCTAGAGAAAAGCGTTTTTTGTACTGAGCTGGCCAATCAGAGACTGGTACACCAGACAGAATAATAGTGACAGTCAATGAAAACTCAACTGGTTACAAGGGAATCCATATGTCTTCATCAAGATTTTTTAAAAATCAGTACCAGAAAATCAGACTACCTAATCTTCATATACCTAAGTAACCAGAAGGTATTTAAAAAGTAATGAGGAACCATGGGGTTTCCACTGAGAAAAAATGCTGTTTAGTTTGATGCTTAAATACAGATCAGAAATTTCCACACATGTATTTCAAAAAATAGCTGTGGGTGTCTGAGGAATACGGGAAGTTACCTTGCTAGTTAAAGACCAACAGTACATCCAGTGAAAATGAAGCGCAGCAACTGCCAAATAAAATGAACTTAATAAAATATTTTCATTTTTATCACACTGCATAGTTAGGGTATAGAACTCATTGCCACAAGAAATTGCTGATGCCAAAAGCTTAGCACTCTAAGCAAGACTTCACATTTATATGGAAAATTAGGACATTCACAGTTATATCAGGGAGTAATAAAAAAATACTTAAAAGGTTTATAAGCCTTCATACATCAGGAAAACATCTTTAACTGCTGAGAATTAGAAACAAGGCTTTCATGTGGCCAAGTTATTCAATAATTGCCCACCTTGGGGTTTCTTGCACTTCTCTTGAAGCATCTGATACTGGCTATTATCCAGGGCAGATGAATGGCAGGCCTGATTCATAATGGTAATTCTTACTCTAAAATGTAGAGTAATCCTTTTTACTTTATTAAGAACATTGTAAACTAAGGATATGGAAACCTACACCACAGATATTTTACCTGTAAAAATGAAGTGCTACTGGTTATCTGAGCCCTATAAAGCAGTATTAGTATCTATTAGCTATCCCTTTGTTCAGGGTTAATTACCTTACCAGTATTGTCCAGTAATATCAATCTCAACAATATAATGTTAATCTGTAGCCCTGCATTATGATATTACCATTGCTAATAAGAGGCTTTGGAAGACCTTCAACTTGTAAGTTTGCAAGGCCTCAGGACCAGGGTTGGTAGGCTTGCTTTGCCCGACTCTGACCTGCCTGCAGCTTTGGTTTGTTTGATTTAGCTGTAACAGCAACAGGCTTGGCACTGGAGACCACGTGGCTGTAAACAACTCACTGCTGCTTAAAGAAGCTGAAGAAATGCAGACCTGGAGGTGGACAAAAGTGGTGTTAGGGCTGACAAAGAGAGGAAATAGTATCTACACCAGATGAATTGTAGCGTATACAGTAAATTTAGATATATTGTGGGGATGCAGAACAATGAAGAGTGAGCTAAAGTGTGTTACCAAACAAAAAATGACTGCTAGCAGATCCTGGCCAGAGGAACAAGAAAAAGTAACCATGATCATCATCTATCTCCCAGTGAAGAACTCTGCATACTAGTGACTCACCACAGCATTATCCATTACACATCAGAATGAAACCAGTGATGTCTGGACTCAAAGGAGCAGAGGAAGGATAAGCATAACAGCAGGAAAAACAGGTAGAAAATAATAAGTGTCCATATAGCAATTTTACATGTAGTATTCCACCTAGTTTTCCTTTTTTTTTTTTTCTATAATAAAGAATTAACAATGATTCTTTCAAGATTTTCTTCAATCAGTTTGTAGTTTTAGCTATACGCCAATAATGTGCAATATATGCACACAATATACAATTATTGTATATACATACAAATCTTTATTTATATTAAATATGGCCCACATTAGTCTCCTCTTTACTCAATAAAAGAAGATTTTGACCATGACACAGGGCCTTTATACCCTTTGTATATCAGTCCTGAAGAGTATTTTTTAAAGCCATTGTAAGGGAAGGAAAAGGAAAAAAGAAGGGGGAGAGGAGGAAGACAGGGAGTAAGAAAATGGGTAATAGCTGATCACATAATTTTCCCAACATCCTTAAGCTGTCATTTTCTTTTTTATAGCTTACAAATATTAAAGTTACATGGGAGGAGAGCTAATACACATTTATGTGAGGATGTAACATGAAACATTTACAGATTTTTACTCTTGCTGTTTTCTGGAGGCATAAAAATAAAACCCCCTTATGGCATTTCCCCAATGTTAATGAGAGTTGAAATGACAAGCCATTGACATAATTGACAACTCCTATTTTAGGTATCTCTCTCACCTTACAATGTTTCCTTTTACTTCACAATTCACAAACTGGGCTTATGAGAAATGTTTTCCACTTATATTTATAATCTCTTGCAGCCTTTCCAAGACTATTAGTAACATACTTCGGTTTTATCTTAAAAATTTCAGTCTGCTATACTACCACTGACATTAACACATCTTAGTAATAGTTCACCTTATTTACTCAGAGCCTCAAATACAGTGAAAGTCACATTTTGCTAAATGTGATGAGTCCTGAAAAGAAGGCCCCTTGCTGAAAAGCAGGAATGCTTAATGGAGAAGAGGAAAGGAACATAGGAAAGAAAAAAACATAGATTAGAAAAAATTCAATAAAATGATGAGATTGCAGGACGAGAAAGTGCAGTTTCAAGTTTAGGCCAACTGAATACTTCCCTAGAAAATCAGGATCTTCCCCTATCTCTAATACAGAATGCTTGGGCACTATTGGGCAAGTCACTCAAACTGAGCTTTTCACAGCTGAGCACTTACTACATGTTTTTTCCCTCATTTTTTGAGTGCATGCCTTGTGATTCCAGATCCACTCAGTGCAATAGAGCATTTCCAGTTGGAATTGGATTGTGCTTTGAACATATAATAGGGTACATAATGCAGAGAGCTCTTAAAAGCTAGATCACAGATACATCATAGAGGACACCTACAAGTATATGGCACTCTTAACCTTAATCTCTGTGAACAGGCTCTCCATCAGTCAACTGGAAGTAATAATGGAAACTCTTCACCTTATGATACTAAATGCATTACTATTTATGATGCATTTAGATACATTTGTAATGACTACAAAGGGAGGGGAAAAAAAATCCATAACTATCTTCATTCACAGCAGGATGTTGAACAGCATGTAGTATATCAGGCCTGGAGCACACACCGAATAAAAAACAAATATTGAATGTTTTTTCACTAGGTGAGCACAATCCATATAGTAGACTAACAGATATGGAGATCTTTTGGCAAGGAAGTTAGGTAATGAAGTCAAAGCAGTAACACAGTATATGTTTCATAAGGGGAAAATTAAGTTTTAATAGTAAACTACATAAACTTTTTAAACCCTGGACTATCTTAAATATCTTGGATTTTTCAAGTAAGCTGAAAAATAGAAAATGCTGCCTGTAACATCAGCTGACATCTCTGGGGTTGGATTTGTCCGAACCACCACATAACTCAAAACTTGAGGTTGTGGAATAAGTAATAGAAACAGATTCCTATGCTCTTTGAAGGCCTGCAGATTAGTTCTTGTCAGGGACTTCACAGATATTTCACAGGACTCTCCCTGCTGCCTTTTTTTTTCCCTTTAATTCAAAACAAAACAAAAACCAACCAAAAGACAACAAACCAACAAACAACTCTTTATGCTCATGGTCAACATCCTACCCTAGTCAGACTAGGTTCTTCTGTCACAGATTTTTGTTTGCCTCCTTCTATCTGGTGTTTATTTACCAAATACAAGCTCCTAATTTGGCTCTTCATATCAGTTTGTCCATGTTACTCCACTCAGGTTCCTCTCACCACCTTCTTTGCCCAGTCAGTACTGATTAAATGAAGCGACCTTCAACTTCTTCCCTTTCATAATGGGGATGTTGCATCATTTTTCCCATCTAGACTTTTTTTCTCTATCACATTTCTCTCGAGGATTCTAAGTCACAGCTTCCCTCCTCCCAGCCAGGTACGGCCTCTCTCATAAACACTTATTTCATCTGCCAACTTCCAATATCTTCACTCTCCTTCCTTTAGCTCTACAGATTCTTTTCCCTGAAAACAAAAAATGAAACAACAATGAAAAACCAAAATAAAACAAAAAAACCTACACCAACCCACACCAAATAAACAACAAACACCAAACAAAAAAAATCCAACCAACCAAAACAAAAAACCACGTTGCATATTTTTCCTCTTTTTCAGTGCTTCACTATACTTCAGTTTAAGCGGAAGGTGACTACATAGCTCTGCATGCACACTCCAGTCCTGTAACAGAGATGTCAGGGAATGAGTCATACACGTTTCTTCTGCTCAGCGATAAATATGTCGTTTGGACACCAGTAAGAGCTATAAAAGGATTAAGCACGCTGAAGATCAGAGCTGTAAAACTCTTAGAAGTTTATGTTCTGTAATTTGGCCAATTTTGGCTTCTTTTTAATATATATTTCACAGCAGATAGACCCTGTGAAAAAAGCTACCCTTCTTCGGAATTTTACATCCCTACTCAAAGCATGGATGCAGTAGCACCTCTGAAAAAAAAGGTGCTTTTCAACTCTTTGACCTTGCACAACAACTTACTTTTCCCAAACTTACTTCTAGAAATTGAGAAAACATTCCAATGATAAACCCAACCTCTGCATTGAGAGTTGCCTGATGAGTATTGCATTTTGTCAAAATACTTACTACTTTAAGTATGGTTATCAGAAAAATAATAAAATTTACAGGAACTCGGTTACCAGAAATCTTAGATGCTGAGCCTCAAATCCATATTCTACAATCTATATGCATTTTAGGAGTATTTCTGCACACAAGGAAGGCAATTGCACATGCATTATATGATATGGTTATGTGAATATATGACTCTCAGGTAGAGGGTTAAAAACCCCAGTATGCACACACTCACCCTTAATGGCATGAAAGAGCTTTTCAGTTGACATTTACATAATTTTGCTGCCAGAGGTACCAGGATATATTTACATATATAGTTTTCATTTAATACATATCATATACCTATCCCATTGCAGAGACACATGATAAGTTAGAGTTATCTAAATTGATGTGAAGCAACACTGACACAATGCCAACCAAATTCCCAGAATGACAATTCAGTCTGTCATTGGATCACCCCTCAGGCAAAGGGCTGAGCAAGAAAGATATTGTTGTGTCCCTTGAAGGTCAGTAAGCACAAGTTCAGCTAGACCTCAGGAAGGGAAAAAAATATGGGTATTTTTCAATAACTGTTGAGCTGGAAATTTTGGCTTGAACTTAATACTTAGTCCTTGATCTAGTGGGCAACCATTCAAGTCTTAAAGCCTTATTTGGAAGTACATCTCAAAGACCTACACTTTTTCAGGCATATTAATGAGTGCTATAGATAATTATTGAAATATTCTTTCATAAAATTTGAAGCACCTCGCCTTAGAATGGGAAAAAGATGTGAAATATACTTCAGATGTATGTTTAATCCACTCACATTATAATCCTTTGCCTCATCTGTGTACTAATAGGTCATCCCCTCTAGCTGAAGAGCCATTCCTATGGAGGACAGTCTTACAAATCATCAGTTACCTGGTGGTTGAGACTAATATTCCTAGATATCAAAGGAGTGGGTTTAGATGTCCATTATGTCATCATATCACATGAAGAGCTAGAACATAGCTGGAAAGAGTAGTGTTAGAGCATTTAATTTCTAATGTAAGCTGAACATCCAACATGCACTGAAGAGTATCTGCTTTCCTTTTACATGATGTGTCTCAGTTTTTGGTTATCTCTGAAGTTACTTGCAACTTGTGTAGGTGAACTACTTGATATATTGGAGCACAGAGTTGCACAAACCTGGCAAATTAGTATGAAGGGAGACACCAATACTACTAACCTACTGAAAGATTGTTTCCTTGGCTGCAGCAGAGTTCTACTATTTCACACTTACTTCAGGTCCCTGGCCTTCAACAAGGCTGACTAATTCACAATGAAGACTGCAGCACTAAGCTGTAATTACATGGAAGACTAATACTATGCCCAAGGTGCAAGGTAGTGACCAAAAGAGTAGGTTGCACTAACTCTGAAGGTGGAGGTCTTGCCTGAGTTCCCTGCATGCTCTTAATTCCCTAAGTGTCAAATGTGTACATAAATATCAATCATTGGCAATTAATACATTTTTATTTTCCAACTGCATGAAAAGATATTTAGCATTTCAGTGTCTTTGAGACAATTTGCAGGACTTAGGAGGGGGAGAGATGAAGGGTGCTACTATGATTGGAGTTATTTATGGCTACAGTCAACCAGTACTTCAGTTTGCAGACAGTCACGAAACTGCTAAATAGTGACAGCTCTATTAAGTGAAAATCTGATGCTCCCCATCCCTTCTTTTCCACTTCTCTGATTTTTACCAGGAAGGGTTTGCTAAAATGCTGCTATAAAGTTTATCGCATTACATCTTCACAGACAGACTAGAAAAGCTATCACTCTGCCCATCATGAGATGTCATGGACTACCAGTAGCTGAAACTTGAAGTACCTATCGAGAGTAACAGATTGGAGGAAGATACATGCTGGCTGTCAAAAAAAATTTGTTTGATCTTTGCTACTGGAAGCCTCATTCAAATCCAGTCTTGGATCACATGAGTGTAATGATGTGCAAGTAGCTGAAAACTTTTTAATTTTTTTTAATCTTTTCTTATAAAGGATATTAACACAGTCACAGTCACTAATTACTTGGAGATGGTGGCTTCCAGGACTAGATATGACAAATAAAATGAGTGATACAGAGCAATAGAGTAGACAACTCAGCCAGTTATAAGATAAGGGACTTCCAGTGGGAGATGAAAACCATAAACCACTGCAGTAGTGCTCTCCTTTTGTCTAACAACTCAGAGTTCTGTGACAATGGGCAGTCAGAATAGATGTTTAAAGAGATAGTGTGCTGATTTAATATAAACACTCTTGAAGCAGAATCATTACACTGTGCAGAAATGAAAGAAAAAGACAAAAAGCATGTTTCTACAAATTGGTAATAAGACATAGTGTGTTATCAAACAATAATACATTGCAATACACCTCTAAATGGGACAGTTACTGTAAAAGCCTTCAGACAGTTAAAAGTAATAAAACATAATTGAATTTAAATTACAGAAATCAGTGATATAAAAGCATCAGCAAGCCACATAAAGATTCACAAAGCTCATTAACACCAAAGAGAAAGAAATAACACTCTATTTTGAGATTAACATTTGAAATAAAGGAAAGGGTCAAAGTGAAGAACTGTAAAAAGTGGGATGAAATACCAGGTGCTGCTCAGATGAATAACAATTGGATTACACAAATATGAATCATCAGAGAAAAGGCAGGCACTAGAAGGGAACAAAGAAAGAAAGGAGTGCTGGAGAATCATCTACAGCAATTCTACAAAGACCAGTCCTGGATTAAATCTTGGCATAAGTGACGAGCTAGTCAAAGTGTTTAGGGAAGTGGGAGTGGGGCTGAGCCTTCTGGTAACTATATAAAGAGTAATCCTGTATATCCTGAAGTTAAAAGTGCAAAATTTAAACTGGAAAAAAAAAAAAAAGTGGGAGTTTTCTGAATGATGTGATAGACAATAGACAGAATTGAAGGAGGTCTTCTGAAAAGTGGAAATCTAACCAGTTACACTGCTCTCTTGTGCAGGTTATATGATGGGTTTATATGTGCACAGACCGCTGTCATCCAGTATTTAAGACAGCAAGGATTGGGGGAGGGGTGTATTTTTTTTGCCCTCCTCTGACATTTCAGAGGCTCTAAACTAGACCTCTAGTTGGTTAAGTGATTTAATTTCATTTTGTTATAGCCATACATAACATTCCTAGAGCAATTAGTTAGTTTTGTTAATTGTTCACTGGATCCATACTATCAAACCTCTATATACTTTTATATGTATGACAGTAGAGAGGATAAAAAAGTAGAGAAGGCATACGGTGGCATGATTTTAAAAAATCTGCTGCTATATAATGAAGATGGGAGCAATGAAGAAACTTTAAGAAGCACGGCTTCCCTTTTAACTGTATAATTGTTACAGAATTTCAGTTTCTGAATCACTTAATATTGGACACAGTTAAATATTAGGACACAAGACTGTGGTCTGTTGATATGTCACTTCCACCATAAATACCCCTGACACAAACGACCCACACACTCAACAGCAGCTCAGAGCAATTAACTTTCTGTCTGGCACATCTGATGAGACAGTTTGATACTATTTTAAAAAGTCCAAGAACTTTCCACTGACTTAGTGCTGAGACACCAATGGACCTCATCTAACTCCATCGGCCATAGACAGGAGAACAGACTCATTTACTGCACAAATCATGCATATGCTGTTTTTTCTTTTTGGCTGGTATCCTAGAGCTGCAGGTGAAGGAGGACAAACAACACAATAGATTTTGATAAATCTTGATTTTGCTATATGAAAAACATTTGCCAAGTAATTGTCCTCCTACAGTCTAATCACCAACGTCTGGCCATATAGCAAGTTTTTCTCTGTTGTATGCAGCCTAAGAAAGAGTTTTGTATCTGCAAGGGAAGGGGTTTTTCTCTTCAATCTTAGTTCCCCAGCAAGAAGTCTTCAATTTAGCCTGAGGAGGTTACTACAATCAAGAAGCCAGACAGGGAAATTGCATTTATACCCCATGCTGGAACAGGAAATTGTCCCTTTTTTTGTCCCTTTTTTTTTTTTTTTTTTTTTAATGGGATTGTTCTCCAACTGTTCCATGATTACTGAGAACACAATAAGGGCAGTGGGATACTTGGAATAATGGAAAAAAAAAAATTCCTCTCTTCTTGATACACTGAAAACATGGTCCAAATTCCTAATAAAAGTTTATCCTCCTTGCATTTAAAAAGGGGAATGTGACTTGTCTGACAAAATAATGTTCTGTGTATCTTAATTCTTACAAACTCTAATGCTCCTGGGATGGACTTCAAAGACTCTATTCCCTCTCCTCTTCCTTACATGAATATATGTACTACAAGGCAGAACAATATTAGTCATCCCTTTTCATATATCCAGAAGATAAACCAAGAGAGGTAGTGAATCTCCATTGAAGACACATCTTCATTGAAGACACATGAAAGAATTGTGTTTCTCAGACAGTCACAGCTGGTAAGGAAACATAAAGAGGTAAACATTAGTTAAGACAAGTAATAGATCTATAAAAAAATTAAGAATGGATAGAAGGATTTGGAAAACAAAACCATATCTGTGTATGTTTTAAAATTAAAAAGAGGTAGGGTAAGGTGAAGTAAGCAGAAATAAAAATAGCAGGAAATGAATGAGGTTCAGAAATAATATCACAGTGGGACAAGTGTAAGACTGGAGAAGGGCTGGATGGGGCCAATGCAGAGGCAGAAATAGTGCTCTCCTCCCAACTGCTCTTTGTTAAGAAATACCTTCATTTTAAAATTCCTAAAGGTATAGGAGAAGAAAATATGTCTTTGGCCTCTACCAGCACCCTTACTTCTTCAGCAAAATGCTTCATTCCAGCAAAATCTGCCCCTTATTTCACTTGTATTTTTTCAGAGAAAAGGGCTACTTACGTTCATTATTACTCACTGTGTTACCATTTGTGTTCCTGTCTTGCTGGTAACAAAACTGTTGTTTCCACTCATGTTTAAGAAACACGATGTTAAGTGTAGTTAAATGAATTAGACACTAAACTCAAAATAAAAATCAGTGACTATGGAAATATACCTGATGGCCACAGTCTAGATCCCAGCAGATAGGTCACATCAAGTACAACGATTGTCTAATGTTTTCACTAAGACAAGGTTCCAGTCCTGAGTTGGCGTGCCAGTGGGGCTGACACTATATATTAGACTGCGTACTCTAAGTACACAGTCTACTTACCACTGGTAGGGACTAACCAACCTGTTCTAGAGTAGGATCCATTTGACCCTTTTAAAGAGGGTCAGATAGACTTCGTTATCATGTCCCAATTTCTTAAACAAAATAAGCCTATCTAGGCCCATCTCTAATTAAGTCACACAGCAGTCATGGCATAAATGTTCCTTAAAACATAACCAATGCAGAAAACAAAATACAAATAACAAAACTCACTTTAATATGATATGTAGTACTTGACTGCAGTGGGGTCACTGTTACCAGCAACACCAAGAGGAATAACCTGCAGGAAGGAAAAAGGAATGCTATCCTAATAATGAAATAATGAACATTTTGTCCTATTAAAAGGCTACATGTTCAAGTGCAGAAGGCTGACACAGTGGTAGAACAGCCAGGGTAAGGAGGCTAGATGGGAGCTCTCTGAATGAGGAAGATAAGCCCAAAGGAAGCTGTTTCCTGATGGTCAGCCGGAAGGCAGAGAACTTAACCTCTCTTCAAAGGATTGTGTGGGATGGAGTACGGCCTTTACTATGGCACTTAACATAGTGACTACTGCATTTATGGACCAACAACCACAAGTATGTAGACCTGTCGACTCTGGCATTGTTGATAAACAGAGTACTGCTCTTGATGGTAATGCATATTATGGGTCATCATCTGAATTTCTGGTGTTACTTCCCAAGAAATTGTCATCATACATGTAAAAATCAAAACTCTTTTGTATATGAAGTCACACCAACACACTGTGCATAAGATTCACAGTGAACATTATACAGCATTGAGCTGTAAACTCAGTGCATCCAGGCCTTGCTGGGGATATGCAGATCCATTGTGGCAGGTCTAGCGAAGGTTACATTTAACTGATGGCTTTTGGATTTACCTCTAATGGCAGATCTAAATACAGTTCCTCTGCATCAGAAAACTTTTTGAAGAGGAATAAGATAGACTTCTAGCATAGTCAAACCCATGGAATTCGAGTTGTGTCTGTTACAGAAGAAGAAGAAGAAAATTAAAATTAAAATCTTAGTATAGTTTGGTATCAAGGCTGTGACTGTATGAACTTAGTGCATCAGTTCCCTACAGAGTTCAGGAACTCCACAGTTAGTCCTTGCATAGATGAGACACTGGTCTGACATGAGACAATGGATGGATAACTCCCAGCCCTGGTCACACTGAAGCCTTTGTTTACTGGAGCTCTCCAGGTCTAGACAGCCCCTGCGATGCATAGCCTGTCTCTATTTGTACGCTTATATGTGTTGACTAACATACAAGGTGGAAATTCTAATGCTCACAGTAACTCCCTTAGGCAAGCCCTGCTGCAGAACTGACCAAACTCTACATGAAGATACTTGTAAATATTGACAGAAACTGATCCTACAGACGCAGAACTGTCTTTTGTATGTAACAAAGATAGGAAAAATTGTGCACAGAATTTAAAATTATAATAGCAGTGAGTCATGTATGCATTGGAATACCCACACAGGACCACGTGCAAGCTGGATATAAGAACATACCGAAAGAATAGTTCAGAGAGGCTCATCCAATCTAGATAAAGATGCTGTTGCAAGAGACCTTTCCAATGGAAACTGCCATTGCCCTTCAGACAATGACTTACCATCCTGTTGACAAGTTTCAAGTCTCCACAAGAGCTTTATGGAAAAGAATCCAATAGGGGGTTTTCACTGACTTTAAACAAGTACCCTGACTCTGAGTGCCTGTGAAACATGATCAACTCGTTTCTAAATAAGAAAATTCCATTAATCTGCAATATTTGCTTAAATGTAAACCAAGAAGGAAACAATGTAATATTTTTTTTTTCTTTTTTCTTTTTCTTTTTCCCTATAACTAAACACAGCACATTTGCCATCTAAAAGGCTGGTAAAGCAAAGAAGAAGAACACAAAGCACATCTCATACACAGTACCGCTTTAACTTGTAAAGTTGGCCGTCTTTTGAAGAATATTAGCTTTTGGTTTTGGCTTCAATCCTGGGTAGAAAACTGACGTAGCATTGTAGTATGACTGGATTAGGCAGAGATGTCCCCAGACACCTGCACCTCTAGAGTTACTGCACACAAACCACAAATCTCTTGTTAAAAAGTTTATCCAGTTTAAAATTACTTCCAAAAATCAGGGAAAAAGCCAGATTCAAGAGTTTTTTGGATACCACAAAGTTTCTAGTTTATGAGACCAGATTAACAGATCACCAGCTACAAGGTAGAGGATAATTTTACCTTGAATTTTGCTTTTCCATTCAAATGCTCCCTCCCCACATTCAAATTCATTCCTGCAATTCAGAGATGTGAAACACTGCCAATATGTTAACTGGTTTTTTTCAGTTAACAATGGGATGGCAGAGGGGAGGGAGTGGGAGCTACAACAGTAAAATACATTAGTGTTTCAAGCTAATCTTAAGCAGCTTCAAATATGCTCCTTCATACAAACATTCTAGAGAAAAGAGGCACTGGAACATCCTTAGCCAGGACATTTGGCCAGTAAATCTTTGATGCGTTCCCGGCACATTGAGACTTCAGCTACACACCACTGGGAAGACTCTCAGGAAAGGCTGGGGTTAGAGCACAGTGTGATATAACAGAATAATTACAGACCCATACCCATTTAAACACAAACAAGTTCCAGGCTAAATTCCTCACACCTCAATCTTATATGTGTTTTTATGGATCCTTGTTTTTGTGGAAAATCTGTCCCATTATCTTTTGATGCACTTGCCCAAGATAGGGCAACTTGTACAAAGGATTTTGAATAAATGAATAAGTAACACAATTAGTTCTTGTGTATTCTGGCCATAAGCAGACTTCTAGGCTAATGTCAAGAAAAGCATTTTAAAAGAGCTGCAGTGGGAACCATAGAACACTTGACATTAGTAGATGACTCTGCAGGTCATCTACTTTAGCCTTCCACTCAAAGCAGGGCATACTAGAGCATGCTGCTCAGGACCTCGTACTTTGAATATCTCCGGAGACTGAAATACAGAAATTTATACTAGAAATAACGAGAGTTATTCAAGCTTGTAATTAAAATGAGAAATGAGTAAACTGATTTAACTAGAAGTATTTTTCCCTAAGATTCACTCAAAACATCAAATAAAATATTGGATTCTCTGTAGACCTTCAGAATGATGGGAAGCTTTGAAAATAAATTCTCAATGGTGTACTCTTTCTAGGCAGCCTCAAAGGCCAAATATTCCTGAAGAATATAAGAACATCTAACCCCTTATGTTACTTGCCATCTAAGAGTTCAAATTTGTCCTGTAATTCTCACACTGAATACTGTGTTCAGAACCCATTTAAAAATGGAAAAAGAAATACTAAAAAAATAGCCTTTCACATGAAGTTTCTACACAGATTTATGACTGGGTTATGAAGTGTTAACTCTGAAAAGCAAGTCAATTTTTAAAGAGGTATTGAACCTTCCTCTCCCCGTCTCCCCTTTCGTCGCCCAGCATATGTATTTGAAACTGTAAATCCTAGCAGAGAAAAATGTGCAAGATGGCTGTGTCTTACGTAAGAACTGTTCTTTCAGTTTCAGTTCTTTGCCTCCAGTTCTACTCAGAACCTGAAGGTATAGAAGCAGCTGCAAAAAAATAATGAAAACAGAGTTAATAAAAAAAAATACTAAAAGAACATTTGGGGCCTAATTTTGCTCTTTGTTAGTTTGATTTTAACTTGATTGCCTGGATTAAAATGAGGAGATAATGTTGTCCTTAATTCAGATTCATTCCACAGGGCATTTCCTATTCTGTGGGTTGGTTAGGGTTTTTTTTTCAGAGATGACAGAAGGAGAGAGAGTGAGGCTAGGCCGTCCTAAATCCACAGTACTTCCCTCTGTCCCTAACTGTTGATGACTAAACTATAGAAATGTAATAGCTTTGTGAAAAAATTCAGATCATTGTTTGTACAAATATCCAATTAACGCACACAAAGTATTCTACGGATAGCCAGTGGCAATGTTTGTTAGCCATACCCTTTGGCTGACATGAACTCTACGTATTACTGCTACTGTGCCGTTGTAATCACTCGTTAAAGGGAGGATTAAGGCAGTGACTGAAAGGGGACATAATTATAATTTGCTAAACTCTGTTCAGTTTGGATTTAGACAGAAAGAGCACAAACTTCAGGGAATTTCTTTCATTCTACAGCCAATTATATGAAATAACATTTATCTATTATACAACACTCATATACATAAACAAAAAAATCCTCTGTAGAAATAAGCCTGTATACAGTTCTCTCAACTTCTTCTGAGCAAAAGACTTCTATATATGGAATATATATGTATAGGATGCAATGGTTCTGCCAAGAGACTGCAAAACAAGATTTCCAAGCTCTGTTTCTGTTTGTGCCACTCACACTTTATATGTCCTTACAGAAATTCTTTAAAAACTCAGAAAGTCATCCACAGAGGACTGAAGATAATTCAAAACACTTGTTTGTACTGATAATGCTAAGGTCACTGTGGTAACCATTAAACAGAAGTGATTGTTCAGTAAACTTCAGTGTTTTCTTGAGTAGTACTTCTGTGGTACAATAGGAGCTTGTCATCAAAATTCCAGGTGGATGTTATGGATGATCAAAACATGTCAGTCATAAAGCTTCCTAATCCAACTCTGCCTAACTATCAAAGCACAAATTTTCTCTCTCTCTAAAACATGACTATTTTGACTTTTTATTATATGCTGGGGAAGCCTTTAGTCTTTTTATCCCACTTACCCTGTTTATTGCAGGGAGAAAAGTTGAATTTCCAGATGCTTTTTTTCCGGGAAAAGTCAAGTTCCTGAAGTTGCAGAAATTATCAATGATAACTGAATTAGAGACAAACCTGGATTGAGGATTACATGTCTTGTGACTGCTTTCATTTCTGAGGAGCGGGAGAGTATATGAAGGGAGGAAAGGAAGGGGAAAGCAGCTGCTTTGATCTACAGGTAATTAAATGTGTTCCTATTTGGCTCTGTTTTTCTGGTTCTTTAAGATGTGTTTCTGACGCATCAGGAGGCTTATTTCTAGGTGGTTTTTGTTGATGTTGTTTTTTGTTGTTGTCATTTTTTTTTAATTAAGTCTTAAGGATGTACAAGTACATTATGAAAAGCCCTACAAAACAAAGTAAATGTCACTATCTGTACAGAAACTAAAGCAAAGAAAAGTAAGGCGAATCTTATCAGTCAGCTAATGACCTACTGGAACAGCACCCAAACTTTTTACTCTCAGTTGTGCACCCTCTTTTATACCTCCCCTGCTACTCTGCTTTTGTTTCTATATTTTTTCCTCTACACATAGTGCACATCTCTACTGCTAATAGCTTTCTCCTAGAACAGCTGTTTCTTGTTTATAAACAAATAACATCCATGGCTGGTATCTCACCATTATGAATTTTCTTCCTGATGATACTCATGGAAACAAAATGAAATGATTGGTTCAGGAAAGCACTAATAAAACTGCAGGGAATCTCTGAAGCAAGATAGAATTTTAAGGATCTTCTTTTAATCAGGGCTGGAGAGCTGACATCTGCTGCCCATTTGTGGAATTTACTGTAACAGATTTGTCCAGGAAAGGCTCCGTGAGGAACCTCAGTTCATGTGTAACAGCCCTCCCTTGTGTAGATGTTCTGTAATATAACAGGTAATTAGATTACACTGCTAATCAAAAGTTTTAAGAAAATGCTATTGAAATTAAAAATGAGAACAGAAGTTGAGACAGAGAAAAAATAGTCACATTAAAACTCATGTTCCTTTCATAATTTTCAAGGATGTGGAACATAATTGAGATAATCACTTTTCATTGGATGTCTCCCCTTGAGCCAAATCACCCTAAAGAAACTAAATAGCGAATGTTCTTCCTTCCATTGAACTCTGCCTTTGGAGAGGGGGAGAAATGCATCTATCTGAAGTCAATAGCATAGAGATGCTTAAGTAAGTTTAAGAAGCATCTTATTCTAAGTTGCAACATCTTAATACAGAAGTTCCTGAGCAGCAAGATTTAAAAGGAAAAAGACCAAGACAAGCAAGTATAATAATTATGTGCAGATGAAATGCAGGCAGTGGAAATTCTGCTGTAGTGTATAGCCCTGGTGTCAGAGGTTCCTGCAATGTCTGCATACTGTTATGTGCAACCACTTAGCCTGCTGAAGTGTTCATCAGTTAGAGATTGCACATTGTTTCTTTGCATTTAGCATTTCAGAATCAGTAGATTAAAGCAATATTGTTCTTGTCCCCATTTGAAGCTACAAATGCAGTGCCCAGTCATTTCCCTGCTGTTGGAGTGGAGTGAAGTAATTAGCCACATCTTTGCTTAGCTTTTTAAAAGCTATGGAACCCATTATATGCTTAAATTGTAAGACTTGACTTACAGATTTCAGGTGCTTATGTTCAAAAATTCTCTAGTGAAAACTTCCAATCAGCTGTCAATGCCAGAGGCACCTAAACTCCCTGCTGCCTGTGGCTTCTCAGATCTGTGAATGGCTGCTCCTTAACCTCATTCTTGCAAAGCAAAGGGGGCCATGATAAACGTTTACTACTAGAAGTGTATACATTAATCGGGGACATTTTCACAGAACTAGGTTGAGATGCAAATAGGTTGTTGGCAACTAGGTTGAATAAACGATTGCCATGAGCAACAGGAATGGATAGAGAGGAGCACAGATAATGGCAACCTCTTTTTCTGGCTCAGTCTTAGCTTTGTTGGTATTTTGCACACAGAACTGTGCTTATTGTAGAGCACACAACTATGGCCAATTAAGAAAAAGGAAAGAAGGTGTTTCTTTGCCTAATTACAGTAAATGTTCCCAGTACAGCTGTTGTATATTGATAAGATCAGACTCCTGGCAACTACATTTTGTAACCATGGCTTGCTATCTTCTAGACTCTATCAAATGAAGATGGAAACGACAGCTGCACTTCATGTAATAGCCTGGCACTCAGCATTAGTTGGCAGGTGCAGAGTTTATTTTTGGAGGAGGTTAAAATCCACATCTCATCTCTTGATGCAACAATTGATCAGAGAACTCCAAATTACTCATGGTGGTAGTGCCTGTGACCTTCCTGAGCAACTGTCATAAAGCATAACAAAATTCAAGATTACTGTATCAGGAGTTATTAAGATTGGACACCAGTACCTGGGATACATTCCAGGGAGGTGAGTGTTCAGGTTCACTGCCCAAGCACTATTTACATATTTATGCACTAGCTAATAATAAAATACAGAAGCAATCTTTGCTGTAAGAACCCAACACTCCTACTATCTACATGAGTGAGAATGCTAGTGACTGGGCTGATCAAACACCCTCTTCTGTTCTCCTGCCACTCCTCTTAACCTTAAAATGAAGCTCTGCACCAAGGTGTGACTTCAGGAGGAGGACTGCAGCCTGCCTTCAGCCTCAGGAAGAGTCTTCAGCACATCAGGTAGGGCACTTTCTGAAGTCATGCGTTTCTGACTCCCTGAAGCTGAGGGAATAGATCACACCTGTTGGATTGGGTCCACTGCAGACACATTCCTTCTCTGCTTCATTTTTTGGATCACAGCAAGACTCACAAAAAAAAAAAGAAAGGGTGTAAGGGTGTTGAGACTGTGGACAAACTTAGCATGCACAGAAGCACAGCTGCAAGTCCCTAGAGAGCTTTCAGTCTTAATGGGAAGTCTCTTAAAGAACTGTAGGTTTCACGGGGTTAGGTAACAACTAAACAAGAATTTTGGATTAAAAGATTAGATTTAGGAGCAAATCCAAAAACTATTAAAATGATCTTCAGGTATCCAAGATTCAGCCTTTAACTTTTTCTCTCTATATTGATTTACATATCAACTACATTAAAGCTGATAAATTTGTAGACTGGACTACAATTAGGACCTACCACCTGAAAAAGACTGAGAAACACTAGACAATCCTTTAAAGGTGCTGTTACATGTGCAATTTTCCCCTTCTAGTAGGGGACAGTGTTATTAAATTATTTTTAATTGACCTTGTCAAATGGAGTAATTACTTTGGTGATGGTAATTAAAGCAAACAGTGATCTCTCTCCCAGAATATGTATCAGAGGAAATGTGGTGAGATCGGCTCTAATTATTTTTTAAATCTATTTATGCTTAGACTAACTTTTCACATTTTCTCTCTTGGGAAAGACTGAAGTAAAATTTAAAAGCTCCCTAATTCTGTTAAAACAAACTAGCAATGCCTTCCATTTCTATTTTAGATAATCTCCTCTTGGCTTTCAGTGATTTGAACGCCTCCTTTATGCTTTTCCAAATGAACCAGCCGTAGAGGATGTTTCCTGTGGATTATGATTCCACAACAAGTGTATTATTAACTCAACTCTGGTTTCAGGAAAAATATAATTTTGCTGGCTTTATGATGCAAGTATGATTCTAGTGTAGAAACATTGTATTCTGCTAGGAACTAATACAGATTCTTTCTAGAACCAGAACAGGAAATTCTGTATTTGGAGGTCTGAAGAGACCTCTTTTTGAACAATTTCCCTAGGGGATGTCAGATTTAGTAGACTATTATAATCTGTGAGCCAACTACAAAAAATGGACAGCAAAACAGTGCACGAATAGGCAGTCCTGGAGAAAGCACAGAAAAACAGACAGATTTGAGCAAGTCTTGCTGAAAACTATTCCCACAAGTAAACTGGCTTTTCCCATCAAGTCTTGCTTTTAAAAATCGATTCCAACATTCCTCACTCAAACTTATAAAACACACATCAGTTTGAGACAGAGACTAGAATGAAAGCTTTCAGTTTGAACCATGCTGATTATCACTGTATTGATAAAATTATTATGGTGGAAAGGGTTCAACAATACTAACCCTGGTGGTACAAACGTCTTGTCAGACAACAAATATAGGTATTTTGTACCTGAGATATACATGTATTCATCCCAATAGCAAAATGGCACCATTTAAATACAGCACAGGAGCACATGCAAGAGAAAGTTTCAGGATGGCAAAGTGCATGCACACATTAACCCACCTGGAATGAGCACTGACCTTTTCATGTTCTCATAACGCATTCTTTGTGTGAGAATCCAGTCCACCTATGTCTAACTTTGGCCTTCAACATCCAAGGTACTGTTGCAGATTTCTAAATCAGATAGTCCAATCTCTCTTTTCTTTCCCAGGTACAACAATTCCCAACTGCCCATCCTCTGCAGAGTATAGAATTAAGAACTGTGTACTATTCACTGTTTATATACTACTTTAAAGATTTGTAAGAAGTATGATAAGTATATAACAACGGGTTTAGTTCTTGTGCTCAGACATTAATTAATCCATAGTAATCCTACTGAAATCAGTAGGACAGGCAGCCTTATTTACTTTATAATATACTCTTCCTGTAGTCCCAATAGAGGTATGTATCAGAACCACAAGTCCAGAATCTCAGATTTGGCCAAGCCTCTAATTACAGGACAGTCTGAATAATCCAACTTCAGAAGTGCCTCACACAGCACAGTCCCAGTTCAGTTAACCTGTTCCACAACACTTTCACTGACATATAGCTCCACAACATGGCCAGCAATTCCCCTACACACATGTCACTGTTCGAGCCACAAATAACAGGTCAAGCAGATCAGCATGCCAGTGGAGCTGTAGCACCCGTGCTCTCCCTGTAGCATGCTGGTTTGCATCTGATGCCAGTTTTTCCTTAGGCAACCCCTGACTGTGCTGTCTGCACATTTGGCTCCCCTCTTCCACCAGCTGGGAGAGGTTACCAGCCAGCTGCATGTTTTTGAACAGGCATCAGAAGATCTGCACAGACACACAGGTACGTAGGTAGAAAAAAAATACAAACAGGAGCCAGTCTTTGGCTAAGAATCACTTCTTTTGACACATGGCTGTTCCTACACAGTTCTCGGTCCCATCCATTCTGTGCCCATCTGCTCCTCCCTCTGTGCTCTCACCCCACGACACTTGCAAGGTTGACACCTTGCTGAGTAACAAGATGGGGCATGGACTCATATAGAGAAAATTTTACATTCAGGCCAGGGTCTGGTATATGCACAAATACAAATCAGAACAGATTGAATCACCCAAGGGTGGCACAGTAATATTTCAGAAGGAAAACCTGGCGTAGCTTCTGCCTGTGATTAGATTAGTCAGCTAGGCCAGGCTTTCATAGCAAAGGAGGGCTTTTTGGATCAAGACCCAACACAGATCTAGAAAGCTGGATGAGCCAGAAATAGGCTGTCTTGGAATATCTCAAGAACACACCTCTGTCCACATTCTACCCTGGAAATGAGCTGTTTGTGCTGAGAACATTCACGTCTTGATTTCCAGACCAGTCCAGAAGGATGTAGAGTTACTTCTCTTTTTTTATCAGGTTGGGTATAGTTTTAGAACCAAATGCTATTGGCATGTTTGCATGGTTAAACCAAGTGTTTCTCTAGAGGACTGGGACTGGAGAAGCCTGTCTGGATGTTGTATATTTCTACCTTGGTTATAAGGCTGTGTTAGTGCACCCCGCAGATGTGCTATTTCAGAGTATTTTGTGATTAATAAAAACGGAGAATGCATTCCCCTGCCTTGTGCCCTGTGTGGTTAAGGAAGTGGTCTGTGGAAACTGTAAGGACCTGTTAATTGCCTACAGACTATGTGAATCGGAGACTGAGGAAAGGTATTTTTACAACAGCAGCAAATTTGAGCTATTTCTGTGATGAAGCTCTACAATACATTCTACGCACAAACAAAATCCTAACTAGTGGTCTATGCCATATCTTTCAACAATTATGATCTCTCAAAGGAAACAGCATCTGGACATTCTGTCAGCTGTGAGGAAACGATGGCAAAAGCATGTCAGTGCACTCAGACCTCAGCATTTGCAAAGCAGAAGAGCCATCCTGTACCATGAAGGCATTCAAGCAGGCCAAGGTCTGTCAGGATGGACACTGGCAACTGATCTTTGTGGGACACAGGCCCAGACAGAGCCTGAGGGAGCAGCACAGAAGGCTGCCATTTGTGCAGTCTTTGGTAACAATCTGATAGAGCAGAACAGATGCAGTAGTTGAGATAATACAGCTGGTAATGGAATGAAGTAGCACCTGCTGATTGCTTTTGCAAACAGGACTGGTCCTAGAGAAGAAGAAAGTCAGGTAATTTTACAATCACAATGTGAGTTGGGGTGAAATTGCTGGAAATAATGTGGGGAGGCATCATGGAAAAACATTAAACAAGGACTTGAAGAAGAGGTTATGTAGCAGCCGAGCTTACATAAAGTTGTCCCCAGTCTACTAGATGCTATGGAATAAATGACAAAGAATGGACAATAGAGGCTACTGAAGCACAACAAGAAAAAAGATGTATCCCATCATGGGAGAAAGAGAATGTGTAGGTGGAAATGTGATCAGTGTTGTACACAGGGGCAGAGAAATGTTTAAATAAAACATGTCTGGCTAGTTTATTCTGCTACTGTTCCTATTAAGTGAAGTGAAACCATTGAGACAGAAGCCCTGTTCTGTGTATTTAATCATTTCACAGGGGGTGGGATATTTAAAGCTTTGGGAAAATAAATCAGAAAGAGATGTGAAAAAGATTCAAGGAAACAGCATGGGACTGAAACAGACTTTAAATGTTTTTCAGGGTAATAGAAGGCTACATATTTGGAGCATGCAGTTGTCTTTGGAGATGGGTGTCTGGTTAGTATGCTGTTACTCAGCTGAATCTTTCAAGCTTGATTAATACTTAATGTGATTGTCTTTAAAATCTGTCAGCGTTTGGCATAGATCAGATAAGTGGCTGTGACAGAAGTGCAAATATTTGTACTGGAGTTTTGTAGTCTGCTGCGGTTATGATTAATAAGTTTTTCTTATGCACCTCCAGAGATTGTTTTGCAAATTATCCTGCTTGGTTTATATTAAATCAAAATGCTCAAAAATATTTTCCTATGGGTTTTCTAATTTAAATAAATAGGTAGCAACATTGCCTAGAGGATCTAGCCAGCATATTTTAAGATACTTAAAAATCATGCCAGAGAAGTTGAACAGATATTAAATTGATCAGAAATGGATCCAATCACAGGAGATGTCCCCTGATAAGGGCAGGAAATATGAGTAAAACAATCCTTAAAACCAAGAATTTTCAGGAAAACAGAAGAGGTGAAAGCCTTTTCAGTCAAGTTAACAATAAATTTCAGATGCTGGAAAATGTAAAACACATAGAAATCAAGCTGAAAAAAATAATGTAATTATTTGGAGGTAGAGCACAAATGAAGAAAAATATGTTAACTAAAATGACTGTGAGGTCAGAGATGTTTTATGCCATCACTTTATCTGAAGGATGCAAAACAATGAGGTCTTCTAAAAGTGGATACAGTGTTGAGGTTCAAAGGTTAAAAAAGCAAAGCTGCTTTTTTTCTTTGCCTCTGTTCCTCTGAACACAGGAAATCTCCTGCTGCCATAGGTGTGTAATGGATCTTGGTAACATAAATGAAGTCTCCAACTATGCTACGTAAAAACAGAGTCCAGGACTTGCTCCAAAATTATAGTTAAACTTAAGCTAAAGCAACTGAGGAGAGTAGCTGGGGAAGATGGTAGGTAAAAGATGAAAATACCTGTTGATAGTCTTGATATTTACAAGATTATAGACTGTAACTAGATGTTAAATTATTAAGGTAGCAGAAGGGTCAGAGAAAGGAAACATTCCCACTGCCTTTTAGTAGTATGACACTCTGGTCTTATGGGATTCAGTTTCTGGAGGGAGATAATTACTTCTTTAACAGAAATGGCGTTTGATCCAATAGAGGTCACTTCCAAGTCTGATAGTGAGATGCTTCCTTTCCTCTCCTGCACAGCATTTAAAAATGTTTACCCCTTTGCACTTTCACCAGACCAAGGATTCATTTCCTATAATGACTTCTATCTATGAATCTATACCCCTCACACTCTTTGGAACTTACTTTCCCACTCATGTTTTCTTTCCACAAACTCCCCTAACCATTTTTACTGTGTGCAATTCAGATTGAGTAAAGGGCACAGGCACAGTGTGAAAATGTTTGTTCGATGAAAATGACAAAATGAGATGAGACAATGGGCAATGATAAGGAAGGTTGAAATAAACCATATTTCAAATTTTTAAATAAAGCCCTTATTAAAATAAATAATATTAAATTATTCCTGAATTACTGTCTGTCCCTGCTTAGTAGCATAAATTCAGCCTGGAAACTTCCCAGCTCCCGTATCTGGCCTGACATCAACTGTAGGTAGAATAACAGTTTTAAATAGATATTTTTAACACAATTCCTGTTCACATCTGATTTCCTCCTGTAAGCCTGGAGAATTTTTCCAGGGTAGACATTCAGATGATGATATTCTCAAAACAAATGTAGTTGCTAGTGCAGAATTCCTCAAAGGGTAATCTTCCTTTACCAAACAAGTAGCTCAACCATTTTGATAGACATTATTATGTGCCAGTTCAGATTTGCTTGGACCCTGCAAAGAGGGTGACTTATAACCATGAATGTTTGCACTGAAATACAACTTTGAGATGTAGTTACATACTTCTGTATGCACTGGTTGCAAAGAGTAAGATGCTTGAAGCTGTAACTCAAAAGTACTGAATTCCTAAATCGCAAACTACAGCCTGTCACTAGTGATTACTTCTCCCCAAACAACAGAATGACAGAAAAGTTACTGTCTCCGTTTTAGTGATCTGAACACTAATGGATTCACTGAGAAGCAAAATAGCTATAGAAGCCAGCTACCCTCATTCTGTCCTTCTAAGTCTGTGGGCAACAGATTGTGGGCTGTGAAAAATTAAATCTTTGTCTTGTTTTTGTGACTGAATTCTTACGAGGGTAGTCCAGCTTCTGATTCTGCTGCTGTATGTGCAGGTTTCATCAAACATTCTACTCAGAATTGTCGAAACAACCCACTTAGAACCCTGTGAGGTTTTCCCTTCCCTCAAAAAGAAGGTCATTAGGATAACATGTTTGCAACTGCACATTTAAAATAGGATACCTGAACCGGCATGTCCGTTTTTTTAAAATCAAACTATTTGGAAAAGCAAATTTACTGGTGAAAGCTAAGAAATCAACAAGTTCTAAGGCACTTATGATGTTAGGCAGGGTCTGTGGACTCAGGCTTTCAGAATTAGATGCCTAAATCCTATCTAAATTCTATTTTGAGTTCAGCGCTTTGATGTATTATGCTTCATTTTAGAAGTGACTTAAGGTATATCTTCTCTGCTGATCTTATTTTCAACTCTTCCTGGATTTCAGCCCAAGCCATCCCAACATTCAAATCTGAATGTACTTTATTGTCTTGATGGCTTGTCAGATATGCGCCAGGCTTAGAAAGTGGGTCTTTGTTGTTTATTCTTAACTTTAGCTGTTATCTACCTGCTCTGGAGTAAAGGAACATGCAAAATACCCTTGAAATTCTGATAGGTTTTCAATGCCTTTCCAAATATTTTTCCTGTTGACAGGAAAGTTCATAACATCTGGAAGAAAAAAAGAAAAAAGCCTCAAAAATCTCAAAAAACTACAGGATATGCACTCAGGGAAAGGAGGACAGAAAGAGTAATTGAAATAATATGTTGTCCTCAAGTGTTGGTCAGTCAAGTGTATTTTGGCTGATCAGACAGAGGTAATAAGCAGTCACAATGAACAGATGATAGCCTTAAAACCTAAAACTTACTGTCTTTCACAGTGCCTAAGGTGTCTTAGCTTTTATTATATTAAGGGTCATCTATTTACAGTTCTGTAGCTTGGCTTTCACTTGCAGCTCTGAAGCCTTTCACCTCAGCCGCTGTGGCAGTGTTTTTCCAGAGCCTATGTGGCAGCATCCTCTCTGCTGTTCTCGTACTCTTGTTCTCTGGCTGTTATTCTCTAGGCCTTGCACCTGCAAGCCCTGATACTGATGTCATGCTGAGTTTTCTTTGGAAGCCTCAGCTCACCCCCTTCCTAACTCTGGGTTGTACCTTTTGGTTTCTATTAGGGGACCCAATAAAGTGCTGGCACAAACTTTAACAACTAGTCATCAGGCAGCATCTATCCCTAATCAAAGCATGCTCCAGACAGTACTAATTGTCCAAATAGGAAGAAGCAAGAGTTGCTTACTAAATCCTTCTTTAAATTTGGCCCCAAATCTTTTGTGAACTTCCCCAAAAAATTTAAGACTAGCTGGATCACCTCCATAAATAGAAAGACAATCAGTGATCTCATTGTTTTTAGTTAACCCTCATACTTACTTTTAATTTAATAAATGGAGGCACATGAAGGACAGGGAGGTGATTGCAGACAGCCAGTCAGCTTCACCAGGGGCAAGTCTCACCTAACCAACATAGTGGCCTTCTGTGATGGACTGACTACACCAGTGGACAAGGGAAGAGTTACCGATGTCATCTATCAGGACTTCTGTAAAGCCTTTGACATGATCAGTCACAACATCTGTCTCTCTGAATTGGAGAGGTATGGATTAAATATGTGGACTGTTAGCTGGATAAGAAATTGACTGGATGGTCACATCCAGAGGGTAGTGGTCAATGGAGATGGAGATGGAGATCAGCGATGAGTGGTGTCCCTCAGGGGTCCATATTAGGACAAGTACTGTTTAATATCTTCATCAGTGACACAGACAGTGGGATTGAGTGCACCCTCAACAAATTTTCAGATGACACCAAACTGTGTGGTGCAGCTGACATTACTGAGGGACAGGTTGCCATTTACAAGGACCCGGATAAGCTTGAGAAGTGGGCCCGTATTAACTTAATGAGGTTCAATAAGGCCAAGTGCAAGGTCCTACACCTGGGTTGGGGCAGCCTCCAATATAAATACAGGCTGGGGGATGAAGGAATTGAGAGCAGCCCTGTGGAGAAAGACTCTTGGGTACTGGTGTATGAAAGATTGGACATGAGCCAGCAATGTGCACTTGCAGACCAGAAGGCCAATCGTATGTTGGGCTGCATCAAAAGGAGCCTGGCCAGCAAGCCAAGGAGGTGATTCTGCCCCTCTACTCCACTCTGGTGGAGTCCTCCATCCAGCTCTGGAGCCCTCAGTACAGGAAAGACATGGACCAGTTGGAGAGAGGCCAGAGGAGGCCACAAAAATGTTCAAAGGGATGGAACACTTCTCCTGTGAGGATAGGCTGTGAGAGTTGGGGTTGTTCAGCTTGGAAAAGAGAAGGCTTTGGGGACACCTTATTGCGGTCTCTCGGTACTTAAAAGGGGCCCGTAAGAAAGAAAGGGACAGACTTTTTAGCAGGACCTATTATGACAGGACAAGGGGTAATGGTTTTAAATTAAAAGAGTATAGATTCACACCAGATACAAGGAAGAAAATTTTTATGATGAGGGTGATGAAACTTTGGAACAGGTTGCCCAGAGAGGTGGCAGATGCCCCAGCCCTGGAAACATTCAAGGTCAGGTTGAATGGGGGGCTGAGCAACCTGATCTAGTTTAAGATGTTCCTGCTCCTTATTAGCAGTTGGACAAGATGAACTATTCTATGATTCTATGAAATTATATCATACAGACCCAGCTTAGCTCAGGACTACTTAGCAGCACAGGAAAGTTTGAAGTTTGTCACCTGAAGCGAGCACATTAAAAGGGCAAAGGAAAGAGGCAGAACCTGGCCCTTGGCAAGAGGAAACTCGCTTCTCCTGTTGCCAACAGAAAATAGGATGTTTATGGTGAGAGCTTTTTGTTGTTTTTTTGTTTTGTTTTGTTTTGTTTTTGAGGGAGACGTTTCCCTTCTGCTCCCCCAGCAGTTAATGACCCCTCATCCATCCCAACTCCTTCTCCTAATGTCATCAGCAGGAAGCCTGGCATTGCTTGACAGAGACCTTCACAAAGTAGGAAGCTGGGACAAGGCTGCTTCTCTGCCCTCTTGTGGTTTGGTCTTCTACCCAGCTGTTTACTTATGCTTATTTGCAGGTATTTTGTACAGTCTACCTCCGAAAGTCAACAACAGTCAATCATAATCCCTGGTAATGATAAAATGACACTCACTGGCAATCAGTTGGTGTATGACAAGAACCATCTATCACTGAAACACACACCCAGAATGGTCCCACGAACTGATGATCTGTGAATCAATTTCAAGTGATTACTGACCACAGTCCAGCAATCAGTCATGGGTGAATCATCGATTGTCACCAGAAATTAAATGCTGTTTGTTATTCATTATTTATTATTGACACTAGTTGTTCATAAGCCACTACTAATCACCAGCAGTCACCAGTATATATACTAAGTATATATACATGTCTTCTAAGCATGTGAGGAATACCTAAACTGGTGGATGGATGGGTATAAGGATTTCTCACCTAAATCTTGCAGTATCATTCACCCTCCTGAGTAAAGAAAATATGTCAGAAAATTAATTACCTACCATGTAATATCTGACATTTATGGATTTAATCAGATACCATTCTTCTCTGTGTGGTGTCACCATTGCCTCCAATTAGATGGACAAAATTCTTCCTCTTTTTGAAATGTAGATCCTATTTCTATTATGTCCTGCTTGACATAATCTCTTCTGATGATTGACACACATTATGTACATTTGTATTAGAACACTGCTCCTTGCTAATTACATACATTTATTCTCACAGATATAATGCAAAAATAGGTATGCAAGACACCGGCAACTATCATATTCTTATCTCCATGAAGACATCACCCTGCAGCTTAACCATATGAATTTTTTAAAAAAAAGGCCACAAGATGTAACACAGACTCCTTCCTTACCTCTCTCTTCACCTCATTGGTCAACTTTCTTTCCTCTCTATTCAGTCTGTCAACATGTGGATGCAGAAAGTGATCTGAAGCGTATGTCCAATAAGAAGGCAGAAGCATATTCATGCCAAATGGCCCTCAGAGGGAATGCATCACCCTGGAGAGGGCATCTGGTAACTCCAAATCAACCCAAACTTTTTGGCCCCAGAGATTCTCAAATAATGCCTTCACATGATAAGGGGAGAAGAAACAAAATAACAGATGCAAGTCCTGCAGTAATGCAAGATTTAAGGCTTATTAAGGTCAGTAACTCAAAACTAAATTCATGTAGTTTTAATCCTATACTGCAGTACGCCTCAGGCTCAACAATAGTCAGTTTAGGTTTCTCAAAATGTCAGAAATACTGGCAGCACCATAAAGACAATGCAAGGAAATCAGAGTTCCCGAGTACTGATTCATTGTGACTGCATGAAGTGCAAAGTCCAAATCATGGTAGGCAAGATTTTTTGACTTCACAAACTTGTATCTAGTTCTAACTTTGTCACACACCAGACTACAACCAGAACTGGAGCATTTGGCTGCAGAAAAGTTGAGAAGTATTGAACAGAAATTTTCATTTAAATGAAGCATTAGAAATTTGTAAACATCAACATTGGTTTTGGATAAATCACATCATCAAAATTGGTTGTGTAGCACGTGACATGTCACATTCTGTGATTTGGGAAAATAACTAGTAAATTATCACAGCAGTGTTTTCAGCTCTCTGCAGCAGAATCACTCATACTTCGTTGTACAGGGCTAACTGAAGCAGCTCTGTAGACATGGCACAGAGTTAACTTCATCTGCTTCAAATTAAAAATGTGCATTTTATATGCCAGATTCCTAGTTGGTACACCAGGTATTTGGAGATCTGTGCGGACATTCATGTGAGGCACTGCCTGAATTGTGTTCTTTGCACCAAATGCTAAAATAATGTTTCATTCATCTCAACAATGACTGAAACAGAACCTCAGCAGCTGGGCAGACTGTGACAGAGCTGTGGAGACAAAATAAAATATGCCCAGTAACAGCAGTGAAACTAACAGCTTCCAATTTCTCCTTTTTCTTTTTCTTCCAACACAGCACAGTTAGATCCTTTGTAAGATTTACCTTGAGTATCTTTGGCTAATTAAGCCGTTTCATCCACGTGCTGCTTCTGTACTGCAAACAGAACTTCGTAAGGTAAATTATTTACAGCACCACAATGACTCAGTTGTACACGCTAAGGGGAAAATATGATTAACTATTTATTCATTCTCAGTAAAATTTATGTACTTTCCACAATTCATTATTGAGTGCTGAATTATATCTGCACAAGTAAAGAGGCACATGGTAGATGAAAACTAAAACCAAACAAGTAGTCTCCCTAAAGGTTAGTCCAATTAGCAAATGAGGTGGAATCAAGCTACTAGTTTGAATTGCTACTCTCCAGATTAAAAGTGTTTGCAAAACCTTCTTCTTTAAGGTAGAGAAAAACTGAGATTAAATATCCAAAGAATACTTACTGACAGAGAAACCTTCTGGATGTGAAGTACTGCTCCCAGAGAAAATATGACAGCTAACCATTAGGATTATTTAAGAAAGTACTAGATGATACATTGAACAATGTGAGTTATTTTAAAAATAATTTTCCCATTTTTATTTCTGTGATATTCTGGTTACTAGACAGCATGTGCAAGGTTAGTGTGACAGAACAGCCATAAGAAAACAATATGCAAGAGGGATTTGATTTTATAATGCTGCTGATGATTTCACTTTTTTTTTTTCAGCTGAACTATGCTACGACAAATTATTCCTAATTTTGTGCTTTATTAAGCTGACTGTTTATGTACTTCAGAGAACCTGGAGTTAATGATTTAAAGAATCATTGTCATTTCCAGTTATGGGATTATTTAACTGAAGTTTTCTCAAGCTCTGTCCTGCACTTCATATTTCTGCACCTCACACTCAGTCGGTGTCCCAAGTTCATTTGCCCTCACAAGTGAAGAGTTTCACAACCAGAGGAAAGAGACCCAAGTTACTGTGCTACTCTAACCTCATGTAAGTCACATGTACAAATTCATGCAGCAGGCCTTCATAGCACTGGCTTTTGGATTAATAAAATTATTAACAACATTATCTGTATACTAAGAGGTTCTCTAGAAACAATCAACAAAAAATCCCTTACTACTTTCTTTTAATCATCTCTTGTCCAATAAATATTCTGTTACTAATAATTCAACATTTTATTGCTGTTATTTGTACTCACATGTACTTTGACCCTTTAGACAAAACAAAACATTAATTGGCTAGTTGGTCATTTTCCTATTTTACACTCCATAGAATGTATTTTCTAACAGGTACTATATGTTTTATCTGAATACAAAACATATCTGGCTTTATATATACTTGCATAGCCAAGATACAATACAAGAGATTTTGATCTAAAAAAGACGTGGCTAATAATTAAGGATACCACCATAAGTATAAACTAAACCATCTTAAACCACATCCCACAGGAGATTAGAGAATCTTCATTCATATAGCTAGGCAGCAGAAGTATCTGATCAGAGAGTTATATCAAAAGATTAGAAGAGCCATGACAAAAATCATATCTTTGAATCAACCTTAGCCATCAGTACATTTAAATTTACGTCTACTATCACTCACCCCGTAAAGAAGCTTTTGCAATAGTTTAGGTGAGCCCTCTACTTTTGGCTGAGAGATATTAATGAAAGTTCTTCACTATATGCAGAGCAGGAAAAAAAAGAAGTAGAATGAACACATACAGCCTAACAGGGAAGCAAAGGGAAGAAATGGAAAGAAAAGTATGAATCTAAAAGCCCCATACTGAAGTTTGGTAGCAGAGTAATGTAGATGAACAAGGTGAGCACCCTATGATTTGGTTATGATATATCATGACACAAATACTGCAGTGCAATGCCAGCCTGTCACACTCTGATAAATCTGCATAGCTTCATACATAGAAAAAGTGTCATTCAACTTTTCAAGGTTCAGCCTTCAGACCTTATTCTGAAGAGGCTGTGCAAGGTCAATAATCATAACATGCTACCTTGTTTTGTGAGTCCATGCAGTGAAAAACAGTGGCACTGTATTCTGCATCATAATAAAAATATGTCAAGTAAACTCTGAAATAAAGTTTTTTTTAAATTTGAGACTCTTTTTTTGCAGAAAAAAGGTCTTTAGAAAAGGCATTCTTGACGGAAAATATTTGTTACTAATGTTAAAATATCTTAGTTTAAAACAAAACAAGACCACAAACAAGCAAACAAACAAAAAAACAAAACAAACACCAGCGAACACCCCAAACATATAATGATTAAAAAATCTTCCCTTCAAATTGTTGTTTCCATGATGCCAAGCATTAAAAAGGGTGAGGTGGTTGGATTGTAAATTGGTTGCAAATACTACCACATTTACAAAGACTTTAAGCAGTACGTATGCACTATGATGCATTTGGTCTAATCCACATTTGCTGTTGCTTAAACAAATAGGAGATCTTAATTTCAGCCTACTCATAATAGTGAAATTTCTCTGGACTCAAATAATGGCATTCCGGCCTCCTAACCAGCTCTTTCCAACCTCAAGCCTAAAATCAGGTCAAGACTATCTTATTATTTGCCTACATGGGACAAACAACAAAGTCAAAACTAAACAAATAACATATTTCAAAACGTCAAGGGGAGCTAGTTCTTCTCATTAGAGCAGGTAGAGGATCAATCAATGTAAACGTAAGTTTCAAACATAACCCAGTTCCCCCAAACCCCAAAACTATTTCACCACACTGTGTAGCAACTACCAAAATGTTTTTCCTAGAAGGGCTGAACTTGAGGGCTGTTCCCACCTGATTGTTCCTGCTCTGTCAGCATAAGAACACAGACCCAGCTCCCCTGTCATTGCCACTGTATCACTTGGGCCTTTCTCTGTCCCACCAGGAGAGGCAGGAAGATGAATGGAATGGGGCAGGAAACTGGAAATCACAATAATGCAAGATTTGCTAATCTTCAGACAGGGAATAATTAGTGTTTTCAGGGTTAATTTAAGTTGATACAATCTATGTTGACTGAATAACAAAGTTAATAGAAAAATTCAAAGCAAATTATTCAACTTTCTGGTGTGTGTAGGACTTTAATTGCATTCTCATCTTTCTAATTTTACTCCTAGCAGGAAAGATGTAATAAATGAATGACAATCAGCCTTGAGGCTTTTCACTTTCTGTTACTTCTTATTAGTTTGTTCAGGTTAATGAGGTGTGCCTCTCCTAACCTTGATTATAACAGGAGCAGGGATCTAACCTGACATCTACACACCAAAAAGAATGCCATAGCACAATCTGATGATGCTTTAGGAATCCCTTAATCATTTCTTTTTGCATTTCATCAACAGGTTTTTGTAACACTAAAGTGTGTCTTTTGTTAAGATAGTTTTATACTGCACATGAACACACTGCTGTACAGAAGTTTGTGAATCCTGAAGAACTCTTCTGCTTCATCTGGGTACAGCAGTTTTCTTTGCTACCTGATCTAAACAGCTCTCATTTCCCACTCCAGAGAAGGCTGCCTTTTAGTCTGCTGAAGTAGTTAATGAATGTAAAATACTTTTTGACCCTTAGAGAAGAAAACAACTTGTAAAGTTCAATATATTTTATGATGCACTACGTTAAAGAGGGTTGTCTGTATAAACATGCCTTGCACTCCCTCAGTAGTGTTCCTATTATAATATAACTCATCGTAGTTCTCTTCCTGCCTGGCTCTGCTGTTTCAGATTGCAGAGAAAGTCAGCACATTCTGAATGTCTAGCCAATCTGTCACTTCATCTTTGGTTTCTGCGCATGAAAGAGAACAAAATCTGACATATATTTGTGAAGACACTATTTACCCTGAAGTGCATGTTTGCTCATTGGCTTCATCTGAGCCACTGGAAAACTGTGTGTTGGAGAAGGCATTCCTCTCACTTCACTGAGCCACAGCCACAAAACAAGAAAAGCCTCAAAGCAGAGAGAGAAAGGCATCTGCCAATGGAATTGCAATCAACCATTCCTCTACTGCCCTGAGGAAACTAAAACACAGTGTCTGTCTAAAGTAGCACAGAGGCTGCTATTTCTTGCAGGATTTGTATTCGGTACTAACAGCATCTAAGCAAGTTGCAGTAAGGAGCTGCAAGCACCTCTGCATACTTCAAGAATCTGAGCATTGGGGTAGTGCACAAAGGTGGAACTTGGATTAAACAGCTGGAATTTAGGCTGGAGGTCAGCAAGTCATTCAGAGTGGTGGAATTAATATGACTGAACTACCTCTCAAAGATTAGCTTATGTGAAGCAGTAAAAATTGAACCTGGCATAAAATAATCCTGTCAGACAGGAATCCACTTGTCCCTGCATAGAGAAACTGTATGAATTAAGAGGCTTCTCGGTCTATACTTTCTGTAATTAACAGCCTTACTATTTGTCAGCATGTAGGCACACTTGTTATAAGAGACACAAACTGGAGTTTCATATTATGTTTGTTACTGCTACAGGGATCTGCATGGTGTTCTGGATTGCTCTGTTTTAAACATTCGTTGTGAGCTTCAGCTTGACGTGTTTGCTGATCACTAAACTTGGCTCTTTCATGACTGTCTTTCTTGGCACATTTGTCCAAATCTTACTTGCAGTTGATCATAATCTTAACAATATTAACATTAATTAACATTGAATTGTAAATCTATAAACAAGCCTAGTAAGTAACAAAGTTCCGACAGTACTTTGGATATTGCATACTACATGAATCTGCCAGTTTCTAAATGGTGACTACAGACGATAGCAAATCCATTTGTTTTAGCAGAGGCATGTCCTGCAGTTCAGTCATCTTGATCTGGCATTCCTTTGTGTATGTACTTAATATTTGACACTGTCTTTTATCAAATCATTTGACTGGAGATAATACAGATTAACAGTAATTCATGTATACATACATCTAATTGCAGAATGCTTAACTTCACTGCCAAGGAAATTATGGCACAACTGTAAAACATTATTGCTTCAGGTATATCTTCTCTACAGATGCTGCATATGCACAAGCACCTGTTTAACACATCCTACAAAAGTTTCTCACAGAAATGGAAATGCACTTTAGAACACGTTCTGCTTCAAGGACCATATTTTTCTTATGCTATCAATAGGGAAATTTTGCTGGATTTCACTTGTGGTTTTGCAGGTGACAATTCTTCAAAGCTTCCAAAGTGGTGGTGTTCTTCCATTAACTTTTTGGTCCTCAAATGATCTTTGTATAACTTTTTCTATGCTTTTGTGCAACATTTTAATTATCACATCCTAATCCTGAAAATTTACCCCTAAACAAGTAAAGAAGGGCTGAGAATCTTTTCTAAATCTCACACTGTTAATAATTGCAGTTACATCTAACAGACTCTCCATTCTCAGCATTAGCACTGGCAATCTCATTTCGCATTTTGTCCCAGAGACAGTAGTGTTCTTTCAAAGGAAGATTGATTTTTCTGCAATCTAGTTTGGAACTTTGCTTTTCTCATCTTCTGTACTTTAGCTACAAAGTATATCCCAAGTTTATATTCTATTTAGAAAATATATATATGTGCTTATAGCTAATCTGTACTGTTGTCAGGCTTCTCTGTCAGTAGCAATAAGTGGTCTATCGACAGCTTCTGCTAACATGGACTTCTGTCAATAGACACAAAATTTCTCATACACACAGATCAAGTATGAGATGTGCAATGATATAATACTAGTCTCCAGTTCTGACCATACTTCTGTCTGCGTCATAACAAACTTAATCTTATACTTCCTAAGGACACCAAATTAAGAGTTTCTTTAATATCTTAATTTCATTCGGCTCTATTCACATTTGTATGCTGTGAACATACTTCCACCAGAGTACTCAAAGGCCTCTGTTTGAGCATGTACAATAGGTACTAATTTCTTTATATTATTCATGACTGTATCTATGAAACATTAAAAAAACAACCAACCAACAAACAAATTAAAAACCCCAAAAACCAAAAAAACCAACAGAATACCCCCACACACGTAAGGATCGTATTTTATCTACAAAGGACAAGAATGCTGGTAGAAGCATTATACTTATCTGATCTGCTTGAACACCTTTGCTTCTAGGGATGTTGTTTCTAGTACATCTATGAAGACTTACTCTCTATGCTATCAAAGATGTGTTCTGTTTTCCAGTGAAAAAAAGTCAAGTGCCAAAACAAGCCCAGAAACCAGTCTGCAGAAACAACATTATCTGACAAGAAAGTGTGCTCTGTTTCTTAATGTTACTGGCCAAAATCTGCTGATACCAAGTATTTCTCCATGGCTGATGCATCCACCATAAAAGACATTTAAGAGTGTCCTTGTTAAACTGATCAAAAACTTTCACCTCTACATATAGGTTATTATTTGGAAGGAATAGACACAGAGGAAGTACCAATTCTTTTGTCTGCAGTGACTCGTATGTAAAGTCAAGTCTCTTAGTTCCCTTGCTTACTCTGTGATTCTGAGGGAAGTGGTCATGCTCCATTTTTCCTTTTGTCTTTGTTTTTGAGAGACTGGAGTTTTCCAAAGGTCATTAATCAGTGGACAAATAGGTTTTTCAGCTTCTATTCTGTTCTCTTTAGAAGGCTTCCCTCTATCCTGGAACACATTTCTGGCACTTCTGTTATTTGGATTTCCTGCTTTCCAAAAAGTTATGTGTTTTAATGAACCATACATTTTGTTCTAGGTAGTCTTAGGAGCTAGAACTTCAAAAATTTGTTATTTACTCATTCATTTATTTCATGCTCCCTCAGTGGGGCTAGCTACGGTAAGACTGAATGTAAGCTAAATCTTCAGGTTTGCCTGCTTATCTGACACTATCACTGTTCCTCCTACAGTGCTAATATTCTCTGGGATCATGTTGGCTTGAGCACTGATCCCCAGCTTAGTTCAAAACTGTCCATTAATGCTTTGAGTTTCATTATCTGCAGTGATACTGTTGTTGTTCTTTGTTCATGCTGTGGGCATAAATAATCACAGCTTACTATGAGCTGTTGTTACATTTGCCTCACTTTTCCAAGTATGAAGCAGCCCTTCAGCTAGTGGCATTTGTCACAAGAAGCACAATTTATTGTGCTGATTTCTGCCTTCAGCTTCTCTTTGCCCATTGGCCTAGAGTTTGGCAATTCCTTATCTGATCTGTGCCTCAGTTACCTCCCTAAAATGAGCAAAATGTCTTACTAGATTTAATAATTTGCATATTTGTGTATGTTTTCAACTTCTTTTTATATTTTGTCATACATATCACTCATTTGTCTTTATATAGCATGCAGCATTCTGTGGAGTGCAATAGTACAATCTCACAAAGGTATATTTTACCAGAATTAATGGAAAACGAATGGAAAAATCAGGCACTTCCAAAACAACTGTTATCAAAACATTTTTCAGACTGCCCTTTTTTTTTCTTTTTTTTTTTCTTTTTTCTTTTTTTTTTTTTTTTTTTTCCCAAAGGATAACATACTAAATTCTTTTCCATTTTTTCTTCATGGGTTTGCAAGTTTTGGGTGTGACAGTGATTATAGCTACTCTCTGCCTTTGTGCAGAGGCTTTTCTTGATTGGTGATCACCAAAGAGCTAAGAGTTGGATAACATCCACTTTGTTCATTGTTTTACCAACGTGTTTGCATTGATTAAGATGAACCTCTACACAACGACCCATTCAAATGACTCCTGAAAGAGCCTCTTTTCATTAAGTTAAAATTCCCATGGCTCTTGCACTCTTTTCTACTGAAAAAAATATGACAGCAAAGAGTTATGCCATGAGTCTCCCTGCACATTTACTTGGAATATGAGTTTGACCAGATGAAGCCACAATTCTCATTTCTACTTTACATGTTTATAATTATATCTTCCTATGGATATTTTTATGGGGGTGAGCATGATTATATTTCCTGTGCTAGCGAGAAACAGGCCTTGAAGGGAAACACTTTCAGTCCAATGTCTGAAGCCTTGGTCATTCTTCACTTTGCTGTAGTATGTAATAGGCATCTCTCACCTTCAACTTGTTCTCAATTCTCTTGCTCTCAGTTCCAGTTCAGTGAAATAAATAGCGGTCCCAAAGAATGTGTTTTCTGACTCTGTGAAGAGGGGAAGTTTTTAATTTTGTCAACTGTGGCGGTTTATGGTAACAAGGACCATTTTTGCTGTGCAAAACAGTTACTTTTATTGAAAATGCATTTCCTCAGCATTCTAACAAAACTCACAGCAAAGCCACAAACCCAGAACTTTAACAGTGAAAACAGTTTTCTTTCTACATAAAAAGACAGCAAGGATATTACAGAGTACTGTGTTATCATTTTAAAAAAAAAAAAAAATCAGGAGATCAACCATTACTTCACTCTACTATCATCATCTCTGTCACATCAAATTCTTTAAACAAAAAGGACTTGGAAAATTTCATTGATGGCTTCCTCTACCACAAAAGTGATACCATGTGACTCACAGATTTGTTCCCTTTTTTGCTAGTGGCAAATTAGATCAGTCACCTTCCACAAAATAAGCTGAGTTTGCTCAGAGCACCAGAAAACCTTCCTCCCTCATACAGTTGTTCTGTTACCACCATTAACTCAATTTAACCTGATCCTTCAAAACAGGCTTTACCTATTCACTTGTGCTCAGAGTTGTAAACCAAAAATGCATACGTGACCACAAGTATTTCATCTGTAGGTATCACCTTGAGGCTAGGTCTTGGCCCCCAAGAAGTGGAAGAGGTTTGAGTGACTAAGGCAGAGCCGAAGCCCCACATGCAGCTATGCCATAAAAATACAGGTTTTTCTAAAACCTCCTCATCTTAGGCCTTGCAAAGGCAATGAATGTTTCATATTAAAGAAATGTTAATTGGTATGCAAATACTTGTGCATCTTGTATTACCTTCTTGACGCTCAGGTATTTCAGAAGAATGATGGAAATTTACAAAGACATTTGTAGTAAAAAAAATCAGTAAAAGCTTATAAATACAATAGTTTGCCATGGGCAATCAGTATACCAAATCCATATGCACTCTCATTAGGTGAACATTGAGAAAAATTCTTAGGTTTGTCAGAGAAATTTCTAACCTAATTTCCCTTAGACTAACAATGAAGAGCATCCCAAATGTACAGACAGACAGATTCTCATCAATGCATAAACACTTCACTCATATTAGTTTTCATTCACAGAGGTAAAGAAGTAGGAAACACCATGCAGTTGAGGCTTTACAACTCTAAGAATATTGGTAAATAAAAGCAACAGATTAGCCCAATATTATTGAATCCTGCCATTTGAAGTCTCTTCTGGTGGACTTAATAGGCAATACATATCAGTTTTAGAAGAGATGTTGGAATGAGTAGCATCTAAATCAGGAGCATACGTAGTCAAGTAGGCTGACAGAAATCTATCTTTTAACTTGGTGACAGTAATGCCTGCAGAATTTGGAGAGATTTATGCCAGGGCTCAAGGAATATAATATTCCTCTTGAATTAACTAATTTTTGCAATCAATGTACTGTGAGTGATACACTGCTGCCAGGAATGATTCGTGGCCTGCCTGAAGTACCAATTACCTTCTATTTTCTACAGTAAAAATGTCTGGTAATGTGAGTGATAGCAGCAAATTTTACACACCACTAATGATGGAAATGAATGTACTTTCCACCATGACTAGAAAGAAATTTTGTAAATAACATAAATAAAACAGATAAAGGAAATCATTGAGATTCGTGCAAGAAAATTTTAGTTAGTATTTTTACTTTTTTTTTTTTTTCATGCAATGATACTTCCCATTTCAACTGATTTTTCACCCTGAGGTCACACTAGAAAAGAGTATTATTGGGAGAGGTGAATTCTATTTAAATAAAGGGTGAACCAAGATGGCATAAACTAAAACTAGAGCATAGTATGATATGATAAGAACAATAAAATATCCTTCTCAGTTGCTCAGTGAATGGCTATGCATATTGAGATCAATTAGAAGGACAGTGTGGAGCCAGCTGACATCCTG